>NC_137950.1:20221908-21484408 GCF_963969265.1 Rhamphochromis sp. 'chilingali' | reverse complement strand
AGGGCATGCCCCACCGGCACCAAGGGCACGCCCTATAGTTATAATTTTTAGTTTTAAAGTAGTTTTTGGCAGATTTCTAAAATATTTCTGTTAACAGGTGGTCAGATAAATTTGTTAAGCACCCTGCATGTTAGAAAATAAGGAAAAGGATGATTTATCCCCCATTTAATTATACTATGCAATCTTCTGGATGGCTGGCTTCAGACTGGGTGATGTTTAACAGGAAGGCTCTCCAAAAACAGCGCTGCCTATTTTTTTGGCTTGCCACCATTTAAAGCAATTAGAGACCTGAAGTGGGTGTATGAGTAAGACTCTCAATAAAAACAAATGAGAAAAAAAGTTTTTCACTGGTTATAAATGCCAAATTTAAACAGCGAAATTAGATGAGGTCATTAGGATACATCCTCGGGGTACCAAAAAGTATCTCAAACTAAATTTCATGGAAATGCATCGAATAGCTGTTGAGATCAAATCTAAACCAAAACAGTGGACTAACCATTAAGTCAGCAGAGAGCCTAACATGGCTAACAAATCTAATAAAAAATAAATCTCCTGCTCAGGCATCCTCTTTCCGGCCACTTTCTTTTAGTCACTATCATCCCCTTGTTCCTCTAAAAGCATATTCATCATGCGGAGCTCTTTTTAAGAGAGTCATCTCACGTCTTGTTTTGATTTGTACCTGCTTTTTATCAAGGAATCCTTCAGCATCCCCTCTTGCATCATGATAGCCCACTTGAACTCTCCTCAGTAACAACAGACCCTTTGTTGTCGCCCTTGGAGTAGATAGAAGAGACACAAGAGCTCTGCAATAACATATGTGCGACACACCGCTCTAACTGTTAATGAAGAGCACACCGGAGTGTGAATAGAAGAAATTGGGGGAAAACGAGAAACAAAACGCAGGAAGAAAGTGGGACGTGAGGAGCAAGAGACTGAGTGTAAGAAGAAGGGTGTTAAATGACGCGTGGGTGTGACTCATCGGGAGAAAATTGAAATCTGAATCCCTCTTTGAAGGAGCTGTTTACATGTGGAACTTGACTATCATGTCATGCTATCTTTTTATTTTATCAGGAGTTAAGTAGGCATAAAATTCTCTGTGATTAATAAGCCTTTTTTTTCTTCTGACGGGGTATATTTCAAAACATCAATCCGCCAGCCTACTTTAAACCAAGCCATCAATCACAGCAGAGCATCCCTGCGGCTGATCCAGTCTAGAACTGATCCATTATTACCTCTCAAGAGCTGCATCGCCAGGATGGATAAAATCAATTTTCTTTTAAATAAAGGTAAATAATTTCTACTGCATGAGAAAGAAAACACTAGCCTTTTTATTATTTAATTGCATTACTTGTCTTACTACCGTGTTTGTAAATTCCCGGCACATCAGGCAGTAACACTCAGCTGGTACACTTTGCCAGTACTGGGTTTGTACCCCCTTTGCCTTCAGATCTACCTTAACTCTTTGTGGCACTGATTCAACAAGGTGCTGAAAACATTCCTTGGAGGTTTTGGTCCATATTGGGATGATACTATCAAACAGACCAGGCAATATTTTTAGTCTTCTGTTGTCTAATTTTGGTGAGCCAGCGTGAATTGTTGCGTCAGTTTCCTGTTCTTAGCTAACAGAAGTGGCACCTGCCGTGGTCTCCTGCTTCTAGTTTCAATGTGTTATGCATTCAGAGATGCTTTTCTGTGTACCTTGTTTGCAACAAGTGGTTGTTATTTGAGTTACTGTGGCCTTCCTGTCAGGTTGAAGTAGTCTGGGCATTCTCCTCTGATCTCTCAATATGGCATTTTTACCCAGATACCTGTCACTCGCTGGATATTTGCTCTTTTTGGAATATTTGTGTAAAATCGTGAGATGGTTGTGTGGGAAAATCCCAGTAAACAGCCACTAACATGGCAATAACAACCATACCACATTCAAACGCTTAAATCACGTCTTGTCTAGATGCCTAAATGCAGTGAGTTTCTGCCATGCGACTAGTTTATTAAATATTTATAATAATGAGAAGTTAATACACATTCTTAAATTTGGTATAATTTATGAATCCAATATTCACTCGGCTGTGAATACTGGTGTTTGAGTGGTATCCACCATCTCCTGAGAAAAATCTCCCTTTCATTAATAAGATGTTTGACTTTCTTGCTGAAGCAGGTGAAAAAGAGACAAATTGAGGGGCACTTTAAGAGCAATCTCCTCTTTAAAGGCCAGTGGCTTACTTCACAATTTTAAACACAGTGATCCAGATCAGCACCCAAATTTAATGTATTCTTCCTTAGCCTGTTCAAGAGTCATCTCAGCTCCTAGCTTGGCAGAGAGTTATGAGACACAGCCTTACATTTAATGTGCAGGCTGTCAAACCAAGATGATCTAAAAAAAAAAAAATGTTCAAAGGCTGCACAGAACGGCATGTAGAGATGTGTTTTAATTCGGTGTGCTGTCAGCAGCATGAGGAATCTTAAAAATACTACTCTTAAAAATACTCATTCTGGCAGGCTGGATTTGGGGTAACACCAGAGAGAGAGAGCAGAGGACCCGGCTGGTTTCAGTCTGCTACTCTCTTTCAACAAAGCAGAAACATAACAGTTCTGCAAATACATGCATACCACAGCCGCCCTGGAGAAAAAGGCTGAGGAGAGAGGACGGGCAGAGAGGACAAATTACCTCTCCTCACAATGCCCCGCTACAATAGAGCTGCCTGAGAACAAATAATGAATAAATAAAGTTCTCTGAGATTGAATGTGGGGAACAATTTGTGAAGCAGCAGCTTTTGTGTGTGTGTGTGTGTGTGTGTGTGTGTGTGTGTGTGTGTGTGTGTGTGTGTGCGTGAATGAAGGGCCTTGTGCTTGTCTCACAGATTGAAAAGGCCACAGATGACTGAGCACACGAACAAAGCAACTTCAACCAGATTTCAGTCCTCAGAGTAAATAGACTACACCTGCAAAATAACCCTCAAAGGACTCAAAAACATATCTAATCGTAGCTTTTTTTTAAAGACTTAGCGTTTTAATACAATGCACAAGGTCAGCGTGATACCTGTTTGATCATACCTTATGCTCTTCCAAAGCCCTCCTCTCCAACTCCCCTGCTCTCCACATGTAATGACGCATCAGAAGTGAAGTGTAAAATTTAAAAAAACAGAAAAGAAAAGAAAAGCATGGAGCACAAAGGGTAATAGAGTTAACAGAATGAGGTCAGATTGAGTTTCATCAAAGAGAGAAAGGGAAAGATTGATGCTGTAAGCATACGTAGACTTTCAAAGACTTTCCTCTGCTCCATCTTTCATCTGTTTCCTTCAGGCTGTTTTTTCCCTGGCAACAAGGAAGGAGTTCAAGCACAGGGCTATTGGGCAGCTTTGCTTCTGATTTTTTTACTGAAACTTTCCAGCACAAAATGCTCAAACAGCAAAGATAACCGACAATTTCTTCCGCTTTTTTTATTTTAAATCTTGGCCATAATTACTTGTGTATACCAATCGTTCGGACAATTTGCAAGGAACATCACTCATTTACCTTTCAGTTTCACATTCCGTTCTGGAAAATGTACATTTCATTGCGGTGACTGGGTGCAAGGGAGGACTAAGAGATGTGGTGCGGCGTGAAAGGAGGGAAATTAATGTCCTCGAAATGAAAGTGAATCAATATGGTTGCCCAAGGATGTGAAAAAGGTGGAATGGGAGCTGGGGAGGCGGAGAGGGTGTTGAAATAGAGTTGGAGCGAGATTAATGGTCGTTTAAAAAGGAACAGTATTCATCAGCAGTCGGCTTCAGGTGCAGAATAGCGTCTGTGTGTGTGTGAGAGAGAGAATGGAAGCCAACTCTGCAGCAGGTTTACATTTTCTCTTTAATTTTCTAACTTCCTCTCATGACTCTCTCAACAAATGGCCATCCAACCATAATACTGATTACTTTGCATTTCACTGCAAATGAGCCTCAGTCTGTTGCTTTCATTAAAACTCTCCTCACCTTCACATAAACACACGCACACAGGTGGCGAACCAACAGCACCACCTGCAGGTTTTTCAGAAACACACATACTGACGTCAAGGAGCTTTAATCGCCCAATTTCACAAGTAAATACACATTGTTAACGAAGAAAATATTTTATTACGTTTAAAAATGTTCCGTTTCAGCCATCACATGTACAAAATAATACCTCTGAGCTTTTACAAAACTGCCTCACAACCCTACAGGCTGCAAAGGGGGTGAATGCTCCCAAATAAATAATAAAAAGTGAGAGAAATTCAGCAGGATCAGGAGTCACGCCATCGTGGATACATTCGCACAAGCACAGGCATAATACACGTGTGTCTGACTATCACTTGCACTTGTATGTGAGCTGTTTGCGGTGATAATGGATCCACGCTGGAGCTGCAACCAGCCCGGTCAGGTAGCCAAACAAAGAGCCCAAACTGCAGGAAACAGGCCAGACCTACAAAAAAAGAAGTAGTAGAGAAGTGAGCATGATTGTTGACTAAAAGCTTGACACTGGTCCGATACATCAAAGAGAAGCTGAACTATTAGTCTGTCAATTTGAGTTACACCCCAATTACCTCTGCATTTTCCCTCAGTCATTTTACACAGAATTCCCTGTGCAATTATAACTTTAATGTGTTCCATTTTCCATTAAACAAAACAAAACAATCTAATTCATTATTCATTGGCTGATTACTCTGTCCAGTGCTTAGAAAAATCATCGTGGAGAATTTGGAAGTTAAGAACTTAAATCAGCTACAAAAAAATGTGTAATTTACACCAGTTTTTTTTTCACTCTGACAGCTACCACACCAGCTTCATGCAGGTTAGTGCCCAGTATCATCCTGTGGCACACTTGTGTTATATCACCATAGCAACCTATCACTTCATTCATGCTTTTGAAAGACAATCTTCACTTCTGTCGCTACAGAGCATCAGCCTGATGTTGCTGCTATTAATACATGTGTATTCCAATTTTTTCCTGTTGTTTTCTCTTCCTTGTTTCCCTTCTACAACACTTTTGCTACTCACCAACTAACAAAGCAGAAAAGTACCCATTTAAGGTCATTTTAAAGGTACTTTTAATGGAATAATGAAATCACAAGGACATCCACCTCCTCCATTCATCAAAATGAAACCAGTAATTTACTTTAATTTAAGTCCGTGCAGTTAAGAGGCCTTTGTGAATCCAATAGTAATTTGAGAAAACCTCAAAAAAAAAAAAAAATCTAAGAGAGGCTTCGCGGGTAATATGGTTTAAATGGTCGTGTTAGTTCCCTGGTCTTAAGAGCAAAAACTGCACTGTGGATAGAGAATATTTCCACATACAGTAGATTAGAGGTTTAGTCAGACTCTCTCTTCCAAAGTAAGCAATATTCATGTTATTTGCAAAAAAAAAATTAAAATTGACATTTGATTCTCCGTGCTGTAGTGGTTAACAAATTAAACCAGGGATGGAAAAGATCCCTGGTTTCAGACCAGAAGACACAAACCCAACCTCAGGGTCACAAGCTCAGATAAATGTGTAGGTTGTGACAGGAAGGGCATCTGGCACAAATTCTGTGCCAAATTAAACATTTAGATCCATCTGCTGCGTCGACACTTGGGGAAAGAAAAAGTACTGAATGTACCTTCATTGCCAACTAATTTGCTTACGAAGTGCCACAGCCAGACTACTGACTGAGCCACTTCTTGTGTTATTTTGATCTAAATGATATGAATGTGTGTAGAGGAAATATCAGGAACCCTTTTATTAAACTGTAGCATGTAATTTAATGAAAAACAAGCCTAAACATAAAAAAGTCACATGCTACAGGTCATATTTAATTGATATGGGTGCTGACTGAGGCTCCCAAGCAATGATGTCTGATTATGGCAAAATGCCTTGACTCCTTTCTCTTAGTGCCTCTTCTTTGTTTCCTACACTGATATCTCTGGTTGGAGAGACAAGAACATACAAACTGACAAAGGACCAGTGAGATATAAAATACTCTTCGGAGTAAAGGTAACAATTAAAGTCTCTCTTTTGGTATCTTTCATAAAAGTTATAAAAGCACACAAACGTGCATTTGCTATAAAATCGAAGCAGTGTTCAAGAACTACATGTCCATCAGAAGGCAATGTCAGCACAACTTTTAATTGCTGAAAAATTTTTGAACCAGGTTTAAACGTGGACTATAAGCCGACCGAGTACTCAAAGTCAAAATGTTTGCTGGGTTAGGTCACAGACTGTATAAGACCTAATGTGAGGATACAAATCCATGAGTATACGCTTTGTCCATGCATAGAATTACCTGCCAGGGCCTATCCCAGTCCAGAGGTATGGGGAATGCTCCAACCCAGGCTCCAACAAGTGTGCAGGCCACAGTGATCTGCAGGCAGGTGTCCCACACAGACATAGCTCTGGAGCCGGAGACAAAGAAAAAGCAAGAACAGTTACTATCTTCGACACAGAGACATGTGAAAAGCCAGGAGGAAAGAAAGAGAAGGAAAATGATTTCAGCCTTACCCATGGCGACTGAAGACTCGTATCCAGGCCTGGACGTTGGGGCCGAGGACACAAAGACACCTCAGCGTGGTTAACGAAGTCAGCAACACAGCAAGGGAGAATGTTTCTAAGGCAGATCTGTAAGAAATGATAGGTTCACGGTATCAACGACAACTGCAATAAGAGAGTTATTGACAGTTTTGTAGAAAAAGAATTTTTAAAACGCACATAAAAAGCAAGCAGAGACAAAGTAAAACACTTGACTTTGTATAAGTGACAGAATCCTTTCAGGGTTTGAAGATTTCTGTAGTTGCCAGCTGTTTTCATTCATTTATGTGTGATCCTTCCATGGATCCTCAGTTTATTGTGTATTACTGTCGTGATCGCTACTCTCTGCGTCTCTCTTTATCAACCTCTGTTTCACAAAACAATAACTCACTCGATCAGTGGAGCTCCGTATAAAACGACAACAGTGTGGAAGAACAGGCACGACAGGAAGAAGTACAGGCAGGAGCGAAGCAACCTCGACAGCTGCAGAAAAAAAAAACAGCGAGAAAACAGTCAAACTTTTAAGATCCAGATATAAAAAGATCACTTCCTGGGGAAAAAAATATATTGGTTTGATGAACATGCAAGAGTCAAGTATTCACATTAATTTATATACAAATAAGTCAAGATGTTTTTCTTTTTTTTGGAAAGGCAACTTCAATTTTACTTGCCATACCCTGTCCTGATTACTGCCAGACCTGTTGAATTAAAACATCACTTGAACAGAGCCTGATGACAAAGTGAAGTAGTCTAAGAGGAACACATTACACCACAATCCACAAACAAAGACTGGGCAATAATAGCATCCATGGAAGAGATCCGAGGACAAAACCACTGCTGGTCTCATATTTGCCAAACAGCATCTTATTCATCCCCTAAGAATTTTGGGGAAATATTCTGTGGGCTAGCAAGACAAAATTTGAATGGGGCAATTAGTGTTTCACACAGTGCCAGGTCGGTTTGGAAAGCTTTTCCCCCTTAACAAATGAAACCCTCATTTAAAAACTGCATTTATTGTACTTTTAAAAAAAATAATAAAACAGCCCATGTGGCACTGCGGGCATTAATCCATCGTTATTAAAGCGTTATCAGCACCTTGTATCCCAGCGTGTGCTTCTTGGCGGGCGGTGTGATCCCGAGCAGCCAGAACACGGCCACGCTGACCGCGGTGACCGCAGCGGACACCGAGTAGAGCCACAGCAGGTGTGTGCCGTACACCGAGAAGCCCGGTAGGAGCACAGCAGGTAGCACCGTCGCCATGAACACCGAAGCGGCGATGATAGCGTGAGTGGACGCCATGGCTCTGATTTCATGGTCCCACATTGTGAAGGCTGTACCGAACTACAGCAGGACACCGACAAATTGAACACAAAACACTTTAAACCTCAACGTAACGCTGGAATTGTAGCACAGGTAACATCCATAGATGAATCGCTTGACCTTGTTTCCGTAAACATGGAACCAAGCTCACTTCCGCTTTCACTTCAAAATAAAAGTGCAATACTTCTTCCTTGTAGATGAGGCAAGACAAAGTTCAATAAATGTAAATTATAGTTTTAACAACTTTAAATATATTACAGACAGTCATGCATTTAGTATACATTTATTGCTGCCACAGTGAAACTAGAAAGCGTTCATCCAATACCATGGCACTACATATAACAGTAAATCAACACAAGACTAATTAAAGTACAAGTGTGCAAAAATGGCAAAAAACAGTGCAACACCAGATAGAGCAGAACCATACAGAAACGAGATGGTGCAATAATGACATTGTGTTGTGCAAAAAGACTTTAGCATTGTGCAATAAGTACTTGAGGTAATGGAATGTATAAAGGTGTGTGTCTGCCAGTCTAGTCTCTGAGTTTTCAGGAGTCTGACAGCTTGGAGGAAGAAACTGTTTCGCAGTTTGGCAGTGAGGGCGTGAATGCTCCGGTGTCTCTTGCCAGAAAGTAGGTTGGTGAAGAGTGTGTGTGAGAGGTGTGTGGGGTCCTCCACAATGCTGGTAGGTTTGTGGATGCAGTAGGTTCAATAAGTGTCTGTGATGGAGGAAAGAGAGGCTCCAATGATCTTTTCTCACTTTGTGCTGTATGGTCTTGCGATCTAACACGGTGCTGTTTCCATACCAGACAGTGATGCAGCTGCTCAGGATGCTCTCGACACTCCCTCTGTAGTAGGTGGTGAGAATGGCTGGTGGGAGATGGGCTTTTCTCATCTTTCACATGTGAGACCTGGGCCAATGCAATCGGTCCAGTGTAATTCAATTCAAAGTGACAAAGTAGTCATTGAGACTTTTGTGTTTTTATATTTGTGTAGAACATTTTCTAATCCATTTTCAGATCTCTCAGCTGCTCCCTTTATGGGTCTGTGGATCATCTGCCTCCATCTCATCCTACCACTACCCTGCTCATCTGTCACACCAACCCTCTCCATATCCTCCTTTACTACATCCATAAATCACCGTTCATTTTATTATTATTGTGGATTTTGTTTTAAGCCCCTTTTACCTCAGATTTATTTTGGTTGAAAACAAATTGTATGTTTGTGGTATACTTGTTTGAACACAATCCTTTATTTAATCAGTTTCCCCATTTAATCAGAACATGTGAACACTGTCACATGTAGCTAGATGTGAACTATTATTTATCAGTGAGAGCCATTCTTTTTCTACTTTCACTGCTATAACGTTATTCTGACAGCAAATAGAAAAACGAGATTCTTCAGTGTTCTTTAAACTGTCTCTGCCTGACTGCTACAGTCGCCTACTGTTTGTAAGCTTTAAAAGTTATTTTTATTATTATTTATTGGATTTAATTATTTCACACGTATTTCACGTTATATTTCACACGTTATATTCACACGTGTGAAATAATGCAGCAGCAAACTTTTAATTTTTAAAGAAAACTTAGAGGTTTTCGTCCACTTTACAGATGAACAAGGGAAACTGCAACCAATTACAAAACGGGTTACTTGGACCCTCGCCGAAGGGCAGTACAACTAACCAATGGCATCTGAGATTTGAAATCTAGGCTTTGACCAATCAATCGCTTGCGAGCTGCACGGAAACGGAAGTAACGACCGGAAGTTTACATTAACAGAGAAAGCTAAACGCAGCTAACGCTTCAGCTTCTATTTTAACAAACAAAAAAGGACAATGGTTTGTGAAAAGTGTAGGTATCTCGCCATTCTTCTATCATTTAATTTATTTTAGATCTTCAATTCTAATGTCTTTTTTCCCGTTAAGAGAAGCTCGATGATCCTTAGAAAGCTGGCTAACGCTATGTGATGCTAACTGTTGTTATTACTGTCCTCACTGTTGCTTTGGTTGAGGAAAACATACCTTCACCTTCTAGGCTTATTTCCTTTAAATCCACTGCGCTGTTTTTGTTACATATGCTGGGTTGCTTTTTATCTCCAGGTGAGAAGAAGCTCGGTAAGGTCATCACTCCTGACACCTGGAAGGATGGAGCCCGGAATACAACAGGTGAACAGAGTAAAATCTGGATTTGTTTCAGTTCAATGGCATAATGTCACCAGTGTGCAAGGGCTGCTGGAAGTTTTGGAAGATTAAATAGAAAGATCACAATTAAAAACAACAGAAAATATATAGATAATACAACGGGGAGGGGGAAATTAAGCTTTTAAACCAAAATCTGAAATAGCGTTCAGTTAGTGTGTGATTTCTCTTGGTTTTTTGTACATTCTTAGGAGCATTGACTTAAAATATTAAAAATAAATCATTATATACTAAGTGACTCAAGGAAAGTAGTTTAAATACGTTCATGAACATGAATTTGGGGCTTTTAGTGATTTCTTTAACCTTGTTGCTTTTATAGGGTGGAATAATTGTACAGCACAAATCTTGAATGACTTAAAACAAACAAAAGAAAAACAACAATAAGGTTTGTGGCGTAATTCTGGCTGCTTATTTGATTCCATCCACTTTATGCAATCTACCAGTATCACTGGCAGCATGATGCTACCACCAGTCCTTTGCAGTATAAAAGTCACTTCACCGTGGAAATGAACAGTGGTGTTCGAAAAATTTCTAGTTCATGACCAATCTTGTGCCTTGGTGATTCCTCGTTTCCATCCTCATTCAAACCTTGGCAAAGTGCTAGCATATGTAAGTAGTTTGTATTTACATAGAGTTGTTTGAACTGACGATTTTGGAGTCCACAGTGGTTTAAAATTGCTCCAAGAAAAGTACCTAATTTGTGTAAATCTACAGTTCTGTTTCTTAGATCTTCACAGAGTTCCTTTGACTTTCCCATTGTTCTGAGTATTGATGACTCCAATGAGTGCTGTAAAACAAATTATTTTTGTGTTAGCAAAGCGAAACTACCAGTTGTAGTCAATCATGATCACTAAGGAGAAGTTAAGAGGTTTTGGCCTTGTCAGGTTAAAATACACCGTAGAACATTCAGCACCATTTATTGAAAAACTTCTGCGTGTATATTTTTGATCCTGTATGTATACTTTTGACCCGGTGTGGATTAGAGAAAATCCAAACCTGTTTTTTTGTTTTTGTTTTTTAAAGTCATTCAAGATGTGTTCTGTACAATTATACCCTTGGAAAAGGAACAGTTGAAAGAAATAATTTGAAGTCCAAACTTACTATTACTATTATTCAGAATGTACATACATTTACTTTGGGGATGATCTGATATTCTCTTTTCTTTTCTTTTAAACCGGTGATATTAACTCAAGATTATAAACCTACAATCATCTCTGACTTGCATATCTACAGGGCTTTTATCTGCAGTTTATGGAGGACATGGAGTGTAACATAACATACCAGCAGACCAAATCACAAACGTCCATACAAGATTGCCGAACAACCAAGGCATTTATTTACAATCAATTTACAGTAATAAAGTAAACAGAAAACCCCCCACTTATTTTTATTGCTAAAAAAGAAAAGAAGCACTAAGTTACATGTCAAAGCCTACGCAAAGACAAAGCCTACACTCCCTGTCTGGCCACAAAAGCTTCTGCTAACATACAGGTGAATTTAACCAAACACAACAGAACAGTGCAGGTCCCACAGGTTTGCCACAGTTCAACTCCCAAGATCACTATAAGTAATCCTGAATCAACATGCATGTCTTAGCTCGGTAACTAAATGGAAAGGGGCACTTACTGCTGGAGCTAATTACATGGAATTTTGCAAACAAGCATAATCCCGTTCAGCTCTGGCGTGAGGTGTGAGAGAACTGCAACAAAGACAGGCAAGAGCAGCTTTCTTTCATGAAGTGGCCAAACGACCGGAGGGCATAGCAGACACATAGAGAACTCCACTGATGTATCATGAGATTAGAAAGTAAATTTCTTTTAAATGGTTGAATATGTTTTAAACATTTATACACGTTATAACGTGACTTTGTGAACTTTAAAGGTTCTCATTTTGGTCCAATTTTTAGAATTTTACTTTTAAAGTTAACCTTTACTAAATTCTTACCACTAGATGACACTCTTTAACCATTAATTGTTTATGTAAGTGCTGAAGTGAGAAACAAGGAAATACCAGGTTTGCCCTGAGATTAGTGTGGTACAATGGTTAGCAGTGTCACCGTACTACAAGAAGGTTCTGGGTTCAAACTTCTTCTGGGAGCTGATGTGTCTTCCACAGAATGATAACATGCTTGTTAGGTTGACTATAAATCAGTTGTAGATGTGGAATTGAGAGTGAAAAACTGTCTCTCTCTGGTGGCTGTGTCTGCTGTACTGTGTCTGCCATGCTATGACAGTTGGATAAGTGGTTAGGAAAACACTGATAGATGGCCTGAGATCTGCCAGTTATGACGGGCTAATCACACAGAGCAAATGTGTTGTTATTCTAAGGTGAACTGAGCCTAAGCACTGAGGACTCGATGAAGGCTATAACTATAAGGCTATAACCTTTTGTTTTGTTTTTTTTGTAAATATTTTTATTGAAAAAAGAAAACAACACAGTATTTGCAGTTACGGAAATACAATTAACCGATACTTATATATATCTGCGAGAGGTTTGCTTAGCATAGGGGATCTAGCCTTAGGACCCTTAGGGCCCAGGCAGGAATCGAACTTGTGATCCTCTGCTCCAAAGGCGTGTAGTCTAACCACTATGCTGTCCAGCTGCTCGCTCTCTCTCTCTCTCTCTCTCTCTCTATTATATATATATATATATATATATATATATATATATATATATATATATATATATATATATATATATATATCAGGAACTCAATGGGGATGTGGCGTACAACACTAGAGGCCAACTCCAAGCCCATAGCACAAGTCACCATCAAGTGCGGGATCTACCAAGGAGATGCTCTGTCCCCACTGCTGTTCTGCATAGGCCTGAACCCCCTCAGTGAGATCATTAACAAGACTGGCTACGGATACCGACTACGGAACGGAGCAGTTGTCAGCCACCTCCTGTACATGGATGACATCAAGCTGTATGCCAAGAGTGAACGAGACATCGATTCACTGATCCACACTACCAGGCTATACAGCAATGACATTGGAATGTCGTTCGGACTGGAGAAGTGTAGTCGGATGGTAACAAAGAGAGGGAAGGTAGTCAGAACTGAGGGGATTGAACTACCAGAAGGCAACATTGCAGACATAGAGGACAGTTACAAGTACCTGGGGATCCCGCAGGCAAATGGGAACCATGAAGAGGCCGCTAGAAAGGCTGCAACCACCAAGTACCTGCAGAGGGTCAGGCAAGTCCTGAGGAGTCAGCTGAATGGTAAGAACAAGATCCGGGCCATCAACACGTACGCCCTGCCCGTGATCAGGTACCCTGCTGGGGTAATAGGCTGGCCAAAGGAGGAGATAGAAGCCACTGACATAAAGACAAGAAAGCTCCTTACCATGCATGGAGGGTTTCACTCCAAGTCCAGCACCCTGAGGCTGTATGCTAAGCGGAAGGAAGGGGGCCGGGGACTGGTGAGTGTCAGCACTACAGTCCAGGATGAGACAACGAACATCCAAGAATACATTGGGAAGATGGCCCCAACTGACCGAGTGCTCAGTGAATACCTCAGGCAGCAGAAACCCAAGAAAGAGGAGGGAGACGAGGAACCATCATGGAAGGACAGGCCCCTGCACGGTATGTACCACCGGCAGATAGAGGAGGTGGCTGATATCCAGAAATCCTACCAGTGGCTGGACAAAGCTGGACTGAAAGACAGCACAGAGGCACTAATCATGGCAGCACAAGAACAAGCTCTGAGTACAAGATCCATAGAGGCTGGGGTCTATCACACCAGGCAAGACCCCAGGTGCAGGCTGTGTAAAGATGCCCCAGAGACAATCCAGCACATAACAGCAGGGTGCAAGATGCTAGCAGGCAAGGCATACATGGAACGCCATAACCAAGTGGCCGGCATAGTGTACAGGAACATCTGTGCCGAGTATAACCTGGAAGTCCCGAGGTCAAAATGGGAGATGCCCCCAAGGGTGGTGGAGAATGACCGAGCTAAGATCCTGTGGGACTTCCAGATACAGATGGACAAAATGGTGGTGGCTAACCAACCGGACATAGTGGTGGTAGACAAACAGAAGAAGACGGCCGTAGTGATCGATGTAGCGGTTCCGAATGACAGCAATATCAGGAAGAAGGAACACGAGAAGCTGGAGAAATACCAAGGGCTCAGAGAAGAGCTCGAGAGGATGTGGAGGGTGAAGGTAATGGTGGTCCCCGTGGTAATCGGAGCACTAGGTGCGGTGACTCCCAAGCTAGGCGAGTGGCTCCAGCAGATCCCGGGAATAACATCGGAGATCTCTGTCCAGAAGAGCGCAGTCCTGGGAACAGCTAAGATACTGCGCAGGACCCTCAAGCTCCCAGGCCCCTGGTAGAGGACCCGAGCTTGAAGGATAAACCGCCCGCAGGGGCGTGCTGGGTGTTTTATATACATACATACATACATACATACATACATACATACATACATACATACATACATACATACATACATCTTCATCCGCTTTATCCGGGGCCGGGTCGCGGGGGCAGCAGCCTAAGCAAAGAGGCCCAGACCTCCCTCTCCCCAGCCACCTCCTCCAGCTTATCCGGGGAATACCAAGGCGTTCCCAGGCCAGCCGAGAGATATAATCTCTCCAGCGTGTCCTGGGTCTGCCCCGGGGCCTCCTCCCGGTGGGACATGCCTGGAACACTTCACCCAGGAGGCGCCCAGGGGGCATCCTTGTCAGATGCCCAAACCACCTCAGCTGGCTCCTTTCGATGTGGAGCAGCAGCTGCTCTACTCTGAGCCCCTCCCGGATGGCCGAACTTCTCACCCTATCTCTAAGGGAGAGGCCAGCCACCCTTCGGAGGAAGCTCATTTCTGCCGCTTGTATCCGCGATCTCGTTCTTTCGGTCACTACCCACAGCTCGTCGCCATAGGTGAGGGTAGGGACGTAGATCGACCGGTAAATTGAGAGCTTCGCTTTTACACTCAGCTCCCTCTTCACCATGACGGACCGGTGCAGCGTCTGCATTACTGCAGCTGCAGCCCCAATCCGTCTGTCGATCTCTGGCTCCCTTCTCCCATCACTCGCGAACAAGACCCCGAGATACTTGAACTCCTCCACTTGGGGCAGGAACTCATCCCCATATATATATATATATATATATATATATATATATATATATATATATATATATAAAACACCCAGCACGCCCCTGCGGGCGGTTTATCCTTCAAGCTCGGGTCCTCTACCAGAGGCCTGGGAGTTTGAGGGTCCTGCGCAGTATCTTAGCTGTTCCCAGGACTGCGCTCTTCTGGACAGAGATCTCCGATGTTGTTCCCGGGATCTGCTGGAGCCACTCGCCTAGCTTGGGAGTCACCGCACCTAGTGCTCCGATTACCACGGGGACCACCGTTACCTTCACCCTCCACATCCTCTCGAGCTCTTCTCTGAGCCCTTGGTATTTATTTATATATATATATATATATATATATATATATATATATATATATATATATATATATATATATATATATATATATATATATATATATATATATATATATATATATATATATATATATATATGTATATATGTATATATATATATATATATATATATATATATATATATATATATATATACATATATACATATAGTTTTTACAGGAGTTTAACAGTATAATAAAGGGTTGCCACTTGTGGAAAAATTTGGCTGTGCAACCTCTCGACGTATATTTAATTTTTTCAAGTTTTAAGAAAAACATAACGTCTTTAAGCCACCGGGAAATTGTAGGATACTTAACAGACTTCCAACGACTTGCTAATAGGGATGTGAAGGCTATAATATCCTTTTGTGTAGAATCAAGTGTAAGTGATTGCTCGGCTATTACCGTTAGAGGGACACACAGCTGGCGAAATAATGTTTGAGAAGATTTCAGCTCTTTTTGAGGAAAATGGTCTGGAAATGAAGCGTGTCTGTATACTTGTGACAGATGGGGCTCCATCCATGGCAGGAAAAGTGAGTGGTCAGCAAAATATTTATTTTAATTTGAAAGGAATTATCAAAATGGTGTTTTTTTTATTATTAGTATTTCAAATGTGCAAAAAAAAATAGTTTAGTTATAGCTCCCTTTTTTTTAAATGGACCTTTTGGTGTGCATTTGTGAGAGGTCACCAGATTTACAGGGGAAAAAGTTTGTGTGGGTTTGAAATTGATCATGATCTGCTGCTTACTGGCTGCAAAAAAAGTATCTGGCCCAGATAAATTCCTCGGTTTGAAAATCTGGCCCAACTAACTTCTTAGTTGAATAGCCATGCATTATAAGAATACATAACTGATTTGACCTCACTTTCATGTTAAAGTTTCCAAAACCATCCAAGCCTCAAGCAGGCTGTTGTAACCCTGTTGTTGAATTCGTATTTGCCGAACCACGCGGGAATGAGGAAGACCGTACCCTCGCTATAGCCTGTTCACAAGACTCCTCATGTATTTGAATTCCAAGTCTCCTTCCCATGTACACTTAAGCTTAACGTTAGAGTGGTTACTAAAAGACAGGATAGTATCATAGAGTTTCGAAATGGTTCCTCTGTGATGAGGAATAAATGATAACGTAGTTTCCCACTGCTGTTCTGGAGGTAAAGAGGGGAAATTTGGGAAACTCTTGGCAACAAAATTTCAAATTTGAAAATGGCAAAACAAATGGGTAATAGGGAGATCGTAACGAGAAGACAAATTGGGAAAATTATCGATAACACCATCCACATATAAATGTTTGAACTGTTTTATACCCTTGTCACACCACACTGAGAATGTTGAGTCCAAGAGTGAAGGGGGAAACAAATAGTTGTCGCTTAGAGGACCCAAGGAAGATAGCATTACAAAATTAAAGTGCCGTCTAAACTGAAACCAGATTTTGAGTGTGTTAAGAACCACCTGATTATCAGTATACAGAGAGGGTTTTACGGATAAAGAGGAATAGAGCAAGGCTGGTATAGAAGAGCCCTTACATGATGATAGCTCCAATTTACACCATGAGGAACCAGAAGATTTTAGCCAGTAGCAAAGTTTATGGATGTAAGCTGCCCAGTAGTAGGCTAGAAAATTAGGTAATGCAAATCCTCCACTAAATCTGCATCGCTGCAGTAAAGTTTTAGAAACCCTAGGTGGCTTCCCTCCCCAAATGAAAGAACCAATAATCTTGTCCAGTGAAACAAAGGCTATAACTTTTAATGTAAAGCTACTCTCAAGAACACATCTTATTAGCATCTGTTACTGGTAATTACAGAAAAAACATGAAAGGAAAGAATAAAGATTTTTACCCACTTAGCTGATATCAATCATTGGTCTATGAGAACAGTTAACTGAGATCCAGTGCTTTCTGGTTTGTATAACCTTTCTCTTCATATTTGAAGTGGGCAATAAACTGTACATTAATCAATCAGTGTCCCTGTAGCACGGGCTAGACATTTTTTTTTTTTTGGCCAGACACCATGCACTATAAGTAACATTAGGCAGTTAGCACATGGCAGACATTACCAATGACCTAGCTCATCTTTCCAGTGCAAAAGCACAGAAGCACAAAGAAAAATGTCAGTTCAGCATAATTTATCCCTTTACTATAACCCTGCAGTCCTGTAAAAACTAACACCCTTACTGTAGGAATTAAGAGGGTAGGTAGCATTCAGGGACTGATAATCAAATCCATTTAGTTTTGGTTTGATCATCAGCAAGTGTGAGCATCTCTATAAAAGCATAGGTTTTAGCAGTTTGCTTGTCTGGAGCATTCAGGTGTATTTTAACATGATGCCAAGGAAGAAAGATGTCAGCAATGATCTTAGAGAAGCATTTGTTGCTGTTCATCAGTCTGTTTATAGTTTGCTCATTCTACAGTGATTAAAAATTATTATAAAGTGGAAAACTTTCAATCTTCCCAGGAATGAATGTGCCTGCAAATTCACACAAGACCAGAAGAAAGCCTCTTTTCTCTAACACAAACATGGCAGCACAGCTTAGGTTTGCCAAGTTGCATCTGAACAAACCAAAAGACTTTTGGAGCAAGGTTCTTTGCACAGAAGAGATCAGAATAGCCATAATGCGTAACACTGTGCATGGAGAAAATCAAACACAACTTGTCAGCACAAACACGATGGGGAAGGAGTTATGATCTGGGGTTGTTTTGCAGCCACAGGACCTGGTCACCTTGCATTCATTGAGTTGATCATAGACTTATCTGTGAGGCCCTCTGTCCAACAGCTAAAATCTGGCTGATGCAACAGGACAATGATCCCAAGAGCAGCAGTGAATCTACAGCTGAATGTCTGAAAAGTAAAACAATCAAGGTTTTGCAATGGCCCAGTCAAAGTCCAGACCTCTACCTAATGGAAATGCCACTATGCATAAACACATGCCTGAATCATGTTGTTCACTTAGGTTTTTATACACAATTTATCCATTTCTGCTTAGTTTTTGTTCAAGGAAAAAAATCACACAGTGTAAGATGTGTTGTTGTTCATCTGATGTTGTTTTTGAAGTTTTTATTTATGTCCTGATCTGCAAAAGCTTAGAACTGATAGATGGGGCACTTTCTTTTCACAAGTGTAGGCTGAGTGGTGATACAGGACTACCGGCCTGCACAGAAGCTTTTTTTGTGGTTTTAATGTGATGTTACTTTAATGATGATGTTTGATTGGATCCTTTCTGCTTTTTCCAATCAGAGAGTGGTGGGCGCAAACTAAATGAGAATAAGATGTTGACTTCTAAGAAAGCCAGGTGAGCGCCATCAGCATCTCTATTTTCACATAGAAGACCTACATACTTTCTCGCATGAAAATCACCATTTTAACTTGCTAATTCATTACAGCCATGGCGCTAACTTTACTGCATCTGTAGTTATGTGTCTATAATTCTTTCCCATGGCAGGTTCGACCCTTACAGCAAGTCCGGCTTTGCTATCTGCAGGATCTGCAAGAGCTCAGTTCATCAGGCTGGATCACACTACTGCCAGGGCTGTGCATACAAGAAAGGTACAAAGTCGCACTGCTTACCATGCAGGAATGCTACTGTGGGTCCAAAACTTGAATGCATTTATTGCTTTCAGCAGATTCTAACAAAACTGCCTCTCTGCATGATACACAGATCAATACACAGATGTTCTTTGTAAACATTATACTTGTAGTCTTGCTTTTCTTCACAGCTTTAAGCTCTGAAAACCGTTAAGCAACTGCTTCTGACACATCTACTTATTTTTCTTTTTTTGTCTTTAAATTGAGGCAAAAATGCTCAGATTAGGATGTGGCAATAGCTGGGAATGTGAGAGGACTCTGACCTGCGGTGGGCTTTTCCCCCTCTTTAATCTATTTTATATCTACTAAAGGTCTTGGACTAGATCTTTGTTCTTGAGTCAGTCAGATCAATGAACAGTCCCTCTTCCGTAGTTCTGAAGTCAGCATTTGCCTGAGTGGTCTAAGATTTAATCTTTCAAGAAGATTAGTTTAACAGTTCAAAGGTAGCATGGCTGACAGTGCTAGCTGTTTACATTAGATAATACAAATGACATTACGTCTCAAAAGGTATAGATATGTTGATCTTCATGTTACTTACATGGTCCAGTGTGGCTACAGGTTATCAGGCCAGATAAAGAAGCAAGGGGCAAATATAATAACAAATACAAAGGATGAGTAGGGCAAAGTACAGTGCATGACAGCTTCATTCCCACGTGGTTCGTTAAATACGAATTCAACAACAGGGTTACAAAAGAACAGCCTGCTTGAGGCTTGGATGTTTTTGGAAACTTTAACATGAAAGTGAGGTCAAAACAGTTATGTATTCCTATAATGCATGGCTATTCAACTAAGAAGTTAGTTGGGCCAGATTTTCAAACCGAGGAATTTATCTGGGGCAGATACTTTTTAGCAGCCAGTAAGCAGCAGATCATGATCAATTTCAAAACCACACAACTGTATTGAAAAACATGTAATTTTTTATTCCTTTTTCCCCTGTAAATCTGGTGACCTCTCACAAATGCACACCAAAAGGTCCATTAAAAAAAAAAAAAGGGAGCTATAACTAAACTATTTTTTTTGCACATTTGAAATACTAATAATAAAAAAAAACCCATTTTGATAATTCCCTTTCAAATTAAAATAAATATTTTGCTGACCACTCACTTTTCCTGCCATGGATGGAGCCCCATCTGTCACAAGTAGGGCTGGGCGATCTGACCCAAAATTCATATCTCGATATTTTTTAGCTGGATGGCGATATAAGATATATATCTCGATTTTTTTTTTTTTTTAAAGCCACAAGTTAAGAACAAAAAGAGAGTTCTTAGTCACACTGTGTCCCAGATGTCACACGGGCACTTTTATTTACATACAGCGTAGATGTACATGAAGAAATTACTCAAAAATAAATTATCAGCATTTATTAAATAATCATGGTCCATAAATAAAAGAAAACAATGTTGTTTTTGTGCATAACAAAAAGCTCACAATTGTGCAGTCAAAATGTAAACTAATAGACGCTGAGCATAATAACAAAGAGACAGATTTCACAGCTGCACCACGTCTCTGAACAGGTGCCATTTGTGGTCCTTATACACACACAGTACGTATCACTCCGCGAGGCTCCTCCTCGGTAGCCGTAATCCTCCGACAATCCAGCAAGCGGTGCAGCTCCGTAGCTTAGCAAAGTCATATTAAAACATTTTTTGACAGATTGCTGAGCGCTGTGTACCACATAAAATCGGTTCGCGGTCAGTAAGCACAACCAGAATTCATACATAAGGTGCACTGTCGATTTTTGAGAAAATGAAAGGATTTTAGGCCGTGCAGCCCCTCCGGGCTGCATGTCTTTAGCGCGGTTAGCTCGTTAGCGCTGTTAGCTCGCTAACACGTTGACGCCGCCCAGCCCCACGCACGGTAACTCGCTAACGGAGATTTTCCGCTGTGTTCAGTGAAGGAGAGGCGAGTCCGAGTAACGTTGCGTAGAGACAAAAGTGGACGAAAGAGAGGCAAACCTGCGGCTCCACAAGTATAATTATAACGTAACATAGACTATATCGATATAAACGATATTGTCACATCTTGTATCTCGTATGAAAATATATCGATATTTTTAAAAAACTCGATATATCGCCCAGCCCTAGTCACAAGTATACAGACACGCTTCATTTCCAGACCATTTTCCTCAAAAAGAGCTGAAATCTTCTCAAACATTATTTCGCCAGCTGTGTGTCCCTCTAACGGTAATAGCCGAGCAATTTTGCATCCAAAAACCAGACATATATGCACAACTGTGCAATATCAGTTCTGTCTGTGAACCCATATCCTGCTATAGACATTACATCAGTTTTCTTCTGGTCATCTAACAGCATTTCAAACTTGTCTGACGCCAGAACTTAAACTCTACGAATATTTGAACTGTCTGACAGGGGTACGCTTTTAATAGCAGATGTCACACTTTAGTTTTTTCGTCACTTATCACCGCATCCACCACAGCCAGCATGCAGTATTTCACTGTTTCAGAATCTGTGAAAGGCCTTTTCTTCTTCGCCAAGAACCAAACACGAAGGGAAGCTGCTGCAGCTCTCTCTTGGGCTGTACAGGACCCTCACCATGGTAGTACAACTCCGGTTGTAAGATTATTAAACTCGCAATTAAACTTTGCAGCCCTCTCCTGAGATTGCTCTGGAAAGTTTGTGTAGAAAGTCTGGTGTTTGTCATTGTGGTGCCTTCGTACGTACCGCAACACACTCACTGCAAATTAAACAAATAGGTTTGGCATTTGGATTTGGCGGTAAAATGAATAAGTATTTGTCAGTCCAGGCAGGGTTAAACCGACAGTTTTCATTGTCAATTTTACACTTTTGGACTGAGAAAGACATGCTGTTGTCACATCATACGATGATAGTTTAATATGTTTATATCACGGTGTATTGTGGGTTAAATATTGCTAGGCTACTAGGAGTGTTGCATTCACAGTCTACACTACACTGTAGGAATTTTTAATTTTTTAAAATTAATTAATTAATTAATTTTTTGCGTTTTCTCTGTGTTTCTGCCAGGACCACAGGCAGGGCCACTCGCTGGTTGATTCTGGGCCGCCATTTGAATAGGCTTGTTATAATGCCTTGGAGAAGTTGTGCTTTTGACCTTCTGTTTTGGCTATCGGTCATTTCATCAGATGCCTCACA
Source organism: Rhamphochromis sp. 'chilingali' (assembly GCF_963969265.1). NCBI lineage: Eukaryota > Metazoa > Chordata > Actinopteri > Cichliformes > Cichlidae > Rhamphochromis > Rhamphochromis sp. 'chilingali'. The sequence goes on along the minus strand of NC_137950.1, from coordinate 21,462,233 downwards.
TTTTCCTGGGGAAAAAAACTTTGAGGAAATATGCACTTCTTCATCAGAATTATGCAAAATTTTAGGTCTCTACTGTCATTTCTTATTTGCCTGCCCTTTGTGCTTTTTCTGTCATTGAACAGGGAAAATTGGAGAAAAACATGCTTTCGGCAGGACATTAAGAACTCGCTAGAGAAACAATAATGCTCCCAGATTTTCCACCAGATGCCTTTTGGAGTCTGGAACCCTGAGCTGGGGCATATTGCAGATAAAAGGACCTCTGGTCTTCCTCAGGAATTGATGTGATCAAAAAGCATAGTTACAGGAGAGTTAATATTTAACTTAAACTCATCAGTTTGATAGACGGAGCTGATGCTGCTGTTTTCTGTTCACAGTTCAGTTCTGCTGCCCCAAAGAGGCCAAAAACCTCTGATAAAATAATGATGCTTGCTTAAACCATTTTTGCATTGTTCTTTTCTCTCTCTGTTGTGTCCAGGAATCTGTGCAATGTGTGGAAAGAAGGTTTTGGACACCAAGAACTACAAACAGACGTCTGTGTAACTGCATGCTGATCAGGGAGAGGCTCCACACGTGAATAACGGACTGAAAGAGAGGTGGCTTTGTTTGCTGGAGCTGTTACAGTGGCCATACGCAGGCCATCTCTAAATACACCACCCGTTATCGCTTGTTTCTGCAGTCAGCACTCTCAGACTTTTCCTGTATTTTAAATTCAGTTCTTTCCTTTTCAAGATGTTAATTTCTGTATGTAATATATGCCGTGTTGCTTTTGTTATGTGAAATAAAGCTTCCACTACGAGGACATCTGACCGGGTTGTTTTGTCTCCTTGCCTTCAGACATAAAGTGTTTAAATTTAGCCCGTGACGCACATTTGTCTCATATGCCTGAAATAATCAGTTTATTCTGACATAATCATATTTGGAAACGGTCAGGTGTGACCCCTCTGCCCCCCCCATCCCCTCAACTGCTTTCAGAAAAAGAGGTTAGAGTTCATAAGCTCATAAGTTGATATTTAAAGGGCTCGCTCTCCCCCAGGCCTTTAGCAACATGTGCACATTTTTTTAACGTGTCCTTATTAATTTATACTGCCGGTCAACAAGATACAAACGGCCTTAGTTTCTGGGTAATCTACAGCAGGTAACTCTCAGATATGACTGATGTAAATGAGTCAGCTGTTCATAGCTATGTTTAGCAGAGCTTTAAAATACAAAAAACATTATCAAGAGACAGTTATATCATTCTGGACAGGGGAAATGTTTTAACAAATCCATGTTATTCGTTTAACTAAACCCAGGCTAAATGTATATATTCATAAGATTAAGTTAAATAAGTCGCATACTCGTACCTGGGTGATTTGGTGTGCCACTTTGTGTCTCAGTATGGAGACACAAAGTGGCTCTAGCTTTTAAAAAGTCTGGATGCATTCGTATTTTAACCCAGAGGTGATTACCAGACAAAACAACCGCTAAAAAGGAGAATATGTGAATGAGCAAGTTTGCTGCTCCTCCTGGCACAACGTTCCCATTTATCTGGGCTTGTGACGCCCTGAGGGTGGATTTGTATCCAATCCTACTCTCAAACCAGGGAGCTTTCATGTGTAAGATGAATCCATTAACCACTACACAAAGGACCCACATACAGTACATGCTATTTACTACTGCAAAATGAAAAAACAGTGTCCTGTCCATTCCCATATTTTTTAAATATATGAACAAACTGGAACTGCCAATTACACTTTAAAAAGAGAAGATTTCCCTCGTTTTATTGTGTTCGAGGCCTTGCTGGATGTGGCTCGTTATCATTTATCATATGTTGACATTCAAAGAGAAAACAAGAGAGAATATGGAAACATACCAACTGTTGGGGACTTTAGCAGCATGGCTGTAGTGGCAGAGCATCAGTCATTGGGTCACCGTCAGAGCAGAACCGAGGACATCTGGTTCACCTCACTTTACTGTCTCAGGGAGAGTAGCACAATCACAAAGTCACTTATGTGCACCGATTCGCTTACACTAGTACATACGGTGTCCACAAAACAGAGATTATGAACTAGGATCCGCAGTCAACCTGTTAAACTCCTATTTAAAACTATACTTTAATATAATATATATCAGTCATACACCTATAAACAGGCCCAAGTTTAGAGTCTATATAATACAATCAAAGCCAAAAAGCCTGCTTTAAACTACATCAGGAACCGGCCTGGGGAATGACAATGATCACAGACAAGCCTATTCATGAGTTTGAGGCAGACTGTAAGACCATATAGGTAATGAACTCTCTTCCACAGGTGCTACTGTGTATTTAAGAAAGGGACAAAGCTTCATAACACAGTAATAACTGAAGAGCGTTTATAAGTCCAAATCAGCTGAGTTGCTCACAAATATCTCTCATTCATATATTAATAAGAAAATAGGTTTATACTAGATAAGAATTTATTTAACTTTGGCAACTTATAGCACAACTAAAAATATTTTCAGTGTTTCTAGGCTACTTATTGCCATTACTTTACTTGGGAACATGCAAATAAATATGGTATATGCTGCAAATACTGCATTTAATATACACCAACCTTAAGGCCGCCTATGTTATCCTGGCAATATTCTTTCATGCTAATAAAAAACTGACTTTAACTACTAATGATGACATAGGCCATGATAATTAACACCCATCTATAATAATATTGATAAAAAATACAATAAATGTGCCGACTTTATATTCAGCTTTAGCTTAGCTTTAGCTTAGCAACAGGGTCAAATTCTGACAAGCCACCTATCTAAGGTTAAAAAACCCCCCCCAAAAAACCGATATAAGCCCTGATCAATCCTCTCTACATATTAATGAAGCAGCCAATGTTCTACCTTGTGCATAATTACGCACCCCTTTCCTATTGGTGACGCAGGCACTATCGATCCTGAAGCTGCCTATTTAACATGGGCGAGCAGCTGGAAGCATCGGACACGACCTGGGCTCCTGAAGGCTGCAGTCACCGGTGAGTCTTGCTTACTTCTTCTTATAGACAGATTTCTGGGCACTAAAAACTTTACTTTTCTTTCTCTAGTGTTTAGACCTGTGTTGGTGCAGAAACAGGGTCAAGGGTATTGTTAAGACTAAATAAGCAGTGGCGTGTCCAGCGGGGTGGCCTGGGAGGGCAGACTGGCCACCCCAGGTGCCACCACAAAGGCAAAACAATAAAATTCAATCAAATATCAAATGTACGATTATGTTTTAACGGTGAAGCTCAGATATCCGAGTGTAAGTGAATGCAGCATCGGCTTCTGCGCTATGTGCATCACGTTAGCAAAGGTAGGAGAGCCAAGCACGAAAGACAGCACTGCAGGAAACAATTTTTCGGTGAAAGAAAATGAGGACAGAATAAATGTAAGTAATATTAAGTTTGTTGAGTTTAGTAAACTTCGGTGAAATTAGAATACCAAAGAAAAAATAACACTTAAAGAATTATTGCAGCCGTGGATTATATCAGACAGTAGGCTACTGAGGGCAGCTAACATAAGAGTTATGAGTTATAAGATATAATCTAAGTCGTAACATTGCTGTATGGAGCTGCAGATTTGGTTGCAGGTTAACATAGCTGGACTGGCCATCGGGCATACCGGGCATATGCCCGGTGACTTATTTTTTATTTTTATTTTTGTAATGGCATGAACAATGAGAGGTGGTGGATTGGCCAGATGCAGGTCGATGTGTAAAAAAAAACTCAGTTGTTTGGTGGTGGCTATGACGGGGCTTCCACAGAGGCCAGCAGGTGGATGAGGGAAGGGGAGGCAGGAGGAGAGCCCCGAGGCAGCCGCCGAGTGTCAGCTGAACTGAACTTCAGGTAAGAAGTTATGACCTGCAGTCTATCTGGGTCAGATATAAACCAAGTTTAGGTGGAGTTTATTTTCGTTGTGCTGACTTTTTACCGTCAGTTACAATAACTCGTACTGCGTTCTAGCCAGCTTGATGGAGTTTTTATACAGTACAGCTGGGTGGGTGCTATGATGTTACTGATAGTGAACTTTATTTTATTCATAAGGTTAGTTAGTAGAGTTGCCAACGGCTCCTTAAAAAAAATGGAATGGTCCCTCATTCAGAGAAAATATTATGCCTTTCCTATTGAGCTGAGAAGAGACGCAGTTTGTCCCGTACTCTCGCTATAATGAAAAAAAGACACAAAGCTGGATTTATTCTGTCGTTACGCTGCACAGCTGCCTCTTCTTCTCTCATTCTCTCCCCCTGCCTCTCCTGTTGCTACTTCAATCATGAAACTGATCAGTGATCAGCTGATCGGCTTTTCTCTCTTGTTTGTTTATCGCCCACTTTGCGCCAGAAAGAGGAAACCAGCAGATGTCGCGCTAAACAACAGCTGCACGTTTAAGCTTGATCAGCTGTTGTTAGAATTTATTTAATATTAATTTCTAGTATCAGCTGATGTTTGCTGGAGCCACAGCTGCAAAAAAGCTGCTGGTCATGATATGGTTTGGTTATCTGGTGAGAGGGAAACATGAAGATGAAACCAGGAGATGTCCTTACTGAATCATCAGAGCTGAACAGGTGATGGAGAAACAGGTTTACCTTTTAGTTCACATGAATGAGTTGAAGGGAAGTTATGAACTGTTTCTGAGAGACAAATAACACCAGGATCCTTTTCTAAGCAGCTGACAGCTGGTAACTGTGCAGGGGCGAGTCTAGCAAAGTGTTGCCAGGGGGGCAGGTAGGGCATTAACAGGGAGAGGGGGGCACAAAGAAATACTTTTCTTTCTTATTCTCATTTAAAATATCTCGCTTTTATTAAATAATTATCTAAATCTTACAACCAAAGTTTTTATCTGACGTAAAATGTATAGAAATCATACATATACCAACAAGACTGTACATCACTGTCACAACAGGGTTTGTTTTCAGTCAAAGTCTTTATGGCTTTAATACCTGGTGGGCCGGTCTCTAGTCAAAATGCCCGATTTTCTGTCCCAGTCCAGCCCTGCAGGTTAATACTGGCAGTGTCACCATGCCAGCTGACTGTATTTCATCATCAGCCAGTGTTGTTCTTTATACATCAATATTACCAAAGTTTACCATAAGGCAGCATATAAAGTATTTACTTGCTTTCAGGTTTTATTCAAATGTTAGTCTTTTCAGTTGTTTCCCCACTTTTTTCCTGTTTCAAAATCAAACACCAGTTTGTGAGAAGATTATCTTCTTTTTTTAACAGGCACATAAAGTTTTACATTGGCATTGGCTAATTTGTCAATTGTTTGTTACAAATGTTCATATTTTAATATTCAAAAATGTTTTTGCCCAAAACATATGTGCACAACATGTCAGTAAAAATACTATGCAAATATTGATGTCCTTGACTGCTGAATAAACACTGACTGATTGTATCTCTTGTACTTTATCAACGCAGTATCTAAAAACTTTGCACCGTAGTGGTTAAAATCTCATTCTAATAAGAGTTAAAAGTGCATTCGGTTGTTAGGTTTATAGGGTTATTGAATTATGGTTAACGGTTGGTAGAATTTTTTTTAAACATTATCTGCCAATTACATCTGCCACCCTTCTCCAAATCTGTGCCCCTACCTGGCCCCCCCAACAAAAATTTTCTAGACGCGCCACTGTAAATAAGTACTAGCTTCTATTTTGTCCCTGAGATTTATTTCCCCAGCATAAAGTAGTGTTGGTGTTAGCAGTGGTAGCTTAGAGATGGCAAACCTACAATAAAAAGTAACATGGATTAACAACTCTGTGCACTGGGATGGTGTAGATTGTGAGCACAGAATCTCCTCACCAGGTTTCGTTTTGTTTCTGTAGTTTTCCGAGTGAGAGCCTGTGCTAAAGCTAGCTGTGCACCACTTCTTAGTTACCTCTTTTAGTTCTACAGAATTTTTTTTGTTTGTCCCATCTGCTCCAAGTAGCCCCGTTAGAGGTGCGCTTTGCCCCCTGTGGTCCGAGTCTTCCCGGTCAGCCGTTAGACTCTGTTCCTGCTAGTCTTAGCGAACCTTTAGCTTCCGCTTGGTTGCTACTGCAAAGACTTACTGCTGATGTAGAAATTTAAATCTTTCATTACTAAATCACTTGACTTAGTTTTACTTCTAACTATGAAAGAATGTGAGGAGAATCCAGCTAAGGTGACACAGTGACCATTACAGATGTGTCTGAAGCCACAAGGCCCGCCCATAATGCCTAGGCTGCCGCCAATGCTGAAAATTCCCACCACAGTACCCAAATGTGCAATGAGAACAGAGACAGGGACAGTGCAGGGAAGTGCTCACATGCATTTAGCGTGTGAACGATAAATTAATTTTTTTATAATCTGACATTCTTAGCTCTCTCCCTAAACAAAAACAGTGAGTGCAACGTTAAAACTCAGTCCTATAAGTTATTATTTTATCCACAGTAACTTTAAGAATATTTGAGTATACATCTGTTAGCTGGTGCAACTCCTTCTGATTCACAGGTTTCTTATATGACTTATAAAACTGTCTTCCAAAAGTTTTACCCATTTAGTAGGAGTTTCTCTATCTGTACTACACTGCTATTTTCTTTTAGGTCTTTTAGTTTTCCTTACAATCCACAAGCCTGTTGCATAGCTTGTAGCTTTTTGGGTGAATATGACTGTATATAAAAATATCTGCAGGAAAACTAGACCGTTGAAAATAATTAAAATAACTGAAACAGTTTTGTGAACTTGGAAAAATTAAATATAGTAAAAAAAAAATGTAGAGGAAGTTTTAGTATTTGTTAGTTTGGTAAAATTTTACCACAATTTCCCTGATGAGGTTTTGAGGGATATGTTTATTGACAATCTGGATATCTACAAGACTGTGAGACAACTGCTTTAAAAAAAGGCGTGTTTTTATTTTTATTTTTTTTTAAAAGCAATATTTTAATAAATTCTATTTCTGACATGCACCCTCCAAACTAAAAGTTAACATTTTCAAACAATAAAAACTAAATTGAAACAAAAAACCTGCTCTGCACTTAAAAAAAGCAAGACTAAATCAAAATAAAGTTATTAGTCCAATCAGTGTCAAACAATGGTCTGAGTTTTACATGAGTTCACAGTTGTGTGCACAGAGAAAAGGGCCCAACAGAGAGCTTTAGAGGACTTGAGTACTTAGAGTGAGAGTGGAGGATGTGTGCTTGCCTGGCCTGACAGGCTGTTGTTAGGCAGTTGTTAACAAAATCTAATATCCAGTGACATATGTAGTTTGACCACCACCTTATTTGGAATGATAGCGTTGTTGCTGAGCTGTAGTCAACAAAGAGCAGAGAGATATAACTAATTTGGCTTCATTTTTCCCATTTGTCTAGTGTGTTGGGTGTTTGCTTCTGAAGATTCTTGAAAGGTCTTGTGAATTGTGGGTCTTATTTCATATCATATCTTATTTGTTCCACAGTATGAACGCTCTACATACTTATAATCTTATATAATGTAAATAGAATAGTTCAAACACACAACAGTAGTTGCCCTTGAGGTTTTATTTATTTTCAACATGAACAAAATTGGACTGGAAACTTTCAGAATGCTGCTTTTGACTTGTCACAGTGGCCACTGATCAAACAAACATCTACTCAGTACTTCTATCAGCTCTACTCATTTGAATCATTTTACAGCCATAACCGTTGAATATGCATCCTAAAATACCACATAATGCATAAAAGACTTTATAAATGTATTTATAAAGGACACAAGTTTTGTTAAATTAGCAAAACCAGTGAATAACAAATGCAATAACTTTGCAAGAGCACCTGTGAATGTCCCATCAGAAAAACAATTTAAATTGTAAGTACAATATTGCACTGAAGTTGTATACTTGGCAATAATAATATACTATACTGCCAATGAAGACTGTACAATATCTTCTAAAGGCACCATCAAAATAAGTATGTTGTGTTCACAGTGATTCCAACAATAGATGATCAGCAGTAAGACTGAAATCTTCACGGTTTCAGTGTATTGAGGTTAGATTGATAGGTGAAGGTCTTGGATCTGCAGCAGTTAGGTGCAGATCCCCTGGAACTCTAGAGCTTTCCACGTGCAACTGTAGACAGTGGCTCAGGAGTGGATGGCACGTAATGTCTGTTAAGTGCACCTTGAAAGATACAGGAACTCCTCACGGGTTTTGGGGTCCTCGAGGTAGACTCCCAGCATGGCGCTTGTCACTGTGCGGCTGTTCATCTTCTGGACACCACGCATCACCATACACATGTGCCTGCAAAACACAAGTGTGCTTATCAAACCTCTGCAGCTCCTGAGCTTACTGGCTCCTAAGCTCTGCTTAAGGCCAGTATTTTGTGTCATATAATGCTATATGAGCATCTGTGCAATATAACAGCAGCTTTAAGCTGTACAGATAATAATGTTGAAGGTAGGTAGTGTGTGTATGTTTGTACTTACGCCGCTTCAATAACCACAGCTACACCTTTTGGCTGCAGAGCCTCAGATATCCCAACGGCGATCTGCTTAGTCAGTCGCTCTTGAACTGAAACCAAAACAAAACAAAGAAATTCAGCTTATACGGTACACTAGACGATGCCAGTTGTCTAGTGCACACATTTGCCGGTTGCTTACCTTGAAGCCTACGGCTGAAGATCTCCACAATCCTGCAGAAATCAGAACACAAGCAAAGCCAAGGAGATTCATTAATAATGATTCAGTTTTTAATAAACACAGTCTGGCATCAGTCCCTGACTACCGGCCTCTTCTCCAGCCAGCAGACTGTATAACTTGTCATTTGTGAATCAGTCACATTCTGTGAATTTGTCATTCACAGTTCAACGTTAGTGAGACTGTCTCAAGTTCATCTGCAGCTACTGTAACTCTGCATCACTATATTCAGATTTAAAGAGATATTTTAGGACAGGAGGAGAAGGAGACAGGCAGAGAGGCTGTGATAATAGTCTGGGATTCCCACAGGTCCAAAAGGATTTTCTCATGGCTCGAGAGCGAGCAGAGTTTAGACTTGTGTCTGATGAGAGGCCTAGATGATAGCCAGTGTGTTTAGGCTCTAAGCCTCCAGGTCAATGCACTGGAATAACAGAAGAACACAGTCAGCTGACACTAACACGAGAAACATACAGACACAGTGGCAGCTGGAGGGTACAGTGCATGTGTGTGTGTGGGTGCGTACTCTGTTACCTTGCCAGCTTGCTCAGTCCCACCACTTTTTTGTTGGGAATATACCCGATGTGAACCTGGAGAGGGACAACAGCCAGTGAGAGCACATAATCAGAGAAATACAGGAGGTCAATATTAGCGGTTGAATGCTGAAATTAATTCACTGAACAATGCTTAATGAGTAAGAAAGCTTTTTTTCTTGTCTCACGCTTTCTTTTTTTTAAATGTAACATTTCTTTCAATCACATAGACCTACCTTGCCAAAAAAGGGCACCATGTGGTGTTCACATAGTGAAAACATGTCTATGTCTTTCACAATCACCATCTCATCGTGGTCTTCATCAAATATGGCATTGTTTAAGATGTCTGGTGATACAAAAGCAAACATATGCATTTCTTTACATTACATTTACATTTCTTTACATATGCATTATCTTTACTTCAGTTAAGGAAACATTCATCTGAAATCTTTTCAACATCCTGGAATCATAATAATAATGCTTAATACTAATAATACTTGATCTACCCGTTATTTTGTGCCTTGATCTTTTAGTTTTAACGTCTGTGAAGATTTAAAATATCATGATTTGACCAACCAAACGTTCATAAGTAAAAAGATGCTGAATACTGAGGTAAGTCATTTTGCTAACTCACTCTCTCATCCTCTCTCAACTTGTTCCCAGGTGACTCACCATCGATGGTCTCATGGTAGCCCTTGGTGAGGAACTGGATGGCTTTGGCTGCGCGCAACGGGGTGCGCAACAGTCCCTCCCGGTCGGTGTCCTCCCCAAGATGCCTGAGGATGTCGGTGTAGGCGGTCTCCAGCGCCGGTAACCGAGACGCGTCCTCCAACTCTTTGCGGGATGTCTCGTGGTGGTTGTTGACGGTTGACATCTTGTTGTCTGTGTGGAACTCCTCCACGATGTCGCCGACTTTTGTGCTCATGGTTAAGGCGCGCTTGGACTCTGCTTAGGACCGAGAAATAAACAAGGATGAAGTTCCGTTGCCCTGCGGATCTGGCTGGCCTATTCGGTAGTTATCCTGTTTATGGGGCCTGCCTGGGATGCGCATCAGGCTCCTATTGGTCGGAGTCGTGCGTACGTCAAAAAAGGAAGCATCGTCAGAGGGGTTAAACACTGACCAACCCCGCCCCCTGCAAAGAAGAAAAAAAAGGGGAAAGAAACCTTATCTTATGTCACTTGAGACCTTGTTAACCTCGTTTTAAATCATCTGAGTTGATTTGTTCCAGTTATGTTGCTCTGATACAAAAAATCTTAGTAAGCTCGTGAGGCTCATGACTTCACATGCTTTTTTTTTTAAGTTTATGGAAATCAAATTGTTGTGTAATCACGAACTGTCTTGATAAGCCACAATCAAAAGCACAATGTTTTTTTTCTGCTGGGAATACACAGCCCAAAATGTCAGAGGGCTTCAAAGGTACATATCTGCATTAAAGATACTTACAACCAGTCTGTTTAACTCTATGTCTTAATTATGAAAAATGTGGATGGTTTGACATTAATTTTGTAATATTATTTTCATGAATAAAATGATTTAATACAAACAAGCCTTGTGGGATCTGATATCTGATAAGTAATAAATGTTGTTTGCATGGTGATATAGTATTTTAATCATAATAAGAATAATAATAACTTTATTTATAAAGCGCTTTCAACCAAAGTGCTGTACAGCTATTTGAACTAAAAAAAAAGAATAAATAAAAGCGATAAATAAAAACAGTAAGAATTTAAAAACTAAAAGGCATAAAATTAAGACATGTAAGATAATCATCAGATAACAGTTATTACATTTATTTACTTTTTCTTGCTGTAGGTCAGCTGAAAGAAGCATCAGATACTCTAAATCAATAGGACAAACTACGATAAGTTTAAATGAAAGGATTGCTTCATATTCTTGGAAGAAATCCTTTGCATTAAATGACTGCCTGAAGTATAGAACCCATGGATGTGGTCATGAAGCGGTTTCTCCCCTGAGAAGCTCAGCTAAGCCTTCACTGCAGCCACTTTTGGCTGCTTCTTATTTGTGGGTCCCTCTGAAATTTGTTTCCAGTAACTGAAAAGCATCTACTGATCTATTAACTTCATGTTGAGTTTGTTTGATGAAATTCTGGCAACTCTGATCCATAAGAGGTTAATTATAATTATATGAGTATATATATTATGTTAATTGGTGTTTCTAAATTGCACATAGGTGTGCATGTGTTAGCCCAGTGATAGATTGGCGACCTGTCCAGGGTGTGCCTTTCCTCTTGCTCTATGCTAGCTGGGTTAGGCCCAGCACCACCCAGGCGACCCTGATAAGGATAAGCGGAAGAGAATGGATGGATGGATGGATGGAAGTCGAAAATTTGGGTTATCATTTCAAAATTTCGACGTAATAACTTTTAGTTTTAATACATTTAAACGATTTCATTAGTTTTGAGTTATTTACTGAGAAATGTGAGTTAGAAAGTCGATATTATTTATGTTCCGGTGATTACTGAAGTTTTAAGTCAGGTTCGAAAATGTTTACATAACATTAGTGTTCCGAGCTACTGAAGACGTAAAAGAAGAAACGAGCGGCGTTCTTGTCATTTACATGTTTCAGCGACTTACTCGAGAGTTTAAGATCATTCAAACATCTGTTTATACGTGGTTTAGCTTTGAAATGTCTGCATTTGTGAATAAAAATGTTCCCAGTAAGCGGCCCCGGTTGCGTTCTTGTTTCTATGGGAACATCTCGTCAACGCAACTTCCTGTTTGGTTCTGCTCGGTGGCGGGAGATTCCAGGATGGCGGTGCAGCCGAAACAGAACCTGTCCATGGACAGCGCAGCCGAGCACGGCTTTCTTAACTTCATTTTCTCCATGCCGGAGAAGCCGGACACCACATTCCGGATATTTGACCGTAACGAATATTATACGGTTCACGGGAAGGACGCCATATTCGCGGCGAAGGAGGTTTTCAAAACGAACGGGGTCATCAAATATTTGGGTTCAGGTACTAGCTTAGCTGTGCACTAAGCTAACTTCAGTTGGCGCTTTTAAACAAGTAAGGGGACGAGGGGTGCCTCGGTGCCTTTACTATTAAGCTAACCTAGTTGGTGTGACCGTGTAGCCAGAGAAAGGGTTTCACAGGTTGTAGCTAAGGTGGCTGCTATTAGCTGCAGCCCTAGCAGGTCCTGTACGTTCGGAAGCATTGCCATGGCTAATTAAATGTTGGACAGAGTATGTTTTTGTGGGAAATGATGAGGGGTCCTCTTACAGTTAAGTGTTTTCATTTATTGTCTCAGGGACATTTCATTTGTTTAAATGGCGATATATCATTGAGCTACAAATTTCCTGTGAGGTCACTGACAGAAAAACATGGAGAACAAAAACTGCTTCACCCAGATATTAGATGTTTTAGTCTTTATAGCTAGCTGCAGCTCCTTTCTTCTGTGGTAGTTTTCAGCATACAACACAAAAACCTGCATGACTTGTACCTTTGTGCTGACTCTAAATTTTACACTAGGACAAATGATGGAGTTTAAATACCTTGAGTCAACCATGGAGAGCACTGGATAGTGCACAACAGAAGTGAAGAAGAGAGTACCAAGAGGGTAGTGCAGGTGGAGATGGTTTTCGGGGGTGATTTTTGACAGGAGGGTAGCAGCAAGAGTGAAAGGGAAGGTGAAACCTGTTTTGATGTATGGTTTAGAGACAGTGGCATTGAGAAAAAGACAAGAGGGAGAACTGAAGATGTTAAGATTTTAATTAATTGGGAGGATGGACAGGATTAGAAACGGTTATATTAGAGGGACAGCTCAGGTTGCGCATTTTGGATACAAAGTTGGAGGGGCAAGGATTTGGACATGTACAGAGGAGGGATAGTGGATGTATTAGACAGAAGATCCTTAATTAGAACTGCCAGGCAGAAGGGAAAGAGGAAGCCCACACAGGAGGTTTTTGGACATACTGAAGGAGGACATACAAAGCAGGATGCTGGGGACAGGCTGAGATGGAGGCAGATGATCTGCTAAATAAAAAATGCCACCTGGTCACATGAGATACTTGTGTACTGAAACCACCAGCACTCTGTGCCATGAGAAGGACGCATTACAAAGATTTTGACATGTTTTTGTTGGTCAACAGGGAGTCGAAAGCTGGAGAGTGTGGTTCTGAGCAAGCTGAACTTTGAGGCCTTTGTGAAAGATTTGCTGTTGGTGAGGCAGTACAGAGTGGAGGTGTACAGGAACCACAGCAAGAGCAGCAAGGAGCACGACTGGAAGATTGAGTACAAGGTACTGTGCTGGCTATTGAGACATATCAGGGTGGTTTCTGCTTGTTTAAAAAAACAACTCTGGATCTTACCTCCTGTGTCCAAATGCAGGCCTCTCCAGGAAACTTGACTCAGCTTGAGGAGATCCTTTTTGGTGGGGAAAGCGGCTCAGAGGGCTGTGCAGGTGTCGTAGCTGTGCGGCTTGCAACTGGAGCTGATGGGCAGCGTGTTGTTGGGGTCGGGTATGTGGATGCAGCCCAGTGGACGATGGGAGTGTGCGAGTTTCCAGACAATGAGATATTCTCCAACTTGGAATCCCTGCTTGTCCAAATCAGTCCCAAAGAGTGTCTCCTAGCCCAGGGGGAAGCTAACACTGATGGGAGTAAACTGCGTGAGGTATGTGGGCACGGTAATTACTAAACTTATGTTAAAAAAATCAGTATGAACATCAGTCTTGCAAAATGGGAAGTCTTTAAACGAGTGTTCTTTTCTTTAAACCAGGCCTGACTTAAAAAAAATTAATATTAATACTCTGGCTGCATAAGCAGAGATTGTGATGCGAGTATATTGTTGTTTTTGTATGTCTGTGTAGGTGGTGCAGCGTGGCGGCATGCTAGTCTCTGATAGGAAGAGAGCTGAGTTCAACAGCAAGGACATGGTCCAGGATCTCAACAGGCTGCTGAGAGCAAAGAGAGGGGAGACTGTGGCGAGCAACACCTTACCTGAGCTGGACAAACAGGTGAACGACAGGAAAAAACAAACATTTTGACAAAAGGTGGTGGTTTGAAAAAACTTTTCTTTATTTTACAACAACATTTAGAACTAAGCATTATTGATAAAATCCCAGTCATAACAGCTCCTGCCGACTAAATGACACTCAGGCTGAAGACCGTGCATATGAACAGGTCACTATGTGGGAAGTTTGACCATAGGGTCCCTTGTGTGGTGTCATTCTCAGGTGGCAATGTCATGTTTGGCTGCAGTGGTGCGTTTCCTTGAACTGCTCTCTGATGAGTCCAACTTCAACTCCTTCAACCTGACCACTCTGGACCTGGGTCAGTACATGAGGCTGGACAACGCTGCCGTCAGGGCTCTTAATCTCTTCCAGGTAAGTGACCGGTGTCAACGCCTCAAAGTTTTCACCTTGATAAAATCACCAGAATAACAGAAGTGTTCTTTTCTTGGCTTGTCTTGGCTTATTAATGCAGTTATAATGATGCAGATTATATGGCAGCAATAAATTAATTTCTGTATCTCCACAGGCTCTTTGTGGTTGCAGGCTCTGTAGGAACTGGTTGTTGTTGTGCTAGAAAAACAAAAAGATGTGATTTAGAGAATTCAAAAACACAAATTTGGAAATGACCAGCAAGAAATTTAGAAAACCAGCAACCCGTTCAAGTTCTAGTAGCTGTGACATATTGATTTTATTGACTGAGCCTGTTTTTTTTTTTTTTCTTTTTTCTGTTATGTAGCAAATACGTACGACTGTGATAAAAATATTCCCAATTTGTCCGTGCATCACTGTAATTCATCTGTTAAATTCACGACTAACATGCAAATTGTATACTTCAGGGTTCACCTGACGACACCACCGGAGCTCACTCGTTGGCCGGTTTGTTGAATAAGTGCCGTACGCCGCAGGGTCAGCGGTTGGTCAACCAGTGGATCAAACAGCCCCTCATGGACAAAACTAAAATAGAGGAGAGGTAATACAGTGATGAGGGATGGAGGGTTTCTGTACCTTTAACAAATCCAACTTAGCAATATGCCAGGTCTGTAGGCGATAAGACCTCCTAGTCAAACATCTTTAGCTTAACAAACATTATACATTTCAAGGAGGCATTTAAGGGAATAGAAGTATGGTATTATGAATCAGCCCTCATGTTTTTATAATTTGACAGGAAAAGTCGAAATAGATGCAGAAATTTACCGATATGTCTGCATACATGGAAATTCTGAACTGAACTTTTTTAGACAAGTTTTCTTGTGATTTCTTTGAGTAGTCTTCAGGAGTATTTCTCCAGGCTTCCTCGAGGACATTCAGAGGTCTTCTTTGGATGTTGGCTGCCTTTTGTTTAGTTCTCAGTCAAAGATGATTTCGTACTGCTTCGATAACGCTGAGGTCCGGGCTCTGGGGGAGGCCATTCTACAGGACTTACAATTACTGAGGATATTTTTGTGCAGGCTTGACCTGGTGGAAAGCTTTGTGTGCGACTCTGTGCTGAGGCAGACCTGTCAGGACGATTTGCTGAGGCGGTTTCCCGATCTTCATCGACTGGCCAAGAAGTTTCACCGTCACACGGCAACGCTGCAGGACTGTTATCGTGTCTACCAGGCTGTGAGCCAAATACCGACTCTTATCACTGCTCTGGAGGGATACACGGGTAAGCTGCAGCTTATACACTGTTTACCTCACTCTACAATCTGTTTTGCAGGCTGCAGGGATGCTGTCTTGTTTGCTTCATACAGCTGATTTGACAGTTTCTTAATTGTTGTTATTTGGAGTCCAAAGATTGTTGTTGCTTCATCGTGCTGACTGTGTGTAAACAAAGGATGCTGTTTTTCATGGAACTATTTATGTATTGAATCAGATGAATTCAAAACTGAGATCTGGTCTGCTTCAAATCACTTTTAACTAAAATTTAGGCTAATACTTTGTTTGTGTTGCAGGTAGCAACAAGGTTCTGCTAAATGCAGTATTCCTCTCGCCTCTCAGAGACCTGCAGACTGACTGCACCAAGTACCAAGAGATGATTGAAACCACACTGGACATGAACCAGGTCTTTTCATTTGCTTCAAAGTATTTTGCCCTCCGTTTGCACACAGCCTGTTGTGCATTTGACTTATTTCTTGTTTCGTGTAGATTGACCACCACGAGTACCTGGTGAAGGCATCATTTGATCCGGTGCTGAGTGAGCTGAGAGAAAAGATGGATGTGCTGGAAAAACGCATGCAGACCGTGCTGAACAGTGCAGCCAGAGAACTAGGTAATTACAGTATATACATAATATAAAACAATAACCTTATTAATTGGTATATACAAAGAATCTGTTCTTAGAGGAATAACTTGTAAAGTACGACATGAATATAGTGATAAATAACCTAATACTAATTCTTTTCTTTTAATTGAAATTTAAACGTGTGTGTGTGTGTGTGTGTGTGTGTGTGTGTGTGTGTGTGTGTGTCTACAAGAAAACAAAAACAGGTAGTTTCCTAAATAGGTTCTCTGGATATTTATGTTAATGAGGTGTTGAACAGGTGTACCTAATATAGTGGCTAATGACTGTGTGTCCTAACTAACCTGGTGCCGCAGCAATCCTTGTGCAAGGCAGGTGACGGCCGTCTAAAGGAAGGTTTCCACTTTGGCTTTTATGCTTAAACAGATTGGCGTAACTTTGTGTTTCAGGTCTGGAGGCGGGTAAAACCGTGAAGCTGGAGTCAAACGCCGTGCTGGGATTTTACCTGAGAGTCACATGCAAGGAGGAAAAGAGTCTGAGGAACAACAAGAAATTCACCATGCTGGATGTGCAGAAGAACGGTGTGCGCTTTACCAACAGGTGTGCCTCACCGCGCCTCTAATGTCAGCATCACAAAACGCTGCTCGTTTTTTTGCGGGGGTTTTTTTTTTTGCCATCTGATGATTCACGCCGATGTATGTTCGCTTGCAGTAAGCTGAGCTCTCTGAACGAGGAGTACACCAAAAGCAGGGAGGAGTATGAGGAAGCCCAGAACGCCATCGTTAAAGAGATCATCAACATTGCCTCAGGTGAGGAATCTCATCACATGCTCCTCACTGTCTTCTCAGCAAGGCATCGATTTGAACAGCATAGGAAACGATTGTATCCGGGTTGTGTGAAAACTGGAAATGTCATAATTGCATGAAAGTTGCTTTGTGAGACCGTTTAATTGATTTCGTTCACATTTTCTGTAAAGGTCAGTAAAATCTACAGCACTTGGAATTTTTGCATAGACGTCAAAGAACTGGTGATGTTGCGGTCTTTCTTTTATCAAATACAAAATTGTTTTGGAGCCTGCACATGATGCGGTCTTCCGCCTGCGATGGTTCATTTAAGGCTCTAAATGTTTTAAACCGTCAGGTTACGTGGATCCCCTCCAGACGCTCAGCGACGTGATAGCGCAGCTGGACGCCGTGGCGAGTTTTGCCGTCACATCGGTGTCTGCTCCTGTGCCGTTCGTTCGGCCTCAATTCCAGCTCTTAGACCATGGCTGCAGGCGCGTGGAGCTGCTGCAGGCTAGACATCCCTGCATGGAGATGGATGCAGACACTGCATTCATACCTAATGACATCAGCTTTGTCCAGGAAGACAAGAGCTTCTATATCATAACAGGTGAAAAATAAGCACAGATTAAGTCAAGGGTGGATTTAAAGGCAAATTCTCCCATGTGGGCTGTCTGGCTGTCATTGATGAGGCCCATCACTGTAAAAATCAGCCCTATGTTGTAATAAGCGCAGCTTTTATTAAGTCTTGGAAGTACCTCGAAAATCATTATGCTTTCCAAACCTTTGCAGGACCAAATATGGGTGGCAAGTCCACCTTTATCCGGCAGGTGGGTGTGATCGCATTGATGGCTCAGATTGGTTGCTTTGTGCCATGCGAGAAGGCGGAGCTTAGCGTGATGGACAGCATCCTGGCAAGGGTGGGTGCAGGAGACAGCCAGGTGAAAGGAGTCTCCAGCTTTATGTCCGAGATGCTAGAGACAGCCGCCATTCTGCGGTAAGAACAGACGAGCTTTATTAATAGTTATACAAATAACCGATGAGCAGATACGGGAAGGTTTTCTCATCGTCTGTGTTGTTGTTGTTACAGTTCGGCCACAGAGAAGTCGCTCATCATAATCGACGAGCTCGGCAGAGGCACGTCCACCTACGACGGCTTCGGTCTGGCCTGGGCCATCAGCGAGCACATCGCCTCCAAAATCGGCTGCTTCTGCCTGTTCGCCACCCACTTCCACGAGCTGACGGCGCTGGCAGCTCAGCAGCCCACGGTCCACAACCTGCACGTCACAGCCCTGACGTCGCACAACACACTCACAATGCTGTACAGAGTCAAGCCAGGTCAGCACGTGGTTTCGCTCGGGGTTAACGCAGCTTTGTGCTTTTAAAAATGTTAATCTCAACAAACGATTATAATCAGCCCAGAGCGCCTTTAGAGTGATCCGTCTCTGTCTTCAGGCGTGTGTGACCAGAGTTTTGGAATCCACGTGGCCGAGTTGGCTTGCTTCCCGCCGTCAGTGCTGGCCGCTGCGAAGGAGAAGGCGGAGGAGCTGGAGGAATTCCAAGAACCTGCAGGAGATGAGTCGGAACAGGAGGAGGAGCCCAAGGCTAAGAGGCGAAAGACAGACAAGCAGGTAAGGCTCAGATTTCCACTATTATACCAACACCATAATCTAGACACAGCGGTGTCCATAGTGACATTTATTTATCATTTAATAAACACTACATTGTTGGTACAAGAGGCATAAATGTGCGTTTGTGCTGCAAACGGAGACTACTAGTCTTGCTAATAATAGCAGATTTTTATTAAAAGAAGTGTAGAGACCAAAAGTCAGGGCAGGGGGCAAAAATAAGAATACACTTGAAGCTGTCAAAGGAATGGGAGCCTGTTAGAGGGCTAATACAGAGAGTCAGACAACCATTCGCACTCACACCACTAACTGCATGTCTTTGGACTATGGGAGGAAGCCGGAGACCCCAGAGAGAACCCCTGAGGACAAGGGGAGAACATGTAAACTCCACAATGAAAGGCCCTGGCCAGATGGTGGAGTTGAACCCATGACCTTCTTGCTGTGAGACTAATCATCGTACCACCATTTTGCCTCATTTCTGTTGAGCTTATTCTCTGGATGCATTAAAGAAGTCTTGACCTGGATATCTACTGGCTCTGAAAGTCTGAAATACTGGCCTTCGCCCTTGAGGACAAGTCATCAGACTTCAGCCTATTGATTCCTACATAGATTAACATTATCTTTTGCACTAGTTTGCCTGACTGCAAGAAAAATGATTGCTCAGTGGCACTGAAACAATGGTAATTTCTGACAATTTAGTTACTCACAAGACTTCATGTGCAGTTCCGTTTAATCTCAGCCGTTTCACTGCAGAGCCAGATGTGATAAGAAATTTTCCTAAGCAAGATCGAGTAGCACAAACTTGAATTCCCCCGTAACAGGGGAAATATTAGTCGGATTTTAGAGTGGCAGAAGCTCGGGATCTTTTAAAAAGCTGAAGACGAAAACAGGATGGTGTCCACAGCAGGATAATGAACAACACAAGTCAAGATCCACATCAGACTTCCTCAGAAGGTGCAAGCTTAGGTGCTCAGTCCTTGCGCTGGCAAAGGTCGGCAGCCTTAACCCAACAATATTCCCACGTGTGGGATTAATAAAGGTTATCTTATCATAGTAAATAAAACCTCTATTGAAAATCTGCGGTTAGACATAAAAGTAAACTTGAGGCAAGAATCTCAGAACTAGAAATCCCTTTCTAGGAAAGTCATCACCTCAAAAGATTCCTGGCTGCTACAAACAGCTCTGATTGTTCCCAGTGTTACTAATTACTGCCAGTGAAGGATAACAGAACTGTCGCTTTGAGCCCTTTTCCTCCTTTGATATTTTCACATTGTAAAAAGATGGGTATTTTATTCTCCACGGTGAAGGAATGTCACAAGCACAAGGGGAAAAAAATACACTTGTTGCTGTGTTCTTACAGATAGAGGCAGCCAATCAGAAGAAAGTTGACTTAAAGGCAGCAAAAGCGCCTCGTTTCAGAGAGTAGAGCTGAGGTCCATTCAGAAACCAGAAGAGAGAGTTTGAATTTCTTGTAACACCCATGCCCTGCTTATTTTTCAGGTGGGGGAAAACCTGATCCACTACTTTCTGCAGAAGGTGAAGTCACTTCCACTTGCCACCATGACTGAGGAGGAAGTGAAGGCAAAGCTCAGGAAAATGAAGCAGAAGCTGGTTGCCAAAAATAACACGTACATCAGCGAGGTCCTCGCACGCTGCGTTCCTGTTAAAACTGCTTGATTTTTAAACCCCTACCCGCTGTCTGCTCTGCAAAGTTAAAGTTCATCACTGTAGCGGAGAACACTAGAGTGCTTATACTGTAGTTTTCCAATAAAGGATTTATTGCCACTCTGCAGACACGTTTGTTTGTCTTTTTTGTCCTCTACAACGACCAGGACAGAGAGCCCGGGGATCGAACCGGCGACCTTCCGGTTACAGATCCAGCTTTACAGTGGTGCAAAAAGTACTCATTACTGTGGCTCAGTCACACTAGGAGGAGGCAGCCTCCTTGCGACAAGGACAAATCTGTCTACATTACATTAACTGATTGCAAGTAGCTGCAGTGACTGGGCAACCAAAGGTGGTCACCATCCACCTCTGGGTGACCAGTTTCAGGTCACCTGGTGGGAGGCGACCTGTTTCCAAATAAACCGTCTAAATTGGACTGATTGCAGTCGGTCTCAAATAGACCGCTAAAGGTTTGGAAATAATTGTTCTTCACCAAATACTGTAAACAGTGCGAGTCAGGCTGCTAAAGAGTACCACTCACCTATGACACATCTGTGTGCCAAAGAGAATTGGTCTCAGCTGGTAGCAAACTGGCTGTGGTCTTGTTATATTCCTACATAAAAGCATTGTTACCAAGTAGCTCATATATCTTGGTTAAATTGTCTATTCTGCAGCAAATACATCACTATTTGTGGAGTTTCAGATCTGAGGCTATGACTGGACTCTAATTGTAAGTAAATATGTATTTGTATGTAAGCAGTAGCAGCAGTTTTCACTGATTTATCACGTTGAATAATCACATCGCAAACAGATATCATGCAGTTGACTACTTAACCCCATTCAGTCCCAACTGATTGCAGACTTTCTCAGTCTAGTGGTTTGCATGTTTTCCAAACAAGTGACAGCTCCCTGGTTTGATCCCAGGAGGATCCCTTTGGGGTTGTGATAGGAAGTGAATCTGGTGCAAAAAAATCTAACAAATTAAACATGTGGAACTACCTGCTGTGGTGCCACCTCGTGAAAAAGGACTATCTCCATCGCTGATGTGTCAGTAGAAAAGGAGTAATACATAAGTAAAGCCAGAACTGAATATTACTCATATGTATTTTTATCATCTTTCTCATGCGGCCACAGTGAGTCTCCTTTGAAATGTTCTGCTAGATGTTTATCATCTTATATATTTCACCAGAATTCAGTCATGCTCATTAAATTTGGAGGCTTGTATGCTAAAGTAAGTAATCCTTCTCTGCTCCAATTACATTTATAGTAAAGGCTGAAAATGCTGTTAAATTGTCAGAAACCCCAAATTCTTTAAATATCTTAATCTCGTAACGTGAATACCAATGCGCCCACAATGCAAAAGCATCATAGAACAAGTACCACCTCAGCCCAGAGGGAACCCACAGCTCTTTTGTTGTGCGTTTTGTACACCAAATGATTAATGTAGCTATAATTTCGATAGCAAAATTGTTAGTTGCAAGCCTACCTGAAACGGTGAAACTGACTATATCACACTTTTGAACCGCAATCCTCAATCTTTGAACGCACGCAGCTTTTAGAGAAAACCTGATTCAGGCGTTCAGCAAAGCTCGTCTCTTTCTTCCTTCTGGTTTTGATCTGTGTACAGCTGCAATATTAAGTCCATCAGTCATTGTAGGCAAGTTCAACACGTCTCCAAACGGCCACTGGAAACAATCCAGCCATAAATCTTCCATTTACATGAATTAGACATAGCAAACAGCAATCTGAAATATCAGCAGCCAGTTCTGATGATTGACGCCGTTGCTCCATGACAATCCAAAACCCCTGACAGGCAACAGAAGACTCGGAGCGGCTGCGAGCAGTCAAATTATATCAGGGCAGTTTTTCACCATCATAACACATCTCCTCGGGTTCTCAAGTTGCATTTTGTTTTTATAAAAACGGACATTTATTGCAAGTGAATTTAAAGACAGACACCTCTGATCTAATAAAGTTTTATTTTCTTAGAAATGGCCAGTTTCCTGTTTTCTTTTTTTGTCTTTCTAAGAAAGTATACCCTTTTTGGATTCCAACTAGCATCTACATAATGGTTATTGAATACTTCACAATATATTAAGTCTAGATGTTATGGTACATGCATACGATTCAGGCTGCATGAGGAGCCACAGTCACCACGATACACAGGGCTGGGGGTGAGACAGGGGAGGATTTTTTTTTGGGGGGGGGGGGGGACGTGACTGCAGATTGTCTCTTTAGTTCCAGTTTTAGAGGAGTCTTGACACCTATTGAAACCCTCTCCACAAAAAACACTGACTGCATCAATTTATAAACATATAATCACGCACACACAACTTTCACTGTACACGACACACATTTACACTCGTACTTTTTGTACAACTGTGGAGCTGCTCCACATGCCATTGAGTCTAATATACTAGAGGGTTTTCTTTTTTTCCTTTTTTTTTTTTAGTGTTTAAACGAGTTTCTCTTTCACAGAAAGAACTTCACAACTGGAACGTCTGAGTTTCTGCAGCCTGACAGGCTGTTTGGGCAGGAGAGGGGACGCTAACCAAAGAAATAATAATTATAATAATATATAATAAAATAAAAGACATTCAAATACAGTCAGCTTTTTGCTCAAAAATACAAAACTACATGAGAAAGCATTGAAATAAAATCCACTGATCTGAACATATATTAAAAAAAACAAAAACAAAACAAAAAACAGAAAAAAAGAAAAGCTTAAGTGCTCCATCACACGCGCGCACACACCATCTTGCTTTTACCCACACACACGCACACACAACAGAGCAACATCCACCCATCCGTTGCCTAGGTACAACTGCCTGGGCAGCCAATAGAGATGGCAGCTACGAGGAAGCAGGAAGTCTTTGACAGCAGTTCTTATGATGACGACGATGGTGATGATGATGATGGTGTTGGTGAAGAGGGGTAGGAGCTGAGGTTAAAGAACTGTGAGATCGTCAATACTCGAACCTCTCTGCATAACTTTTCTCTTCCTCCCGCGTTTGTTTATAGACTGCAATAAGAAGCGCTCCAATAAGGAATCTCTTGTGGCCTTTCCGAGTCTTCCCTCAGCTCCACGGCTCCCTCTAGTGAAGTCTGCCTCCACTGCAGGCATACGAGCTGCAGGCAGCAGGAAGCCGCTTCCTCTGCAGCCTCTTTTACCTCGATCCCGTCCGAGAGCGCCGCAATCAGAGTCTCTCTGGGTCCTTATGGCTGCGAGTGGATGCGTGTGTGTAACTGTGTGCGTTTATGTGTGTATGGCCGTGTGTAATGTCATGTGTCTGTACGCTTATGGGAGAAAATAACTCCACCAGAGGCTTTCAGTTATGTTGCAGCGTGTTGGACTCGATGGGCGGCGCCGAGTCATACAGAGTGTCCGTGTCGTGTGTGGGCTCTCCCGCCAGCGTGCACGGGTTGGACAACGTCCCCGCTCCACAGTCACAGAAAAACCTGAAGACAACAGACAAGCAGGGATTTAAGCATAAACCTCAGAGACATTCAGGTACAAGAACTACTCGCTTTGCTTGAAACTGAGATGCATTTTTGTCAATATTTAATAAAAGTTATTAAATATTAAAACAGTGAAAAAAGAAAAAACTAAATCCTCACCGATCGTGCCGTATAAACTCTACATCATGTCCTTGGTGGCATTTTTTGATACAGTTAACACAGATGGCATTCCTATCTGTCGTATTACAGGTGTGACATCTGGAGAGACAAAGGGGAAAATCTCAAATCAGATTAATTTTCATAACAGTAAGGTCAAATAAAGTAATCTAAAACCCCTGCACTAATTATTATTATTATTGTTGTTGAGCGACCTGCTTATTATAAATTTCTAGCTCAACCATTTGATCTTTAAATTCCAAGACAATCCTCACAGCTGGAGGATCATTTCTGCCTCAGTTTCACTGTACAATTCAATCTTTGCACCAGGCATAAAAATAAGTCAGTAACAAAATCAGCAAACATCAGTCAAATACAGGAGCACACTTTAAAGAGAAATCTGGGGACTAGAACAGCAGCTCGGGAGGAAGCCGTCTATAGTCAAACTAATCAGCTTTTAATCAACTGCCCAATCATTTCAGCTCTAAATAAAGAAGGCCTATTATACTCATTTATTCTTTGCATGATTTACATGTTCAAAGTAATCCCTCTCTCTGCTTAAAACAAGGCACTTTACAACTTTCTTCTAATTGGCTGTCCCTACCACAGGGCTAGTGTGCTCACAGCTAAATCTCTATGCCTCATATTAATGACACTTTATTTGCATCATAAAGATCCAAGAGTAGAAAAAAATGGAGTAGTTCTTTCTAAAGCCTAAGATTTTGGCTTAGTAGATTACTCGCAAATGTGCCGAGTTAAATTTTGTGCATTTCAGTAACTACAGAAAATGACAAGGAGGGTAGTGAGAGGGTCAATGAAAGGTCTGAGGAGGAATTAAAGGTATCCACACAGGCAAAGACCATCAGCGACCAGAGAGCATGAAATTACAAAGTGCCTTCAAATGGGCATGACAGGATGCCAAACACAGTACTGTCCAAAAGCCTTGAGCCACTCCTTATTTCTTTCCACTGTTATGAAAATGGGTGCAGTGATTTATTAAAGCATTGACAGAGCTAAGAAAGGTGGACAAATGTATTTTTGTGAATAAAATATAATTTAAGAGGTTCTTTGCCAACTTATCTGTTACATTTAGAGAACACTGGCTCATCCCTTTAGCTAAGTGCCCTTTTATGATTGAATGAGTCATAAGTCAGCGTTAAGTGTCTTAGCAAAAAAGACAGTAGATGGATAAGTACACATAAGGTAAACATTAACAGAAAGCTTGGCTACTTGGAAGAAAAATAAATGAGAAGCAGCTCAAAACCTCCGCAGAGTATTACACATTAGAGGGTTGCCCAAGTAACCAGGGTCTGGAATGTCAACTAGCATTCAGCCATCAGCTACAAAGCCATTTTCTTGGAGTCAGTTGTTTTGTGTGTGGATGGTTCTTAAGCCTTAAGTTAAGGATGCATAAGTTGTTGGGTCCCATTATTTGGGCATCCTCATTGTATGGGTTTGTGTATATACATGACAGAAAACATACTGGCGTTTCTCTGACGAGCTTTACCTGTAGAAGTCGTGCATGGGGTAACTGGTATAGCTGGAAATCTTATAGAGACACTGTCCTCTGCTTACCGCCTTCTCAATAGCATCCTGATTATTCAGAATTTTATTATCTGGAGGAGGAAAGGCAGGTTACTGACCAGGTCATGACCCGACTGAGCTACTCTTTAATGCACATATAGCAGCACGTTACCTTTCATGGTGACGTTGACCCCTGAGGCCAGAAAGAGGCCTCCAAAGCGATTGTTGAAAATCTGGTTGCCCTCCAGTGTCGCGGTGGCATGGTTGGTGATTTCAATACCTGGAAATGAGAAATCGGCCATGAGTAAAGGAAGGGTACAAATAAAGAGGATATCTGCGCCCATAAATCTAACCTGCTGCGAAGCCATCAAAAATGCGGTTCTTGCGTAGTACTGGATGACTGTTTGTGCTGATCAACACACCAGCCTGAGCGTTCCTGAAGATGTCGTTTTCTTCCAGCAGACCTAAAGAAGGTTAGATTTCACAATAAGCTAAATATACACACGAGCAAAAAAAATAAATAAATGAATCACATAGTAACAGAGGCGATGGTTTGTTCATCAAACATAAATAGCAGCTACATAAGAAAACTGAAAAAAAAAAAAAAAAAAAAAAAAAAAAAAAAAATACATGTCAGAAGCTCCCCATGGCCACCCGCATCATGCTGTGTTACCTCTGCCTCCGTTAAAGATGCAGATGCCTCCATCTCTGCCATCGTGGATCTTATTTCTTCTCAGTGTGGGGTTGCTGTCTGTCTTGATCCACACTCCTGCCATGGCATTATCAAAGATCTCGTTGTCCTCAATGAAGCCCAGACCTGTTGAATTTAACAGCACGATTAGAGTAAAAAGTATTTGCACATTATTTGGCAGACCCAGTGTAATGAATGAGTGACATCCAGACCTGAGTTGTAGACTAAAATCCCTCCATTCTGGCCTCCCCAGATTTTGTTGCGCCTGATCTTTGGGTTGCTCCCCGTCCTTTAAAGATGTAATAATGATTGTAATTAATTTACCATATCAATGCAGTGGAGTGTACGGATATAAACATTAATGCCTAGTTATCCCTCCCTAGTATGAGCTATGTAACTTCCGTTTTAAGTAACAAATTTAACAGTGAGACAGATTTGCTCCCTTTCACCAAAAATGTCTTAACCTGCCAAAATTACACTGGAACCTCCATCTACAATTTCACAAATGTAACAAAAATGTGGTGTTACTGTATATTTGAATGCAAAAGTACTTAATACTAAGAATACTATGCAACACCCACTGCAGTGAAGTTGAATCTTAATGCCTCAAATACATTTTTCGGCTTCATATAGATATGTTTGGTCAAACATTGCTCCTTTATTGGGAAATGTTGTTATAATGTTGGTCAAAGATAAGTATTAATGAGTATTTCTGCTCCTGATTAGAAAACTTTTCACTCTCAAAGTCAAATAAAAATAATTATTTAAAAAAAAAAAAAAAAAGAAGATAAAAGGGAATATGCTTTACCGTATTTGGACACCAGAGTACATGTGATTGTAGATGTCGTTATCTTCCAACACACCGTGCCCGTTGTCGTAGAAATATACACCAACCTGAAGTAAAAGGATGAAATAAATAAAAAAAGAATAGTTACAGGTAAAAATTAACTAGATTATAAATTGGAAACAGGAGCAGAACACATCAAAAAGTGTAGTTTCGGATTACTGGCAACAACACTGCAGTCATTTGAAAACAAAGGTGAAACACAAACACCCTAGAAACTAAGGAGCAGTGGCCTTATCCCGGTAGCTTTAGGGTTAAACTTTACTTTTCTGTAATACGAAGGCAGTTCCCTTCCTAGCAGAGGTCATGTTTGAGATTAGGACTGAAAGAATAAAAACTAAAACTATGCACATCAATTATATTCCATCAAATCCTCCCATGTCATAATGACCGAGCTTTGATACTGATAAAGCTACAGCTTCGTCAGATTTTTCCCTCACTCATACCTTTATGGTTGGTTCTTTTATAAAATTATCTCCTCTGCTGCCTGTACACCTTTTCATGCCTGTGATTGGTCAGATGGTAACAGTGGCACCCCTTCCATTTAACATGCTTGGGGCTAAATTTGGGAAACTGAGTTGACTTATCTAGCAATAACCACCTCTGTGTGCCCACTTAGCTTGATTGCTGATGTTAGGGTAAGAGAGGGCAATTAAAGAAAAGATATCCTGGGTAAGCTGAACTTGATTCATAGTACAAGGCCTAGAAGTTAATGATAATCACCATCTAGTCTCAGTTTCCATAAATAAGCCCCTTAACAAGAATATTCGTGTTCACACAAAACTCCTAAAAAGAATTTCTTCAAAATATCATCCATCAAATCATTGATAATAAAACAAAGAACAAAAATACGTTGTTTTATCTTCTCCGTTGTGATGCCTTTCTTTGTTTTACATGTTTACAAACAAATTTTTATATTCTCAATTGAGAAGGATAAGGCATCTTTGCTTTGGACGTATACAGATTGGTAGGAAAGCAGAAAATGTCAACGACTTTTCCCTGAACAGTTTAATACAAAAATGAAATGTACAGACTGACAAATACTCAGATGCTGCAAGCTTAAACAAGATCCACTTTAGTTGAGCTTTTACAATGCAGGGTTTTAATATTAAATGCACTGCTAACATTTAAATTAACACGTTTGTTGTTTTACATGCTGATATTGGCTAATATTAAAACAAATAAACCGAAAGAGAATCAGATTATTAATGTCAGCTCTTGTTTTTACCTGTTTGCCACTGTGAATGCGGTTCTTGCGGAGGACGGGAGTGCTGCCTGTCGTCACCCACACTCCTGCAAGCGTGTTGCTATAGACCTCGTTCTCCTCAATCACCCCTTGGCCTTTCTCATGCTAAAACAAAAACAGGTTGTTACAAACTTGTGGGTGTGGATTTTAAACACTGGGGAAATAATCTCAATCAACCAGATATCACATCTACCACGTAAATGCCTCCATGCTGTCCATCATGGATCTTGTTATGCCGTACAATGGGGCAGCTGTTGGTTCGAATCTGGATCCCTGCTAAGGCGTTACCGTGGATGTCGTTACTTTCTATCAAACCCCGCCCATCTCCAAATATGTACACCCCTCCTTGGTTACCATTGAATATAGCATTTCCCCTGAAATGAATAAATCAAATTCTATTAAACAATCTTGAATTCAACAGATTCAGTATCTTCCACTGCCTTTTTCCCCAGTTTATTATCTTACCGTATCGTTGGGTCACTGTTGGACGTGATCCACACACCGGCAAAATTATTCGCATAGATTTTGTTCTCTATAAACTGGCCCCGCCCCTTCTCGTGGACATAGATGCCTCCTGTTTGGCCGTGGTGGATCTCACAACGGACCACTGTGGGGTTGGCGTAAGCTTTCACCTCAAAGCCTGCTATGCGATTTCTATGGATGTTACAGTTCTCAAAGTAGCCCTGAAAGCCAGAAAAGACAACAAGTGAGTTCATCTGTGATGTTTACACAGAAAAATGTAAGAAAACAATTTACAGTAGTTACCATGCCATGGTCAAAAGTGAACACCCCAACATCTCTTCCGTGATGGATGTGGTTACGTCTAATGATGGGATTACCGTGGTTTTTCACCCAAATTCCTGCTAGCGCATTGTTACTGATTTCATTGTCTTCATAAATGCCCTGTAACAAAAAACAGTACGTGTAAATCAGAAGCATAATCTTGCCAAACATTTGTACGTGTGTGTGTATTCATGGAGATTTATTTTCGTTTTACCTGTGCGTGGTCTGTAATGTACAGTCCTACATTCTCACAGTCACTGATGTTGCAGTGTTTGATGGTTGGACACGCTCCCTGTCCACTCACACACACAGCTGAACCCACTAAACACAAAAAGAGGGAAAGAGAATTGTGACATGATCTTTAAAGACTGATCAGTTTTATAATCGACTGACAGTAATCAATTCAATTTTATTCATTAGAGATGCAAGAAAAGACTTGATCTTTGGAACTACACAAGTGTTTACAGCACACCAGTGCCCTGATCAGCAATAACACATGCAACTAAAATACAACTATGCAGAACCATTTCATATTGAGTTCATATGCACAACTAGTGTCCATGAACCAGTAAATAGAACAAATGCAATTTTAACCAGGATTTAAATGCTGTAGTATTACTGTTAAATTCATGACTGCTTCTTGCAGTTTGTGCAATAAAAAAAAAAAAAAAAGTCTTTGCATTCAATCAACACAGACTGAAGTATCATGTTACTCTCACAAATACAGTAGCTGTAGTGCCTTTGGAAACCCACAAATATTTGCCCCAATAGGCAACTAGAGAAATAGAAGTACAACAGAAACTGGAACCAAGTAAGAAAAACATTTTCACAGATTTCTGAGAAGCCTGATAATTTTACTCTTATATCTCCAAGCCCTCCAATGCTAAATCTAGGCTAACCTGGAGACTGATCAGTTAAGTGAAATAAAAAATAAAAAATTAAGAAAAAATAAAAAATTAGGGATACAGCTGTGATTTCAAATCAAAGAAAACCTTGGCTCAGACCAGAACATACACAAAAACAAAAGGTTCCACAACATCATGTAAAAATAGTTCAGTCCTGCAGCAAACACCACATTTGTGAAGCTGAATATTCACATGCCAACAAGGCACACGCCGAGTCCTGCTTCACAAGGTTGTCCAGGGTCAGGAGTACGCCCCTATAACCTGTAACAAGGAGGTATAATTGCGTGAAATACCTGTACACGTGGAGCGGATAACGCAGTGGTCGATGTTGGGGCTGCAGTTCACCGTGATCTCCAGACAGTGGTGGGCGTTATGGTGCTGCGCTGACTTGTCATCAGGATTAAACTGAGGAGAGAAAAGCAGCAGAATTTAGAACGAGCCACGATTACTGACAACACATTGAGCTTCTGTCCTCCCACAACATCCACACTGGACTCCTCCTACTGGAGGCAATTAGTGCAAGTAATACTTGAAGCTCATAACAGGATATTTCAAGGCACCTTAAAACATCCTGTTATGATACAATACTTGCGTTTTTTTTTTTAACGCAGAAAGGACAAAATATGTCTGCCATATTTTTCTCAAGATTTACAATTTCTTGTAGCCAATTTAGCCTTTAATACTAAATCACCAAATACACAAAGATGCTGTGCCTCAAATGACACACTTCCACTATCTCAGGTGCATAAGTCAGGGTTATAGAAACTAGAGAAGTAGAGAGGGCCTCAGGAAATCATATTGCTCTCCCACCTTTAATTAGCAGCTAATCAATGAAAAGACATCAGTCACACACACAAGGCCATAACTTTCCACAATGTAAAGCATTTCTCATGATCTCTTTCCACATTCACCAAGCTGTAGATGACTGTGAGGCCCTCATAATTATCATTACAGGGTCCATGTTGTTTGTTATTAAACCAATGTGATTTTTGCTCAAGTACATGTTCTATTTGAGCCACAGAGACTCCCATGAGTTTCAATTAAGGACGCAATTTTGTCCTTAAGTATGAATGAACAGATCAGAGACTAAGCTGTACTCTCAAACACAGAGACTACATAACCTAACAACAGAGCATTGTGATGGCACTAAAGGACAATCTTTGATACCCAATCACTCTTTAAGTGTAAAAGCTGAGACATACAGTTACCTTGATGGTCATGTATCCCACATACGCATCCTCTGAGCCCTCCATGAAGACGAACGTTGAGTCTCTTGTGTTCTCTATTATCACCTTGTCTGCTACTTTATTAGGCGCTGAGGGGAAAGCATAGAACAATGATTAACACCCTCATTCAGCCAGATCCAGTTCATGCACAGCAATGAAGTCTTTTACAGTTGCAGCATAGATTTTGAAGTTCATTTAAGCAATTACATTTTGTTTTTCTCCCCACAGCCTCAAAAGCAACTCTAACTACTACAAATAGTTGCATTATTTTTAATACTTGGAAGTGAAATCGATGGCTGCCTAAAGTCTGTAAACCAAACGTCACCAAATGTTGAAATATTTTGCCACTCCTTTCCTGCAGCCACCTTTAAATGATAGCACTGTCATTAACAGGTGAACAGGAAAGAAATTAATTAACAGGGAGGGAAGAAAGAAAGACCCCCATGGGGAAATTCCTCTCTGCATTTAACCCATTCACTCGGTGATTGGGTGCCATTGGGCATCCGGGAGCAGTGTGTAGGGATGGTGCCTTGTTCAGGGGTACCTCAGGGTAGCAGTTCAGTGGATTCGAACCACCGACCTTCCGATTATGGGGCCACCACTCTACCTACTGAGCTATCCCTGCCCCCTGAAAAGCATGCTCAGTTGAGCTGAGGTCATGTGACTGACTGACATTTAAAAACATTACATTTCTTTGCTTTACGCTGATCACGGATTCCTTTCACAGTATTGTTGGCTCACCTTATCAGTTTTACAGCACTGAGTGAACAGAAAATACTACTCTGCACACATCAGCATGCATTCTTCTATTTCTGTCAGCAGTAACATAATAAACACCAGTGACCTGGTTCTATAGGAAGTCACACAGATCAGTGCTGTAACATTGCCTTCTTAATGTTTAAAAGAAAAAATGAAATTTGCTTT
The DNA here is from genome assembly GCF_963969265.1 of Rhamphochromis sp. 'chilingali'. Taxonomy (NCBI): domain Eukaryota; kingdom Metazoa; phylum Chordata; class Actinopteri; order Cichliformes; family Cichlidae; genus Rhamphochromis; species Rhamphochromis sp. 'chilingali'. The sequence continues at coordinate 21,430,066 of NC_137950.1, read as the reverse complement.
GGATCATTAGCATTTCCTTTCCTTCTCCATACTTTCTCAAATTTTTGGCAAGTAAATTTTGGTTCAAAGAGTGATTTGATTCAACGACTCTTCCATAGAAACGGAACAAATAAAAAGAAAACAAAGAGATGGGTTAGGGAAGATTGAGTGAAAACATAGCACATATAGGTTCTGAAAATATCTCACTTTTGCTTGAGTTAACGGCTGTACTCCTCTGACTAGCACTCCAAGCAGCCGTATTCACACAGGTAACAAGGCAAAACTTTGCTCTGGCATTTTAGTTGGGAAAACTCCCTTTTAACAAGAAAAAAACCTCCAGCAGAACCAGCTTCAGAGAAGGGCAACCATCTGCTACACTCAGTTGGAGGTTTGAGGATAAGAGAAGAGAAATAAGATGGGACAAAACAGACTGTGATGTGTGTCTTCTGGCTTTATGGATAGACAAGGCTGTGTGTTGTTTGCACAGCAATGAAAATGTATGCTTTGCCTTCTAATATTACTGCATAAGGGTTCTGAGAACCAGGAACTCCATATTTAACTGTAATGTGTGAGAAACACTCCCCATCTATACAACCCCACCCTCCCCAAAAAAGAAACAAAAACCAAAACTCAGATGGATGCGATTCAAATCACTCTATTTCTTTAATAACAATATAATGTTTGAGTATTTGTAGCAAAATATACTGGTCAGTGGTATCTGAGGTCTAACAAGACATGCACGGAGACTCATCCGCTGTCAGAGACCACGACATCATACTTAGCTTTCACTAGCACAGTTTCTTTACTATAATGAATTCTGAAACCTGACAGAGACTGTTGTATTGCTGAGTTCAGCAGTGTAATTCTTATTTCTTTGGAGGTAATTAAAAAACAAATCAAAACAAAAAACCCAACAAGTCAGCAGTTACCAGATAACCAAATGAGTTATTAGCCATCTATATCTTTGCAATTGGACTAATGTACTTTCATCTTTATGTGAGAGCTTTCTAATCTTTGTTTAATGTCACATGGTTTCTTTGTGTTATCACTCAGATGCATCTGGCTATGATGAGTGCACAAGATGCATGTGTTTGTTTTTTTAATTCAGTCTATAGAAATGAAACTGCTAGGAATTGCAGGTTTAAAAACAAAAATAGAAAAAAAAAAGCACCTATAAGGCAAAGTCTGGCACATTTCACATGGTGCATCTGAGTGCTAATGTTAATTGATGTACATTGTTTCTTTTTAACTAAAAACCACCCCTTCTCGTGTTGTACAAACAGTGATGTCACCAGAGCCTGTCGCCATTTATACTGAGCCCTCAGACAAAACCTCCCCATCAGTGCTGGGATACAAGTAGAAGAAGTCCAAATAAAAACCAAAGTGATTGGGGAAGGGTTTTTCTTCAGAAAGTCTCATCCTTTCAAGCTGTTGCAACATCTCTCCCTGCATAATCTGAAAATCTGAGTTTCTGTGCCGATATTGAAATGGCGGAAAAAACTGACATGATAGTACATTCGTGTCTTCGACTGGCCAGCTAAGCCCAGATACAAAAATAGAAAGATAACCCGACCAGCCGAAACAACACCAAAGAGTGGCTCGCACCAGTGGATGTAATGTCACTTTTGGTGTGAGATGCTGTTTCAGAGGGTGACAGCAGTGGGTATAATGAGCTCTGTAGTCTTCTTTCTCCCCCTCACAGCAGCCTAATGATGGCTTGCTTTACTTTTACTGACACCACTTTGAAATGCACACTGCTACAAAAATGCATCAAGCAACATAATAAAAAAAAAAAAAAAAAAAAAAAGAAACAGGCTAAATCTTCCCACAAAAGTATCACTCAAATCAGTCCATTGTCTAATTTTTTTTTTCAGGAAGCGAAAAAAAAAAAAAATTAGGTACTGTGTAAAAATGAAAAATGTTGTAAATCCTAAGTGCTTCTTTCACCCTTTGCCTCCTCTTGCAAATGCAAAATTACACAAGCAATGTAGACAATGTACACAACTGAAGTGTATCTTCTGCAGAGAGATGCTGAGTGCATGCAGCAGAGGCATCAAGATAATGTTTTAACTATCTTTCAGTGAAGGCAACTTGCTCACCTGCACCAATCATGGTGATCGGGGATTCGATGTAAATCCACTCATCGGTATAGATTCCAGAGTGAACAAAGATGAGACCATCGAAATGGGCCTCTTGTACCCCACCCAGTGCATCCTCAATGGTGTCATAATACTGCAGGAGAAAGACAAAGAATTCATTCATTCCAGGTCAGTTTGGAACCTAACCTTAAATTAGCTGTGCAACTCAGAAATATTTGTGCTGTACACTCCATCTACAGTTTTAACTTACCAGCATATTCTCTCTGCCTTTGTATCTGCCAGGGTTACTGTAGAAATGTTCAGCAAAGCCTGGTTTTACATGTGCGCCTTTGTACTGTAGCACAGAATAAGAACAAGGTCAGTACATATTGCTCTTGATCCTTGGACCTCAACATCAAACGGCAGAGCAAAAAATCATAAATTTTCTAGGTGTCAAACAATAATGGCGCTACTCAGTGTTTTCCTGACCTCTTTGGTTAGCAATCCTTGTTTAATTTTAAGAGGCATAATCATTTTATTAATAACGAGGAAAAGTGAGAGGGGATGTTTTTTTTCCTCCTTCTTGATCCCTGTTCTGTAAATCATCATGTAGTAAAATTAACCTGAACACCCCATGCAACCAAAAAACCAACCACAAGAGAATGACAACATAGGCAGTGTCAAAACAAAGAGTTACTTGCAATAGATGCAACAACAAGATACTGCAGTGGTTAATGTTATAACAAGCAGCTCACTCCAAGGACTAAGACATCTGCAAAAACCTTAGCAACTATAAAAAGCAAAATAACTAAAGTCAATGTGACTTGAAAACCAAATCATACATTTGACAGGCATTTCTTCCAACAGGTAAGAATTCACTGCACAGAAGTTCTGACAGGCCGTGTATAAGCAGCGAAAAAGCTATCCGTCATTGAGTTTGACCAGTTTCCTGTTGATAAAAGGCACTAGGCAACCACTTCTCTGAAATTCTGACACTCCAGCTTGTTTCCAGAAAGTAATGACACCAGATTAAAACCTTTAACTACTCAATTTTACTTGACTTTAAAAGTAAAGACACTGCACAAAAGGCATTCAGTAGTCACAGGGCAGAGGTACATATGACAAAAATCTGATTAATTACCTTTGACCCATTTCTGTGCTTGCAAGGAACATTCGTCACAGGCTCATTATTGTTATGAGTCAAATGATATTGACGCTTCTATAGCTCCATATAAAAATGATAAAACTTCTAAAATTCAGAGATATTGATTCGATTCTTAAATTCGTTTTGCTGTGTGTGCAACATGAAGCTGCACTATTCCCACAGAGTGACACTTTTTTTTTTAAACTACACAAGTAGCAAAATTGTACTGCAAACCCATACACAATGTTCAAAACTCTACAGTGTTTACTTTGATGTGTAGAAAGAAAAACAAAGAAGGACAACATTCACTACTAATACTACAACTGATCACAGTGATGATGATGAATAACTCACCAGCTGCTGGAAGCTCTCCTTCCAGGGGTTTGGGTGTTCATGCTCTTCTGGGCTAACTTGATAGAACCTGCCTGGCTCAGGATGCATCATTGGACGTGTGTACTCAAACACCTCCATGTACAGGCGCTTCCTAGATAATTAAACACCACATTCAAAACATACCTTGGATGTCTCTTTGTTTAATGACTACAATATGCAAAATGGGAACAATGCACTGACCATAAGATTGGATCGTTTGCTAGCTGGCTGAATCGTTTGCAGACACAAGCTGCCTGACAAAGGTCCTGTTCCAGTAAGTAGGAGAAAATCTTCAAAACGACCTCATCTGGAAGCTTCTGCTGCAGATATTGCTCTGCTGGTGCTGCTAAAAATATACAGAACACACACACACACACACACACACACACACACACACACACACACACACACACACACACACACACACACACACAATCAAAAGGTAAGATTTATGAGAATCACTTCACTACAAGAACATTAAGTCATGCTATTTAATAGATTGGGGGAAAAAAATGAATCACTGTCCTTGCCCAGCTGCAGACATTTAACACACACCTGGCAGGTCGTGGCTCTTACCGGACACACGTGCCCGCTTGGCTCGATGGCCAAAGACCTCTGTTGATGAAGTTGAAGCTCCCTGTAAAAGGTGATGAGTAGGATATAAACTTCAATGCCAAGAAAGTACTGAGCAATCAACGGGAAATTTACTGCTGTGTCACAAAGTTATTGCTCCTTTAGTGGAGGACAACTAATCAGCCATTCTCTCCCACTCACAGTCATACACAACATTGCAGTAAATTACTCAAAAAGTGCTTCTGTCTAACCTCCATTGGGCCCTTGCTAGGGCAGGCTGAGGCGGTGGCGGCAGCGGCGGTTCTCTTGGGAAGCAGGGTCTTGCGTCGAAGCTGGTAGGGACTGTTCTGGGCACCTGGACCGGACTCCTCAATAGCCATTTCAGCTGCAGCTGCTGCAGGCGCCTCCTCATCTAAGTAGAAAAGCAGAAACATATTCTACATATACACACCACTTTCAAGAAAGGCACCTCTGTGAACAAATCTGGTTTATAAAGCAGGGTGAGTCATGTATTTAAAAAAAAAAAAAAAACTACATTAAAAAAAAAGATAAAAATCAACATTTTCTTATGAAGTCTCATCTTTTTCTTTTTTTAAAACCAATTTTTCACACCTATAATGTTTCCAGAAATGGCAACACTTTTATTATCCAGATCATTATCGACACAGTGGTGCACATTTAAATCCCATACTGTATGCCAACTGCGCAGGCTAACAGCCTGGGTAATAGCTGGCAAGGCAGACAAAGGTTGGTGATTGATAATGACAGATGCACCCGCTGCAGCCACATTACCAGTCTTATATGTTTAGTTATTCCCAACAGATATCAGTCGGCGTGCATTTGTCTGTAAGGCGGTCCTGTGTGTGCAGAATCAGACACATCTTTTATGGTGCTGTCAAATTAAGGGCCGCCTATGATGTCGATCAGACGTGCGGCTAATGGCTAAAAACTGAACTGCGTAGCTGGTAAATCCGCCGTGTAAACAAATCATACCACGGCTAGCAGTCACCGAGAGTAAGGAAGAGGGATAGTGCTAAAATCTGCTGCCTGCATTAGCTTCAAACTGCAGCGCAACGAGCACAAAATGGACTCGGTGAATTTATCCAATTTCCACCGTATCATCTATCACAGCTGATCTGTGTGGCCTCTTCAAGCTGCAGGGGAGGGGAGGGGGGCAGCTAGTTAGCTTTGCCCTCATTCGCTGCTAATGTTTTTGTTAACGTTACACCCCAAAAATGGCAGTCCAAAGACGCCGCAGATTTACACCCTCAGAAACTGTAGTGACAGCTGGGAATGCACCGCTCGAGCAGACGCGGAGATTGTGGTGTGAGCGACTGGAGTCGATCCCTTTGCCTCCCGCTGAGGTTACCTGAATCTGAGCTATTAATGTTGTAGCTACATACGCATTACGTTAAGCGAAGACAACACCCCCCCCCAACCACCATCTAACCTGGTGAGCTAGCTAGCGACGTTAGCTAGCCCCAATCACTCAAGCCAAACAAAGCGAGGCCTGGCCTGAGCCATAGAACGAGAAGCCTCGGTGTTTCCTGCCGAATCCGACGCCTGTAGGAGCGTTAAACGTACCATTAGCTAAAAGGGAGGGGTTATGTAAAGGCTGTTACGCCTGACATTACTTCGTGTGAAACCTTTAGCTTGACCGTGGAGTAGCGTACCTCTGTCCCCGTTGTTCCGCTCGGGCTGCACCGGGCGCGGCCTCGACACTCGCCTGGGTCTCCTGTTGGTGGCTCTGACGGAGTTCATCTGGGGAGTTGGTTGTTGGAAAAAATACACTGCTATCCTCGACCTCCCGCTACCAAATTTAGCCCGCAACCCAAACAGCCACCCGGACAGCAGTTATTCCCGGTTACACCCAAACAATTGCGATCAAAAACCCGCTACTATTTGGGGTGTAATCGCGTTTTTTTTCCCTTCCTCCGTCGGTGTCACAGCTTCCCCCGTTTCACCGCTCGGTGCCAGCTCCGTCTCAGTCTGTAGCAGGAGGAGCCATTAACCCACACGGGAAACAATCGCGAGAAAAAAAAGAACACAAGGTCCGATGGACCAATAATATTTACCATCTCATAATCTCACCCTGCAGCGACCAATCAGAAGCGCCATATCAAACGACTTGCCAAAACCTTTCTGTTGGGGTTCGGAGTCGGTCAAGCGGCGATTTGATCATTGCAGGACACATCAAGGGGCTGTACAAGCGTCACGTAAGTGTATTTTACGGGTTAATTGTAAACCAAACACACAAAACTGGACTTAACTGCAAAAAGAAAAGCTATTAAAAAGGAATTTGTGTAAAAATAACTGATATGGGCTGATGTTCTGGTGGAAAATATGAGTCAGTTGAGAGATGTGTTTGTATTTAAATGGTAATTATGTTCAATTAGGAATTTTTCTAAATAAAAGTCGAACTTTTGGAATTCAATATTTTTTTGATTTCACCACACACACAAAAAAAACATTTGTAAATTAGCTTTTTGGAAAAATTGGTTATTAATTAAAAGTTTTAAACCAATGCGCAGTTAGTTTTATTTATTTATTTATTTATTTATTTATTTATTTATTTATTGTTGCGTTTCTTTGGTGTAAATTGAAAGGCAGACTGATTGACTACACTTTTTTCTTTTGCATCCATAAATTCAAGTACAATTACAGTCACTTTACATTGCAGCCACATTTCTAAGCCCACTGGAATTGAGTGAATGGACACTGACAAAATTACAGATTTTGATTGGAATACAACTTTAACGCTTTAACTTGTATATTTATTATGCACGACGACCACCAGAGGGCATTGTTTATCTGCCAACGATTAGTCTTGAACTTGAAGGCTTTATACCGAGGGTGTTTTGTTATACCGTCTCCAGTGCTGTCTAGAGAAGATGTCAGAGAGCATAATGGCATGTCTTTCGGTATTGCAACACTCACTTTTTTTTAGTGCACATAAATTTGAGTGCAAATGCATTAAAATTATTTATCTTTTACTTACTAAAAATTATATGATATGATATAAAAATGAAGAAGACATACAGTGTATGTAGGGGACAGGTAACTGTCTGATGAGCATTAATCTTCATGCAGGACTTGATATAATCTTTTATGAAAATTATGTAGAAATAAAAAGTTATTTAAAAAAAAGCAAATTAGGAAATAATGATTGATTATTTATTTTTGTCGTAAGACAACATCGAGCAAAATTTGTAGGATCTATTGAGACTGGTGATTTTATTTGGACTTTTGTGCACACAGATGGAGGTAAACTCACCAGAAATCTAGCCCCAGTAGCATCACCTGGTGGTGAAAGTGTATAATTGCACCCTAACTTTGAATGTTGGCATGTAGGAGGCAGTGTATCCATATCAATGAGATGGTCTTGGATTCCTTCTTGCAGCTGCAGCCTTGAGAGTGTGGGTTGCTACTGTGTGTGTGTGTGTGTGTAGTGCGTGCGCGCACAGCTTATCTAGCTGCTATATCCATCCCCCCGTAATAAGCAGAAAGAGCAGCTGCGTACCTCTCCTCCTACGCCCACCCACCCACTTTGCTGCACAGAGCAGAGGTTGGGAGGGTCACTTTGTCCTTGAAAGCTTTGGATGCTCTGAAGGACAGCATTGCTAGATAAAGACAGCTCAATTATTGCACGCATATGTGTGTGTGTCTGAGAGAGAGCTTTTCTGTTTGTCACGCCTCTTCGAACGCTCACATTCATCATACAAATTCTATTCCAGCAGAGAGGATATAATAAAACACTTTATAAAATAGTGTAAAAAACAGCACATTGAAATATTCTTCAGAAAAACAGATTCAAAAGTGACACTTAATGGGATGTTTGTTTGAAAACGTAAACACAATTACATTTCAAAGATAATTACAGGTCTGTGGCTTACAAAATAGACAGAGTTGGTGGCAAATTGTAGACATTGAGAGGTTCAGTAGACTGGGTGTATGAGGAGATTGTTAATCAGCAGGTCCCTGCAGTGTTCTTCTTAATGAATATCATTCAATCACAGCACTGAATGTTGAATGAATATGTTTTTTTGCAGTGTGCATATGCTGAAATCTCAAGCATCCAACCTGCTTAAAAACCATTCTGGAGCATTTTAGTTTGTTAGATTATCTCGGGATGCCAGACGGATGGTGTTTGTTACATAGTAGATGAAGTCATTAGTTTTCTCCCCCCTCCATTCTTTTCTTCTTTTACTGCCACCCATCTGGCACGTCACTTGAGTTAAAAGGAACCCATGGGTGTCTAGAAGAGCTGTTTGACCCAGATTTAGTCCAACTACATTCACTAACTACTTTATTAGGTACATTTTGCTAGGTTGAACACCCCTTTGTCTTCACACTGTCTTAATTTTTAAAAGAAATTCAACTGGAATTGAGTGGAGGAAACATTCCTCAGAGATTGTGGTCCATATTGATGTGATAGAATCACACAGGTGCTGCAAGTTTATCAGCTGCACATCTGTGATGATCAGTGTTGGGACTAACGCGTTATTAAGTAACGCGTTACAGTAACTACGTTATTATTGTGGTAACGAGCACGGTAACTAGTTATTATGCCAAAACCGGGAACGCGTTACTTGTTACTGGGATTTAGATAGGCTCGTTATTCGTTACTTCGTGTGGTGGCTATCGCGGAGCTTCCACAGATTCAATAACATTAGCAAGTGGATGAAGAAAGCCAGCAAGTGGATGAAGAAAAAGGGAGGCAGGAGGAGAGACCCGAAGCGGCCGCTGGTCCGAGAGTGTCAGGTGAACTGAACTTCAGGTAAGAAGTTATAACCTGCAGTCCATCTGGGTCAGATATGAACCAAGTTTAGGTGGAGTTTATTTTCGTTATGCTGACTTTTTCGTACTGCGTGCTAGCTAGCATGACGGAGTTTCTATACAGCTGGGTGGGTGCTATGAAGTTAATGATGTTGAACTTTATTTTGTTCATAAGGTTAATTATTAGAGTTGCCAACCGTCCCGTAAAAAACGGAATCATCTCGTATTCAGAGAAAATATTACGCGTTTCGTATTGAGGTGAAAAGGAACAGTTTCTCCCAGACTTCAGCTACAATGACAAAGACACACAGCTGGAGTTATTCTGTGTTTACGCCGCACAGCTGCCTCTTCTTCTCTCATCCTCTCACCCTCCCTCTCCTGTTTCTACTTCAATGAAACTGATCAATGATCAGCTGATCGGCTTTTCTCTCTTGTTTGTTTATCGCCCACTTTGCGCCAGAAAGAGGAAACCAGCGGATGTCGCGGTAAACAACAGCAGCACTTTTAAGCTTGATCAGCTGTTGTTAGAATTTATTTAATATTAATTTCTAGTATCAGCTGATGTTGGCTGGAGCCACAGCTGTAAACCTGCTGGTTATGATATTGGTTTGGTTATGTGATGAGAGGGAAACATGAAGATGAGACCAGGAGATGTCCTTACTGAATCATCAGAGCTGAACAGGTGATGGAGAAACAGGTTTACCTTTTAGTTAACATGAATGAGTTGAAGGGAAGTTATGAACTGTTTCTGAGAGACTAATAACACCAGGATCCTTTTCTAAGCAGCTGACAGCTGGTAACTGTGCAGGGGTGGGTCTAGCAAAGTGTTGCCAGGGGTCCATGTAGGGCATTAAAAGGGAAAGGGGGGCACAAAGAAATACTTTCTTATTCTCATTTAAAATGTCTCACTTTAAAAAAAAATAATTATCTGAGTCTTGCAACAAACAATTGATAGATTGATACATATATACCATCAGAACAGTGTACATCACTGTCACAACAGTGTTTATTTTCATTCAAAGGCTTTATGATTTTTCCTATAATGGTGGGCCGGTCTCTAGTCAAAATGCCCGGGACAATTTTTTTGTCCCAGTCCAGCCCTGTATGCAGCTCATCTTCAGTCTGGTGTTACCTACATCTTCCTATTCAGAAGGCAGAATTTCCGAGTTCTGAGTACAATCGAAACTGCAGTTTTCGTGTTGGATGTGAAAAGCAGGCTAGGATAGAATCAGGCGTGGGATTTCTCTTGTGGAAATGTGCACATTATTTTTTCCTTTCTATTGGTAGGTGGCACAGTGCACTTGTGGCAAGTAAGCAAGCTAGAAGACTGGCAATCTTGCTGGGTATCCAGTTACGGAAGCAACACATTAACAAGAGAATTCTGAGTAAAACCAAAGTTACTTTCCCTAGTAACTAGTTACTCTGAAAGTAACGAGTAACTTGAAGTAATTGAGTTACTTTTGATAGAAGTAACTAGTAATGTAACTAAGTTACTAATTTAAAGTAACTTACCCAACACTGGTGATGATGATCTCCCATTTGACTACATCCCAAAGGTGCTCTGCTGGAGTGAAATGTGGTGACTGTGGTGAACTCCTTTTCATTTTCAAGAAATCAGTTTTAGATGATCTGAGCTTTGTGACTCAGTTTGCTCCGTTACATCAAACTCTGAACCTACTATAAGAACGTCAGAATAGAAATCAAGAGTTATCAGACTAAGCAATGCCCAGTTTTCTTACATAACTTGCACACCTTGATTGTACAGAAGTTATTTAAGTTAATGTTGCTATCCTATCAGTTTGCAGTCCGGCCAGCAGATTGTGGCGACATGTGGGACCATCTGGCTCCATAAACAATGACACTATCAAATTAACTCCAATCACCTTTTTCCCATTCAGGTGCTCATTTTGGACTTTAGCAGGTTGTCTTGATTACGTTTACATAGAGGCATGTTTAGAGGGGGAGGAGCTTGGAGTGGCATCCCCCCCTTTAGTAATCTTGCAATGGTCAACACCATTGGATGAAAGCTTGGTATCAACAATTAGAAATGTAAGTGAGTAAATTTACTCCAGTAATTTACTGAAGCAGAGATTTATTGTACTTGTACTTTATTTAAATGCTTCCTTGTTATGTTACTTTCCGCTTTTGATTCCATTTTATTTTGGATACAATTGTTATAATTTCATACTACATAATACTCATTTTAAAGCTTAGCTTCTTTTTATTTTGTACATTAATTGTATTTGTTTTATAAATGAACCTATTGAACAATATATCAGGAATCAAACTCATCAACAGCTGCCTCGTTAAAGAGACGAGAAAAAAATAGCCATTCTATATAAAGAGTGTGTTTACTTTAGGCACTTTGAATACATTTTGATTATATAACTTGTGAACTATTAAGCTGTTTAAGTGTAATTACAACTTTTACTTAGGTTAAGTCTAAATACTTTTTTTCCACCACTTTTCACACAATAAACTTGTAATAAAAAACACAGGGTTGCACACCAAAAATCATACCCAATAATTTCTGTCAGTTTTCTGATCTTTTTGCAAATCAAATATTTAAATTCCCCCCTCTACTGTATTCTTGGTCTCTGCCATGCCACCACATTTAAAAAATCTTGAAAATGCCCCAGTTTATGTGTCTGAATGCACTGAGCTGCTGCCATGCGATTGGCTCATTAAGTATTTGCATTACCAAGCAGCCAAACAAGTACACCTAATAAAGTGGCCAGTGAGTGTATAATTAGTTCTTTTGTGGTCATGTTTGCATGGATTGCTGCAGTGCATAGCTCAGGTAACCAAGTTTAGACACGCCACTGAACACTGTGTCTACTTTGTGCTGAATAGTCAGCTGATACTATTATGATTGAAACATGGTGATTTATGTGTAACCTTAAAGGAGAGGTGAAAACATGGTAGGTATGCATGCTTTCTCTTGGGTCTGAACTGCTCAGATTGTGGCGACATATAAATATAATTTTATAAAAAGCTTTTTGTGACTTGTACACCTCTGGTCTCATGGCCTGGAAGTCTAATCTTGACCACTTGTACATGTACATCCCTAACAGAGATCTCAGACTTGCACAGAGACAAGCATCAACTTCTTTGTTGAACTGACCCAGATCTTTATATGGAGGATCATCACTTCTGTTGAGAGCTGGGTCTCTGGATGCTATTTATTAACCGAAGCGCAGTCTTCAGTGGAAGCCTTCACTGGCTCAAGCCCAATAAACACAGAATCAGATTAGGAGCACAAACAGAAGCAAGAGCAAGAGCATTGTTTATTTTAACAATCACTGTGTTTTGCAGACTCCTGGGTCAAATTGTCAAAAATGAGTTCTCAGCTCTTTTGCCTTTCACTTGGTTGAATTTTGTGTTTTTTCTTAGATCTTTCTGGTCTAAGAAGACAGAAAAAATTTCCCAGGTAGTAATCGAAATTCATGATCTAAGGCATCATTTTAAGGAATTAGCAGCCTGTTTGTATCGATATAATATGCAATCAAGGCAAAAAGTCCATACCTGTAAATGTGGGTAAAAGTCAGCACTCTTGTTTTCCATCTAGACTTAGCGTATTGGCCAAGGAATACAAGATAACACGGCTATTCTTTGGAGAGGTCCACGCTGGCTGCTGACACGAGGAACTCTCTGTCCGGTAAATCTGCGCTCGAGTCTTAAACAGCCCGAAGCGAGCTGCGAGGAGAAAGAAATCCCTTCTGAAGTTACGGGTGAAAAAGGCATATAAGAAGGGGTTGGAGCATGAGTTGATGGGGTAGAATAGCACCAACAGTAGCTTCGAGTCTGAGACGGTGATGAGAGGCAGCTTGAGGGCAGCTGAGATGGCGAAGAAAGAGATCGGAGCCATGCAGATGAAGTCTGTGAAGATGAGGACGGCCATGCGTTGAGCCACACGGGTGTCGGCGTGGGCTGGCGCTGATGAAGGCTTGCGAAAGGTGAGGTAGATGCTGAGGTAGCAGCCGCACACACAGAAGAACGCCAAGATGTTGAGGAGGAGAAGACAGACCACGTAGAACTGGGAGACCAGGGACTCAACATCCATGGGGAGGCAGATGCTCACCTGCATGAAGAAATAAAAACAATAAACAGTATTCGGGGGTCTTGACATAATTCAACAATATAAACTATCGACTGGCAGGCTAAATTAGCAGACACCTACAGTATTAGGAGTACCGGTAGTAGTAAAAGTAGTAGAGCAATAAAAGTAGAGTGATGGTTGGTTTAAGAAAGGAGTGAAGTACCACCTTGTAGTAATTGTATCAGCATGTAGTGGTGAAATTTAACACTCACTTTGCCATAGCTGCTGATCCCAACTGTGGGCAGCAGTGCAGCCAGCAAGGAGAAGATCCAGCCTATTGTCATGATGATGCAAGCGTGTCTCAGGCGAAGTTTGCGGTCAAGTCGCAGAGCATGCGTGATGGTGTGCCAGCGCTCCACGGTGATTGCTGTTAAGGTAAACACTGACAACTCACTGGCGAACACCTGTAAATGACACACAGACACGCTACTTTACAATTCAAACACATGCTTGAATGAGCGTTGTCACTATGTGATGTGATGTGATGAATACACACCGTGAAGAAGCCTGCAGCATTGCAGCCCAAGCCCATCTGCCAGTCTATAGCATAGTTGTAGTACCGTCCACGTGTGAGCATATCCACGGTTGCAATGACTACCAGGTAGATGCCCATGCAGAGGTCAGCAAAGGCCAGGTGGCACATGAGGAATCGAGGAACAGTCAGCTTATAGCGGCTGCCTGATCACAGATAAAGAAGACAAATAAATAAATATCAGCAATAAAATCCACTTAGCAGATCCAAAGTACCAATGAGCCATAACATTAAATATTAAATGGGTGAATAACATGGTAGCAATGGCATTAGCACCTTTAATGGGGTTGTAGGATATGTTAAGCAGAAAATGGGCAGTCACTTCTTTATTTCGCTGCTTTGGAAACGTGAAATGTGGGCAAGTAAAAGGACGTTTCCAGACAATTTGGAGTAAACTGTCATGGCTAAACAGCTGGGTTAGAGCATTTCTGAAACTGCGTGTCCTGTGAGGTGCGCCTGAGGCTTTTCGAGGCCCATGGCAAAGGATGGCTAGTCCATGTGTCTAATCCCTCAGAATGGCTACAGTTTCCCCAAAACCTATGCTGCACATGAAAGGAAAGGTTTCAGAACCCACAGGGCATCCGAGCGTATTTCACACAGATATGTGTAACTGCAGACTAATCAGAGCAGCAGAGCCACAGCTTGGGTTCCTCCTGCCTTCGCTGCTAACAACACCCAAATTCAAAATATCTCAAAATTTAAGGCTATTGTCTCAAATATTTAAATTACACATCTCAAGGTTTTGACTTACTAACTAAAACTTCTGAGTAAGTCAAACGTTTGAGATACCTAATTCAGAAAATGGAGTTAATAGCCAAAAATGTTAAATTATAGCCAAATAAAGTGGCAGAAACACGCTTTCATACATTTTGGTTAAGTTTCGGGGAAAAAGTCTTTGGTCAGGTTTCAGGAAATGGTCTCTGATAAAATAGATTAACTGAGAAGGTAAACAATGTATTAAAAAGTTTTCCTGGGTTTACTTTAAACCAGAAAGGCCTGAAGATCTGTCAGTTCCAGTGATGGAGCTGGAGAAATATTTATTTAGGTGTTCTAGACATAAATATCCAAATACCTTTTAATTACATAACATACCTAATAATACAAGGAGAACTACTGTGTTGCCCAGCAGGGCAAGGACAGAGATGATCCAGATGAGGATGCGTAAGGGGGCAGCAGACATTATATCTTCACAGGGGTTGAAGTCATCAGGGGCTGGGCTGCAGGTGATGGAGGTGGAGTTGGAGCAGTGTTCCCTGAAGAAGTGCAGGTTATTTTTAGCCTCGGGGTTGTCGCACAGTGAGTGCCATCCCGATCTAGTACACAACAATACACACAAAGTGGACAACACAGGAACAAAGTAAATGAGTTTTGTTTCAGCAACTGCTTGAGCTGTTGACTCAGTGGCATTTAACCAGAAATGGACAAATAGGATTTTGAAAAGACCATAAAACAAACCAACCCACACATTTGTGTACGTACATGTAAGGGCTCATCCCAGTGTCTCCCAACATTTTCCTGGCATGCCTCACTTCAAAAGGCAAAAATGCTTCATGCCTAACAGCCCACATTATTATTTATGATCCAAAACAGCATCAAAAATCTTGTTTGTTATATTTTCGCTTACAAAAGAAAATCAAATTAAATTTAGTTTCACTTCATAGTTTTTTTCCCAGCCTTTTTGTAGTCTTTATACCCCACAGTGAGAGAGCCACTGGATTGAAGCGACTGAATGTAAGCTTCACAGACAGTTCACACTGTAGTGCCACATTTAATAAACAGTAAGAGTGGTTTCAATCCTACCAGGTAACTCTTTGCAACAAAGTGAAGAAGCAACTTCCCCCAAATCTCATACAATTTCCAAAAAAACATCTTCAGGTGTCTTTTGACTGGCAGAGCACGCGTACCTGTTTCGGTGCATGTTCAGGAAGGCGCAGCAGTGTGATGGGTATGTCAGCTTTGCCTGGCGCAGTTTGGTAAAGAGCTGAAGAGGAGGAAGTTCTTTCAGGTTGAAGGCTGACTCGGCGATCAGCCTCTTGAGGCCTCCAAGGATCGAGTCTGGCAAAGAGGCAAGGGCTGTTTCAGAGATGTCTCTGCAGAAGCAAGCGGAGAAAAAAAGTGAGTTAAAATTTTATTTCCGGAATCAATAGCATGCTTAAATGGACAGTTCACCCCCAAGAAGCAAACAGACATACTTTTCCTCTGGGCTCTAGTGGTATTTATTGAAGTAATTCTTTTGGTGTGAGCTGCTTGGTTTTGAAGACATTTCTGGTCAAAATTTCTGTCATTTCTCGAACGTAATAGAGTCTTTCTTTGAGGTAGTTAAATTGTCTACAAACAAACTTTTAAAAACTCAACAAACCTTGTTTTCTTTCTACTCTACTCAAAGACCACATCTCAAAAACCAGAGCTCAACTGATGAACATAGAAAATAGTGACTGCCCCCCAAGAGTTCAAAGGTTGGTGGTGGAGGAGATGGATAAAATGCCCTAGATAACCTACGCAAGGTTGACATGGCCTGAAAGGGAAATTAACATATCACAAGGACTTTAAAGAGTAGGTCCTGGCAGAGATAACCAAGAAGAAATAAGACATAACATAAGAGAGTGGACCTTCTTTGGGGAACTTACATAAAGGCCTTATCACCTGGTGGAAGATGGGATTTCCCTGTAATGAGGGGCATGTTCACATTATAAGACATAATGATAAACCTTAATGGCCTCCATTCACGATTGAGCTGTAATGGAAGCAGCAGAAAGCAAACAGTTCCTCCTGCTCACAGGAAGCTTTGTCAATATGTTTTTGTTGTTGAGTAACCTGGCCATGTTTTGGGAAAGAGACATTTTTTCTTGGTATTTTTAAGCCTTTTTCTGCCTTTATTGGACACCAAAGCTAGGAGAGAGAGTAGGAGAAAACATGCGACAAAGGGCCTTGAGTTGAATTTTAACTCGTGCCACTGCATTTACGATTTCGTCTCCTGGTGTCTTAAAATTTTTACAGAGTGGTCTTCAGCAACACGTTTCCAGGCTTTCAGAAGGACTTTCAGTCTTTCTTTGGACATTGGCTGCTTTTTCACTCAGTTTCAGTCCGATCCTCGAAACTTACCATTTTCACAAGGAAACTTGGGTTGTTTTGTTCAACTACTGAACACTCAGCTATGAATCATTCAAGCATAAAAATAGCACCTAACTCAAGTGATTAACTAGTGCCGTGTCTATACATAACAAAAATCTCAGCAAAGAACCAGTTCTAAATTGTATCTTTAGGCACTTTGTTACAAGCAGCCTGTCACAGAAACACATCATTTGTTCCAATTTCTTCAACTGAATATACCAGAAATACTAAAATAATACCGCAGTTTGACAGGCAGAAAATACATTTTTTTTAGCCAAGGTGATTCCCTAAGAGCTGTTAGCCAAAAGCTTGGCAAATCATGTTATTGTGTTCAATGTGTTGAAAAATGAGGGAAACTGGACAAGTGGAGGAGAAAAGAAGAAATAGCAGCCCCTAAAACTATCGACAGCAGATGAACAACAACATTTGAACTTCCTGTCCATAAGAAATGGGAGGAAAAAAATCCAGCAAAGACGTGACACAGGGCCTGAGAGACGCATCAGGCCCTTCAGCTTATCCATCTGCTGTTCACTGAAGGCTCATGAGAAATGCTCTCAGTGAAAGGATGGCTGTCAAGAAGCCCTTCTTAAGGAAGCAAAACAGGAAGAAAAGGCTGAGGCATGCCAGATTACACAAGAACTGGACTGAAAATCAGTGTGGATGGGTCTTATGGAGTGATGAATCTGAAGGTGAAATTTCTGGTGCAAATCGTTATCACAGTGTGCAGGTTAGGTCAGGACAAACTCTCTCTCACTTGCGTTCTACACTGTTTTAAAGAATCGCTGCATCCATTTACAATTTTCACTCTAAAATATAAGATTTCTGCACAGTACTATAATATTTTTTATGGTTTAAGCACCGCAAGGCAAGTGTCTTTCAGTTCTGTCACATGTAAGTGAAGGCAAACAGTTCTACAGCTAATATCTCCAAAGCTGGGAAACCCACACCAAAACAATCTAGATGGATAAATGTCACCACAGCCCAGAGGAAAAATGCATTAATTTAATTTAGGGGTGAACTGCCTTTTTAACAGATTCTTCTCTTCCCCTTAGTGTGCTGTCTGTAATAGAGATTTGATCAGTTCATAAAATATAAATTTTCATGAAATGCACTTGGATTTAAGAGAAGTGCCAGCTGAATAAAAAAAAAGAAAAGAAAGAAGCTGAAGAGAAGCTACTGTTTGATTGCCAAGTGACTGCCAGGGAGTGAAGGAAAAAAACATCACAGTGATGATAGTCCAAAAGAATAACAAATAATTTGTCTGATTCTTACTTCAGTAGACATGTCTCTTTGTTAGGGGAATAACAGAAATCTCTATTTCCAAGTAGAGTCCATCATGTTCACCTGACCCTAAACTATTTTTAATCTTAGATCTGTAAAGATTTTCCAAGTCTGTGCAGATATCATCTCCCACCCCCTGCTTTCTCCAACATTCTGACTTTAATAAGGTATGATGAGCAGGGTGAATCATTTAGGCATGAGTTACTGTTGAATGTCATGCTTACAGTACCACCAACTCACTGGAACCCACAAAGGCACTGGGACTGATGTGAGTAAGCTGTCGGTTGCCTCTTAGGAACCTGAGAGCAAGGGAGAAAGAGAGAGTGGAGTTAAATGTGTATGTTTTTTTTTTTAAATCTTCTGTTTGTAATTGTGTCTCTGCCTGTGACTCACAATCTGTGCATCTTTGTTCCGTTGAAGGCGTCACTTGCCACCTCCTTGATGCCATTTCTGGTGAGCCGTCTGTCATTAGAAAGGGAAGCCAAATTACAGTCATGTGGCTCCAACACAGAACATTTCCAACTGTAAACTTACTTAGCTATCAATGCCAATTTTAGTGTTTGCACTTCTTTTGTTCTCAGTGAGTAAAGCTGTACAAATACAAAGAGTTTTAGTGCAACACTGAGTAAAGCGTTGATATGATTGTGTCGCCTTCTACTGCCTCTTCTGCTTCCTACTTTTCTTCTGTATTTAACAGTATGGATCTCAGACGCTGCCATCAAAATGTTTTGTTGGAAGGATCCTGCATTTATGGAAAAAAAATCCAGCTTCTTCTTGCTGAGTGCTGATTGCATCCTTTTATCCATCTCTATTAATTTACAGCCAGCAGCCTTCTGGATTACTATAGCACAAAGTCTGGTAGGAAAAAAAGTTAATAATAACAACTAGCCCGGCACTGCTGACTGAATTGGAGAACATCGAGTTCTGTAGATAAAAGCTGCACAAACAAAGATGGTTTTGTTCGCTTTTTTTTACCGCGCAGTCACAGAATAATAAACTTGCTTTGAAGTCTGGGTGCAGAGAGTCACAGCCTACCAATGATGGCCCTGAAGCTTTGAATTTGAACGAATATTTATTTATCAGACACAGAATTTAAAGTAGACTTTTTGCTCTTCATAAGCTGAAGACTATGCAGTTTGATTCCCAGTTATCAGAGTTCATAAGAGGTAACTGGGACTGCAGAGTGCATTTATTCCTGTAGGAATGATGAGTGAGTGGCATTTAGTGATACATACTTACATATTTTACATGTAAAAGCAAATTTGACATTTATTTCCTTCAACTGGTACCACCCTTTCTGAATTAGCTTAGTACAAAGCCTGGAAGGAAATAATAATAATGATAACTAGCCTGGCACAATTCAAAGGTTTAAAAAATCCACCTACTCCCTCCTGTAAGACTCATTAGTTAACACATTATATTCTTTTTTTGAAAGTGTAAAAAAAAACAACCCCCAAATCAAAACAGTTTTACACGAGGTTATGTGCCAGACTATTTGTTGGATAGGTAGAGTAACTTCCTGACTGCCCGATAAGCTACTTAAAGCCAAGAAATAGTCAGACATATCATCCCTGTAAAACCACAAGAGCTGAACAAATACAATTTTTATTAGTAGATAAATTATAAATTAAGTTATACAGTAAATTATACAGAAATGTGGCTCCACTGCTGTCTCCTATGTTAAGCTAACTTTTAAGCTAACCTATTGCTGGCTAAAGCTCCTGGTGATTTAGGCACATTAAACAAACAGCTAAACTACTGCTACAAGTAAAAGTAGTGCTGTCAGCAAAGGTTTTTAAAATCAAAAAGGTCACACTGGCTTCAGTAATACGGGATTGATATCAATAATTCATTAGCAATTAAGCTGCATCTTCACTACTGGAACCTGTCATGGTTGAACTAATGCTAACTCAAATTTTCGATCTGTACCTACCAAATGACTGCTAACAAAGTTTTCGTAGGACTCTCTGAAGTCCTGTTAAAAATTAAACACTAAAACTAAACTCCCCAGAATTTGGTGGCTTGTAGAATCACCTTGAGTAGCATAACTTTGGTAAGTTGTTTCTGTATGACTTTATCGGTCTCTTACATCATTGTGGAGAACCTTTGGCTCACTCTTCTGTACAACATTGCTCTATTAGTATGTGGGTTGATTTAAAATCTTAATTTTTAAACTAGCAGCAGTTTTTTTTACAGATGAAAATGATTGAGTGAAAGCATCAAGAAGCCTTAAATAGAGGTAATTAATTACTGCTATCTCAAAATTACACTAATGCTTTCATTTTTTTTTTCAAAGAAAACAATCTGTGACATATGCAAAAAGCAAAAAAATGTAATTTTATGTTAGATTAATGATCTGCAGCTGAAAAGGAAAGCACAAAAATTTATAAAAGGCAATAAAAGTATGAGTATGAAACATAGAAAAAAGGAGAAACTCAGTGAAGAGGGCAAAGAGCATTTCGTGGAACATTCATCACTGTGCATGTAATGCCCACTCGGATCTGTGAGGGTGATGTGTTTCTAAAAAAGAAAGATGAATCGCTTACATCTCTGCAATGGTTTGAGTGCAGAGGCCTCTGAAGGCATTGGCAGGGACTCTCTTTATGTGGCTGTTGTCCTGAAGATCCCTAAGCAGTACAAAGAACAAAAACTTTAAGATAAATGACCACTATTGCTAAGTAAGTGGTAGAAATAGATTTTTTAGTGGAAAACCCCCCCAAAACAGCAGAAGGTGTAAAACATTAGGAAGCCTTCAGCAGTGCCTGTCTAATCCACTGTCTTTTTGAAGATGACAGATGTCAGTTGGGAGACAGTTTGAATATGGATTTTTAAAGGATGACGGCTAGGGACAGATGGTGCGTGTTCCTGATAGTCTGTTTGGTAAGAACTGCTGAATTCTTACTGCAGTAATATATGATTAGTGGTGTGATTTCTTATGGGAGTATTTAATTCTGTATGCATATAATAGCCTATAAATTCACATGTGGAGGCGTGTATATGAGATCGTTTTTTGTAATTGTACTGAGACCTACAGCAGAAAGCAGGCGGTGGAATGGATCTTGGAGAAGTCTGGAAAAATCCTGAGCCCGGTGTTGGAGATAGTCCTGTGATGTAAAAGTAAAGGTTTAACCAGAACATGTTACTAAATTGTAACCTCTGAAAAGCAGACACTAAGCAGGGAGTAGCAGTGATAAAATCACATACACTGTCTCATCCATTGTAATAAATTAGATTAAAAAATAACAAAGACATACTGATGTCTGATGTGTCTGCCATCCTAACATATCTTAAAGACGATTCTCGGGAATCTCATTGTTGGTGCAAAAATGCCATTTTATGTTCGTTGCTCTGTGTGCTATCATTGGCATTTTTAAAAAATTCAGTAATAAAAATGGGGACAAATTATGTGTTTTTGTGGCAGCTAGTAACAAATTGCCTAAAAATACAACTCTAGTTTCTCCCCCAAGTTAGGTGAATTTTTCATGCTTATGATTCATATTTTAGCATTACGTGACTTACAAAACAAGCAAACAAAAAAAACAAAACAAAAACCCATTCCTCTGAAAATGGTCAGGTGGAATAAAAATGACTAAAAAAAGCAAACAGTGTCTAAAGAAAAACTTCAGAAAGCCTGGAGAACTTTTGCTCAAGATAACTTTAAAGAATTACAATAAAGTCTTGCTCCTTGAAAGAGACATGTATACTAATGGAGAAACTTTCTACTAATAACAAAAGTGTAACGTATCCATTGCTTCCTCCCACATTTTCACTGCAGAAACTCTGATATAATTGTGACACTTCACATCAGTCTGTCATGAAAACATTTGCTCCTCTCAGGGGGCGCTGAGCTACAACTGCTGAGTAGCCTGGCTTATTAACCAGCCAGGTAGCTAATTATACTAAATATATCTCTGAGTCACTCCATGTTGATAAGTGATTTTAAGTCTGAACCAGCTAATTGGATGTCAACATTATGAAGACCCTTTAAAGTTTGAGAACTCCTGGATTAAAGGTTAGGGTTCGGGCTACGATGAATCACAGATTTGTGCATGAAATATTCATATTCATGGTTTATGCACAGATTGGTGCATAGGCACCGTTTACCAATGAGGTCCAACGTGTTTTTGTAATGTAGGCCATTTGTTGTGTTTCGGTCCCTGCTATATTTGTGGGTTATATTATGTTTCTTTGTGCATGTAGTTTCTCCTGCTTTCTGTGTTCTCCTGTTGCTCCTATCACGTTTAGTCGTAGCCCTCATGTCTAATTGTCTCTTGTTTACATCCTGTTTTATGTTTGGTTTTACTTCCTACGTTTACCTCTTTTTGTGATTGTTTGCCATTCGGCCATCAGACTGTCTGATTGTTTTCATCTGTTTAATAACCAACTGGAAACCAGCTGTTACCCCTATCTGTGTGTGTGTGTATGTATATGTAGTGTTTCCTTGGTCTTTGTCTTTGATTGTCAGTCAGTGACTTCTGATTTGATTTCTCATGTTTCCTTTAGTGGATCAGGAAACAGGATCAGCCATTTAAAATATTCTAAATCAGGTGTAGGCGCCTATACAGCCAATTTAAAATCTTTTAAAATCACCCATTAACCGGTGTACAATTTCAATCCCAGGACGTTCTTGCTGTGAGGCAAGAATTACTTTCATATAGTCAAGTAATACCTGTGAGCCAAAAGCTCAGGCTTCAGGCTGCTCCGACAGTTTTTTTTCTACTTTTGGCTCTGTGTGATGTTAAAGAGGGCCAGAATTCCTATTATGATCCTCTTACACAGGTCTGGCTCTAAGTCTAAAGAAGGGGTCCCCAATCCCAGTCCATGAGGGCCAGTGTCCCTGCAGGTTTTAGATCTCACCCTGGGTCAACACACCTGAATCACATGATTAGTTCATTACCAGGCCTCTGAAGAACTTCAAGACATGCTGAGGAGGTAATTTATCCATTTAAATCAGCTGTGATGGATCAAGGACACATCTAAAACCTGCAGGGACACCGGCCCTCGTGGACTGGGATTGGGGACCCCTGGTCTAGAGCCTCACCCACCTGCTCATAGAAGATGAAATGGATTATTTCCATGGGCTGCATAAAGGCCCAGCATAAGATGAATAAGGAGTATTTTGAACTGCAAATTTTGCAAAGCTATATTAACAATATGGAGCCGTAAACAAGCATAATAACACCCCCACGACCCCCAAGGAAAATATTTGAAAACAAACTAAACTTGCACTAAGGTGGCCCTCTTTAAAAAAGCAATCGCTTTATTCTTTTTTGTCACAGATTTCTGTTTATGTGTCCCAGTTTTCACAAATTGGGACAAACAGTAACAGTTAAGAATGTCTGTAAGGGATTTGAGCGCTGCAGTGTTCTTTATAAACTGCTACTTTGAGATTGTTTCAAAAGACATAAAATAATACTTTTTTTTTGTTTGCAACAAATTAAAGTAGCAGTCATGAAATGGCCTTTAAGTCATTTTGTGGAAAAAAAGACTTTCCCCCCCCCATGTTGGGGATGAAGGGTGACACTGGGGAGCCAAGCTCATTAAAAAATAATGTCTTTGATCATTTGCGGGCCATCAGAAGTAGGGCTGTCACCCGTGACCTATTTTGGACTCACAATCAGTTTTGAGAGACAAACTGTGGTAGAAATGTGAACTCTCACTGAGTACTCACAAGAACCGTAGTCTTGCCATGTTCCTGAATGCATCGGGGTGGATGGAACTCAGGTGTTTTGACTTTGTTATGATTCTGAAAGAAACATATTTCAGTCAGATTCTCATTAATATAAATGACTGGTTTGCAATTACGGGGTTTCACAGGTGCCATTATCCTGCCAGTTATACTTACATCTCACTGAGTTCAGGGAGGTCGGAGAAAGCAAAAGCCCCGATATTCCTCAGAGCAGCATTTTTAGATATTAAACTGAGGGAAACACACGAATATGAAATATATTTAAAAAAATCATGTGGTCTATTATTCATTCACACTCATTCTTTGGAGTCTTTTTTTGTCTCCGCCACCCCTCGGATGCTTAACTTCTCAATTATTTGGGTGATCTTCCTCAGAGGCCGGAGCTCTTCATGTTCCATTACAAAGACTAAACACAAACATGTAGGATAAAATCTGCTTTATGCAGTCAGCGGCTTTTAGTAATCAGTATACTCACATTTTGGTGAGCTGAGGGAGGCCAGAAAAGGCAAAAGCACCGAAACTCTCCAGCATGTCGTTCTCAGATATGGTCCTGTAGTTGGCAGTAATGATGAGTAAAAGAAGAAGTAAAGAATTTAAAAGTTATTATAGGAGGGGTTTTTGTAATCGATGTCTCAAATCAGACAGAATCCTTGGATTTTTCCTGTAAAGTTATTAAAAAATAAAAACAAACTTTGGGTGTAGGACACACCCTGGTTAAATATATGTGCAAAACACAGTTTCTATTTGCAATTCCTATGGTTTTAAAATCAATAAGTCCCTTAAATAAACTCTGCAGATGAATCATGAAAATCACAACAGAGGCAACTAAAAAGTTCAATCTATTATCAAACATTTGCCCATTTTTTAGCTTGTGATTGCTTTCTTTTACACTTTAACATGTAAGAGTCAGCACCTGCAACTATTTTCACTTTTGAAGCTGAACAACTGATCCTTGCTTGATCAATATTTTAATCACTACTAATTAAAATGATTCATAGCAGCAGAAAAAAAGAACAATTTAATTTGAAATCACTGTTTGCTAATTATAAAAGTTTATTGTAGAAATATATTTATGTAGAAAGCAAAGTGATAACGTAATTGGCACCGTGTACAAATTGTCACATGAGTACAAAATCAATATCTATAACTCCAGCTCTTGTTAAATATGAATGTGGACCAAAGTGATTTTATTCATTCAATAAAAAAAAATTGATCCCCAATATGGAGATCAATTGTTTTATTGAATGAATACAGTGGCATTCCTGGAATGCCACTGAATTATTCCCCGTCTGTTTGGATGATCCATATCTCGTGTGTTTTGACCTCCTCAGCACATTATGCTCCGCATCGAAGAACAAACATAATCGACAGGCGCACACTTACAGTTCCATTAGGTGCTGGAGGCTGGAGAAGGCGCCCTGCTGAATCTCTCTGATCTGCGTCTGCTTAACTTCCCTGTTGATGCAGAAACAGCCACTCACATCAGGTTTCAGCACTTCACACTGATCACAAGGCTCGCAGGGGCTTTGTGTGCACACTGACCAATGAAGAAGGTCAGTTACTCAGTCACGATGAGATTTTTTTTCTTTTCATGTGTGAAACAAAATATATGTGAAGAAAGTCTACACGAGTTCCCAAGCTCTTTGCATGTGGTCTTGCATACTTGCAGCATACTTACTGCATACTTGCAAATATCCCCACTGTTCCCGAGCCTTGACCTTCGAGCAAAATATAGAGCAGAAGAGAACACACGCATGGCCTCCTGGGAGATCGCAGCGCATCTCTAGGGATGTTTGCTTCTTCTGCCACAAGTGTGTCCTTGTCTTGAGTGTGTGTCAGCTGTATTTACTCATAGGCTATGTTTTTTTGTTCTTTTTTTTTGGAAAGATAGATTGTGTAAGGAGAAACTGCTCGTGTGTACGTTTCGATAGAAGTTTGAATAAATGCTTAGGGTGATTCTAATCTTCACCTCACCCTGTCTCTTTCTCTGGAAGGCCTTGAGATTCTTTGCAAATGTTTAAGCAGCCAAAGCAAAAGGTCACTGTTTACTATGAGTGGCATCACCCTCAGATCTGCATGAGACACCTAAATCAATCATGTCACCTTTAATCAAGCACTACAGGTTAAAGTGACACTATGAAAGTAGAAATAACTTTACCTAGGGCTGTTTGATATAACGATATGTATCGGATGACAATATAAAAACGTCTAAGTTTCATTTTACGCTATCGTTTGTTTCGTGGTGTTGTAAAATAAACTGTTTACGGCAATATTTTTTCATCGTTTTGATGGTCACTGTAGTGGCTATATTAATTTCTTAAAGTTCTCTCTTTCTCTTATATTTTATATAACCACAGGGACGGACAAGCGCCTGTTTTTATTTGTTGTGGTTAGCAACAACGACTGTAACAGCATCGCGTGTCCGCTTGTTTATGTTCCACATAAACCTTTCACAATAAAGCTCAAGATCCTGTTGAGACTTTTCAAAATAAACTGAATCACGTGAAAGAGCAGATTATTTACAGATGAGAATTAAAAAAGAGCTGCCAGGTCCTAAAAAATAAACCTTAGACTCAAACATTAGAACAGGCTTTTCCCCGCAATACTCACAAAGAAAACTGTGGCCTTTACAACTTATGTCTAAAAATGTATAGTTTCATGCATCGGTTAAAACACTCGACTCCAGCTACATGACGCACAGCTGGAACACTTCCCGCAAGTCGAGCTGCCCGAGATTCACAGAATTTACAGAAAATGTTACATTTTTGTGATTTATATCGTTATCGGACGATAGAATTCTTATATCGGGATATGAGATTTTGGTCATATCGCACAGCCCTAACTTTACCTGAGGCTTGGATTTCTCTACACTAAAGATGGGAACTTTGCTCATTTTCCTGGTACCAAAATCATGAATGAATGTCTTGATTGCTTAATCTGTATTAAAAAAAATGTACAAACAGGACTTTATCATAACTGGGCAACAGCTAAGGAAATCATCGTGTTATAGTGCAGACAACACAATGCGCAATCCTTCGACAGTTTCATCCTGTATTCTGCTGATTGATAACAGTAACACACAAAGTAGCATAAGAAAAAGAAAAAGACTGCAAGCTCATAACCCAGACTGTCCTGGTGGGAAGCTCTGACTTTTAAACCCTTCATTTTGTTTGTTTACAAGAAAACTCAGCGGGGGGTCTTTAACCTGTGGCTACCTGCTCAGTGGCCAACAATAGTAAGTAGCTGCTGCTGCGCTACAAGGTGCCGAGGATGAGCAGAAAAACTTTGCATGCATTTCCCCGAATCACTAAATGTTTAATGAAACCAACCGAGTCAAGTTGAGAGCAAAACTGAACCACTCGTCCAGGCAGATGAGCGAGGATTAGACAGGAACGTCCGGATGATTATGCACGTTCACGGATGAGATTCAAATTTGTAAACATTTCATAGCTACTGTATAGCTTTAATATGGTGAATGGGTGGTGGGATTTATAGACACATTTGCTGCTCCACTCGCATGTCAGTTTGAGGGATGTCGCCAATTATACAAATTAAAGTTGCTCCACATAAGGAAATCAGCTCAGACTACAAAACAGCAGAAGCTATAATTTATGTACTTTGTGGTTGTTCAGGTTTAAAGTTTCAGGCTTTCTTGAAAGCAAACTTTCAAGCTACAGAAAGAAAAAAAACTCGAATTACATCACTGGGTCTATTTTAAACTTAATGTGTGGAGCGTGAGAGATGCGGGTACTCAAAAAGGAATGAAAAACTTTTAAGCTGCATTATTGAATATCTGGGATCATGTATTTAGTAAAGCTTGGTAAAGACAGAAAGGTATCTTTTTGGCTCTGCTGGTTTGGACTTGACTATTCCTTAGTTTTTCTAGCTCTTGTGAGTCTCAAAGAAAGAAAAGTGTAAGCATGCTATCAAATACTGCCTGCAAACAATTACCAGAAAAGAATGGTGATCAGGTGATAGGTAGACTTCATTTAGAGGGGAGGGGGAATAATGTAATCCGAGGAAAACTGGTACATACATCTCCTTAAAAACAGTAAACAGAATGGGGAATAAAATCTATTAACATGTGTGACACTCCATTGAAGGCTTTCTATGGGCTTTTCTAATTTTCAGGGGATTTATATGAATTTTTCACCACTCTAGCAGTGTTACACTTTAAATATTACATCACATTAATTTAATTCATTTAAATGAATAGTGTGCTTCTTTAAAATCAGGATGAAACACAAAGAAAAATAACAAACAGCTGACAGTATCATACAGTAAAGTTTCATTCCGCACAGCGCTGTATTATAATGTTACATTGATGATGATTAGGCATGGTAGCTTAATATAATCTAACAATGATGGCAAAAAAAGTAAACATCTGGATCCACAACCAGTGGATCCTTTTGTGTGTGAGTCTCTGTGTGCTTGTGTGTTTGTGTGTACTCACAGGCACTGGGCGCTGGAGATGTTGGAGGGAAACGCCGTGACTCCAAACATGACCTGGCAAGACGGGCACGAGGTTTGTTTGGCCAAACTGGGATGAAATCCAGGTCTAATGTCCATTTCAGAGCCGCGCGCCGAGGCTGCTGCCGTCTTTATCGTAACGATCAGCAGCATTATTAGTGTCATTACCAACATCACTTCAGTCTGCCAGGGTCCACAGAGTGGTTTCACTTTTCTAGTTTGTCTTCTTTTTGTGTCTTTTACTCTGATATTGTCTCTGGTCCACGCTCCACATTTGATATGAACGCTTTTACCTGTCTGTCCGCTCGGGGGTTCAGCGCCAGGTCAGTTAGAGAGAAATGTGAGGTGTTTTGGTGTTTTCTGTCATGCAGTAGTGAATGCTGGGGGCGTGTGAAAAGCTCATGGGAGTATGAGGATGTAGGAGGTCTCAGCTGGGTGGAGTTATGTGTGTTTTTCTACTGTGTAACAACTTCCAGAACAGAGCATACGTCTTGATAAGATATAAATGACTGGTGTTCTATGAGCTGAGACTGCAAGAGAAGAATAAGTGTAGTGATGCGCTGTGAAAAACTGTGCAGTCCTCTTCCTTCTGTGAATGTGTATTTTCTTTTTCCTGTCCTATTATGTCAAATGTAGGTAAAGATCCCTTTAATAAGATCAAAAAAATAATATTTAACCTCATTGTTGGCTGTCGTGCATCTGCAAGCTTCTGTGCAACCCAACTCCACACCACTTCATTGTATATTTTCTGCATCTGACTTATCATCCCTGTTTCCCTGAGTGCCTGCGCTCATCTGTGTTGAGGTTTTGTTGCTCCTCTTGCCACCCCTGGCTTTTCATGTATACGCATGGAAAAGCGTTCAGGTTCCTGAACAGAAGAGTGCCACAAATATTAATGACTGCAGATGGAAATTTCAGTTTTCCTTTGAGTCATCTGGTCCTGCCTAAAAAGCTTCAGTGCACGTTACGACAGCTTTTCTTAAAAACACTCTTGCTGCCAAATATGCAGTACCTTATACACTCGTCAGACACTCACTTGTTATTATATAGTGCAGTAAAGAGGCGACAGTAAAGTAGGGAGAAATAGAAAGAGTGGCAAAAGACATGTAGCAAAGAGCCTTCGGTCGGAGTCTAATCTCAGGTTACTCGATTTTGCCTTTCGGCATTTGGTCATAAGTGGCCACTTTATTATGTATACCTGCTTGAGAGTTTGTGTAAAGCAGATATGTAATCATGCAATCACATAGAAGTTACTCCAGTACCTTGATGAATCTATGCAACAAAGAATTGAGGCAGTACCAGCCAGTTGTATCTAATAAAGTGTCTGTTAGTGTATAGATGAATATCCTTACATCATTACTGGTTACAAGTAGGCTTACAAAAAGCTTCTTTAGTTTAGTTTCAGCTGCACAGTCCTCTTGGTTGTTCTTCTTCTTCTTATTTCAGCTGCCCCCTTTAGGGGTTGCCACAACAGGTCATCTGCCTCCATCTCATCCTATTCCTAGCATCCTCCTCTGTCACACCAACTCTCTGCATTTCTTCCTTCACTACATGAATGAATCTTCTCCATGGTCTTCTTCATCTCCTCCATACTGGCAGGTGCCAACACCAAAAAACAAAGCAGGACAGTCAGCTGATATGAAAGGCAAAGCTTGTAGCTGATGCTTGGAGTTTAACCTAAAACCAGAATATTCAGTTAATTAGTTTAACGACTCTGTTATATTAGAATGTTCCAGGTCTCTGTGGTATCTAGATATCTACATATGCCTTTATATTTTGTTTTTGCCTTTAGTTTCACATCCAAGTAAGGAACTGTTTCAGACCTACATGTACTTATCTTTTGTTTTTGTTTTTTTAAAGCATTTAAGCATTAAGTCGTGCCAGAAAACTAACAGTAAAAATTAGAACAGGCACCAGGTGTGAATCTGTTTTGTCTCTTGTCTCATATTTGTTGTAAATGATGAGCACATTTCGATAATAGTGGACATAATATTCTTTTCTACCACACTCTCCTCACACGTCAGCAGGACACGCAGCCAGCTTGCAAGGACATTCAGGATTCAGGTACACACACACACACACACACACACACACACACACACACACACACACACACACACACACACACACACACACACACACACACACACACACACACAGTAATTAAAAAAGAAATACCATATACAGTTTCTTTTCCCTTTGACATTTTCTTCTTTTTAATGTTCGGCTTTTGCTCTCCATTCATGTTGTCATCTTTTGTATTTATACATTTTTTGTGTGTGTGTGTGTGTGTGTGTGCATACAGGCGCGCGCGCGTGTGTGCTTGTGTGGACTGTGGGAATTTGATGTGGTTGAGGAAAAGAGCTCCTTGTAATTTATTCCAAAGCAGGAAGAAAAATGCAGCCTTGAGCTCCTGACACGACCACGCACACTCTGTCACACACAAGGATACACTCTCCCACAGTGGCTTGCTTATACACAAGGCAAAAAAAGGAAAGAGAAGGAATGTCATGGTCCTGGGTCGTGCGACCCAGTGTTTTGTGTTTTAGCCTATTTTGATGTTTATTCTTTGTTTAGGGTCACTAAGGCAGTCCAGCCATTTGTACATATTACCCGTGTATTAAGTCTCCCTTGCCCTTCGTGTGTTTATGTCTGCGTGTCTTATATTGTCAAGTCCATGCTGTCGGTTATGTCATCTCCCCTGTACTACGTCTCCCCGGTTCATGTGTCTTGTCTAATCTCCATGTTTCCTGTTTTACTTTGAAAGTCTGTATTCACGGTCAGTGTATTCAGTTTCACTCCTTCTGTCCTGTCGTTAAGTTCATGTGTGTCAGCTGTGTTCCCATGTGTGGCCACTTCCCCTGATCATCCCTCATGTGTATTTAGTCTCTGTGTTTCATACAGTCTGTCTCGCGTCGTCTGTGTTACCACCTCCTGTGTTCTGTACCTCCAGCCATAGTCTTTCCTTAGTTTTGTCCAGTTTAGGTTTTCTGTTGAGTACTACACGTATGCTGCCCTCATTCTGTTTTTGTTCTTTTCATCAGCCATAATAAAAGGCTCGTTTTGGTTGGAATCCACTCCTGCATCCTCGTTTGTGTTCGCACCTGGGTCCACCACACACCTTTCCGCACGGTCTGCCTCCGCAGACCTTGACAAGGAAAAAGAAAGGATAGGCAGAGTCTAACAAGCACAGCTGGAGGGAGTAGAGATGAAGGACTAAGCAGGGAGAAGCTGTACAGCACCTGTGTGCATGTGTGCGCTCCAGCTGAATTTGTGGATCAATCTGCTGCTGATTGCTCGACACCTTTGTGAGGGAGGTGGAAAATATTAGGGAGTTCCTGCTCTTTTTCTTGTGTGTGTTTTCAATTAAAAATTCTTTTTTTGAGACACATATTTTGCACTCCATTTAGGCAATCTCATTTCTGCGGTCTGCTACAGATTCAGTGGGACAGCAAGCCACTGTAATTGTGTCCATGTCCTCTTTTGATTGTGACTGTGAGAAGCCAAAATGAAAAGGTAGACTAATGATGATGCTGAACAAACAGCTTTAGAAAAGAGCCTTTCTTAACAGTGTATGTGTCTGAAAAATCAATCAGTGCCTCCCACCAGACACCCTCAGAATCAGATGGTTTTCTTTGTACAACAACTGTAACTGTGAAAGGTTTCTTTAAAAATATATTTTTTTCTTTTTTTCCCTTCTTTTTACATTTTCATACCAGGCCAATCTTCTAACTGGGATTCTTTCTCTGTCAAAATCATTTTGTAATATAGTCATATTGATGAAACACTCTTATATCCTGAAGATTTTTTTCAACATCCTTGCAATTCCAGTGTATTGCACACCGTGCATCTCTAAGGGTTCCCTTTCATATGCTGTCGCTAGTTTTTGTCCTACATGGTTACATGAACCATGAAATCTAACACAAATTGCACTTTTTAAGCATTTTTTACACATGTATAGATTGGTGAAGATGACCTCCTGTAGTTCAAACAGAGCACCAGAATTGCAAAGAAAGTTTGTTTTTGAACGTAACGTGGTTGTTGGTGCCAAACAAGCTGGTCTGAGTATTTCTGATCTACTTGGATTTTCCCCACACAACCTCTGTAGAGTTTACAGAGAATGGTTCAAAAGAGAAAATATCCAGTGAGCAGCAGTTTTCTGAGTTAAAGGCCTCAGGAAAATGGTCTTAGCTGATAGGAGGACAGCAGTATCTCAAACAACCACTTGTTAAATCCAAGGTATGCAGAAGAGCACCTCTGAATGCACAGAATGTCAAAACTAGAACTAAAAACTGAGGCTAAAATTTTTACAGGGTCATCAGGGTCACCCTCTCCTCCTCCTCCTCTCCCTTAGCTTCCCTGCTTAGCCTCTTATGTCCTTGTCTAGTCTTGTGTTTTTTGTATTACTTTTCCCTGGAACACTCTCTCACAGTCTGTTCTCTAAAAACTAGGGTTGGCTGGAAGACTGTTTACTTAGCCTAGCAGGGCGAAGGACACTGTCTCAGCTGAACTCTGGACACGCACACATACATATACACTGATATGCGCACACTCATCCACCTTCCCTTTCCAAACGCCTTCGATGCTTATTCCCTTCCGATGCTGACGGTGGATCAAGGAGACCAGCGCACAGGCTGCAGGCCCGGATGTACTGTCTAAATCTGCTGTCCCTCACCCTTTACCCTCCCCTGTTGCTTGTCATGTGTTTCTTTGGTGTATTAAGAGTTTTTTCATGTGCTATGTGCAGAGGTGTTTTTTTTTTCTGTTCTCAAACTGATCTCCTTGTTGGAGCTCAGTCTGGGGGGAGTTATTTGTTTCTCCTTATCTTTCCTCATGTGGTGCATTTTCCATTGTTATACCTCTCTGACCTGTCTTCCCCATGTGATGTTTTGTGTAATGTATGTATGGTCGGAGGGTAAGATGGCGCCGCCATTGCGTGCAATAGGTCGGCAGCCTTATGAAATGAAATTTCCCCTTGTGGGACTAATAAAGGTATATCAAATCAAATCAAAATTCAACTATATAAGACTGAAAAACTGATTAATCTCAATCTCTTCAGCAATATTCAGACACTAGGGTCAGAATTTGGTGTAAACAACATAAAAGCCTAGATTTATGCTCCCTTGATGGCGGTGATGTAATGCTGTGGGGGTTTTCTTTGCACTTTGGAGCCCTTAGTATCAACTGAGCATCATTTAAGTGCCACAGTCTGTCTAAGTATCGTTGCTATCATATCTACGCTACAGTGAACTTTCTGATGACTTCTTCCAGGAGGATGAAAGACCAAGTCACAAAGCTTAAATCATCTTAAGCCAGTTTCTTGGACATGACAATGGCCTCCACAGTAACCAATCTCAATTCGGAAGAGCATCTTTGGGATGTCACGGATATCATGGATGTGCAGCCGACAAATGTACAGTCATCATGTCAATGTTTCCAACACTTTTTTAGAAGAATGAAGTTCCTGAAGGGGTCCAACACAGTACCGTAGTAGTGTGTACAAGTTCAAGTGAATACTAATGAAAAGTGTCCAGATTGCTGCAGCTTTGTTATTAAAACTGTCATCATATTCCATCATACTGATGCTCAAAGATTGTTACTCAAAAAAATAATGTGCTTAACAAAAACAGGATTCTGGGTTTTTGGCAGTTGGAGTGTGTAAAATGGATTTGGTTGCAGCTAAAATGAATTTGGCTCTAAAAATTTCATGCGTCCATCTCTTGTAGATATGAGGGCTCAAATGTGCTTTGAAATGATAAATTAAAAAGCACACCTTAGGTACTTTGATTGCCTGTAACTTGTATAATTCCACAGAATGAGTGCAAAAGTCATACTAAGGATAACTCTGAGGGTATCTGAATTGGATTATCTTCGGGTTTTGTTAACCTAATAGAGAATGTATATATCAGTGTGTTGCAGCAAATAAAATCCCCTGTTGTCCCACAAAGAATTTTCCCCATAGACCACAATCATAAACTGGACAGCTCTGATGTTGTTACCTCTGTCTGCAAACAAGGCCTTACCACTGTTTTTGTAATGACATGTGTCATGGTCTGGCTCCAAGGCCACAACAAAAGTAGAAGGGACACATCAGTGGGCGGTGAATTTGAACAGTTATTATGATGAAGCAAACAAGAAGAGAATTTTAAATCTGCAATATGTTTATCAGATAAGTCAGTCATATAAATGTGGGTGTATGAGGATGGTGAGGTGGAGGATGTTGTGGAGCACGAGCTGAACAATACCAACACAGGTGTGTGCAGACATTGATGAGGATGAGCTAGGATGAAAGCAAGAGAAAAAAACTAAGCTGGAATGGCATTTTCCCTTCTGATTCCACAGACTACATGTGACATTGCCTAACATTATCCTGTTATATTCAGGGGCATCTAGGAAAACAGAGATATTAGCTACATTTCATCACAAACTCTATGCTTTAAGTACTGTGCAAAAAGTCTGTGACCACCTTTGTTCTTCAACAGAGTCCGAAATCCCTTAGGTATTTCTTTAAGTAAAATAAAGTGTTGGTGTGTCTGTTTTCCTCCCTTCATGTCAGGTTTTCAGGTATCTTATGTTCATGTCTCATAGTTTTGTTTTTCCCAGTTTAGGTTATAGTTTTCGCCCCGGTTCACTGTGCCTTTTTTCGTATTCTTGTTCTTGTTTCTTGTTCAGCCAAATAAATGGCTCGCCTAGTTTTAGTCTCTTCCATATCAGCTTTTGGGTCGGCACCACAAACACACCAGCCCGCCTTTTTGTGACAAATGGTTCTTTTCGGCACTCATAATTCTATCAATTTTAACAAGACCTCCAACCCCACTGGGTGAAATGCAGCCCCAAACAGTGGCAGAGCCTTCACAATGTTTTACAGATGACTGTAGACATTAAATGCTGTATGTCTCTCTTGACCTCCTCCATACATACTGATAACAAGTTGATTCATCACTCCATGATCCCTGTTACCACTGATTTTTAGTCCATTTCTTGTGTAGTTAAGCAACCACCTTTCCACTGAGACCATTTCTGATGAGGTTTTGATGCCATAGATGGATCAGCTGAAGCGCCAGATGCATCTCTCTCAGGTCTGTCATATTTCTTAATGACATGAATGTTCGTCTGCTGTAGATAGTTTTATAGGCCTGCAACTACTTCTTTAGTCCTCCACTTGTCCAGCTCCTTCACATTTTTAAGGACCCACTTGCACAACTGAGATATACTGAGACAAACTGCTGAGATATAAGTTTTCAAGTTTTCAACCAGTAGATCTTTGGGAATCACGTTAGATAATCACTTTCTTGGTGCCTGTCAAACTGTACGCTATCTTTGGCATTTTTCACAGATTCAGCTAAAAACTGGGAACATGTGTTTGTGACAGGCTGCTAGTAGCAAAGTGCTTAAAATGGATTTTTTTTGCTAAGTTGTCTGTTATGTGTAGACACAACACTGGTTCATACCTTGAATCAAGTGTCCTTTTCTATGCTTGAATGATTCATAGGTCAGTGTGAAGTGGCTTAACAAACACAAAACATTCCTCTGAAAATAGCCAGGTGCAAGGACTGGACTGAAAATGAATGAAAACACTGTCAATGTCCCCCCAAAATTATTTGAAATACCCACGGAAAACCTGAAGAACTTGAACAGACCACTTCAAAATACAAGAATGTCTGGCTCTTGGAAAAAATATAAAGAAATGAGAGGTGAAAATACTTAAATACACAATACTGTATAGGTACAACTTACTTCAAACATACAAACACAGACATTTTATTAAAAAAATGTGTTAAGGAAGCAAACTTCTGATCCTTTTTTGCAAATAAGACTTAAATGGCACATAATTATATACTTGAGTATATACAATCATATACTCATTTCTCATGTTTTTATTTTTTCCATATAACACGTCCCTAGATTCGCACATTTAGAAAAATATTCAGCAAAAACAATAAACATCAAAAATATTTAGCTGGAGTCACATAAATAAAATGTAACCTTAAATAAATAAATGCAAATTTTTCCTAGTGAAGTAGTGAGTATTTTTTTTACACTGTATTGTTTTTACTTTTATTTACAGGGTTGCACTACTGCAAGATTGCCTGTTTTTTTTTATTTATTTATTTTTTATTTGCTTAAATGTAAAACTTGTCATTAACTGTGCTTCTTATTCACACTGAAGCTGGAAAAAAAAACTTGGATTCTAACATTGTCATAATAATAAACTACAAACAATGCAAAGCTACATTTTCCTCTTTCACTGCAACATTTGTTAAAAGGTTATATTTATGAATCTCCAATCACTCTGCACATGCTTTTTTGCATTTCTGAACATGTACAATCTATCTGTGTGTCATCTTACTTGAAAAACAGATCTCAATCTCAGTGACACA
Organism: Rhamphochromis sp. 'chilingali'; assembly: GCF_963969265.1. Classification (NCBI taxonomy): domain Eukaryota; kingdom Metazoa; phylum Chordata; class Actinopteri; order Cichliformes; family Cichlidae; genus Rhamphochromis; species Rhamphochromis sp. 'chilingali'. The sequence continues at coordinate 21,393,581 of NC_137950.1, read as the reverse complement.
ACCTGTTTAAAGAATTCAGATTATCTGCTGCTAATACTAATAATCTGATTGTGTGTTGTACAATCAGATTATTGTACACTGTCGAGAAACAGCGTTATTTTGTATTCACTCCATAAATATTGCAGGGCTCTGTCTTTATCTTTGTCCTAGCTGTCTGTGGCCAAGGACAGCAAAGCAGCAGATGGCTACAACCTAACACAAGCCTTTTGTTGAGCACAGACTGTTCTGCAAAGACAAAAAGAAAGCAAGACAAACAGCGAGAGAACAAGATAATGCAACTGGGGAGGTGTTTATTGAAATAGCAGCTCTTTGTATGTTTCACCTGAGGATGCAAGTTCAGCTCTGCAGTCTCAGGGATCTTTCATCCGGCAAACAGCAACTCTGCAGAGACTTTGCGTTTACAGCACAGAGTTGTGCTTCAAAGCCCTGTTTAGTATGTGCAGTGGGGTATATTTGTGCATTTGCCATCCCAGTAAAATGGTGTGGGACCTAGAAAGGAAGAGCTGCTTTCTTTTCTTAATTTGATGAAACAAAAGTTGAAAGGATAAAACAGAATGTGGATAGATGTGCAATTTATGGTCTCTGAATTTACAGAAATGCCCTTAATTTCTGTACTTGTTACATGAGAGACTGATGACAGTCTCTTATGTCCATTAAATAAGGTTTGCTGGAACTAAAAGACATGCCTGACATCAATCTTCTTTTTATTGGGAACTATTCCTCTAAGATCTGCCCTCTGATTCCCTGCTACCTTTTGACTTGTGTTAATTAGACAGTCATCCGATATCATCATAGCTGAGGGGGGTGCGATAATAGGCGCTTTAATGATGTCCGCAGGCAGATGGGAAGTGAAAAACAAACACGCAAAAAGCTCACTTGGGTAATATTTTATTTACTCATTAATCTTCAAAACTATTTTTCATAATAAATTTCCACTTTATGTTCATCAAAGAACCGTAACAATAAAAATAAAAGTAAATACTGTAGAAAAATTGTACATATAGAAAATAAACATGGTTAATGAACACCTAGATGTAGAATAATCCCACTTGTTGAGACGCCTCCTATGTTTTCAGATGGCAACACAACAGAGATAGAGGTAAAGGAAAGCAACAGACATGGAGGAGAGGGAGACGTAGTAAACGAGAGGGAAACACGAAAGAGGCAGGTCAAAAAGGCCAGTTAAGGATGGCGAGAATAAGGGGAGATGTTAAGTTAATTTTGACATTTATACTTTGAAATCTCACACACAGTCTGTTTCATGTCCTTCCTTGCCCTGGTCTGTTTTGCATGCATCCGACTGGTTAGTTACATTGCTTGGAAGAACTGTAGGGGCTTGTTCATGTCATGGCACTGTTTGTATCTTGTGGGGCTACACTTATTGAGCTGCAGAGGGCTCAGACACTGCAAAAAGTCCATAAACAGATAATTCGCCATTGCCCATGGGAAACCCATCCGTCTGTCCCGTATTGGGACATGTCACGAGTATTGATTCATCTGTCAACCAACAGCAATGAATACATGAGGACGCAAAGAGAAAGAGAGAAAAGGGAGAGCCAATGAAATCAAAGCAACTCAAGTTGTCGTATAGCCAATGGCATCAAGAACTGGACTTTTCTATCTATTAGCAACACATGGTAACATTTACTTTGTTATGTTTTTCTTTTCCTCAGCTGGTTTTTGCTATAAAAGGTGGTTGGTTAGCGTAGGTATAGTGGGCGTGACCTGTAAGACATCAGGCTAGGAAACAGGATGTGGCCTGTCGTGGGGCGCACGTGTCCGACGGCAACCCACAACATCCCCCTCCTCCTTTCCCACCTGCAGACAAACCTACCACCTTTGGACTTAGTGGGACACGCCACCACTCCACAGCACAGCTCGGGCATGCAGCACACTCGAGATGGTCACGCTTTGCCGATGAAGATTTGATCTGAGAGTCGATTTGGCGACTGAAATCATTGTTGTATCCCACAGACTGAAAAACCATTTGAAGTGCGTACTCAGAAATACTTCAAGCCGAGGTGGTGAGTTTATGATGGTGGTGCGTCACGATGTAACCTCTGGAGTTTCAACGCGGTATAAATCACACGGAGTAAGATAATTCACGTGCAATAAGATCCCCCCCCTCCCTTCCCCAGAGTCTATACTGCCCAAATGTTCCTCATATTCATCATTATCGTTGCCATAACAGTTATCATTATGAGCGTTGTCTTTTTCACCAATGTCTTCTTGTATAGTCTTCAGTGTCAGTTATGAAGATATGCTGCGCTTTTAGCATTGCAGGTAAGTGTATGTCTGCATGTGTAGATCCTTTTTAATTTTACCATGTGTGTGTTTGTATGTAGTCTATGTACGTATGTGTGTGTGCAAGACACCACAGTGCAAGACTGGTGCCTGTAGGTAGCATCTGAAGTCTCCTGTCCAGGAAAACATCTTTCAGTTTTTCACTGATTACACTGTTTTGTGATTTTCAGGGTGCCATAAAACAGCAACGCTGCAGCGTAATAACCACAGCCCATCCGTTATATTAATGGTGCACCAGCCCTGCCGCTGCCTATCCACTCGCAACTCACTGTCTCTCTTTGGCTACACCCTGAATTCCTGCCGTGCTGTCTGAGGGTAGACTTGGACCATTGGTGTGCTTGTTTCCTCAGCATCCTCATTGCTCCTTCTAGCCCCATCTGCTAACAGGGAGAAAGGCCAAGAAGCTTGGAAGAGAGACACTTGGTGCTTGTCTTGGTGCTTTTACATCTTTGTTCTGGTGCTCTGCCTCTCACGCAAACACTCTGTCTGCCATGTGCTTCACTTAAAGTCTTCCTTGACCTCTCTTAGTCCAACTGAAGAGGTCCAACTGTGGCAGGGGAGTCTCTTTTTTTTTTCTTATCAGGCTGACCCAAAATGGTTCTTAACTGGGAGTTGAACTGGTGCTTTCTAAATCATTTGGAATGGTGTTAATGTTCATAAAAGAAGCCTCTCACAGAGGCTCTGCTCATTGGTAAATACTGTACAGTAAGGGCTCATGCCCTCAGGCCAGTCTGTGTGTGTATGTTTGTGCTTGAGTGTGTGTGTGCCTGGGCTCGTTTGTGTGCATGTTTGTGCTTGCCAGCATGTGTGCAGGTGTGATTATTGGGGAGTAAACATTAAGATCAGCATGTCTATGTCATGTGTGTTTGTGTGTATTTTTTTCTTTTTGAGAATATATCTATTTATGTACATATACCGTTATATATATAAAGGTGTATGCGTATATGTCTGTGTTTAAGAAGTCATCCGCCTCAGACATAGTACTCCTTGTCTTTGTTCTTCTTGTTTTTAGAGATCTTGGCGATGCCCAGCGGCTTGTCCTTAGCGCTGCCATTGGGCTGTGTGGCTGAGTTGCTGATGTAGTTGCGGCTCTCGTCCACGTGGTAGGAGCCTTCGTCGCGGTTGCGATACTTGTACATGGCGTAGAGAAGGATGAGGATGCAGAGGGCAGCAGCTGCTACAATGCCCACCACCATGCCCGTAGTGCTGCTGCTCTCCCGCATCTCCTCAGACGGACCCGGGAACATCTTCACCTCTGGCAGGGGAGGGCGGGCTGTGAGGGGAGAGAGGAGGAAATTGATGTTATATGATGGTTTAGTTTATACATTATTAATTTGGATTGCCTGCGATGATGGTGGGAGGAGAACTGGAAGACACAATGCATCATGGTGATGAATTATTTGACAAGCGTTTTGCATAATGCTACACGCTGGTAAGGGAAAGCTACAGCTTAGAGCCAAAGCTGTTTACATATCATCACATAATGCGTAAACAGATTACAGTACACATCGCTTAGAGGAGGATCCAGAGCACAGGTGCACGTTATATCAGGTTTTATTACATACTTCTGACACTTTACAACAGCCAGAGAGAGCTGCAGTACGGTGAGACTTCACACCATATTAAATGATTTATAAGGAAGAATTTAAATATCAAATTTTATGGCTGTCCAGAGATAAGGGGATGGAAAAGAAAAAGGTGAAGGAGGGAGGAGGTAAATAAAATGGGATATATAAAAATGAAATTTTAATGACAAAGAGCAGGATACAGATGGGAAGATAGGAAGAGATGGAGAGTGTTAGGTAATGCCCGAGGGTGGAAACCTGAGCACAAATAAAAAATTAACTGGAGAGCATAAAAATGGGTAGCAGTGCGAGTGGAGGATGTAAAACAGGTAGGAAGCATTGTTTTTTTCTCTCCAAGGGCCACATACTGAGCATGTATATTGATAACTAATCTTTTTTTTTAACTTATTGGATGTTGGCGGCCAGACTTAGAGGGCCCGGGGGATGTATTTTGCCCATGAGTGACATAAAAGCTGCGTAAAGGCAGTTTCACATGTATATTAGTTAATGTTTCTCACCTGAACTGGGGTCACATGGGTCAATGTCTTCATCATCGCTTGGGCACTCAGCTGATGCCACCAGCAGGTCGTCTGTCGACTGAGAAGAGAAGATGGAGAAAAATTGGCAAACGTGTCACACACACACACACACACACACACACACACACACACACACACACACACACACACACACACACACACACACACACACACATATACATACAAACTCATGATCGTCATCATTTCTAAGACAGAAACCATCAGTTCCCCACACCCCTTCTGTTTATTTCCTGTATGTGTGAGCACACAGCACCAATCTTTCGCCCACCCGTTTTCAGTTGACCATAAACACTTCTGCCTGTTACAGCCCCCAGCAATAGCAGGCGGCCAAAACCTGAGTGCCAAGGAGAGAAGAAGAAAGAAGAAGGAGAAGAGAAACACTGAATCCCTTTAAAACCACAAGGAGACTGCTTAGTTATTATCTAGTACTGTCTCAACCCTCCCCATCCTTTGTTCTCTTCTGGCCTTTCTATCTGCATTCTGCCATCTCCATCTGATACTGGCAAATGCTCATACGTGAGGCTGAGGACAAAAATAAAACCAGCCTTCATTAGATATCTGTTAAGCGTTTGATAGTTTATTTAAATCTCTTTTATTCAAAACCTCTCCACGAGCACCATGTTGATTTTCTACTTATAGCCCACCTCTAACCTACACCAATCCACTAATACACTCAACGACCGATCCTTTTCCATGCTTTGCTCCCTCTCAATGGAAAAGGCGCCCTTTTTCCTCTCAGTCCCTGCTCCTCTTGTTGCCATGGCAACTCTAAGTTCAGGCTGTTAGAAATGATGGGGAATAAAAAAAGAGGAAAAAAAAGGGAGTGTGCACCCTCAGCGGGGACCTGTGCGTTGATTTGCAGTTCCAGCCAGAGTGCGAGGAGAAAGGAGAGAAAAGAGGGAGGGAGTTAAAGATAGATGGATGGATAAAAGGAATTTCAGGTGGAGGCTATTGGGGAGAAAGAAAGAGAAAAGAAGACAGGAGAGGAGGAGGAGCACTTCAAAGTGCTGCGGTCTTTACTTAACACGGTGCTAATGTGCTCCGCATATTCATGAACTACTGTTAAACATCGCCCGCCTTGACGCTTCGGCATGAGAGATATTAAATGTGTGAGCGTGTGTGTGCATGCGTGTGTGTGCTTTAACCACACTGGGTGCTCAGTGCCAGCATTAAATTAAAATTGGATTGTGATGCATTGCAGTGGATGTTAGTAACCCACGGAATAAAAGAGAGGCGAGAGAGCAGCGGAGCTAAAAAAGAGAGAAGAGCAACAGAGGTGGAAACTAAAGTGGAGGAGAAATCTAAACCAAATCAAAGCGCTGAGATGTCTAAGTTAGGACAAGAATAGCAAACGGAAACTCATTAAACTGCCATTAAACCTCGCAGTCTCTTCTTCCTGTAGGAGCACAGTTGGTGTGAGTAGCGGAGATGTGAAACCTCTGAAAAAGCCTGCACTGGCCTTACAAGTCTGCTGTAGTCCAGTTTGGCCTAAAAGTTACATTCGGTTACTGATGCTTGACTCGTACTCTTTCCTCAGCTGCCTTTCCAATCAGTTCTGCCCACTGGACTGTCAAATGCTGCTAGGGCGAGCTTAGCCTCTGGAATTCAGCCAGTCAATAAACCCTCTGTGCCTTTGCCAAGAAATAGCACATGAACCAATCAGGCCGTAGGAAACACACCACCCCTGACACCTGTCGGCGATCAATTTTGAGCCACGGTGCTTGATGATTGATTCAAAGACACCTATGTGCCCTCCGCAGACACCTGATTTGAATCCTGACTTCAGCTAAAACAAAAGCCGAGGAGCACATTTTTACAATGTCCCTCCTCTGATCTGTGACATCACCTTGTCAGCTGACCACCCCATCCAAAGGGAGGGTGTCAATTGGAGTATTGATCCACTTATCGCAAGGGAGGCAGTGAACACAAGAGAAAAATGGGGACATGCCAAACACAACTTAAATCGCATTGATTACCCACAGAAGTTCAGAGAAAATCTGCCAAAGCAAGTGTATGCCCGAGGATCCTCCGCCCCTCTGCCTCACCCTCCTTCTTTGTTCCCATCTTTTCACGGTCTATCAATAGAGCATGCTGACATAATAATGGACACAGATGAACACTGATAGGGAGGAAAAAATAGATACAGGTGGACAAAGCGAGCGTGACAAGAAGAATATCTGCATGCTTAAAGAGTAAAATCTCTACCTGAGCCGCCGAACAGTGCCAACGACCATCCATGCCTCCCTGACTGCCTAGTTCACACATAGTAGCTGCACTCAGTCCTCACACTCTCTTGCAGAAGATTCAACAGATTGTCTGCTACTTTCACAACTGGAAATCACACACACATGTACTCACACAAACTCTATGACAGCCAAACATGCTCCATTGGTCTAGTTCTATTTAAACACATCTACACAGACACGCGAGCATACACCAGATCAGGCTGAAGTTGGCAGGCTGATGAAGAGATCCTGACGAGAGAGGAGAGGAGCTAGCTCCACTACTGCAGATGGTGAGATAGACTCATACACCGCCTGCATTAACAGCCTATCACTGGAGCTCAACCACAGACAGGGAGGGAGGGGGAGGGAGAAGAGGAGGGGGGGGGGGGGGGGTGACGAGTAAATATGGAAAGATATGAAGGGAGAGAAAGAGCAAAGGGAAAGCGAAAATAACCGAGGGAAGAGGGAGAAAGTATCACCAGAAGATCGATAACAAGTAGAAGAAAGGCAAGATGGAGACGAAGATGTGAAAGATGTATAGATAGCGATGCAGGCAGAGAGAAAAAAAAAACAGACGGAGAAAGAGGAGAGGAGAGGAGCGAGCGAGGCATGAGACGTGGAAGTGCCTGGGTCAGCTGATTCCTGTAGCCAATTGGGCAGAGCTCCGAGCCTCGAGTTTCTTCCATCAGTCTTCCCATCAAACACAGGTACACACAAACACATGAATGCGCGCAAACACACATCCACCGACAGACAGGGAACATCAAAACCAAACTCGAGCTCTGTGACTCAGCGCAGCCTCTAGCATAAACACTCACACAAACTCTCCCTCTCTTCTCCTCGCTGGTGCTCAGCTGTCATGCATTATTAATCCCTTCCACTTTTCAACACGCAAAAAAACCCCACGAAAAAAGCCTCGACACAGTGTGGACGTCAGGAGGAAGCTCATAACATATTCTTACTGCACAAAGCACTGACGGCAGGAGCAAACCCATGGGGTAACTTAGGCAGATCCACTGAGAGACACACGCAAACTTGAGGCGTGTGCGAGAAACCGGCAAAGTGCTCGGACCCATTGCACCTTTGTAAGACATCTCTCACTGCCCCTCCTCTGATGCAACGTGCTGCAATACAACTTATTGTTCCCGATCCACCTGAGTGTATGCGCGCGCGCATGTGTGGATTCAATGTTTTATGTGTGTCTTGATTAAGGCCAGATTGGTTGCCAGGCAACACTAGGCAGCCTCAATAGGGAAGCTGTAGATTCTTCTTAAACAAGACAAACACACATACTCACAAAAATAGAGTTTGGGGGGCAACTGGAGTGATTTGACTTGCACAGACGAGCAAACGCCCGTGCTGCGGTATATCGAGCATATAGTGGGTCTGACCCACTTCTCATGCTGACTGCACTGCATAGCTCCACATCCCAGATTCAGCATTCACATCAGTAAATCACAGGCGCAGGAACAGTTCGCTTAAATCGCATACACATTGAGAAATTGAGCAGTGAAGAGTGTGAAAAGAAAGGCCCTGTGACAGCACTGTCACTCTGCAGCACTATCCCTCCAGCTCTCATATCCATTATTGATGCCTGAGGCTTAGCTCACAGCTCTCTGCGTTCTATTATTTATGTCTGAAACAGCTGGCGGTTTATACACAGAGGAGCTAGTCTCTGTGGGAGACTGGCTGGGAGAGAAAGAAAGCAAGCAGCGGGTAGTGGGGCTCACTATCTCCATGGCAACTTGTATCACTTAGAAAAAAAAAATAAATCTTTTTTTTCAGTGCTGCTGGCGCACAGTTTTATAACACAGGAGAACTGCAGCACACAGACGCCCACTAAGAGCCTGATAACATCTCTGTAGTGATCTGAACAATAGAGGCGTCTGCGGTGTACCTGCTCACAATGTATCCTCTGACATTAGCATCGACTCTTCAGCTGCTGCCGCTATAAAAATGCCACAATAACAATTTTGTGTTTCTATTGTACCATTTGCATCAGTTTACATATTATGGGAAAGCTATTACATCCTCCACTGGCACAAACAATTCTCCTGCAGTAATTTAGAAGGGAGGGACCACTTAGCGGTAAATTTGCCATCTAGTCTATTTCTGTGATTGTGCTGGAGCAAAAAGTGAGCCTTCTGTCCATTAAAGACAAACAAACAGTGCTGCAGGGCAAATAAAAACCTATTAATCACCCAATATAATTAGGAAAAGTGCCTATGGTATTTCCTGGAGCAAAATCTATGTTTTTTTTAAAGATATTGGACTTTTTAGTTTTGTGGCATTATTTCCTCTATTTGCGGATATATAACTCTAAATAAATCTTGTATATATCCCATGAGCCGCAATCATAGACCCCATACAAAGATGAATTTGCAGTTTACAACATAAATTTGATGAATTTATGTTATTTATGAATTTATTTATGAATTTATATTCAAATTGTTTCTGCATGAGGTCTCTCCCTGTTGAAAGGGAGTTCTTCCTTCCTGCTATTGCCAAGTGCTGCTCATAGGGTTCGACTGGGTTTTGGCGTTTTATGTCTAATCTACCTTGCAATTGTTGCTGTTAAATAGCACTACAGAATACCATATCTTGCAGTGCCAAGGATAGCCAACACGCTCAAATCAAAGTTTAAAAATGGGAAACTCCAGGGTGATATCACAGTGGCTATGTCCAACTTTTATATACAGTCTGTGGCTGCAGCAGACTTATAGATGATAAGACTTGTTCAGACTTTGATTCCCTTTAAAGTCAGGTGAAAGACTTTGATGCTGGAGTATCCTAATGCCCAAGGGGCCTAAGGAGCTGACGCTGTAATTATTATATTTACCATCTGAGTTTTATCTGGAAACTTTTTTGTGCTATACACCCTGTCAGATTACTGCTATGCATGAGAAAAAAAACTATTTTTTTCAGTTCTCATCTGCCTTTGAGTAGCCCCTGAGGAGTCATCATTGTCCACCTTGTGCTTCTAGTTAATTTTAATTTTAATCTACGATGGGTAATGCACGCCCTAACAGGACAATATATAGCAGGCAGAAGGGAAGTAATGAAGCACAAATACTTTAATATTTTCAGGTATTTATACTTTACTAGTCTATTTTTTTTAAAATAGGCTCATTACTTTTTATTTAACACATCTGAAAGAAGATATCACCTCACATCAGAGCACACCTTCAAACACCAAAATGATATGAGTCACAATGGAGGGAATAACTCAAAAAAGATAACCCTATGGGTGTATCCATCATCAGGGCTTATTGCATACAAATAGATGAAATTTATAGTAATTTATGCATCATTTATAGTCTATACTCAGGGATTTAAATAGCTAGAATGATCTGAAACAGCATTCTTGGTGAGACTAATCTGGTAAGACTAGTCTGTAAATTGTGATTGCAGTACTTCTAGCTAGCACTACGGAAACAGAGGATAAAGGAAGTAAATTTGTTTTTTGTTTTTTTTAAGTGGCAATTTATTTCAAACGCAACATTTCTATCAGCTCAACAAATATCAGCCAACGCACAAAATGTTTGTGTGCAGTTTGTCACACAGCGTGTCTGCTAGCTAACAGTACAGCTACTGTATTTCACTCAGAGATGGAGAAAGATGTGAGAAAGACAGGATGGGAGAGAAAGAAAAGAGGTTATATTTGAAGGTAAGGACAGATCAGTGATATCTGACAACCTGAAAGGCTTCAAGCTCCAACATTCTGCAAAACAAACTGACGTATTTCTAACTTTGTATTATTCAAAGTTATATGAAAATACTCAGCTGTTTAGTGTAGGATAAAAAGTTTAGCTTACTGTAATGTGGTGAATGTAAAGCACTGTGCTGGACTGGAGCACAGTGGCTTGGTGTTCTTGGTCAGTGTTAGCTTACATAAAGGGTAGCAGAGATTAATTTGAATTTTAGCTGATGATGCTTAGAATTATTCACTTAAGTTCAATCTCCATCTAACTGTATATTGTCTTGTATAAAGACAGCACAAACAGTATGCTGTCAGTGTAGGGGATGGAAATCAGTCAAGATAGCTTGTTGAATATATCTGCTTACATCACGTTGAATTCATTTGTGAAAACCCACAAAGAGCAGTCAACCTCAGCAGCAGCACAGGTCAGCTGATGACAGCTTGTACATTAAGAAAGACTCCTGGAGCTCCAGTTTAAACCCTGACGGCACACATTTTTCTGTTTGGGTATGGAGGCAAAGTGAAAAAAGTCTGCATTCCCATGTACTAATATTATTTTATTATTATATTAATATAGCACTTAGCTTTGCACAAAAATAGCTTGTAGAAACGTTGTCCAAAGAGCTACTTTTCAGAGGCTCTACCTTTTACAGACATTAAAGAACGTCTGTATTTTTGCCATCTCTGATAATAGCATGCTAAATATGGAACTGAAAGGCAGGAGGAAAAGAAGATGACCACAGAGAAGATTAATAGATGTAGTGAGGAGGAGGACATACTGAGGGTTGGTGTGAAAGGGGATGATGCTAGGGATAGGGTGAAATGAACTGAGCAGTCAAAAGTAGAAGAAATCTGACGTATTATCCAGTGCTTCTTATTATTATGTGAAACACTGCATATGAAACGTGGTCCATGAGTAAAGTGAGCGGAGCTCTGAGCGGAGTATAAAACAATTCCACTTTTCCTGTTATATCTTTCCATCCTTGATTAGTGGGCTGCGGCATGCTAATCCTCTTACTGAGTGCTAAAAGAAAGTTATCAAAGCAAATTACCACTTTTTAATTACCTATTGCCACACGAAAGGAAGATATCTGAGGAATTACATTGGAACAGCAGGTCTTTATGTGACCACACAGATTGGATTTAATAGGTTTTCCTCACATGAGATGACAAAGAAAAGCTTGATGGTGCTCTGACCTGCGGTGTTCCACCCTGCTTCCTGTTAGTGGCTGTGGTGGTTGTGATGTCACTGATGGACGGGGCGGAGTCTGAACGGTTGCCTCCGGCCGAAGCGCTGGACTGCGGGGTGATCGAGGAGGATGGCATATCGCCGACAAGACGCGCGCTCCCCTCCACTTTGATGTGGGGGTGCCCCTCAGCGGCCATGTTGAGGATGCGGAGGCCGTTATAGTAAAGGCCAGCCAGCTGTCCCTGGAACATGGCTGCACCTCGCTCGCCTCCACCAACGCGCACTGTTGTCTGGCTGTTGAAGATGGTCAACTGGCGGCCTACGCAGACACACACAAACACCCGCAACCAAACACACATAGAAAAAAGGTGGACAGGCGCACGCAAATACAGCCACACGCACACACACACACATTCCAGTGGTCACATACGTGCGTACATACACACAAAGTAAGTGTTACACAATCCACCACCCCAAAGCCATGGTGAGAGGATGGGATAGATTATGCATGGCAGAGCAAAATCGAAGCCGTGGAGAACCGTGGAGAAGGCTGAGGCTGAGAGAGATAAGAGTGAGAACGGAGAACCAGAGAAGGAGAAGGGGGTGAAGAGACTGAGAAGTTGACGAGGAGGATGAAGAGGCAAAGAACAGGAGGAGGAGGAAGAGTGAGCAGATGAGAGGAGTCAGAGGGCCCCGAGAAGACGGGGCTGACAGATGGTTGCTATGGTGATGGCTGTGCGGCACGACATTGTATTTGAAGGAGCGACAGACAGGCAGACAGAGAGACAGAGATCTAGAGAACTGTTGTCACAGCCCTATGAAGCATGCACAGGTTATAAGCTCTAGCACTGCTCACTGTTAAAGGGACTAGAGTCTAATTTAAGGAGCTCTGCTGAAGTTTAGGAGGAAAACTTTTACATTTTTTCAAAAAGAATTGCTCTATTAGTCATTTCAAATTTACATAATTCTTACATGGCACAATACTTTGCATGTACTTTAATTTGATTACAAATTTTTTTTCAACATATAGTCTTTAGTAAAATGCTTTATCGTTTACAATTTGATAGGAAACAAAATTATTTAATAAAGCATCTTTTATCAGTACTTCTTTTCTATTTTCTGATTTATTCACATTTAAATCTCTCCATCGTCCCTTTAACCTGATATTATCAGATACACACTAACAAGATACGTTCACAGGCACTACAGTTTACACAGTATTACACACTACAGCTGCCCAACTTTTAAATACTTAGTTATGGATTTAGATTTTTAGATGTTAGTTGATGGTGCACAATAAGTCAACTGTCTTCAAATTGTATTTTTTAAGCTGAAAGTTTTAAGGAATTTTAATCAGGGTTTTTACCTTTGTCGAGTAGCCAATCGTCAACTACTCGACCGAGCCGATAGGGGATTCGCTGTCTGGCGATGGCCAGGCGCTCGTTATCAATGTTGCCTTTAATTTAGAGATGAAAACACAGTAGTAATTACGCACATCCAAACTTGGTACAGGAGCTGGATACAAAAAGAACAGCAATGAAAAGAAAGTAATGGTCTGCTCATTGTTGGCATGTCACTGTGTTAAGGTCAGCTTGAAGAGAAGAAGAGCTGAATTCACTACGTTTCCACTGAGCGGACTCTTACTCTCTGTTCATTGGGTTTAATTTAAAGAGACATTTCAGGGGTTAACATCTGCAAGAGCACAGGGAAATAATGTTACAGCTGTCACATACTGCCTATATGACTGACTGAGTTTAGTGTTACATACTCACACACACCTCACAACAACTAGCATTTAGCATTTTGGCTATGAGCTACCTAAAGCCTCATTGTGTTAAAGACTACTAACTAAGATTACCACTTTAAATATAAAACCCAACAAATATAAAAACAAATACTATACTCAACAAAATACACTTTTTTCTTTTTCTTATTTTTTACTCTAGTTAAACATTTATCTCCAAATATGACATGTTTTTAAATTATTATTTGACCAAAAATGCACCAGCTGTTATTATTTTCTTTTATGGTGAGAAAAAACAACTGTATTGAATATTTTCATAAATTACCTTTAACACTATTTAACAGGCCTAACATAACATAGCTGGCTAGTATACAAGCTATTGTAAAAACGACCTCATTTTATGGTTTAAAAAGTCATGTTTCATGTCAGATCACACATATTTCATTTCAAACACAATAACATAAAACAAAGCTGCAATTATATGTCTCAACCTCAGTGTTTGAATATAAACATTGAAAGAAAACACTGATTAGAAAGTGAGTTGAATTGGAATAAAGTATAGCTGGCGCTGCCCCCAGGACAGGCAGTGGTGTGATGAGTCAGAGGGTTGGGCCTATACGTGCGGGGCAGGGCCTACCTGAGGGATAACGCTCTATGACCGGCAGGTCGTCCAGCTGGAGGGTCGCATTGCCACCACTGCGGGTGAACCGAATTACGTGGTACTTCCCGTCGTTGACAAACTTGGAGCTCTCCTCGATGTTGATATCGTCAGTGCCGACATTAAACACTACTCTAATGTTGCCTTTGTCCTGAGGAGGAGGAGAGGTATGACAACATTTTATCAGATGTGTAAAGGTCAGGATATTACCAGTTTCATGTCTTTTGGGTATGCACAGCAGAGTGTGTGTGACCACGTATTTGTGTATTAAATGGTGTAAAAGGACCTGATAAGTTTCACCAAAAACCAAAAGTTGAAAGCAGACAAACAAAGGGGTGGACAATGAAAACCAACGCTGTCTTAAGTATGGTGAATTTAAGTACTTGGCCCATGCCTGCTTAACCAGCAGCTGCAACTGATTCAAATAACTTCAATTGTTTACTCAGAATGATAAAACTATTTAATCAATGCTGAGATAGAGCTGGGCTTTGGGTAGATGACCTTTGAACCTGGATCAAAATCTGCTCAGGTTAGTGACAAGTTATGCTGTTTTCCAACTTCATCTTGGATCAGTAAAGGAATCAGTCTTTCGCATTCCAGTCATAGTCTAGACAGAATTGTCACACATAATGGCCAGGGAAAAACTCCAATCCGGCCCAGTGAACAGTTTTGGAGGAGGATATACATTTTGGACTTTTAACTGTATTTTCATAAGTTTCACACTTTTTCCTAATGATTAAGACCACGGACATTTATACTATAGTAACAGATTGACAATTAAATGACAGAAAATTTCCTGTTTTTTTAACTATTGACTACAATAATTTATGTTTTGTTTTTTTGCTTGTTTTTACAATGAGTCAGGAGTTAAAAAAGATAACTTTTTTGTAAATTAACGAAACCTTTCCAACTTTCCACATCCTTCCATTTACTACAGCTGAATTTCTTTATCCTGTAGAAAGATTGAGACATACTGTTGCACCTCTTTTTTTTATATTAAGATACCTCAGGGCTTAAATGTGTAATTAAAGTTATTTACACTAACATAAAGCCTAGTTAAAATCGACATGAGCCATATGTGGTCCTCAATGTTAAAATAACTTTGAGATCCTTGGTCTCGAGGATGACATCAGTTTCCTGCCAAAATAAGGTTGTTTTATATTGTAAACTATACCAATGATGACATAAAATAACAGCTATAGCAATCGTTGATGGCTTATTTTAATGATCGTAACAGTGCTATTTTCATAGTCCTATTTGAGCAAACAAATGCTTCAAACTGAAACTGCTCTGTGATATTTCACGATTTTCTGATATTTTACCGTGCAACAAATAAAAGCTCGATTATGAGGATGTGAAATCTTGTGAAGGTGTTATCAACCATTGTAGAGATAAATGTGAGAATTTATTTTAGGAGGTATTGCTCACCACTTGTCAAGTACCCAATGCTGGGATGTTTAATAATGTCCATGTGTCTGTTATGACTGTACAAGTGAAAGTTTATGAGAGCTTGCTGGGACAAGGTTGATCACTGAGGGCACCAAGACCCTCAGTAAAATACACAGCTGAATGCAGTTTTGTTGGCCTTAATTTATACTTAATTATCATTTTAAGAGAACATGTTGTGCTTTGTCTTATTTTCTGTCCTATACATACTGCTACAATAGTTCACGGTCATAAACATGGCTTAAGTTTCAAATAATGAAGTCAGGCTATGAACAAGGAATCCTCATGATCCCAAAGCTAAAGCTTCATACTGCTCAGCTAAAGACAGTTGTTTCTACTTTTATGGGGGATATCCCTGATATAGTCATCTCGGACAGGTGGCTCTCCAAACCTTCTGTTTGTGAGAGAGCCAATCAGAAGAAAGTTGACTTAAAGAGAGAACATTACCAGATTGTTGGCTGAACTGAGGTACTTCATAGAAACCTTCTATAATATAAATAAGGAGCTGGAAATTAGTATATTAGGTCCATTTTATGCATGATCACTAATTTTTACACTAAAAATCAATTAATGTAATTATGCAGCCCGGAATCAATAAACAAATAGCTTCTGTTACTGGAAGGGAGGAATAAACGTGTTCAACTCTTTCATAGTGCGATATAATTTCCTTATGAGAATTCATAACAAGTCTTTTTGGTTTAAACAAGGAAAATACACAATCTGTAAAGGTTTTGCCATAATTACATGTGTCATTTGGAGTGGTGGACCATCGTATTATGATGAAGAGTGAATACTGTTAATAGATATTGAATGCACACAGTTCTAATTACAAGTGTTGTTACTGTAGCAATAGCTGACTAAATGAATACAAACAAGAAATACTACATGAGAATGATAAATCACATAAACCTTGACAAATTGTTGTACTTACTATCTGCAGCTGAAGGTAGTCTCCCAGGCCGGATGCGCTGTCCACCCGAAGCAGAATGGCATGTTTCTGTTGAGTGCTGAACCCGAGGGCAAGCCGGTCAGCCCTGGTGCTGGGACGCTCATTAGGGGGCCATGTGTAAATCACCAAGCCTCCATCACGGGCAAAGATATAAGTGGTTCCAGCTGGTCGACACAGATAAAAAAAAATGTAATTACAGGTAAATCTGTGTGTTGTGATGGTGTTATCTGCCATCACAGTTCGACCACTCCAGCTGGTAAATCTATGTTTTGGTAAATCTTTTAAACACAAGGAGCATATTGGAAAATAATAACAAAAAACTTAAAATGTCACAGCTGACTGGCCTTTTCTATTCTGACAAGTCCTTCTCCAGGCTGTTTCCCAAATTACTTATCACCATTACTGCAGGAGGCTGACTGTATAAGTGACTCAACCAAATAACAAATCATATAATTGTTTGACTCATAGGGTGACTTAAAACCAACATATATCTCTCTTCTAAGGTTCTGGAGGATGAATTAATGTTTAAAGCTAGAGAGCATGGAGACATTTTTAATCTAATGTTACACATAGACACGCTATAGAACAGCCAGTTGAGGGATTGGTATTTTTTTTTACAATATCAAAATCAACAGTTGACAGTGCCCTCCTGTGGAGGCTGAGAAAAAAGGCACAAGATGATGCTGTGATTTGGTGTTTCAAAGCAAATCATTCGACTGCAGCATTTTCACATCTGCAGTTCTGCACCACAGTGAAGATTTGATTAGGTTTATTTCTTGCAGTTTAGAGAGTCAGCCGCTGTGATTCACCTAACTCGGTTAAATCAGATAACAAACCTGCTAACAAAAGGCAAATGCATGATGAAACCAGCATGATCCAAATGCTGGTAGATAACGTTTTTCAAGTTGGTATCTACTTTGAATACAGCAGATAACAAACTCTACACTTGAGCTGTCTGCACCACAAAAAAAACTGTAATCCCCCCTGGGCCTGGGAAAGACCATAAAAGCAAAGACTCACCATCGTTACACAGTGGCCCGGCGTATGAAGTCATGCTGCAGTCACAGGTGAAGCCCTCCCACTGCTGCAAACAAACTCCCTGATTTGAGCAGGAGTCTTCTTGGCAGGTAGTGCTGGGTCCTGCAGTGACAGATGTGGTTGGGTGGAAGGGTGCAAAAGTTAGGGAAATAGAAAAAGATACATGGATTTGGTTTTGTGTGGAGCCCAATGTGTTTACAACATTATTAGAGTACAGTGTGGTTATTTTTAAACTGCATTTCCTTGAAAAACTTTGCAGTTTCAAATGGTTGAATAGGCTTTTTGTGCTGTAATGACGTTATTATTAGTAGTATTAGTCAGACTAGGATGTTGTGGAAAGGCTCCCATTCTTTAGCTTTACACTAACAGGATCCAGTATAAACACGAATGAACCTAAAGTGTGTTATTCAGTGAAAAGAGCCAAATGTGGAGAGCATGCAGGTGGTGAGGTTAAATGAATGGGGCGAGGACAGGAGGGGAAATTAAACATAAGAGAGCAGAGTTATGTTTAAAGGCCTTCATCTCAATACTCTTCCTTGAGCAGTCGGTCACCATTCTCTCCCTGCTTCATGCTAAACGACTCAGGAGGAGGAGAATGTCAAAGTGCTAAACTTAGCTCTCCTTCGTTGCCCTCAACACAAGGCAAGGAGGAAAGAGTGTGAAATGATTCACAAATGGAGTATTGAAGTTGAGGTTAGGAGTCAGTAGGAGAGAGGTTAGAGAGCATGCTGCAAGGTGGTGGAGCTGTGGTCAACTCAAGTCAAGCAGTGGTAATGTTGCTACTGTGATGAAATCACTACGGTGGCTAGGAGAGGATAGGTCTCCTCTGACCTTTGACTCTGGATCACTGGGATCCACACAACACTGGACACCACTGGGTAGTTTTAAACACACGCACACACACGCGCGCGCACGCACACACACACACACACACACACACACACACACACACACACACACACACACACACACACTCACACACACGCGCACACACATTTCCTCAGCATCACACACACACAAGTGTCTCTTACATGCTCGCACAAAGCGATATACCTTGCAAGTCAGCTTTCATCAATGTAACTTTTGTCAGCCAAACAAAAAAGCAAACAAGCAAATTAAGTTAGATGGTTAGTCAATGCACACAGATGCCTGTGAACTACTGAAAGAGTGGATCAGAGAGAGAAAACACAATGTGCAGAAAGACTGAGGAGGAGATGAAAAGAAAGAGAGTAAAGTTTACATCTAACAGGCCAGGAGCTGGGTTAGTGGGTTATGCTAATAACAGAGAGCATGATTTAAATGAAAACTGAAAGAAAAAGCAGTTGGGACACGGGGCTGGAGCAGATCTGCCGTTTTGTCTGCACCTCACCTTCACAGCCCCTCTCCACTTGTCCCATGGTTGCCAAGGCATCAGCCAAAAGGTCCGGGAGCCGTCCGTTTAGATCGACTGTTGCTAAGCAACCCTGAAATCCCTCACGGGAGTGGACAAGCTTAGGCAGGTCTCGGTACATCTCTTTGGAAACGCCCCCGATGTACAGATCACCTGTCGAGGAGCAATATAGTGAATGGCAGCTTCACAAAGCAAACACGAACTGTCTAGTTTTGCATGACTGTATCAATAATTTAATTGCAATAAATTATAAATTACTTTATCAACTAATTGATCTAATCACATAGCAGTGTTGTCACAAGGTCAGTGAGCTCAGCCAAATATTTTCAGTTAGTCAGTTAGTTATATATAGTACCAATTTAATTTAGCTTGATAAATTACACTAGGTTAATTGTTTTTGCATGTTTTTACCCTTTAATTTTTTTTTATAAAACTGTTTAATTGCTTTCTTAATTAGAGTTAGAATAATAAAAGACACTACTCTCATATCTGTATGGTAATAAGTAGCTACCTCCAGAAGCTGGTTCGGGCAGACTACTGGATCTGCGCTGCCTCATGTACACGAAACATAACTCTCCTCACATCATATACCAAACACACCCTCCCAATTTGGTAGTCTATTTAAGCTACAAAATTTCTTACCTTTCCCTCTGACATGTCAGTGCCACTACTGCCCTACATCACTGTCTGCTGTTTGCAATCCCTTCACCATCCCAGCATCCACCTGTAGACTCCGGGGGGATGTTTACTCATCACTTCCCAATTTTATATTTAACATATTCAATGGAGTGATGAGCTCAGAGAGTGTCTGCCAAGCTGCATGCTGCTGCTGTAACAAATCAGTTTAAACGTGAGCTGTCTGACTGAACTTTGTTTACTACAAAGGCTGGAAACAGGGAGATACGGCTAGTCTCGTTCTGCTCAAGGTAACAACACCTCCAACTTCATTGACTCAGAAGTAGTCTGGCACACAACCTCCACAAAAAACAGCTAGTTTGTGTTTAAAACAAAAAGAGGTGCGCGTATTACAGTATACGGTCTCATTAATAATGCAGATAATTAAGATTTATCTCGTGTCAGCTTCTGTATCTAACTTTGAATGCCTTTATTTTTGCGTACCCTTTAGGTCAAGGTTCTTGGCACCCATGGTGGTCTGTGTGGTGACTTTGGTGTCAATCTTGACTGTGTGGAGATTGTTAGTGTCTCTGGATATGTGCACGTTGTGCCAGTGGTTGTCATTAAGAGGACTGTTAGAGTTGCCCTTAATGAGGTGTGCTCCGTTTCCCAAGTCAGAGATGTAGTGAAGGTAGCTAGAGAAGGAAAAAGAAAAAGAGAGGGGAGGGGATTAAATAACTGAGAAGTGAAAAGGGAAATTAATCGTACTTGTGATGAAGAACAACACAGGGTCATCCGCTCCGGGGCATTATTATCTGTCTTTTAGAAGCTTAATTACAAGAATAAAAAAAGAGCTGCGTGACTTGTGCATTTTTCATATCGTACACTTAACAGCCCATTTCAACCTTAAAGTCAAGAAATTTTTATTTTTTTGTTCATCGAGGATGATCTTAATAGTAAATTATAAATTTCTGCAGGACAAACATTAACATGAACAAGTAAAACTGCCTTTTATGAGTAATATTTTATATTTTATTTGACGATGACTGACTTAAGGTAAATCACACACAACTTATTGTCCAGCTCACCCTTTAACCAGCTCTACCACTATGAAGTCATTGCCGTCTCCTCTGTTGAAGAGGATAAGACCGTCTGGGGACGTCGTCTTGAACTGCATGAAGAGATGCATGGAGTAATAGGCCTGCAGCGTGGGCAGGGTGACAAAACTGGAGCGGGATCGGAAGGTGACGGGGTCAGCCACAATGCTCTTATAACCGATAACAGCATTGAGCTCGCAGTAGTCAATGTCGCCGTTCTTGCACAGGTCAATGTAGGGCATGCCGTTCAGCGTCAGGCCCTGAAGGTGGCCGATGAAATTGGAGGGCACGGCAGGCATGAAGCGTTTCTCAGTCACAATGCCCGTCTCCACATTATGGAACTCCAGCTGGGTGTGGTCACCCGCCATCTGACCTGGTGGCGGGGTAAACTTAAAAGGTGAGGGCTTTGGAAAGGTGGGTTTCAGGTGGAACTGTTCAACACTAAAACTAAAAATATTATTTATTCAACATCCTCACTATGAATAAAAGACAGACTAATACTAAAGTAGACACTATCATGACCACAATCACAATTCAGTATGATTGCTTTCAGGCACAGATGCTCTCTAAAAAAGAAATAAACCGCTTAATGTTCAACACAGAATTCAAGTGGATGTCTACACTCCAACTTAAGACCTGGAAAAAGTGTCATTTTATGGGGAGAAAACAAAAAATAAGTCAGGCTGCTGTGGTTACCTTCAGCAGGCTGCAGGTCGTCCACGGTGAGTTTGAGGCTCTTGCCACGCCGGACTACCCTCACCGTGTGCCACTCATTATCATTGAGGTTTGACCCAGCAAAGATGGTCTCTGGGCCTTTACCTACACATAGCCCAGAGCACCATTAACATATTGCATAAAGATGAGGAGAGAGACAGAAAGAGAAACAGATACAGAGAAAGAACCAGAAGAAGGAGAAGAAGAGAGCCAGATAGTTTGAGTAAAAAATTAAGGACAGAAACTGAGAAAATGGAAGCTAATAGTAGCAGGGGAAGGAGCCATTCATACCCTGGGGAGACAAACACCTCAGTGTTAACGCACTCTTTCCAGACAAACAGACATATAGACAGACAGGCTTCTTTGCAGATTTACAAGAGAGACAGATGACGTGACACAGACAGACAGAAGGATTAACATAAATGGATGTTGGGGGTGTCTAAGACTGGAGACTGTGAGTCACAACAGGCCCACGCTGAGACAATCCATCTGTGGACAGATCGCACCGCCATGACGTTCTCCTACAACCCACACATGCACAGACAGCAAATTCAGACCCCCTTGACCACCCAACAGCCCTCTCGCCTCCACACTTATACTTGTTCAGGTGCCTGAATGTAGGAGATTTGCTTATGCAATGCTGCAGTCAGCCTCATGGTGGCACTAGACACACAGTGGAACATCAGCGTGCTCTCCAAGGTGCTGATGTGCTGCAGAATGAAAGAAGCTGAGCTGTCCTCTCGTGATGTCTCTCTCTCTCTTTGCTCATCTACCAGCTCATATCTTCACATAGTTGACTGCACACATTTGACAGGCTGACTGTTCCCCAATCCTCAGTGTCCCCTTGCTTCTACTCTTTACAAGCACCCCACCAACCTTGAGCGCAACTCCCACTACCTCCCAACACACACAGGCATACACTTACACATACTCCCCTTCCCTCTACTTGCTTTGAGAGTCTGCTTACAGTGACCTATAGGCGGTAATGACGGGGGAGGTGAGAAGCAAACTGACCCGAACGAATTCTGCTGCAGAAAATGTCAAGCATGCCGACATCAATCACGGAGGCAC
Source organism: Rhamphochromis sp. 'chilingali' (assembly GCF_963969265.1). Taxonomy (NCBI): domain Eukaryota; kingdom Metazoa; phylum Chordata; class Actinopteri; order Cichliformes; family Cichlidae; genus Rhamphochromis; species Rhamphochromis sp. 'chilingali'. The sequence continues at coordinate 21,371,316 of NC_137950.1, read as the reverse complement.
ACACATACGGTCCCACACAGTCACACACACATATGAACACAGGTAGAGAGGTAAAGAAATGTAGATGTACAGGCTGCCGACACGTAATCATAATTAAGTCAATCAAAATGGATGTGGTGTGAAATGTGTGTGTGTGCAATTGTGAAGCTAAAAGAGTGTGTTGGTGGACTCGGAGAGCACAGAGGGTTCCCCTGAGGAGACTCAGCTGTGCTCTGGGCATGAGCATCTCATCCTGTTACCATGGATCATTGCCTTGCACTGAGTGAGGGAAAGAGTATGTGCATGTATGTGCGAGTTTATCATGTGTGTATGCGTGGACTTTTTTGAGTAGTAACTGAATACTCAAAAAACAAGCAGACTGATGTGACAGTGAAGCAGTGATCTGTGTTAACCTGGGAGGGAGAGACAAATGCACCCACACCCACACACACACACACACACACACACACACCTATTCTGGGTCAGCGTTAAAAAGCCATTCAGTGAGTTACTAGTGAAGGCTGTGGTGGTCAGCAAACAGCCTGTGAGGTTAAAGCAAAAGATGAGAAATGACTCAAACAAAAAAAACACAAGGGAGGCTGATTGTTGCTTGGAAAACATAATTCAAGCCAAATGACATGCGAGACATTATAAAAGCAGGACAATGAAAACAAAACAAAAAAAAGTGTTTCATATTTCAATAGCTCCAAATAACAAATGGCTTTTCTGAAGGATACGCCTCAAATCTCTCCCATGCCGAGGCTTTTATTTGACTGCTGAGTGGACTATTTCACTGGCGCCTGCCTGTTAAATACATTTCCCCCCTTCCCCCTTGAATATCATATGTATAATTTATTGTATGCACACGGTGTGCCAGAAAAGTGGCTGCCTACTGAAATGTTCATTGAGACAACTGGTCTAAAATTGGCCAGCAGACATGCGGAATAGCAACAGTGCTGTGTGGCTAGTAGGGTTTCTATGGCAACAGCAGTCGTCCATTTCACCACCTCTTTGCCGTCACAGAGCATCCGCTTCTTTCGCTCTCTCTCACTCTCCTGCTTTCTCTGTGGTCGTGACAGAGAGAAACTCCACGTGAGGGAATTAAACTTCATCAGGGATTCAGCTCCACTCACAGCAGCATGAACAGGAACACACACTAAAGAAAACACACACACACACACAGACACACAGATGGGCAATGAAAAGACTACAGAATGCAAAGGCACTCACACAAGCACACACGCCAAAACCCACTAAATGAAACACTACCCAAAATTCCCTCATGTACAGTTTAGAAAGAAACAACAAGCAAACAAAGAAAACAACCCGACAGACGTCGGGATGAAGGTGCGACAGAGAGAAACAGAGGGATAACACGTCTTTTGTCTCCGGCATGAAGGAGAAGTAATTACCCTGAAGCTCTAAGTTGTATTCATCCACCAGCTTCCACTCTCTACTTCCGTACCTCTTATTTATCAGCACACCTAATTTTACTTAAACACCTCATGCCCGGGTTTCTTCTTCTCCTTTTTCTTTTATTTTCTCCTTCCTTCAACCCCCACCATCCTCTCTCATTCTCTCTCTCTGCCATCGATCCCTCTTTGCTAAAATGGCCGACCTGGAAAACCCTGGCCCTCAGCAAAAATCGCACCTCTCCTGCAGTGTAGCTGAACATCGCACGCATATGTGCACCTCCCCCGTCAAACACATACACACATGCACACACACACACACACACATACATATCTGCACATAGACAAATGGTACAAAAATATGTTGAAAGAAGATTAAATGAACTGACATGATACACAGAGTGAAAAACAGCCACACACATTTATAAAAGCACATACACACAACGGCGCACACACGTTCTGAGGAGGTAGAGGAAAGGGGGGGGGGAGTTAGGTGAGATGGAGGATCACTTACTGGCTGTACAGTTTATCCTGATACAGTCTGGAGGGAGAGCAGAGCAGAGGGTTAATGCTGCACACATACACATACTCTCCACGCCCTGGGGATGCACACATCGACACACCCTGCATACATATACAAACACGCACACAATGCTGAGAAAACACACGCCCCTCGTTTGTCACAGGACCACAAGCTGGACCTGGACAATGTGCAGCAAATGCAGTTTCTTCGATTTTTATTTTGTAGCCAATAAAAGGAAAAATCTGAATAAAGACTGATGGATTTTTACCTTGAGCACAATAAAGAGAGCGGTGTGTCACAGCATGACTGGTGTGGTCATTGGCTGCTCTGGCCTGAGCGACAGCTTCAGTCACCAATAAAAAGCGTGGGTAGACTGTGATGGGTTATGTGTGTCAGTTTTGTCTAACGACTCTGAACACATCCCATAATTTTTGTCGCCTATCCAGAGCGCGAATCTCCGTAAATGGTTGGAAGATTCAGCCCCTGTACCTTTTTTAAAAAAAAAACCCCATGATGCCTTGGTGTGTCGAGTGGCGTCAACCACAGAAAAGACGTGGCTGCAGACAACCAGAGACCAACACATGCACCCCTCTGTAAGGATGTGTGTGTTAGCATGTAAATGAATTCACGTGAAAGTGTGTGGCTGTGGAAAAAATGGCTGCGAAATGTGCAAAGTATTCATGTGTGTGTGCGTTTGTGTTGTTTGTTGAAGGTGTTGGGGATGCACAGGTCTGCTGGGAGTGAGCAGAGAATGCAGCTTGAGGCTTGACCCTCTGTTCAACACAAAACCAATAACCTTTAGCTGTTTATATTTGCATGTGTGCATGTAATCTGTGCAACATATCTGCTGAAGCAGTGAAATCCATCTCTTGTGCATACTTGCAGCAAAATTAGCTGAAATATTTATTGGAATTACTGAGAATTCTAATTTAAAAGGGACATCTCATGCTCATTTCCAGCTATATATTTTTAGCCTCGGACTCTGGTGCTCTACTTTTCCATTACTCTAGGTAGTGAATGAGTTCTGCATGATTCATATTTCAAATTTGTGTTCCTTTATCTAATACTCAACTTTTGCACAGTCCCCGGTTTACCCATTTCCCAAAACAATTCATTTTAACTCTCTTCTCCTTCTCTTCAAAAAAACTTTCTTTTGATTGGCTGCCCCTCACAAACAAAAGCAGTCAGGTAGGGCTTCTGTGCTCACACTAGAGTAACAGTGAGCACTAAATTTTGGCCATTGCAACAGTATATATGTATATATGACAGAAAATAAGAAAAGCATAATAGGGCTCCTTTGAGTTTACCGGGACAAAAAGTTATTAATCAACAGTTAATGACTTTTCTATGCAAGAAATTACCAAGAGGCCAGTATCAGCTGCATTCCCATGACAGGTAATTAAAGTAATGCTTGAGATTCTATGTGTTTGTGAGCATCTGTGTACCTAGGTTGACAGTAAGTCGGACACGGGCCCCATCCAGCTCCAAACGAAGGGTATCTGCGGAATTACGGGAAGTGGTTGCCATGAGAACGCCATAGGCCCGCTGGGAGCGAAAGCGCAGCGAGACGTCCTCCGCCTCGGTGTGCATCACCACAGGCAACTGCACCTTCATAAACTTACTGCCGTCGTACGACAGGATAGTTGCATCTGCACATGATCCACAGAAAGAGAAAGAAAAAGAGATATGGAGAAGGAAGAGAGAGATGACGACAGAGGAGGGTGAGGTGGGTAGAAAGAGAAAAAAGGAGGATGATTGACAAGGAAAAAACACATAAGGTGGGTGGAGGGAAAGGCAATCTGATGCTGAATGAATCAGATTTAAACATGACAAAGTATGTTACTGCGTGGTTATACTTTTGCTGGTTCCCCCGCCAATACATGTTGAAAACCTTTCTACAAAATGATCCCATCGCTTTCCACTCTTAATTCATCATCACTCCCTCCGCCTTTGAGAGGAGTATGTAAAAATAGCCGCAGCTGGTTGGCTGGCCCTATTATCCGGTTCAATCAGAATGCATGGTGTTGAATGTGTTAGCCATCGTCACTGACATCTCAGACCCTGGAGTCATAATGTAACAAGCTCAGGTGAACCTGCTTTAATGTCTTTTGCATACTCATTTGCATATTCATAATCTTCTCTCCCTGCTTCCTGCTGGGGCCAATCCCCGACTGCTAAACTGTTTACCTCTGAGGACCCTATTTTTTATTGGCCAATTACATACACAGCTAAACACACTCTCCATGCCTCTGTGTCTTTATCTCTCCTCCTTCTTCCCTTCTTCTTATATCTCTCCACTCCATTCCTCCTTTGCCTTCTCTCCCCTTTTCACTCTCCCTGTTTCTGTGGGAGACGGTTTGAGCCAAGGCAAAAACAAGAGAACAGGAAGAGAGGAAGGCGTCATGAATACTGATGAGCCGAGAAGGAGGGAAAGAGAGAGACAGTGTGCGTGTGTGTGCGTGCATGTCAGAATAAGTGAGTGAATTTAAGTGTGAACAGAGAGGGGTTTAGTAAAGTGAGAGTGGGGCTGGGGGGGGGGCAAGAAAGAGGGAAAGGAGGATGGGGAAAGGGAGAGAAGCTCCTGGCTAAAATGCAAATGAACCCTCATTAACTTGAGGAAAAAAAGAAAGTGGTTGGCCTGTTATATCACACATAACATAACTAACAGCCACACATACACCCGCCCCTGCGCATGCACACACATGAACACGTTTCTGATAAGGGAGACAGCTGACTAAATTTTCCTCATCACAGCACCTGACTCACTACCAGGCAAACAGGGGATAGAGGGTTGGTGAGAAGAAAAGTATGGAAGCCCGTTCATGCTGGGGAAAGAAAAAGACTGACGATACAATGCACGCTGGCTGTGTCACATACTGTTGCATCATTTGACGCCTGTAGCACACACCAGATGGACCATACAAACAGAATAAGTAAAGGATAAGACCAGTCACATTCTGCATTTTTTCTTCTCATGTCATCGATCCCCCGAAAATCCCAAAATCAGATCCCGGCTCATCTCTCAATGCCTTCTAACTTTCTTAACCTCATTTCCAAATTGATTTGTTCTTGCAAAGTTGTTAAGTAAAAAACATGTCAGGCTACTTTAAGTCACTTTGTCGACACATCCAACACAAGGTATTGGGATCAGGATATCTACATCACTGGGATTCAAGCACTTGTACTCTAATACTAATATGAACGAAACTATCTGCAACTGACCCCCCCCCCCCCCCCCCCCCCCCCCAAAACATTTCAATAAATAAAAACCAGGCTAAACATCTGCTAACATTTGCACAGTGGTCACAATGTAACAATAAAAATATAATAGCCACTATTTGACACAGGGTTCACACACACTCACGCACACCGCCCTAGCAGCAGGGTGATGTGAGTATCAACCCTGTTGACATTTAAAAAAGCACAATTTATCCTAGAAAATCTTGACATGTCATCTTTTTGACTGAAAAGTAATAATTCTTAGCCATAAATTCAAATTCGTCATTTTACTACTCCCATTATACTCGCCATTAAAATGTGTCATTAAAAAATAAAAGCAAACTCGGAGCCAGAGCGTGGCGAGCATCTTTGTTCATTAATGAAGAGAGAGGGGGAACAAAGGAGTGAGAGAGAGAGAGAGAGAACGAGGGAGGGGAAAAAAGGGAGGGAGACACCGCAGGTAGAAGGCATAAACATGGCCAATCACTCTCTCCATCTGCTTCTCCATCTGGGCTTCCTTTAATCCACTGAACCACCAGTTAGTGACCCCTCAGTGCACACAGAGTGGGATGAAGTAAGATATACACAGAGCTAAGGAAAAGAGAGCGATAGATGCTGCATTGCTATGATAAACATACACACTGTGGATGTTTGTCCTATGAAATAAAACATTTTCATATCAACTCCTTTCAGAAAGCCTGTGTGTGAGTCTGCATGGGCATATCTCCTGCTAGATGATAGTACAATCATCACTTGAGACGCATCAGCGGTTATGGCGCAAACAACATTTCTTCTCTTCTTCTTGTCTGACGCCCATCTCGCTTCTTCAAACAGGCCTGTATCAGTCCCTCTGCCAATCTTTCCTGCTTTCCATTTCTCCCCCGCCCTGGTCTCATACCATTTCTCATAACTCTCTCTCTCTGTGTCAGATTTTCTTCTCCCATCTCCCATTCCTCCTCATCTCCTCACCCGCTGTCATATGGCGGTTCCAGCCCGGTGAGTCCACCTTCCTCTGTCACAGCTCCTGCTCCCTGCTTTCTGCACACTTCCTCTCCCATCGATTCCCAGTCACTGCATCCATAGCACTCCAATAGTCCTGTCTGCAGCCCTGCTTCTTCCCACCTCTTCTCCTCGACCTCTGTTCCCTCTCTCCTTTCCCACTATTCTTTCTTTGGTACAGAAAATACAGCCAAAGATAGAAACCTGCACCGTTATTATTTTTGTTGGTGAGCTAGTAGACTAATTTTTTTCATTTTTTATCTTCACCCATCCATACAGTATCTACTCCTCTTTTTATTTTCAGCTTCCTACACTCCATCACCAGGGATTTAGTGCAAAGTAAACACATCAGGACATCTGATTTCAGCATTAAAAAAATGAAATAATGCTTTAGTCACATTTTTATTTACCGTTTTATTTTACAAGTGCACCTTTTTTAATGCACCTATCACGCTAATTCAACCTGCTATGAGTGAAAAAGCATAATTCAAAGTCACAAATAACCAAAATTTTTTACAACCAAGTGATCACAACATATTTTCAGCAGCTGATTTATTTTTGATCTTAAGACTTCTGTGCTTCCACCCCACATCATCTGTCACTCATGCCTTTGGCATTACTCAGTGTTCTCAGGCAAAAAAGCAAATGACAAAGCTGTCATGATGACTACAATTTGCATCATGACATATTATTAAATTTTCACCCAATGTGGCTGTGCATTGACTTTAATTAACTCTCTTACTCATCTCCATTGTGAAAAGGAGACATTAGCATTTCTCTTGCTCTTCGTCCCCAGTCTCCTACCCTGTTATTCTCACCTCTCTCACAGGAGCGTCCCAGGTAGCCCGTCCCAGAGCAGTCACACACATAGCGATTCCAGCCCTCCCTGCAGATACCGTTGTGCTGGCAGGGGTTGGACAGGCACTGTTTGGGCGGCTCTCTGGAGCATGAGGGCTTCACTCCCACCGCCCTCTGGGCCTCAGCCAGCCGCCGGATGTCTTTGCTCTGCCCGTCCACAAATAGATCTCTGATGCAGCCTACGTACCCGTAGTTCAACAGCGCCGTCCACACCTGAAGAAGAGGATGCCAGTGTTGAGTCATGACTACTGGATATTTGTCCAAACTCTTGCAGTGTGTGTTGCAAAACTAAATACAAACAAATAATGTTTGTATCATCACTGTACAGCTTTTATTTATTTCATCATGATGTATTTTTATTTCTTACACACTTTGCATAAAACAGGTATTGGGGTAATCTTTTTTTTTATTAATCTAAAAACAAAAAATTAGTTTAAACTTGGTTGTTTCATCTATAATTACTAAAACCTTTTGCTGAAAATCATTCTCTAAACACTGGTTGCACATCTGTGCTCCAAGACTGCAAAATGCATAAGCTGCATTTTTTTAAAAGTTAGTTTAATAATTTTTTATATACCTATTAATATTGTTAACATAAAAAGTTCCCCAAATATAATTTTTTAAAATCAATTTCAATTATAGGCCCGCCAGTTATTTTCTCAATTAACTGATAAAACATCAGGAAAAACAAATGAAAATTCCATGTCCATGCCAAAAGGAGAAAGAAGTATAAACAACAAAAACAAGAACATAATAATAAAATAATCTGTATATTTGGGAATATGTTTTAAATGGTAATTTTACCAGCCCAATTCACCCATTCATGCAGCTCTTTAGTCTATGCCTTACGTTTTTCTAACTTTCACATATACTCTGGTGGGTGCAATTTGGAGTTCAGTGTCTTTGGTAAATACTCTACGGCATGTGGGCAGGAAGAGCTAGGGACTGCCGACCTTTCGATTAGCAGACACAAGTGCTCAGTAAGTTGTTGCTCAGTAAATTCACTCAGTAAGTTGTGGTCAGTAAATTAAATCACTATTGATTAAGTACTGGAGACTTACGGTCAGTTTTACCCTGGAGGTAAAATACTACCAAATTACTAACAATAAGAGGTGAAAGACAGCAAAAGAAATAAAAAAGGATATGTTAAGTCACTCTGTGCTTGACAAGGCTAGATGTTGCCAAGAACAGAGAGCACATGCTGCAAGCTAAAGAAATTTCTCCAATTGTGTTAATATATTTGAATGCCAGGAGAATTGAAGACATGCTGATTGCCATGGCAAATTATTCCGTAATCTGCTGGAGGAAATCAAAAACGACCTGAAACCTTGAACTATAAGAAAGCATTCAATGCAGGTGGAACCAAAATGTTTCTTTCAAACTTTTATTTTTCGCCCTCTGGTTCTTGATTTAAAATTCCAAAGATTTATTTTTCATAAATCCTTTTAAGGCTATGTGGCACCCAAAAATCAGCTTCATGACATTCAAACTCCCTGCTGTTTTTTCACAGTTCAGGACCATGGACAGCACACAGTTTTCTCCCCCAGATCACTGCCAACCATACAAGCACTATAAACAATGACTTCTTTTTAGTGTACCTCTTTAGGTCATAGCATCTATTTTAAACTTCCTCTCTGTATGGCACTTTTTTACTGTGCCCACAATGGTGTTAAAGTTGCTTCTTTGTAAGAAGTGGGACCTTGCTGTTTTGATGTATTTTAATGAACTTGTGAAACACCTCCTCCAACGCCTCCCATTCTACCGCAGAAAACTTCCACTGCTTCTTGTTGGTCTGTGATGTCATGCTGTTTCCTGGGAGAAACACGCGTAAAACCTACACGTTTGTCAGATTACAAGTAACAGGCTGCACACGAGTTGTTAACAGCTCTCTCGCACATTCTCCTCCAGCTTTGGAATGCTGGACTTTATTGAAATTAACTTGGTCAATGTTACAAAAAAGAAGAAAAAAATCTGTATATTGTAAGTAGATTGCCGGCAGAATCAGACATTCTGTTAATGTAGGTAAAAAATTTTAATATGGAGAGTTTAGGTTATTCATTATTGTCTGCAACTGCCACACTTTACTAGAGCTGAAGTTGACATCATCTGCCAGTCCTAAACACCCACACTGACTATATTAAAACACAGGAAAAAGTGAGGAATGTTTGATGTTTGCTGGAAATTTTCTTTTAATTATTTGAGCTAGAATGCTTATCATAGCACATGATATCTACACACAAACCTCTGTTGGGAAGATGAGTCCAGCACGATCCTCAGGTAAACCTCCGAGGTACAAGGTGTCATCCAGGTCCAGGATTTCACTGTCTCCCGGGGCCGTGTATGCTGTTCTTACACTGTTCACCGAAATAGTTCCTGAACACGTCGCCAGACATCAAAACAATATCAGTAATTGTTATGACCTTCAGCGTGAACATCCTCATCACAATCACCACTGTCATCACCAGCACCATCACCACCAGCACCACTATTATGAGTGCCATCATTATCATCTTTATCATCATCATCTTTGCGCCTCTCTTTGTACTCCTCCTCCTCATCACCACCACCACCACCACAAATCACAGCTACAATCAGAAGTAATTGAAATTCTACACAGTCCTCAGGTAGTCCCTGTGAGTTAAAAAATGCCACATTTAACATTTTTTTTGCTAATAATATATTTCCTTTTGGAACAGTAACGCGCGGTTGGAGCAAACAAATAGGATTCCCACTGAGAGGAAAGGCAGCTTCTACAGACCTCTGTAATTAACACAGAGTTTCAAGCAATAACTATATGCTCATAACAGGCTGACATGTGTAAAACATCCCCATCTGTAATAGAACTGTACAGTACTGTGCAAAAGTATAAAGTCACCCCTCATTTCTTTATATTTTGCTAGGAAAATGTAAAAATAGGAGCACCAGTTCATTGAAACACCTGCAAAAATGCATGGAAATAGAGTATGTGTAAGGCAAAAACAGAACTTGTACAATTCTAATGAGTTTAAAAGTAAATGTTTGACATGACAACCTTTATTCTTCAACACAGCCTTAACTCAATGGCAAGCTTTCTTTTAATTTCTTTAAGCAGTCTTCAGGAATAGTTCTCCGGGCTTCTTAAAGGCCACTTCAAACCTCTTCCTTGGATGTCTGCTGCCTTTTGCAATGTTCTCAGTCAAGATGATCCCACACTGCTTCAATAAAGTTGAGGTACAGGCACTGGGGAGTGCAATCAATGACTGATGGTGTTTCATTGTGTGTTTTTAATCCAGGTATGCTTTCACTGCATTGGTAGTTTGTTTTTGTGATCATTGTCATGCTGAAAAATGAAGCCATTGGCAATCAGGTGCTTTCCAGATGGTATTGCATGGTAGATCAAAATCTGATGGTACTTTTCCATAATTCCATCAATTTTAACAAAATTCCCAACATCACTGGATGAAATGCAGTCACTAACCATGACAGAGCCTCCATCAATTACAGACACTCACTAGTGTAACTCTCTCTTGTCAGATTACAAGTAAGAAGAGTAGGAAAGTAGATGGATCTGGCAGAAAGGCCAGATCTCACAGGTCCTGTATCTGGATTTGTTTCCTTTTCTTATGACATAACTGTCAGATGCTGTTCAGATGCTGTAGATAGTTTTTTTCCACCTCTTCTTTTGTCCTCACTCGTCCAATTTGTCCCTACACTTTTTACAACACAGTACGCACCATACGGAAAGTTTTTGGCTCTTTTGGGAATCACCTTGTTGGTGCAAAAATACTATTTTATGCCTCCCAAATTGTATTATCTTTGGTATTTTGAGTTGATTAAATTTAAAAACATTTGGAACAAATTATGTATTTTTGCAACAGGCAGCTAATAACCCTAAAGATCCCTAAAGATACAATTTAAAATGGGTTCTTTGCTAATTTTTCTGTTATGCATAGACACAACAAATCTAGTGATTCATAGGCCAGTCTTAAATTGCTTAACAAAAAAAACAATTCATCTGACAGTGGTCAAGTACAAGTACAAGTACAAGAACTGGACTAAAAATAAATTAACAAGCAATGAATGTCCAATGATAAACTTAAGAAAGCCTGGGGAAGTGTTGTTCAAGACTTTGCACAGCACTCGATAGACTTACCAGAGAATCTGGGTCCTTAGCAGCAAAGTATAAAGAAATGATGGGCGGCTCAAGACTTTTGCACATAACTGTAACTGCAAAATGATTTTAAGACATTGTGCAAGTATGTTTTACATACCGACTGACAGTAATTGTGACAGAAAGGAAAGGTTTAGAGCAAATGTGATTATGATGTCAAGTAGCATTAATGGGTCTACCAGTTGGATACGAAACAGGCCACCAAAAGCTTTAATTTTAGTCTGAGTGTTATTATACCAGCACATGAACAATAAACTTGACAGACCTGCTGTATATGAATTGGGTTAAAATAGTCAAAATAAAACCCCTTAAAGTCAGATTCAATAGAAACAGGTGAATTAAATACATACAGAATGCAGATGGTTGCAAAAATGGTCATGTTAATCTGCTGCTTGCTTCAAAATGTGCACAGCTACTGTCAGTTCAACTTTTGCTATTAGCTTCAGAATTAAAAGAGCTGCGATTGTACCTGAGCGTCCGTCTCTCTGGAAGTCAACATGGTACCATTCTCCATCATTGACCTTTCTGTCGATGGCCTTGGTCTTGGTGGTTCCTGAGCCCATGTCCAGCAGTAAGTACAGGTGTCCATCAAGCATCTCAATAGCAAAAAAGTCCACCTGTAGATGAACCGGAGACAGGTGTAAAAAAAACCAAACAGGAACATTTGTGCAAGCTGTGAAAATGCAAATTATAGTTGCAGGTGTGACATGAGTGCAATTTGTTCAATTTACTTCTTTTTTGAATTCTCATTAATGAACTATTCATCTTGAATTTGTAGAAGTGGGGACTTTCGTTTGTTTAAAATCTCAATTCTGCAGCTAAAGCTCAGAATATCAGTCACGATTATAAAGTCACTGCCCTGTTAGAGAGGATGATTAAAGGTAGCCGTTTTAATGAACTGAATTTTCAGATGCAAAATCTTTGTACACATTAATAAGCGACAGGTGCGTTGGAGGAATAAACTTCATTAAAACAGCTCAATTGAACTCCCGCACGCTGTTCCACTTACTGTTCGTATACTTACTAGTGGACCATTCCACCTTCTTCATAAGTAACATCCCTTCATATCTATCTAGATAATCATTCCAACATCCAGCAGACTAAAAAGATTAATGAGATGAATTTAGCCACCTTGCAGTATGTGAGTGGTCAGCCAATAATATTCTACAAAAAATATTCTAAATGAATTTCTGTTCTTCATAAATGGATTTTGTACTATTTCATCAGAATTTTGAAAAATGTATACTTTGATAATACCTAATACTTTGTTTATTTGGCTACACCCCTTCAAAACTAAAGTAACTCATATGAACTTCTGCACTTTGTACTATAGTGACCCAAAATATAGCTGCTAAACATCAACACTGTCATTAAAATTTATTTCAACATTATACATTATACATTATACAGTTAGCCTAGAATGTTTTTTTACCTTGACGGTTGGAGGTGTGCGCGGATCCTTGCGCTGCTGCTGCCGGGGTTTGCCGTGGCTGAAAAGCATCAGCCCATTGGGCTCTGTCGTCCTGAAGTCAAATGAGATGGATCCCGCCTTCTTCGCTGTCCACTTGCTCAGTGCCACGTAAGACTCTGGGGTGTCAAAGGTCACGGGGTCTAGCGTTGCTACACTCTCACACTTAAAGGACACCACCCCACTTACCTGGTACAGAAAACAGTTGAGTTGTTAAATTGCTGTAGTGACTATCTGGACCAGTATGGTTCCTTTGTAGTCTGAGACCGAAATAAAGCCAGATTCCAGCTGTGAAGTGGCTAAAAGATAAAAGCTTGTGGCTACCTCTCAAATATATAATCCCATTTACATCGCTACAGTGTGAGTCTCACAGGGCGAGACATGAGGTGTTTGAGGGGATCCAGCATTGTCTGGCTTGTTGGGACGTGTTGATTAAAGCACATACCTTCATCTTGGGGTCTCCCTGTTTAGCCAGTCTAGACAGCTCCAACCGTACATCGTTGTTCTTGTACACCACCTTGAGGGGAGGGGATTGAAAGAAAATAATGATATCTGAATGCTGCTTCACTTTTAACCAACACACATAACATTTCTGATAGAGAAATTATTAAAGTAATGCTAAATTCTTATTAGTAAGCTGGAGGAATGTATCTCTCTCGCTGCGTCTCTGTCTCACTATCCCTCTATCTGCTTTCTGCTATCCAAACATTATGTACTAGCACACACAATGATGCTAGACTGTTTCCCTGTAAGGGAACACACACGTGACAGTTCCCAGGATAACGTTGGGGGAAAATGTATGAAAAGGTTCAGCAACAGTAAGATTGATTGACTTTTGAGCGCACATCGATTAATGTTTAACCTATTCAAACACATTTTCTATTCAAATGTTCTGATGGGTTTTTTATATGAAAGCAAGAACCTAAAGACCAGCATCCACTCCGGCTTCATCTTTTCAAACTCCCATTTGTCCCTGCCACCTGCATGATTGCTTTTACATCTTCTATTTTCTTTGCTTTACTGTTTCTCTCTTTGCTTTCCCTGACACAGTCCGCTCTCTGACTCAGTGTATAGAGTGTGCTTGTGCTGAGCATTCTGATGTTGAGAGATGAGCACACAGGCTCTGCTTTATTAATCCAGACCTCCTTCTATAACCTGTGAGCAACCAAATACTCCTCTGCATTGGCTCTGCGTTTTAATTTTCTGCATGTCAGGTGCTATTGTGTGTGTGTGTTTAAGGCAAGGGGGTGGCTCTTGAACACAATAAGTGCTTCAAACGGTCTTACGGTGTGGGTGTTTATGGGGAGGATTGTGCCTGTGCTGCATCCAATGCACAAAACTGTTACAGCCGTGATTGCTCATGCATATGATGATTCGCAGCATACATCTTAATTTGCTCACATGGATTATCATATCATCGTATTAAATATGTAAATGTGCCAGTGGAGGGTTCACTTTGACAGTGGCAGCCTCATTTAAACATCATCACTCTTAATGAAGCAACACAGAGTGCATTCACTACTGATACAGATAGCTCTCTGTTTGGCACATCATCTGTTGGCTTGTTTGGTTGTTTGTTTATGCCTCTGTGTGAATCTGCGTGAATGAAAGGGAGACTCAGGCAGGGTGTGTATCCGATGGGCGTGAGGATGTCTTTGGGAGTTTCGTTGTATCAAGCTCTGGGTATCCATACGTATGTTTATTTGCGTGCAGCAACTGTTTCAGCGGAAATATTTGGGCATATAATATTACACTACGACTGTGTTTTCTGTGCATGCATGCATGTGTGCATTGTGAGTTTTTGTTTCTGTGGTGCTGTGGCCCATTTCAAGCACAGTGGATGGATGGAGCATCTCTGTGGCGTACCTAATTAGCATGTTAGTGCTTAGTTCTGTATCTACTCTCTCAACTACACTCATCACTGATTCTCTCTGATGCTGGGGAGGGTGTGTGCGTGTGCGTCTGGGACTACTTGTGTGAGTCTGCCAAATGGAAGCATGTCGGTGTATGTGTGCTTTATAAGATATTGTGTGTAAAAATGTTTGTGTGATGCGTGGCAGAAGAAAGAAAAGAAGATTTATTTTAGTTTAAATGAATATTTCTTAAACCTTAGGTCAAAGCGGACAGCATTAAGCACTTGGAAAGACATTTTACACATGCAAAGTTTTATCCTATGCCAATAATTAGTTTTTTTTTTTTTTTACCTATCAAGCATGTGCCCCACCTCTTTCAGACATCCCATGAAATTATTGCTGACTGGAGAACCAGGCAGGTCAGCGGTGCTGGGGCTTCCTCCCACGTAGAAGAAGTCATCAGAGCCTAGCATGGTGTAGTCCTCCTGTGTGTAGCCCGTGGTGGTCAGGATGCCGTCCACAGAGATGGTCACCTACACAACAAAGCACAGGGAAAGGACACGCTATATACTCACACCAAAGGCAGCGCTAAGCGCTAGCTAGGCGCTGACCAGCCAAATTAGCCCCCGTTGCTCTGGTAACCAATCTATATGCATTCTGGCAGGGAGAAGGCCTGATTGGTTTTGGGAATTGGCCACTTTGATTCGCAGCAGTTGGATCAGTGCTGGCTGTGTGGTGTAACTGAGTAGTGTTGCCTCTTGGCTTTGCTGATGTAACCGGCTTCAGAAATATGTAACTATGCACTGCTAAATACCGCTCACTCCTGCAGGTAGTGGTAAACTCTCATTTTTCTTTTGTGCGCTCTGAGAATTAAAACGGCATAATCTTCTATCTTCGGCCTATCAAGAGCAAAAAGTCTATTGTAAATTCTCTATGCGATTAATAAAGTTTTGCTGAAACCCAAAGCTTCAGGGCCACAATTCTCTCGGTACCCAGACTTCAAAGGCAGTTTATTATTCTGTGACTGCATGGTAAAAAATAGACTAAACCATAGTGATTTTGCTAAAAGGTTAGCCTTGTTTATTAAAGGAAAAGCCAACTTAACCCATATCAGTGAAATTTTCCAACTTATGTTTATGGTTCGTACGCTTAAGCTGCTTTACGGTCTAGGCAGAAGACGCAATTTGATTTATTTCCTAATATGCTAACAAGATTTTTCCTAAATGCTTTGCCTAAAGTGACACTGGTGCTCTTATAATTTAATCAGCTCATTTTGGAGTGTAATAGCCTGTACAGAGGCTTTTAGGTGTCACTGATATCCAATCTTGTCACACTCAAGTCACCGTTAGTGGTACATTATCACTCTCTGATATTCTACAGTACATTACTGACCATGTCTGGCTGCCCATAAAGGTTGTGAGCTCTTTATTTCCCCACTACAATAAGTTCCCTCTGACTGCTGGTGCTCATCATTGCCAGGCAAACTTGCCCAGCCAGTCAGGTGTTAGTAAGTCTCCGCAGGCATCTTCGTGCTATGCAGTAAGGTGTTAGTACTATTTACTTGTTAGTAGTTGTTAGTTGTTGCACTGTTGGCAGCCACAGAAGTGTTACTTGTGTCAGGCCAAGCTGTGTTGGGTTACTGAGGTCAGGGTTCATGATTTCAATGCTGTTAGTCATTGTGATGATGTTATGTTATTGTGTTGTTAGGGTGAATTGTGATGATGGTGTTAGTTGGTTAGTTAGTGGTCTGGGGGGGGTTTGTTAGATCAGCGAATCAGGATGACAAACACACAGATTTAATGCACACACGCACAGGTGTTAGATGGGTTACGCCTCATTCCACACACATAAATATACAAACATGCAGTCTGTTCCTCTCTCTGCATGCAAGCACTGGCAAAGAGGACACAATAGATAATAAAATACAAAAAAACCCCAACAACATACGACAGGATGAGTTAGAGGCACCATGGAGAACATGCAGTGGAGGATTGGTGAAAAATAAAAGAAAAAAGAATTTAAAAAAAGAAGGGAAGGAACCTCTCTATCCACTTTACGGACCAATTAGAGAGGGGAAGGGTTTTTGAGTCACGCCATGCAGGATGGGGGAAGGGGAGGGCTCGTCATTTGCGTGCAGGTGAGGGATGAGCCAATCAGCGTGGGCCTACATGTCAGTCACAAAGTGATGGGGTGAAAATAAAAACAGTAGAAGTAAGGGAGGGAAAGGATTTATAGAAAAAAAGTGGTTGGCAAGGAAGGTGGATGTGGGCTTTTTAAGCGTAAAAGATTACCAACCGCATTTATCCTGTTATTGGTTTAGTTTTGATGTCTATGGTTCAAAAGGAAATAGACACGGGGCAAACCCAAACTAAGAAACAATTAGAATGATATCTACCGAACAATGGAGTTTGTTTACCATAGCGTGTCCAATGCCTGAGTGCTTTGTAGGAGAGGGGGAGAAAGGAAAGCAAAAAACTGTGAACAGAACAACCTCGGGAACAAAAAAAGGAAAGCTAGAAGGCCTCTGGTGAGGTTAGTAGGTTGGTTGGAGTGGTTTCGCTAGGAGAAGGGCACAGGTTAGGTTAGTAGAATGAATCATTCCATGGATGGTGGTTAGTTTCACTAGCAGGTTAGTAAAGTTAGTAGTCAAGTTAGTAGTACAGACAGGCAAACGGTAGAGGCAGGGCACAGGTAGGTTACAAGCACCTGGGTGCTAGTGACCCTGTATGTTCTCTAGTCCACTCCCTCGCTCTTTCACTCTCTCAGTCATTCACTCACTCAAACACACAATTGAAAATGCACTCACCTAGAGCTGAGAGCAGTGCAGGTCTGCTGGTAAAGCCACTGTAAACTAAGACCAAAACCTCAGGTATTTTCTTACTACCATAGCATCACTGCAATTGGACAACAGACCACTGACCATGGTTTCTACACTGTTTAGCTTCCCTCTGCTGACTACAGTCTTTTCAGCCCCGTGTGGCCCTGGAACACCTGCACTGTGGTTCATCAAAGTCAAATACAGAGCGAATCTATTTAACAAGGAGTCAGAATTAATTCTGCAACTAATAAACATCTTCATTTGGTTAATGAGTCAATTATTTCTCAGGCAAACGAAATTATTGTTTTGGCGTAGCCTTTTAGTATGCACGTTTTTTTTGTTTTTTTTTTAATCATTGCTTCTTCTGGCTTCTCTGCATCTCGTCAGAGAATCAGTGCCACGAGATATGAGGAGTGCTGGGTTGCCCGCACCTATAGCCTGAATACAATCCTGTACAATAAGACACATTAAATGCAAAGTTTCTGAAAACCCCAGCTGAGGTCTAAACTTCACAAACAAGCTAATGAAGTAAAAAAACAAAAAAAAATCACAATGTTGTCACATTTGAGAAGCTGGAACAAGTATTTTTTTTATCTTGACATCTTAAAATATTTTCAAATTGTGCTTTACTTCACTCTGCCATTTACCAAGCATTTTATCAGTAAAACTTCCATTCATCCTTGTTATCTTTATGTCCCTCTCTACATGACTGAAAATGTTTCTTCCCAAAAGCCTTATCAGTAACATAAATTGTCTCCTCTCCTCTCTGTTTCGCTTACTCCTCCATCTCCTGTTGTTTGGTTACCTGTCTCAGGTTGCGGGTGACCTTGACGTCATGCCAAGCGTTGTCGTTGAACTTTCCGTTGACGGGCTCCACCAAAGCCTCAAAGGCCCCAGAGCCGAGGTTGATGACAAGTGACACTGCCCCATTCTTGAGCGCCAGGTTGACGTAGTCAGCTGACTTGCCGGTGTGCAGCATGAGGCCATTGCGCTGCAGTGTCTTGAAGGAGAGCGTTATTTCATCACTGCTAGACTGGATGGGGTTGGGCGACAAGTCGTAGCAAAAGTACTCTGAGCCCTTGAAGGTGGCGACGTACTCCTCGCGAGCTGAGAGGCAAAGGGAGAGGAGGAAGAGGGAGAAGAGGAGGAAACAGAAGCATGGAACCATTACGTTGTTGCCAAAGCATTATCATAATGAGTGGTACATTTTCCAAGCTATGTTGCTTCTTCCCACACTGCTCTTCACAAAATGCTCAAAGATGATAAAATGGTGGGTGTTCATCAGAGCCAGCTGAGTAAAACAAAGCTCAGCTGGGCCTGGTTAAATTTGATTCGGATATGCAGTACAAAACATATTGTTTAAGATGCTGAAAATGCTGTTATTGTCAAGCAAAGCCTCACTGATGCCAGCACTTGGAAGAAACACTTCCTTCCATACCTCTAATTGTACCACAGAGTGGTGTGTAAACAAGCTTTGATCATTCATGTGGGTTAGAGATTAAACAGTGTGGATGTGCGGGAGACAGTCGTGAGTCTGTAGCATTCCAAACTCGTTACGAAACCTGTCTCTCTTTTGAGAGAACAGCTGTGTTGGCAGTCTAAAGTGAGGTGCTCTTGTTTGACAACATGGCTCCTTTCATGATGTTTGTTAAATGCCAGAAATGTGTAAGTGTCTGCGTATGTGTGTGTGGCGGCAGCAAAGGTTAGGGAAGTTTTAAAAGTGAATGGCAAAAACCGACGATGAAGATGGAGAAGAGCAGCCTGCAAGCATAATGGCAGCCAAAGCAGGTAGGAGTGGCCAATTAGAATTCAGTAACAGGCAGACAGCCAGTAGCAACTTACCTTGCACACCCTTAGTGACCCACAAGGACACTAGACCAAGGTTTTACAATCCATCATACTTAAGCTCGCATTCACTTATCTGCTCTCACACCTACACACACTACTCTATACGCAAGCCAGCAGCAGAACAAATATGCACACCTACGCACACATCCGCAAAAATGATCATACTATCGTGCTGCCATAGACAAGTAGGGGCGACATTATCTGTCTCTTCACCTCCCCCCACCTTCAAAAACATCACCCTTCCTCTGCATCTGCTCCAGCGTTCTCCTCACCACCATCCCTATAGCTCTCACACCTCCCTCCTGGCCTCATGCCACCATTCCTCTCCTCACATCTCACTGGCCTCTTTTTCTTTGCTCTGTGGAGCCTCTGGCATAACCACCATCTTGTAGTTCACAATGACGAGGGGAACAGAGGAGGATTTAGCACACGCTAGGTGAAGCTGGAGCAGGAGAGACACTTGGTGAGGAACCGCTGGAGAGGAGAAGAGGGGGGGAAAGATGCCATATAATGAATAGACTGAAGTGTAATAGGTTATTAAGGTAGTGAGAGGCAGAGAGAGGGATGTTGAAATGGAATCGGCCGCACTTGAGTGAATATAACACAGAGAGAATAATGAGAAGGAAAAAGTGAGAATATATCACAATTCAAAGGCCAATTGTGGCAAATTGTCTTTCTTTGCTTTAGTTGCATGAAAAAAAAATCCAAAGTGTGAATGCCAATATATGAGTGAGAAACGACACATTGTGTTGTGTGATTCCTTCCCTCCCAGCATGTTGATTAAGAGTATGTGTCTGCATGCCTCAAAGAGAAAAAGAAAAACTGCGTGCGAGTTCGCGTTCAAGCGTTTGAAAGTGTAGACAACTATATGCTTTTTATGTGTGCATGAAATGTGCGGGGGTGTGGGTGGGTGCTGGTCTCTGTAAATATTGGTGTATTGCTGTCAGAAAAGCTATTACCAACTCAGGGCCTCGGGCTAGTCTTTACTGAGAGGAGCGAAGAAAAAGGAGACCCCCACACACAAACGTACACAGAAAGACCAGCCACAAATGTTAACACAATCACACATACTCACTCACTCTCTCACACACACACGCAAACGGAGCCAAATGTAGATGAGGTGGCAGAGCGAGAAGGGGTGGGTGTGTGTTGTTCACAATGGGAACACACGCAGCCGTCCAGCAGCATTGTAGCGGTAATTTACAGAGGTGCCATTAGGTTTCAGTGTAGTGCTCCACCATTCTGTTGCTAATTTACAGACACATCATTAGAGCAGACAGGAGCACATAAAGCATCTCTGCATCGATCTGGAAGCTCTGGCCCGCAAACGCTCACTCCTCGTTCTATTACATCACATGCACAACAGACGTGCACGCACACATTCAGACAGGAAAATGCATATTGGGTGACACAAACACAAGGAAGACGTGCGTGCATGTGTTCACTGTGAAGACACACCTAAAACACACAGAGACGCACACGCTCTCAAGTGGGCAGGTTGGAGTGGATCTTCTGTAGCTCAGATTAATGGAGTGAGTCAGTATTAGCTCAGAGTAAACAGTGAGACAGACACTGACATACACACCACATGTCACACTTCATCCTGTGGAAAGCACTGTCGATCAAAACAAGCGAGTCGGAGAACGGAGGAATACAGTGAACGAGGGAGAAATGAAGGGGAAAGAAAAGGAGAGCCTAAGAATGAGAATTATAAAAATGTTCCTGTGGAGAATTTTTAGTACTTTATATTTATTAATGTACTGTAGAAGTTTGGTATAGGGCTGGGCCATACACCCTAAATCTTTTATTATATCTGAAAATACTATCGTTATTGTGATATCATTGCTATAGCAACATAACACAAACTAGCCCAGGCACATCAGAGCACAACAGCACCATGTCATAATTTAGCATCTAAAAGAGTAGCTGTTTTAATAACCTTCGATCATGAGCAGTGCTTTGCAGAATATGCAAGAAAATGTTTCCCCCAAAAGGTGAAAACGACTCGTTTCACCCCTGGATGCAAAAACAAACTGTTGAGTATAACCAGGCTACAAGTAGGAGATTCCAGCATTTGGTGATTGGACGTCAACCCAGATATAGGCGCATGACTCCACTTGTGTTGTTGGTGCGCTGACTAGTTGTGCTGGGTATTTGCACTCGCTAGTTCATAGCTAGCTGCACGCCACATGACAGGAAGGTCACATGGAGTGGATGGAAATTTTAAGCAGCTGGTTTAAAAGCTTGACCCAAGACACAACCCATCAAAGGTAGAAAATATTTTCCAGTTTTATTATCTGATAATATTTGTGCGGCTTTTGAAAAGTTACAAGGTCAAGTTACTTTAGTTACCGTTCAATAAAAGTGTTAAGATACCTGCTTAACATAAAATTACTTAAATTTCCAGGGAAAACACTAGCAAAGCAGCTTGATTTATGTGGTGTCACTTAATGTACTGCTGGGTCACCACTGTTGCACTATGGCTGCTGCTACTGCTGGCTCTTTGGTTCAGTAGACTCAATTGAAAAAAGGATGGAAAAATACTCGTCATTAACTTGCACTTAAATGCAGGCTGCTAGCATCAGTAAAATGTTCAGGAGTTTTTTCTATTTTGTCAAAAATACTAGAAGTTTTCTTGAAATGTTGTGATATCATTTTGTGTCTATATCACCCACCCCTACTGTGGGAATTGTTTCTCGTGGGCTGCGTGTTTGGACAGCTAAGCTAAGCTTTACTTTATCTCTGAGGTCACTTTTTGCAATAACGGTCCTAAATTATACCTGATTAAAGCGAGTGAATAGAAGAAGGGAAAAGAAAACTCTTTAAAGTTAATTAGCTTTGGGTAACTTTAAAGCTAATTAAAGGATATTTCTGAAGAAAACTGTAAAAATTGTTTTTATATCCATTCTTCTTGTGTTTTTTTAGTCGAAAAAAATTAATTGGCCGTTCATTGTCACCAAATACCAAACATTTGCTGGCCTAAACTTCTAAAATGTTCTATTCTTTGGGTCATATAAATACGTTGGGATTTTACACCACTGAATTTACAAAGTTATTAATAAGGAGATTTCTTTTCTTGGATACTGGGAAGCTGTTAAATGTATTTATTTACTATTTTATTTACCACTTTATAAAATAAGTGGTTGTATCAACAATTTTTTTTAGCTAAAAACAAAGCAGGCTCTCTTTTGAATTCCTCCAGCTGTGAGCACTGGAGAGACACAGAGCTGTGAAACTTCTCGTGTGTAAGTAATTCACACAAGCCGACTGTTGGTAGACAGATCCAACAATTATTTTTAATTTCATCTTTTAACCCTCAATGATCAATAAAATAAAAAACACCAAGGATGCGGCACTGCTGGGGTTTGTAACGTGTTGAAATATGCAGCAACTGAACAGCAAACTATTGAAAAAATATGCTCTAATGAAGGTCAGTAGGGTAAAACACTTCCTGAAATGTCTTTTTACCAGGAAAAATACAACTAAATCAAAAACAGCTTCCTCCACTGCACCTCGGTGACTAATCAAATCTTCTCTTGGCTGCTCCCTTTAGGGGTCACTATAGCAAACGATCTATTTCCCTTCCTTCACACCCTATCTGTTACATTGTCTCCTGTCACACTAAAGCTCCAGATATTGTAGTACCTACATTTTAAGTCCGTAGTCTCACCTCTACACTCCCAGTTTTCCTTCTGTCTCCAAACACACCTTCTCACTATCTTCCTCCTCAGTAGCAACGTTTTCATTGGTAACCTAGTAACTAGTGGTTGTTGTTAGCCTGGCCCTCGTCTGCTCTGGTTTGGAAATCTTATTTTTCATTCACTTGTTTAATTTGAACAAAGATTATACACTGGGTGCCCTTCCTGATGCAATCCTCCCTGTTAATCCAGACTTGGACAGGACGCTAGGAATAATCTGGTTTATGGGCCCTGTGGTTGGCTCAAATACTTTGAAAAAAATAAACAAAGAAAATGTTCTGCAGCTTACCAAAATATGCTTTTCTCAATTCTTGTTCTAACTAATGGTGTAATGAGACCACTGCAATTACATAAAGACTCTATGCACCTTAAAACAAATTTACACAAGGCATAAAGCTTCACTAAAAAAATCACCATACAATTGCCACTGTTATGCAAAAGCCTATCAGCTGAGATTCTCCCATCATCTGTCAGCACTGACAATTAGAAGAGGAAGACAGGCTTTTGTATTGCATTTTCAATTACTTCACTTTCATACACAGAGAAAGAAAGAACAAAAAACGAGTGACGGTTTGGAAAAAACCGAGCGACTTCCTGGTAAGCTGTGAAAATATGTCACTATTAATTGATTCCAGCTATCAGTTGAACCTTTAAAGTAAGCCTTTCTACAGCTGGCTGTCAGGGGTGAATATATGTGGGTTGCAAAATGGTCCAAAACACACTCCAGCGACTGCATTTGCAGAAGGAGAGGTCTGTCTAGGAACAGGATAATATGAAAGGAACTTGTACAAAATTAATGAAGTGAACTTTGAAGGCTATGCAAGGATTGAGAATAAGCATAAATGTAAAGATGGAAGGTGATTGGCATTAGTTCTTGAAGACTATCGTTAAGCTACTGCTGTAATGAATAAAGCAGTCCGTGGGGAGGCGAGGGGGGAGAGAGGGAGCGAGAATAACTGATCTGATGGTTGCTGCTTCAGAGACCAGCTGCAGCTGTACCACCCTTCCAATGATCAAACACACATCAGTTGGATGTTTCTGTCTGTTTGCGCTCTCATGGCGAGTGTGTGTTGCATTTTTCTGCTCATGTGCGTCCTCAGCGTTTCGCACACTAATTTGTCATTTCCATGGCAACCCACTGTTACAGGGGCTACACCAAATATGAATGTGTTTGTGCATGCATGTGTTTCAGAGACAGAAACAGAGAGAGGGGGGAGAGACAGGAAGAGAGATGGAGAAGGAGGTCGAGAGAGAGAAAGAGTGATTGAGTGAACAGTACATTATCATGGACAGCTGTACTGAATCAAAATGGCGGATGGAGGCTGGGAGCACGTCGGGGGAGCCTACATTATACAGCACCTGATAGAGGGAGCAGGATGGAAAGTACCAGCCATGAAAATAGAAGATGATCTTCTAGGTGAAAAGTCATTCTGGTGTTGATCTGATCTATGTATAAAATGTATCTGTGACGCATGAAGGGGCGTCGGTAAAATAAAACCCTGATGCTATAAAATATCTGTTCATGCTTTGATTAAGTCGAGGACTACTGGCTGTCTGCGTACAGAGTGTCTTCCCACACGTGTGTTCATTAAAATCATTGTTGGACCAAGAGCTTCTGGACCATGAGTGGTTTGTACTCTCCCTCCTCAATTTTGAACCTTAACACAGGGAAAGAGGAAGATGCATTGGAGAATTTGAAAGGAGAAGGAATAAAAAAAGAGGGAGCAGGAGACTCATTGAGATGGGCAATGCAGAATGGAAGAGAAGAGAGAATAAGGTAGAAGGAAAGAAAGACGAGCCAAGGAAAGGGAGTGGCAGAGAAGGAGGGATGGATGGCTAGAGAGAGGTAAAGACAGAAAAATGCTGGTGTATCTAAATCCTAGTGTAGCAAGCCTCAATCATGGCAGCCCTGTCATTCTGAAGATAGCACGCTGCAGTTCCCTTGCACCTCGTTTTTAGCCCACCATGCAGTTCTGCTATCAGCTCCTCTCAGACTGTCCACACATGCAAATACACATGCACACACACACGCAGCATAAACTCAAGCATCCTGCACGAAGGCATCCCTTCTTAATAACAGACAGGTGGATTAACTATACACTCGTACACTATACAGATAGATGACCAGCATTGGAAATGTATGTAAATGTATGCTAACATATGCATAGTTTCCATATTAAGTTAAAGTGTGAGAATTCATACAGTCGAGTTCACTAAAGGCTGCAAATGCCGTTTCCATCTCTATTCGGTGATATACAGCATCTGGCTTTGAAAGCGATTGGGCTATCACATCACAGCCAAGGGAGCAATACTGTAGAGGAGGATATTACTGTCAGGACACAAGTGACAGATTGCTCGTCTGCAATGTTGATGTCTTATTTCTTTTTTGTTGTTGTTGTTCAATTGAAAGCATTTATTCCCAGTATGAAATATGCACTTTAAAAAATGCTACACCAGCACAGAAAAATACAATACTGACCTAAAAGTGGAGAATAGTGCAGAAACTGTGATTGAGTTGAAAAATCACCAACAATATAGACACCTGTCTGAATGGTTTCTTCTAAATGTTTGTCATTTTTTGCAAATCGTTGATGATAGGAAGGTTTTATATAATTTCTGCAATAGCAGGAATGTAAGACTCACAGGACTGCTAATTAATCTAGTAATGTTGTGATCATTTTTTATGTTATGTCATGTTTACACTTTTTGTTCTTCTGGATATGCAGGGTGGTTTCAAGTGCTTATGTAGCAATAGACCACCATAGCAGAGACTCCCAGTCAATGTGATGTCAGTAAAACAAGTCTTTCTGGAAACATTGTGGTATATGGTACACAAACTGAAACTTGCCGCTTAACAAATAATGGTCATATATTTTCATGCAAGTGCTCTGGGTGCATGATATAACTAAAGATTAAAAATATCTCCTTTACCTTCGTACACTATATTAAGTTGGAAGTGGCTCCATAGTGTAGTGGTTTACACTTTTGCCTAACAAGTGATTGGCATTAGACCATTTCATTAAGATCCTGCTCCAATGAATAAAACAGGCTGTGGCCTGTTGTGAATAAGGGAGTTAATACTGCATTAAGTTGGCTTTTTAAAAAAAAAAAAACCTTACAAGATGGCACAATTCACTTGTTTCAGGTTGAATTTTCACACTACTTTAAGTAAAGCCAACTTTTTGTTTTTGCAGTGATTCATTGACTTGAAAGAATCAGATGCAACTGAAACCAGGTGTTATCTACATAATCATGATCATCAGTCATAAGAATTTTTATATACGTTCTAACAGTGAACAGCAGCATTTTATAACTTTTGAAAAGAAAGAAACTTTTGCATTCTTTCGTTGCTGGCGTGGATTGAAGACACAAATGTGTGATAATGTTGGTGCTACAATTTCAATGACAGGTCAATGCAGAAGCCTGGAGATTTATAGATTATACGGATGTGGATGTTGCAAAAACTTAAAAAGACGTTTTGGAGAACGCTTTGAAAGAAATGCCACAATTCCTTTACTGAGAATTTTGACTTCTTGTCCTATAGCAGCACTGATCAGTGGTTTTGAGTGGCGGCACCAATCTTTCAGAATACTCCAGCAAGTCCGGCACACCTTTACTGTTAATCATAATCAGTGACAGGGCTGTAGGGACGAACTTGCCTTTGGTTGATGTTGTTTTATGTTCTAGTTTCTGTGAAGCACTTTGTGATTTTATCTTGAAAGGTGCAATATAAATACATTTTTACTTTACTTTACTAGTTAGCTCACAACACAACTATTGAGGTCAAAGGTCAAAATTTAAGGTTTAGCCAATCCTGTTAATCGGTCATTGGATACTAGTGCAAAGCTAATAAAAAGTCAAAATGTCTTCATAAAATAAATTATGGTTTTGAGAATGGATTATAATAAATCCAATAACTCTTGGACTTATCTCTAAGCTACCAAAGCCTGCTTAACTATGATTGGTTAAGAAAACCCAAGCTTAATCTGGACCTTAATCTAACAAATCCCAAAATCTTCCCCACCATCAGTTTATGTAAATTCGCATTCAGGTGTATGTCTATAGAGATTATCGTTTACGATACTGGATTATTCATTAATTGATTCCCTGGATGAATGATGGCTTTCTGTTGATTAAGCACTCCATTAATTAGCTCTGATCGAATAATTGAAAAGAAGAGCAGCACATTAAACAGCACTGAAAAGAATCATTATGAGCAGTCCTTTTGTCAACAAAGAATTATATCTGTAAGAAGATATGAGTCTCCTTGAGTCCCATGTAGTGTATTTAAAACTTATTTAGAATATTAAAAACAAAGGACTGCTTGATTGCCTTTGCTTAATAAACAGCAAATCATCCACGCACCATCCATTAGCGATGAATGGATGGTTTGCTGTTTATCAAACAGAACCGTTATACTAGCGTTTTCATCAGTCAATGTGGTGGAGTGAGCCTATTAAAAGGTCTGAACCCACGGCTGGCGCCACTGAGGAGCCAGACATTTTTTATAGGGGTGGCCAGTGTCAAACCAAACGCCGGGGTGGCACAGAAATGGATGACTCGGTTTTATTGCTATGTGTTAAATTAATGTAGCCTAAATAGTCTTTTTTTTTCTTTTCTTTTTCAGGCATCACTTCAATGAAGAAATGCACTATAGGAGCTTGTGTAAGATATTTATCTTGTTGATAAAGATAAGGCTCATAAGATAATTGCCATTTAAATGTGTCAGAGAAACACGTAGATGGTCAGTAGGTATTAAATGTATTAACAGTTCTACATGTAGCCCCCTCCCCCCCATCAGGCTTTGTCATTAGTTGTGCAAGGTGGTCCGAGGGCTAGCCATGGCTTCCCCAGACAACCTCTTGGACAAACAACAACAAGGTCCATCTCAGGACTATTGCAAATCATATTAAATTTAGCAATGTTTTTGAGAAGATACAATCATTTAAGTGAATTTCTTAGAGATAGAAATAGAAGAAGTAGAGCATAACAAAAATAATACCGTACATCAGAAATCCTTTTCAATTTCCATGTTAAGAAAAAAACTATGAACAGCACACTTTTTGCCATTGTGTTCAATCCTTTATATCTTGTCCCTTTTTGTTCCTTTTATCTGTGTTCATATCTCTCTGTCTCTCTCTCTCTCTCTCTCTCTGTCTTGCTCAAATTTGGCCTTCTCTCTGGTACCCAGGGAAACTGGCTTGTTTCCATGACAATGTCTTCAGGCAGAACAGTGTATTTGTCTTAAGCTGGATAAGATCAGAGTCAGTTTCATCCCTTTTAGACACACTCACACCGGCATGCAGACAAACACATACAGTACATACAACATGGCACATATGCACAGTAAAGTAGAAGAGCACCAGAATTAGAAAAATGTGTAAAAAGCAGACAATTGGCAGCATTTAGATCCACACACATGCTTTAACATCTCTCACACACACGCACCTAATGAAACCCTCTTGTGGCATGTTGTTAACAAATAACAAGCACATAAAGAGCTCTTTTCATAAAGGTAATGTGATGGGTTTTTAATGAACACTTTGGCTATTTTAATTGTCATAGTTACGCCAGACAAGTGCCACAAGTAAATGAGTGTTTGTGTATGCATGCACGATTCCTTTGAGTGTGCGTATGCTCGTTCATGTGTCGTTTTGGCAAAAAGCGAAGAAATGAACTTCAAATGCCAGATGGGGTAGTGAAGTGAATCGCCAATTGGGCCGCTACTCTCAGTTCCCACCCAGGCACAATGGAAATTGCTAAGACAAGTAAGAAACAATTGGAGCACCAAGTACCCTGTTTCTTTCTCTTTCTTTCTAAAAATGGAGTGTGTGTGTCTGAGTGTGCGTGTTCGATGAGGTACGTGCATCACTGATGAATACCATGCCGGCTGATGCGAGGCTCTGTCAAGTCGGGGAGCCCAAGGAGAGATGCAGCACTCCTGCTGAGAAACGCTGCAGTCTTATCTCCCTTCCTGTCTCCCCGTGCGTCGCCGACCTTCTCTTTCCACCTTTCTTTTCCCACTTTCTGAATTCGCTCCTATCTTTCGTCACCATCACTTTTCTGCACTCTTTTACCCTATCCCATCCACCCGTCCTCCCACCCTCCCTTACATACTCATTGCCAGCCTCCGCTCTATCTTTCCCCTTCATCCTCTGCAAATGGAGAGTCCGTTTGATGTCTTTATTTTTAGGCCATTATAGGGTGCTTCGGCTTTGCGTGTTCCCTATTAGCGTTGCAGTGAATGCTAAAAAATGTAAATGTGTACGCTTGCTAATGAGCTGGTAATTGCATATAATTACCAGTAAAAGTATACATTTAGTAGTGGGATTGCAGCACATTTCCCATGTTGAATTCAGTAACTGCATCTCCCTGATAATGTGGGGGCTGAGCACTGTATGTGGTGCTGTGACTTTCATTACAAGAACTGCATGGGTGTTAAGCATTAATGAGTGTTGTAGTACAGTGGCGTAATGGGTGTTAGTAGTGGAGAGTAGAGGCAGAATTAGTCCCATTAGTGGAGAGTTTATATCTGGGATAATTGTCAATTTTCCAATAAAAACTTTGCTGCAATTGCTTTACCATTGCTGATTGCTAGAGGGCGCACAGTTTCTTTTTTCACAGCTCAAGATGAGGCCATCAGGAAACAAAATCATGCCAGTCAGTAAGGCAGGCAGCCAATCATCAGATTCTTGCCTTCTAACACTAAGCATCTCTCTCTCTCACCTCGAGTTGGAGGCTGCTCACTTGCCCGTCTTGTTAATTATGTAAGCTTTACAACATCAGCGGCTAATGTGCGTCTGATGAGTATCTTTCATTCATTGTACTTTGCTAGGATTAGCCGGAGGAACAGAAATCAGGCCAACGCAAACAATAACTGAGTGAATTTACATTTTTGAGTTGATACTTGTTCACTGTACCTAAAAGCATAAACGCAGGGCCTGTTCTTTCACTGCTTCCTGACAGCGCTGACACTAACTAAAATTTTTGGAGATGATTAATTTGCTGATTAATCATTTTAAAATGTCATAATATGGTGGAAAATACTCACCATGGGAGTAAAATGTCAACAATGGATCAACCAGCCTAAACCAAAACATATTGTGTTTAACTAGGCTAATTAATCTGAAATTAATGCCCAATCTTGGTAATGTTTTTGTTTGATTATACTACTAGTAATGCCATGGAGTTTGTATCTACTTCGCTTTGTCATACATGTGAGTAAACTTAATATTTTGAAGTTTTTCACTGTTGGTCAGACAAATCCAAGACATCAACTTGGGCTGTAAAACATTTCTATTTATTTCATTTAATGTAACGGGTAAAAAAAGAAAATAGATAAAAATAGAAGCCCCACCAATTGGTCGAGGTAAATGGCTACACTACACATTCTTTCTATAATATACCCTTAGGTGGCTTTTGCTGAGATTTGGCAAAAAGATTTGGCATGATATAAATAAAAGTGCACTGCACCAGAATCTGTTGATCAAAAAACTAACTTGCCAATTAATCAATAAGTAATCATTATCTGTAGACCTAAATTATTTAAAACTAAAAAGGAAGGCATTTTGCTAAGAGCAACACATCATTTATCAATAATTTACACTGCTGCTGATTAATCTTCTGATGAGGGGCGAAGCATTTCAACAGTACCACCTAAAATAACAGAGTAAGATGAGAGTGTGCTGAGAAATTATACAAGTGTAATTAGACTAACAAAAATATGTATTTAAATTTTGTTTCAGCAGGCCTGTAGTTTATTAAAAAATAAACAGCTCTTGTATGATTTATTATTAGGGCTGTTGGTGGTGATGAGTAAGAGGTAGGAGACATGCTGTACTTTGCTGGTACCGACTGGTTCCTCTTGTCTTGGCGTCTGCTACCACTCCCAACCCCACATATGGTGGAGTCAGCACGGAGCTCGTCCACTGCGTATGTGTATGTGTGTGTACATGTGTGCTTTTTTTTCATTCTTCCGAAAAAGCGCATTTATCCATGAAAGAACAAAAGGGGGTGGAGAGGCGGGGGGGGGGGGGGGGAAACGCACAAAAGAGACAATTCAAAAAGAAATCCAAAGACTGTGATATTGGGCATGTGTGTGCACAGCCAGGAGTGTGCGTCCATCTGCGTGTTTTTACCATAAGACAATGTGTTAAAATGAGCCGCTTTGATTGCCGACGCTTTATGAGTCACAACTGATGACTCACAATCCACCTCCCCTGAACATGCACCCATGCACTCACACAAGACACACACTGACATACAGGCAAACACACCTCGCTCTCCACTGCCTTCATCCACTGACCGTGAAGAATATGTGCAGGCAGCCTTACTCATGCATATTTACACTGAACACATACTCACTCACCTACTCAGCGGGCACTCTCTAAAGGTTATTGTGTGTGAGTTTGCGTCTGTTTGTCCGTCCGTTCACGTACACGCATTTTTAAAGGTCACTTCAAGCGAGGCTGACCACTTGTCTGTGTAGCGTATAGATTGTTGGATTGATATCGAGAACACTTGGACATGCAGACAAACAACCATTATTAACTAGGCAGCCCGCTTCAGAGCTCGAAGAACATACAAATATCATAAACAAGCATAGCTGCCAATTATGACCAAGAGCCACTCGTCAATCCTATTCAGAATCTACAATCATTCATTCACCCAGAACCCTTCACGGTCTATTCTTGGAGAGACAGAGAGAAAAGAAAAGGGCAAAATCTGCTACTTGGCTTTAAGCACATTTTCCATCCAGATTATTGCTGCTCAATACTTTTCATGAAAAAATCCATTTCCCCCCTCTTCCTTTGGCTGCTCGATACTTATGAAAATCCAATTTGGCTCCCTCCTTTCTTTCTTCCCTCCACAATTCGTGCATTTTCACCCACTCAAAGTGATTAGTGATCTGTGGGTATCATTTCCAGGGAGAATGATAACTGTGTTTTATGGAGGAGGGGAAAGGTCCAGCGCTCCCCATCAGGGCTGATCTCCCTTGGTGAATGACTGGGCTGGGAGGGCAGACCGGAGCACCGCTGTCCCTTTGCAGATACAGGCAGTTGCTCTACATCACAGGAGAAAAGACGACTCACTTTATCTCTCCCTCGCTTCCTATTTCCCTCTCTGCTCCCTCTATCATTCATTCCTTTAGCTGTTCTCTCACAGGCACGGTCTCTTTTTCTCAATTTCTCCTGCCCACACACACAAACGCACACGCACACACACACATATGCTATATATCTTTCTAAGACACCCCTCCCCACACCAATCCACCCCCTCAAAGAAACTCATTTCAGCTTTGCAGGCTCCTCAAAAAGCCTCTTTACGCTGAGCTAACCTAAGCTAGGCTTCGTCTGCACCATTTGACAGCCTTTACATCTCAGTATGCAGAGCAAAAACACACTCGCGCAAACACACACGCAGCCTTTTCATGTGTACAGTGTCTGAAAGAGGCTTCAAAGGTTTAAAAAATAAATAAGAGAAACAGTTTTACTTTTTAGCCTATCACAATCCAAACATCCGTAATAGCGAGGGCATCCACTATACACAAATACACTGAATACATTGTGTAATAATGCTGGAAACATATGTTAATACATGTCTGTCCTTAAGTAGGTGATTTAAAATGCTGAGCATAAGCCAGATGAAGCCATTAAATTTTCACTGCCACCTGGATGATTCACGGCAGACATTTTAAGGCAGAAACTTCAGCAATGTGAGTTTACTTAGCAATCAAAACACAGAAAAAAAAGCCCAGATAGAAATATACTTGTCATAATAGAGATGTCTTACATGATAGATGTTTAGAGACATCATTTGTTCTCTTCAAGATATTTCTATCTGCTAGCTAGGATGAACATTTCATTAAATGGCACATTTCAGCGAATGCACGGCAGCCCTGTCACAATGGGAGACAGCCGTCATCACATCGTCTCTCTCATCCAATCAAAGAGCACAATAGACGCAGATCAGCCTGTCACGATCAAGCCTGTCTTCATGTGGGCCAATCAGTGTATTCATCAGCGTCATGCAGAGCCGACCGATCGAGCAGCACCTACCTTCCCGATTTTCAAAAGCACGGTAGGCTCGAGCTTCTATTCAGTCGCACGCATGCAGGCAAAAGTAACAGCACGCTCACGCACGCATATGCACACACACTCATACGTCAACACCTTACCTTACCAAAAATGAAACATTCCAATTTAACAGCAATTGCACATAAGAATTTGAAGCTGAACAGCTCTAAGTCTGAAATTACCATACATTCAAGAGCCTGTCAATACATTCAACTTCAAAACCATCCAGAATAGCTCATTAGCCATAGATACATAAAAAAGTATGGGAGGTACCTCTGAGCTTTCCTAAAATCACAAAGGGTGGTGTCCCACACAGAGTGTAAGAGGGCAGGAACAAAGAAGGAGAAGGAGAAGGGGGTGGGGCAAGAAGAAAAGAGGTGTGGCAGTGTGAGTTTTTTGGCCATCAGTGAACAGTTTTCAAGCAGACCAGTGGCACTTGTTTTTGGGGATGTCTTCAAAAACACTGGGCAACTTGTGTTTTGAGGTGTAGCAGCAATGCTTTCATATGCTGCAGGAACATCTGTTCAGAATCACATGCGCTCGCCAACGTATTAACGGGAGCCCATGTGAGCACCGGCAACGGCAGAGCGAGACATGCTGGAAGCAGATGAAAAGCCATGGAGGAGTGCGGATGTGCGTTTCTCTGAAAGCTTCCAGTCACTGATTCAAACCCTGTTGTAAGAGCACACATGCACATGTATGGCTACATCGTACACACACACACTCAGCACTCACATCCCTCTCAGTCAAACTCTTACACACAGATGAGAGAAAATGAAATGAGGTGAATAGTAAAGACCAAATCAAACCATCCATGTTGTCAGTCGGTCAGTCGGCCCATAGATCCATCTCCATGACCTGGAGCCCTGCCAAGTCTAATCCAACCAAGCGCTGAAGCAGCAGCCATCTACACCCTCCCGTTACTCCAGCCTTGACTACTGAATATATATCTTAGAAGAAGTTTCTCTCAGATTCATCACTTAACACCTAAAATAATCTTCAAAGGCATGGTTCAGGTCTAACTGTTTCAGCAAATTGCATTCGTTTCAGCTTAAATTAAAACTCTGGACTGTTTAACGTCTTAATCACGGAGAAAAAACTGACCTTCGTTCAGTGCCTAGAGAGACAACTTTCTTCGGCTCCAGGTGGCGATGAGGTGGGGGAGGGATACAAGGAGTGTTGGAGGAGTGTAGGGGGAGTTAAGAGGTAAGGGGGAGGGAAGGGTGATGGTATAGCAGAGGACAACAGGAAGTGAGGTAAGAGGAGGCCATACCTTGGTCGCCAATCATCAGGTGTGCCAGACCTTAAAGGAAGACAAGAGCACAGTCAGCACAGTAAAGGATCATGGGGTCTGTGTGTGCGCATGTATGTGATTTTGTGATACAGGAGTTTGTCAATGGCATGCTGATGAAGGCTAAATTTCTCTGTGCCGGTGTGTGTATCTGTGAGTGCATGAGTCATCTAAATTATACAAAATCTCTAAAAAACAAAACAAAACAACCCTCGCTTTGAAGACACTTACTTATCCTAGGCACCGATCCTACGCACAAACAGGTATGAACACAGACGTTTGCACATAGCCATAAACTAGGTCGTACACTTTACAGTATTTGCGCGTCTACATAACCTCGAGGCAAGAGCCACTTCAGATGATTGCGCATGAGATGTAGTACTTACCAGATATCAGCATCCAACCCCTACATACCCACACAGACCAACATACATCTAGGCTGGTTACCTTTTTTTAACCTGGCTATCTATTACTAATGTATTTCCATAACAGAAAATGTGCTGAGTGAGAGATGAAGGTAATACTGACATGGAAAAGATGTGAAAGCGAGAAGAGGAATGATGAAAAAGAAAAGATGATCATGATTACGAGTTAACTGAAGAGCAAGAAAGGTGTCGATTAGAAAAAAGAAGCGAGAAGAATGAGGAAAAGTTTGAACCAAGAGCAGGATATTGAAATAGATAGATAGATAGATAGATAGATAGATAGATAGATAGATAGATAGATAGATAGATAGATAGATAGATAGATAGATAGATAGATAGATAGATAGATAGATAGATAGATAGATAGATAGATAGTACAACCTACCTGGAGTGTAGCTGTGCTCTGGAAAGGTGTTGCGGCCGGCCGAGGAGAGAGAGAGACAGACATTCATTAACATGCATGCTCAGCCCTTGGGTTACCATGGCTACTTACTGTACATGCACACCTGTCCGGGGTTACCGCGGCAACACACATGCAAAAGTCCACGCACGGACACAATGGATACCATGCTGCACTGGTAGCCAAAACTGAGATTTATCTATACATACAGATGAACAGTCTCTCTACGACTCCACGCGGGTACAAAAACACATATCTAAGAGCGTAAACAAACACACGCCCACCCACACTTGTAGGGTACACAGGGGTGGAGGTAGGGGTATTCCGGTAGAGGGGTGGGGAGGGGGTGTTGGTGTAAATATACAGTCCTACCTGTAGGTTTGGATTCAAGAGCCATTTACCCCATAACTTACCTTGTAGCCGCTTCCTCTCCCCGGAGCCCCCCGACATATAGCATGCAACACACACTTTCAATCTCGCAATCTCTCCCACATCCTCTTTACCTCTCTCCCCTCCTTCTCTCTCTCTCGCTTTCTCTCTCTCTCTCTCTCTCACACACACACACACACACACACACACGCACACACACTCACACCAACGTCGACTATGGCAGTAATAATGATGTGAAATAGCAGGGTAAACATGTAGGGATGGATTAGCAGTGCAGGAAGACAAGGGGCATGCATGGTCCAATACTGGGACAGAGTGTGTGTGTCTGTGTGCTTGTGTGTACATGAAACTTTGGGCGCCTGTGTGTGGATGTGTGAGTCTTGAGCTTTGTGTTCATGTGAGTGTTTCCTTCCCTCTGCCCTTGTGCCGGTGGCATGGCAGAAACAGGTGGAACCATTAGCATGCTAACAGTGATTTGCCCTCAAGGACAATGCAAGCCAGGCCAGGCCTAACAAGCCAGGTTCACTCTGCCTTCACTGGAGGGCAAAATAACTTAGACAGTAATTACATTTATGCACGGGCTCTGCTCAAACTGTCTTCACTTACTACATCTATATTCTGAGTATCTCAAATCATTTTATTTCACCAAAGTGACATATTGATGTGCTCCGGAACAAAACCCTCATAAATAGTTCCTTCATTGCACTGGTATTAAATATGTAATATACTGCAGTTTTTTCAGGGCTGAGAATGCCTACAGTAAATAACAACATTACGCTTTGCAAATACTTCTAGGCTTGACACAAATCTGCAAAAATATGAGCAGGAATAAAAGTGGATCATTTGGGAGCCTTGAAGATACTGTGTAATTGTAAACGTGTACGGAAACTAAGACTGCCACAGCTAAATTGCTTATTTCTAGCATAGTCCTAAGGATTCATATTTTCCTCTAGCAGAGCATGTTCATTCTGTATTAAAGATTCATAACTGAATTTTTTTCTAATTTTTAGAGGGTTATAATTTTATCTCAAAGCTTTATTGTGCAGCTACACCGAGGCTGCTGGGTTCAAAATAACACAGTAATTTCAAGGTACCATATAAAAGATAAACCTTTATGCCCGGCTTTGCCTGACTCTACACAAAACAACTACACAGTGTCGGCTCATATACTCGCAAATAATGATCATCCCAGTTTTGAAAGCGACAACTCTTTCACAACCTACAATCAACATATTTGCAACCTTAGATGCTATTAACATGTTTTTGCTTCAGTCAAAGAGACCTGGGCCTCTAGTCCCCTTCTTTTTTAGCCATCCACTTAATTTTAAACACAAACTGAGAATTATCTCCTCTAAAGTGTGTCAGTGCATCTAGAATGAGAATTTCCTTTGAAAAACTATAAATCCGTAAGAGTAACTCACTGCTAGTGTTGCTGATGCATATATATTGGTTCAGCCTGCGGTTCCTGGGGTTTGAGATATCCCACAGTATCTTGTCACACCAAAATGAACAACAGCGCATGGGGCCAGCTTTTTTAAAAATAAATATTATAGATCCAGAACACACAAAATAGCCCTCCAGAAAATGTGGGCTATCCAAAGAAAACACATCATCTGCTCAGTTTTTCCTCACCAACTTCTTTATATCTCTGAACCAAGAATGATTCTGAGAATTTAAAGATGGCGTTGCACTCTTCTGTCCAAGGTCTGTGTGTTGGTTAGCTGGCTAAGAAAGACTGCACTTTCAGTAGAAAAGCTCAGTCCATTAAATCTGTTTCCAGAACTAATGTCTGTGAGTTTTTTTAATACTACTACCAGTAAGTAACTAAAAAAGATTTCAATTAACCTTCAAGAGCTGACTGTTAAGCTTCTTTAGGCTTTTTAAAAAAAAATTATTGTGCCTAATGTGCACTGATGAAATTGACAGATGAAAAAACTGCTGCTGATATGCTTGACACAGCTGAACCCACCTTCTCATTTTTCTTTAATTGCTGAGTTGCCCTTTTGGTTAACTGCAGTTTCCTCCACATAACAAACTGATGCATTTTCCTCCCTCACAGAATTTGTTATTGTCCTTCCTATCAATCAAGGCATTTGATTCCCCCCCTTCTAGCAACTGCACAAATCAACTAGTTTTCCTTTGACTGATTGCTTTAGAATTTAGGGTATAGAATTTGCCTCTTCTTTTCTTTTTTTTTGCCCATAAAGAATTTAATATATTAAATCCAAAAGCAATTAATAATTGTGACGCTATACGTGAAAAGCTGGCCAAATATAGAAACCAAAAATGCAGCTGCACACAAAAACAGCTATGCTATTTCCAGTGTTTGTTATCTGAAATTCACTGTCTGCAAATGCCTCTCAAAACTATGTCCCCAAAACGTAGCGTATCAACCCATTTCTGATGCATAAACTGCAAATAAAAGGCATGCTATTTTGCACTATATCCTTATCTGCCAAACCTCATGGCTATGAGGGGAAAGCCTGGCTCAGCTAAGCTACAAATGCCTTGGGGTGCAACCCGGTCAGACAGCCAGTGAAATTTTTAACTCTTTTTGGGGGGGCCATTTTAACCCAGAAGTTTTGCAATTTTATGCAAATTAATAATTAAAATAATGAAAACATTGAAAAATGTTGTGTTACAATTGCACATCATTTTCATTCAACATTTATGCCTAAACTCTGAAATCTTAATCTACAAAAATAAAAAGAGAAGAGTCTGAACTGATTTGCTTACACCAAAACTTAATGCTAAGCTACAATACCAAGTCTCAGAGCAAATTTCAGCTCTAAAGTAAAACACAATAATATGTTTTCTCTGAAGCTGCAATTTAGTTTGAAAAGAGAATTTCCACATTATTTTAACCATGTAATGCTACAAAGCTTCTTACTTAAGACATTGAAGCACATCCATCTAAGCAGACCTCCAAACTCGAGACTACAATTTATGTGACTACAATTACTAACAGCAGCCACTGGTGCCAAGAGAAAAAACATGACTCTGGCGCATGTTTTCCAAAACAATTGGCTTCACTCACAAATGAAATGTGAGTCCAACACTAGGAATATAAAACACCCCCTTAAAAGGAATAAGTGGCCTCTTGTTGAGCGACGAGTGCCAGAGAAAAGTAGATATTGTATCTGGTGTGAGCTTTTCCATAAAATGTCTTCACCTCTTATTTAGCCTGTAAAGCTACACCGCTGTTAGGAACCTCAGTGGTATTGTGACTAATGCTGGTGCTGGAGCCAGTGCACTGTGTGAATGTGTTTCTCTGTGTGATTGTATATTTTGTGTTGCACGTGTTTGTGCAGGTATGCGTGTGCCACTGCTGTCTGTCTCCCACTGTGCCCTAAGCAGCAGCAGCAGAACAGCAGACTGGATTAGACTGGCTTGGATCATACCTAATTCTCAGTGCAGCACTGAGTTTCTGCACAGAGCTGATCATAGCTTCACCTTTCACTTCCTGAACACACGTGCAGCACAAAAGCCCAACAACTGCTATTTATTTTAGCACTAATGATTTAGTCTGCAAAATGCCAAAACTACTAAATAATACTAAAAATTGTCTGGCGTTAAGTACCGGGGCACAAGATGATGCTTTTAAACTCTTATTTTTTCTGACCAGCAGCCCAAAACATAAATATATTAAATGTAAAATGATACAAATGACAAAAAAGACAGCATCTCTCACTTTTTAGAAACTAGATCAAGGGAATATTTGGCATTTCTACTTTAGAAGTGGCTTAAACGCATTTTCATGATTACTTAATCAGCAGATGACTCACCCAATTAATTGCTTTTTGCTCATAAAATATTGGAAAATAGTTAAATAATAGTCAAGGTAAGATACTCTGCTTGTTTTATTAGTCGGTACAAAACCCAATAAATATTCAGTTTACTTTCATATATGACAAAGAAAAACATCAAATGCTTACATTCGGGGACATTCTTTGTATTTTCTTCCTAATTAATTCATTTTTAATCATCAAAACAGCTGCTAATTAATTTTCTTCTTATTTCTCTCTCATATAGACTAATTATTTCCTCACAAATGAACATAAACGTACCTACTTTAATACCGTTTTTATCTCCGTGGCATGTTAGGAGTGGTGGTCAAGACTTTCATTATTGCCTTTGACGACCCTCTCCGTGCTGCGTCTGATTTTTAATTGCACTAACTTTTGCTTCCTCGCATCCCCTCTCCTCCGATGACCCGGAAAACTCCACATGTAGCAGTTTATTTTTACAGTGCTTGCTTTGTAGTGTCATTTACAGGATTGACAGAAAGCACATACTGAGGCGCAATGCACTGTTGTGCTGTGCCGTCAAGCAAAGCCCCAATTTGTTTTTTCATTTACAATCGAAAACATTTTTATGAAGCCACGTGGCGCATTTTAGTGCAAATAATAATGTAACAATTCAGAACAAACAGCACTGTTCTATACATGAATTAGAGGATTTAAAATGTTCATTTAATTACTATTATAGCTGCAGCTAATTCAATGTATTAAACAACTTTCATATTTCATGAATTTATAAACAAGAGATTTTCATATCCATCTGTCTTTAAAAGGTAAAATTTTAAATTGTTCCTTATAGAAGATTCTAGGAAATCTTTATGAATGAGTTAGACAGGGCGTCCAATTGTGAAGCCTGTTATAAGTAACCAGCAGCTCTTAAGGCTGGCACTATGGATCCATGGATTTGTATAATGGAAGCTTCGGCACCGCTGTCCTTGCATCTCGTCCTTGCATCTTCACCTTATATCCTCACTGGGAGGAGCTAAGATGCGAGAAAGAGATGTGAGGGGAGGAAGCAAAAAAGTATATTGAAAAGAAGCCCATATGTTGCCTTTTGTAGTGGTTAATAAGGTCATTTCAAAGTCATTAAATTCTAAATCAATAAATAGACTATGTCACTGATTCTTGTCTTAAAACATTTAGATATCACCTTGTTTTTACCAGTGGCTGGTAGGAGGTAACACAGCCTTTCTGTGTGGAGTCTGCATATTCTGCCTGTGCCGATACTGTGCAAAAATATGCATGTTAAGGTATTAACTGATTCTAATTTGGACATTGGTGTGACTGTAAGTGTGAATGGTTGTCTGTCTCCCTGTTGTTAGCCTAGTGATGAACTGGTGCCTGTCCAGTGTGACCTATGATAGCTGGGATAGTCTCCAGCCCTCCAACATGACTCTCATTTGAATAAGCAATTAAGAAAATAGATGGACAGATGTTAATGACCATCGCCAGACCACTACACCATGTGAGACATGGGGAAATCAAATGTTTCTGTGAGTCCACAAAATGCAACAGCTGTTAAAGTTCTGAAGAAAAACAACTGAAAACAAGGTCCAATGCAAAATCTGTAAAGACACCATTGAAACTGATAAGTACTGAATAATATTTTTGCTTAAAATGCCCATCTGCACCTGCTATGAAATGTGTGTGGCTATTTTCTTTCCAGGTACTAGAGGTGGACAACACAGGCAACCCTGGCAACACCTGAAGCCAGTGTGTTGACTTTACAACTAAACCTGTCATTGTTAGTTTAGGTTCACTTCTTATGCTTCCTATTTTTTTAATTAACTGTTTGTTAATTGCCTCGTTTGTGTGCATCTCCCTTGTTTGTTGTAGGACAGGTGGCCCGATTTGTGAACATGCCTCCTAGATTAAACACGCAGTAATCTCCACTCACTGCCACATGCGTGTAAACAGAGTGGAAAGACTGCGTGGCAGATATGATGCCTGAAGTCATTTGGAGCTGCAGGTACAAACGAGTGCAGAAGGGGGGAGGCTGGAGCTGAGGCGTGGAAGCAGGAGGGTTAGGAACGCATCTTTCATCGTGTCTTCTTATTAGTCCTGTTTCCATGGTAACCTAAGCCAGCCTACTGTCCACTAAATGCTAGGGTGTGATATGACGGGTGGCTAAAGGGGATGTGTGATGTTGAAATTGGTGCTGGGTGGGGTTTAAGGTTAGCCATGATGGAAGGCCACTCAGCTGTTTTTTGGCTGATACATTTGTGTCATTTAAAAAAAAGAAGAGGAAAAAGAAGAAAAATCAATTGCTGGGGGGGGGGGGGGGGGGGGCTGATTGGTATCGCTGGTGCTGAAAACAAAAAAGCACAGACTCGTTTTAGAGAGCTATCGATTAAGAATGCAAATTATCTCTGAATGAACTGAAGCAAATCTGAAGACACACACAACTTAGAAGGGGGAAATTAACGAATTTGCAATGATAACCATAACCTGGTAGCTGAGTTCATTAAGCAGCTGTTTCATTTTTGTAACAGCCATCAGTACGCTGCCCAATGTATTGGCACTTGTAGTGACCAAAGGCACTACTGGAAGTATTAAGAGAAGGTCTTCTAGCAGTTATAAAACGATCTGCGGCATACTTACAAGCGTTTATAGTCTGACTTTTTCATCTTTATAAACACAACACTGTCTCCTTTTTTATTATGCATAAAAGCACTGACACAAAATCATTACACACAATCACACAGACGCAAACAGAGCATCTTAACAGGCTGCAAGCTGTTCAAATTAATGGCAGGCGATAGATTGTACACACATCATTCAGCACCCTATGTATGGTACCCCTGAAGGCCATTTAGAATCAATGCAAATCCATTAACACAGGCAGGCAGGTGTCGGCCATATAACAACCACTGATTTCCAGCATCTAAGCCCTGCTCCAATTAGAGTTTCTCAACATGAGCCAACAGCCATGTCCACAACTGATCTATATAGTTATTGTGTTTTGCCAAATGCACCTACTGAGCTCCTCAAAACCTGCAGCCAGCCATTTTAGTGACTTTCAAGAATTTGTTTCAAATTGTTTTCAAGCTCTCTTCTCCAGCTTCACTACACTGACTTCTCTTCCTGGGAGTGGGCTTAATTTTGGGTTCTGGAGGAGCTCACTTAAACTGGGAGCCACCGGCAGGTGTAAGAAATCAATCTCAAACATAATCAGTATGCATGTCTTGCACTGTTTGTGAAGGCTCCTGGTCCATACACACAAATTGAAGGTAAATGTGAAGGTGTGAATGAGAAATAGATATCTTTGTTGAAGGACTTGGTGTTTGTAAAGAGAGGTATACATATATGTCCACATATGTAAGCGTATGTGCATGTGTCTTTTGAGGTGTACATGTGTATGTGTAAAGGATGGGATGTATATGATGGGTCAGCATGATTTTGGGCCTTACCTTCGCTGCAGTCATTGCCTTGGTAGCCGGTGTCGGAGCAGTCGCAGACAGCCTGGTCGTTGACCACATTGCACACCCCTCCGTTCTGGCACTGATGGTCTGGGCCACAGCCAGCTGTTACTGTGACGCCCTCTGAGCCGTCTAGTGTCACCAGTGAGCCGTTGATGCTCACTGCCGTGATCCAGCCACGGAAGGCAGGGTGTTCCCGCACTGAAGGAGAGGTGAGGCGGAGGGGCGAAGAATGTAGCTCTGGGCTCACCCCGCCCATGTAGGTATGACTGAATACTGTCATGTCTCTTCTCTTACTCTTCACTTCTGCCCATCCTTCCAATCGCCCATCCACCTCCAACGAGGTGTTCCTCCAATCCCGCTTGACACGCACTGCGTGCCACCGCCCATCACTCACCGCCACACCTGACTGCAGCTCAGCCGGCTCAGCACAGAAGATGGAGAAACGCAGCCGAAGGTGACCGTGGAGAAGCAGCAGCTCCAGAAAGTCGCAGAATCCCTCGTCATCCAGGTAGAGCAGCAGGCCCTCCTGGCTGTGAGTCCGCAGGCTGAAGCTCAGCACACTCTCGCAGCAAGCGTTCCATACTGGGAACCGCCCCCACTGGCTGGAAACGCCTCCAAACTCCAGGACCTCACCTTGGGCCTGGCCCCCCACGCTGCACAGGCAGAGCCCCAGGAAGAGCAGTGGGGCTGCCGCCCAAACACAAACCGCCATTACACTCATACACACACTCACGCTCACACTCACACACACACACGGGAGGAGATAGTGGCTAGAGCTGGGGTGTTCCCTCTAGCCTACAGCTCATGGTGACAACTGTAGGGGCTTGTGAAGAACTCTTTATGGGTTTCTCAGGTGACCCTTCTATCTTGCAAGTGCTCCTTTCAAAGGTTGGCTCCTATAGGATTCAGCTCCAGGAAAGGGAGGGGGTCAAACAGCGGCTCCCGCCATCCTTTCAGTATGCTTTGGACATCTTTTTTTCCCTTGGCCTCTTGTTTGTGTCGTCTCTGAGATGCTCAGTGTCTCCTCTCCATTCAGTCTTTATTCTTATCTTCTGACATATGAGATTCCAGGTGTGTGTGTTTGTGTGAACGTCTGTGTGAGTGTTAGATATGTGACAAATTGTATGTGAACTCCATCTTTGTGCCCTAGATAGGGCCTTATCCCCCATGCAGGCAATTCCCCACGGAGTACAAGTGCAAGTGTGTGTGTGTGTGTGTGTGTGTCTCACACACTGGTAATGGAGAGAAATGACACCGTCATAGCAGTATTTTCTCCCCCTCCTCCCTTTCTTAGTAGGGCAAGACTTAAAGTGTGTGTGGGCAAAAAAAAATATGTGTGTGTTTGTGTGTGTTCGAATGTATGTGTGTGTGCAAGTGAGGTATGTGTGTCTCTCACTGCCGCGTCATCACTCTCTCCAGCGACCTACAGAGAGAACAGAGACGGCACAATCAACCAGGGTCACACACACACTCACGCATACATATATATACAATACACAAACTCTCGCGCACACATACACAACCTGATCCCGCTGTTGTTCTCAGATTACTCTTTCTCGTGCATTTCTGCGCGCATACACACAAAGACATCATATTGTCACACTACACAAGGAGCAGGCCCACATAAGTCTTTATAAACATACAGATTAACACGTAGAATTTTTACTTCCACGCAGCCCACACGGCAGTGGTTTAAGCCAAGCACATACAGTATATAGGCACGCGCATACATACATACATACACAAACAGCACCTCCTTCA
Source organism: Rhamphochromis sp. 'chilingali' (assembly GCF_963969265.1). NCBI lineage: Eukaryota > Metazoa > Chordata > Actinopteri > Cichliformes > Cichlidae > Rhamphochromis > Rhamphochromis sp. 'chilingali'. The sequence continues at coordinate 21,326,926 of NC_137950.1, read as the reverse complement.
GCAGAGCTCCCATCATGCCGCAGGAGATTTTTATAAGGGGGCATACCTGCGGCGGCCTTAATGTCCAAAAAGAACAGCTGGACCCACTCTGACACTGGCGGTATTCTTACAGATTTTAATCAACACCTTTCGTGTTTCAGTTTATTTTGTAAATGGGTTTAACGAGGCTACCTCGCGGCACCGTCAAACACCGTGTTAGGTTCATCACAAAGAGCGGGAGCAGCACCGCGCGCTGCGGCGGATGACTCAAACCGCCTCGCTTTTATCGAATTAACGGCTTCAGAGCCCATTTCAAACAGTTGAACACATTCACACGCGCACACACGGCACAACCCCACAGTGGCAGCAAATGCACACGCACAGTGGACTACACGTAGCGTCTTCTCGGAGTCTTTGAGAGGCGAAAAGCGGCGACATCACAGTTATTGATAGACGGGGTGAATGAATGCGGTTGAAATATCGATTCTCGATTTGCGGCTATATTTTCTCTCCATTTTTTTCTCCCTCTCGACTACACCGGGGGTTCGGTCTCATCACCTGAGCCCTTAGCGCCTGACGTTAACTACAGCTTAGCTCACCGGTTACATGTTAATTACTTTTTTTTTTCTTTATACGGTTAACCTGCTGTTTTAATTGGAATTACACCTGTAATAGTGTCGTGGCAGCCTCGCCCCGGTAAATAAAAGGCAAACCGACCGCGGTGTTCCCTCAGCTCAGGCACATATTACACTAGAAAACCGACCTACCTCACGCGCATCCTGTGGTTCCGTGGCAACAGTGCCGCGCGCGGCTCATCGATTTCCCTTCCATTTGAGGAGAATCTCCCCCGAATTCGCGAGAGAGGAGAGAGCAGGCGCGCGCCTGGTGGCAGACTGAGTCGGTCTACCGGACAGGGACGAAACTATCATAGGATCGCCTCCAGGCGACAAGGTGCTATTGCTCTCTCTCTCATACACACTCTCTCTAGCTTCCCTTTCCTCTCTCGCGCTCAATCTCTCTCTCTCTCTCTCGCTCGCTCTCTCTCTCTCTGTGACTCAATGCCGCTCTCCCCCTCTCCTTCTCTCCGTTCTCCTGAGGAGGAAAAGGTGCAGTCTGATGCTCTCCGCGAGACTCGACAGAGGGAACGTCACGTGGTCGCAGGAGAACGATGGAGTGTGAATGTGTATTTGTGTGTATGTGTGTGTGTGTGTGTGTGTGTGTGTGTGTAAGAGAGAGAGAGAGTGAGAGGAGAGGATGGGCGGGGCCGCGCGCCGCTGCAGCACCTTGGACAGGGCGCACTCACCGCCCGTACGAAGCTGAAACGCTATTACCGGAGGCAGAAAATGAGGCGAGAGCCTGGGTAGATCCGAATGATTAAATCCGTGAGTGACAGTGAGGATGGTCTTTACTTCACTGGCGCCACAGGAGCGAGAGTAAAGACAGCGATTCAGTGAACTGTGGGGGAAAGGACGGATTGAAGAGGCCGTGTCAGTTTACAGATCTCTCTCAATCTGTTTCTCTTCTCACACAGAGAAAACATAATCCATCTGAAAATAGATTACATACGGTGTTCAGACACCACACGGACATATTACTGTTCACACCCTCCTTAGTTCCAGTTAAGAGAAACCTTCAGGGTGGATAAGGCCCTTGAACACTCTGACCTCAGCCCCTTCCAACACCTTTGGGATGAGCTAGTGCCATTTCTGTGTCAGGCCTTAAAGCCCACCAGTGTCTTACTAACTGTGCCAGGAGTGTTAATCTCACGCTCTAGTGACTGAACTGGAACAAATCCACAACCATATAGTGTCAGCACATTAGACTGAGATGTTCAACAATAATTTATGGCTGCCATATCTTAGATAAGAATCTGAGCATTATTATTATTTTTATTTTATTTTATTTTCAGTTTCTGATTTTAATTGATTTTAGTTATTGTTCCCACAGTGGAATTTATTGTTTCAATTGTCTTTTTAAGTGTTTTAAAACACTTTGTTTTTGCTGTCTTTTCATTAGCTTCAGTTTTAGTTTTAGTCTTTTTATTTGTCATAATGAGGGTATTTGTCAGGGTCAAGATTTAAGAACCTTACAAAAGGTATTCCAAACAAACACAGTTGAATCACACTCATCTTGAAATCCTGGGTCTAGGTAAAGAGATGCACCCACACCTCAATGGGCAGGTTGTTGTCAAATGCAACAAGCTGAAAAAGAAATACATTTCCTTTCCAGTTTTATGAGCACAATGTTTTGTTTTAGTGGATTTTAGTATTTCTTTCTTAGTTTTTGCATATTTGTCTGACTTGCATGTTTCAGATCATCAGACAATTTTTAATATTAGACAAAGATAACCCTAGCAAACACAAAATGCAGTTTTAAAAAGATTATTGAATTTATTAAGAGAATAAAGCTCTCCAGACCTACTTGGCCCTATATGTGACAGATTAACTGCCTCCCGGTTTTAAATTATTAATTAACTTTATTGTTAATTATCCAATTTTTGGGGGAAAGTTGAGTTCACTTTCACTAGCCTCACCGAGGCCTGATTGCCGCCAGATCCGTTGACTCAAGAAATTGCTTAAATAGAAACTGTCTGACGAAGTGAAGATCTCAAAAGCAACACATCATGCCACGATCTAAAGGAACAAGAACAGATGAGATACAAAGTCATTTATCAATCTGGAAAGGGTTGCAAAGCCACTTTTAGCTTTGGGACCCCAGTAAACCACTGTAAGAACCATTATCTACAAATGGAGTAAATTTGGAACAGCGGTGAACTTTCCCCGAAGCGGCCAGGCTATTAAAATATCTCAAAGAGCACATCAACGACCCATCCAGGAGAGTTCCAAGTAGAAAACCACTGGTGACCAAAGGGAACACAAAGGCTTGTCTCACATTTGCCAAATAACATCTTGATGATCCCTGGGAATTTTGGGAAAAATATTCTGTGGCCTGACGAGACAAAGGCATAATGTTTTCAGGGAAGTTTTGAGTCCTGCTACATCTAGCATAAAATTAACACAGCATTTCATAAGAAGAACATCATGCCAACAGTCAAACATGGTGGTGGTTGTGTGATGGTCTGGGGTTACTTTACTACTTCAGCACCTGTAGAATTTGTTGTAATTGATGGAAACATAGATTCTGCTCTATATAAGAAAGAGAATGTCCAGCCTGAAGCTCAAGTTCACTTAGTTTATGTGGCAGGACAATGGTCCAAAACACACCAGCAAGTCCACCTCTGAATGTTAAACAAGTGAAAATGAACAAAAAGAGGTTTTGGAGTGGCCTATTTAAACTTCTGACTTAAATCAGGTTGAAATGCTTTGGCATTATCTTAAACAGGTTGTTCATGCTAGACAAAAAAAAAACTTCATTTAAAAGCTGCACCATGTATTTCCTCAGGTCTAATATTAAAATTAGTTTGATGCTCTGAAACAAGGGTGACAAACATGCAAAAAATGAATAAATCAGGAGGAGAGCAAATACGTTTTTACAGCATTGTCACGGTCCTGGGTCGGTTCGACCCAGCATTTTGAGTTTCTTATGTTTTAGTTTATTTTTGCATTATGGATCATTTCTTATTCTCTGGTGATACTGTTTTGATTATAATTATGTTCTGTTCCTTTAGCTATCCGATGATGATGATGATTATTTCTGGTTTAGGTCTTGCTATCTTGCCCTCATTTTTAGTTTAGGTTGCCTGTGCTTAGTCTTCTCTGCCCGTATGTCCCTCTGTCTGTCCAGGGTGTCTTGTCTGGTCCTCTGTGTCTGTTAGTTTCCTGTTTTATTCTGAAGGTCCTTGTCTTATGTGAGTGTTTTCAGGTTACGTTTCCCCTGCCTCGTCAGTTGTGATTTTCCCCAGGTGTGTTCCCCAGGTGTGTAATCGCTTGATTACTGCCTCAGTGTATTTAAACCCAGTGTGTCTTTGTGTCAGTGTCGCGTCGTTAACGTCTGTTCATCCTCTTACCCCGCCCCCCCGTGTGTTCTGTTTGCCGTCCTGCTAGTTTATTTGCATTCCAGTCTAGCGAGTTCTTTGTTCAGTCTGCTTTTCCTCAATAAAGCTGAGGGTTTTGAGTTCACCTATGTCTCCGTGAGTCCTGCTCTTGGGTCCACCTTTTTGCCTGCCTTCACACAGCCGAAACATGACAAGCACTCTGTGTAACTTTTTTTTCCACAACTAATTTTAGTTTCAACTTTTGTTTCAGTTAGCAACCTCGGTGTGCATATATTTCAGAACAGTGTTTGAAATCCCCCTGACTCATGATTTGTGTGTGTTATGCAGTGGGTCTCAAATGGTATGCCCATGCACGCCAGTGTGCCGTGAGGTAAGTTCAGGTGCGCCAACCATACATTATTAAAGCACTAAAGTTATGATGGAATTGGTAATTTACTGTGCCAGGACTTTGTATGCATTCATTTCTTATACAGAGGAAAATTCCTACAAATGACTTTTGCTAAAATCCATTCGCACCATTGTCAGATTGTGGGGAATATTGCAGCCAGACACAGAGAAGCATGCGGTGTTAAGTCCCTGATCTGTTGGGAAAAGTTGGACAATGCTAATACAATTTCAAGTATTCATAGATAGTATAAAAGATGGATTGGGTTCCTGCTCTGAAGAATGAAGTTTGAACCTGCATTCTTTCTAACAGCCATAATGGAGGTCTTCTTAGGTTGCAAAAAGGCTACAAGGTTTTAAAACAAAGGCGATGGGAAAGATTCCTCAGCACCCTTTCTCTATGACCTGGGTAAAGGAGGAAGATCCAGGGGATGTGGCATGCACTGTCCTTGTTTTTTTTTAGTCAGAACCATTTCTCTGATGTCATGTCAGGTTTAAAAAAACACCAATATGTAGATGATCAAAAAGCTCAGCACAAGGCTTTCTAACAGGACTTCTCTAAACATTGTGTGAGCTCACAGGGGCTATGTCCATACATTTCATGCAAGGAAGGTAAAATGGGTCTAATCCAGTGTCAGCAAGGCTGTTCACTGGTCTGAGTAAAAGCACTGAATCACAGAAACCTTAGACGAAAGTGGCAAAACTCACAAAAGTTGCACTTCCAGATGCCAAAACAGGCAACAAAAAGTGCTTTTGCTTTACATTTCCACCAAAAAATGGAAATATTTTTATGTTTGTAAGATAACTGAGGCTTAAAAAAACCCTGAAATATAAAAATGAGTGTAATTTGTAGTTTTAATTCATCACTATGTATAACTGTGTAATGCACAGACATGCACTAGCATCCACTTTTGAAATTCGCAAAAGTTGAGGCTTCCACATACTTGGGGCATGTGGTGTAAACTAGATGTACAGATTGGGATCCCATCCAAGCTCCTCAGCAAACACACATGCAGAGCAAACACTTTTTTCCAGCCCATCCCCGGGAGGGAGGGGATTCCAGCTGTGTTGAGCCCAGCTCAAAGGTGCTCTCTCTGGGCTCCCTGGGCCAGCTGCTGCTGCTGCTCTTCTTCTCTCTCTTCTACTGGATCTATATACAAGCCCAGCTCAAGAACAAAATGACTAAAATGAAAACATCTGAAATTGACTTCCATACACCTATAGGTAATTATTGTCATTCACAATGTGCAAATAGTTCAAACTTCATGTATGTCAAGAACAAATGCATGTCTTTGTGTGAAGTGTTAGTGTTTATTGTAAGCAAATATCCAAAGCCAAAGATGATTTTCTTTGTTCTAATCAGGCATGATGGTGATGTGAATGCTGTTTGTTTTTGAGGTTCATATCTCATATCTATGTTATGACTCTATTTGAAAACCACACTCATATTAACATGGAACAAATAATCCTCAATAGAAATTTATGGTACAGTTCTGGATGGCGGTTGTCCTCGCTCTGCCCCCAAGGAGCCAATCAACAGCTGAACTGGAAAACATATGAGCCAATCATCTAGTTGTGCACTATTAAGGGATTAGAGCCCTTTCAACTGTGCAGTAGCATGCACATCTTCTTGTTATATACTAAACATGAAGTCCAGTGTATTTTTAAAAAAATCTTGGCCTACTGTATCTGCCTGCTGTTAATATGGGTATAGTATAATTTTGATAGAAGCCTCAAAATAAAGGGAGTTAATAAGATGACTGCTGTGTCACTAAATGTCCTCTAGAAGGACTTTGGTTACATATAACTTGACATAGGCATTATTAAATTTCAACTGAGAGTACAAGCCATACTTTGGCCATACTACTACTTTGTCATACCGACACCTTCATCAGGTGCTGGAAGGAGAATGAGTTATAGAACTAGGAAACTGGCAGCTGAAGGTTGGCGCCTCCTGTAAAAAGAACAGCCCTGACCTTACTGGAGGAGCTGATTCAAGATGCACTTTAAAGAAACACTGAATGGAGTCCTTACACTGATGTTCAGCTGTTAAATGCACTCCATCTTTAATCCTGTCTTTGTACGCTAGCTACCATCTTTAGCTGTGTTTGTTTGGAGAAGATTGCACAATCTGACTGCTGTTTGAGATATTTGCTTATGTACACATTTGCTCCACCAAGGCAGACGACTGTTAAGAAGGCAGCTTTATGGTAAATAAATATGACCACACAAAGGCTCAAATTGATTTGAGCAACAGATATCAAAGCAAAACCGCAGAAAGCCCACGATGAGGTAAAGATGGGAGGTCTGAGCGAGCAGTTGTGCACTTGTTTCAGTGGGTGTTCTTATGTGTGACGGGAGTGTTGGCGAGAGAAGAGGAGCGAACCAGACAGGGAGGAGGAGGAGTTACTATGGAAACTATCCCAACATCAGCACCTGGTTTCCCATTGGACTGACCACCAACACCACTCCACCATAACTGCCTCATACTACTCGTTTTTCCTCCTCCTTCTTCTCGCTCTCTCCTCCCATCCTCGTGACCTTTTGGACCAAATGGCATTATCAAATAATAACGTTCCTCCCTGTGTTCCCCTGTGAAATAAAGAAACACCACAGAAGATGTGGTAAGCATTTCTAGTGCAGAGTGTGACATGCATAAACAAATTCATTCACATGCAGTCACTGAATGAAGTATTGATGAAGCAGTTTCTGTTTACAGTGTGTTCCTGACTGCTTTTTTTCTCACTAGAATTAATAAAAATTGTTCCTGATTCTAGAAGATGCTTGAAATTAGAAACACTTTCAGACTTTTTTTTGGATGGATATATGGATATTTTTTCCAGCAAAGATTTCGGATTCAAAGTTTAATGATGGGTACCCTCATATAATTACATGCAATAATTCTAAAAGGCTGGGCAGCAAACTTCACGCGACTTCTGTTTTATTTAATGGATGAACCCGGGATGAAACTCCTTCTCAGCTGATTAAGATAGAAATGAGCAAAATGGAAAGGCACAGAGGAGGCTCAATTCAGCATGCTGCAGAGCAGGTTATCTGTTTCTACAAGAGCCATCAAGACGCGATGTGATGCATCATCAGTCTGTAAGAGGCACAGGGAAATGCATTATACCATGAGCATTTTAAATTGCTGCGACTCTATCAGCCGGCATTAAGCGTGACAGATATGGGCCGCCTCTGATTGCATTAGTCTTTATTGAATGATGAGGTTCTGTACATATCTCCATCCACATCCCTTCTTCCTCTCTTTCCTCCTTCTAACTTCCCCTCTCTCTTCCTCCCTCTGACAGGCTGACAGCAGGCAGTGACCCCTGACTCTTTGCCTACTCAGCAAAGAGAAGGTCACTGTATATGTGTGTGGGTGTGTATACATATTTCCTTTATGTATGTGTGCGTGTGTGCGGCAGCACTTGTGCGCGGGTAATATGTGTCTGGGCTGCCAGCAGAGAAAATATACAGCCAAAAATAAAAACTCATCTGTCAGCATCCAGCGTAAGTGCGTGTGTTTGTGTGCCCATATTTTTGTGCTTGCATTTATGTCAGTTTGCGCCGCTGTGTTTGGAGCTCTGAGCTTCAGATGACGAGGTTTACCTAGCTGATGCCATGAATGGTGACAAACAGCGTGTTGAAATCGCAGGTTTTTAGCGGTGATGCGATATAAAAGTGGGATTATACGCATGCAGGGGAGTTTTCCCCGTCATTTAAAACACTTAATTCCACAGTGGTGTGAGAATATGATTATTATGGTAAGATTTTCTGAGTCAGGCCCACTGCTGTCATGGAGAGAGGGTGATCTTTGTGTATGTGAAAGTGTGTATCTGTGCGTGCGCATAAGTGAGTTAGTGTGTGTATGTGTGAGTGTGTTTGACAGGCAACCACCCTTTTCTAAATGAGATTAAATGGGAGGTTTGTCTCTAATCGTGTTGTAATGAGTTTCTGTGTAGCTCATACATTTACTAATTCCACTTGCCAATAGTGCAAACAGCCACGTGTGTGCATGGGCGTATATGTGTGTGTATGGGTGTGTCTCTGCGTGGGAGGTAGCAGAGGTCACCTCCCTGCAATCTTACTCTCATTTATAACAATAGCGCTGACCTGTCCTCATCAAAGGATTGCAATTTCGAAACACAAATAACATTAGCTCGTGTGCACAAACATGCACACATGGATGCCCCTGGTGGACACGCACACAAACACACACGCACTCACACACATCAAGCACAAGTCCATCTGTGTATGGATCTGTGTGTCATTAGAACTCTCAGCAGGCATTAGCATTGATCATCTGACCAGCAGATGGAGAGTGACCGACAAGTACCAAACAAAGCCTGTCTGATTGTGTGTCTGTGTGTCTGTGTGTGTGCTTGCAGAGAAGTGGGTGAAGAGGTTGAAAGACAGGAGAGAGTGAGTGTCTGTGAGGCTATGTATTGCATGGCCAAAAAAAAAAGGAGAAAAGAAGAAAAATCAAGATCCACTGTAAATTTGGTTTGCATCACCGATTTCACATTTGTAAATGTGGATATGCGCAGAGCTTTTTGTGTGTCTGCAAAAATCAAAATGACCATAACTCTTGACCTCAGAGCAGCGACTGGTTGTCATGCAGCTCAGCACAGCCTGCGGCACTCCATGGCCTACAGTTAGAGGTCAAGGCTCAGAGCAGTTCTGAGCAGTGGACTGGATTTTCAGAGTTAATAATAAAAGAGAAAACCAGTAACGAGGAACACACCGCCACCTTGTACATCTGAACTTTTACCTTTTGCTCTGTGGCCTCTGAAATACCACGCACTGAGAACACTGCAGCACCCAAGTACCTGAACATGCATGCACTTTACATGTAAATTACACCTTCAGCACACACACACACACTCACACACATACACACACACACACCACAATGGGATCTCATACACTGTATAAGCAGTTGCCGAGCTTTTTCATCTTACACACCACCACAACCCAGTCAACTCAAGAACCTCTTCATCAGCAACACCGCTCATGTTCAAATATGTTAATTTGAACCCATTTCAAACTGAATGTGGAATAATTTCAGTTTAGCATCTACAGTTAATGACTGCATCAGCTTAATCACCGTTTAGGCAGCTTTCATAATGTTTAGCAGCCAGTTTTAACTGTTTATCCATTAAGTTTATCTTATTGTTTCTCCAGTCTTACCGTTATTTGTTAGCATTTCTTTCAGATTGTTTAAGCTAATATTTCCATGGACCCCTAGTTATCATGAGATACAGGAATCATTGCACAAAATGACAAATAAACTATACAGACACCCCCAAACTATTTCTCTCATTTAAAAAGACCAGTAGGACTAGGGCACATTTTAAAAATAATAACTGCCTTAGTTTGTGGATTCAGGTTTCTTTCTTTCTTTCTTTCTTTCTTTCTTTCTTTCTTTCTTTCTTTCTTTCTTTCTTTCTTTCTTTCTTTCTTTCTTTCTTTCTTTCTTTCTTTCTTTCTTTCTTTCTTTCTTTCTTTTTTACTGTCACACTTTCTTGAGTTAGGTAGGCTACTGGGACACTTAATGAGGAAGAAGCATCATTAATAGGTCCAGAAAAAGCTGTGTAGCATGGGTAATTCCTGAGGATTTTATAACAGCCAAAGCCAAATGTACCTTGATTTAGGTTATAGTGGCAGGCACGTTTGGCTTTGTACAAAAAAAGTACAAAAATCTAGAGTCTTTCTTCCAAAGAGCCAGATGTTCTTGTAAACCTTTGAGCAATATTGCTTTAGCCTTAGGTCTTTCAAACTTTTTCTTCGGACACTTTTTCTTTAGAGTCCTTGTACTTGACAATTTTCAGAAAAATATTTTATTCTTGTTAGTTTGTTAGTTTGTTGAACTACTTAGCACTCACCTATGAATCAATCAAGCATACGATGGCCCTCAACTCAAAAGAGGACCAGTGTTGTGTCTGCACATAATAGTAACTCAGCAAGTTCAAATTGTTTCTTTAGATACTTCGTAACTGTTGCATAAACATAAAATTTGTTCCCATTTATTTAGTTCTACAATGTCAACGATGCCACAGTTTGACATGTTTTGTGTTTTAAGTGCTCAATAAACTTTACAACGAGAATCCTAAAGAGCCCTTAGTCAAAAAATTTTCATATCTTGTGTCTTTAAAATATTTGAAGAAACTGGACAAATGGAGGAAAAAAGAAAAAGTGGCAGACCTAAAAAACTATCTACAGCAAAGGAACAGTGGCAGAGAATAATATTTGTTAAGAAATGGGGGGCAAAATCCAGCAACAATCTGACAGAGGACCTGAGAGATGGATCTGGTCCTTCAGCTGGTCCAGCTACTGTTCACTGAAGCGTCATCAGAAATTGTCTCAGAGGAAAGGTGGCTGTCAAGAAGCCTTTATTAAGAAAGGGAAACAGGGAGAAAAGGCTAATATATGACAAATTATACAAGAACTGGTCTGCTGGAGTGATGAATCCAAATTTGAAATGTCTGCTTTAAATCATCATCAATATGTACAGGGGAGAAGCAGAATAATTAATGTCTACCGGCATCTGTACAGCACGGTGGAGTGGTCATGGTTTGTGGTTGCATTTAAGCCAGTGCTGTTGGAAGTCTCACCAAAATGATGAAATTATGAACTCATAAAAATACAGTCAGATTTTCATCTATCATGCAATTCTGTATTGAAGGATCTGACTAGACCCAGCTTCATTTTCCAGCAAGACAGTGATCCCCAAATCCCAGCCAATGCAGTAAAAACAGATAGATAGAAAAACACAGAATTGAACATTCTCAGTCATGCACTGGCATCCCCAGAGCCCAGAACTCAGGAGTATTGAAGCAGTGTGAGATCGTCTTGACATAGAATGAAACAAAAGGCAGCCAACATCCAAGGAAGAGCTTTGAATGTCCTCCAAGAATCCTGGAGAACTGGTCCTGAAGTCTATTTAAAGAAATGGCATGAAAACTTGCCTAAGAGAAATTGGGCTGTGCTGAAGAATAAAGGTGGGCTTAGCAGATATTGACTTTTAAGTTAGTTAGAATTGAAGAAACTCTGTTTTTGCCTTATATACTGTATTCACATATGTGTTTTTTGCACATTTCAATAAAATGCTGTGCCTGTTTCCCCCTTTTTCTTGCAAATATAAACGTGAATGGTGGCTCAAGACTTTTGAATAGTACTGTAAGAAGAATTTGCGCACGATTTTAAGAACTGGTTGATGGGATTTGCCCTGATTCAGCCAAAGGAGGGGAATCAGGGTCGAGTATGGATGTTGGTTGACGTGGTCTGACTCACTGTTTGTTGTCTCATCATTCAAGATCATCGTGTGGTGTAGCATTAACATTTCCTGTAATGAAAAACCACCCCAGACCAGAAGCACACAAAATGTAGTTTGTATTGATTACACACATGAAGTGCCCCATTTATGTGCTCTGTATGTGTGTGTGTGTGTGTGTGTGTGTGTGTGTGTGTGTGTGTGTGTGTGTGTGTGTGTGTGTGTGTGTGTGTGTGTGCAAGCATGCAGGTGCAAGTGTGAACACTCAGGCCATGTTAGAGAGGGGCATGAATTAGGAAGTGTGAGCAGAGAGAGGAGGGTTACTATGACAACAGGGGAGAAGTTCCAGGTGACACGGAGATCGTTGAGATGCTAATTGTCCATTTTCAATCCTCCATAAACTTTAACAGCCACTCTGCCTCCACATGTTATTCTAACTCATTCACAGAGTATACCTCTGGGATGTACAGCTATTCCACTCTCCCTCTCTCTTTTCATTTATAATGACACCCCCATCCTCCCTTCACACTCTTTCATCTCCTTCCTGCTTTCTTCTGCCATCACAGGCAGAGAGAGGGAGACTATGTAAATATCACAGAGGATCTGGAGCATATGTGTGCATCTCTCATGAGGCCAACCAACACCTGATCATCAGACTCTCGTTTCATTCGCCTCGTCCTTGCTCTCTTCCCCCCTCTCCTCAATTTCCTCCTGTCCAAATTCATCTCCTTCCAAGTTCCCCACTCCATTTTTTCTCCCTCCTCCCTCTCACCGCTCCTGCTGTTTATCTCCACCACCGCTCCCTCCCCATGCACTGCGTTTAACCACTTTGTTCCCCTTTAAGATAAAGATAATTAAATCAGCAACTAAATGAGAGAGACTGCGCTGCTGGCGTCACCACTTTGATGTTCTATTTCAGCACTATATTATCAACATCAACTCATCAGTCCCAAACTACTGTTGCTCACGCACAGTCACACACATATGCACAATTCTTGCATCCACACAACACATTCCACTAACTCCATCCCACCTCCTCCTCCTTCTATTCTTACTGTACACACAAAGAAGGATTTGACACGCTAAGCGCTACTGTCTTAGGTTTTAATTCTTGTCATCCAACCACAGTGTTCTTTACTGTTGATCTCACCCACTTCTCTTCCTTCTTTCTCTCCAGACTGCTCCATCTCCCTCATTTCTAATCTTATGCTGCTCTCACTTTTCTCTCTCTCCCTCTCTCGCTCCCCTCCGCCTCCTTCCTCCCGATCAGCAGGTTGCTAGGCAACTGTGCTCCATTGATCTAGGGGAGCGCGATGACAAGCTCCCATAACTGCCATGAAAACACACACTCAGGCACACACATAAATGCACACATAGTTATTAGAGATGGCTAGTAGCACCTTTAGCAAGAAGGCGTCCGCTTATCTGATAAGGACAAGGATCGGGATAAAAAAGGAGGAGGGACACGCTGATACAAATGACAGAAGAAGAGGAAGAGGAGGAGGGAATGGCTCTTTATCTTGCTTACCTACTCATACCCTCCCTTTACTGTTCCCATTCTCATTCCACATTTCCTCCTTTTCCTTTTCCCATTTAACCCTTGCCATCCATGGAAAACAATTACCTTCCCTGGCGGCCAGGCCAAATTTCCAATCTGACCCATAACACAGTCATAGGCACCTCATCATCGCGAGGTAGAAACTGGCTCTGTTCCATTTGTGCCTCCACTTATTACTTGCGCTCACACAATGAAATGAAACAAAGGAGAAGATGGTGGTCTGAGGGATAGAGGCATCAAATATTATAAATACCAAAAGGTCTGAGATTGTGGCGTAATGTGGAAGTGAATTTTTATTAACACATACAAATGCCATCATGTAGCTGAATACTTTTGATGTTACCATATCAAATATTTGTCTAAAAAGACTGCTTGAAACTTCTAGTTGGAATATTTTGAGCGTGATCATAATAAGATAAGCAAAAAGGATTTCCTGGCATTTGCATGATTACACTGATTTTTCTGTTATTCATTAAAAACAAACAACAAACAAGGAATATGATCAAACATCTGGATGTGTGTTTTCTTCATGAGCAATGCTATTCCTGTGAAGCAATTTACATTTTTTTATGCTTTCATATTTGTAGAGATTAAACAAACAAGATCTTATATAGTAATTTCTGAGCTGTAGAGGTGGTACAGCCGACTTTCTGGCAAACATACAGACTGTGGAAGAGAATCAACCTCTTAAAGGGTCCAAATCTGGTTGAAAGGAAAAGTGAAAATTACAGCAAGTCTGCTTGAGATTCAAGTATGTACTGCTTTTAATACCTGTGTTTCTCCTTTAATTTTTATATAATTCTATAAATTCCATCCATCCATCCATCCCTCCATCCGTCCGTCCGTCCATTTTCTGCTTTCTGCAAACCTCACCTAGTAGGTGTGCAGGAGGGAGGTATCCCGGTCAGGTGTTCATATGGACTCAGCTGGTTCCTTTTGATGTAGAGGAAGCAGATGAAGCAGCTCTACTCTGAGATCTTCTTGAATGACTGACTTCCTCTCCATTGCTACCTTGTCATTGTGGAGGGGCTTTGTGTCCCAGTAATCCAAGGAACTATGTTAATGTTCTGGTCCTGGTAGGGTCATCCAAGGAAAACTGATCTTTCATGAGGGGCCAGAGTAAGTGTGATTCAAGAGAGCCTTGTAAAGATGACAACTAGTATCCCGGAAACGCCTTGGGGAGGGGTTCATTTGAGTTCCTGATGGCCAGGCCTTTCCATGGAGACTGAGTGGTCAAAGCCCAAGTGAGTTACATAGGTTCGTCCTCCTTAAGGCCCACCAACTGTCCAGGAAGCTGTAGGGACCTGTTGCTTTGGGGAGTGGTCCTTTAAATTTCACATTCTTTTTATTCTTGTGTCTTTTATTTAATTGTGCACAGACAGGGCGAAGTGTTTTGCCAGTAGTACACATTTGCACTTCAGTTTTTATTCAGATTTTGCAAATGATATAATGACAATCAATAGCATTGCATAAGTATTTTTTATGGGAAATAAATCAAAATTTCATTTTGGGCAGCAGTGCCCCCACAAAAACCTTTGGCCACAACTTACTTTCCTTTAATTCTAGTATTATCTGCTGTGTCCTGGGTTTTTCTTGTGATTTTGTCTTCTGCTCTTTGAAAAAGGACTTCATAAATAAATGCTGCTTTTTTACTTAAGATTATATCCCACCTTGAAAGCTGTAAATGTCATCTGAGCCCGAGGTGTGAATCATCATTAGCTTTAAAGCCTTTTCTGCTGGCAAAGTCATTAACCATGACCCACCATACCACACTGAAGGACGGTGGTTAAGCCAAGGAACTGCACACGTCTAACATTTCGATTTATTTGCAAAAGACTGATGACATAGAGAAGATTAGTGAAATTACACTCATTTTTCTTGAAACATAGTGTTCATTAATTGATGAAAGATCAATAAAATACCAAACATTTGATACACAGAATCTTTTAAGAAGAAACTTTTAAATTTACCTGGGTGCAGAATTTGAATCTTCACATGTAAACAGTGGTCTGACTTGTAAGGCATCACAACATGTAACAACAGAGGGCAGGAAAATCACCCAATCTATGCCCTGCTAGGACTAACATCATTGCCAAATTAATGTCATGTACTGTAATGCTGGCACACATATATTTTAAATGGCCTGTGCTTGCTTCTTTCTGGCACCCTTGAAGCATGGCCACAGTACAAAATATATCAAACATAGCATTAGTTCACGAAGACCATTAGGTCAAGCTCAGCCTCCAGTCCTGGCACAACAGGAGCCCACATCAGCTGATGGTTTAGCCTTCCTTGCTCCCAATTTGAAATCTTTCAAAAGCCACACACCTGCAAGCTGCTTTGTAATCCGCCTCTGCCCCAGCTTCTCCTCTCATGTCAAATCTAAGTAAGTATCATATTTACTGTCATTGCAACATGAGACGCCATCACAACATGTAATGACAGCAAATATGAGACAGAACAGAAGCTTGTTCTGACCTGTGCTGAGGACTGCTGTTGTTGCTCTTTCAACCTTAAGCTTTCCTCATAATGCGTGTGAAAGGAATAAGAGGTCCCAGAACAAAGCCAAACTGCCACATATTAAAAAGACAATAATCTTCTTTTGATTATATTGGTGCTGACTGAAATGGAGGAACAAGCAGAACTGTTTTTAATTTGCTTTGCTTGGCTCTTAAGACCCCGGCAAAACCTGTATGTTGCCATGGCTATGCATCAGTGTTGAGTTGAAATGACATTAGATTCCGGTGGATAAGATTGTTAGGGAAAAAATGAACCATGCTCTCCATGGAAAGTGGTTGAAGATGAAAATGAAGTTTCAAGTGGGCATTTCTGTCTGGTCTCAGGCTAATTTTAAGTAGCTAATGGAAAGCATTTATATAGCATACACAGTCACGTTCGCCCATTCGCATTCACATCCCTGTTGTATACTAGAAATTGCTTTTCGTATCATACACTGATTACCATTTCTGCATTTTTCCCAAGGACACTTTGATGGGGGAATAAAGGAGCGATGATCAAATTACTGATTTTCTATTTTGTGGGCCCCGTCTACCTTCTGAGCAAGAGTCAGCACTGCAGCTCAGAAGGCACTGAAGTACAGGTTTCATTTTAATGACAACTATGAATTACAAATATTACATTATAGTAAAGCACTGCTACCAAAGGAAGTTGTCATAATGCATTTTCAGAAGGTCTTGTAACTGTATGATACCTATACAGAGCACACTGTACCGAGCTCTTTCATGCTTTGCACTGATCAGTCAGTCCTACAGAGTGAACACTGAAAGAAACAGTCTTGAATGCAGCTGCTTGGAATGAGGCAGGGAGAAAAGAATGGTTTATTGAGATAGAGACCTTGAGATGCATCAGTAAAAATTCTAAAAGCAGATTCTGAGATGAAAATGACTTCATTGCTATGAAATAAAATAAAGTAAGAAATAAATATGTTTAAAAGACTATCAGTAAAGCGCTTTAGACATTCACCTCAGCAAGGCCACCAAGGTGAAAAATGAAGATGGTGTAAGATGTGAATGGAAATTGTATAGTTTGATGCACATGGCTTGAAAAGAAGTAGTTGTGGATCACTGAAGTCATTAGGATTTATCCTCTGGAGACTTGCAATGTCTGTACAAAACTCCAATCTTTTCGACAGACTATAGGGCAGCGCGGTGATTTATTCCTTAGCAGTTTTGCCTCAGCAATAATTTTCTGGGAATTTTCTAACCGTTTGTTGGCCAACTGAGGCCTTTCTGTATGGTGTTTGAATGTTGTCCCCGTGCCTGCAGATGATCTGGTTTCCTCTCACAGTGTAAAAGCCTGCCTGTTAGCTTAATTGGTGATTCTAAATTGGCAGTAGGTGTGGATCAGTTGTTATCTGTCTCTGTGTGTTAGCCCTGTGATGGACTGATGAACTGTCCAGAGTGTATCCCGCCTTTCACCCAGTGTCAGCTGAGATAGGCTCCAGTTCTGTGTAATTAAAGAGTGAGTTAAACAGGACACAAACCATATGCCTCCAGGTTTATAATCCTGATTTATATCACCGCCACACCTCTTGCCAACTTGGGTATTCCAACCATCCTCTGCTGCTTATCCAGGTCCAGGTCGCAGGGGGAGCAGTCCGTGCAGAGATACCCAGACATCCCTCTCCTGAGCCACCTCAGTTCCTCTGGGAGTACACTGAGACATTCCCAAGCCAGATGAGTAAATAATCCTTCCCGTGTATCCTGGATTTGCCCTGGGTTCTCCTCCCAGTTGGATATGCCCAGTAAAGGGGGAGACGTCCAGGAGGCTGATACCACTTCAGCTTGCACCTTATGAGCGCTTTAAAACAAACTTTAACGAAATCAATTTCCGACTTTCAGTTATTTAACTTTAATAATTATCATTTTATGGTTTGTTAAAGGGAACTAACTATTGGTTTAATTAATTATCAACCAACAAACTGTTTTATCTACATATCATTTCTTTGCTGCGATTCTTTTTTTAATTTAGAGAAGGCAGCATAGACTATCTTGCCAACAGAGAAGTTCAAAAAAAGGCCTGTTATGATTTCGTGCTTTGAAATGGTTGCTTCATTTATGGTCAGCGTAACAACTGTAGATGACAATATTTATAGCAAACGTTCTTTTCTGTGGCCACCAGCCGTCGGTCTGTCAAGCGTCCAGAGCAAAATGTTCCGAGTCCAGCCAGAGTGACAGTCTCTCTTTCATCATATCAAGTTAGTCCTCTTTATCTGCCAAGCTCAAGGAATTCATTGACAGAGAGATTTTTCTGCATCAGCTTCACACTGTCGTGTGCTTCTAAAATAAACACAGTTAACGATCGGAAAGGAATAAAATAGTGAGGGAAAAAAGCCTTTATGAATCCCCAGTCTCTAACACCTCTTCATCTCGCTTCTCCTCCCCCTCTCCAGCTCTTTCTCTGACTTCACTACAGACTCCAGTAGCTTTATGCTGGCTCGTCTCCAGCAATTATCTGGTTGGTTCCACTCTGACGCAATTCAGACTCCACTCATCCTCTGCTTCGTCATCAACTCCTGCTTCCTCAGTAAAAGCGAGACTCCCTCACTGACATAAACTCCCACTCATCACCAGAGTGGGCATCAGCTCTATCTCTGCTCAAATTTTTCTTTGGCATTGACTAAATCTCATCTCCATCTCCTCTGTGGATCCTCAACCAGATTGACAGCACTGTGCTGCGGCTGTGCTCAAATATGGCCATAACTCCACTTTGGCCCTGACTCCATGCCAGCTGTCCACCAGCTTTGGCTTTGACTCATCTCTGCTCTTAAACCTCAAGCACAAGCGTTTCCGCTTTCCAATCAAAAAGTTGACAGTACAGTATTAAGGCTCTCTTCTCCCACCCAAAGTTCTGCCTGAATAATTAACAATGGGATGGGTGAAAATCTTGGATTGTTATTTGTCCAGTCCACCACTTTAATACAGACTCAAATAACAAAATTAACAGTAGGACACCCATGAACTATTTTATAATCAGGAACTTTCATATAATGAATCCTACCACGAAAAGGCCAAAGTTTTACAAATAAGCTAATGTCTGGGGCCTGGATCTCCTCCATGCCTGCTTCATGCCCTGGGGGACGGGGCTATGGCTCTCTACATCCTCTTGCAGACCATTACATGTGGAAACCATTTGAATACAAGCACGCTGATCCACACAGGTGTGCACACGCGTGTTCACTGTTCGTAGACTTAAACTACACCTTTCTTGGCTGCTACTTCAAAGCACATTGTGCGCTGTCTGTCCTGCGTTCTGCACAACAACATTGAATATTTAGTATTTACTGCTGTTTACACTTAGCTAGATTAATGCGATGGTGTTGTGTTTAGTATGTTGCTTTGTTTTTTTTTTTGCTTGTTTTCTATTCTTTCTCCCTCAACAGGTGATCCAGGAGATTTAATTTAATTTAATTTACTTTTTTCCCCTTTCTTACTTTCCCTCTCCCCTTCTGTTTTTCTTTTCCTTCCTCTTTCTTTCTCCCTTTCCTATCCCTCACTCATGTCTGTCCCGTCTGTAACAACTGAAAATAAAATAAAATAAAAAATAAAAACCAAGGTCAAATGGACCAATACGGCAATGCCACGATGATCCATTTGACAGAATAAATCCATTGGGTATCCTTGTTGGTCTTCAGACAACAATTCTGACGGCTAAAGAACCAAATGGGACAGGCAAAGAAAAAACCAAAAAAAACCCAAAAAACAAATAAGCTAAGAAAGAAAATATTTAATGTTGAAGCTACAAGTTGAAAGTAGTACTGTAAAGTCACTCGTTGATTAAAAACTTTGATTTCTGGCCATTAAAACCCTTTTTGTTTTTTATTTGGAGCAAGAAGTGGCCATATTTACCTAGAGGACGGTATGCTAATTTACCATCTGTGAGATGTATCGAATTGTATGGATGCCTTGCACAGGCACGGATACATGCTAATTAATGCTAAATGACAAATATTTTTTTTATAATTTATTATTGTTATTTGTTAGATTAATTAATAGTTCCAAAACCCGAAAGGCATCAAAGACACAAAAACAAATCAAGAGGTTGAGTTCAGTGGTTAAATTAGAGGAGGACAAACCTAAGCATGAAGCTAGTTGCTACAATTAGCATTTACCTTTAATGTCTGTGCGTCAACAAATTTTCGTAACTGTGGAGATGTGTCTGCATCTACAAAAAAGTATACTTAACTTGGACATTATACTCTTTTGTAAGCACAGACACAGCTGGACACGCCACGGCAGAATAGTCATTCCTGTTAGACCTTGATTTTTCTCTATTGTGAAAAATGGACACAACAAGAAATGCTGCAATATTGATAATAACAATAGTAATATTAATAATAACTTTATATCATAAGGTGAAATAAACAAGATTGGATGAGCTTTGAGATGTTAAAATCAAAATTCCATTGTTGATGAAAATGTTACCAAGGTTTTAGCAGATGATTTGATGGAACTATAGAATAACAATAAAGATGTTAATATCAAATATTCCCCTTTCAAGATAGTTAGAATTGTACAAATTCCATTTTACATAATACTCTGTTTCCATTTATGTTTGAACATTTTCTATTTCCCAGAAAATTATAAAGAAAGAAAGGGTGACTCAACACTTTTGCACAGTAATGTACACACAAGGGCACAGAGCTCCTGGAATGGAGGTATTTGTTCTACTCAGAGTTCAGTGTGAATAGTCAACAGCAAGGCTGACCCTTGGGTCAAATTTTATCTGCATTTATCCAGCGCTTTACTACAATAGCACTAATTCTGTGTGAGAGAATGCTTTTCATTTCTGCTTGAGGATCACTCCAAAAACACGAACCTGAGTGTCAGTGGTTTGGAAACAAGGGCCTTGGTGCTTACTCTTATTTTCAGAGTAGGGAAAAAAGAAAACAAAATGTTGAATGGTGTCTCTAACTCCATCACGATGAGGTCACAAAAACATTTTTTAACAGCTTGTAAAGCTATCATATCCCTCTATCTTTTAATATTCTCATTCAATCAAGTGGCTCTTCATCTATTTTAAAATGTTGGCAATGTATAGTGAGTGCTTTTTAAATTTTGGATTACTTTAAAAACGTGCTCTGAATGGTTGCATTTTTTTTTTCAATTTAAATCACGACATCGGAGTAATTCACACCATTTTAGATTCTGTATGTGTTACTTTTTTAGACAAAGCCATATTTTTTGTAGTTTCACCTCTTTGCACCTCCACAGTGGCTCTTAAAACAGTCATTATGTGATCAAAGCGCAGACTTTTAGCTTTAATTCAAGAGGTTTAATAAAAGAAAAAGTTAGGAAATGCTGAGAATTATAACCATTTACATACACAGTCATCTGCTTTTATAGGCTCAAAACTTATTGGACAAAACAATATAATATTAAATATAATGGCAGTTTTTAATACTTGTATAAAAGGCTGATGTCTACAACCCAGGGTCATCAAATGCTCTCTTTCCTCGGCTCCTGCTTATTTGTGGGTCTCTCTGCATTCAGTTTTCTATTTAATAACTGGAAAGCATGCTCTGTTCGGTTGAGATCAGGTGACTGACTTTGCCACTGAAGAACATCCCATTTCTTTACCTTGAGAAACTCTTGGGTCGTTTTCCATTTGGACTATAAAAAGCCATCATGCTTTTTCTATCAGCAGTCACATCGGCAGTAAATACCAGTGGCCACAGGTTCCCCTGGCTGCCATACATCCCCTTGCCATTACATATGAAGATCACTCTTGTATACCTTGTCAATGATACACCAACCTCATTGAGAGTGTTCTCGACTTGGCTGTCAGTGCGCCCCAGGGTGGCTGTGGCTACAATGTAGCTTGCCATCACCAGTGTGTGAATGGGTGGATGTATAAAGCGCTTTGGGGTCCTTAGGGACTAGTAAAGCGCTATACAAATACAGGCCATAGTGTTAATGTAGCCACACCTAAAGCTTTTGTTACCTCCTTGATATGTTTAATTTTCAGTCTAATGATGGATTCCCTCACTTGCCCCTCTCTATTGGCCTCATATTATAATGTACAGTGAAACGCTACGAAAAGCAAATTCAACACTTTGAAACAACTTCAGATCTTATGTCTGCTTCATTTATTAAATAACAAGTGAACAGGCCTCAGCTGGCCATGAAACCACTTGTCAGACAGTTCTCCAATTAACTGTGAGCCTCTGACAAAAGGGGACTGTGAAATCAACTGTATAATAAATAAATAATTTTATCCAGCCCCAAAAAACAAAGGTTTTCCGCACTGTGGCACGGCACAGGTCTCACTCGAACTTAGAGATTAAGCTATAGCTTTGAGTGCAACTCAAGGTACTTTAAGAATATCACTAGACTGACTGGACTGAATCTCCAAAAGTTGATTCTGTTCATCTGGACGTAGCGTTTTATGGGAGAAACGTTTCGTCACTCATCCAAGTGACTCCTTCGGTCTTCAGTCACTTGGATGAGTGACGAAACGTTTCTCCCACAAAACGCTACGTCCAGATGAACAGAATCAACTTTTGGAGATTTACTTTCCTGGATGATTGAGAATGCATCAAGATGACTGGACTGAAGTTTTATTTACATCATCTTTGGCAGAAAACATCTTGGATCTGTTCAGCAACGTCATTTACATGTATCGGATATGCTTCTTTGTAGTGTGAAGGAAATTCCTTGTTAATAAAAAGAGAAACGAATCAGCTCAAAATAGCTTAGTTCATCCATATCTTACTCCTTCACATAATTTGCTTTAGAACACTTTGCTCCCTTTCCCATCATCCTAGCCCAGACATGTAAATAGATTTCCGAGCCAGCTGTTTCTGACTGGAACATCCTGTTTTCCACGAAACCACTGGCCATGCAACATTAACAGATTGTGTAATATCACGTCACCTGCCAAGAGATCTAATGCCTGCCAAGACTTTGCAACATCGGCGCAGAACATTTCTTACAGATGTCCCCTATCAAAAAATATCTTTAGACAATAAACACAATCTAATAAAAAGTCAACACAAGCATGATGAACACTAAGATGTTGTTAAAACAAACAATTTGTGTATGACAGTAGTCCATCATCATATGCAGGGAGTATAAAAACACAAATGGGATGAGTGCAGAGCTGTTTTTTGTTGCTACTTGCTACAAATGTGCACAGTTTAAAATGTAAATGAAGAAAATGTTTAACTGTGCTGCTGTATTATGTGTTACCATCAGTCAAGGAGAAAAAGTAGGCTGTGTATTATAATTTTAAAATGCTCTTAGAATCAGTGTTAACCCTTAACCCAGAAGGGTTTTCAGTGTCATGGTAAATGCTCGGAAGTTATAGCAAAATCCGTAATATTTTTTTTGCACTAAATCAAAAGTAGACTCAATGGCCACTTCTTTAGGTACATCTATTGTGAGATCATTATATTATCTTATGCCATGTTAGCCCTTAATTAAAGATTGTGAAATCATTATGTAGTTTTAGTTTGCATTATTCTCCTGAATTAGAAGAAGGTGATAACTATTACATTTGTTAAATTGATTTGTATTGAATTAGACTGCTGATTTATTGTGAATGAATGATATTGTTTTATGATGAATTATACTGCTGAGGTATAAGAAATACTGTTTTCAGAGAGTCATCACCTTACTTGTCTGATTAGAAAAGAACAGAACATACTGCACAGGAAGCCAAGGTCACAACTTAGGCGCCGTAAGAGAGAAAGAATGTGAATGTTTAGGTTTTTACGACTAGGTGGGGGCCAACAGAGGCTATAAGAGGTTGAGTAACCCGCCACCATTTTTGAGATTTGCTGTGACCCTCTTCATGCATGTCTCCCCATCTGGATGGTTTATGCTCATAAAGTGTTGAATTGTATGGAATAAAAGATTGTTGATTGAGCATTTATACACCGAGTATTGTCCTTCCTTCAGCCCAAAGATTAAAAGAATTGGGAGGATTTAACACTATTCAACCACTTGTTAAGGCAAATATTTAATCAGCCAAACTGCAACATGGCACCAACTGGTAAGATGTTCCAGAATGGAGAAGAACTTTGATTTGAATGACTGAAGGTGACATGGTTGTCAGTGCCAGATGGGCTGGTCTATTTCATAAACTGAAGACTTGCTGGGAATTTCCCCACACAAAAAGGGTAAAATATCCATTGAGGAACCTTTCTCTGGAAGAAAATGTCAGAAGCCAGAGATGAGAGGACAAACTGCTTGGAGCAGATAGTGTCATGGCACTAGGCCCGTGAACATGTGAACAAGTGTTTTGTATTTTTGTCCTGAGGTATTGGGTTTCATGTTTCAGGTTTTCATGTTCCATGGATCTAGTGTTTAGTTTTTCCTAGTTTAGTAATGTTAATTTAATCTTAGTCTCCCTTTGCCTTTTGTTTGCACTCTTCACTTCCCATCGTCTGCTACCACAGACCTGACATACAGAAAGGCAACAGTAACTCAAATAATCTTTATTCACAACCAAAGTATGTAGAAGAGCATCTCTCAACACACACGACACTGATTCTTACAGCAGTCCACTCCTGTCAGTTATGAAGAGCAAACTGAAGCTACAGTTCACATGATTTCACCAAAATTAGACAATACAAGACTGAAGAAAAGTCGCCTGGTCTGGTGAGTCTCGAATTCTGCCGTGATATTTGGACGGTAGGGTCAGAATCTGGTGTAAAAAACATGAAAGTATGGCTCCATCCTGGTTGCGGTATTGTTGCGGACCATGTCCATCCATCCTAGTAATTTTTTTTAACATAATGACACAACCTTTGCTGACACTGATATAGAGGTAAGGTGATATCACCTCTGCTTCTCTCTTTTC
Organism: Rhamphochromis sp. 'chilingali'; assembly: GCF_963969265.1. Classification (NCBI taxonomy): domain Eukaryota; kingdom Metazoa; phylum Chordata; class Actinopteri; order Cichliformes; family Cichlidae; genus Rhamphochromis; species Rhamphochromis sp. 'chilingali'. Next base: position 21,302,452 of record NC_137950.1, on the reverse strand, counting down.
ATGATCAGCATTTAGGTTTTTTTTTCTCTTAATAGAACTACTCGGAGTTGGAAAGAACTTTACATTAATTTTTTGAGAACATGTGTTAACAGGCGCCTCTATCATCACATGGACCCCAAATACTTGCCTTTTGTTACTGATAAGACAAAGGAGAAAACAGCGCTCATCACCCATAAAACTTTTTCTTTATAGGCCTATAATCGTTTCTATTATTACATCTACAACGTTTGAAGACAGAGGGAGAATATCAGTAATGCCAATGCGAACATGATTCTCTCATTCTGTTGCTTTAATTAATCAGTGCTTGTGCTGGTCCAACACTTTCATAAATTAGGTCTTTGCAGTCTCAGTGCAAAAAGTGAGTCAAAATAGATAATATTGACTCGGTAATAATGACTTCCTTATCTAACAGTCCTTCATATCATCATTATTAGCTGTTATACCCAGAATAGATTCACATTCTCGGGCAAGAACAACAGCTGTGATAGATGTGGCTGCATTCATTTCAGCATGAGCGTGTGAGAGAACTCTGACGAGTCATATGAGCAGTTCAGGATCAAACTGTCTCGAGATCTCGGAGCCCAAAACGGCCCATTCAACTCTGCTCTCTACATATAGTGGACTTTTCATGGCTCAGCAAGCCAATTCTTCACTTTGGCTGCTGAGATGGAGTCAGGGGTTCAAGAGCTTTTTTTGTGTGTGGAAAACCACTGATGCCAGAGTGAGTCAATATGGAGGAGACCTTTTGGATGCGTTTTGTAGACCTCAATCGCTGCAGGAGAGCAACTAAATATTGCAGGTTAGTTAGATGATCCTGCAGGTGGATGGTAGGAAGAAAAGGTTCAACTATCTGAAGAAATCTCTTTTCAAATCTCAACAAGCGAGAAAACGACACTTTAAAAAAAGCAACAGTGGTAGTGCATGTCTGCTCATTATGAGCAATAAAAGAAATAGTCTCTGTAGATAGGAAATTCAGAAGGGATCTTTTCTGGCTGATTGTTTGAGTTGGAAACAGCAATTTAAGTTGAGCTGCTCAATTATTCTGTCTTCTCCAGGATTTGAGGGAAAAATGGGTCTAAAACAGTGAAACAGCTAGCAGACACATTGCTTTTATCATATACCTGTGTATAACATGGATGTTTGCACTAAATACTCGCATGACAAAATTATACTTTAGTGTCCAGAGGTTGTCATCAATATTGTCCTCGTAAGTTCATTTAAATGTCAAGCTATGTGTGCTTGGAATATATCCAAAGGGTTTTATATAAATGTGGAAACTTAAGACTGGGCAAATATTTTTTTTTTTTTTGGACTGGGGGAAAGAAGGGGAGAAAGAAAGAGGGAAAGAGAAACAGCTGAGAAGAGGGACGGGGGAGAAGGGCAAAAAACAAAAACCAACAGAACGGGCAGAAAAAAAAAGACAAAGAAATACATATATCAATCACCTGGATCACCTGCTGAGAAAGAAAAAAGAAAACAAGCAGAAGAGAACAAGAGTAATAGAGTAAACAACATCACAATGATATATGGGAATATGACAGTAAATACTAAATATTAAACATTATTGTGCAGCACATAAGATCAACAGAACACAGTGTGCTTTGAGGTAGGAGCCAAAAAGGGTGTAGTTTGTGGGTGTGATCACCCGTGTGTACACCTGTGAGCATGGACGCGCTTGTTTTTTTTTTTGTTTTGTTTTTTTAAAAGGTTCCTTCATGTAATGATCTGCTAGAGGGTGTGGGGGGGCCACAGCCCCGTCCTCCAGGGCATGAAGCAGGTATGGAGGAGATCAAACCTCCAGACATCCAGAGGCCCCCAGAACACAGCCTGATGGTAATTTGGATTCCGTGTATCGTGCCCACCCCCAAGATCCTATATGTATGTGTAATGAGAGTGTGAGTAATGTGAATGTCTAAGTTGTGGGATAAAATTGAGGCAGAGGCAGCCAGAAGGGGACGGGGGGGGTAGCCTCCTCTGCACCCTGGTGACATACCCCTACTCCAAGGTCCTGCATGTGTGGGTGGTTGCGGTGGAGCGGGAAGGGGGAGGCAGCTGGAGATGGGGAGGGAAGGAAGGGAGGGGCAAGTGACCCCTCCCTGGGGCCAGCTCCCCCGCTGACCCCAGTAGGCACCCCCATACTCCGCGACCCGCCAGGGAAAGGGGGCCCAGGCCCATCCAGACCGGGGCCCAGTGCAGCAGCGCCTCCCGGCCCCACAGAGCCCGGGACAGTCCACCCAACCCCACCACAGAGAAAACTGCACCCACCCCACCATCCAAATATTGTTAAGAGCTAACAGAAAGACTCTTTTTAGATCTGGGAATGATATTTGACTAGCATGAAAGATGTAAATTTTGGCTTTCCTTGAAAGAAGCTTGTAAACACAGTAAGGATATAACTTACTTGATTTGCCTTCTATCTGACAGCCAATGAAGGCAGTAGAACATTTTTGTAGTACAGTTTCTCTTTGCTTTCATTTTATTCCTTTTCTTTGTCAGGGCCCATTCACAGAAACATTGATCTCCTCAGAGAAAATAAGCCTTTTTTTTTTTAAACCAGATTTACCCGCTAGCTAATTTCCATCTGCAGTCAGCAGACAGGTACACAGCTCCATACAGCTACACATGCAGTATAACACGTTTTATCAGCCACTCCTTAAAGCTGTAATTTTCTTAGAGGTTTTATCAATAAGTGAAAAAAAGAGTAGCTTTAGTAGTTCTGTTCATTTTTTCTTACTTACCTTACACTTCACCTTGCTATTAACTAGATTTGTCCCCTCGTGTCTTAAGAAGTGTCTTAATTCCACCTTTGGCATAGATTCAACAAGGTGCTAGGAGAGTGTTGGTGACTGTGAAGGCAATTTGAATCCAGTGAACTCATTGTTATGTTCAAAAAAACTAGTGTGAGATGACTTGATCTTTGTGACATGGCGCATTATCCTTCTGGAAGTAGCCATTGGAAGATGGGTTCAGTGTGGTCACAAAGAGATTAAGATGGTCAGCAGGAGTTTCTACTAAGAGGTCCAAAGTGCAAAGCCCAAAGTTATAACAATTGTTTGAATTACTTTTGCCTTTCTATAAGGTTGAAGTAGTCGTGCCATTCTCGCTTTCATCCAGAGAACAACATATTTTCTCTTTTTCGGACTATTCTTTGTGAACCTTAGAGATGGTTGTGTGGGGAAATCCCAGTAGATCAGACCATCAACTATGCCCCATTCAAAGTCACTCAAATAACCTTTCTTCCCAATTCTAATACTCGGTTTGAACTTCAGGAGGTCGTCTTGATCATGTCTACATACCTAAATGCATGGTGTTACTGTCACGAGAGTCAGGAGCTGAACTAGTGTATCTAATAAAGTGGGTAGTAAAATCACATTACCTCTACATTTAAGAAAATGATAAGAACAAATGACCAATGAAATTCACATGTTGGATTTCTTCAATTTGACACCAAAGAATGATTAAAAATATTTTTTTTTCTAGAAGAAAGACTAGACAGTTGTCAGGCATCTTAAAAACGCTTCTCGGCACTTATTTGGGCAGTAGTTTTGAAGGATTTATTTCATTTCAGAGCACCTATAGAAAAAACAGACAAATGTGAGCGAATGCCACATAAAAACTTTGCCCTGAAGTAAAGTTTAAAGAGCTTTGTATCCCATGGAAGATACAGTCCTACCACAACGTGCTGTTTTGGAATTTGCTCTTAAATTCCAGTTCAGAAATCTTCATCTCTCTCTTACAACATTGTTTATGTAAGTAATTCTCTCTCCCTAGTTAGAAAAAAACTGTTGGTAACTGGATGGTATATTTATTGTAAAAAAAAATAAAAACTCTTGAGTGCAAATTAATAAAGCTGGCCAGAATCTCTCACACAGTATTAAAATCTCTTTGCTAGAACACACAAAATCAAAAGAAGTCCTGAATGCTGAGAGCTCCATTTAACAAAGAACAGCAGTGAAAGAGGCCTCTTAAATAGAAAGAGGCCTTGGCACAAAATACAAAGGACTAAGATGGCAACAGACACATTTTCCTGGATTTTTCGTCTGAACAAGAAAACCCACTCAGAGCTGGAAAGACAGTACGAGTAAATAGACCATGGGGAGCGTAACTCGTCTTAAAGGAGCACTCCTGTAATTTGGTGATGTGCCCCCCTAAAGCTGAGACACTCACAAGTCACAGATTTTTTTAAAAGTAAGTAAAACAGAGCCTCATATACAATATTCTAAATTTCAGTCCCCAATTCACCATGAGAAATGAATACAAATGCCCCAAAATTTCAACTGCCATGCTTTTATGATTTCTAACGCAAGCTTTCTAGTCAACAAGTCCTTCGAATTAAATGTCAAACTACATCATCAGTTCATAACCTACAGCAAAGAAAAGCTCTTTGTTCTGATATTTCCAAGGAAAGGATAACATCAGTAAATTAGGATTCACAGTGTATTGAACCTCTTTTACACGACTACAACATCAAATGTGAGGTCAGGGAAAAACTGGTGGTTATGAGGTTAAAGGAAACCAGTGCTCTCTGTCAGTTGTCAAGCATGATACAGTCTGATCCATCCACATAGATTCAACCTGATGTGGCATTATCTGATTTACCCCTTGGTGTGTTTGCTACATGTTTTTCAGTAGGGTTCATCATGTCAAGGAAACTGACCCAGGCAGGTTGAATTTTTGTGAGCGAGCACAATTTTGAGAGCAAAAAACCGATCAAATAACACAATTCTGATTCAAATGCAGTCTTCCAACGTGAAAGTGGGCTTGCAAAAATGAACAAAATTCAGAGGGAAATGATCGAGCAAAGAACTATCTTGGCCACCTCCCTGTCGAATAAACAGAATACTCTGCAGGAGGAGAACAGGAAGGTTTAGGAGCAGCTCTGCATTTGGAGAGGGAACACAAAGAGAGGAGGAGCATGGGGAGAAGGAGACTGAGAGGAAATGCTTGTCAGAGAAGAAGAAAGCCTAAGAGAATCAAATTGATGTAACGTGTATGGAGAAACTGGGAGAAGAAATAACACAGAGTGAAGCTGTGCATGCATAGCCACCTACATACCAGCACAGAATGATTGTTCTGCAATGATGACATATTTGCTTTGATTATCTTGTTGACATAATGAGTCTTTTGATTAAATCTGGAATAAAGGGTGGATTACTGTAGATTTAATTTATAAGATATGTAATGTTTATGCTCTGTACTAGAATGTGTTAAAGGGGAAAATGGGTTTCAGATTGGTACTGATTAGATAGAGGAACAGAACGTTTACACTAAACGCTATTTCCAGTCATTTCTCATGCGTTATCTTCACATTCGCTACAACATCTTTGTTTACCATCTACCAAACAGGACACAACAAATTCACCTAGAGAGGAAATGCATGTGTTTTCTTTAGTCGAGTAAATAAAACATGTTCTTCATTATGAAAAAAGAATTAGCTTCTTTTCTTAGAACACAAACACGATGCAGAACAAACTGTTTAGACTTGCCTAAATGTCTATGTTGTTTGTCACTGGAATACAAAGGTAACAAACAACGAGAACTAACACAAGTAAATATTTTCTACGGCACGTAGCTTTGCAGGTAATTGAATGTTTATTTATAATTTTTCCAGTGACTTCGGTTGGGCATCTTTACAGCTGTCTATCTCCAGTGCAGCACACGCAGCTCTCCCGTCAGGTCCTGGCATCTAACTCTAATAGGGAAGGCGTGATTATACGATGGAAATCAGCTGTGTTGGTCTTCCGCTGACACCAAACCCCGAACCCACTGCTCCACCCCTCCCCTGCTGCTGTGCCACAAACCACACCTCGCCACACTAATAAAAGTGTCAAAGATAGATACAGCATAGAGATACAGTTTGCAAGTTATTTGTGGCATTGATTCACAGTCGCCTTGTTGATGTCAAATATTAGAGGAGATTAGCTAGACTACTTTGAACTAAGAACTAAGAAGAATCTTAAATATCTTAAATATCTTAAATAGCCACTTGTTTTAACTGAGGAAAGCAGAAGAGCACCTCTGAACCTCGAAGCAAGTGGACTACATCAACAGCAGAAAACCACATGGGTGCTCACCAAAACTGGATAAAAGAACACTGAAAATATGGTAAATGGCCTGTATTTGTATAGCGCTTTACTAGTCCCTAAGGACCCCAAAGCACTTTTTGCAACCAGTCATCCACCCATTCACACACTGGTGATGGCAAGCTACATTGTAGCCACAGCCACCCTGGGGCACACTGACAGAGGCGAGGCTGCTGGACACTGGCGCCACCGGGCCCTCTGACCACCACCAGTAGGAAACGGGTGAAGTGTCTTGCCCAAGGACATAAGACTGTCCAAGCCGGGGCTCGAACCGGCAACCTTCCGATTACAAGGCGAACTCCCAACTCTTGAGCCACAATCGCCCCAAATATATGTTTGCTGTTGTGATGAATCTCCATTTCTCTGCAACATTTGGATAGTAGGGTCTGAACTTTCTGTAAGTAACATGAAAGCATAGATCAATCCGGTGGTGTAACGGTGTGGAGGATATTTTCTTGACAAAATTTGGACCCCTTAGTACCAATCAAGCATTGTTTAAACCCCACAGCCTGCCTAAGTATTGTAGCTAACTATACCCATCTCTTTATAATCACAATGTACCCATCGTCCGATAGCCGCTTCCATCTTGATAACACACCATGTGACAATCCAGTCCAGTCATCTCAAACTGATTTCTTGACCATGTCAGGGATATGAGCTAACAAATCTGCAGCAGCTGTGTGAAGCTATCATGTCATTATGGACTCACTGAGAGATATTTCCAGCACCTTGCTGAATCTGTGCCACAAAGAATTAGAGGCATTTTTGAAGTCAAAGAGGAGTCCATTCAATACTTCCAAGGAGTGCTTAAATCGCAGATGAGTGTAAATACCTCAATTCACATGGTGCATTTACAAAACAACATACTTTAATTATAAAAGTAAAAGATAACATGCGGGGGGCTAAAAAGCAAAAAGAATATGTTTTTGAGTAGATGGCAACAGGTTTTATGACCAACACAGTTACTGTTTCCATTTTTTTTTTCCAGTTTAGAGCTGACTTCTGATCTTCTGTCACTCAGCGATCAGCTCAGCTACCCCAAGTTTGGCTTTGGTTTCTTGAATAAGGGTATCTAAATGGTGGATATTTCCTCAGCTACCACAGCTGGGGATTTCAGCTATTGAGCTGCATCTCCAAACTGGAGTCTCAGATAAAAGATTTGCTGACTAGCTGTTCTCAGAGGCAGGGGAATGAGCATGACATTAGAGACCATATTGCTGCTGTCCACTTAATTTGGTTCTGAATCAGTGCTCTCACGGCATACATGAAAGAAGCGTGCCATGACACACTGTGGGAAATAGAAACTCAGCACCCCCTGGTGTCAGGATGAAAGCCCTGTGTTATCTGTCCCAGCTCATGTTTGAAAAAAGGCCACACAAAAGAAGAAATGAGCTGAAAAGAAATCATGAGAGCCATAGCCTAAAATAAAATAATCTTGTAGGGGTTTAGGGTACATCGGGTAATAGGTGAACCCAACATTCGAGAAAAGACGAGATTTAAAAAAATAAAAATAAAGAAGGAAACAAAAGTTTTGTATGTTATTAAGAGTTAATTGTGACTTTTTTTTGACAAGAAAAGGTCACATTAACACATCCATTAATCGTTAACGTCCACGATTAATATCATACAATAGTAGACTAATCTAATAATATTTCTGTCTTGTTTGTTTTATTTTTTAGTTAAAAAAATAAAGTTTGTTGAAATAAATTGATGTGAACCTAAACTAAATTTATCCCACTGTACTGAACGGTAACAAGGAAGTCATGGACATATTCAAACTACTTATTACAAAATTATAATCTCTTGCTATTTAGACATACATCACGATGACAGCGTTTCTTGCTTATCTGTACCGTTTGGCCTAACTAAAACCAGCACAGAAATAGCTACAAACATCCGGAATTGTGGCTTCACCTTCAAATTAAAAGCAGGTGGCCCGAAAGCATTTGCAAGAAAGTGATACGGCATATGCTGTAAGCACAACACGGTGCGAAAAGAATGGGTATCATTTGATTCAACAACCGAAAAGTCATAATTTAGCTTTCTTGGCCAAAAATGTGCAGATTCTCCAGAATTGTCATTTAAACTGAAAGGTATTTAGTGGAAGTGAAGGAACTTACGTAATCCGTATTACTTGACAGTTTGTCCGCTGAACACGGAACCGGTGCTTCAAGCACGTTTTCCTGTTTTTAGATATCACCTTTACTCATACAGGTGAACACGTCAGCTTTTATAATGCTGTAGCTCTTGTTATAAGTCGTAGGCGTCGCGATTACAGGTGACTATTTCGTCCAGCTCACCCGTCCTTTTCTGTTAGCCTAACCTCTCATCATGTGGGTGTTCGGTTACGGCTCACTGATATGGAAAGTAGATTTTCCTTACGAGGAAAAGAGAATTGGGTACATAAAAGGCTTCAGTCGCCGGTTTTGGCAAGGCAGTACCGACCATCGAGGTGTACCGGGTAAGGTGAGTATACCTTGCTGGCTTTGGGAACTGATTCATAGCGGCCAGAATGAAAAAAGTACTACCTGATGCAATGATACAGTGTGTTTTAGTGCACGGCAGACATTACTGAAGACACTTCACTTCGGCTTATATTATTACAAAGTTAACGCCTTTATGTCCTAACCTTTATTCCTTATAAATGGGCTAGATGTTGCCCTTTAATATTTAAATCCATGTTAGCAATATTCCCCCTAATATGGCGATTTATAGACTCCTGTAATCTTATATCGGATTAAAACCACAACTTTTCTTTGTTTGCCCAGCTTTAGAAAACGTATTCATTTTCTAATGTAATTCTAATTTTATCCACTCTTTTTCTCCTGGTCTGCCAAGCGCTGCCAATCAATACGTGTCCACCTCACAGTCTGGCAACCACTGCATTATAAAGTGTACAGGTGATATTATACAGTGGAGGAAATAATTGTTTGTTTTTCTGCTGAATTTGTAATTTTGATCACACACAACGGAATAAACAGTCTCGAACTGTTTACGGTGAGATGCAGAATATCAACCAGAAATTCAGAAGTAAAAGCTATAAATTCATTTGCATGTCATTGATTGAAAGAAGTATTTCATCGCCAAGCAAAACATGCCTTAGTACTTGGCAACTTGAAACTTCAGTTCCCCCCACAGATTTTCTATAGGGTGATTGATAATCTTTTTATTTCCTTCATTTCCAAATAATGTCACCAAAAGTTGTCACCTTCTCACCAAACCTACTGTTGATTGACTTGCAGTCCATTACAGCTTTGTGGAGGTTTACATTCTTATCCAGCTCTTAGGTCTTGCCTATGGAGGTAGAGAGGTTGGGATGGAAAAACCCGATTTTATGGACAAGCATGCTTTACAAATATAACTTGAAATCAAGCGCATCTGTAATCGATTGATTGTAATCTGTGTACCACATGAACACAGAATTCTGGCTAGATTATAGGAGATCAAATACTTATTTAACTCAGTGACATGCAAATCAATTTATAGTGTTTATGTAATATGCTTTTTTCCTGGACTTTTGGTTGATATTCTGTCTCTCTCCATTAAAATGAAACTACCATAAAAACCAATTAATGAAAATTTAACCAATTTCTCTGTAAGTGAGCAACATTACAAATTCAACAGGGGATCAAATAATTATTTCCCCCACCGTGCCTGTAACCTTTCAGAAAGATCCCATTTCCTGCAATATGTGTGCTAACCAACTTGCAATTTAATGACAAAGCCATTTATTATGTGTGTTTGTGTGTTCTTTGCAGCCTGGCCGGGTTGTGACACTCGTGGAGAATCCTGAGGTGAGTTATACCCCCTTTCTTAACATCAGGGTGCAATAACAATTTCTTTGTAGTGTGCCCATGACGTATTCCTTTATTAATCAGTCAGTATTAAAAAGTCTTTATGATGTCAGAAAGAAATAATTTGTGATTCCAACCACAAATTCAATTAATAGCTTGACAGATGAGCAGAACCATTCATTATCAAAAATTAATGGAAACGAAAGAAACGATAATAGAAAAGAAGAAATTATATTGGTCATATTCTTGATGTTTTTCCATAAATACGGACTACATACTCAAAATAGCCCCCATTTGTTTGTTCTTTCCTTCATTGACTGGTAACTTCATTACATAATAGGTACAAGACGTATGCCTTTATTGTCATCACTTTGATGTTTGCATTGCAGGAAGCAAACAAAATTACATGTTATTTACACAGTAATGAGAGATTATTACTACCTGAAGGTCATAATCCACCTACCTTGTTATGTATTCTTGTTTTATTGGCTATAATTAAGACAAGAGTTGGAGTGTGAAGGCGATCAGTGTACAAAGCTGCACAAATTGGATTCCACTTCAGAGAGAACTTTTTGTGTTCACTTACATACATAGAAAGTGCTATACTTTAATTATAAACAGTTTTGCAGAGTTTCGTGCTTTTACAAGGCAGACAGGAGTGAAAACGGCGCAGGAAAGAAGACTGTCTATAAACCTCTTATAGACAGTACTGTACAAAAGTCTTGAGTGACCCCTCATTTTTTTATGTTGCTAGGAAAATGGGAAAGATACTTCTGGAATAGTTCTCCAGATGTCTAAAGATGTTTCAGAAGTCTTTTTTTTGGATGTTGGCTGCCTTTTGTTCTGTTCTCTGTCAAGGTGATCCCACTCTGCTTTAATAATCTTGAGGTCTAGGCTCTGGGGAGGCCAATCCATGTCTAATAGTGTTCCAGTGGCAGTCTGTTGCCAAATGCTTCCCAGATAGTGTTTTTATGTTGGATCAAAGTCTGACTGTACTTTTCAATGCTTATTATTACATAATTTTGATAAGATACCCAGTACCACTGGCTGAAATGCAGCCCCAAACCACAACTAAGCCGTGTTTCACAGATGCCAACAGATACTCAATGTTGTACCTCTCTCCTGACCATGTCTGTACTTACTAAAGGCAATTTGAACAATCCAGTTTCGGTGCGACAACCAAACAAATAAAATAAAACAACAATCTCTGAAAATGATCAACGACTGGAATGAAAATGAGTGAAAAAGCAGCCAATGTCTAGAAGGAAAAAGTTTGAAAGACTTCAGAAAGCCTGAAGAACTGTTGCTCAAGATGTCTTTAAAAAAGAACTTGAAAGTCTGACTTCTTAAAAGCAAAATGTCTAAAAATGAGGAGTGGCTTGAGGATTTTGCACAGTACTGTAGTATGAGTTGTGATGTAGTAAAGCATGGCAGGAATCCGTTTTTAGAATTGACTGATAAGTGTGATAAGTTTGAAATAAATGCTGAAAACTATCAATTATAGTTTCTTGAAGTCCAAGGTAAAGTCCTTGGATGTTTGCAAACATAAAATACAATAAGAAATACTCACAGCGTAGAAGCAAGAGAGTAATTGATTATAATAATTTTCTGGGTGTGAGTATGGTTAGTGTTTTTGAACATAACATTGGTTATGTCAGTTATTTTTATTTTGACTTTTATTGTGACTTTAGACAAGGTGATTATATATCATCATTTATCAAATGTAAATACTAATACATTTACCGGACACTTTATTAAGGACATGGGCATTGGTAGTGGTTGGAACCCTTTTTGCACTGCCTTAATTCTTCAAGGCATACATTCAAAAGGGCTCTGGAAACATTCCTCCAACATTTTGGTCCACACTGACATATTTTCTCTGTTTTGAACTATTGTCTATAAACCCTAGAGGTCGTTGTGTGAGAAAATCCCAGTAGATCAGCAGTTTCTGAAATACTCAGACCAGTAAGTTTGAAATTCAGTAGGTATTCTTGTCTACCATGTCTACATTCTTAAATGCACTGAGATGCTGCCACCAATTAGATTTGTGTGAAGAAGCAGTTGAACAGGTGTACCTAAGAAAATGTCATCAGGTTATGGACCTCTAAGCCATTTTGCTTTCCTCAGGGGTGTGTTTGGGGTGTTGCCTACAAACTGCCGACTGGCCGGGAGGAAGAAGTGAAGCGCTACCTCGACTACCGAGAAAAAGGTGGTTATCAGGTCGTCACGGTGACCTTTCACCCCCGTCCATCACTCACTTGCTCGCCAAGCCAGACGCTGATCTACATCGGCTCCAAGGACAATCCCAACTACCTCGGCCCCGCACCCCTGGAGGAGATCGCCATTCAGATCATCAACTCTACCGGTCCAAGCGGGAAAAATACAGAGTACCTGTTTCAGCTGGCTGACGCCGTGAGGACTTTTCTGCCTGAGGACTCAGACACACATCTGTTTTCTCTTGAAACTTTAGTAAGAGAGAGGCTAGAAAACGGACAGAAAAATTCAGTAACAGCAGTTGATTTTTAAAAAATGTCTATATTGGGCTGGGTTCGTCACATGATCTCAGGGTTTAAGGTAAACTTGTCCAATAAAGATGTTTGTTACATGTAGGATGGGGCATGTTGACCTCATTAGTTGACTAAATAATGTTATTTTGTTCAGGATTTCAGTGCAAATAAATATCCACTGAAAGCTGCTTCAAAGTAATAACACATAAACTGGTATAGAAAACATAAATTACCAAAAATGTACAGATCGCAAGTTAAGTTTCAATATAAATCCCTACAGAACAGTTTCAATATATATGGTTTAAATATAGGTATTTAATATCTGGCGTTGACTAGCCAAGATGAGAAAGAATTGCTAATGTTATTGCATATTAGTTATTAAACATTTAACACTCAAACCTGAGCTGCTTCATGTCTGGTTTAACGTTTATTAAATATAGAGCTAAAAGTCTTGAGCCAACCCTCATTTCTTTATATTTTGTTAAGAAAATGGGGAAATGGGTACAGCGATTTATTGAAATATGGAAATATACTATGGGATGTAAAAGCAGAGTATAATTCTATAAAGCTTGAAAGTCAATATTCAACATGACTGAACTCTTAGGCAAGCTCGTCATTTCTTTAAGCATTCTTCAGGAATAGTTCTCTGAGCTTGTTGAAGGACATTTAAAGCTCTTCTCTGGATGTTGGCTGCCTTTTGTTTTATTCTGTGTCAAGCTGATCTCACACTGCTAGAGGCCAGTCTAGCAGTGTGAGATCATTAAAATGAAGCTATTACCGCATGATGGATATGAGAATATATCAGATTTTTTTCCTATATCTTAAGACATGACTTTCAGATACTGTTTATCTGCTGTAGATATTTTGTCTTTTCTCCTCAAGTTGTCCAGTTTCCCTCAAACGATAGGACACACTGCACATTCATGACAAGCTATGCCAAGTTTTCAGCTAATAGCGCTTTGGAAATCACCTTGCTGGTGCTCTTTTATTCCTCTAAAAATGGTCAGGTACAAGGACTGGACTTAAAGTGAGTGAAAGAGCAGCCCATGTCCAAAGAACAAGGCTTTTAGAGAACTACTGCTCAAGCTCACTTTAAAGAATTTGAAGAAAATCTGGCTCCTTGGAAGTAAAATGTAAAGAAATTAGGGTTGGCACATGTTTTTTGCACACTCTAGCTCTAAGTTGGTTTCATAATCAGACACAAAAACAATGACAGATGCAGCTGCAAATTAAGTGCTAATTAACCTTTGTTAGCATGGTAAACACTGTAAACATTTCACTTTAGAACTTTAGAAACATCAGCACCGTTAGTACTGTCACCGTGAGCATGTTAATGTTAGTGTTCAGCTCAATGCACTGCTGTGACAAATGACAGCCTTTCATTGTCAGTGTAGGCTTTTCTTTTCTGTCTTGCTATGGTTAGTCTAATATGTTCCTGAAGTATTCTACTGAACCGTTTATTAAAAAATAAAACCTTATTGCAATTAAAATATAATGACGCCCCAGTTATTTTTCCTTGTTTTTTTTTAGTAACTTTAATAAAATAAATCTAAAACTTGACAAATCGGTTGAAACGCTGTAATAAATACAGCTAAAAAAATTGTCCAATCTGGTAATGCAGCTTTTCTAAATACAGCCTATCTCTCTTCCTGCTATGATGAAGTAGTTGTCATGAAAATCACTTTAAGCAAACACACATTGTTTAATCTAACCTTTACTTACTCTGTGTCAAGATTAGTAGTTCTAGCACAGGGGAGCCGGCATCGGCTGCTTCTCATTCTGCCTGCCTCCGTCTCAGCACAGTAAACACATCAAATTCAACACGACTGCATCAGAAAAACATCAACAAGCAGAATAAAAGAGTGACAGCTCGAACTGTGATTCCATCTTTAACACACACACACACACACTCAGTGGGACACAAGTGGCTATTTCTTCTGCTACATCAACCTACCTTTGCTTACTTTACAGTCATAATGTTACAGTCTTTAGCGTACTGTGGACATAAAAAAATGAGTATCATCAGAAGCAATACTGAGGTAGGCTGCAGGTTTCAAACAATGCTCAGTTGGCACTAAGGGGCCCAAAGTGTGCCATGAAAATATCCCTCAAACCATTGCACCACCACCTGAACCCCTGATATAAGGCAGAATAGATCCAAGCTTTCATGTAGTTTACATTAGACCCTACTATCCAAAAAAGCAGAAAAAGACTCATCAGATCAGGCAATATTTCCAAACTTCTGCTGTCCAATTTTGGAGAGCCCATGCAAATTGTGGCCTCAATTTCCTCTTCTTAGATGACAGGAGTGGCACCTGGTGTGGTCTTCTGGTCCTGTAACCTATGGACTTCAAGGTCCGACGTGTTGTGTGTTCAGAGATGCTCTCCTCCTTACTGTGGTTGTACTGAGTTGTTATTTGAGTTACTATGTCTTCCTACCAGCTCAAAGCTGTCTCCTCTGACCTCTAGCATCAACAAAGCATTTTCACTGAGAGATCTGCTGCTCACTGGATATTTTGTTTTTGTACCTGTCTCTGTAAACCCTACAGATGGCTGTGTAGGGATTCCCAGTAGATCAGCAGTTTCTGAAATACTAAGACATACAACTATGTTCAGAGTCACTAAAATAACCATTTTCCCCCCATGCTGGTTCTCAGTTTGAAATTCAGCAGTCCTTCTTGACCATGTCTGCATGCTAAACTCAGTTGCTGCCATGTGACTGGCTGATTAGATATTTATGTTAATAAGCTATTGAACAAGCGAACCTAATGAAGTAGCCAGTGAGTAAATATATCCTGATGGACTGGTGATCTGTCCACTGTTTACCCTCCTTCTCACCCAATTTAAAGCTAGAATAGGCTCTAGTCCCTCACAACCCTGACATAGATGAGGGGTTAAGAAAACAGATGGATAATTATTAATATATAATCTATGAAAATAAGTCAAAACACAAAGTTTAGACACTTAAGTTTTTCGAGCATTCAACTGTAGAATATATTTCAAGTTTTAGCACTAAAAGCTTTTTGACATTGTGCATTCAAAAAAACAAAAAAACAAAAACCCTGCTCTTTTCATGTCTTAATCTAAATCTAAATGACTCCTGTGCGACATACAGGAACTTGTTAAAACTCAGACCTGAGATTTTACTAGGCTGCAGCAGTAAAAGGGGTCTAGCTACGCTGGTGCTAATGTGCACAGGCTCTAGTAACAGGGCGCAGTGGCACAAAACTATCCTCGCAAGAAGAAGCTTTTATGTTTGAGCTCTGCACAGAATGAAGTGTACTGCTATGTGACATGGCTGTACAGAGATAAACAGCTGGTGCTTTATACAGTCAGCCAACCCTGCAAACATGCAACACTCAAAAAGAAGCACCACACTTTACAAATAATGCATTTATTTCACAGGACACGGTAAATTCTCAGTGCAGAACTAATGCAGAACATGACAAAATGTGGCCTATAGAAATATGACACCATTGTTACTGCAGGTCACAGATTTTTATGATCTAATATGATATATACAATTTTTATTTCTTCTTTTTATTTATATAAATGATATAATTAATGTCAATATGAGGTATTATATATCATGAGTGCTTTAAGATAGCTTTATAAGTGTTGGATACAATATAGCTGTAGAAATACAACAACGATAATTTTTAGATTACAATTTCACAAATATTTTCTGAATATATTGCATACATCCATCCATTCGCTTATCCTTTTCAGGGTCGCGGGGGGCGCTGGAGCCTATCCCAGCTGTCATAGGGCAAGAGGCAGGGTACACCCTGGACAGGTCGCCAGTCTGTCGCAGGGCTAACACACAAGGACAGACAACCATTCACACTCACATTCACACCTAGTGGCAATTTGGATTATCCAATTAACCTATCCCCACAAGCTGCATGTCTTTGGACGGTGGGAGGAAGCCGGAGTACCCGGAGAGAACCCACGCAAACACGGGGAGAACATGCAAACTCCACACAGAAAGACCCCGGCCTGATGGTGGAATTGAACTCAGGACCTTCTTGCTGTGCGGCAACAGTGCTAACCACTGTGCCACCGTGCTGCCTATATTGCATACATTTATATATATTTATAATTTCACACATGAACATTATCATGAAGGAATGTCTTCCTTGTATTTAATAACATGCACAAGTTAGAACTCTTTTAAAAGTACATACCGGAACAATGATGATTAGCAATAAAAAGACTTTCTCAATATAAACCAAACCTTTCCCTCTAAAGTGGCCACCTTTGACTAAAAATACCATGCTAGTTAAAAATTTGAAACCATTTTGCCCAGGATTGCTTACTTGCTGGGTTTAGTGAAGGCCAACGGTGGCAAGTGAGGTTCCAGCGGGAGAGCGCCCTGCTAGCATTATCAGATATTATTTTACAGGCTGCACAAGACTGGAGTTCCCAGCCGTTGTGTAATTAATTTCTCTGGTAGTGGTCCTACATGGCTTACGAAGACCTGGGAAGGCAGGAAATTTCTGTCTAGGCGTAATAACAGGGTGACACCAGCAGGTCTGTGAGCACGAGCAGCTGATCGTCAGTGAAGCACTGTCGATGCTCCTGCCAGTTGTCGTGGTGAGTACGCCGAAATTCTGACAAGGTCTTCTTCACCGTCATCTTTGGGTAAGAAAATCAAAATCATCATACATAAACATAATCTAGGTGAATGCAGTGTGCACATTTAGAAACAACACCACAAAACACAAGTGAGTTTATCAGCTTTACTGTATTTACTTTATTGGGTTTTTTCCTGCTGTCTTTCATCGAAAACATGGTGGATGCTCATATTAAACCTGTATGAAGACTGAAATCTCTATGATGCAATATTTTTTTCCAATCTTAGCTCTGTATGATATCCTACAGAGCTCTAGTGGCTGGCGCTTTGGCTGTGAACACATGAGACCTGTTCAAACTGCTGTTTTCATGTGAAGGGCAGCCAATCAGAACAAAAATGGCTTAAAGGAGGGAGGAAGGGACCTAAAAGAGTTTGTTTTACACAGAATATGAACTGAGATGCGGCAACAAGGCCACATATATGGTAAATATTTGGTAAATAAGTAATGATCTGAACTATGAATTATGCAAAGCTACTTTTTTAGCATCCGAGAATAAAAATAAACATACATCTTAAGTATCATTTTTAGAGCATGATTCATCACTGCACATTTGGTCCTCTACACGCTAACAAAGCTCAACATCCCATTCATGAAAAAATACAATTATCTGCCTCATTGCTAAAGCCCTGGTGATACATCAGCTGGCTGATATCGACCAATCACAGATAAACTGGTATCTGCTTTTTGTTGACCAATGAAGGTATCATGAAATTAGGGACACGATCACTTATTAGTCTTTTTAAAAGGACACAGCTCAGTCTTCATAATTAAAAAAAGACCAACGAGGGCAGTCTGATGGTACTTATTATTTTCAGAATTTCTATAAAACAAAAAAATTGACTAAAGTAGAAAAACGACGCAGATCAATCCATCATGAATAATAATCATTAGCTGCAGTCCACTAGTTAGGCGTTTGTATCATATTTAATTTAACAGCATTTTCAGCAGAGTGCTTTTACAGGTTTGGTATGACTAAAATGACTTAAAGGGAGCCAATGTTTCCTCCACTGCTGTGTGCATGTGGGAGAAAGAGAAATACCTGGTGTTCTCATGCCTTCATCTGAGTTCAGTTGAAGTGTTTACATATGCGCAAAAAATGCTGACTAATAGCTCTGAGTTGTTAAGAGGGCTGAAAGGGACCAAGTGTGAAAGCATCCTAGATTTTTATAGAACACAATGCAGAAAAACATGCCTGGGATCATATAGAAATGGTGCCTTCACACAACACATGCAACAGAGCATACATCCAAGTGTATTAACAAACAGTTACTTTATGAGTAGTTAATAATCTTCCCCTTTTCAATGCAAACAAGTATTTTTTATTAAAAAATATGCAGTATATAGCTCTATGTGGTATATGCAGTCTATATAACTGTTAACTGCTCTGTACCAGAGGCCTGAGAGTTTGTCCGCGTTTGTCTTTTTCCATACACTGGTATGTATAATAAAAAGGTAACAGAATAATTTTTAATCTGGCAACCACGGCAGGGAAAATAGGATTGTTATTTCTCAAGTGTGAATGTAAAGATATTTGGCTTCTAGATAAACAAGATGTAATGCATGATTCAAGGCCAAACTTTTATGTAAACTAATATACATGAGCCCAAAGTGATGTGCTGTTTCTCGGTAGTGGAACAATTCCATTATAGTCTGTAGTAAAGTCCTGCAATAAAACGAATGTTGATAGCAACTGTTTTTCTTGCTTCATTTGTTTTGAACAGTGAACGCTCATACCCACCCTTGATTACAGCCACTATCTATTACAATGAAGCCTACACTTAAGTTTAAGTACATGAACTGCAAATTCAAAAGTTCCTCTATCTAGAGACACATAATGTAAAATGCAGATTAGCAGCTGAAAATATTTGCAGCAACGATCTAAACTGTTTACAATAATTAAAAACTAATTTGGAAAAATAATTTATTCATTGCACACTGTTAGAAACTGTTGTTTCTAGTTAGCTAAGAATGAAGTATAAAGTTATTTGGCCAAAGAAGGAAAGTCAGTAATTAATCTGATGATGATGAGATGATAAGAACACCTTCCTGACTTTTTTTTTTTTTTACGTGTATTTTACTTGTATCTGTGATTACCTATGTATATGGATGTGGTTCACAGTAGTTTAGTGATTCTGCAGCAATCGTGCTAATTGGCAGCATGACTGTGAGGATGACACTGTGCGGAAAGTTGGTAGCCAAGTTTGCTAGTATAGACTGATAAGTTAGCACTCCGTTGACTTGCCAAACACTGACATCTCTGACTCCAAATAACCCCAAATGTGGGGCCACGATCCTACTTTGACACGTGAAAATATGAACACCAGGAGCTCATGGATACGGATATCATCATTATGGATATCTCCACCTTTTAAATACAGCCTATGATTTACAGTAACCAACATATGTGTCCTTTACTATAATGGGCAAAATATAATATTTCTACCAGATTCTATTTTTTTCCGACTAACCTTTCCAGTAACAGACATGTTAATCAATATTTTTACAAATACAATATTTTAACTGTATTTTATTGGATTTTCTTTCTCATCTTTTTCACTTTCCTATGGGAGAGGCACTAAACCATCGTCATCATTGGCTCCACACCACTATAATGTATTATTCAAACTCTGCTCTACGGATTACATTGTATGTATTCTTCATGCCTGAAGTAAGACCAAAGACACAATTTTCTCCTCAATTGGACAATGAAATTGTATTCTTTCAGCTCACACTGTTTTGAGCTAGATGTTTATATATGAGTGTGTGTGGTGGGGCTAATGCGTGCGCGCACCTCTATAGGCTGTGGGTCATTGAGATGGCTGCTCAGGTCCATCAATATCTGAGGCATCCAGTCTGGGACATCATAGGGGCTCGACAGGATGCACGCACTGAGGCCGAGCACTCCAGCATGGCGCCGCACTAAATCTACACACACACACACACACACACACACACACACACACACACACACACACACACACACACACACACACACACACACACACAAAGGGAGAGTTGAAATAGCTCTTCGAATCTCAAGGTTCACATTTCCCCTGGGATAAGAAAGGGTAATAGGGCAAGTATTATTGTGATTGCCTCACTGTGCAATTGTGACGTGCACGGAAATGTGTGTGTGTGTACCTGTAGAGGCCAGCTCCCCTCGGGCCTTGGGGAGGGAAGTCTGACTCAGCGTCTGGAGCTGTGTCTGCAGACTGGAGTCCAGAGGGAAGAACTGGCACTGCAGTAAACCACTGAGGGTGGTGCATGCCATGTCCCTCACCTACAATGAGAAGGAGAAAGGCGGGACAGGAAGGAGAGAAAGAGGGAGGAAAAAACAGGTCCTTGAAGATCAGAACTGACAAATAAAGAGTGCTGTGGAGAACACGAGGCATTTTTAGAGGCAAGGAATGCATGTGCAATTTATTAAGGGAGGCGAGCCCAAGGAGATCGGTGAACAGCAAGGGGAGGAGGAGGAGGAGGGATAGATGCTGAGCTGAGCTGATGTAAAATTCAGTTGCAGAACATCACTGCCTTCCTGCATCACTTTGCATAAATTATGAATAAGCTCTGAGTGATGGTTGAGGCACTGTAACAGACAGTGATACGAGGACAAAGCATTAATCAACTCTACACTCACACAGTTAACAAAATATTAAGAGAAGGACCTGTGTTGGTAATTTAGACAATTCAATTGGAGTGCAGGGGTTATTGATTTTCACCTGTGCTGTACATCCAGATCAATAAACGTAGACAGTTTAAAGGGTTTAAAAGCAAGACAAGTGGGACATTGATTGCTCAAAAGCTGACATTACTCAATATTTCAAGAGACTTCTGTTCTCCGAGAACCAGTTGTAAAGCTTTTTTTTATTCGATTCAATAAATAAACATTAGTAAGTAATTTAGAGGATTTAAAGTCAAGACAAATAAACAATTATTTTGGGTTTAGCTTGAATGTTATTTTTAGATCGTCCAAGCTGCCACAGACAAAGAGATTTCAGGCAGCCACAGTACTCAATCAACATCCCTGTAACTACAGTGAGCACTGAGACAGACTGTTATTTTTAAGCAATAACTGTGAATGGAAAAGATGGATTAAGGTTTAGGTTAGAAAAGCAGCCCTTTATTATCTCCTGACAGAGATCCCAGGGGCTGTGTTAAACCAGCGCTTGTGAATACGTTACCTCAAGCTGCTCATCTAGCAGCAGCTGCATCACCAGTTTTCGAATGCGGAGAACCTCAGCGGGCACACTGAGCAGAGTAAACAAATTGTAGAAAACCATGATCTGGAGGTAGGTCAGCACTGAGAAGCGTGCATGCCATGACCTGCTGCCTGCCATCTAAGGAGAGAGGAGAGAAAGAAGGGATGAGATAATGAGAGACAAGTTGGAGTTTGTACTGATGCCCGAAAGGCCCTGAAGGTGATATATTGCTCATAAAAGATATATAAACTCGAGTACACAACATCTATATGTAATACTTTCTCTTTTCATGCAATTAAAATCTTTCAAGAAGCATCTGGATGACTCTGTGAGGCTGTGCCTGCGCAATATAAGTATGCCAACATATTCATAATCGCACATCTATTTCACTAAGTATAAATATACACAGAATGTGTATAAATAAGGGTATACCGTATACACCTACCATATTCTATACCACATTCTACACCACTTTGGTGCATTTGGTTACACTGTCTACATTTTAATGCAAAATAAAAACACAGATTGCAACAGAAGAAAGACATTTTGGAATCTGGTGCTGGCCATACCAGCAAAGACCTAATAAACAAACAAACGGGCTAATATATATCATATTTATGTTGTTTCCTGATGCTTCTCAGCTGGGGTTTACAAGATTTCACAAATATCTACTCGTTATCATCCAAATCAATGGTTATCATAATAAATATGTAAACAGGCATTCTTATCATGACTCTTGACCATCTGTATCCATAAACTAAAATATAACTTAATGAGGAAAAATTTTCATCCATCTGTCCATCCATCTGGGTTCAGGTTACCTGAGACAGCCACACCTCCCTCCCCGTAGCCACCTGATCCAGCTCTTCTGGGGGATACCAATTAATTCCTAGTAACCAGTAAAGTGACATAATGTCCTCAAGGCATCCTTGTTCTGCCTCCTGTCGGTGAGGCATATCCAGAACACTGACTCCTTTCGATGTGGAGGAGTTGTGGCTCTACTCCAAGTACCTTCTAAATGACCAAGGCCATCATCCTATCACTAAGGCTAAGGCTAGCCTCCCCTTTAAGGAAGCTCATTTCAGCTGCTTTTATCAGTGATGGATGTGCAGCCAAACATGAAGCAGCTAAGAAAAAAGGTTTAAAGCCTCATCTCAGGGCTAGTTTACCATGCTGAGCTTTTTGTTTTACAAATCAGATTTGTGAGTTGTCAGCATGTACAAATAAATACTCCAGAGGGGTAGCCAAGATGGTAAGACATGCTTCAGTAAACTATGTAGTGAATGGCATTAATATCGAATAAATTATTTCATTTATTAAAGGTAAATAAACCTTTTTCATGGCACTGTAGGCAGAACAGTACTTTTCTCAGTGTAGTGTATGTGCTTATAAACCTTAATAAATTAAAGCTCAGACCTGATGATGACTGCATGAAAAGTCAGTATTAGGGTTAGGTTACAAAACCTGCTACAATCGATTCTGAAAGTCTGTATCAAATTTCTGCTGCCTACAAATTACCATAAACAGTTGTTGATCTGCAACTTTTCATTGTTTGACACTGTTGATTACTGTATTTTAAAACTTAGACTCTTCCAGTCAGGACTCTCTGGGAGAGCAGTGGCATGGTTCTCAAACTACCTCAGTAACAGGACTCAGTGCATTAAATCTGACGGTCTATGTTCTGACTTTGTTACAGTGCACAACGGAGTGCCACAGTATTAGGTCCCCTTCTATTTATCATTTACGTAAACAATCTTAGTCTACATGTGCCAGATGCAAACTTGCACTTCTATGCTGATGATACAGTTATTTACAGCTGTGGTTCAACTCTTGTCCAAGCCATTGACTCCTTGCAGAAAGCCTTTTCTGCTGTCCAGCATTCATTACTTCAGCTTAAACTTTTTCTCAACGCAGACAAAACAAAGCTCATGTTGTTTTCTAAATCAAGGAGACGAGCCCAAACAATCCCATCAGTAACCACTCTTGAAGGTAATAAAATAGAGTTGGTTCACACCTATAAATATCTGGGAATCTTAATTGATGACTCGCTTACCTTCAAACCACATGTAGAGAATCTTGTGAAAAACCTGAAGTTAAAACTGAGATTTTATTTTCAAAATAAGTTGTGTTTCTCTTTTAATACAAAGAAGCGGCTTGTTGCTGCAACATTTTTGCCTGTGCTGGATTATGGTGATATTCTACAGTGGGGCAAAAAAGTATTTAGTCAGCCACCGATTGTGCAAGTTCCCCCACTTAAAATGATGACAGAGGTCAGTAATTTGCACCAGAGGTACACTTCAACTGTGAGAGACAGAATGTGAAAAAAAAATCCATGAATCCACATGGTAGGATTTGTAAAGAATTTATTCGTAAATCAGGGTGGAAAATAAGTATTTGGTCAATAACAAAAATACAACTCAATACTTTGTAACATAAACTTTGTTGGCAATAACAGAGGTCAAACGTTTACTATAGGTCTTTACCAGGTTTGCACACACAGTAGCTGGTATTTTGGCCCATTCCTCCATGCAGATCATCTCGAGAGCAGTGATGTTTTGGGGCTGTCGCCGAGCAACAGGGACTTTCAACTCCCGCCACAGATTTTCTATGGGGTTGAGGTCTGGAGACTGGCTAGGCCACTCCAGGACTTTCAAATGCTTCTTACAGAGCCACTCCTTTGTTGCCCGGGCGGTGTGTTTTGGATCATTGTCATGTTGGAAGACCCAGCCTCGTTTCATCTTCAAAGTTCTCACTGATGGAAGGAGGTTTTGGCTCAAAATCTCACGATACATGGCCCCATTCATTCTGTCCTTAACACGGATCAGTCGTCCTGTCCCCTTGGCAGAAAAACAGCCCCATAGCATGATGTTTACACCCCCATGCTTCACAGTAGGTATGGTGTTCTTGGGATGCAACTCAGTATTCTTCTTCCTCCAAACACGACGAGTTGAGTTTATACCAAAAAGTTCTACTTTGGTTTCATCTGACCACATGACATTCTCCCAATCCTCTGCTGTATCATCCATGTGCTCTCTGGCAAACTTCAGACGGGCCTGGACATGCACTGGCTTCAGCAGCGGAACACGTCTGGCACTGCGGGATTTGATTCCCTGCCGTTGTAGTGTGTTACTGATGGTGACCTTTGTTACTTTGGTCCCAGCTCTCTGCAGGTCATTCACCAGGTCCCCCCGTGTGGTTCTGGGATCTTTGCTCACCGTTCTCATGATCATTTTGACCCCACGGGATGAGATCTTGCGTGGAGCCCCAGATCGAGGGAGATTATCAGTGGTCTTGTATGTCTTCCATTTTCTGATGATTGCTCCCACAGTTGATTTTTTCACACCAAGCTGCTTGCCTATTGTAGATTCACTCTTCCCAGTCTGGTGCAGGTCTACAATACTTTTCCTGGTGTCCTTCGAAAGCTCTTTGGCCTTGGCCATGGCGGAGTTTGGAGTCTGACTGTTTGAGGCTGTGGACAGGTGTCTTTTATACAGATGATGAGTTCAAACAGGTGCCATTCATACAGGTAACGAGTGGGGGACAGAAAAGCTTCTTACAGAAGACGTTACAGGTCTGTGAGAGCCAGAGATTTTCCTTGTTTGAGGTGACCAAATACTTATTTTCCACCCTGATTTACGAATAAATTCTTTACAAATCCTACCATGTGAATTCATGGATTTTTCTTTCACATTCTGTCTCTCACAGTTGAAGTGTACCTCTGGTGCAAATTACTGACCTCTGTCATCATTTTAAGTGGGGGAACTTGCACAATCGGTGGCTGACTAAATACTTTTTTGCCCCACTGTATATATGAATGCTTCTGCTCAATGTCTTCGAATGGTTGATTCTGTGTATCATGCTTCTCTGAGGTTCATCACTAACTGTAAATTTCAGACTCACCACTGTGAGTTATACTCTCAGGTAGGATGGCCTGCTTTGGTAAGTCGGAGGAACTCTCATTTATACAGTTTTATATTTAAGGCGATACTTGGGTTGCTGCCTTCTTATATATGTTCCCTGCTTGTAATGAAACATGCTGGTCGGTATTCTCTTCGTCTGCATGGTTACTTGTTGCTTTCTGTTCCATTTGCCCGAACTGAACTTGGTAAAAGAGCTTTTGTCCATTTAGCACCCTTGGCCTGGAACAAACTGCAGAAGGAATGGAAAATGACTGAATTCATTTCATTAAGTGCTTTTAAATCTAAACTACGAATCCTTGAGGCCAAGTCCATAACATGTAACTGTTTCAATTAGATTGATTGTCATTTTAACTGACTTTTTTAGTTTTATTTGAATTTTATTGAATTTTATTTTTTATTTTATTCGTATTCTTTCACTTATTGTTGCATGTGTGTTGTTGCTGCCTGTGTTTGAGTAATTTCTGTAACTGTGAGACATCTGCTGCTGCCTATCTTGGCCAGGTCTCCCTCGAAAAAGAGGTTTTCAATCTCAATGGGATCTTCCTGGTTAAATAAAGGTTAATAAATAAATAAAATTGTGCACAGCACCAGATCCACATGATAACCTTTTGGTGTTCGATCAAAAATAAAACAAAGCAATAAAGTAAGGTGAAACTAAAAAAATGTTGCAATGCTTCCTGATCCCTTTGATGTGAAGGTAGTTTTAGAACCGCTATTTCACAACAGGGGTACCACTCACATAAAAACTCACCGCAGAAAATCTGCGAGCTAATTAAAATAGCATAGGTTGTTTTTAGTCTAACACAATACCTTGGGAGATTAGGCTTGGAACATTGACAGCAGGCAGGTGAGGCAGTTGTGAGTGTGTGCTTTTGCGAGTATTTCTGGATTTGTGTGTACATATTACCTCTTCCAGTGCAGCCAAAACCAGAGGGATGTGCTCAGGATACAGCAGGCCCTGAGACATGAGAGAGAGACACGTGCGTGCATCCTGCTTCATCTCATCATAGCTCTCATCAATCTCCACCGGGGCAATCTGCAGGGGGAGAGAGAAAACAGAGAGAGAGAGAGGGAGAGAGGTAGAAAGACAAGGAGCAACGCACCATTTTGAGTAAATGAAGAGAGAAATTGAGTTTAATGGGCAAGTAAGATTGAGTGGGTAATAATGCTGTGCTAGAACCTGTGTGTGTGTGCGTGTTTGTTCTTACCTTGAAGAGTAGAGGCAGGAGCTGTAGCTGCTGTTGAACAGGAGTGGTAAAGGTTCGCCCTGCACTCGTCATCAGCCATTTTAAGACTGCAAATAGCACATATATACACACATAAACACACAAGGAGAGTTTGAATTGCTGGCAAATGATAAAAAAAACCCCACAGAACTGGAGCTGCGTGGCTCTGGTAATAAAACACAATCTATCATTATTTAGTATCTAATGACTTGTATAATTCCACAGCCAGATATTTGTCTGTATAATGGAGATTACAGTAATAACAGAAACCGAAAGAGCAGCAATGCACAAATACTGAGGCAAAAAAATGAGATCTAAATTCAGTCTGTGGCAAGCTACAAAAAAAAAAAAACGAAGCAGGCGTGACTACTGTAATACAATAAAATCTGCAAAAATAGTTACAAAATCTTTAAGTTCAAATAACATTCTATCCTCAATCGCTAGGTAATTTTTATATGTAGAGGTTTGCATATGTGTCTCTCTATCTTTCACTGGAAAAACATTCTGCATAGGTATTAGTTTAAAGTATTTAACATTATAAAACTTTGCCAGTGGTGCCTATCCTCTTTCATCTAATGTAATCTATATAATGGTCTCAAGAATCATTTAATCACAAAAACCTCTCATGTTCAAAAGCATGTATTTTACCTCATTATAACTGAATGTGAATTACTATTTAGGGTTAGACAGTTGAGCTGACTATGACTGTTAACTTTTTTCTATTTAAATGATTAATCTGCTACTTGAAGGTATTACTCCCTTAACATGTGATTTTCAGTAAATTAGAAAATTCATACACAATAATATAAATAATTGACCTTTGACCTCTGTGTTCATGTCGTCTGCCCACCTGCCTGCTCATTTTTATCTTTATGTTGAAATACCACTTTCATTTTTTAATCAGTAATTCTATTAGCGGTTTTAACTATTTTGATTATTAATTCACAACAATTAAACTGCTACTTTTAAGGTTTTCATACTTTCCTTAGATCGTTTCACGTATTTCTATTTCAGCTAGCTATTTACATTTTTATTAGTAACACCTTATATATGTTTTTAATCAATGCTGGTAACAATTGCAACTCTTTATCTGTTTTGTCTGGATAATACATTACTCAGCCATACAATTAACTAATAAATTCAATTGCTCACCTACATCACTTCAAATTTTGAATTTTTATTCTTTTCATTTCAGCAAGCTACTATCTTTGTAATCAAATTGTAGTTCATATTTATGTAGGTTGTGCCAACACAACACAGCTAGACTCAAAAATGGCAAATTCATACTTCTGACTCTTTGCTGCATTGTCTTTCCACTATAAATGTTATGCAGGAACACTCCTTCATCGAAAAGACAATTTGCTTCTGAATGCTTGAAATTTCATTTTGCCTGAATACAATTGGTTAAATTAGACTAGCCTCTATGACGAAAGCAAAATCAATATGAAATGTAGTTTAAATGACTTCCTCATGTGACCTGGACAAATTACATATTATACTAAAGAGACCTATCCAAATATTGAGTTGGACTCCTTTCCATAATTCCTTTTTGACATGCTTGAACACACACGGGCGAAATTTCCTATCGATCTACACCTCACTACCGTTTAAAATAAATTTGAAAGGTGAGATCAATGAAGAATCACAGCTTTTAATTTGGTCCATCTAGTTTTAGTATGACTGTCTATTTCACCAAGAGAACAAGCTTATATAGCAAGAGAGAGAGAGAGAGAGAGAGACATGCAGCCACTGTCTGTCCCTGGCCTTCCTGCCTAAAAGACACACAGTTTACTTCTTTTCATCCACATTCTGACCCGTCTTGAGTAGTTTGACAGCCTGGGTGCGCTCATCTGTCTCCTGGGTGTTCTCCTCGTGTACGTGGTTGTGGATCTCCGGCTCCGCTGTGAGGGGCTTGAGTCGCTCTAGGACCCGTGTGATGAATTCTGCCACATGGGGGGAGGTAGTGGGCCGGGTGTGGGGCAGAGCCACGTCTATCATGAAGATATAGGTCAGGACACTGGAGAGAAAAGAGCACAAAAAGGGTAAGGGAGCAGAAAGGGGAGAGATGAGAGGGAAATACAGTACGGGAGCAGATGAGACAGAGTTAGAGATAAATAACGAGCCTCTAATTTGAACAACCCAAACAGTACACACAAGCTAATGAGATTAACTCATTTAGACACAATTATGTAATGCAGAATAAGTTCTTCACCTGCCAATGCGCTCCCTGACATTTTTATACACCTGGGTGAGTTTGGGCTCCAGGTAGGCTAGCAGCCTGTGCAGCAGTTCAGAAACTCTCCACTGCTGCTGAGCCAGACCTCCCTGAAGCACATACAGCAAACTGACAGAGACAAAGAGAGGGGGCAGATGGAAGAATGGGGGGTCGTTGTGTTATTGCGGGCATGTCTGCTCAGCATATGTCAGCTCAGGTTACTACTGCAGCCTGAAATCAGAAACCTCTTAAATACTGCAAATACTTTGTATGCAGTTATCATGCACACACATACATTACCTGGCATCTCTGAATGAGCTGCCCTCTCCGCTGAGGGGGCTCTCCATCAGCAACTCAAACAGCCAGTGGAGTTTCCTGGGTTCTCTTCCCTCCTGTTGGACAGCATTCAATACGAACAAAAATAATTTTCATTGGCTTTTTATTGTTTTGTTTTTGCATAGTCATAATAAAAAAACTGGATAGCTCAGGTATAGCCTTATGCCCTCATTGTTCCAAACAGCACGTTTTATGCTCCAATAAGAAAAGGCAAGAACAGGTTATGGTAAGCAAAGCCGTTCTGTTTAATTCAAAGGAATGTGTAATGAATAACACAGTCAATAATGCAGCTAAATGGACTGTCATTTATACAAATACCTAATCAGCCAATCCAGTGCATTTAGGCATGTAGACATGATCAAGGTGACCTAGAGATCAATTTGATCAGAATGGGGGAGAAAGCTGATTCAACCATCTCTAGGGTTTACAGAGAATGGTCTGAAAAAGAGAAAATATCCAGTGAGCAGCAGCTTCTGGGAAAAAATGCTTTGTTGATGTCACAGGAGAACGGGCAGACTGCATTTCTTTCTACACTCTGGGCCCCTTAGTACCAGCTAAGCATCGCTTAAATACCGCAGCCTATCTGAGTACAGTCCTCTGCCTGGTGAGTATAAATGCTTAATAAACACAGATTTAGCAGACCTAATATCTAATATCTCAACTTGGTTTTACTTGTTAGGGTAGCATACTCGCATTAACACTAAACATAGTCAATCAGTTGTTTTCACATACAATGCATACAATAGTACAAATGTGAGCCAGCACTGCACTACCATAAAGGAACAATAATAGAATAGCAAGGAAGAGTTTGTGCTTTAAAGGGTGTCGTCAAGGCAAATCTGACAATTTTCACATGCTCTGTAGATTTTTAAAATATCAGCTTCTGAACATCTTATTTAGCAATTAAACAAAAAAATGTTGTTTTTTTTGGTTTAACAGGGCTTGTTATACTTTTTATAACAAGCCCTGAGTTATCTTCACTATAGTGGATTTGTATGCATGTGAGCAACTCACACAAGCAGTAGCGATGCAGGTTCCCCAGTCTGTGTAGGTTTCCACTGTGATGTTGGTTAATGCCGTCTTGATCAAAGGGCACAAAAGCTGCCATAACTTTTCCACCTGAGGCACACGCACACACATACACAATAATGGAAGTTTTTATTAATATTGACTCTTCTTATCAAAAAGTGGTGCAGTGTGTACGTTTCTCACTGTGTGTGTGTGTGTGTGTGTGTGTGTGTGTGTGTGTGTGTGTGTGTGTGTGTGTGTGTGTGTGTGTGTGTCCAGTACCTTGCCGAAGCTCCAGTGTTTACTGCCTCTGATTAACCCTGCAGTAATCTCACACACACAGCGCTGGGAGCTCTCATGGGGGTCACTGGCAAGCTGCTCCAGGTGAGGCCGTAGTAATGGCAGGAATGCGTCACCATAGTTACGAAAGAGCCCCTGCCAATCAAGCATGAACATGTGAGTTTGTGTGTGTGTATTTTTACCAGGAAAAAAGGGAGAAAAAAGGAAAGCAGGGTTTTGTTTGACGCAAGTAAACCGCTGCATGATGGAGAAAAATGAATCACAAAAGTTGATGATAGAAAATGCAGCACTGTGGAGTTCGATTCAGCCTTGGCTAGTGTCATTATGCTGCGTCACTACTTTGTATAAGGTCTGTCAGATCGATTGAGGATGACAACTGTACCTTGAAGAGGAGAAAACGTCGAGGGTTGAAGCTGTCCTTTCCTTTCCGATCCTCCAGAGAGAGAAACTCGATCAGCTGATCAATAAATTCTGGGTCCGAGAAGTATTCAAAGATGATCTTTTCACCCTGTGTGACACACAAACACAGCCAAAATGTAATAATAGGTATAGAGAGGCTTCGCTGAATGATTCTGTGTGTGGCCCTGTATGAGCACGCACCTCACTCATCTCCTCGTATGGCAGGTCATCTTTTGGCTTTTCCGAAGATGCATAGATCATCATTTCTCTGAAAGGAGCAGGAGACAAAGAAGAGGCTGCGATGATTTATAGATAACAACACAAAGGAAAAATCTGGATAGACACATACTGTCTTCAAACAAGCAGCAAGGATAAATGAATGATTATAAAGTCAGTAGTCAGCAAAGCGTCTGAATACCAAGACAGAAGACAGGCACCCAGCGCTATACTTATACATCAATTCTTCTATCTAGGCCAGACAGTAAGTCGTTCCGTCAGCCTTATCTGGGACAGGCCGTGACAGAAGGCGAGTTCAACACCCTGCTAGTTATCCATCCACTCAGAGCCGCGTCATCCGGCACTTAGCCATACACGCATAAACGTGGTCACAACGCCACAAAGCCAAGCATCAAATCAACCACGCAGTTAAGTCAATCAGCTACTTAGCTCCTTGCAAGCAAGCAGTTAATCAGCCTTTCAGTTTCTACATCCAACGCCTCATCTCTCAGTCAGGGTCTTCACCTCGGCCACGAGTAGTATCCCCAGTGTGTCTTCTCCACAAAACACTGAGAGTCCCACTTTTCCTGAGTCAGAGGTAGGTTGTTGCTGTCGTACTGCAGCCAGCGATTTCCCTCCCGATCCCCCACGCACAGCCCATCAGTTTCCTCGATCCCACCTACAAATACAAAGCAATAACAGAAAGCACCCTTTACACTCATACACAAGAGTGCTATTAGTCTTATTTGTGGGGGAATGTGTGTTTGCGGTGGAAAGCTCTTGTGGTTTATAGCAATTTTTAAAGCAAATTTAGATGTTATTGTTTCAAAGTGGTTGATTTCAACTGATTATAACTATTATCTTATTAAAGTTCGAAACTAAAAATCCTGCTTTAGAAATAAACATGAAAGCTGAATAATGTAGTTGGTGGTTGATTGTGTGCATTTGAACATAAACTCACTGATATCTGATGGCTTTACGGCCACTTTCTTACTCAGTCGTTTCAGCTGCTTCAGGATACCAGCCATTGCCGAGATTGCAACCTAACAGGTGGGAAATATTACCCAAAACAAGAGTGAAACAAGTTTATCATCGTAAGTGTTGCCACAAACTGTAGTGACCCTACTTGACCTCTACAGGGAGACAGTTTTAGCCACAGTCACAGGGGATCCTTTAGGGCCAGTAAAAGTGCTGTGGGTATTAAAAAATGCTGACACTACCGGCAGTCGTTTGATAGCGAACTGGAGAACAGCCTGGTCTCAGTGTTGTAGCTAATCTTTGAATTGCTTCTGCTTTTTATGATAGTTTTTGTGTCTTAGCTCCATTAAATTGCACTTTTTGCACAAGTCTCTTTTTGCTTAGCTCACACTCTTTTCTTTTGTCTGCGCTGTTCAGTTATGCTTTGGAGAGGTATGACATTTTGCTCAATCACACACCTGAATACAAACAAATAACTGTAAAAGTGAAACTCTAGCTGTGTTTTCAATAAATTCTACACTTTGCATGAGCCGCTTTTACCGAGAAAAAAATAAATAAATAAAAAGAAATGGTTGTTGAATGTGCAGATGACTAGACTGCAGTGCAAAAATATATATAATCATAAGATCATTCATTACCTCTTTTTGCAGTCATTGTAACATTTTTAAATTTTCTCTTTTTTCATTATTAAAAAGGAAGAAGTATTTTGTCTATATTTTGGGTAAGTAGCAGTAACTGCAAACTGTGTTGCAAGTTGTGATTTCAAAGCACAACAGATTCTAACTGGATTTCAGTGACACTTGCAGGTATGTTTACATGCTGTTTAATGGTCTGCAGCTGAGCAATTAATTATGTATCCTGCAAATTGATGTGAGCACAGCGCTTTTACACAGCAAGTGTTCGGTTATCCAACAAGCTAATGAGCAGGACAAGAGAAGTTAAATAAAAAAGGGGATTTTAGCCAGAGCGCTAATGTGCGTTTTTCAAAACCTGCAGCTCTCACGTTGTGTAGCAACTGCTGTCTGGCTCAGTGTGACCACCTTCTGTGCTCGTGATCCTCTGCTGATCTCACAGCCTTATAAAGATCTAGCATTTTATCCCATTATATGTGTATTTGTCAGTATTGATGAGCAAATTGATTCTTGACTCATGCCCAAAAACACAGTGTCTGGTCTAGGATTAAATCTGATTCCTCTTGTTTTTGTGTAGTTGCTTTTAGTCTTTGTGGCACTAATTTGCAAGCTGCTAAGAGAGGAACAAAGAACAAGAGATATTTTTCACTTATTCAGATTTCAGTGATAATATAATAAAAAAAACAATTCAATTTTAAGTATTGTGCAGTTTATGCTGTGAAAATGGAAATGGAAAACCTTGACCGTGAGTTTGGGTGAACAGCCACATCTATTTCCAAATCATCACACACGGTGTTCCACAGGGTTCTGTTCTGGATCCTGTTTCACTTGTATTCCATTTTCTCTCTTTATGTCAGCTTTTGTGATCATTTACTCACATCACTTATCAATGTTATGCCAGTAATATTCAGCTTTACATCACTTTTAAACCTGTTTTTTTTATTATTATTTATCTTTAAAAAATCTTTGAACTGTTAAAAAAAATCATGAATGTTAGATTATTTACTCCATCTGAATGAAAATAAAAATATAGAGATCATTATTTATGCCCCAGACAGCCTGGTTCCCCGGGTTATTGGAAATCCAGGATTGCTCTCTAGCTACGTTAAAGTACACATAAGCAACCCGGGGGCAAGTTCTGATAAAGAACTGGTTAAGGGTCTGGTTCGTTTTTGTTTTCATCAATTAAGAAATATCAGTAAACCTCCCCGTATTATATCTAAATGTATATCTAACTCATACTTTTGTTTTATCTCGTTTGAACCACTGCGACTCAGTCTTCGTCTCCCTCAGTAAAACCTCCTTGGGTCTACAGCTTGCACAAAAACGATGCTGCAACAGATCCTTCAAGTGCTCTCACAACACACCTCTGCTGACCCCACGGCTCCCCATTAGATTCAGAATTCAATTCAAAATTCAGTTTTCCACCTTTAGGACCTTGCATGGTGAAGTGCCCTCCAACATAACTGAACTTTTGTAGCCATATGTCACCAGCAGGACTCTCAGGTCTTATGATCAGGCCTTGTTATCCTTGTTATCCTCAAATCTAGACTAAAACCTAAAGGAGACAGAGCCTTTGCAATTGTAGCCCCCTTCTTTGGAACACTGACTTCCTTTCTATCATCTATAAACTGAGCAGATGTCAAAAAACACCTTAAGCTTAATTTTTTTAAAAGTAGCAATCAGGTGGCATTTCATTTTATTTTATTTTATATTTGTTTGTATGTGATTTGTGAAAGGCACTATATAAATAAATTTACTTCCAAGCTTACTAAAATCTGCCTAATATGCCTTGCAATGGTAGGAGCTCACTGGTTCTTCAGTCATATGAGCTAAAATTACTATTAATTCAACCATAATGACTCTGATAATGATCTGGGTTTTCATTATAGTTCAGCTTTACTATAAAATGCTCGGATTCCCTGCTATCTGACCCTGGCTTGTCTGGAACATACAGTGTACTGGAAACTTCACATGAACCAAAGCTCATACAGATATACACATACACACAGACCTTGCGTATGCTGATGGAATCATGCACGAGGCTCTGTGTGAAGTAGAGGACAGCGTCAGGGGGAAGTGGGTGATCTTCCCTCAACAAGAGAGATAGCCAGTCTGTGGCCATGTGCTCAAACTTCCAGGGTCTGAATCACAGGCATATATAAAAAAATAAAGAGTTGGTAATAATAGAAATGCAGTTCTATGTCTCAGCTCTATTTTCTACTGCCAAGCATTACAAGCAGCACAAGCAGACAGCGTCACATCCTGGCTTCTTTCCATTGGCTCTACATTTTCAAATTGATTTTAAGATTCTACTAATCACTTTTAAAGCTTGTCTGGGCCTGGCCCCAAGCTCCCTAGCAGAAATGTTGACTCCGTATAAGCCAGTCTGCAGCTTTAGATCCTCAGGTGGTTCCCTTAGGGCTACTCCAAACTCAAAGCTTAAATCTAAAGGTGCTTGTGCTTTTACCAGCAGGTCCCCTCAACTCTGGTCCCCTCAACTCTGGATGACCTACAGTACTATGTAGCTTACTCATGCTGTTTTCACACAGAATCTTTGGACAGTTTTCTGGAGACTTGGTTTGGATATTTTCCAGGTTTCACATGTAGCACACAGAAGGAAATAGTCGGTTTCAAACATGTTTGCACTACTGGAAATACTTCCTTGGTTTAGGCAAGAGAGATGGCTCGATAAAGCTTGCAGGAGGTAGCACACATGACATTCAATGTATTTTTTATGGCGGAATTCAACATCACTTAGACTTTGTACTAGGGACTTGGCAGGTCAAAGACGGATCAATGTCAAATCCGACTGTATTGGATATTTGGCTCTTTGTGCACCTCTGTAGCGTAAACAGAAATGGAAGTTTATGTGTGAAAACAGCTTTAGTGTATTCTAACATCTCAAAACACATAAACAGTTGGAGAGAAAACCTACAAGTCTCTGTCTTCAAGGCAGTCCAAGAGGTCATTGACTAACTTTTCATATTTCCTGTACAAAATAAAAACAGGTGTTGGTTAGTAGTACCACCCCCGGCTACTAAACTACCAAAATTTTATATATTACAAACCTAATAATATATTATAGGAATATTCGGGTTTTGCAGACACATGACCACTAATCACGTAATGTTAACTTGTCTGCCATTTTCAAAATGTGACAATCATGGTGCCAACATCAATCAAGTGATCAACTGCATTAGGGCCCAGTCACACAGACTTAGAGCCTGGAACCACTGGTGTAGAGGGGGAAAGTATTCCCAGACTGGCTATGGCGCTGAGGCACAAACCTTCTGCATTTCCAGTTTGCTTCATATATTTTCAAGTAATTAGCAAGTATTTGCAGAAAAATTTACCCCCCCCCAAAAAAAAAACAAAAAAAAAAACTACAGGTAAATGTGGCAACCCACCAGCAAACCAAACCATTTCTCCCAGCAACCTCCACAAGCCACTGCCAACCTTTTAGGGAATACACATTTTGGCCTAGCAGCCAGTGGTGGCTGTGTCATGTTCAATATGACAAAAATATAGAATCTTCATGGGATATCATGCGAAAAACTTCAAAAAGACTTTCAATGAACAAGAGAAATCTACTTGTTATCCCTACCGTGCAGCAACCACATTTCTAATTCGCTGACGCTGAAGCCCTTCTTTTATCTCCTCTTTGGATGGTGCTTCTAAACAAGGTGTGGGATTTTTCGATTGTGCAATCTGAATGGCTACTTCTACACATCCCTCAGACACCTAGAGGTAGAAGTGGGCAAAGGGGAGCAGCACACAGTTACAAAAAGTATCAGGTGATGGTAGCATTTTGATGGTTAATGATCACTTTGCTCACAGTGAAGTTGACTCCGATAGTGTCATGCTGGCGAAGGATCCTGTCAGTGATGTCATCAAGCAGACGACCGATTGAGGGTTTTTCCAGGCTCATTGTGGGTGATAAGCCGCAGCGGACCAGAGCGGGCCACACCTGCCCAACCCATTCCCAGTCCCTTGCACTGGCCATAGGAATACCACTGTACATACCCAGAAGGCAGTACAGAGCACCCTGTGAAAAAATGCACATGTGTACAAACATTAAAAGAGATACTAGGTGTATCTTTGCAGCTTCAAAAATTTGCAAATGATGGTCATGTTTTTTAAATATTTAGAACATTCTTGTGATATTATGTAATGATACTATAAGTTATGATGATGATAACTGTAAGTGTGCACTTTTGCAATGTGCTTAAGAAGCTAAACATGTTAAATCTAATATTTACGTGTTTACATTGGGCTCCGCAAGTGCTGAGTGATTTTGTGGTTCTTCACAGTTCTGGGTTCAGTAACATTTGGAGCATTGATTGGAAATTTCAAGGCGTCTCTATGTAAATCTTTATTTGGTTAAACAGTTATTCTCTGTATGGGTTATTAACATGTGGAATTATTACTATTAATTTTATTGTGTTTTAAAGGCACTAGAAACCAGCATCACAAACTACCTCAGCCAAAAAATGCTGCTGTGTGTCACCTGCTTCATGTAACATAGTTACCCCATATTTATTGAAACTAAATTAAATTCGTTAATCTTTTAGATAATTGACAAAAAGTTCATTCTTATCATCTGGATGTAGTGGGAGAAACATCTGAGACTGCTGACTGCAGGTTTCCCCAGTAATATAAACAGTGCATCTCCACAATGACTGAAACTAGCACCACTGACAAATAATGGGCCGTGAGGTCCGTTTCTTGATCATTAATATGCAAATTGTCATGACCATTGATCAACAACCACTGATTAATGACCATTGATCAATGACAATTGATGTGGACAAGTGGGTGAAAAATTTGTCTGACAGACAACTCACCCAAGCAGAGAAAAACATCCTTGCAAAACGGTTGAACTTTGCTGTGGCACTGTGACAAATCCCACTGATGGATCTGATCACAGCCACAGAAACAGCAATTCGAAACAACAACATTGCAGACGTGGAAGCAGAGCAACCAGGGGCACTGTTCAATCCTCGAACAGTGTCTTTAAATTGTTTTTGTTTTGTTTTTTTTCCTTATATATGCAATTTTGACAGAATTTCAGGTCAAGCATCTTGCTTAAAACCACATATTCTGTCAAATACTATAAACAATATGATTATGTTGCTAGTACAGTTATTTTTGCCCAATTACACAAATGAATGGGAAACAATAGAATGAAACAGCAACGTAAACCATTTTCACACATGAATATATCAGGATAAGGCTGCATTTGTCCTTTGTCACATTACTAGAATTACTCATACATGTGGTGAAAGTGTGGAAAAAGTGCGCAGGATGACATATGGTAGCTGTGAATCATCCAGCGTATTGTACAACAGTGAAATCTGTCACAGGTTTTGTATGAGGGAGCTTGCAGGATAAAGACCGGCTAATCTGTGATCTGACAGTGTCAAATTTTTATCTTCATACGCACCCCTGTTGGGTAAGTTCAAGAAAAGTTCAGGGCTGCAGTGAATGTGTGAAAATGGTTTAAATCACATTTTTTTGCTTAGAATACCAGGCTTACACAGGCCAGTGCTGTAATACAGAAACTGCAAAGCTTCTCCCGTGTATACAAACCACAGCTGGTGATAATAGTGACTTTTTGTCTAGGAGTTGTTCGCATTGCCATTGCTATTTTCTAAGTACATTGCACAGAGGACCCACTGTTTCATTAAAAAAATGGCTGTATAAGGTTAATAATGACTCCTATACTGAAACATTTTCTTTTTGAGATATAAGAAGATATCAGAAAGAAAGAGGCAACGATGTAGGATGGGTCAAGGCCTACTTGCCAAAAAGGAAGCAGTAAAGCTTCCAAAGCAGTGACCAGTGCAGGACAATGAGGCCACCTACTGAGGACAAAATTTAGCACTACAGATGACGTTTCAGCACCACGGAGAGTGACCAGTATGACAAACAAGTGATGCATTCCTATGTGTTTGCATGCACAGTACCTTAAACTGCTGCTGCGTGACACCAGTGTGTTGTGGCGACAACAGTTGTAGGATTCGGGGAATGAGGTCTCTGTAAGAGAAACTATAGGTTCCCAAGGCAGCCATAAGCACATTCTGTGCCCTGCTGCGTACCTGCAAGGACGAACACACACACATAGTTTTACAGATGCACATGCATGCATTCTCACACTTTTTCGCTTATATCAAAAGTGCCATCATGAATATAGAAGTCAGCAGATCAGTTCTTCATTAACTATTTAATTAACTCTGTCAAGTTACGTGATTTGTTTTGTTTATTTGTGGTTAGCAGGCCTGCACAAGCAGTTACAGACAGACACATTTTGGAGGTGATCCAAAACTGAATTGGGACGATTTGGAAGATTTTGTCATCATTGTTAGATGGGACATTTTAATATTAACAAATATTAAAATATAATATTAAAAAAAATCACACACTAGTCCAGATCCAGAGACTCAGTTCTTGCATGGTGTATAAGGAAGGACGTATGATGTTATTGTTACATGATTTTTTTAATGTGTGTTTTACTTTATTATTTTTTTACCTGGCTATACGTGCTGGTAGAAAGCAGCAGCAGATCACAGAGCAGATCCTGATGAACCACTTTATATTCACTCCCCTCCACAACCATCTTTCTCATCTATTCACACAAAAATACAATCTTCATTTAAATTCTAGATTGCATGTCAATTATGACTTTTTTTGACATCAGACTTTCAGTGGTTAAGTAAAAAAATATGATAATATACTGAAATATCTATTAAAAAAATGTGAAGAAAATAGTGTTCTCAGTCAAATTATTACTGTGTTGTTTTGGTGAATCATGAGTGGAAAGTTATGTTTACACCGGTAATGTGTACCCTTTCAAAAACCCACCAATATTTTTTTCATGACCAGGCAGTGTTTTTATTAAACAAACCTCATGCTGGAGCAAAATCCGGTCAATGAGTAGAGCTCTAATGTGCTGCTTCTTCCCGAGAAGCTGCAAAAGTAAAAAAGCAAAGTATTGAAATCACCTTGTAAATGACTCATTGAAACAAACAACCAGTAAGTTTGTGTACTTTTCCAACTCACCCTGTTTTCCATGGACTTCTTGACGAGAGTGAAGCTTTTCCAGCGTGAGTCAAACTCCTTCTTCTGAGTGCCTCGGAAAAACATGAGGTCACTGATGATCTGCAGTCAGGCAGACAGACAAAGGGTGCTGTGAGACCTTTGCAGGCCTGCTGCAGGATAAACTAACAACATTTCATATAAAGAATAAAAAGAGAAGGATACCTTAATAATGACAAACAGTGACTTTGTATCATCCTCTGAGTGCTCTAAGATGTGATCTGGATTAAGAGAAGTGGATACAGGTAAATTATGCAAAGACATTTCAACTGGATTGTGGTGAAGTTGAAATCTTCACTCACGTAGCAGCAGTCTCATGGTTTGGCAGATGGACTCTCGGTAGTTCTCCCGTGAAGCATCTGGAGGGGGAGGGATAGAAGAAATACAGAAGCCCCGTATGGGCACAGAATACAGGATGAGTGGCCGCATTGCCAACAGAAACTAATGGGAGATTGAGTGTTTGTAAATATGTGTTATGTGGCTGTTTTCATACCGTAGTCAACACCTATATACAGCTTGACCTCCCCAAGATTCACCATGGAAGAAACTCTGACAAGAAGCAAAGTGTAAGGAGCAAAACGTGACAAGATTGCATGATGTTTTTGTTTCATATATACATATATATGTGTGTGTGTGTGTGCGCATGTGTGTGTGTGTGTGTGTGTGTGCGTGTGTAGGGGGTGTGTGTCCATGTGTGTATGCAGGTATAGGGCTCACAGGTCGGATGCGTGTGGTCCATCCAGTGGGGGAAGCAGATTTCCAGCTCCAAGAAGGCAGTGCTGCACAATAGCGAGACTCTGCAACAACTCCTCTCTGGGAATCAGGCAACACATGAGCTCACTGAGCGCGTGTGTTTATATGTTCAAGGAATTTCTGAATTTCTTGGCAGCTGAATTTAACATTCCCCTTCTTTACCCCTAATTAGGCTTAAAAAAATACAGATATTTAAGACTGAAGTCATGTAATTTATGGAAGCAGGCAAAGCTCATTCATCACTAATGACAGGCTACACCTTTATTTGTTATCTTTGTGAGTTTGCCTAATTGCGTCTGAATACTTAAAACTGAGAGAAATGACAGTACACCTGCTCATTGGCTGCTCTCCAGAGACGTGGCCCTTGATTCGTTGCAGCTCAGGGTGCAGGAGGTGGGACAAAAGATGGAAAACAAAGCTTTCCTCCTCCGGTCCAGGCACGTGCCAACACACACCCAACGCTGCCACATCTCCTGGTCTGCCCCAGTCCTGGAAAGTCAGGCAGAACATTTTGTCAGATAGTTGTAGAGGGTGGCTGCCAGTTTTTCCACTGGAAGAACTGTCAGTTAAACCAGCACAACCAGTCAGCCTCAAAACCACAAATTTGTGTCATCAACTGGTATTTAAATGCTTAAACACGTTAAGCATAAGGTCAAAACTCAATGGAAAATAGGAAAAAAATGACGCAA
The DNA here is from genome assembly GCF_963969265.1 of Rhamphochromis sp. 'chilingali'. Taxonomy (NCBI): domain Eukaryota; kingdom Metazoa; phylum Chordata; class Actinopteri; order Cichliformes; family Cichlidae; genus Rhamphochromis; species Rhamphochromis sp. 'chilingali'. Next base: position 21,261,462 of record NC_137950.1, on the reverse strand, counting down.
GAGACTGGTCTACTATCATATGAAAGCAGCTGAATCCAACTAGCGAAGCACTGAAATGAAATTAAAAAGAAATTCAAGGAGAATGAATCTTAAAGTACAGAATCGGTGACCGTGAACTGCAAATGAAAAGAGGTTGGTATTAGAAATGAAAAAAGAAAGTAAAGCAGTGAAAAACAACAGAGGAACATAGCTGTAATTACTGCCATCAAGTCATCAAAACAAACACAAGAGCCCAGCACTCCTGCGCCAAAATATCATCAAGATTTTTTTTTTAAAGAAAAAAAGAGTAATCCAGACATATTTTTTTTTCTCTCGGGGAATGAAATAAACAGTGAAGGAGAAGGAGCTCAGCAAATCTCCAGCTGTCATAAGGTATAAAGGACATTTCAGACCTTGCATTAAAATGTAGTAATTTTGTTGCCTTACAGGAATTTTCCGTAACTTTTAAAGAGAAAACTTCAGCACAAAAAGAGGACTTGGACTTATCCAGGTATCGTCATATTTAACCCTGGGTTTTCAGTGTTATGAAGGCGATTCACTTCTCAGCTGGTAACATTACCATAACAACTTCATGCCATCTTCAAGATTAAAAGATTAAGATTAAGATTTAAGATCAACAGGTATGAAGTCACTGCCTACTAACCACTTAATAATCTGGAATATAGCATCACCAATCTGTGATGATGCCTCAGACCTCTGTGTACAGACTGTAAGAGGATCTGCTTTCATAATAGCGTCTAAAGCATTTCCCAGATGAGCATCAGTAATAAATATAGATTCTTAGATGCAACTTTAGTGCTGCATTTTCCTGTTGGCTACAAACAATTTCATTACTCTATAAGCATTAATATATGATCTTAAAACCTGTTGACAATTGACTTGTTGATCGAATGCGCAAATTACAATTAAATCTTTAATATTTAATCTTTACTCTCAGACACTGGAACTGCAGATGAACAAATAAAAACTAAAACTGTCTCACGCACCTCTAAATGTTAATGGAATTACAACTGAGTATTAACAGGGAGCATTGATACCCTGTTAATTTACACACTCAGCATTTTTGCCGATTTTCCTTCCTGGCCTCAAATAGGACAGATTTTATGAGTATAGTGCATGTTTTCCACCCTTGGAAAAACTTTTAAAGACACTTTTTAAAGACACTTATACCACTAAATTGTCAGAAGCAGCTGTGTTGCTTTCAGTCTGTACTATGTGTGTAAGCTCCTTATATTTCCAAATTGTATAGTTATATCTTATTTGTAAAATCAGTCAGATCCAACACTTGTGGCTTATTTGGAAAACCTTGTGTTAACCCTGTATTCACTTTTTAGATTTATAATCACCTTCATGAGATAGCTCAGCCTGATTGCTAGAGGTGAGCAGATTGACCCAAATATCCATAGTATTGATACCAACGCTGGTATTGGTAGTGGATCGATACCAGCGCTATAGGACTGATGCTTTGTTTCTATCCTCAGTTCAGTATGTAACCCACTAAATACTGTTAAATAAATTATAATTTGGGAAACTGCAAAATAGTTTGAGCCTTTTTAATTTTGAATGTCATTTTGTTATTTTATTTATAGCCCATTGCACATTCAAAGAACAGAAGTTGACCCGAACGCTTGAAAAACTGAAATGTGTGATTTGTTGTATGAACTAATTGTGGAAAGGAAAAATCACAGTCATTTAGCAGTCATTGATAATGTGTTCAGAATTTAGAAATGCATTGTTCAGTTCATAAACTGAATAACAAACACAGATACATTGTATATACAGAGCTAAACTGTGTAACTGAGCCACTTTGCCAACTTTTAAACGATTCTTTATTTATTTAGTGTTCCTCATTGTCCTTTTACTTTATCATAGCTTATGCAGCTTCACAATAAAAGATTACCACTGATAAAATAATTTTATAATCTGCCACAAACTACAAAAAGCAAAACCCAACACAGGGCTGAAAATTTAGTACTACTGCTAACTACTGGCTGCTAAGTCAAAATATCTAAATACCACTGTCATATTTATCTGTATTACCTAGAGTCCAGATTAACACTAAATAAATATTTTTACCTAGCAGATTCATCATAATATTCTTTTGGCTGCTCCCTTTAGGGAGTCTCCACAGCAGATCATCATCCTCCGTCTCACCTTATCCCCAGCATCCTCTTGTGTCACACCAACACTCTGCATGTCCTCTCTCACTGCATGCATGAATCTTCCCTGTGGTCTGCCTCTTTTCTTCCTGCCTGACAGCTCCACATTCAACATAATTTGTCCAATATATCCACAATCCTTCCTCTAAATGTAAACCCACTGTCATCAGTGACAGGCTGAATTAAATTAGTGAGTGTTAGCACTTCATAGTGTGTACTCTGCAGCTTTTTTGGGCTCATGGAATCTGAACTTATTCCACTTTTTCACATTTTTGGACACTGTTATTTTATTATTTTTAGTTTTCTAACAGAACATATTCAAGTTACAGTTCATTTATGGATTTAGGGTTGGTGTTACAGAGGAGGCTGCTAGGGACAGGGGGAGATGGATGCACATGATCCACTGTGGCACTGAGCTTTAATTTGAGGAGTTGAGCAAAAAATTGCATAAAATTGCATTGACCTTTACAAAACCACAGCTTCCTATTTCATGAAGAACTGTTTTTTCTTTGTTTATTCCTTTCTAAAAATATATAGATCTATCCGTGAGAGGTATGTGGCTCATCCACTGTGGATTTTTCAATCACAAAATGTTGGTATTGAGGGATTTGTTTTATAAATAAATAGGTAACGTTTCAATACTGCACAAAAAAACAAATATTAGAAGTTATTGTGGAAAGAAAAATTACGTGATCCCCTTGGATTTCTTGCTTTTGTGACTTCCAGCTTTGGGAAACTATGTTTTTAATTTCCTTGAACAACACAGATGTGGTTATTTTTCATGCCAGAGTACGGGCAGTATTGGCCAGAATATGGCCCAGAAGTGTAGCCATTTAATTTAAATGTGAACTAGGCTTTATAAATGCAAAAGGAAATTGCATTGCAATAATTAAACCTGTAAGATAGCATTATAAATTAAAGGACAATACAGAGCAGCTGTAATGGTTCAGCTTGCGGCCTTTTACATTTCCTAGAAGATTTAATCATTTCCTGTGACTCACTAAATACTTTAATGTCTGTGAAAACAGCCAGTTCGCCTGCGCGGGTGTTAGTGAATATGGCATAAGGTGAAACTAAGCAATTAGAGTCAAGGAACTGCATAGGCAGGTAAAATGGCTCACTCTGCTCACATCATACACGCCTCACGTCACATACTTTCCCAATTTAGTGGTCTATTTATGCTGCAAAATTTCCCATCTATTTCTTTGGCTTTTTAGGTTTTTGGCTGATGTTTCAACCCCTCCATCACTCGTATGTCTAACTGTGAGCAGCTGTCTGACTGAAGAGGGAGCAGCATTAGTCAGTATAATCCAGCGGTGTATTTACTTTAAATTTAATGAAGGCTTTCAGATTGTCATGTTAGAATTGGAAAAGTCCAACTAGTGGCAAAGTTTTCCAGCGACAGATTTAATATTATATTATTTCAACAATAACCATACAACATGTGGAACTAGAGGCAAGGAGCTAACTTTAACTTCAGCATCACTTTATAGGATTAAATAATGTTTTCTTTCCTATCTCTTTGTGCCATATTGTGTGTGTGTGTGCGTGCGTGTGTGTGTGTGTTTACCCAAATAGGGAGGTCAGTATCAAAGCTGCCAGAGGTGCTGCGGTACTCAGTGGGATAGATGAGGGAAAACGATCGGAGTGTGTGCTCCAGAAGACTGCAGGCGAGTGTGTACGCCCGTTTGCAGCGCAGACGCACACACACACACAAGATCCGCTCCAGGTCGCCTTGATATTTTAACATCTGTTTGCCATCCACACGGGTTACCTAATGAGAGAACACACACACACAGGAGTACATGAACACACAGGCAATTCACTGGAGAGTTGTGTCTTAAATATTGAGGTTCTCCAGTAAATCGTAGCGTCTGGCGCGCTCCCACTCACGGTAAGCTCTCAGGAGCAATAAAACAAACCTGAAAGAGTATCAATATTTTCTGGTTACCAATAAAGCTCTTTGCAATTTATGACTGTGCAGGGTGTATGATGCAAAAAAAGTCTTTTGGCTGTATTTCTTTTTTTTTTTTTTTGGTTCTCACAATGTCACAACTATAGCCTTTTAAATTTAAAAACAGATAAACACACCAGCCGGTCTCGTACGTTTTCAGTGTTTTCCACTGAGGCATCCCCGATGTGCAAATCACTCAAGCAGTAGTGAGGAAAATTAACTTCTCTTAAAGCAAACAGCCATTTCTAGATTCACAATAAAGCCTTGTATTGTTATAATCAGTCACACGCATTACGTTTTTAGGAGTGTGTGTGTCCTTCTCTCACCTCAGAGAGCAGCTGGAGATTCCACAGCAGCTCCTTATCCAGCTCATCTTCACTCTGCAGCTCCTCATCTACAGACACACACACATAAACAAGCTGGATTATGTACTTCACTGCTCCCCAGACAGATCAAGCTCCTACTGTCGAATTTTGGGATCAAAATTGACTTGTTTGGCCATGTGAGCTGCATAGCTGGCAGCCTATTAGTTTACCTGTATAAAATGCATCTAAAGCTGTTTTAACTAACTTAACTAATGTTAATTAATAATCACTAGTATAGTTTTTTTTTATTAATCTGCTTGACAAAAATATTATTTTTACCACTTTGAGGATCTTATGGTCCAAAATTTAGAACTCAGCTTAAAGTGCTGCTTACTCTAGCATAGTATGTCAAGTCTTGTTAAAGCGTTGGTCTAATTTTGACGTATTTGACACAAAATGTAAAAAACACAAGCCAGTTTTATGCAAAAGTGGGCACGTGAGTGAAAACAAGTAAATAACACACTTTGTTGTCAATGATAGCCAGTCAAAGCCATCTCTTAAATGTTATGTTACACTTTATTACATTTAATTTAAGTTAATGAATATACTTCTTCAGATTATTGGTGCCCCCTTGGAGGTGATGGTGATAGTCAACTGAGCCACCCTGTCATCAGGGTACAACATGTGAGTCATTAAGGCTCCTTTGTGAGGCACTGCCCCACCATGCCATCATGCAAGTTGTTGAGGTGAGACAAATCAGAATTTGAATGAGGGCTTCATCACCTGGACAAGCTGATAGCTGGTCTCAAACTTCTATTCAATAACAGTCGTTCACAGGGAACATGCTTGCCTACTTCTCCTTATAAAATGGAACTTTGGCATCCTCGAAAGAGTCTCCTTTCTCCTTTAATGTGCACACCTGAGTCTTATATTGTTGAAGTGGCTCCTATGTTACGCATCTGCAGAGTGGTTGTTTGGCTTCTCCGATGTATGCACTATTTAACAAATTTATTAGACTACTGCCATCACTAAATCTACAATCTCATGTTGTAACACCCCACAGGCATGGAAAATTATGCAAATTGGTCCTTGTAAAGGAGTGTAAAGCGTTATATGCAAACTGAAATGTCTTCAAGTTGCAGGTTAAGGTAACTATGAACGTGGAGACAGGAGCCAGAAGACCAATAAAACTTTCAAGTAAAACAGCTGTTCCGATGTATATCACAAGGAAACTTTCCCTCCAATCTGCACATGTCACACATACTATTAACATTTTCTCATTTTAAGTTCATGAAATGAAAGCTGTCAACTAGCATTTAAAGAAGCGGGCACTTTTAAAGTCAAACTTCTATCTTCATTTATTTCCCAGAGTCCACTAAAGTGATTTTGCATGATTCGCAGTTCAAATTCCCCCCCTTGTCTATCTTATGCTGGGCCTTGGCGCCACCTCTGAGTTCATCCACTGTCTGAAACCAAGCATTTAGAGCAGTCTGAAGTCTGAGCTTTTGACTCACAGGGATTACTTGTACATACACTGACCTCATTATGTGAAATTTTGGCCAACATATTTTTTCCAGGACTGCCCAAGCTTTTGCATACAACTGGGCTGAACACATACATGAGCCAAGTCTCAAAGTTAATTCACGCAGTTTCTAATTTCTTTCTAATTTCCCTTAAATTTGTCCCACTTAGACACCACCAGTTGCTAAAGAATACTACTGTTAGAGAAAAACACTTGCTTTTTACAATTTCACTTTAAATTCTCTTATGACCTCATACGGTGTCTTATAATACCTCCTAATTGCTTTGAGATCATAAATGAACTAACAGTGTTCTACAAATTAAAGAATGAAGATTTTTATTTACTTTGCAAACTGCAGGTTTCATTTATCACTGAATGAATTCTGAATTAACTAGTTTAACGCTTATTGGAACAGCCTTAATGCAAACAGAGTTACATTACTACACACACACACTGAACTGTTGCACAGTTATACTGACTGTCAGTAATGTGGGAGATGATGCTGCAGCAGTGAGGGACAAACAGTCGGAGAGACTCGGAAGGATGACACTGCAAACAGACACACATGTGCACATCCAGAAAGTACACACATAGATATGCACACATACATTTAGATGCCCAAGCACAAACACAAATACATGCATAAGATCACAAACAGTAAACCATCAAAATGAGGCCATAACATAGTAAATATGCATGTAGCTAAATTGAACATGTTAGTGGAGAAAAACTGCATTTTCCAACATCTTAAGCACATGAAATCTTTGTTTGACATTCTTTAATTATCTTGAATGAAAACCTTCACATATTGTATAAAATGGAAATTGAGAACAAGAGCTAAACATATACGTACCTTTGCTGCAGCTCTGCACATGTCAGCCACCATCCTGCCTGACACGCATGTCTCGAAGATGTTTGAGGTGGCAAAGTTAAACACTTTCTGCAATGCAACCTAACGCAGAGGAAGGATTTAAGAAGATCGAGTGATGTACTTTATTAATGCTATTTTCATTTATTTATTTAGGGACAAATATTAGAAATAAATATCATTTCTCAATTAATAACCATCAAATGAGACACTTTATTTGGTAAAGTAGAGACTAAAACAATATAGAAACTCCATTCATCCCCTTTGACCAAGCACTTGGCAACAGTGAGATAAAAAGACTCCCTTTTAACAGGAAGTGACCTCTGACAGAACCAGGCTCATAGAGCGGCAGCCTTCTGCCAACATTGTTGAGACATCCAATTCTCTGTCTGCACTTACAGTGTAATTAAGGGATGGATCAGGGTCACATGATCAAGCCCTAGCTATTAAGTATAATTATAAAAGTCTGCCTCATCAGTCCAAATAAGGATCTGGTACCATGGGAGAGAGGAGACCTGGAAACTAGGAATCACAAGTAAGCCTGCAGTCTGACAATGAAATGCTCTACTGGGATAACACGGCACTATGAGGTCTTTTAAGTACAGCAGAGCTTGGTCACTCTGTGGGTTTTGTATGTGAGGGGAAGGATATAAACTAAATCCTGGATTTTCAACCTGCTCTCATTCTCAGTGGAGTTGTGGTGGTGTGTCTCAGTTACACACAAGGTGTCCTTGTGGTAACACAAGGTTATGGCATTAGAGAGATGGAGGCTGTTACTCATGTTTTTCAGTGGGTAGGTTTGCTGTAGTGAGGAAGTGTTATCTAAACCTCACCAGTGAGTGAAAGTTAAAAGCAAGTGGAAACAAGTGGAATTAAAGTGACACAAAGGTGCAAACAAGCTGCAGACAATGGTCTCCTGGCTAATAAACCTGTGGCTTATGCCCCACCGCCGTCCCTCTTTTGAGGTCTCTGAGAAAGGACTGTTAACGTCTCTCGGGGGCAATGCATCAAGGCACCGATGCCAAAAGTCACCTTGTGCGTAATGGTGAGACGCAGGTGGCATCTGAAAATGGCATCATTTGACGTCCTGAGATGGGAATGCGTCAGGACTTTACAGGAAATCAGTGAAAAGAAGCTGATATTGAAGAAATAGGATCATCTCTTTCCATTGTCTGTCAGTACTCTCCATGCTGCGTTGTTACATTTTGTATCAGTGGGAGGCTTTTCAAAAAGCTTTTAGAAAAGCCTGATAATAAGGAATTATAATAGTCAAGCCTTGATGTATTAGATACATGGACTAGTTTTCCAGCAGCACTTAGAGACTGTATGCATCAATCTCTGACAACAATGCACAGATAAGAGAAGGCACTCAAAAGCCTATTTTTTTTGCGAACCATGTATGCTAGTTAAAAAATGACTCCAAGCTTTTGCATAGCAGTAGAGGAGGCCAAGGTAATGTCACCCTGAGTAAATCTGGTTTTAGGGCCAAATACAATAAGTTCTGTTTTCTCTGAATTTCGAAGCAGAAAATTACAAGCCAAGCCACTAAATTTTCACTGGCTGAACTGTGTGATGTGGCTTCATTGCTAAATATAGCTGGATATCATTTGCATAGCTATGGAAATATGTGCCATGTTAAGGTCAGCAGTCTAAATTAGGAGGTGATAAAGAATTGTTTGGGTAAGGTCAGAGTACTGCGGGGACTGAATTAATAAACTTAATTAAAGAGAGAGTGAAAGCTTTGAAAGTGTTGGTGCGTATTAATGCACTACCTTGTATATTTCCAGCGAGCACTGTGTTAAGATTGTGCTCACAGTGGAGGAAAGGCCCAACTCCACCAGGCTTTCCAAATGAGTCTGAGTATCCGTCTCCATCTCATCTCGTGTCTGTTCCAGGGTACTGCTGTCTATCAGAGCAAAGCACCTGCACAAAGACACACACAAATACACAAGCACACACTTAAAACACTCCGCAGTAATGAAAATGTCAACAGCGCCATGGAGAAAAAAAACAAACTGGTGCATTTCAAACAGAGAGACGCATTCGCATTCAGACACTGACAACAAAGCTTTACTAAATGACAGACTTGTTAATGTATCTCTACCTGTCCAGGAACTGCAGAACAAAGTCTTCAAACTCAGCCGAAGCGAAACACAGATCCTTTTCAATCTGTGAGGAAGAAAGGAAGAGATGATTAGTATTTGTAGAATACTACAGTGCGTTATTTTATTTCTTTGTATGTGTGCTTGTCTCGGAAGAAAGCTTTTGAAGTGTAACTCTGACACAGAAAGAGGAGGGTTAACTAAGCAGCTGGCTACCAGGAAAATCCACATCTCTATTATTATGCTAATCATAATAATAGTTATTATTCGCTCAATTGAAATGATGTTATTTGTTATATTAATGTTATATTAATACGATGCTACAGTTTTGTAAAATATCCAGCGCTAGTAACTAATTGACGCCTCAGTATTGTATATAGGTGGCAATATTGTGTCTTATAACACAGGCTGACACCCACTGTACAATAGATGTAAAAAGGAAAAGGGACTGTAAATAGTGTAAATAAAGTGAGTGTTTCTTTTTCTTCAGTTATTATGAGTAGCACAAGAAGAGTATACGTCACTTTTATAGTATCAGTGTCACCTTCTGGCATTAAGCAGCTATTAATTATGACTTTATTAATAAACATTTATTTCATAATTGCCGTGCAATGATGGTGAAGCATCCAAACGTATGCTCTGGCTAATACGCAATTTAAACAATGGGCTGACTGCTTAGTGCACTGCAGTAAACCGGTCTAATAATGGTGCAAACTCACAGCTCACCAGTTAATTTGCTCCTTAATGCAGTTATCTAGTTATTAGCCAATCACATGGCTACAACTCAGTATATTTAGGCTTGTAGATATGACCAACATGACCGGCGGAAGTTCAAGCTGAGCATCAGAATGGGGAAGAAAGGTGACATGGCTGTTGGTGCAAGACAGACTGCTCTGAGTATTTTGAGAAATTGCTGCTCTACTGGGATTTTCCCAAGCAAGGGTTTAGAGAAAATGGTCCAAAAAAGATAAAATATCCAGTGATCATCAGTTCTCTGGGTGAAAATACCTTATTGATACCAGAGGTCCGAGGAAAATAGCCACACTATTTTGAGCAGACAGGAAGGGAAAAGTAACTTTAAAGACTGTTCTTACAGCCAAGATATTCAAAAAAGCATCTCTGAATGCATGTCGAACTGGGAAGTAAATGAGTTGCAGCAGCAGAAGACCAGAAGAGTAGGTCCTACTCAGGTCAGCTGTGAACTTTCAAGCGAGGATACAACCAGGAATAGGGTCACTAAAATTGGACTGATGAGTCTCAATTTCCAGTTAGTAGTGAGGTGTACCTAAAGATGAGTTTGGGGAGTATCTCTTGACTTATTCAGTATTTCTAATTTTATGCTAAGTGGTGTAATGGAATGTTTAATATCACGGCATGGACATAATACTCAAACCCATGGTTTAGGTATTTGCAAAATAACAGTAGACTATTTTTGCTTTTGGACAAAATCAAGCTACAATGTTGCAACAGAAAAAAACAACAGAAACATACCGACAAACATATGTCATATGGATCCTCCAAATATTGTAATTCGGTGTAGAAAGGGAAAGTTTTTTCTTCTTCTTTTACTTCTTCTCTTACCAAATAATTGTTGTCTCATTTTGTTAAAATCCCAAAGGTTTAACTTCTAATTGTAGGCGGTTTAAGTGCTGTAGTGGATGCCAATTTATCCCAGAGTTTTAAGAGTAAATGCCAAAAGCACAAGATAGCCCCGAGTTACAAAAACTTTTGGCTCATCAATATGTGATTTTAGACTCTCCATTATGTTTAGTTAATCTTTGTTAATATGTATCATGTGCATACCTCTGTGAGATCATTGCGCTGGGAGGGAGCAGACGAACAATCCACTAAAGGCACCAGAGTGGTGAAGGTGGTGATGAACTGGAACGTTATCTGGACAGAGAGACACAGCAGGTGCAACTTATCAATTTACATCATCTGACATGATCACGCTGCATGTTAAATACCTCACCAGATGTCGCTGCAATAACTTTTTCAAACGCACTAATTTATTCTGGTGTGATGGATTAATATAGTCTGAAGAAAATGAGCACACTAGAAGAGGGAACCAATCCATTTTACAATTCAAGCAGAAACTGAAGACTGAACCGCATTAATTGCAAAGTTCTTCAAACCGAGCTATTCATTCCACTTTCAGGAATTATTAATTGGAAAGACCTGAATATGTAACAAAAAATGGGAATTTAATCAGTGAGAGCTGCATTGTCTACTTGTCTAACAATTCTTCTTTATTCCTCATCAACGCATCAATTACTCACCATACACTTGCTAAAGTCATTGGGGTCCACCCCTGGCAGAGAGCCCATAAGCAGTGGGAGCACGTGCACACGGCCTTCTGGGTAATGGTTGTTAGGGGAAACAAGACTGCGAGCCATCCCAATCATGCAGCTGAGGGTGGCAGTGAGGGTGTGCGGCTCAGTCAGGGTCTCCATTGCTGCATAGGTTCTGTTGTACGTGAGACACAAGGATGATAAATAAGACAAAAACAGTTTGGATAAAAGGGACAGTGCATGCTGATTTTCTAAATAAAAGTGTACATTAATTATTATTAATTTTGATTTTTGTGTAAAGCGACAGTGCATGTTAATGGACATCAGTAGAAAAAATATGAAATATGAGATAGATATATCTCCACCCTTCCATTGAGACCATTAATCAATGGATCAGCTCCGCTGCTGGATTTTTTCCCATTATTTCACACCACACTAGGATATGCCGTATTCATCTACCAGCACTTTGCAAATACATTTTTGGTGCAAAATTATTTCTGTTATTACTTTTTATCATGTTTTGAAGAATCAAACAAAGAAATTTGAAAAAATTTTAAAAAACAAAATATTCCACTGAAAAATGGTTACAATAGGTAAAAGAACTGGACTGAAAAAGGGGTGAAAAAGCAAGTTTGAAAGACCTTCAGAAGGCCTAAAGAATGACTGCTCAACACCACTGTGCACATCAATTTGGAAATCCCAGAAAAAGATACTTCTATCTAAATATTGAATAATGATCCAGATTTAAGATTTTGTACATTGTCAAGGCAAACACTTTGAAACTGTCCATCCAAAGGCATACATCAAGCAAGCAGTACTTGTAACTAATACTGCTTAATTTCCCAAATCAAAACAAATATAACTGCAAACAGTTTCCTATGTAAATAACTGTTTTTCCAACATTATGCTTTCTTTTTATATTCACTAAAACTTAGACAGCACTTCAAAGTAAGGCAAAGAATGATAAAAAGCAGCAAAAAAAATCATTAATATTAATGATGTTACACCAGCATGTTTTTGACAGTACATCAAAAGGCTTGATGGCTGATATCCATATACTTACTTCTCAAGAACAGGTGGTATGACAAGCTCTGGTGTGAGGAGAGCCAGGTTCTGAAGAGCGTACGCTGCATCTGTACTGTCAGTTTTACTGCAAATCACCAGGAGAGGGCAGATGAACAGTCGTGCACATGCAATGCAGCGACAACAACAACGACACACGTAGACACTAATCACAGATGACCTGTCTTTGTCCAGATTAGGCAGAGGCCGAGGAGGCGAAGCGACTGAACTCATTAGCGAGACACAGCAGTTAGATAACTGGCAGGCAATTATTCAGATGGTGTGTTTGTTGGCTGTTTACATAGTTACAACCCAGGGAACATTGATATGATGACTTGAGACACCAAAGCAAACACAATATGACTCATGTATATGTAACACCTTTTGTCTTAAGCCAGTTTTAACCTTGCTGTTTGGAGGTTTTAGGGATCCAAAGGCTGACCTGCCGATCTTCATATTAGCTGGACACTTTTGGTAGCTGTGATACTCGAAACAGCAGCAGTGTTATCATCGAGATAAAAAGGATAGTTGGAAGATGGAACCAAATCTCTTTGTGAACCTGAATTTTGGCTCAAAAAATAAAAGAAAGTCGGGAGAAATTCTCGTCATTAAACTCCGGTGAGCAAGACCATTAATTGGCTCAAACTATGCAACAGACTGCTCACACCAACACCCACAATGACACCTATGGTAACTATTTCTGCACGAGTGGATATCATTTCTATCGGACTTCCCACACAGGGTCGCTTGCATAGTCTTTGTTTTAAATGTCATGTTACAAATTATTTTTACAGAGTGGCTCTACCTAACATCTAATATAATCACTATTTATTCTTTGTGGGGGGGGGGGGGGGGGGGGGGGGGCTTTTCATTAATGCTCATTTGTTTGTTTCCGCTGTTTTGACTTTTTTTGCTCATAATTTCCTGCTGTACTATTTGTTTGGTGCTTTTTTCGTACGCTTGGCTTTAAAAGCCGCTCGTGTTGTTTTGCTGTGTTTCATGTTCATAGCAATTAGCACAGCTTGATTATTTTCTCGCTTGCTTAATGGTGGGGAGTTAATATTTTGTTAGTGTAGTGATCCAGCTGTTAAGAGAAAAATGTCCAGATTTATGGAGAAGTCACTATATAAGCTTATCAAGTCAAGTCAAAATTAGGAACAGCATGTGAGTGTGTGTATGAGTATGCCTGTATTTACATCTGTACTGTAGCCCTATGCATGCACATATGTATGTATCACAAGTGAACTGTGTAGAAAAGCAGTTTAAAGTGGACCCATTACACTTTTCCTTTTTTTTTGTCATTTCTACATCATTACAGATGTTCCTATTTAACATAGTCAAAGTTTCAAAAACTGAGGTAAGCACATGTAGTCCCTGGGAGCCAGTGGCTTGGACTTCATCCTACTCTAAACATCCACTTTGATACAGCTTTTTTCAGTTCTTGTCTCTCTTTGAAGCCCCATCTACTTGCTGTTCTTTTGGTTGTAAGGGGCAGCCAATCAGAAGAAGGCATTTAAGCCAAAACAGCTTGTTTCAGACAGTAGATGAACTGAGGGGCAGAACCAAGCTCCAGTATAAGAAAATAGGGGTCATTTTGAATAGTTGATAAAACAACGCTAGTGATAATAATAGCTCCTATTTAAAGCCTTCATTTGGGCTAACAGCCATCAGAGTGCAGTACCTGAACATAGCCAGAAGGGAGGCTCCAGTGAGGCTGCGGGTGAACTCCTGCAGATCCGCATCTGTTAACTGTTGATGCTCAGGGACCAGTGTGATCCAGCAAGGGGAAGCGTGACGTTCCCGGTGCACACGGCGCACAACGCTCGCTGGAAGACGCTGAAGCAGCCTCATCAGTCGAGACTGCAGACACACATTAGACATAAGAATTATCACCCAGAGCCACATTCACAGTCTGCTGTGAGCAGATCTGAGATTTCCTTCTGTTATTAATCTGCTGTGTAAAGAGAGCCAGCCAAGTCCCGAATGACAGGCGATAAATCAAATGAGGAACCGAAGATGGAGTTTCACATAGTGTGTGCATGTTTGCATGCGAGTGAGAGTAAGAGGCTTACCTGCCAGCGACCGTGATTGGATGGATGGTAGAAGGACGCGATGCTGTTGAAGAGGCAGGTCAGCTCTTTCTGTGCAGGGTTTCCTGGTCCACCCTGCAGGGGTATATAAAAGAGCAAAGTAATCAGTTGCAATGAAATGTAAATGTTTTTTCTTACACATTTCGCCAGAAAAATCTAAAGACTGCGTACCAGAAGTGCTGTCACCCACAACACTATGTATCCAATGTCATAGGAGTTGGTAAGATACCGAGGTGACACCATCTGACTGACCCCAACTGGAAGGTTCAGACTTCGTAGGATCCTGGTGAAGATCTATCCAGACATGCACATATACAAACAATAGTTCCACTGCTCTCACACAGCCCATGAGTTCCCAGTAAACCACATTTACGGGAACACTTGTATACAAACATAATTCTGCTAATGACTCACTGTGGGAATATAAGGGGTCCAGTCCACGTAGCCTATGTTATCATTGGCAAGGCGAGCAAACAGGTTCACTAAGTGCTGTAAGAGAACATTAGGCAAACATTCACTGTGAGGACAAAGGATGTTTCCACAAGTGAAGTGTGTCATCCAAAAAAAATGGGAAAAAAGGAGACGAGATGCTGAAGAAGAGAGGAGGAAATGTGCAAAGCCAGGCCACTGTGGCCCATGAGGCTGAATGGAAACCAAAGTGGAAAATCTTATCTGCGCTGAGTGGAAACTGACAATCCTTTAACATTTCAATCATTGCCATCGGGAAATGTAGAAATCTGTGTCATTTGGAATTACTCTGCACTTTTAGAAAAATGGAAAGCTGCATGATCCATCACACAATAAATTAAAACTTTTTAAAAAATCTGCTGCTTGGTGTGACAGATTTAAGAAGAATTTTGAGAGGTGGAATTTTCATTAATTTTGACTTCACTGTGGCTTAAAGAATTCCACTTTCAAGCCAGTGAACAGTTTTTAAAACTAAGTGTCAAATGATTTCAGAAAGAGCAAAAAGTGCCTGAAGTATTGAACGCACGTGTGTGTGTGTGTGTGTGTGTGTGTGTGTGTGTGTGTGTGTGTGTGTGTGTGTGTGTGTGTGTGTGTGTGTGTGTGTGTGTGTGTGTGTGTGTGTGTGTGTTTGTGTCTTACCCCTTCCCAGCTTGGCTGATTTTGCAATGACATCCAAAGATGCATTAATTCATCAAACCACAACCTGAAAACACACACACATGCAGAAAACAGACCATTACATTCACACCCAATGACACACACACCTGAGGCTTTATCCCCCTCATCAATCTCAAGTTCCCCAAAATATGATCTCATTCCCTCCCCTGTATATTCTGGATGAGAAAGGAAAAAAAAAAACTGAAGTGGAAAAATAGAGTATTAAAGATGATGTATTGTGGAAACTGTGCAGAAAGTACTTATGAATCCAAGAATAAATCCAGACAAATAGTTTGCAAAGGAGTGAATGAACTAAAGAATGCACTGAAGGCTTTGAAGAGGCTTGGTAGCTGGAACATGGCCATGAAGAGTGCAGAGAAAGAGGGGCAAAGATTTTCCAAAAAAAGCAAAATATTAGCAAAACAAAGAGAGCAAGGAAGCACTGCTGATGCAAGAGGAACGCTATTCATTAAAGCTCCCAGGAGCAAAGGTGTAAATGCTTACAGAGCCTGAAAATGTGGCTATGCATTTTGAACATTACAAGAAAAAGCCAAATCCCTTAAATGCTGAGATTTACTAACAAGTTAAACATATTGTACCTCTTTGTGTACCCTTTGTGTCAGCTCTGGCTCTGACAAGCTGTACTTGGAGGATAACACTGTTTCAAACCAGAGCCATTCAAGTTGGCCCACTTACTGGAAGCCCTGGCTGTGTTCCTCCGGGGGCATGATGGTAGGCAGGAACAGCTCCATGTTGCTGATGGCCTTCTGCATAACCACATCAAACACACACAGCAGGGGGCGCCACTCATCCAGCATCTCTTTGGTGGATGATGCAGGGAAATACCTAAGAAAAATCATTAAAAGATACGCAGAAACACACATATAACAAAGATAGACGTGAGCACCAATAGATGCAGACAAGCAAAGATGGCTAAAGGTGCAAATAGACACAATGATCTACAGTACATAGCTCAACTGAAGATCAAAGCAGCACATTATCTGCTGCCCAAATTATATGATCACAGAGGATGAGACTTACAGTCTGCAGCTTTTGATCAAAGCTTTCAAAATGTGGTCCACGGAGCTGCAAATAAGCACAGAGAGGAGGTGTGAGTGTGTGCGTGTGTCTCAGCTATGCTGTGAGATTCACATGTCCTCATCAGGAATAAACAAACCTTCAACATTCAGACCACAACTCAGATTTGTACCAGCTGTGACTGCAAGGCTGGTATTGCTTTCTCTTTATGAGTTTGTGTGTGACTGTGTGTGTCTGGCAACAGATTATGTCACACACACAACAGCATCGCAACCAAGCAATACACGGTAACAAAACATAACAGGTATGTACATAACATCCGAACAAAGCCTCGCTTTGGTGATGGGTGTGGTCATAGTGCGGTCTGATTACAAGTCAGTACTTTTTCAAAGCATTAAAACAGAACCCAAATCTAAATATAAAATATTTAAAACAGTAAAGCAGGAAGACCTTTGATGGTGATTACACAGATTCACACAGCTGTAAGTTTCCAGTGCGGCCACTGGGTGAATTATAAGGAGTGATACTGCTTTTTAATGGAATGCAATATCCACTCCTGAGACACTTAATTCTTTGTGGTAAAGATTTAACAAGGTGCTGGAAACATTCTTCAGAGATTTTGGTCCATATTAACATGATAGAATCACACAGCCGCTGCGGATTTGTCGACTGCACATCCGTGATGTGAATCTCTTGCTCCACATCCCAAAGGTGCTCTATTGGATTGAGTTCAGGGACTGTGGAGGCCATTTGAGTACAATGATCTCACTGTCACGTTCAAGAAGCCAGTTTAAGAGGATTTGAGCTTTGTGGTATGGCATGTTGTCCTGCTGGAAGCAGCCAAGATGGGCTACACTATGGTCACAAAGGGAAGAACATGGTCAGCAACAATACTCAAACAGGCTGTGGTGTCTCATCGATCCCCAGTTGGTACTAAGGGGCCCAAAGTGTGCCAAGAAAACATCCTCCACAGCATTATATCACCATTCTGCCCTCTATATGACACAGGGCAGAATGGATCCATGCATTCATGCTTTTATGCCACCTGAATGTTGCATCAGAAACTGCTACTCGTCAGATTAGGCAACGTTTTCCCAATCTTCTCTTGTCCAATTTTGGTGAGCCTGTGCAAATGTAGCCTCAGTTTTCCTGTTCTGAGCTGAGAGGAGTGGCATTGGGTGTGGTCTTCTGTTGCTATAGCTTCGGCTTGATGCAGTGTGCCTTCTGAGATTCTCTTGTGCATACAGTACTTTCTTTGCGATGAGTAAATTTGAGTTGCTTTTGGAGCCATTCTCCTCTGCCCTCTGGTACCAATAATGCATTTTCAACCAGAGAATTGCCATTCACTGTCTTTTTTCTCTTTTTCAGACCGTTCTCTGGAAACCTCAGAGATGATTTTGTGGGAGAATCCCAGTAGATCAGCAGTTTCTGAAATACTTAGACCAGGCCATCTGGCAACACCAACCATGCCAGTTTCTAAGTCACTTTTATCACCTTTCTTCCCCATTCTGATGCTTGGTTTGAACCTCAGCAGACTGTATTGGTCATATCTACATGCCTAAATAGATCGAGCTGCTGCCATTGGATTACCTGATTAGATAATTGGTGTTAAAGAGCAGTTGAAGATGTGTATCTATCAAAGTGGCCGGTTAGTAACTGGTGCAAATGGAGTGAAAAGCCGTGGCTACAGTCTATGTTCTTTAGGAAAAGTTTCTTCATGTCAACTACACAAGGATGTTACTGGTCCAGCACAATACCTCAGTAAAACAACTGTGATGCTGGTAGGTACTGTAGTTATGATCAGTGTAGTCTATTAATGTAGAATATATACCTGTAAGCCAGAAACCACAAAGAGTCTAATCTGGCCCACTGGATGACTTTGCAGAGTGTAAAAAGAATTGTCACTGTATGGATGTTTATCTTGAGAATAGTTCTCTGGAGTGTTAATGTCAAAGCTGGAGGGTCGAAGTCTGTTGACTTTTATAGGCTTACTACCAAAAAAATAAATAATTACACATTGCTTACAACACTACACTGGTTAAATCAAGTGGTTTAACTTACAGTAGTCTTTGTTTGTAACTACAACAAACTGTTCAGTGTGTACTTGCAGTTCTTTAGAAAGGGAAAAAATATTTTTTAATAGGTGATTATGAAAAGGTTTTAGGAGCCTGGCCAATGTGGGATAATCTTGGGCTGGAAGAAGCCAGTTGCCTAAAATGAGTTTGATACCTTCGGTTCAGAGAGCCCAGCAAGCTGTTTCTCATTGTTTCTACTCCCTCACCCTTTTTCCCAGTCATGGATTAGGCCTAGTCCTAGACTAAAGGAGAAATACAATGAAGATCTCATTTGAAAAAAAGGATTTATTCTAGGATTAGGCATAATCCATGTCTCAGAAACTGAGCCTTTGAGTTTGCCGGTTTGCTGGTTTTGTGTTTACTGTTGTAAGTAGCTTCATATTTAACACACAGACATGAAAGTAGCATCAATCTTCTCATGTCATTTTTGGCAGGAAAGAAAGCAGGTTTCCTACTGTGTACGCATTCTTCTTTAATTCAAAACACATATCTTGATACTGCACTTTACCATATGTCACAACAACTACAATTAAATATAAAGCTTCATACTTAGGGAACCAGATGAGCCCAAGGTGCTCGGTTTTAGAGTAGAAAACCCTCTCGTAGAGATCATAGAGCGGCTGCCACGGCAGCTGGAGGTCATCCCGTGATAGAAGTTCTTTCTTCCTGTTTGAAAAAGAAGTCCGTTATCAGCTGTCTGGCCTATTTATAATGCTTTTACAAGGGTCCTGGTAGGTTATTAGATATTTAAGCCTCTAATAATAATGTCATATTGAAGTGAAAGACCACAGGGCGTCTGAAAGAGTCTGTAATCGTGGAGAAAATGAGTCACTGCCTCACAGGCTGCACTCAGCATGATGACTGCCATCTTATTGGCATGTATGCAAACACAACGCTGTGATTCTTTGTATTCAATAATGCATAAGTGGACTGACAGCAGCAGGCATTAGTAATTTGCAGACGTAGATTCACTTGGTATAAAATAGTCATGATCCAACATTCATAACACTCCACTGTGAAAAAAAAAATTAGACATGTTTAAGATCTAGCAGTGGGCATAATTGGGTTTCTGCAGGCTAACCATGCATTGACTTTACTTTTTGTTGTTTTCTTTTAAACACCTTGTTAAGCTTTTAGATTGCACAGTAATGGTGTGCCCCTTACGAGAACTCTAAGCTTAAAAAGGAGCAGTTTTTTTAATCCTCCTGAGAACTTCCACTTTGCTCTCTTTGTGCTTTTGTATTACTTTGCTCTTTGTAAAATCACAGTTTTTAAGGGATTGAACCTCAGAAATAGGTTGAGAGTCTGTGCAGTTGAGAATATGCATGATTTCCACAACCTCTAAATCCTCCCCACTTATTCATCTAACAACGATGGAACAAACTCTCAGTTGGGAGATGTGAAAAATGAAGGAAAGAAGAGACAATCGGGAAAATGACGGCGAAATCCAAAAGATGAGAAAAAAAAGCAGCCTTTTGAGACCTGATGCTCATCTCTCAGCTTTGAAACCTGGCACTTCATATACGCTTAGCCCAGATCTTTCTCTTTTCATCTAATGGAAAACACTCAGACAAATGACGTCTACATTAAGAGGTTGTTTTGTGATGGATGTGAAAATCCTGAAAACAACTGGTGACAAATGGGAAGTGATTAATGTGACCGTCTTGGAGAAAACCCTACTGTCGCTGGAGAAGTGACAAATTTGATCTGAGAGACAAAAGCATCACTTAAAGAGTAATAAATGTTAAGCCAGCATGCTTTATTGTCCCTTGTACTTACTTTCAGAGTGTCTTTGAGTGCATTTGTGCGTGTAAGGAAATTTAAACTTCCACTCTATGGTTGTAAGATATTAACACAATATACCAACCAAGTATCAATATTTTACGCTACTTTAAACTTCCACTTGACATTTCAGAGGATGATCTGGCATTTATTGGCATCTGGGAAACACATAAGAGCATAGGAGATATTTTGCAGAGATCCTTTGTTTTGTTTCATACCATTTGTTGACAAAGGGCAGATTTAACTTCTATATTTTCAGTTTAAATGTGTGATTTTATACCCAATGGGTGAAAATTTTGAGCTTATTTATTATTATTTATTTTTTTTAAATAAATGATTTGTGATTCGGGTTCAGGCTCAGACACAGATGCAGCATTTTTGAAAATGATTTGGTTTGATTCCCCCCGGGTCTGCAAATGATTTGACTCATCAAATGACTGTGTTACAAATAGCATACAAGTAAGTGCAAAATTTCACTTTAACATGTCACGCCACTTATGGTGCATTGATGTTTACCAATCGTATGGCTTTCTGTTCTCATTTTACTAAAAGGAAGGAAAAGAGAGGATCATGCAGAGGAGTTAAGCTTTCTCCTCAGCGTGATGGTGGCTTTCATCGCCATAAAAATGCTGTACAATACTTATATATGTATTTCTGGTTTATTTATTATTTTATTTATCACTTATTTTACTGTGCAGCATTGCGTCTATTCTTCTTTCCATCTAGGCCCTGAAATTCGTCTTCCCATGCATTGCATCATGGATAATTCAGGCTTTAGGTTTTTCCAAGAAAGTGTTAAATATAAATGAATTAAATAATAAATAACTAATTTTTAAGTTTTGAAAAATGATCTTTTTTCTGAGATGCAATTTGTAATTGCCATCACACATGAGTTCCCTCCTAATACGTGTTCATGAAGGCAAAAGGTCTGTCGACAGTTAAATTTATCATAACTCGTTTAATTTCGAACCAATATCCAGCTCGTTCTGTTTGGTATTTTTTCTGAGAGGATTTTATGATTTACCATGACCCCCTCACCCCAACATCCCTGTTTAAATTCGTGTACATTTGCATTCACACCCACTTGAGAAGCTGAATGAGCAGCCTGGCATAGCTCTGCATCATGTGTGGCTCCAGGTTTGGGAGCGTGACCAACTCATACAGCAGCTTGATGAAGAGGATGTGGTCATCTTTACTGAACCTGCGGCCGTACAGCTTCAGAAACCTAAGGGTGAGAGAGGACACTGAGCGAACAGGTGATCACTTCCTACTTCCTACACTTAACCTATATTCTGAAACAGTGAATAGGCTTACACAGCTACAGTGTACGACTGTCTCAACACTAAACCTAATCTATTGAACTTGAGTTTATGCCAAGTCACACAGTGAATTAAGGTTCGGCCTTTAATTAAAGTTATAAGGCAGAACACTATGCCCTGATGTCCTCTTAAGGCAGACAGGTCAATAACACCAAGTAGCTGCTTCTTTAAATGCTTTTGTGCACTAATATTCCTGGAACTCCAGACTTAAGAATACAGCAAAGGACACTTTTAAAGTTTTTCCACCTATAACCACAGACAGATTGCAGTCTATTTCAAATGTAGCAATCAAATGTACTATCTGATGAACTTTGCTTAACTCTGTCACAATTTTATTTTAAGATGCAGGCAATTGTTAAGCCCACTGTTATGAATCTTTGGCTATGGGTTAAGTTACCTTTGGGTAGTCTTAAATCATACGCCAATCTTGCTTCAGTACTTACGAGAAAAGTTTCCTGGACCAGAAAGCGACCCCGGGCCACAGCTCTCTGAGGAGGACAGCTCTGCACAGGTTCGCTTTGATCTCCGCCAACAGTTCCGTGGCCTCCTGGTCCAACCGGTCAGAGTAAGGCAGCAAGCCATTATACACAATCTCCTTCTGAGGAATAAACTCAGCCATATCCCTGCCCACAGTCATTTCCGCTGTCATACAAGTCACTTTTCTGTTGAAACTGTGTGTAAAATGGTTAAGAAAACCTTTTTGTTGTGCCTCCTGGGAAGTGCGCAGCCGAAGTTAGTGGGCATAATCCGCTGTGTCCAGAAGCCGGGCGGAAGGCAGGCGATCACAGAGGAAAGTATGTCACGCTAATTGAGCCGGGCTAAGCCCTGAGCGCAGAGGGGGCCGGTTTCGCTCAGGCTTGCAGTGCCGGGCGCTTTGTCAACTCTCACTTCACACCTCATGGTTGCCCGGTCGCCTTGGGCACATGGGTGGGGGAGCAGTAGGGTACGTGCGCTGAGCGTGACGCACGGCAGGGGTTTGAGAGAAATGAGGTGCTACCGGTTGATAGAAATTGCGCATTACTCTGAGGTCAAGCTTTGATTTCAGCACCACCGAGTCTAATAACAGAGGCCTTTGATATATGAAGACCTTCATGCACTGTGTAAATGACTCGGATTCATTCAGAAAATCGTCACTCTGGACTACAGATCCCAGAAGCGTGCGCGTTGCAGGCTAATCTGCAGAATATCTGATAAATGGATTAATGCTGTCCTGTTTTACTGACCTGTAGAGCTACTGACCTCGCAGTGAATGTTACTGAGATAAACAAAGGGTTGCACTCTGTCAGATGAATCAGCACCTATCTATCTGCATGCTACACACTTATTTAACTAAGCAGAAATGAGCTTAGATCATATATAAATAAAGGACAGTCTTTTACAAGTCTCATCATATCATTCATGCCTACCTTTTCTGTCTTATGACACCTTTATCCCCAACCTTTTCCATTCTTGCTTCACTGTGCACTCGTCCATGTAAATCCTTTTCCTTTAAGCCCATGTAATTCTCTGACCACTATGCTTAGAGTGGGGCGGCAATTGCAGGTCATTGTCTGGCTTGCCTGGCACTGAAGTTTCTGCTCACAGCAAGGACTTAGACTATAATGCAGAAGCCCTTTCAGTTCTCTGGTCTAGTTACTGTTGGAGAAATGGGGCAATTGCTGCAACACCACCTCGCTTTTGTTAAGCTGCCTGATTGCATAAAGTGCCCTGTTTCTCATCCTGCCTCAATCTTATTAAAGGTCTTCTTGTTGCTTTCAGTACTACCTTCTGGCGATAGCCCCTGTAGCCTTCAATCAGTTTTTTTGAGACCATAGTGGATGCCCTCTTTAAAACTATTTTCTCCCCATAAACACAGTGTAAGACTAACAGAGTCAGGACTTTGAGACAGATCCCAGAACAGAGTGTGCCTTCCGCACAGCATATCACTCCAAGCGTGTCACGCTAGACTCTGCCAAGTAATCTCACCCAACTCTACCTTTTTCTATCCCCTCAGATCTTATTACTTTTGGGCTTTTTCTGACTCCCAGAGCAGTGACAGCACCTGCTGTCACTGTCTCCGTCACTGAACCACTTCCAGGAAGAAACATGGTCTCTGTTCTTATTTGTTCTCCGCTGTGATGTTTCTAGGTATCTGGAAATAGAAAATTTGTTGGGATTTTGTGTGAGTGTGTTTGTATGGGCACAGGCGAATGCATGTGTGCACACACATCTGTGAGATTCATTAGTCCACAAG
The DNA here is from genome assembly GCF_963969265.1 of Rhamphochromis sp. 'chilingali'. Taxonomy (NCBI): domain Eukaryota; kingdom Metazoa; phylum Chordata; class Actinopteri; order Cichliformes; family Cichlidae; genus Rhamphochromis; species Rhamphochromis sp. 'chilingali'. The sequence goes on along the minus strand of NC_137950.1, from coordinate 21,237,537 downwards.
TGGAGTGTACAGATGGAAAATGTGATTCGGGATGATGATGCCTTTTTGACTCAGCAGGGAGAAGACCAAACAGAGAGAGATCCCAGCCGAAGTAGATGTTTTTGTATTCCATCAGTTTTCTCGTAGCTCACAATCTTCTGCACACAGCACTTCCAAAAGCACACACATGCAAACACACACGCATCGAGCCTCTAATTTTTGCAAAGGATTTATGGTAATGCCAGTTTTCTCGCTGCTAAAATATTGGAAAATTTGTGCAGCCAGTAACAGTGTGTGTTTGTGCCTGTGTGCCTGTTTCGGTGTGTGAGTGTGTGCATTCGTGCATGCAAGTCTCATTTTGGAGAGTGAAGAGTGTAAATGATGTGTCTGGGAAACCTGCATCGAGACGTCAACACACACACAGACACAGTTCCTTCCATCCAGCTGGGTTCCTCGCTGGGAGATATGCAGCCTAGTTCATCGCCAGACACACGGGTAAAATATGGCCCCTGCTCCTGCCACACATACACACACATACACAGACACACACACTCTCAAACAAATAACACTGTTTGAGATTTCTCCCGAACTAACAAAGCTGTCTGCATGTTTCTTACTCAGATTACTCTCTTACCAAACCCATCCCTTTTTTCTTTTCTTTGGATGATTCAGTGACAAATTACTGAGTGAACTGTGCTGGTGATCTTCACTCTGGATACCAAGGTGAGAAGATAATAAAGGAGGGAAGCAATCAAGGAAGAGGAAAAGGAGACATTCCACTACAGCCCCTGCGGAGCTGCAGCAGGGACGAGCCTACTGGCTGTGATTTCTAGTCAGGAAAGGCAGAGGAGCAAGGAGAACGCAGGTATGCATGGTTATTTCTCTCTTTTTGTCCTTCTTTTTCTTTTATTTCCTATGCCTGAGATCTGCTTGGATTCTATATAGGAGGTTACTTTCTATATTTCAAGGTGACTGCATGTGTTATTTATGTGTAAGCAGGAATGGGTTATCTGAGGGGTCTCCTTCAGCTTTTGATATTCCTCTATGCAGCAGGAGTGTGTGCAGGTACCACACATATGCATCAGTACAGTTGCTCCGCCTGTTTCTTTATCATTAAAGCAGAATCATATCTAAATCTTGAAAAGCCCACACATACTCGTGCCTCCTCCACAGGTGTGGATGGCGCAAAGGTCAGCAACTTGTCATCGCAAATCTGTCTTCATCCGTGTGAGGACCTGTTTGGCTTGCTCACTGAGATCCATGGCCTACGTGTTGTGACCAACAACCTGCTCGAAGACTTGGATAGAGTAGTAAGATGCATAAAAGCATGCACATTTATCATGGTATTTGTTAAAATTGTGTTTCTTATTGCCTGATGGTACATTATTTTATAGCAGCATGAGCAAGAATTTAAATATTTTTTAGCAAACAGGTTAAAATGTTGTGTCATTTTTAAGGTAAAAGTAACTTTAAACATGAACATTTTTAAATCTTTTTTTTTAGATTATTTTTAGATTATTTAAACCAGTAATAGTCCATTTTCAATAACTATGTGTTTACCAAGGTTGTAATACACTTTTTATTCTGTGTCATCACAGAAAAGTTGACTGAATTTAAATTCTGAGAGTAATTCTTTTTCCAGTGCAAATGGCACAAATAAAGGATTTTCTGTCAGGAAGTACTGTGGTCTGTGGCAAATGCCTCTGGGGGAAAAAAAAAAAAAAAACCAAGAGGAAATCTCCCCACAGATATGGCCCACAGTAGTTTGGCTGGTCTCATTCAATATAAATACACAATAATACTTTCTTATTTGAAAAATGTATTTAGCTAATTTTAGTATTTTCAGTCCAAAGAAAATGAAGAGATACGGATATCTTTGGATGAACTCAGTAACAGACATGGCAGTGGTACCAGCAGTGGCAAAGGGAAAGGCCATGGGAGAGGCAATGGGAACGGCAACAGCAGCAGCAGCAGCAGCCACGGCCATGGCCACAGCAACGGCAATGGCAGGGGCAATGACAATGGGAACGGCAACGGCAGCAGCAGCAGCAGCCACGGCCGTGGCCACAGCAACGGCAGTGGCAGAGGATATGGCAACAGCAACGGGAACGGCAACAGCAGCAGCAACAGCCACGGCCGTGACCGCAGCAATGGCAGTGGCAACAGCAGCGGCAGTGGCAATGGTAATGGCAACGGCAGTGGCATCAGCAGCAGCATCAGAAGCAGCCGCAGAGGTGGTGATGGTGACAGCAGTGACAATGATCTTGACAGAGACAGTGAGGCATGGTGCGTGCAGGATGGACGAGTGTACGAGCAGGGGGAGGACTGGGAGGTTGACAGCTGCACCTCCTGTACTTGCCAGGTTTGTGCTGAACAAATCTATTAACTACAATAACACACTGGCAGAATTTCCTGGGGAAATACCATGCAAGCATTTAACTGAATTAAGGATATATAAGAGATAGAGAGCAGATATTAATATCATCATCTACACCAGCAAAGTAAAATGGAAAATTATAAGTGACAACCTTTAGCATTAAATTAATCTTCAAGGTAGCTTACCAATGTTTTTATACACAAGGACTTTGGTTGACGACTTGACTGCTGCAACTTATTATTGCTTCGCTTCACTCTAATACTTAATAAAAAGCAAATATGCAGCATTTTAATAATGTCCAACTGTTCCTTTAAACGATGTTTACCAATTGGGGAAGTTTCACTTGTATGCAATGTGGTTTCATTTATTACCAGAAGTTCTATATTTTATGCATGCTTCATCCTCATCCCTACGTCTGTTTCTTTTTATAAGAACCATTATTTTTATTGAGGATGGGATGAAGGACTAGCCTGACTTGTTATGACTCATGAAAACATACCATTCCTTGCAAGAACTGGCATTCAGCAAAACATCTGGATTCAATAATGTGATATTGTTAGAAAATCTAAATGTATCAACACTGGACTGTCTTGCCAGGATGGAAAGGTGGTTTGTCAACAGGTGTCATGTGCTCCTGTGTCCTGCATCAATCCGTCTTTTGTCGATGGAAGTTGCTGTCCTGTCTGTCTTAGTGAGTATCATTTTTCTGCAGCTGGGATTTTGTCTTTACATGGATGCCAAGATTAATAAATATAATAAAAACACAACAACAACAACAACAACACGTCTGTTGTCTGTATGTAATAAAGATGATGAAGACGGCTGGTCCCCATGGTCTGAGTGGACCCACTGCTCCGCCACCTGTGGACGTGGAGGGCAGCAAAGGGGTCGATCCTGCAATGGCATCATGCCGTCCTGCTCTGGCCCGTCAGTCCAAACCCGCAGCTGCATGATGATGAAGTGTGACCGCAAGGGTAAGGCATCACTCTGCACATCGGATCTGTCACCTGTTTCAGCTTAATGCTCTTTTAGTGACTGACTGACTGAGCCAAGTCCTATTCAAAACAGTGAACTGGCAATTCCCAGACGGCGAAAATATGAAACCTCAGACAAATGGAGATCGTAGAGATTCTAATCGTAATTGGAAACATGTTTTGTTCTCTGTACGCTGCTGAGCTGTAGCGGTGGTCTGACTTTCTTTTGTCTTTATTTGTCTAGTGCGTGCTGATGGGAACTGGGGCCTTTGGTCTCCTTGGTCTGCGTGCACAACCACATGTGGAGAAGGAAACATTACACGGGTCCGTCTGTGCAACAATCCTCCACCACAGAAGGGGGGCAAGGGGTGCACAGGTAGCGCCATGGAGACACAACCTTGCAACAACACGCTCTGCCCGAGTAAGTAGGAGCGCACAGCTGCACATTTGAAAGCACTCATACGCATTAAAAGTGGCTCAAAGGTAAATGATGCATTTCGGTGTAGTTGCTGGAGGCTGGACGGCCTGGACTGAATGGTCAGTCTGTTCAGAGACATGTAACGGGGGCCTCATGAGTCGCCAGCGAGAGTGTGTGAACCCCGCCCCTCAGAACGGCGGGAAGCCTTGTGCTGGAGATGCTGTGGACTATGAAGGATGTAACAAACAACCATGTCCTTTAGGTAAACCTTAACCTTGTGCAGCTGTACCAACTAATGTTATTCTACATGCAGGCTAAGCCTCACATACATAGAGAACCTTAATCCCATTTTATTGGAGAGAACATGTTTTCAAACAATTGAGGATTAAGAAATAATATCCTTCACTGTTTGCTCTGCTTTATTCAATTACAGAGGCTTAGGATAGAAAAGAGAAATGATTCGAATATGAATTCCTTCAGAATCATTATGGTGCAATTGACCCACACTTGAACAATTTGCTTTGTGACTAAGTGTAAAAGACTTTTATGTGTAAATTTTTATGCATTTCAGATATGTGCTTGCTTTCTAATCCTTGTTTTCCTGGGGTTAAATGCACAACGCATCGCGATGGATCATGGGAATGTGGACGCTGCCCGTTGGGTTTCAGTGGTAACGGCACTCATTGTGAAGATGAGAATGAGGTAATGAGATTAGACACAGGATCACACTACACAATATGAGCGCAACAATGGCCTAACTTCGCTGATGCATGGCGTAGGAAAGGTCCTCCTCAAAATTCCTTAGCATAATGCTGCATTTCATTGATTTTCAGGGAGTTATCTTTATTTCCTTGCAGTGAATTGTGGCCCAACTTGACAAGGTCAGCAGGGCCGTTTCCAGTGATGATAATGCCTGCCTGTCAGTTGGTTGCATATGTTAAAGTGTCTCTATAACTATGGAATGAATTATTGGGAATTTTTTAGACCTTATGGCTCCCAGATGATGCATCCGAATAACATTCGTGACCCAGATTTTTCCTCTAATACCACATTTATGGTTTTGATTTAAGGGACAAGACAGCTAGATGAACTACCAAGAATTTTGGTACAGATATTCATATTCCTCCAGAGATTAAGAACTTTCATCAGTCATTAACTTTTTGCCTGATGGAATCGTTTTGTCAAAACTTTAATTTTTCCGATACTTATCTGAAGCGCTAATGACATTTCCAGAAGTCAGTGGACTCATTTTTAACTTCTCTGACTTAGTAACCATTGAAATATTCTGTAGTCTGATCCTGACAAAGAGATTTTCTTTCAACACGCGTAACACCTTTGTACAGTTCATGTTTGATATGCTGAACATGGATAATCTCTCAACCTCCATCTCTTCAGTGTGAAGTGGAGGGAGTGTGTGTTACACTGTGCATAAACACAGACCCTGGATTCTACTGCCTGCCCTGTCCGCCGCGCCATAAAGGCACTCAACCGTATGGCCTCGGTCTGGATGAAGCCCTGAAAACCAGGCAGGCAGGTGTTTTTCTCTTTGCTTTGACCTGCAGTCATTAACCGTAGAGACTTTTGGATTCTCAAAGAGCTGCTCTGTTTGTAGGTGTGTGAACCGTATAACCCTTGCAAAGACAACACACACACTTGCCACAAGTATGCTGAGTGTATATACCTTGACCTGGCGTCTGAGGTCTTGTACAAGTGTGTGTGTGCGGTGGGGTTTGCTGGCGATGGCTCCCTGTGTGGTGAGGACTCTGATCTGGATGGCTGGCCCAATAATAGATTACCCTGCAAGCAGAATGCCACCTATCACTGTGAAAAGGTAAGATATCTACTTCAGCGTGAGCTAAAATCATTCAGACTTGTTGAGAGATACCCGAGCTGCATTCTGGTTGGATACCATTAATCTTTGTTGTGACTGGCTGCAGGATAATTGCCCCATGCTGCCAAACTCTGGACAGGAAGACCTGGATGCGGACGGACAGGGCGATGCCTGTGACCCTGATGATGACAATGATGGCATCACAGATGAAAGGGTGAGACAAAACCACTTTAAAGTCGCCATGATTGAAAACAGGCGTGTCTTGCCGTATGCAAACATCCATGTGAATGTGTGTTTTTTTGACACAGGACAATTGCCCGCTGATGTACAACCCTCGGCAGTTTGATTCTGACAGGGACGGGGTTGGGGACAGCTGCGACAACTGTCCATTTGAAAGCAACCCTATGCAGACAGACACTGATAACAATGGAGAGGGAGACGCCTGCAGCATCGACATAGATGGAGACGGTAAGAACAACTCATTGTACCAGGCCTTGAATGTGCAGCTAGTCTGCTTGGAATCAGGATCAACTGGTGGTAATAAAGTGACAGTGCTGGCAATATAATAACTCAAAAAAAGTAGATATGAACTTGAAAATATAGATGAAATTGAATTTACCGAAACATAGCCTTGATGTATATTATTTGTCTGGTTATGTTCACAAAAAATTTTTTTTTAAAAAAATCAGTCTAAAGGCTGTGTATGTGTGTGTGTTTCTGTCTATTCTTTCAGAGGTTCTGAATGACCGGGACAACTGTCCTCTAGTCTACAACACCGACCAGAGGGACACAGACCTGGATGGTGTCGGAGACCAGTGTGACAACTGTCCACTTCTACATAACCCAGACCAGGTTCTTGAAAAAATCAAGTTTTCAAACATTTTTTTCTTCTGACTTACCCCCAAAACCCTGTCAGATGAATCTACTAATCTGTATATGAACATACCTTTTATATTTAAATAAGTGCATTTGAGCTCATTTTAAAGTTAGATTCGGACTGCCTCCAGTTTATTTTAAACTCTTTGTGATTATATGTTGCTTACAATTCATTAGTTACAGTAAGAAAACTCCGTCACCCATTAATCAACTACTTTTAGTCACTATTATATTTAAAAACTCTTCATTAAATGCTGCTGCCACAGGTTAGCTAATGTTTAGAAAGCTATTTTGTTTATTGATGCTTTGAGCTAGCAGTTCCAACTGTGAGACATGTTTTAGTTAATTATTTCCAACTTTTGATTTTAGAGAAATATTTACTTATTATGTTTAATTAATAATTTTAACTGATAATTCATACAATTAGCTAACGCTTGTAACTGGTCGCCATATTTTTAGCTTATCATTTCCAGCTTTTGGTTGGATGGATGATGATGATTTGGGCTTGTTTTGCCCAAATCATAGGGTCTGGTCACTTTATTGAGTCAACCATGAACAAATATGCATAACATAACAAAGTATTCTATCAAATGTAAGCCTATCTCTCCAACAGTTAAAGCCTGGCTGGAACTGGGCCATGCAACAGTATAATGATCCCAAGCACAGCAGTAAATCTACAACAGAAAAAGAAAGTATCTAGGTAGTGCTATAGTCCCAAAACTCAACTTGATTGAAATGCTGAGGTAGGACCTTAAGAGAAACCGTAAGATTTAATTTCATTTAATTGTGACCTCTTTTTTATTTATTTATATATTTTAGCTAATTTCTCATCTAATCCGAGCCCCCAGGCTAATACAGAAGTATTCCCTGCACTAAATAAATAATGCTGTTTGTAGTGACCCAAAACATATTATACACTACATCCACATGTGTTGGCAGCTTGACTCTGACAGTGACCTGGTGGGAGACATGTGCGACGACAATGAGGACATCGATGAGGACGGCCACCAAAACACTCTAGACAACTGCCCCTATATTGCCAACAGCAATCAGGCTGACCACGACAAAGATGGAAAGGGAGATGCTTGTGACCATGACGACGACAATGACGGTATCCCTGATGACCGTGACAACTGCAGACTGGTACCCAACAGGGACCAGGTAGACTCTGATGGTCAGTGTTGTTACAGCTGAGCTATCCTATCCTAGTCTACCCAAGGAGGCAAAATAGAAAGTAAACAGGGATGTTTCAAATCAATAAAAAAAAGTGAGCAATTTGATTTCATTTAAAAATAAAATAAGACCTGATTCCCATTCTAGCCAGTCATAGGTGTGTCAGGCTTTACATAGCTAATATCAAAATACAGACATGAACAAATAGTTTGCTGTCACACAGGGAAAATAACTTGTACAATTTATGATTAATGGATTTTGCAGTCATGAAATAAAAGTTTGTGACTATCAGTCCAGTTTCCATTGCTTTAGGTCATATTGATCTTGGACATCAACATAAACACTTAATGGCTCTCTGTAGTGTAATTAATAATACTTAAAAGGTTGATCTATCCACCATCATACATGGTTTTCTTAGTACATTTTCATGTTATCTTGTCCAGTTCTTTTCCCCCATCTTGGCAAAAAATAATAAGGAAAAGTCAAGTTACACTTGTTCTCTTTTTTCTTTATTCTTTCAGGTGATGGCAGTGGAGACGCATGCTTTGATGACTTTGACAATGACAGTATTCCAGATGCGTTGGATCCCTGTCCCCTGAACCAGGATATTGGGTCTACAGATTTCCGGAAGTTTCAGGTTGTTTTGTTGGACCCTAAAGGCACCACGCAGTCTGACCCCCTCTGGGTCATCCGCAGCCAGGGTACAGAGCTGCTGCAGATTGCCAACTCTGACCCCGGGATCGCTTTAGGTGAGATTAACCATAAAAAACACTAAACATATAAGACATATAATGAAAGTGATTAGTCAACATGAATAATATTCCTGTGTCTGAACAGGATACGACAAGTTCAGCGCCGTGGACTTCAGTGTCACATTTTATGTAAATACTAACCGAGATGACGACTACGCAGGGATTGTGTTTGCCTATCAGTCCAGTCAACGCTTCTACGTTGTCATGTGGAAACAGGTGTGAGCTGAACGCTGACTCTTAATTCTCACAAGCAATAAACTTAAAATACATAATAGAGAACATGTAACCATTTCTCTCCACCACATTGATTTTTTTTCTGTAAGCGCAGGTGTCTCAGGCCTACTGGGAGAAAAAGCCAACCAAAGCTTTCGGCACTGCTGGAGTCTCAATCAAACTGGTCAACTCAAACACAGGACCAGGGGAGTATCTGCGCAATGCTCTGTGGCACACAGGAAACACTAGACACCAGGTTAGAATGAGTAAACTCATAAATCTGCCACCTTTTTATTGTGCTTTCAGTATCATAAAAAATACAAAGAAAATCTTATCTTAAAAGATAACACTTTCTGAATATTAAATTGTTTGGCGCAGTAAACATTAGATACTCTGGTAAATATGATTGTCCTCCGTGGCGCCTGAATATGTTTCAGGTCAGAACTTTGTGGCACGACCCCAATAAAATTGCCTGGAAGGACTACACACCCTACCGCATGCACCTTATCCACCGACCCAAGACTGGGTTTATCAGGTACAAACCATAATGTAAAGTGTCACCACAACTGTGGTTTGATTTATTATGGATTATTGATTCTTGAAAGAAGCAGTGACCCCAGAATATGCAGCATATATTCATTTCTGACAGAAGATATTGCTCTGTGAAGTAGTTATACTTCTGGGTTTTTCCATGAAAGATCAGTGAATCCTCCCACCTGACCCACTCAGAATCAACTTAAAATATGATTAAATACAGCTAGAAGATTAGCCTCGTATCAAAATGTAGGAAAAAGAGACTTTTCATATGTTATCCCGTAACTTGTTTTGACCAGCAACCTATCCCACATGATGATTTAAGTATTAAAAGTTTATCCCAAATGCACTTTTTGAAGTTTTCTCTGACACATGTTTCTCTTTCTCTACATCATCAACATTTAATTGGGCCAATGTTGCTTTGAAACTATGATATATCCCATGAGATTGATGCTCAAAGTTGGTTACAGAGAAAATCATGCTGACAAAAAATGAGATTTGGGCTTTAGCTTGTGACACATGGAGTGGGTGTAAAATGAATTTTGCTGTTGTTTTTAACAGAGCTTAGATGTCAGGCCTGAAAATTTCTTGTGGCTAGCCCCTGTAGTCAGGAAGTCATGAGGGTTTAGATATGCTAGAGCAAAATAATATGATTAAAAAGTGCGTCCTTATCTCCGACAGTCATGTGAAAAAGAACGTTTTTCACAGGACTCTTTGCATTCCTTCTTTAGCAACAATAACTTGATGTTATCATTTTCTGTTTGACGTGATCAGTCTCTCACGTCCTTGTGGAGGATTATGGCCCGATCTTCTTTACAGTGGTGAATCGGCTCATTGAGGTCTCCGAGCATTTGTTTATGCACAGCTCTCTTAAGGTCTCGCCACAGCATATCAATCAGGTTGACGTCTGGACTTTTATTGGGCCATTGCATCACCTTGATTCTTTTCTTTTTCAGCCATTCTCCTATAGATTTGCTAGCCAAGCTGTAGGTGTCATATAGATGGTGTCAAGTTTGACTCTAGAATACTTTGGTATACAGGGAAGCTCATGGCTAACTCAGTGGCTGTGCGGTGCCCAGGTCTTGTGGCCGCAAAACATATACAAATCATCACACCTCCACTACTGTGCTTGACAGCTAGGTTGAGGTAAAGTCTTTTGCATTACTTAAGTCCTATGGAAGCATTAAGGGTGTACTTAGTTTGTCACAGGACTCATGGCAAAGTTTTCAAGTTTTATCATGACTGCATGACTTTTGATTGCCTGTAATGGGTTTTTTCATAGTATTAAGGCAAATTTTTTACATGCTTTCATTAGATACACTTACACAATAACCTAAGTTTAAAAAAAACCCCAGATATACTGAGATGAAACATTTGTCGCTCGGCTGGTTTTTTGTATTTGGAACCTGGATTTAATTTATATTTTTGGGGTTGAGCTGTCATAAACAGCTGTCACAGCTGGATTATGATCTTGGAATCCACCAAACTTTTAGAATTAGATTGGCAGGTTTCCTCAGGAGAACTCGAGCTCTTTTCTAGTGGAAACAACTGAACATTTACAGCTGAACATTCAGGTATTATTGGCTTGGCTTTTATAGGACCATACCAGTATTTTTTAACCCAATTACTACCCACGGAATACATTATTGCCTATTATTTCCAAAGAAACTTCTTAATTTTAAGTCAAAATCCAACTTGCAGGCAGGAATTTTAGACATTTGTGATAGCGCTGAACATGCCTGTGTATATTTGCATGTATGGCAAACTATTAAAATTAATGTTATTATAGGTAAAAAATAGAAAAATCTGGGCATGTTCTTTGAAATAAAATTTTTGTGGCCCAGTTCAGTTCATGTAGGTTTTAGTGCAACAACAATCTGCAGAATGACTTCTTCAATCTGTGGAAATCACATTTGTGTCAGCCTGAAATGTTCTTACACTCGAGGACATCATCAATCTCTAAGAGTTATTTTATGATAACAGTGTAATTCACTTTCCAAGTCCAACCCACTTCTCCTCAACCTGCCACATCTACTTCTGTTTAGTTGTATTTCTCACTAATAGCCTGGATAAAAAAACAACAACAACAACAAAATAAAAACAACCCCAGGCTACGAGTTCTCTGTGCTCTGTGCTGTTTATGTGCAGATGGGGAAAACAACAGCATTGCCATAGTGAGATTTCCAATCTGGAAAAAACAGAAGTCAGAGAAAAAAGCTGTTATGTGACAGATTTGAAAAAATACTCTTTTTTGATACATGCTGTGGCAGTGCTGCATTCCTGTTACTGAATGACTGTACTGGAGAATGAATGTACAACTGTACACTAAGTGAATGTGAGGCTGAAAAGAAGCTCCTGCTCTTTGACTGTGAAGGACGGACATGTATTGATATTTTGGATACTTGCTCCAAAGCTCCATTGTAACTGCTATGAATATATCTCCAACTGACATCACGTCCTCTGTGATGTCCGTGAAAAAAAAGTTAAGTATGCAACGTCAAGAAAAACGTAAAGTGTGAATTTATAGTAACTTTGCGAAAGACAAGCAGAAAAAGAAGAAGAATAGAAAAGATACCTCAAAAATGTCCTTGATGATACTATTTGAAATTGAAATGCCTTTAGTTACTTTCTGCAGGTTATCTTGCATTTTACTTATGATTTTAACTTAAATTTAATGTGAACATGGTAGTGTTGTACTACGGCTGATTTGCACTGGGTTGGCTATACTGTGCTTCCTTTGCAGGGTGGTGGTGTACGAGGGCAGGGACATTTTGTCCGACTCGGGGGCCGTGTATGACCACACCCTGGCTGGAGGCAGACTGGGACTGTTTGTGTTCTCTCAGGAACATGTTATCTTCTCAGACCTCAGATATGAGTGTAGAGGTAAGACATCCTGCTAACACTTTATATTAAGTGAAACAAAAATGTGCCTTTTTAGTAAAGTGCAAGTGAGGAATGGATCAGCAATGGCCTGATAGTAAACGCTCATTGATAGTTCCCTAATAAATCCAGCTCTTGGCATTCCATGTGAAAAATATTATTTACTAAAGAATCAACTGGGAGATCCTGTGTTAGTGAATCATTAGGTACCGGTGAGTTCATAATTATCCTTGCCTTAACAACTTGCCACTGTCCTCATAACTCAATACAGTAATTACTTACACTGATTACTTGTTGCTCTTTTTATGTGGCATCAAGGACCAAAGCATACTTCAGTGGTTTCTCATTATTTCAGGTTTACCTTACCATTAATTACCCCCTGCCTCCTGTGATTATGCACAGATTATTAACATGTTATTATATGACTGGCATGGTGAAGGCAAATTTTAGTGTAAGAAACGTAAATAAGTTGTTCCTCTAGTAGTTTCTACATTACATTTTTATGGTGTTTGCCTTTATTATGTTACAAAGAATTAAGTTATTCATATAAGTGCGTTTGAATGTTGAATACTGAGATACTTTTTGAGGACCCTGCTCTTTTTAAAATTTATTAAGTAATTATGGACTACAGGCAATGGAGGAGTCATACTGAAAAAATCTGTAACTACTAAGTAACTACTTTGTATGAGGTTTTGCAGCAGTACGTATACAGATAACTGCACTAACTGGTCAGTTCATTAGGTACAATTTGCTTGTACTGGTTTGGACCATCTTTTCTCTTCAGAATTGCCCTAATTCTTCATGCCACAGATTCAACAATGCGCTGGAAACATTCCTAAGAGATTTTGACATGAACATGAGACGCAGTTGCTGCAGTTTTATTCACTGTACATCTACAACGTGAATCTCCCGTTCCATCACTTCACAAACATGGTCTATTGGATAGAGACCCTGTGTCTGTGGAGGTCATTTAAGTACAGTGAACTCGTGTTCGGGAAACACTGTGGTCATAAAGGAATGGACATGGTCAGCAACAATACTCAGGTCAGATGTGATGATTAAATGATACTCAGTTGGTACTAAGAGGCCCGAAGTTTGCCAAGAAAATATCGCCTACGCCATCACACCAACAACAACGTGAACTGTAATTGTAAGGCATGATGGATTCATGTTCTCATGTTGTTCACACCAAATTCTTATTATACCATCCAAGTGTCAGAGCAGAAATTGGGACACATTTCATCTTACGTTGTTTAATTGCGGTGAGCCCATGCAAACTGTAGCCTCAGTTACCACAGGAGGGACACCAAGTGTGGTCTTCTGCTGCCGTAGCCCATCTGCTTCAAGGTTCAATGTGTTGCTCCTCTAGATACCTCGGTTTTAACGAGTGGTTATTTGATTTACTGTTGCCTTTTTATCAGCTCAGAGCAGTCTGCCATTCTCCTGTGACATCTGGCATCGACAAGCCATTTTTCTCCAAGAGAACTGCTGCTAACTGGATATTTTCTCCTTTTTTGGACCATTCTCTGTAAACCCTACAGATGGTTGTGTGGAAAATCCCAGTAGATCAGTCGTTTCTGAAATACTCAGACTAGCCCATCTGGCACTAACAGCCATGCCACATTCAAATGCGCTTAAATCACCTTTCTTCTCCATTCTGATGCTCGGTTTGAACTTCAGCGTGTCCTCGTGACCATATCTACATGCCTGAATGCATTCAGTTGCTGCCATGAAATTGGCTGATTAGCTATTTGCATTAGCAAGCAATTGACCAGGTGTGTCTAACAAAGCAGTGAGTGTATGAAGTAATTATTACTTAATAACTTATTAATATAATACATCCTAGCTTGTTCTTTATTTACTATAAAGTCCTAGACCAGGAGTTATTAGGTAGGTACTGATGAATTTTTCATTAGCTATAAGGTCATTCCTGAAGCATTCCTCACTCATTCTTTAGTAACTAAGCAAGCTTTTGAGTCAGTTAATTTTGCCCTCTGCTGCTGTGGGTGATGTATAAAACTTGTAAGGTGTATTGTACACCTTAAAGGTGGTGTATTGTACCACCTTTAAGGTAAAACCTAGAGTAGTTTCCTATCTGACGATCAGGCACCTCTTAAAGATCACAAGATTAGTATAGGAGAGAAAAGGGGGGCGGAGTCCAGCAGCACAAATCTGTGGCCATTTTTTTTTACACTTTTCGAAATAATTGTACCTTTTGTGCTTTAAACACTTTATTAAATTAATTTATCTACTTTTTTTTATAGTGGAACCATCTGAAATGTATTGTCATATCAGCAACTGTACAACTGTCAAAAAGTGCAATGTTTTCTGTGTTGAACTTACCTTACCTACTATCACTGCTTCAGATCATGTCTCCACACAGCAGTTCCTAAAAGTGGCTATTTTTCTTTTTGATTCTTAGATAACTGAATTATTGTCTCGGGATAATTTGGGAATTCCACAAATATCCACCAGAGAGAGAGAGAGGATACACCAGACTCAGGCGTTAATCCAGCCAAGACTATCAATTAATGACCATCCTCTATCTGTCAGCTTTGTATGCAGCAGTATTGATTTCAGGCTGTCTCATTCACTGTATATTACTGCTCTGACAGCATCTCTAATGACTGTAACTTCTTGTTGCTTTTCATTTTGTGCTTCCCTAATGGCTGTAAATAATTATTTATTGCTAGATGCCAGACATGAGAGGGAAAGATGCAAAGATAAATTGATGATGGAGTAAGTGGAGCACATGTCTGGCGGTTACTTATCAATAAAATGTTTTTTTTTAATCAACTGTTCCTTTTTTCTTTTCTGATGACGCCAGTAGCTCACAGTATGCACACACACACACTCGCACACACACGACTGTAGAAACATGGTCTCTAGCGTCTTCTAGTGGTAAAGGTGTTAATTACAAACAACGAGGATTTTCAACGCTCTGATAAAACTGTCCACGGGGATATGGAGGAGTAAAAGTGTAAGAAAATGGAAGCACACAAAGTTTAGATAACACATAAGTTTATTCAAAAACAGTGTTTGAATTTTTTTTTTTTAGAATAATAAAGAAGAAAATGGGCTTGGAAAGTATAGGGTGTATCCTAACCCCTATAAAAGATGGTCTTTTGGTTTAAAATGATGTTCTGCTGTTTTAATAATGCAAAATGTATGTTTGGTCGCAGTAAATCTGGGTCACCGAAGAAAGCTGACCTTGCTCATGATTTATTAATTAATTTCCATTGACTCAAAACAGAAAACCCGTTCGACCGGCTTGAGAGGGAAGTGCAGTTAAAGACGCACTCCACCTGGTAAGGTGAATAAGTGACGTCACCACTGCCCTACCACTGAGGAATGAAGAATGAGGAAGACGAGTCCATCCACCGAGTACAGCATAGAAGTCTCTACCAAAAGATTCCAGGATTTCTATTTATTTAAATTAAACTGAGTACTTTTTTTTTTTTTTTTTTTAATAAACAAACTTTAAGCAAGTGGGATGGTACGCGGGTGCACAAGAGGCGCGTGCCGTCGGTTTATAGACAGACACCAGTCAGCGTTGAATTTCGGCCTGCTGGTTGTCGCTTACATCCTTTACCTCATCGTCGGCGCCGGGATCTTCTCCGCCATCGAGCTGCCGTACGAAGACGCGCTCCGGCAGAAGCTCAAAGCGGATCTACGGGACTTCCTGAGGAACAACTCCTGTGTGTCTGACGCTCGCCTAGAGGAGCTCCTGGCCCGCGCTCTCGAGGCCAGTAACTATGGAGTGTCCATCCTGGGTAACGACACCCAGCGTAGCTGGGACTTTGTGTCCTCCCTGTTCTTCACCAGCACCGTGCTGACCACAACAGGTGAGTCCAACGGATACAGGTGTTCAGACTTTAAAAGCCTTTGCTTCGAGAGTCGAAAATGTGAGTGGCCCATTTAGCTGAATAAATGTAAATTTGTGGCACGCTATATAAACAGGTTTCCTCGCTATAACTAATAAGTCTATGGTTAAAGATCCCCTGTAGCCACTTTTAACACATTGGAAAATAATGTGGTTTGAATAATAAATGTTTAGGATGTTCATTTTTTTCTTTCCAAAGGAGAAAAAATATAGTAGTTAAGGGAATGAATTATTAACTACATTGGACTTTAAATAACCTTCAAGTTCAGACAAGTATGTAGAATTACAATAGACTAGCTTTAAATTTCAGTTTATCCAGTTTATCGCATGTCACTCAGCAGTCCTTACCTTTAAATATAACCTGTCTCCTTCCTCTCCTGTCCTGTGTTTCTTACATCATTCTCCATCTCTCAGTGAAGTTATCTCAAACTCTTTTCTCTCCCTGGGAAATACAGCAGCCGTACCTTTTGCTAGCAGACACTGTGTGACAAACTGCACACAAGCAGTTTGTGTTTTTACTGATCTTTGTTGAACTTACAGAAACATTGCATTTGAAATGACCTGCCACTTACAAAGGATACTTCCTTTCTGTTCGCTCTAGTGATGGATACACAAATAGGAATATCTTTTCTGTTTTACCGTTCCCTCCATTTATCCTCAAATCGATTTGATGTTTTAAGGCACGCAGTGAAGTGAAACAAAAACTTCCCTCAAACGTGTTAAGCCTAAAGTAACAAACCTGTTTTAAAACTGCAACGAGAAGAAAGTACTCGTAAAAGTAAAAATGAATAATCAAATAAAGCACAGATGCTGGAAATGTTTACTAAAGACAGTAATGAATTTGTTACTTTGTTACTGATATACTTTTCTGTTACCTCAGTTTAATGTGAGCAAAGAGAAATGACATAAAAATAGCTCCCTTGGTCATTTGGACATGTACGGTAAGTGAACTAACAGTAAGCAAGCCGTGTTAAATGATGGAGAAATTCAATATATCATGTAATAATGTTTTGTGTATTTAAGTCAAGATTAACCAAGATGAGAAAAATCCCTCTGCCTAATTTTATTGATCAAGGTCTAGCTTAAATGTCCTTTTATAAATAGTGTGTGTTTCAAGGTGTCTCTATTACATGTATTGTTATTGTATTGTATGAATTTTGGTCCAGATTCTATAAATAATCCATGAAAGCAGTATTTGTCCTGCCTTTCAGGGCCTTTGTATAAGTAATACACTCAGGAAAGTAGTATTTTTATCAGACATATCAGTAAATGCGTCTCTAGAAGAATAAATCCTTATCTCAACTCATTTGTTTTTTTAAGATAAATAAAAAAAACGATAAGTTTTTGTGCAAACCTTCAGCATTTGTCGCCAACACTTCTTGAGGGTGAGACTTTTATGTTTATATGAATGCATGAATTTATTTATTTTTCAGTTTTCTGGAGGTCTAGGAGGACCTTTGAGATATAAGTTTATAATGGCTATATTAGCATTTTAACAGAGTAGTTGTTGCATCACATACGACATGGCACAAGTGGTAGCTTATATTAACCAAAAGGAAACTAATAGGCAGCATGAAATCATGCAAAGTTTACAGAGGATATCCTAAAAAATGTTAAAAATAAATAAATTATTTCTTTATTTCTATAGCCTGCTTCATTTTAAGACTTGACGAGTCTTGTTTGACGCTAACTACAGTTAGTTTTCACAAATCCCGGGTGAATCCTGGAGGAGAATTCCTCCTTTTATTACTGTAACTCTGTAATTTACATAGTGCTGCATGTTTTGTTGTGTCTTCAGGTTATGGCCACACTGTTCCTCTCTCTGATGGGGGGAAGGCTTTCTGTATCTTCTACTCCCTCCTTGGCATCCCTGTTACCCTCTTCTTCCTCTCTGCTGCGGTTCAATGGATCATGTCCGTGGTCACACGTCGTCCACTGTCCTACTTCCATCGACGATGGGCTATGTCTAAGGCACACCTGGGAGTCATCCATGCTGCCTTCCTTGCCTTCATCACAACCCTTATCTTTGTAATTATCCCTGCATGGATCTTTGTCGCTCTCGAGGAAGACTGGAACTTCCTAGAGGCTCTGTATTTCTGCTTCATCTCTCTGACAACTATTGGCCTTGGAGATTATGTACCAGGAGAAACTCCCAGTAAAGACGTAAATCCACACCCACACCTCTACCGGCTGGCCATTACAGGTGAGTAGAATTTAAAAAGGCAGTCACATTTTTTTAATCTAATATATCATGAAATAGATCATTTATGTTGTAAAAAGAAACAATTAAATATCAAAATCTGGAATATTTTTTGGGCTTTCTCTTGCCTATAAGATAGTTTTTAGTGAAAACAGAGACGACGCACAGTAAAGGCCTTCGTGTCTCCTGCTCAACCTCTGAGCTAAACCGACACCTAGAAATTCCTGACTTTTAATAAAATATCTATATAAATACACCCTTTGTTCCAAAGACACAATGTGTAAAATGCCATCTATCATGCTACAAGGTTATTGGATCATTAGAAAATAAAAAGAAGCAATTCAAATATAATTATGTTTTCACATAATTACAGATGAGATATATAGTGTGTTTTGAGTCTATCCCAGGGTCTTCTCCCAATGGGACCTGCCCAGAAAATCTCCAAACACCTAGTAGGCATTGTAAGAAAATGCCTGAACCATCTCATCCGGGTCTTTTTAGCATGGGGTAGCAGTGCTTTCACTCCCAATTCCCACCAGCCATTACTCTCTGTTTGGACATTGTAGAGAACCTGAACAACTTATACACAGGTGTGCACTACTTTCTTCATACAACAGTGCAAAGTGGCTTTAACAGGAGTACAAAGGGGGGTGGAGTGCGCAACTAAGCAAGTAAACAAGAACATCACAGTTTCTGTTTCTAGAGTTAGGAAGCTCCCTAAATGATAACTGTAAGAGCCAGATGCTTTAGTTAGTAATACGTAGTGTTTTAATAAACCTTTAGCTTTTTGGCAATTTTCTTTAAAGAACAGCCTTCATTTCTTATAACAAAAATACTCTGATGAGTTTTAAAAGAGAATGACTTAATCAAATCCATAAAGGTGAATGCTTCATATTTTCTTCATCATGTGCATTGGATTTTAAAGATTTTCATGAGGTTTAATGCTAATGTCAGCATGCTAACATAATCACACTGACAATACTAACATGCCAGTGTTCACCAGGTGTGATATTTACTTTGCTTGCCAGTGTGGGATAGTATGTTTGCATCCCTCCATAACTTATATGGAGGGATGGGCAGTTGTATTTTTGGGCATCTGGCAAATGTAGATCCAGCATCAGCTCGTTAGTTCTGTTATCAACTCTGAAGGCAATAAGTGCATAATGACTTTGCTGTGGGTGTTCATTTTGGGGATGTGTTTTAAAGCTTGTAGGCTGAAAATGATTGCCTGCTGCGTCCAAGAATGAACAAAGGGAACTGTTTGCGTTGAGGGCCTGACAGATAATTACTGAGGCGAAACATGCTATTAATCTCGTTAAGCCAAGGGGTTCTTCAGAGTCAGGTTATAATTTTCCGTCGGCTCCATGTTGCAGCGGCTCCTTTCACCGTGACACCTTTTTTTTTCAGTTTTGTTTGTTGGTATAAAAAATTCTAGGTGTTCCTGTAACAGTAGTAATGTTACAAATTCATCAAACAAAGCAGTCCCTGTTATTTTATCTGCACCTTTTATTTACTGACCAATAAAATTGCTCTTCCAGTCTACTTGCTGCTGGGCTTGGTGTGTGTCCTGGTTGTGCTGGAGACATGTTGGGAGCTTCCCCAAATGAAACGCCTTAGACATCGATTTTATGAAGAAAACCTTCGGGAACTGGACTCAGAGACCACCAACATCATCGACCGTGATCAATTGAGCGACCAGCTGGCCGATACTGCAGATCATGTGATAGATCACCCAGCAACCATCTCTTCTGTGTCAGAACAGGCTGCATCCATACGACAGAACGGGAAGTCAGCGCCTTACATCCTGGCATCAGGAAGTGCTCTTAACGGAAAACCGAGATGACAGATTGTGTTGGCTTCCAGGGTATTTTAGTACAAACTGTTCTTAAGGGGCTGTGTAATATTCTCCATGCATGGCTGCACAGGACGTACCGGCTTTGACCTCTTTCTATGTCTAGAGTTTATAAGGAGTCTGAACAAATTTATATATATATCACCATCTAAGCAAAGTTATTTAAAAAAGCGATTGCTCTTTTCCATTGCCAAGAATGAAGTGTTTATCAGCATGGCATTGTTTCCACCCTTACTGTGCAATTCCCTGCCGATAGAGATCTTGGCACAGAGGAAGGGCTGGGCCCCCCAAACAGAGGGAAACCCCCACAAGTTTCCATTTCCTGCCAAGTTTTGATGTTGAAATTCCAAAGCAGCTAAGTCTGCTCCAGAGGATTTAACATCCACTCTTGGCACGTTTCATAATCTATGGTGGTATTTGCATAGGAAATTTGCCTTCTTGAAAACAGTAAAGCAGTACCAGAAGAATCAGGCGTGTCGTCAGTGAGCCCTGTGTACATTATATACAGGAATTACAAGAAGATCAGGTGATAGCAAAGAATACAAATGTTTTTGTTCATGGTTCCTTACAAGTTATGATTAGCCTTCAGTTCTTGGTGGAATGTAGAAAATCAAGTGGTAAAAACCCTACAATGTGTCGCTTCTTGACACTAGAGGGCAGCACTTTCATATTACAGTTGGATTTCCATGAAGCTTTTACTTGAAATTGCTATCTCATGCTGTTTAGGGATGTATTTCTTTAAAAGTGTAACCAAGGTGCAAAAATATGTCATTTTTAACACTGTGGGAGATGAAGGAATATGCCGAAAGACGTTTTAGTAGCAATAAAACAAATATACAATTAATGCTGGATGTTTTATGCCTGCAGTTATTTCTGTTTTTACTCACAAAGCAGCTTTAAAACAGACTCAAATCTTGACAATCAGAAATAATTGTTTTTTGGAGGGTTTTTGTTAAGGGATTCAATGAAAAGCAGAACTTTGAAATTGTTGGTTTGTTGTTGTTTTTAATCAAAAATCATTTGTTTTTTGGGATAAAATGTAAATGCATCATGAAACATTAAAGAGAATGAGTGATTATGTTTTTAACAAGTGTAAAAGTGCCAATCTGATTTTTTTTTATAAACTTTAGTTATTTTATTTATACAGTAGTATCTTCACATTCACATGTTCATTATTTAAGACACTTACATGCAGACTGACGTGGGTACAAGCACACTTTCAGGTGTCACACATTCAAACTCAGACATGCACACACACACACACACACACACACACACACACACACACACACACACACACACACACACATACACTCTTATACAGGAAATGTCCTTCAAGCAGGGATGCACAACTTACTCCTTTGTGGGAGACACTGTTATCCTTCAATCCGTATGACCTTTAACCTCCCCACTACCTAGTAAAACAGTCAACACAAACACAAACATTTGCAAATGTCCTCTATCTCATTTGCCACTCACACATACTCACAGTGCAGTGCAAAAGTCTTAAGCCACCCTTCATGTCTTTATTTCTTGCTTGGAAAATGGGGGATGGGGTAGTGATTTAATAAAACATACAAATATACATGGAAACACAATAAAACACAAGCAAAAAAACGGTTTTTACAAATGCAACAAATCAGAAGGTTGAACTACTTTTATTCTTTAACCCAGCCTTTTCTCTCTTGGGCAAGATTTCTTGTAATTTTTGAGTAGAAAGTAGTTGTCAAAACTTCTTGAAGGACATTCAAAGCTCTTCTTTGGCTGTTGGCTGCCTTTTGTCCTGTTCTCTTACAAGATGATCTCACACTGCTTCAGTAATGTTGAAATCTGGGCTCTGGGGAGGTGAATCCATGACTGATAGTGTTCCATTGTGTATTTTTCCATCCAGGTATGCTTTTACTGTAAGCAGTATGTTTTGGATCATTATCACGCTAAAAGTTTGTTCCAGACGATGTTGCATGGTGGATAAAATTCTGACAGAATCAGAGCCAGATGCATTTCTCCAATTATCTGTCAAGTCTTTGCTGGATTCTTTCCTATTGCTTAAGGAAATCACTTAAAGATACCTTTCATCTCCTGTAGATAGTTTTTCAGGCCTGCCAGTTCTTCCTTGTCCAGTTTCCTCAATTTATTTAAGGACACATTGCACATGATGCTGAGATATTAAGTTTAAAAAATAATAGCTCTTTGTTGGTGAAAAATACATTTTGTGTCTGTTAAACTGTGTTATCGTTGGCATTTTTCACGAATTCAATGAAAGAAATGTGAACACATGATACATTTTTGCAACAGCTGTTAATAACAGAGTGCTTAAAGATACTATTTAAAATGAGTTCATTGCTAAGTTGTCTGTTTTGTGCTGACAGAACACTAGTTCATCCCTTGAGCTAGGTGTCTTCTTTTATACTTGAATGACTCATAGGTCAGCGTTAAGTGGCTTAAGAAAAAAAAATCCTCTTAAATGGCGAGGTACAAAGACTGAACTGAAAATAAGCGAAAAAGCAGCCAATGTCTAAAGAAGAATTGTGAAAGACCTTCAGGAAGTCTAGAGAACTATTGCTCAAGAGAGGTTAAAAATAATAGTTTGTGTAGGTTCTCAGTCATCAAGGTTATGGTTGTCTATGGAACTTGGAAAGACAAGAGCCTGGACTCCTTTAAGTTTCTTGAAGACGGTTCACCTCTCGCTGCTTAGACTACAAGTACATGTGGCTCCTTGAAAGGAAAATATAAATAGATGAGGAGTGACTCGAGATTTTTGCACATAACTGTACATGCATACATACGCTTCAGAGTGTTTATACAATTTGTGTTTTCTTGGAGCAACGGGGCCAGAATATGCGGAGGGCGAGAAGTAAGAGGAGGCCAATGAGTAGTATTGTCATGATGGTTACTATGGAGACGTAGCCAGCGTGGGGGAGAGGGGGTGAGTCAGGAGCCTCAGCTGGGATCATGTTGGTGAGATTCAACATGTAACCCAGAGTCCAGCCTGCATCACTGCCTTTTATCTGGAAACAAAGAAGAAGGGAAGCGATCGCCATAAACATAAACTGTTGACAAATTCAAATAAAAAGCGTTTAAATTCAGTTGTCTTAAAAAGCCTTGCTACTACTAGAAGATCTTCAGTATGCCAAAGCACTGATTAATGTGCCAGTCCAAACTCTCCTTTAAGTGTTCAACCCACACAAGTAGGGATCAAGAGTTCAGGTTTTTCCTTTAATTTGTCACCAGTCAGTATAGTGAGGTTAACCTGATGTAGCGGCTTATAGTGAAATGCCTTCCTTAGGGTATTATGGGTAATTTCACTCGCACAGCATATGCTTGCTAATTGTAAAAAAAGAAATTCAAAAAGTAAACATTGAAATTCTTACACGAGATGTTAATTAGAACTGTGACTGCACAGTCTGAAACAGCTGCTGGTCTACCCTTCGCTAACTGGGTCCCCCATCTAGCTACAGTATCATCCAGTACCTGTAATAGGCCCCACATTGAGGGGTTCAAAGAACACCAGCAGTTCCAATCAGCATTATTGTGAATCAACGTTTGATGTTAATCCTTTGTTTTTCAAGTACTCAGCCGTGTTATTTATTCATTTTTTAAATAAATGATTATGATATTTGATTACACAGAATCCAATTCGTGTGCATGTCTGTGTATAATTATAGCAGAGTAATAATTGTCAGAGTTTACAACAAGGAAGCAGACTGGCTGCTTTCTTGTTTTTTTGTTTTTTGCCACCTAGTCTTTCTGGAGTAATACGAAGTAACACCCAAACTAATCCTGTTGTATTGCATGTAGGTTGAACTGGTTTGAGTTTTTCTTGTTATGGTGTGATTTATGTCCCTTTTATCACTGCATTTTAAGTCACTAGAACAGAGCAATGAATTCCTTATCTGCTCACTGCTTTTTTCTAATCAAGGCTTCTTGGAAAGAGTTAAACATTCTTGTGTGTAATATAATTTAACTTTTAAAGGGGCAATTGTGGTTTAAGAGTTGGGAGTTAGTCTTGTAATCGGAAGGTTGCTGGTTCGAGCCCTGGCTCGGACAGTCTCGGTCGTTGTGTCCTTGGGCAAGACATTTCACCCGTTGCCTACTGGTGGTGGTCAGAGGGCCCGGTGGCGCCAGTGTCCGGCAGCCTTGCCTCTGTCAGTGCGCCCCACCCATTCACATACACACTGGTGTGTGTGAATGGGTGGATGACTGAATGTGTAAAGCGCCTTAGGGACTAGTAAAGCACTATACAAATACAGGCCATTTACCATTTTACTCAGAGGATGTAACCACTGATAATGTTAAAATCTTACCAACTTGGCTGTGAGAGAAGGAGGGTGAGTGGCTTACATCTAGATCTACACCCATTAGCAACATACCTGACTAAATAAATCATGATTTCATTTATTTATGGAAAAAAAGCCATCTAAACCTATCCTTGCAAACCCCCCAAAAAAGTAATTGCCCCTTAAACCTGCTGTAAGAACTGGTTTTGCTGCCCTTTGCAGCAAAAACTGTAATCAAGCATTTCCTAACTGTGACAAATATGCAAAAAAACAAAAACAAGAAGTTGTTGTTTACTGCCTGCTTTTTCACAGCACTGCGCGGTAGAAGAAGTAGGTGTGAATTAATGCAAAGTTTAGTCCTCTAGATTGTATACTATATTACAGCATCTTTTAACATGGCGTGAAATCCTGATCCCTGATCCTGATCATTGTTTGTATGGCTTTCTTGATGACAGCATGTGTGTGTGTGCAGCTGGCTGAGGAGGTGGTTGCTGAATATTCCTCTGAAGTGTAAAATCTTTGCCGTGTTTCATATGAAAAAGGAATTGCAATCTATTTTCTGGCTGCTTGATTAGGTTACGTGCAATATTCTGCGTAGTCTATTTCCCTTGTGTGTTCTGTGAGGAGATAAAAGCGAGAGTCTCGTTTTAATCTGAAACCTAAACTGAAGGCTGACTTTGCACTTTACCTCAGATGAGAAGAGCTTTGCTGCTGTATAATTCACGGGCTGTTGCTACCTACTTTTTGAATCACTTTTAAGGTGGTGGTAGAGAGTGGTTCTGTTGTTTTGAGGGGTTTTATGTCCTCTGTGCTTTGCTTTTTACTTTCTTGTTTGAACAGCAGAGCTTTTTGTTTCTGCAAACTGCAAGCATATTAGATATAGCTGGAATAGATTAGTGTTGTCTGATAAGGGTGCTATGAAATTCTTAAATAACTCAGAGCTTAGTTAGCTCTTTGCATAAAACTTGTGCCCGGTATTTATACCAATGCTTGTTAAAGCTGGCCTCCTAAAGGACAGCTGAATGCCCAAACTGGCAGAGAGGATTACAGTTAGTCCAAGTTAAATGTAATCCTAAATTTTTAAACCACCTTTTACACAGTTGAGGTTTTTCCACACCTGTCACTTTCCAACAGAGACTTAAATGTGTCCAGAAAGATGGATGTTACAGTAGGTATTTGTTTATATATGCACTCACACACACAAGTACAAGGTCAGGTCAGTATGACCTATCAGGTGTGGATGTCTCTCTTTAAGAGACAGGAAAAAGCTGGACAGTGATCTACTGACCTTCTTGATGAATTTTATGTTTGAGTAAGTCACTGCAGTGAAATCATATCCTTCTGTCAACAGGGTGAGGATGTAGGTGCCCGAGAAGCAGTATTCAGCCAGATACTTTACGTTTACTGTAGGATGCTGAATCTTTATCTGTGCAGGAAGTTCAAACGCAAGGATGCAATCAGTGTACATTACAGGCAGGCTGAAGGACATAGATAAGACACAGAAGGGGGTGACTATGACAGAACATTTTTTATGTATATAACCAATGTATACATTTTCTCTGACCTTATCCCAAGAGGTAGCACAGTACTGGCTTAGCTTTTCCTTCACAGTTTCAAGGGGCATGGATGTATCCGTCAAATTGAGGAAGTTCATCACAAAGTAGTAAGCAGAGAACGCCTAAAATGAAAGATGAAAAGAGAAAGCGATGAGACAGGAGGAAATCAGGATATCTCTAGAAAGTGAAGTAATCAATTTATAAATACTACGGAAATTTATCGGACATTTATTGAAATCATTATATCATAATCATAACAATTGCCACTTAAACCACTAAAACGTTTTCCCCCTAAATATTTTAGAATAAGGTATCGGCTAAGTACCCCCTTCATTACAACTGCAAGGGGATGATTTTTTTTTTAAATAAATTAAAATTTTGTTGTTTTGATTGTTGGGGGTGTGGCTTATTACTGAGAGGTGGATCCTAACACCGGTGGCAGTAGCCAATAGCTGTGTGCCAGGTTTCAACATGGCAGGTTTACCACATGTACTGCACTGTCTGGGCATCTTAACCATGTTGCTGGGGTCTGTTGCAGTTATACTATAAGAAATATGGCTAGCTGTGTGATTAAGGTAGCAACAACCGTCAAATTAGTCTTTGCTAATTAAAAGAAATAGTCTGTGGTAGATACAATATTCAGTAGTATTGCAATGATTTAGTTAATTTTTTCGGGGGGGTTTTAGAAGGGAAACATGCACGTTTTCTATTCTATCACTACAACCTAAGTATACTGTCTCTTCAGACTGATTATTGTATCAGTTAATGTTACAAAGGTTTATTTTCTTATTCAGATCAGGAAGATGAGGAAACACAAGCGCTTTTTGCTGAGGCGTTCCACAATTAATGTCAGTCATGTTAAAAACAGAAGTAACTCAATAACTCAATAACTCAATAATAAGTAACTTCGAGGATTGCAGAATTGATTATACTGTATGTTCTGTAACCCCTGTGCACGCCCAAACAGCACGAGTGCTCTGTGCTTCCCACAGATAGATTCTGACTCAATAATTCCAGTTGATCCTCTACTTTGTGATACAGAGAGTGCACACTTCTCACAGAATCGGAATCAGATGGGGTTGCTCAAGGGGTGGGGTAGAAAACAGCATAAAGAGGGAACTTCGAATCAGCATCTGTTGGGTGTATTCAGGTCATAATTTTTCTGATTAATTTTCATTCAGGCTTTATAACATTACTGAAATATTTCCATTTGTTTTCTTACTGGTCTTCTGTTTTGTTTTCTATAAAATTTGCACACACAGTGAATAAAAGCAAATTAGGAAGCCATGTACAGTTATAGATAGTCCACATGATATAACTGCATTATTTTTGTATGAAATTTCTTCCATATTGGATGCAAAATGAGTGCCCAAAATGTGTGCACTTGTGTGCATACATGTGGCTGTTCACGAACAAGTCTCATGCTATGGATGAACTCCAACCCCATGATCATAGCCTGCATCTGCTGATAGTAGTCTGTTTTGTTGTGCAGCCTTGTAATCTGCGAGTTGTGGTTAGAGTGGTTAGAGCTCACAGGGGATCTTCAGAGCAGACATGAGCAGTATAAAAGATGGACATAACTTCTCGGACCGAAAAATTAAGCAAATGAAAAAGTGCCCTAAAGCTCTATTCTGTCTGAAGGCAATAGACTTTAGGCACCGTAGGATTCTTTCTGTCTTGACTTAAATAAATACTCTCTTGATGAGTTTATGTCCTCAGTCGCTCCTTTTGGGTCAATAAAAGTGAGGATAGTCGGGCAGTAAATTAAACTTGAATGGGGTCATTCTCACAGATGTGGCAAAAAATGAATGAATAAATGCATGAATGCTAAATGCTAAAATGAGTCACCAGATATACTTGGATGACTGTTTATAAACCAGGTTAAATCTACACATGGAGAAACACTCACTTACCCCGAATGGCCCCTGCAAAAGAGGCTGGAAGACCCCATTGAAAGAGCATCGGCTGTATTTGCAGGAAGTAAAGTTAAATACACTTTTGACAACTTCTTGGCATTCTTGGAAGTTTCCTTTCCCAATGTGATCAAATTTTTCTGGAACTTCCTGAGGTTTCCTGCCTGACACACAGGGGCTGTCATAAAGGACGGAGTAGTTCTTTGTCTCATTGTAGCCTGAGTGGAAACAAGGATCCAATACTGTTGTTGCACCTGACTAGGAGAGAGAGTGAGATAGTGAGGTGCAACAGATGGAGAACAATGAAGCCTAAGTACTTTTGCACATTTAGGAACATTATGGCTCTCTCAGATAAGATCCCATATTTGATTAGTTTGAACAGTTCATTCACAAAACACAGGAACCAAGGTCAGAAGTTTACCTGAGTGTGATTTGCCACCACCATTTTTAACGCTTGGTCTTTTCCGTAGCACAGGAAGCTGTGAGTATACAGGTTATAATCATTTCCATAGAGTCGGAAGTTGACAGAGTTGATGGGTGACTCTGAGCCGTCAAAATCATCGGATATAAAGCTAATTTGAGTAGACGCCCCGCCAAGGTCAAGAGCGCCTGTTGTTTTCAAGCCCTGCAGAAGAGGTAAAATAACACTCGGTCAGTGCAGAACCAGGAGTACTGGCACACACAAAGTACGTCTCAGTGTGGACAAATGTGCACGGACCTGTATGTTGATGTGCACAAACTGACCTGTTTGAGACGATCATCCAAGTAGTTGACTGTGACCCACCCGAAGGCACCCTCTTCCTGCCCACTGAGGATTCTTGCTCCCTGATAGGAGAAGGGGGAGTTCCGCAAGGCGTTCTCCACAGCCTGAAATACGTTCTTTGATGCTGAGCTATTCACAATACTGTAGGCACACATGGCACAAATGTATGTGTGAGTCACGTCCACAAGTCAGATCAATACAGCAGCCCATAAATAATATATACATTGTATTGTGCATAATGGCTTTGACAGTAACCTATTCACTGTCCTGGCAGTTCTTGTGGAGATAAATGTGCAAATACGAACGGTTACAAAAAAATAGCAATATTTGCACTGCCAATGCAAACACAGTTTCAGCTTTTAGACAGGAGATAAGCTAAACAGTGTCAGCATGAAAAGCTGTTCACTGTGGGTGTTTTTAAAAAACATTCTTTTCTAGGTTTTATCATGAAAATGTCTAAGCTTGTGCAACATACTCCAGCAGCCTCATTCCTGCTGTGGCTCCCAGATAGAGTGGGGTCTCGTGAGCTCTTTCTTTGGGGACAGTCTCCTCAGCCTCCCCCATGCACTCTTTCAGAGACTCTCCTGCTTTCCATGGTTCAGACGCATAGCTGGAAATACCTTTACCTGTTAAAACAAAAAGTCAGGAGGGTTACTGGGCAGAAATTTAGTAACAATAAAGCACAGTGACAGCCTTGTCTTTACAGCGACCCTTCTTAAAAATTCACTCATCTGTAAAATTTCAGGAACTGTTCTGTATTTCAGAAGGGACGGGCCAGGTAAAGATGTTATTGAGGTTAAATGAACTTATAGAATAAATTGCCTAATACTAGGCAAAGATGCAGCCAGGAGTGCCTTACTAGTTTCAGTTCAAAATATAACACAGTTATGGGTATTTACATGTATATCATGTATGTAATTAATAGCGTTATTGGTAATAAATGACTTTTTTGTAAATGACAACAGTTTAATTAAATTATATATACCATGCTTAAATTTTTAATTATTCTGTGTTTATTTGGTACGATACAGTATCTATATTTGACTTAAAGTCGGGAAGCTGTAGGGAAACACCCAGTTTGGCTGTCTCTAAATGCACTTTTAAGGCTTACCAATAAACATACAATAGCTCCTTTGTTTAGTCCACATAAAAACAAAAATGCCATTCTGCAGTTTTGCAGGTGCCAGACATGCCTTTTTTGCCTGTGCATTGAATTCCTACAGTCTTGTCATCACCATGAGATTGTGTTGGTAATAAGCTATTGTTTTTCATTTGTCTGTCATTGCTTTTACAAAATAACCACGTCTAGATTCTCTGGAACCAAAACAAAAACACAGATAAAGATTTTTCAGAAAACAGAGAGTACAGTTACTAATCGGATGTGAAGGGATTTGGAATACATGTGTAATTGTTTTTATTCTGTTAAAATGATTAATTGGCTTACTGAATACATAGCTACCACAATATTATCAACATACAACAAAACATTAAGCCAAAAACACATCTAGCTCTGTGTATAGTAATATATTCTTTTGCTCTAGCATAACTTGCTATTTTAAGCTTTCACAAAACAGGCATAGCATTAGTTCAGACAGGCACCAAAGTTAAGTTCAACTGATCTTCATGCCAACCCACTTCAACTAATACCCTCCTACACAGCTACAGTGGCTTGCAAAAGTATTCGGCCCCCTTGAACTTTCCCACATTTTGTCACATTACAGCAACAACCATGAATCAATTTTATTGGAATTCCACGTGAAAGACCAATACAAAGTGGTGTAAACGTGAGAAGTGGAACGAAAATCATACATGATTCCAAACATTTTTTACAAATAAATAACTGCAAAGTGGGGTGTGCTTAATTATTCAGCCCCCTTTGGTCTGAGTGCAGTCAGTTGCCCATAAACATTGCCTGATGAGCGCTAATGACTAAATAGAGTGCACCTGTGTGTAATCTAATGTCAGTACAAATACAGCAGCTCTGTGATGGCCTCAGAGGTTGTCTAAGAGAATATTGGGAGCAACAACACCATGAAGTCCAAAAGAACACACCAGACAGGTCAGGGATAAAGTTATTGAGAAATTTAAAGCAGGCTTAGGCTACAAAAAGATTTCCCAAGCCTTGAACATCCCACGGGGCACTGTTCAAGCAATCATTCAGAAATGGAAGGAGTATGGGATAACTGTAAACCTACCAAGACAAGGCCGTCCACCTAAAGGCTCAACAAGGGGAGCGCTGATCGGAAATGCAGCCAAGAGGCCCATGGTGACTCTGGACGAGCTGCAGAGATCTACAGCTCAGGTGGGGGAATCTGTCCATAGGACAACTATTAGTCGTGCACTGCACAAAGTTGGCCTTTACGGAAGAGTGGCCAGAAGAAAGCCATTGTTAACAGAAAATCACAAGAAGTCCTGTTTGCAGTTTGCCACAAGCCATGTGGGGGACACAGCAAACATGTGGAAGAAGGTGGTCTGGTCAGATGAGACCAAAATGGAACTTTTTGGCCAAAATGCAAAACGGTATGTGTGGCAGGAAACTAACACTGCACGTCACTCTGAACACACCATCCCCACTGTCAAATATGGTGGTGGCAGCATCATGCTCTGGGGGTGCTTCTCTTCAGCAGGGACAGGGAAGCTGGTCAGAGTTGATGGGAAGACGGATGGAGCCAAATACAGGGCAATCTTTGAAGAAAACCTCTTGGAGTCTGCAAAAGACTTGAGACTGGGGCGGAGGTTCACCTTCCAGCAGGACAACGACCCTAAACATAAAGCCAGGGCAACAATGGAATGATTTAAAACAAAACATATCCATGTGTTAGAATGGCCCAGTGAAAGTCCAGATCTAAATCCAATCGAGAATCTGTGGCAAGATCTGAAAACTGCTGTTCACAAACGCTGTCCATCTAATCTGACTGAGCTGGAGCTGTTTTGCAAAGAAGAATGGTCAAGGATTTCAGTCTCTAGATGTGCAAAGCTGGTAGAGACAAACCCTAAAAGACTGGCAGCTGTAATTGCAGCAAAAGGTGGTTTTACAAAGTATTGACTCAGGGGGCTGAATAATTACGCACACCCCACTTTGCAGTTATTTATTTGTGACAAAATGTGGGAAAGTTCAAGGGGGCCGAATACTTTTGCAAGCCACTGTATGTGACAAATCATAAATCATAAACGGTGTGCCATTCAGGTTGCTTAATCTGCCTACAATTGGTGTGTATCTCCAAGCCACTTTGCAACCCACCTACACTCCAGCTTCTCATTTTCAGGCAGTGTCTGAATTGATTAGTGTGTTATCTGTTGTCATTTTTTTTTCTATAGTGGTCCTGGGAAGTTGAACAAAATCCATTTAAGATAAGATAAGATAGAACTTTATTAATCCCTCGGGTGGGTTCCTCTGGGAAATTCAATTATATAGACTTAACACAACATTTGAAACAATGGCTGACTCGGTAAGGTGTTCCCCAGTGCCATTTGTCATTTAATATGAAATTTAATGTGGAGGCTTTTTAACGAACCATCAGATGTGTACCCAATAATGCTAATGAATAATTAGTAAGTGGCTATGCTAATCCACCAAGTCTCTAGATGTAAATTTTGATCAGTCTTTGGCTTCAGATGCCCTGCAGTTCGCTTTAAAAGAGCATAAGATTTCAAACTGAATGAAGAGAAAATGAATCACCTTGGACTTAAGGAAAATAGTATAATACAATTATACTTAATTGTAGCTTTTTAGAAGGAATCATTGTTAAACAGGAATGTATCATTTATGACCAAATTTAAACACGCACATACACAAACACTAATAGCTATATCAGTAAATATGCAGATTCATATGCAATTTCCTACATATTAATGCATATATGTAAGTTTGCACTGTCATATGAGAGTATTTGTGCAACATATACTGTACCTTTGACTTTGCAGGAGTGTGTCTGTTCAACTCTGCCAGTGTTGTTATCCTTCTCTGCTGGCCACTGATAAATATAAAGAGCTGTGTGGGAAGATCCAGCATCCAGCACAATCCCATACTGGAGGAGGAGCAGAAAAATAACAAATTCTAGTTAATTAGTTACATGCAAACATTTAACATCAGGGTAGTGATTGTATAAACTACATGTTGCCAAAACTGTGGCACCAATCCATGTGAATTAGGAGTACAGTACTTTATAAAAACTAGACCATGCTTTCAGCTGTGAGACTCAAACCTGGATCTGCAACTGTAACTAAAGAGATGATTTAATGTTATTGTTGATATCCGCTGGCCATATTCGGTGGTGGATTTGTAAAGCCGGTTGTACAAGCTGAGGTCATATACTGACAAGATGCCTTATTTGGTTTGTGGACTTTGGCTTGAGATTCCTGTGTAACACATTTGACTCCCACACAGGGAACAGGTCACAACATTTGAGTACTTTACCTTGTACTTTTGGGGGACAGGTTTGTTCTGCAAAACCGCCACCGTCACCAGGGCAACAATCGCTATGACACCAATCACAATGATGATGATGGTCACAGGCGTAGGCCAGGGGTTCTTCTCTTTCATCTCTGAGAGCGTGGGTGGAGAGACAGACAGAGACAGGAAGGAGAGGAGAGGCGAGAGGGTAAAAAGGGGAAGATGGAGACACACTTTTAAATAGGTATGTGTTTAGCCACTCTTGGTTCCAGATGTGGCATATGTCACAGAATGTGTGTGCTTGGATGTTGGAGAGAAACTGTGTTGGAAAGAGCGTTTAATTGTTTTGTTGTGTTTTGTAACCAAGGGCTTTCTGATTTGGGGTTTGTAAATTGTTGCCAGACTGTTCATTGATTTTAGGGGGAGTTGTTATTTCAGCCACAGCACATTAGAGAGGGTATCTCACTGGTGTATTTAACATGGGCTGAAAGATCAGATATCCACTATGAAAAGCACTTAAAGAGAACTATTATTGTGGAAATACTTGAACTGTTTATACAACACAGAAGGACAATTGGATATAATCAAAAAGACAACTCTACCAAAGAAAGGCTGACCTATTAATTCAATAGCTATACTCCCACAAGAGTATATGAAAACAGTGATTAAAGATTTCAACATGTGCTAGTTATTATTTTGATATCAAATATTACTTTTTGGGTTCTCATTCCTCTTGAAGTACTCTGAAGTATAGAGCTATCACAATTGCTCTAATGGGATAAAGTCAAGATGCTATAGCAGATAATATGCACTTTTAAGTGCACAGTTTCAAAAACAGACAAAAAAAAGGGTATAAAAGGCTGTCTGTAGTCACAAAGCTACTGTGATTGAAAATCGATGAATAAGATACCAGTATGAAAGCAAGCCCACATATACAAGCACACGCATGGTTGTTTGATTATTGCCAGGGCAAACGAACTGACAGATACTGTCGAGGCGCGCACGACAGCTGGCAAAGCAGAAACTGACCTACCGGCAGAGTACAGGACAAAACAGTTTTTCTGCCTACTTCACTAACAGTACCTGCAGCACCGATAGTTAAGCTCACCTCAGTCTACTGTGAGAAAACGCACTGAAAGACTGAAAGTTAAAGCACATTAAACCCAGAGGCGCACAGCGAGCGAGAGCACTTACCTCTGTTGTGTACTTCAGACGGGGAAGGGATAGAGACAGATAGTGAAAGGGAGAAAAAAGAGAGGGGGAGGGTATGTGAGAGAGGGAGAGAGGGTGGAAGTTGAAGAAAAAGAAAATATGGGCTGGACGGGGAGAGGAGAGAAGTGACAGAGGGAGGTAGCCGGGTGATAAGATGAGGAGAGGTTTTTCCGTCGTGGCCGGACACGGATTAGAACAGAGCTGTATGTGTGTGCGTGTGTGTGTGTTTGCGTTGTAGCAGCTTTAAAGCACTCAGTTTCCTCCCCAAGCTGGGACAGCAGAGCTGGTCGCTATGGAGATGCAACTAAAGCGTGTTTGTGCGTATGTCGGCGCGTTCCCGTGTGTGCATGTGAATCCCTTAAAAGGGACTCTCTCTCTGGGAGCTAATGAGAGTCACTCTGCCCAGCACTACTCTTTCTACCCTCTGTTCATTCTGTGGGATGTGTATGAGGGAGGAGGGAAGTGGGGACTCCCTTGTTCGACTGTTTCTTATTATTGGGGACTGTGATGTCATCTCAGTGACGGATCGGAATTCCCTTCTTTTCTGTAAGGCTGTGTGTGTGTGTGTGTGTGTGTGTGTGTGTGTGTGTGTGTGTGTGTGTGTGTGTGTGTGTGTGTCTACGTGTGGGGTGTGTGTAGAAGAATGGAGGTTGTTGAAAAGTTTGTGTGTGTGTGTGTGTGTGTGTGTGTGTGTGTGTGTGTGTGTGTGTGTGTGTGTGTGTGTGTGTGTGTGTGCCCCTGAACATGACCTGCCTGCAGATTTGTTGATCCATTCACAGATGGTTTCTGTCATTTGTTTTCCTCTCTTGCAACACACATGCACATACATAATCAAACATACACTAGAGAATGATTGCCAACCTTCCTAACTTCAGAGAGCTGTATAATTCAAGCCTTCCCACAATAATACATTACGTACACACTCCTGTAATAAATATCCTGCAATTGGTTCAACATCACTTCCAAGAAATGGCGTTTAAAAGCATTGCCTGTACACCCATTGAAGCAGACTATCCATTTCTAACATTTGACACAGGTGATT
Source organism: Rhamphochromis sp. 'chilingali' (assembly GCF_963969265.1). Classification (NCBI taxonomy): domain Eukaryota; kingdom Metazoa; phylum Chordata; class Actinopteri; order Cichliformes; family Cichlidae; genus Rhamphochromis; species Rhamphochromis sp. 'chilingali'. The sequence goes on along the minus strand of NC_137950.1, from coordinate 21,202,439 downwards.
TTAAGAAATCCAACTTTTAGAGTTACTTAAATACTGTAACAGAGTATAAAAATACATTTGTCCTGTGGGTCTCCCAAATATGCTGGCTCCCTAAATCATCGCTTGATTGTCAAAACTTGAAGCATCCTTGCTCTGGAATAATGGTAACAATAAAACAAATTAAACGCCCACTAAATTAAAATAAGCAACTTAGATGCTTGAAAAATAAATGTCCAAATGGAGATATTTCAAAGCTTGCAAGTTCCTTGTATTTTCACTCTCAGCTCTGTACATAGTACAACCCAGCACATGACAGTAGCTGTAGACTTGTAAAAGTACATTATGTTAAAACAGTGATAACACATTACCACAACAGACTGACGAAAGGTCAGCTGGGATAGGCTCTAGGAGCCTGAATTTGGAGAAGTGGAAGTGTACAGATGAATGCATAAGTATTGTTTTAAAGCCTATTTCCTATAGCTTTTAATACAGCTTGATGGATATTTCCTCTCTAACAAAGGCTACATGGTAGGAGTCGGAAGAGCAAGAACTTTTTTAAGCCTGTACTTTTAAAAAAGTTCCACATAATTACACTATTTTAATATCCATCCATCCATCCATCCATCGTCATCCGCTTTGTCCGGGGTCGGGTCGCGGGGGCAGCAGCCTAAGCAAAGAGGCCCAGACCTCCCTCTCCCCAGCCACCTCCTCCAGCTTGTCCGGGGGAATACCAAGGCGTTCCCAGGCCAGCCGAGAGATATAATCTCTCCAGCGTGTCCTGGGTCTGCCCCGGGGCCTCCTCCCGGTGGGACATGCCTGGAACACCTCACCCAGGAGGCGCCCAGGGGGCATCCTTGTCAGATGCCCGAACCACCTCAGCTGGCTCCTTTCGATGTGGATTTTAATATATACATCTCAATTTAGTTTTGAACTCTTGCTTTTAAGGAAGTTTGTGAGTTTGTGATTAACAAAGGGTAGATCTGAATCAGAAACTGAGGACACTGCTAGCTCATATGTTAGGGACTTGTCTATCAAAAGTCATCCCATAAAGCAAACCAAGCTTTATTGTCTGTTTGACACTAACGGGGGACCATGATTTACAAAATGTATAACATCCTGTAGTAAAGAAGAGTTATGGCTAGTGGTCGTAACCATAAACTAATAAGGAAAATGTTTACTGAGCCAATGAATCAAGTGAGAACTAGGGAATCAGACATTCCTTTGTATCCCGAGGAGTCTTCCTTGATCAGTGTGAGGATAATCCAGAAAAAAAACTTCAGAATATTCAGCATTCATTTTGAATTAGATGTAGGTGACTATTTTTAATATGAAACAATAAAATGTTTATTATCTGTTGCTACAAGGTCCCACCAACAACAGTGTTATAGTCAGTGTTGGGGAATAACGGCATATATACCTATTTAAAATACAAAATATGAGTAACTTTATTTCATTACAATTACCATTTAAATGATGTGATGAAGTTATAATTAGAATATAGTTATTTTGTTGAAATAAATGGATTACAAGGCAGTCATTTCCTGTTTCATATGTTAGGCTATCCCCTCCCTAATTTTGGTAATTAAATGCATTGCCAGAAACCCAAACAAAACACGCAATAAGAGGCTCTAATGTAAGCATTGGTGGCGTCAGTTACACAATGGACCCATTAGGATGCTCCTCTACAGTAAATATATTGTCTATTCAGGGAGATTTGGGCTTAACAGCCAATTGGTGGAGAAAAACAAGAATTTGCAGGATGTGATTGCTACATTCATGTAGTTGTAAAAAGCATGACAATATATTAAGTAATCCAAAGTATTCAGAATATGTTACTAACATTGAGTAACTTAACAGAATACATTACAAACTACATTTTGGGACATGTATTCTGTAATCTGTAGTAAAAGTAACTTTCCCAACACTGGTTATAGTGAAATAATAGCGACACAGCAATGTATACAGCGGTTCATAGCATTTTATGGGCAGCAAACCACGTCTGGCCATTTGGTTTAAATAAACTACTTACATTTGAATCCTAAACATTATACAGTTTTGCCCATTTTGGTCACCAGACACTCTTTAATAAATTACCTATCAGAGAACAGCTTACTGTTTTTGTTTTTCGTGTGTGTGTGTTTTTTGTAGGACTGCTAAAATAGCCCCAGAATTTTTTTTCTTTTATTTACTTACGTGTGTGCAAGCATATGCACATGAAATTCAAGATGTTGACTGATGCAGAGCTGCAACAGACATCTGAACCTTTGGCAGCAAAGCTGCAAAAGCAACAACGATCTTTTTTTTTTATTTTTATTTTTTTTTTTTACCAAGCTTTACACAGGGATCGAGTAGTCAAGACCAGCTTTGGATTTCCCACAAAATCGCAAAAAACAGTGAGCCATGATCTTTTCAGGATTTTTATGAACAAGTGCTTGGTGGACTCTGCCGTGCTAATGTGCCTTGAGGGGTAAAAATAAAAAAGAATTTGACAACGTGCCACCATCAAGCGACCCTCAACAAGATGGATTGAAGACACTCCAAAGAATCTGGAGCTTTGGTTGAAAAACAAAGCAAACATTTCGACTTTTTCTTCTTGGCACTGGACAACAGCTGTGACATTTGTGAGTCAAGTTATTCAATCATTCCCAGTTATTGCACATGGGAAAATGAAAGAATTTGAGATTACAAAAGAATTGATAACAGTACGCTCAATGAAAGGGAACACACCAAGAAGTGATTTGCTCACAGAGGTAAATGCATGACTGACCCTCGAACTGAAATGGGTCAAAATGACAAGTGTTGCAACTGATGACCAAATCTGACATAGAAAAATTACGGACTTTTGAAGTAGGTGCGAGATAAAGTGCCTGAAATTAACCCAGAACTGAAATTGGAATTTTTGCATTTTATTTATGGGAAAATATCTAGTAACACAGCATAAGTCAGACGTAAGTACAAAAATAGCCTAGGTAGAGTTCTCCTTTAAAATTGTAAGTAAATGTATAGCATAACTGCTTAATGTCTTAGTTTAAAAATAAATAAAGTAACATATCTTTGTTCCTCTTTAGAGAACCTGCACTATATTCTCTCGTAATAAAACTGAAATTGAAAAAATATTTTCTACCTGGGATGTTGCCACCAGATGCTTTCCATTCACCATTGTGCTTCCTCTCATTTGGAGTTAGTGGGAACTCCAGCAGTTTTCAGTGGAATCATCAACTGCTAGTATCTCCACCTTTGTAGCCTTGATGGCGCGTGTTTTGCCTTAAATCATGAAACAAATTTATTTCCACCTTTATCGGGGGTAGTTCATTTTGGTTTTCATTTTTCTGCGTATTTAAAGCAGTGTGCTTTGCCACGGGTTCCCAAAATTGCTCCATGACACGGTTCTCACTGTTGGACATGTTGGGCCTTGTCTTGTTTGTGTATGCTAGAAAGGATATGACACTTTTATATCATACGAAAGTTTTGACCTGTATTATTGTAGATGATATGGCAGAACCCTTCTTAAAATTTTCACACTGAAGAAGGAAAAAAAGACAGCATCGATACTGAAGTTTCCACATTAGTTAAGCTCATCAAAAGCTTATATAATGCCACTAACTCAGCATTCCTGTCTGAACTACATCATTTGAGGCTATTCACTTGCTTCAGAAGAATTATGGACTTAATCAAACTTTTTCTTGAGGGCATGCAGCTGCAGAGGTGCAAGAATGAAGCCACATGTTGATGTAGTAAACATTTTTAGAATTGGATCTTGTTCATCTCTAGTAAATATAGGGTCTCATCCTCCTTGCAGTGATGGGAAAAATTGGTGGTTGCCTGGGTATTTCTCTGAATTGTCTGGCATTTTGTAACCAGTAAGAGCTGACTGACTTCCCGACTGAGTGTGTAATGTCTTTTACCTCTGGGTAACCACTTTCGATCACAAGGCGATCGCACAGGTCAACTTGTAGCAAACCTCTGTCCAAGTAACAGTGGTCCAATTCAGACATACTGTTGACAGATTATTGAATGTATGCAAATAATAAGCAGACAGACTGACCCAGTTCCCATTTTCACAGCAACCACTTGAAAGGCAAATGGATCATAATTTCATTCCAAATGTCACAATAACTGTGCTTTTGCTGCAGTCTCCAACAACTGCTTTAACTATTCTGACTGTGACATAAATAAAAGAACAAAACTTGGCATCAGTGACTCACTCCGTTAATTACAAGAGACTCCTACTTATTATCGTACAATATCGAAGTCTAGAAGTGACGTGTAACCAAAGAGTTATAAAGGTGGCAGACAGAACTGAACCTTACCCTGTCTTAAAGTTACTGTCAAGTCTGAGTGTGCAGCAGCTTGGAGCAATTTGTCTCAAAGTCCTCCTTTCATTTGCTTTGAGATTAAAGTGGGGGAAGACTGCGACTTTATATGTAACCACGTAAGAATGATATAGCTGTCGGCTAAAAGGATACCGAAACATGCTGAGACAGAAAATGGGGGTTTACCTGAGCAGAAAATTTGGCAAATGACATCAGAGGAATTCTCTTGCAACATAATGGCACTGTGCCTTCTCGAATCATTAGAAATATAAGCATAGTCTAATCCTTAGTCTAAAACCAAATATTATTTCCAGACATTCCTGTGAACAAACAAAACTCCCCTCATTACACACAACTGTCTGCCAGATACACACACACACACACACAGTCTCCTGTTCCCAAGCATACAGATTTGGCAAGCATTTCCCACACGCCGCCAGTGTTTTCATTTCCGATCCCTTGTAAGCACAATTGTATTGCTGAGGTGGATTGTTCGAACCTCGAAGTCATGACAGAGTGGTGGGAAAAAGATGCCACAAGGGGCCACTGGAAAAGCATAGCATCTGCTATCATTTAGTTGATATGCAGAATTTATTTATTTTTTGTTAACATTAAAGCCTTTTTTTTTTTTTTATCATGCCCTGAATTTGCTTGAACTTTCACCTTTCAGGATGCAGGCAGTTGAAAGAACAGGGTTTAAAATAACATTTACAGGAACCCCTGCTGCCTAAAGTATGCATGAGTGCTGTTCACATAGACAACATGTGGAGCTTTTATCTATAGAAACAATGTTCAGTAACTGAGGCACATAGAATAACATTAACAACACAAATCCATCCGTACACTCATCTTTCTGTCTCATAGTGATCACTCCCTGCACTTTATGTAGTCCTAAATGTACTTGTGTAAGGCTTTAAGAATTTAAACATCATACAAAAAACAGATACAGATTTGACTTAAATTCACAAAAAAAGCAAAAAAACCCCACTGAAATACCTCTTTACTGTCAGTATGTTAAAGAGCACTGAGGTTTGTTTGTTTTCTGAATGGCGTGACACAAAAAAAGTCTCCACCCCTGCTGATGGGAAAATTTGGACTCATGAAACACCTGTCATAAAGATATGGAGAGGAAGAGAAAGAACGATAGAGGCACATGATTGAGGTTGTTTTGCATCAGCAGATGCTGAGAGGGCTGTTGCTTTACATTTAGTGATGAGTCAATGGGTGACACAGCTAGAGATTTGCTCATGTGGTTTTATAATGACGGGAAGACGAGACAACAACCTGCCTTCGAGGCAGGTCTTAAAATTGTTGTGCTGCTCTGGTGGTTTGGCTTTAATTACTCATAAACATATGTGGACACACGCAGACTGTCTGAACGTACATCTGTGTGTGTTGCATAAAGACAGACTCAGCAGAACATGCCTTAGAGCATAGTAATCTAAGTGTTTGTATCCTCTATTTAACAAAAAATAAATAAATAGATCTGTGGTGGGAAAGTCGTCCAGTTTAAAATGTCTGAAAATTTGAATTAGCATGATTGGTCAGTTTAAAAAGAACAGCCATAAAAGGAAGTCATCAAATGAGGAAGGTGTATATAAACACTAACTGTCAGATGGAATAATTCAAACTAAAGATTACTACAGGTTCATGATACTAGATATCTGCAGTGGAACAGCTGGAATGTTTTGTTTTCAGGTGTTGTGGAGGAAGCATTTAAAACCATTTAAACCAGTTCAGTACCAGTAAATTGTACCGAGCTGCTTGTAAGTGCAACCTGATCCTTGCAACCTGATGAAAACAATGTTTTTTAATATTAAACTTTTAGAATAATGGATTATGTTAATGTTGTACAGGAGCAAACAGAACTTGTATAGATTCTCAGTCGTCTAGGTTGGGGTAATGGAAAAAATTATGTTTTTGAAGATATTTCCGCTGTCATTTAAGAGGCTTCTTCACTTCTAAAAAACACAGTTTGGGTGGAGGTTGTCCTCTTTTTGCAGGTGGTAATGAGGTTGACACATTATTGATTGCTAATGAGAAAAGGCATTAGTCATTACAGTCAGTGGAGGTTAAGGTTGAAACCACTGTGGGAATTTGCCCAGGCCTGTTATTTGGCCCAGTGAGATCTTGTCAACTACAAATTCATGTATTTGCACTCCCTGTTTGGTCATACACCACTACTGTATTTAATCAGTGGTAATTATTAAATCCAGGTTCTTTTTCCCATAGTTTGTTTTTGTCCTCGCTCTGTCTTCTTCTCTCTCCCCTCACTCCCAACCAGCTACAACAGATGGCTGCCTTCCCTGAGATTTCTTTCTTCCTTCCCACTGTCACCATGGGGTTCTCTCTGTTATTGCATGATCTTTACAAAATAAAGCACCTTGAGGCAACTATTGTGAATTTGCACTATATAAATAAAATAAAATTGATTTCAATGGAGTGCCTCTCCTCCTCACGGACAGGCACATGGCGAAGAGTTTCTCACGCGCATCACAAGCAGCTACGCCAGGGGTGTCGAACTCCAGGCCTCGAGGGCCGGTGTCCTGCAGGTTTTAGATATCACCATGGGTCAACACACCCGAATGAAATGATTAGTTCATTGCCAGGCTTCTGGAGAACTTCAAGACATGTTGAGGAGGTAATTTAGCCATTTAAATCAGCTGTGTTGGATCAAGGACACATCTAAAACCTGCAGGATACCGGCCCTCGAGGCCTGGAGTTCGACACCTGTGAGCTACGCCTTGCCAAACAACATCCTTGACTTATTCTATGAATTTTTGTTTCTACATGTTGTGTCCTCATTTGTTGTTTATGTTAAGAGGGAGGCAACATCGCCTACTTGGCATATCTATAAATATATTTTAGACTTGTGAATTGTGAAACAGCTGCTTCCTGTAAAGGGGAACCTCTGGCAACATCATATGATGAGAAATGTGAGGAACCATCCCTGCTTGCCATGGGGAAGTGATCTGTCCTTAGTGCTTAGTCCAGTCTGACCTTGCAGGACAGACTGGTGCTGACCTCGAGCTCAACTGGACCAACATGAACTTAAGCAGTAAAAATAACTATTGCTGTTTCAGTCCAAAACAACCCAATGAGTAACCAGTAACACAATGGTGTTTTCATGATTGCTCTGTTGCTTTGTCTTTACACTTTAAGATAAGCTACGTGTCACCAAACATGCACATATGTGACATTTGTACACATTTGTGGTAATGACTACACATTCCTGATGCACAAGCAGCCCGACACTAACCCTGGTACGCTGTAAGGACTTTGAAGAGACAAGTCGTCCAAATTAGGAATAAACTAATTTTCTTCCTTACATCTAGTAATATTAAGCTTTTCAGATTGTTTTTATTTTTAACTGCATATAAAAGTGACTCATTTGTAGTATTCAGAAACACTGACAGTGCATGAACCAATTTCCTGAGAATCTGAGGAAGGTGGAAGGCATTTGACACCAACACTGACTTAACTGGATTTTTCAAACATTTTAAAATTCAATTATTGCAATAGTAACTTTTTTTTTTTTTTAAAGAGGACTAGGCTATCCCAAATACTAAAAATGAAAAACTCACCACCACAAATGTAGTTGTACTTCTTTAAATTTGCAGTGCTCACATCATTGAAAATGATCTCTAAATGACTAAAGAATAAGGAGAATAGAAACCGGAAGATAAGCTGAAAAATGTTCTCTAATTCAGAGAAAGCTTAAACTAAACTCATTGATTACTTTTGACTCAGCTGTACCCTTACCCTCCTTCACAGTGATAGAATAATCAGGCAGATATCAGTACAAATACCCATAATAGTTTAACAGTCAAACTGATTAGATATGATTAGCTGGATTCAGTTAATATGATAAAAAATAGGGCTAATAAAAAAGGACTTTGTCTGATAAACTGTGATTAACCTTTCTTAATCATGGGAGTAACTCTGTGTACGTGTGCCACTGTGTTTGTCATCAGCTACACATGGCCCATCAGTATCCCACTGACTCACATATGTTGAACGCACATGAGACATCTGGTTATGCCGTCTGTACGCACGGTCTAACACATGCTGTGGAAAAGTGATCGACCTGCCTCCATGCACTGCTACACAGCTGCTACATTTAGTAAGACAAGTCACACAGTTGGAAGACAACATGCACTCACTTGACGTTTAACGTCTATTGAAAAGACTGCTGCAACATCCTACTGCTGGATACACTGGCAAGGATTTCCTACTTTTGTGCGTGCATTTGTGTGTGTGTACCAGTCAAAGCAGTACACCTACCTCTTTGTGCAGACATGGGTTCTTTCTCAGCAGCCACACAATGCTCTTTCTATTCTTTGCCCCTCTCTTTCCTCTCTGTCTCCCCCTTCCTCTCACTCTTTCTCTCTAACCCTCTGTCTTCCACACACTGTTTCCCCCTCTCTCTCTCGCTCACTCGCTCTCTCTCTGTGGTAGCACAGCTCTCAGCTCTCAGCTCAGTCTGTTTTCAGCACCTCCTTTCACATACACTCGCTTTATTAGGAGAAGCAGAGCTTCTCTCCTCCCTCTTAACCCACTCCCCTCCTTCACAGGCGCCTTCAGCTTGCCTTCTGTTTGTCCCCTTTCTTTTACTGTCTTCCTCTCCATCGATGTTATTGTCTTTGTCATTTTCCCTCAGTGTGTGTGTGTGTGTGTGTGTGTGGTTACTTATATTCTGCCTCTCTTTTTTAATCTCTTCCACTTCTCTAGCGCTCTTGCTCTCTTACCCTTGTGCCTTTTTAAAATCATTTTCCTTCTCCCTCTAATTCTTTGTCATTGTCTCTGTCTTGTAGAAGTGGGTCAAACATGAAAGCAATGTTAGATCTTGAGTTGGAACCAGAGCTGGAACCAAACCTGGAGGGATGTTCGAGAGAAGTGCGGAAAAGCAGGAAAAAAGTCAATTTCCTGCTTTAATCGTTGATACCAGCAACCCCCTCCCTTTTCTTTCCTTTTTCTTTTTTAAAGATGCAATCTTAACTTGGGACTTGGGGAAAAAAAAGCAAACCAAAAAAAAAAAAAGCATCTTAATACTTCTACTGAAATCTCAGATACAGACCCTTTTAAAGATAAAGCGGCTTGGTCATCCAGCACAGGATGATGATTAAACTCCCAGGGTCTTGACATGGACACCACTGCCTGCAAGCTGTGTTTGCTTTTTCCACACTTTTAACAAGGTTACAAAACAAACACTTGGGTGATTTTGTGTCCCAGCTATTTGCACACCAGGGTACACTTTAAGTGCAGCAGTTCAACACCACAGTGCTGCTGCTTGTGTGAGAAAAAACCTGCTCCCATCAACAGAAAACGGAAAATGTATGAGTGTAATATGCATGCATACTAATGTATGCTTTGTGCAATCAGTACAAGTGGCAATGAGGAAATGGTTTGTTTTCTTTATGGTGGAACTGCAGACATATTATTTTGCTTCGAGCTCTTCCAGTATTTTGTGCAGTGATCAAAGAAAAACATGCATTATTACAGCAATAGTAATTCTCACTTAATTGTATCCTAAATGACAAGCTGAACATTTCCTTCAAGATGGCGGTATGGTCCTATTGTTCAGCTTGAATTTGTGAACGCTCCATCAGTCTGTCACTAAATATGAAAATCATCATTAACAGTAAGTATCTATCTATCCAGTGATGTGCGCAGTGAGAGAGAGCAGGGGGTAACTGTTTGTACTTATGCTCCAAGTGCCTCAGCCCAAGACTAATGTCTATAAACAGATTCTGGATAAGAAAAAAAAAAAACACGAAATCTTTAAGCAAAGGACAAGATTTTTGGTACTTTATGGTTTCCATTTGTAGTTTTTGTAGTTCCATTTGCCAGTTAAATTTGAACATGCTCTGATTGCATTCATGTAATCATTCAAGTTTATAGCAAAACAAGGACCGTGTTTGCCAGAATGCTATTTCAAATCTTTCAGCTAATATAGACCAGCAGATGAAACTGAGGCATTTACCATGTACCAGGACTGGGGATTTAGGAAGGTAACTTACGACTTCATCCTGCATTTTTTACAGCTGGTGGTTCAAAACTCACCAGGGTACCTTGCTATAGTAACTTATCTAAGCTCCTCCAGGGCATGTTGTGTTGGAGAATATGTGCACAAATGAATATGCTACTGAGCAGTTCTCCAAAAAAGAGAACCCCATGGTCTTCATGCATGGGTAACAGGACTGAACTTTTACCTATAAGAAATCCAGATTTTAAGAAGGACATAATTAAGTTAATTCCTAGCTTCTTTCATGTTGACTGCAAGCAATGGGATGCAACTGGGCAAATACATTTATATGCTGACCCTCTAAGAAAATAAGCTGTCTTAGCTAGCTTAGTTTTTAAGATCTGCAGCAAAAGGATCAGACCATCTTGTTTCTTAATGTTAGAGCTGTGATAGTGATTGATAGGTATATTAACTTGCACAGGCTGCATTTTTATTGGCTTTCCCTCCTGGTTTCAAGGCATTTATGTATATAAGGCTTTTACAGTCTTACTGCCTGGCACGATAAGCATTTTCCTATCACACACTGCTCCTTTGGCTGCAGTACTACTGTGACTTTGAGGATGTATTTAGGTTAGGGAAGAAACGATATTCTATGTGTGTTGAATTTGTGTCACAGGACCCAGATTCACTGACTGACTGATTGTGTACCCCACTTGTTTGTCCTCTGCTCAGTCCAGCTACATGTCTGTTTAGTGCAATTGTGTTGGACTGCTGATCTTCTTGGCGAGAATTCAAAAATTCTATAAGTTATTACAGTTCAAATACTACAATATTCCACATTTCATTAATGGCTGTATGTCAAATTATGGTTGAATTTCAACACCAGCCACCAGCTAGTTATCTTAACATAATGAAAAGTTATATTGAAAACATCGGCAAAACCACACCAGGTTTAAATTTGAGTAGCATAGCTTTGGCAGAGCTGCACTGTGTCCAGTCTTTATTTTGTTTAGATTCCTCCCAAAATGTTTTCTCTGACCACTTGCAGCTGTGCTCTGTAATGATTTGATTCCAACATGTACGTCAAGCTTGTGCAGAGTACACACATTGACTTGTATCAGAATGACCAGACCTTCATGTTCACCTTCTAATTTCAGGAGTCTCATGGTTTGAGAATGTGTAGCTTCCCTGCTTAAAGTGAAACCAGCTGGAAGTGAATGATCACTGCTGTTTGAAGTATTCCATTCAACGTGGGAGCAATAAATATATATTTTTTTATCTCATATTCCATAATCTTCAACAGCATGAAAACTAAAAGAAAAGGGAATACGTTTCCTGAGATACTGTCAACTTGTTGACCCGTACACGCAAAGTAGTAAGGTCTTTCACAATACATTGTTTACCAATTTTACAAATTGCTTGAAAGTTTAGAACAATAATTCAGAGACAGACCACAGGATGAGATGGGAAATAGGAGCTTAAAATATTTGTTAGTCCACACATTAGTTTAGCAGTCACCGAAACATGACAATCAATAAATAGACTCCCACTTTTGTAATTTTTCCGTCAATGAAGCAGCACAGTAATAAAACAGAATATATTGCATTCATTAAGAGTTGACATGTAATGAGGGTCCCAATCTAAGAGCAGCTCCTATAATTAGTTTGGTCTAAAAAGCTAAAGTGAAGTCTGGTCTGTTCTGTCTGTTATGCCCCAAAAAAATTCAGTTTCTGATTTTCTCTACTGGCTGAGTGAGGCCAAAAGATAGTTTACTCAAAACTGTGGAAGTGGAGTCATGCTAAGTCAGGAGTCAGGAGATCAGGTAGACGGGGGCCAGACGTTAGAGCCTGAAGGTTAAAGGTCACAAGGAGGAAATGCCAGCTATTAAATAGCCCGAGCAGGGGCAAGTTAATGACACCCAATGTCTGTTGTGGACAAAATTTATTGAATAACCTAGGTCTGAAGTTGTGGGATTTGTTATCTCATTTGGTTTCATTCTGTTTAAGTTCTCACTTTATTCTTTTCCCCCCTTATCAGAGAACTCTAGGTCATTTGTTACTTTAATGAACTGCCTAATCTTGAATCTGTCTAAACCTACTGAACTGGCTCCAACTAGGAAACCAGTAAGGATCTGTGATTTGCTAAAGAATGTTTCTCTCTCTCTCCGTGTGTGTGTTTCAGTTCTTTCTACTCTGGATGGCAGGTGCCTGCTTAGGCTCCTCAAAAGCTGCAGTGTCTTCCTCTGACCTTTTACTTTCTGCTCTGATGTCTGACCTTCCTCCACCTCATCCCTTGCTAGCAGTAAGACTGACCCCCGTTCCACACTGAGTAAAATTCTTTCTACCTCATCCTGCCATCTGCTTTATGGAGTATAGACACTGGTTGAAAATGTGAGGTAGGAAGTGCTGCTGTCCGGGAAACAAAGGACACCGAGTAGAAGTTTTGTTTTGGAAGTTTTTGGTAACATTACTGTGCATTTTTGAAACTGTACTAAATCAAAGTCAAGACTCTCAGATTGAAGAAACAATTTGAGTTTAATTGAATGACTTTATAAATATAGCATCCTGGTTGTAATTACCTGGTTTTAAACAAGTCCTTATTTTAAAACTACCAGCAAAAACAGTTAAAATTACAATTTTGGCTTCAGTATTTTACTGTGGGGGAAGTTGAACCAAGCTGTCCTTGTCTGCAGTTAATGTTCTACACACAATAGGAGTCTGTAATGTTTTAGTTCATGAATCATTTTGTTGGGGATTTTGGAGGTTAATGGGGCACATTAACCATTTTTGTTTACAAAAAAGTTTTTTTTTAAAAAAATGGTTAAAGTGCCCCACTTCAATAAAACCATCAAAGATGACTCCTAGCACTTCTAGTGATGTCAGCTTTAAGTCAAGATATATCGTCTGTCCTGTTTGATACAACAAAACTGCAGTCAATATTATAATACAACAGGAAATGAGCTATTCTCTTTGTGGCTGGTTTGCATTTTTTATTACAGTGGCAGTCTAAATTCACTGATATAAAACAGTTGTGGTTTCTTAGCATCAGATTCAACATACTTGATCATACTTATTTTAAAAGGACATCTGTAGCAGTTAAAGGTCTTAACTTGGTTATTCTAAGTCATTTTACTTCAGTGAGGCAAGAGCTGGAATGAATTTCCCATAAAACATCGTGCCCTCCCTTTGACACATCTTAATATCAAGGTCCTCTGATTTCAGAGTGTCACACCTATTCCTCATTATGTGTTAAATTGAACCCAGATATAAGCACTCTCTGGGAATGCCAGTAAGTCCACTCCTTTATGTCCTCTGACACTGGGTGTAGAAAGTAATTTAATATAGTGTTACATCCCCACATGAAAGCTAGGCGAAGAGGGTGGGGGACAGTAACAGTTTGATCCGGGTTGAAATGAAAAGAACGCCAGGAAGAGGTATTTAACACAAAATATATTTTTATTATAATCAATTAACTCAATATTCATATAAACAGTAACGACAAAAAGAGACAGCAACGCTGCTTTAATGATAAATCAGACAGGCCAACCCAAAGAGATGGTGACCACTTCAACAAAGAAAAATATAAGGCTTCAACAGAAAAAGACAGCAACGCCGCTATTAGCAATAACTAGGCAGGCCAAACAAAATAATGGAGGCCACAGACACTTAGGGAAAACCACTGCTCAGTTAAGAGCTACTCACAAAGAGCCACACATGGTGGGACTGGTCACACGCAGCAGGCCTTTTCCACACCTAGACCAGTATCACACACTGACCAGCACAGAGGAAAACCACCAGAAACCTCTCCCCACTGCTCCTACCACTCCACACTGTAGGCAGGCCACTCACACACCTGGCACTCAACACAGCAACACCAGAGAACACCACCCTCCCACATCCAGCCCATCCCCAGCTTATATAACCTCAGAGAGGTGATTGCTGACTGGGCCCAGGTGGTAAATGAGGCTGATGAGCAGCAGCTGTGCCCTGGGGAGAGAAAAGAGCAAGAGAGAGACAGAGGGGTGGAGCAAGAGAAGAGGCGGAGAAAAACACCACGCCCACACAAGGGCAGTATCAGGAGGCCCAGCTACACTGAGAAAAATAAAGGTGCCAACTGGAACCAAAAGTGGTTCTTTAGAGTGATGCCATAGAGCACAGGTGTCAAACTCTGGCCCGCAGCCTAATTATATTTGGCCCGCGAAGCCATACCAAATTATTATTAGAGCTGGCCTACTGGTATTATACAGCTAATATATATATTGTTTAGTATTAAGCTTTGCTTGTTCCATATTCAGTTTTTCAGCAAAACTTGTTTGAGTCCATAAGAAAAGATTCATTCTTATATCTGGAGGAAGATTTTTTTTTTTTTAATAAATATTAACGTTAGCCCGCGACTTTGTTCCAGTTTTGAATTTTGGCCCACTGTGTATTTGAGTTTGACACCCCTGCCATAGAGGAACCTTTTTTGGTGCCACAAAGAACCTTTCAAACAATGGTTCTTCAAAGAACCATTTCTTTCAGTGGTTCATTGAAGAACCATTAAAGGTGCCCCAAAGAACCAACAAGAAATGGTTCTTTGGGGCACCTTTAATGGTTTTTCAAAGGACCTTTTTAAAAATGGTTCTTTAAAGAACCTTTTTTGAGTGGTTCTTTAAAAAACCATTTTAAATCTTTCAAAATAAAATGCATCATAAATTGAATTTGAGCAGGGTAAAATAAATACGAGCACAGCATAGACATATATTAATGGTTTGTCATTTTGTAGTTACCAAAAGACAAAAAGGCATTTTAACCCCCAGCACAACATCACTACTAATACATGTCACATATTAGTGTTTTAAACAGTAATAATTAAATATATTTGCTATACTATAAATAAATATAAATACTATAGCTACAGATAACACAACAAATAATACATCCATCCATCCATCCATCCATCCATTCGCTTCCGCTTATCCTTTTCAGGGTCGCGGGGGGCGCTGGAGCCTATCCCAGCTGTCATAGGGCGAAAGGCGGGGTACACCCTGGACAGGTCGCCAGTCTGTCGCAGGGCTAACACATAGGGACAGACAACCATTCACACTCACATTCACACCTAGTGACAATTTGGATTAATCAATTAACCTATCCCCACAAGCTGCATGTCTTTGGACGGTGGGAGGAAGCCGGAGTACCCGGAGAGAACCCACGCAAACACGGGGAGAACATGCAAACTCCACACAGAAAGATGTTGGAATTGAACTCAGGACCTTCTTGCTGTGCGGCAACAGTGCTAACCACCGTGCCACCGTGCTGCCCCAAATAATACATGTATTGTTTAATTAATAAAACATCAGAAAGTGATAAAACACATTAGAAATAGCAATAGCTTCATAACAGACCAATAAATCAACACATTTTCATCAGCAGATGTTTGCATGTTCAGTAAAAACATTTCAACAAGTTTATGATTAAAATGATCAATGAACTTCAGCCTTACGCTATGTAATGGACGTTTCATGTTGTACTCATTGTCCTTTGTTAGTCCAGTTTAGGACAATGTCTCTGATGTATGTATCATATCAAATATATGTCATATCAAAACAAGCCCACACCTGCAGTTGTTTCAGTTTTTCACTGGTGTTTCCTGTCAGCTGGTCAACCTCACATCCATATCAGCCAACCAAACGACAAGTTCCTCCCTTTGTGCTTCAAACCCCTCCCACTCTGAGACAAGGAGCTGAAAGAGAGAGAAAAGAGTCAATTATAAAGAAGAGAGAAAAGTGAAACCCTCAGAAGGTCTGACTCGCATACCTGCAGTTGACCTGTGATGGACTCCAGTTTGGCGTTCACGTCATCCCTCGTCGATGCCAACAGCCGAGTCTGCAGGGTGCCCTGAAAGAGCTGAGTTAATGTTCGACTCCTCCTGGTCAGGCTCTCCAGCTGGATGAGCAGAGGTCTCCCCTCTCGCCGCCGCCTCTGAACACAGAAACACAAATTGCATCTGAAGCAGGAGGAGCAGATTTTTTTTGCTATTCTTTTCTAAATCCAGGCTTGATCACGTGGAGGTATTTGGAAAACTTTTTTGGCCAGTGGACGACTGTTGTCTTGCAGAAAGTCAAATCAAACATATGCGATACACAATCAATTCACAAGAACACATTATAAAAAATAAATCCAGTTCTTGCCTGATTTCAAGTGAAATCTGCATCAAATCAGGGTGACAGAAGTAAAACAAGTGCACAAAGCCTCACTTTGTACAAGCCTGCTATTACAGTTCTCCTCTATGCAGACGACTTTCCTGTTTTCAAGACACAACTTGGATCTGCTGTACGAATCTTATGGATACACACTAAATGAAACAATAGTGTGCATGACTCCAGATTCTGATCCCTCATCCTAATATGGTCCCAACATAGCAACAGCAATAAAGCAAATGTTGAGGCTTCAAAATACAAAGTCCATAAACCAATGGCTGACATGGGTTTTATCATAAGGGTGATAAATATACAGATTTCAGTCTGTCTTAGAGATTTGATGTTCATTTACCTGCAGATGCACTATACGTGCCTGCTCCATGGTTTTTCACAACATTTTGCACATCACTATTTAATACAGGAAGTAGGTGAACTAAAACAAGTCATCTTTCTTTGTGAGAGGACCATATTAATGAAACAAACCTCAATGACATCATAGGGATCCCTAAAGATGCTCCTGCTGCTTCTCTTCCTCCTCATCCTAAGCTTCCTTCTCCTTGTCCTCGCCTTCCATCCAATTGTAATTCAACCTAATTGTGTTTCTCCTCTTCCTCATTTTGTTGGAGCTGTGAACACAATGTGAATCTGGATTAATTTGTGCAAACAAGAAAAATCTACAGCTTTTTGGTCAGAGGTGCTCTTGTGATTTAAGCCGGGTAGAGTAGATTTATGTGTTGATGCTACCTGCTTCAGCTCTGGCTGCTGAGTGATATTTATACCCTGGCTGGATTACAAACTTTAACCATGTGCTGAACTTTGGCCCAGCGTTGATACCTCTTGTTAGTATAACGACCTCTTCTTAGCTTGTATGTATGATGTATGATGGTGGATAAATGAAATATACAAAAAATTAACTATATTACAAAAGAACATCTATCTTGGAAACATCAAATGACTGGAGCATAACTTGTCAACTAGTCCGAAACTAAGTTATGCAGGAACAGTCAAAGACACACCTTCTCATGTCACATTTCTATTCATTTCTATATAATTCGATTAGACAATAAAGAGTTATCTAATCTAATTATTCATTCAAAACTCTTATGCATAGCTGTATTTTATACAGCTCATACAGAATTCAAAGTACAGGTTCATGTGAGTATTTAGTGTACGGCTCAGATCTACAGAATTTCAGAGTTTCTAGAGCAGACACAGAGCTCACGCCACAACAGGCTTCAGGCGCCATTTTAGTAACTTTAACAATATATTAAATTTTAATTTCGGTCTAGCTGACATTAAGTTATGTACGCAGCACGCAATTGAACCACATATTTTAGAAGCCAAAGGTTCAAATTAGCTGGGAGCACCTTCACTTAATTATAACAGTGGTTTTGTTAGGAAAACAGTTTCTGTATACCAGATACTAAATTGCGCTGACCTCAACGGCTAACTTATCTAGCTAATCGCTACTGTTAGCACAACATTAACAGCAAGCTACAATGACGAGTAACAAAAACAAAACAGTAATAAGGTTTTAATGAAAATGTTTTACCTTTTCTAACAGTCCCAGAATCACCAGCTTCAAAGTCCAGCAGGTACTGAAGACTGTTATCCGTTTCGCTGTCACCGTCCGTGAGTTTTTTTCCCCCAAAAGGTCAAGGCCCGCCGCTCGCACACTCTGTCTGCGCATGCGCCTCCCAACGACTGACCCCCTCCGTCCGCTCCCGGGAGGTTATAGTATGACGTGTCTGACGTCACTCTCCCTGTCATTTATTTGGCTCGAAACACATATTAACAAATTGCTCAGTGATGAACAACTACTCAGATCATTTACCTAAGCTGTGCTTTGTCAAAACGAAGTGTGTGTTCATTACACTGACATTCTGTTCTGCAATTGTTATTTACTTGTATTTTATAATTTGACTTTACATACTGCTGGGTGGTTTGTAAAGTTTACAATAACTAGTATTATCATTATGCTATATTTTCAAAAATATATAATAATCTCAAAAATAATGCCTTGGAGTAGAAAATAGTAATGCTTTATTAAAATTTAAAACTAAAGTACAGTATTTGAATGTGTGTATTGTGTCTACTGTTTGTTAACTCACCATATTTATAATGTGTTTGTGGGGTTAGGGGTGTGTGTGTGTGTGTGGGGGGGGGTTAGGGTCTTTAGGCTTTGGCCCCCACCCCTGCCACCAGTATATTTTTAAGCAAATATTTCTAACTTTTATTTGAATATTCAGTTTCCTACCATCTTCTCTTAAAGGGTAATTGCCAGGTAATCCGCCCTACCCCTTCCCACACACATGCACGCAAAGAAAACACACAGTATAATTCACAGCCTCGTTATAGTGAGTAAATATTTATGCCATTTACACCATCAAACTTAGATTGCTAAGGATGAAGAACCTTTTGTTCTTTAAAGAACCATTTGTAATAGCTGAAGAACCATCCACAAAATAAAAAGGTTCTTTGACGTATGATGGTTCTTTAAAGAACCATGAAGACATCTGAAGAACCATTTAAGAACCATAATTTTTCTGAGTGTAGGGTCGTAACACATAGTTTACTTTAGTTACGTTTTTCAAACAATTTTAAAGTTTTAACACAAATGATGAAGATGTGATTGATCACAGGGTTTTACAGAAATTTAGAATAAACATTTTAGAGATTGTAGCTGTTTTTTTATACATGATCTTCCATTTTCAGAGACTCAAAAGTAATTTGACAAATTACTCGCCTCACCTGATTGACAACTCCCCTCATTATTTAGTGATAAATAAAGTGTTAAAGTTTGAATGTATGGTAGCTGTTCACTGGAACTGTCAATATGTCCAAAGACACGCAAGTTTTGATGAAAGTGAAGAAAGTGATAGCAATCTGGTGACAGCAACAGAAATCTGGTTCCTTATGTTACATTGAAAAGAAGGAATGCACTTTGTAGCTCAGAAGCACCAGAAGGCTTAGAGGAGCTAAAGTAGGTGATCACAGAATTCTGTCCACAAATTCATTCAAGTCCAGGAAAATTACTTGGGACAGTGCTTCAAAGTTCAAATAGATTGTGACCCAAAGTAACCCAAGAGTTTCTCAAAGCAAAGGAATTGTATATTCTTCAATGGCCAAGTCAGTCACCTGATCTCAGTGCAACAGAGCATAGTTTTCAGTTACTCAAGACAAAGCTGAAGGTAGAGAGACCCACAAACTAGTAGAAAGTGAAGGTGGCTGTAGTGAAAGTCTGGCAGAGATTTTCGTGGCAGCAAACCAGTGATGTCAACTGGTTCTTGACCTCAGGCAGTCACTGACAGCAAACGATTTTTATCCAAGTATTAAAAACAATCCTTGTATTTAAAGTCATGCTAGTTTGTAGGGGGTATCTCAGAGATGGAAAAATAACATTCAATATAAGACTGATGGGATGTAAATACGATGGACAATGAAGGAAGTGGAAAGCATTCCGAAGTGGCACCAAGAAAACAACACAACAAGAAATGTGCATGGAATAGATGGAAAAGAAATGTAAACTCCAGCCTGTTTGTATGTTTGTTGGTTTGTAATTTTCTTTACTGTTTTTTTTCTTTTAATGTTAACTAAAAGTAATTTTAAGAAATTTAAAGTTGGAAATAAAAAAATCATGCTAGTTTATCCACTTACTTTGAGGCTTTGTATAAAAATAGCTGACGAAGCTAATGTAATTATATTTATTACAGTTTTTCTCAGTCACTTTGGTGCGTTTCTCAGATCAGAATTGAAATTCTCATAACTATTAGTTCAACCTCCACAACACTCAGTCATTTGTGCACATCATAGTAGCAATTTCTCCTCTCTGAACAAACTGCAAATGATTTTGGACATGAATCAGTTGTTTCCATACATTTCCCTGCTGCTTTCTGACATTTCCATTTGCTTATGTCATGTCAGTCAAAAGTAATCATACCTATGGATGCTGAATAGTCGTTCCCAAAAAAACTAATAGTCATACATCCATTGCTTGAGTCATCACACACAAAATTGTTGAACTAGTTATCACATGCCAAATATTGGCCATCTGTCAAGCAAATCCTATACCTTTCTGTATCATTTTCCCTGGAAATGTCTCCGAAATTGAACAATTGATCTCGGGTGAATTACAGCTGTCACTCATGAGGAGGCGTGTGAAAGTTTAGTTGTAACCAATGACAAACAACTTGTTCACTGTCAATTATGGATGAATCCTGTGAATCCCCAATTGGCAAGCATATATAAACTGCGCAGGAGCTAGTGTGTACCATTTCTACACTTCTGTGACACAAAATGGAAGGTCAGCGCCGTGGAAGAGGGGTGAGGATGCGGGGAGGAAGGGGAAGGGGAAGAGGCAGAAGAGGCAGATATAGGCGGATTCCTAATGAAATAAGGGCTACAATTGTGGACCATGTTGTCAATCACGGCCTCACCATGGAGGAGGCTGGTCGAAGGGTGCAACCCAATATTGGAAGAACTACTGTCAGTTCAATCATTCAAACATTCCGTAGGGAAAACAGGTATGCAAACAGTAATACACTGTACTGTACTGTGCCATCTCAGACACATCACATGTTACTGTACTGTATTTGCAATTTCACAAAAAGTTCACTCTGCACCACATAGGATTGTAAGACAACCTCGCGGAGGCGGAAGAGGGCCCCTTTTTACCCCACAGCAAGAAGAAGCCATTTGTGCAATGGTCATTGCAAACAATGCAATAAAGCTGAGAGAAATACAAAGCGCTGTCATAGAGAATTACACGGTATTTGGCAATATTGAATCTGTTTCAATTTCAACAATTGACAGAGTACTCAAGAAAAATGAAATCCACATGAGCAAATGGCCCTGCTAGCAGCCATGGATGCAGCATGTGACGACATCACAGCAGGGTCCTGCAGAGGATGGATTCACCACTCCAGGAGACACTTTCCTCGCTGCATTGCGAGGGATAACATCTGTTGTGATGTAGATGAAAATATGTGGCCAGACAGACAGGAACGTCTGGATGTGCCAGAATGATTTACTGTACTGTTACATGTGCTGTTTATTGTTCACATTAGTGCACAGCTCTACCAAATGGGTGATTTTATGTTTACATGTATTCTACAGTGCACAAGTGACTGTAGCATATTTTTCTTTTGCACAATTCTGTAGGATTACAAACACTTCTACACAATGGAAATGTGAAACGTACGTATTCAGTGTCTCAGTTACTCCCAAGACTCCCATAACATCTACAGTGACTTTACTGCACATTTCAGATGGCTGTACAGGTAGGCCATAGTGCTGTCGTCAGCATTTTCAGGTGTCACCAATTGTTTTTGCAATGGGAAACACTGAAATTATAAACTGTCATAGTGGAAACATGACAATGCCATTTGACTATCTTGTTCATAAAGATGGTGTCAAGACTTTTCATTTTGATGGCACTGACAGTTTCATTGACATGGATACTTGCTTTTGAGGTATGGATAATCAATTCTGTGCATGTGACGTGCTTTTGCAGGCTATCCACTAGGTTTTGCAGTTTGCACTAATTGTTTTGGGAAATGCACTAACTGCTGTGCAAATGTTAATGGTGTTCTGAGAAACGCACCAAAGCGACTGAGGAAAACTGTAAACTCAGTTAAAGCTGAGAATCGTTACTTCAGTAACATCTGATGAATTGTTAAGACTGTGCTGAATCTTTTGAGGGGGAAAAGCAAGCCCAAGCTTTCACCAAAATTTTGATGGTGCCCCTTTTCCTATTGTTTACATATGTTTTGAGACCAAAGCCATGGGCACACTATTGCCTGTTACCTATGTAGGCAGATTCTCATGTGGTTTATTCCTCTGCGATATTTCAGATGACACACTTTTAAGAATGCTTCAAAACACAACTCTAGTGCTCGGTGACAAGTTTCTTCTTTATGATGAATTTTTTAGTAGAACTCCAACATACTGTCCCTTTCTGTTGGTGTATTCACTAGCACACAGATAGATAGATAGATAGATAGATAGATAGATAGATAGATAGATAGATAGATAGATAGATAGATAGATAGATAGATAGATAGAGAGAGCCTCAAATGGCTTTTACTAACCTTTCCAACTCTGTTTCTATTTCTAAACATTTTGGTTCCAAATTGGGCAGCTGGTTCATCAGTGCATCCCCTGGAATTCCTAAAAAAGAAACTTGAAAGCATATTAGCCTGATATGGCAGAGGAAGGAGTAGGATAACACAAGTAACGCACTTTAGAGGGCATCGTGTCACATTAGCATTCCAGTAAGAGCTATCTGATTGAATTACAGTCAGACTGTTTTGTTTTTTTCTGCAGGAAGACCCTGTGCTGTGAAGGAGAAAAAAAAGAGGAAGAGGGTGTGTGAGAACAAATCTAACAGCAATGCATTATCAAGCCAGTGAGGATCCCGTAGGATAGACAGATGCTCTCCTGTCAGACAGACAGACAACAGGATCTCCGGTTCTTTCCTCAGATATTAATGGTACACATCAGAGTAACTTTGTGCTGAACATTGGGTGGGGGGGGTGTCAAGATGTCTGTCCAAATAACTCTGGGTTAAATTCCCAGATGATTAAACATTCAACTATTTTGCTGGCAATAACAGAAATGAGTAAAGAAAATCAACAGAATATTTATGAAAGATAATTCATAATTTTATTGGAGGGGTTATATTGGTTGGGTCTGATTATTGGGGGG
Source organism: Rhamphochromis sp. 'chilingali' (assembly GCF_963969265.1). Classification (NCBI taxonomy): domain Eukaryota; kingdom Metazoa; phylum Chordata; class Actinopteri; order Cichliformes; family Cichlidae; genus Rhamphochromis; species Rhamphochromis sp. 'chilingali'. Next base: position 21,179,299 of record NC_137950.1, on the reverse strand, counting down.
GTCGTAACCCCCTAACCCCACTGGAAATTATGCCCCTGATGGTACAGTTTCCGTGGTTTACCCTGTGCCTGTCTGTTTTCATCAGACACGGCCACACTGACGCTACAGAAAATTGCGTTCTAATACAGTTGCTCCAAGATCTTAAACAATGCTACTGTAGCATGCGAAATTAAACCAGTCTCCTTTTTTTACTTTAGCTAAAAGGGATTTCATTCTTAACAGTGTTAGAAGTATAGCTTTATGAATGAGAAAGTCGATGGCTAAAATTTGTTAATCATACTTGCCCTGTCTTTTTGTTTAACACTACGTTTGTTGAAATTTGTGGTTTTAAGTAGAATATCTTCCCACTATGTACCATATTAGTATCAGTTACTTTTCATTTAGTGGCAAAATTTTGATTTATTACTTAATCATCACTAATTAAAGGGTGAATACAGTGATTACAATTTTTGTGACCGTCATTGTTAGCAGCTTTTAGCCTGTGGTTGACTGAATTTTTCTGTTGTACATTATTTTCTTATTGTTTGAGAAATCTGAATTTAAAAAAGAAATTGCCTATTTATCTCAGTTAACTATCTGTTTCAAGTACAGCTCCAGGTCACAGTCCATGACAAACCAGACAGCTTTGAAAATGTGAAGGTACACTTGTATTCATATGTGCCCAAAATAGCTTCAATGCCATCTGATGTGCCATCAGATTTCTTTGAATTGTACTCAGAGACCAAGGCATTCCTACAACCTGTTTGTGGTTTGTGGTGGCGTATACTTTGCCTCCAACAAATGGCCTTGCTGCCTGCTGGTTCCAATCCGGTGCTCTTTTGATGTAGCCAAATTTCACTCAGAAGGAATGTTTTTGTTTTCGAGTGCCTCTTTAGCTTTCTTGGCACCGTGTTAGCATTGGTCAACAGCTGGTACACTAGAGCTGGAGGCTGTTAACAGACCAGCTGAAGCCATAATATGAGTATTTTTTTCTACAATATTTATTGTTGTCATTGTTGTTGGTTTATTAAAATAATCAAATCCCTGTTGTTATTAAATGTGCTTTATAAATAAATAAATGAAATGAAATTACAGCATTTACATTTATGTTAGACTACTTTTAACTAAGTGTTTTAGCCTACTGGTTCATGACATGTGTATTAATTTAACTCTATTGGAAGTGAAAACTTCCTTTTATATTTATTTAATGAAGGTAACGGTGGTCCCCGTGGTAATCGGAGCACTAGGTGCGGTGACTCCCAAGCTAGGCGAGTGGCTCCAGCAGATCCCGGGAATAACATCGGAGATCTCTGTCCAGAAGAGCGCAGTCCTGGGAACAGCTAAGATACTGCGCAGGACCCTCAAGCTCCCAGGCCTCTGGTAGAGGACCCGAGCTTGAAGGATAAACCGCCTGCAGGGGTGTGCTGGGTGTGCTGGGTGTTGTATATATGTATATGTATATGTATATATGTATATATGTATATATATATATATATATATATATATATATATATATATATATATATATATATATATATGTATTATGTGTATGAGTCTGTGGTCTGGGAGAGTCAATAATGTTGGGCAATGAATTATATAGTTATATAGTTATTATATAGTTACTTCTTGAAAAAGATAACTTAGTTTTGCAAACAACAAAGTTTTTTGCTGTTCACCTAAAAATGCAGCCAAGGAATTTTTTTTAAAATAAACATTTCAAACTATTTACAGAACAATCAGGTGTTCTGCATCAAATCTGATGCCACACAAATTATTTGGGTCACTCCAAGAAATAATTTCTGTCCACTATGAGATAAAGGAGAACAACAGCCTGATACCTGCAGGCCCGAGATGTATCACTCCTGGCAGAGAGTGCTTTCAAGCACTTTCCTTATAAAACTCAGTTTTTACCGTTGCTTCCCACAGTAAACATAAACAATGATAATATTCAGGGGGAAAAAAAACATTGCATATATTTTTATCATAACTCTGGTTTTACGTGGCCTCAACACAATTTAAAAACTGCTATAAAGTCCACACTTTTTCTGTCAATTGTTCCGTCTGTCCTGCTCACATCTCCAATGGTTGTACACGTTGTCATTAACGTGGCTTCACTCCACATCAGCCACACCGCTTTGTTAGCTAAAACACTGGTGTCGGCACATAAGGACGCTGTCATAGCCTGTCAACAACGTTGATTAGCTGCGTATATACTGTAGACACTCACTGTCACCTCTCTCCTGACCTCCTTTGACAGTGATTTTAACCACAATTTTGAGTCCTTGATTTATCACTTCCTAGGACCTGTTCCCACTGATTATCAATTTCCAGTACTTATGTATTTTGGCATAGCATACCAGCCTTTTCTTCCTGTTTTCCTTGCTTAAGAATGGTTTCTTGACTGCTGCTTGAGTTTGAGTTTTAAATACTGTTAAATTCAGTTGTTTTCCACCTTTCCTTCTGTACTTCCTTTGTGGAAAGCATTAAATACCCATAATTTACCATAATTTCTATGAAATGCTGAAATCTCATTGTTGGTTCAAAGAGTTGCTTTGTTCAGGAGATGTTTTCAAAGGAACTTGAGCTTGTTTTGGACAAAGTGACAGAACTAGTGACAAGACTTTTTTTTTGACACGTACTCAGTATAATCAGAAGTTATTTTCCAAAGCTACATATGAAAGCATTTCAGCAGAGAGGTCACATCTCATGTCATCCTGCTTGTAAATGGCTCATGTTCCATATTATACTAGAAAGAAAATGGAAGGCACTGTGAATGACAAAATAGAATTAGCTTGGGGTCAACCAAAGTAATGGAGTCAGTTAGGGGGTTAATACATAATTCATGTGACTTCTTCACTCATCCTGACCTTTTTTGGGCAGCAACTCTTCCCGCTGAGGATTGTTACCATGGCACTGGTTGCCCGAGGAAGTTGTCAACAAAGAGGCTTTTTGTCTCTTGTGTTTTTTTCTGAAGGATAGGAAATGTAATTGTTTGACAAAAATAGCCTAACTTTACTCCTCCCTGAATGACTGGTGACAGCAACCTTTTGCTATGTAAGCACACATACAGAGTTTAACAAATTTAAGCAACCACCACCTTGTCCAATATTTATGCCACAGCTGCTGTAAATTAACAGTATTGGAAATTTAAAAAAATATTTTATGTTTCTGTTATACCTCTAGATCCATCTTGCATCTGGATACAATGTGTAACATATTAGATCAGGTGTGTCATCTTGATTATGAGATCTATGACTTGAATATTAGACTTCCCAGAGCTTTTCCTTTAAAAAAAAAAAATTTAAAGAAGCTTCTAACTAGCAAATGCACATTATCTATGTTTTATCAATAATACGGCAGATGGGACCAAAATCTCTATTTGAAATGAGCACATCTTTACCAGTGTTACAGAATTATACTCCAGAGGAATATGTGTAGCAATTGGGTGTAGTGATCATAAATGGTGATCAAAAACTGAAGTACCCAGAACGGGATCAAATAAAAGATGTTTTAGAGATTCAATTAAACATAAATTTGTAGACAGCATTCAGAGAGTTTCCTGGTTAGATGTTTTATTAGAAATGGAAAATGTTAGTGAAATTATTTTTGCTGTTTTTGGTGAAATATCATACACCATGAATGCCAGAAAGTCGGAAATATTAGCCATATATATGGCTAATATTTCTACATATTCAGATGATGCAACAGTATACATGTGAAGTCTATTTGAAATTATTGGACCATGCATGGCCCTCAGACTAAGTTGGAGTGCATTTATCAAGAGAAGAGGTGCTTTATTACAATTTTCTTTTCACATAAAGCGGAAATCTGTGTGTAACAGCTTACATGTATGATGTAGTAGAACACAAAACATTATTTACTGTTAGATCCCAAGCCAGCTGTGTGTCAATAAAGATACTGTTATTGTGCCACATTTGTAAATATGCATATTGCTCTGGGTTTTCTGCCGTGTGTGAAACTGTAATGAAGTTATGCACTAGGGCTGCTGAAAACCTTGCCATGAGTTATTTTCTAAAGAAATGACAGGCACATCGTTTCTTGGCTTTGTAAGTGATGGAGGAGCTGCTGTGATTGGCCAGTAGAGAGGAGCTGCTGCAGTTGTGGGTGAAAAGATAAACCGTCATTCACTGCATCATTAAGAGAACATGCTTCTGTGATGTTGTAAAACATGTTAGAGACCAGAGATATTTTCACAATGACTCGCAAATTCCAAAAGTCTGCTGTTGATCTCAGGAAGTGGGTGTCTCCTATAGAGATTTACAACTGTGTGAGGAAGAAGAAGGAAATGACGCACTGAAGGAAAGCAGAAAAAAGTCTCCTATCAAAGCAGACCATTTCTACAGAGTGTAATAGTAATATTAATCACATTATCAGTATTATTTCAGGACTTGACTGCAAACACTGAATGAGGACTGAGTAAAGAACAATAGGACAGAGTCAGAGTGTTGGCACTGTGCTCACAGCTTTGAGACATCCAGCCAGTTGTGCACTCCTTCTGATAACATCTCCCCCGCTTAGTCCAAATAGAAAAAGAAAAATGATGAAAAATATTATTGCTTTAATACCCACAATTATTTTGTACAGAAATGCACATAACAGCATAGAGGGATATGATTATTCTAGCCCCAAACTAGTAACCCGGGAAACCCAAAAAATTTAATTTGGTGTAAGAAAAGGAAAAATAGTTTTTCAAATGTATGTATTTGCTATGACTTTCGTAACTGCAGGTAGAAATTGTTAACATGAATTGATATCGCAATAAATGTATAATTTTCACAATGCTCACCCTGATATGGGGAATAATTTGTGTTGTAAGGAGCTGTTTTGTTTGTTTTACATATGTTTTTGGTATGGTGTTGTATGCCTATGTGTAGCTTGTTGTAGTTTCTTTTTTGATGATGTGCAGTTACAGTTAATGGGGATCAATGGCCCCTTTAATTAAAAACTCTTTACATATAGATTGAGGCGTACTGCCCCCTGTTGGCTTAAACTAAATATACAAGTTAAAAAAATCTGACTTTTTTCATTGTTTATAGAATGGAAGTGTAGGAAGAGTAAGGAGGGACAAACAAAACCTCTTTGTTACTGTGTATGTTTTGAATTAGTTTGAGGTTTTCGCTTTCTTTTCTTAAACAGTCTTTTGTATAGACATTGACATTACAGTTTTTCTCTGATGTTTGCATATTAGTGGCTAGTGTTCGTCTGTGGTATGTCTCCACTGTTGCTTAAAAAGAGAAGGTAAACTGCACACTTAGAAATTTTTATTGTCTTACGATTCACATAAAATGGCGTTAACGTCATGGCCTTCCTGTATGTTGCCTTCCTGTCATCTTGAACTAATCAATCCATGCTTCTCTGAATTAAACAAGGAATTGTCTCTGACAACTCAGATCAGCAGTTTCTGAAATACTCAGACTGGCCTGTCTGGCACCATCACATTCAGAGTCACTTAAATCACCCCTCGTCTATATTCTGATTCTCAGTTCACACTGAGTGCCTCCCACGTGGTTGGCCGAGTTAGATATTTACATTAAGGAGCAGTTGAAAAGGAGTACCTAATGAAGTGGCCAGTGTTTATATGTTTTTCCTGCTTTAAGTAAAAATGTATGCTGGGAAATGCCTATTGTTGTGCAGACATCCAGGGCTCTAGGAACCAGTCCAAAGTGCTCTATACAACATGCCTCAATCATACGTTCACATTCATACAAGAGTCAAACATTCACACACATTCCTTCAGAGAGCAACTTGGGGTCAGTACCTTTCCACAGGATATTTGGCATGTGTACTGTAACAGCCAGGGATCAAACCACCAATCTGAGTAGTAGATGATCTGCTCTATCTCCTGAGCTTGAGCTAGGTAGATTAATAGTTTTTGGGTTGTGTGGAGGTTTTTTGTTTTGTTTTTTTAGAAGTAAGATACAACATATAATTATGTGTAAAAACCATGGCAAATAGTTGATATGAAAGTTATAGTACTAATTTACAGTTAAAGTGCAACTCTGTTATGTGGAGTGAATGCAGCATTTTCTCCACACAAATATCGCATTAAGAACACCCCGCTGTCACTGATTCAAAAGCAAAACAAACAAACCAAACTGGCAGCTTAAGCTGTCTCCTGTGTATCTCACCTAAATTTGAAATGAAACATAAAAGCTGTTGCATATTGAAGACATTTTTTTGAGACACCCGCAGCATTTTCAGAAGATTTTAATATTGCAATTTGCATTTCAAAGACACTGAGAGTCAAAAAAGGGATAGGCAAAGGCAGAGCTGTAGGTTAAACAGCCTCTCCTCGAGTTTCTCAAAAAGGGTGCATGGACAGAAAAGGAGCCATGGGAAAAATAGACTTGGGTTGTTTCTTGTGCTTAACCTCACATCTCCCACAGACATATACATTTAGCGCACGAAAATATGACCAATCACTTGACAGGTTCTTGCTGTTCAGCGAATTTCACAATGTTAGCACTTTGTCATGTCAGCCTATATTTACATACAGCATCAACAAAATTGCTAATGGAGTACCAGATGGATTTACCTCAGAAAAATGCACAGAAAAGCTCAAACATTCAGATACTTTCAAAAGACTCAAACTCCACTGGACAGTTTTTATTTAAAACATTCTGCTTCCTCATTTTTACCACTGTGCCAAAACAAACCAATGGAATCTAAAAGATGTCAAAGAAGTAGACGTAGATATAATGGGCTGTTTTTGTTTCTCTGGCATTAGACAGGCACTGAAGCACCACATTGGTATATTGTGGTTTTTGCCATTACAGGACTGAGGATTAATGATGAACTTCTATTACTTCCCTGTATAGTGACTGTGCATCGTAAAATTATACTGCAATTACTACATTTGGAGACCACACTTCCTGTCTTTAAAAAGTACATATGGCACTAATTTGTGTAAAACTCTAGTCTAAAATACAAATAAAGCAGTAAACATGCTCTTCAGTATTACAGGTTCTTGGTAAAAGGCTTAGTTGTGTGCTTGTTAATGTGCAGCCACTTTAGCAAAATGCTTTTTGCTGTCTACAGACAAAAGGCAGACTCTAGTTATGTTACATCCATGTTCACTGCAGTTACACGACCTTTTGAGGTACAAAACGTTAAAGTTTAAGAATCTTTTGCGATTCTGCTACGTCTGTTGAACTTCTGCCTCAGTCCATATTTTAAAAAAACAAACTAAAACCTATGTATCGTCACCTCAGCCTTTGGTGCGTAACTTTATGCCCTCTGCATTATGGTTGATGTGATTCATTCATTCATTTTCAGACACCGTTTCCATTGGAAAAAGCATCACAATCGTGATGGCCATGTAGCTCGAGGAGAATGAAAAACAGTTTCAGTATCACCTCTAATCTCAGAAGTCATCAAAATGAAAGAATGTATGTGTACAATTAACTACAACATAAAACAAATATTAACATTCCTGCCATCTTCTCCAAATAAAAGAAAGGAATGTCATTGTCAATACATAAATACATTTACAATAACTACAGCTTTTAAAAATATTATGTGGTCAATCCAAAATAACACAAACATTTAAAGTACAATATTATACAACAAAACTAAAATCGGACTCTGAAACAACACTTCATGATGAAGAAATGATCATACATGTTGTGAAATATACATTATTAATCTAGCTTTTTCATTTACAATTCTCATCAACTGACATACCATATATTACAGCGAGAAAGGAGCTGGAGTTAATGGTAGGACAAGTGCATAGCAAAATAGAAGATTATTTTAACCAAGTTAAGGAAACGCATAAAACTGACAAACTGGCTTTAGAAAACAACATTTAAAAACCGTGTTTAAGGCAAATCTCATCATTTAAAATTGGCATAGTCTGAGAAAATGTCAACAAAGTCTTGTACCACCCTGTAGCAGAAGTCATATTGTTCCTGTGGGACGGAAAGAAAACAAAAAAGATGGTTAAAGATGGACACATAATTGCCTACAAAATCAGCGACACTCGAGCTAAAGCGAGACATTTTTCTAGTGCTTTTAAATACTTGGGAACCACTCACCACTGTTTGGACCATGTGAGGCCTCTGCATGCGTAAACTCTTCACAGTTTGAAACACGTCCAGCAGGCCTTCTGCCTTGACTCGCTCCAAGATATTGCTCAGTGCAATGAACGTACCTGTTCGCCCTGCACCAGCACTGCAGGACACACAAAGCACGAACAGTGTTTGCAATGCAAAAATCCTTCTATATTTTATATTGTCAGATAAAAAAAGAAGACAACAAATGTGACAAGGTAAGTGTATATAATATTTATATGAATAGAGTTCTATATGTTGTACCTGCAGTGTACAACAATGGGGTGGTTCCCAGACTGCTGCTGCTGTTTCTGCACTGCGGCGATAATGTCGATCATGCCTTTCCCCTCGGCCGGGATTCCGATCTCTGGCCAGCCGTGGAAGTGGAAGTGCCTGATCATCCTTGTCTGCTTCTCCTTTGAGAGGAAACCCACAGGCGGTTGAGAGATCATAATATCGTTCAAATATGATTTATTAGCAGCATATGAAAGCGTAATGGCAAGTGTGACGTCAGTACAGGTGAAACGTGCAGCAGACGAGTGGTGGACATATGGGTGAGGCCCAGGGAGGCAGGAATGTACTACAAAGCCTCTGGGAGGTGAGGCGGGTCGAATTAAATAAAATATATGAGATGGGAGGCTCCCGCTTGATAACCCTAAACACTTCCTATCCTTATTTTTCCCTCTGGCAGCCCAGAGAGCTCGATATACTCACTTAGAGATTTGTTGCTGTTAGCCAATTGTATTAGAGCCTGTCTAGCTTTACAAAGATAAAAATACTTTCAACTTTCTAAAAAAAATCCTACTCATCTTTTAACTAACACTCTACTAAGCAACTAATCTGTCATTTCACTTGTTGATATCTTTATACCATTTTCACTCACATCTGTAGTTTAAATGATTTGAAAATCATTGCAATACAGCAATTTAAAAAATATATAGTACACCTTTATTCAGTTGTAAGGTTTTATGTATCAGGACATAATAGAAAAAAAAACCTTGTCCGTAAGAGGTTTGAAAATCGGGTAAATACAAGCATACATGACAAAACATCAGCAGGGATCTTAGGTAAGCAGCTGCTGCTGGGAAGGGCTATAAGTTCATTTACAAACACTAAACTACAGTGAGAGAGATTGCTGCTGTTATTGGTTTTAGCATTTAAAACACTCGATAAATGAAACGAGACAATACATAGTTTGTCCACCAGAGGGTACACACATATTCTCTGTAATTCATAACGTTGTGTCAATAAAACGGTAGTATTTTTAAACTGCATCACTATATCGTCTTAGTAAGGACCAATGAATGAAACAAATCTGTTTGTTTCACGTCTGTAAAAGGTAAAAAATTATCTTCAGATATATTGACTTTCTTAAAAAAAAGAAGAAGAAAAAAGAAAGAAAATCACCAAATCATTATCGGTATCTCTCTGTCAAACTTTAGATCACAACATTCAACACAGCCACCAATCTTCCCACCAGTGGATCTCCCAGCAAATTCATAACATGAGGACATCTGCCCAAAAGCTAAAGCTGGAGCCACATTAGCTCATGCACAGCAGATATTCTAAAAGTGATTGGCTTAAAAAAAAAATCATACAGAAAGTGTATGATTGATGACTAAGAACCATTCTGAAAATGATTCTTAGTTATTTTACCGACTGTTTCTACAGTTTGGCTTAGTTTTCTTTAAATGACGTGGTGTAAATAACGTGGTAGTGTTCATCTGAGGTCCTATTTGCCTAATTTTAAGACGTGCTAATGGCAAGATGCTTTTAATTATTTATTTTTTAATTTTATATCCTTATCCTTATTTATTTGATACCCCTGAGCCACAGTCGCCCCGTGGCTCAGGGGGTTGGGAAGCGCATCTGTAACCGGAAGGTCGCAAGTTCGATCCCCGGGCTCTTTGTCCTGGTCGTTGTGTCCTTGGGCAAGACACTTTACCCTACCGCCTACTGGTGTTGGCCAAAGGGCCGATGGCGCGATATGGCAGCCTCGCCTCTGTCAGTCTACCCCAGGGCAGCTGTGGCTACAACCGTAGCTTGCCTCCACCAGTGTGTGAGAGTGAATGAATAGTGGCATTGTAAAGTGCTTTGGGTGCCTTGAAAAGCGTTGTATAAATCCAATCCATTATTATTGGGTAAGAATTCAGAAGTTGTAATGGAGTTATTTTATGTTGTGTTGTGACACTTGTTCAATTTTCATATTCTAAAAACCAATTATTTTATATAAAGGAATTGCATGAAGGATCAATAAAAGCCTTTATTTCACGATAACTGATAAAGATGCAGAGCAGGCGTGTTACATTTGCCTGTATTGATAGGACAGGTTTAATTTGCTTACCGGAACAAAGGTGAGTACCAAGTCTCGTAGGCTAAAGGTTTCACACAGGGTGTCTCCCTTTAGCTCTACTGTGTAGTCTCCATAGGAGACTGAGTCCTCTGTCGGCCAGTACTGGCAACATTTGTCCTGCAAAACAGATGAACATTTGTTTACTCACAGCGATGAATAAAAGAAACTGTAGTTTAACAAGTTAAATACTTCATAAATATGAACTTAAATAAATGTACAGTTTCGTGACAAAGGCAGGAAATCAGAACTGGGACGTTTTATGTTGTGTGTATTTATTGTGTTTATTAAAGCCATCAATCATAGCTGGCTTGCAGCGATTAGTTACTGCAGCTTACCTGCTCCCTCTCCTGGAGCTCAGTGAGCATGACTATGGAGTGACATTTCCACTCCCACACCATTCTCCAAAAATCCTCCACTGTGTGCTGCAGAGGGCCCTGTGTGGCAATGTAGTAGTCCTTGTGTCTGTAGCCCTGAGTCAAATCAAAATATAAAGGACTTTATCAGTATAATATAAAGCTTCATCGGTACAATTATTTGTGTTAACACAAATACCTTAAAACCTCAGAAAGACCAAATTAGGAAATACAATATGCTCACATCTATAAAAGACGCATTGACATAGTCTGTGTACTCTTGACCTCTTCTCATGGAAAGAATTACTCTGTTGAAGTCATCTGAAATGGAAACAGTACATCATGAACACGCAGATTAAACTCAAAAACATGTTTACATTAGTAGTATGGTATTGTAAGTATTGCAAGGGACAGAATTAGAAAAACATTCTAAAGGCAGCTGCAGGCAATGTAATCTGCAGCTCAAAATTTGACATAAGTTGGTTATTTATATGGATTTCATCTTACTTACAGGGAATAATTTGCAGAACTCTGTTCTTCTTCATGTTGGCTGGGAGGTTTCCTGTTCTCATGTTCTCTTTCATTATGCGCATGTTAGTCAGTTTCTAAACAAGGAAAATCTAAATGTTACAACTTTATAAAATATTCACCGTCCTTTGGTTTATGAATCAAAACAGGGGAAATAAACTAAGCTGCAGTATTGATGATAAATCATAATGACCATTCTGTAGCACAATTGAATTCTCATGCAGCAATAGAGGAATGTATGCAAGTCAGGTTTATATGTGCAGTGGTGTGCTGATTTTTGTTTTTTTTTCTTTCACATATTTCAGATACGTTTAGACAAAGATAACCAAAGGAAATAAAAAGGCAGTTTTACATCATGATTTCATTTATTAAGAGTAAACCAGCTATCTATGTGTACGTGTCTTGTCTAAACCTAATAACGGACTTTGACCATTTGTGATCATTTGCAATGAGTTGGTCTTCTTTGCTGATTTTGAAGAAGAGTGGTTTCAGATCATCAAAATTTGCTTGATCTGTTTGATATGAAACATGTGACAAATATGCAAAAAAAAAAAAAAAGAAAGAACTGGGGAAGAAGCTAAGTACCTTTTGACTGCACTATATGTTCTTAGAAGTGATATGACTGAAGGGGATTGAAAAAGCTAGAATTTCTTTTGCATTGATTATTAGTGTATATTTTTAGTGCCTGCGTGGGCAGGTTCATAGTTTCCAGAACCTTCACATGCTTCATAACATTTATGAAAAGTGTTTCAATAACTGACAAATAAAAAGCTTAATAAGTTAAAATGACTAATAAAGAAACAACTGCATTTTTGTTAGGTTTTCTTTAGAGATTTCTAAGTTTAGTCTGTAATATTGTGTGAGCGTTTGTTAGATGGGATCCTTTATGGGTCTGAATGTAAAAAGAGGTTCTACCTTAAACTCTTCCTCCAGGCCAATCCGATCACCATCATTAAAGGTGTTGTGCAGTTTCTGCAGATGACCTTCCAGAGAAGAAACATCCAGTTCTGTGTCTCCATAGAGGTAGTATTCAAGCAAGGCCTGATAGATGAATGAGTACTGCATCTGGAGTGAAAATACACACAGATGAATAACACACACTATGCATGGGCCTAGTTGCAGATGATTTACTGTAAAGGATAATTCACATGTCCCACACACATGCCAGGTGTTAGCGTTACGTCATGTGGCTAACATAATCCTTCCCCAACTCACATCTGTCTGGATGAGTTGCGAGCGCTGCTCTCGTATCTTGGAGACAAACCCAAATACGTCAATTTTCTGCTCTGCGTGCATCATTTCAATCATGGCATCTATTACAATGAAGGTTCCCGTCCTCCCAACACCAGCACTGGAGATGGAAAACAAATGACACACTGAGCTGAGTGAACCATAATCCTCAGCTGACACTAGCACGTTAACAGACATCAGGAGGGAACAAAGCAACATCTGTGCTTGTAAACACATGTATTGCAATAGTCACTCCAAATGTTTCCATCTTTAGCAGAGAGATTGCTTGCCCACACACATACAAAGGGGATTTTTAAGCATAATACACTGATCTCCACAGAAACAAATTGGATAATTAAAACCATTAGGAGTAAACAGTAAAATACTGAACATTAGGCTACATTAGCTCAGCTCTCGCATACCTGCAGTGGACCACAATGGGCCCAGCGAAGTCTGGATTTACTGACTTGACCTTTTTGAGAAATTTGAGCATTCCAATTGGGGAGAAAGGAACTCCAAAGTCAGGCCAGCTGGTGAAATGGAGCTGGGTGACCAGGCGGGGAGTCTTAGCGGCGTCACTGGCCTGCTAAATAGACACAAGAGGGGGGAAAAGCCATTATCTCTTGTTGGTTGAGCATTCTGTTGAAGATCATTATCAACTCTGTCTTACTCCCAAACCAGCTAGGGAAGCAAAAACAAACCCAATAATTGTTCCTCTAAGACGAATTTGGGTCAAAGTGGTCCGACTGTTTGACTTCATATTTAATGTATCATCTAGTAAGAGTATTAGAGTTTGGGGGGATTTATATATTATAATGGTGCACTGAAATCCTTGCAGCAGTCTAGAGTAATTTTAGTTTTTCATATACTTGCAGCTTTATCATTTTCTGTTGGGGATCTTTGGATCTGTTACAGTGGCTCCAAAATAAGTAGAATGTCTGGATAGAGTTCTACTAAGTTATGGGAAGCGTCATAAGGCTTTAGTGTATTACTATGTTATTTCAGCATATGGGTAACAGAACCATGTTACCCCTAAGAATACTTGGGAAAACTACATTAACATGACATTAAATGGTTAAAAGTAGTTATTAAGTATATCAAAGCAATATCACAAAAAGTAAGTACAAATCTTTTCCAGTTTCATTTGCTACTCCAATCTGTTAGCGATGTAAGTCTCAAAAGGGGAATTTCATTTATGTTCTGTGGTTGCATGACAAAGTGCAAGGTTTTTGTGAAAGTGTTAAGAAAACTGTACGTGAGATTTCAGTTCCCAGTACCACTTAGCTCAAGATTGGTTGTTTTATGGGATTGGTAAATCTGGATGGGTGGTGATAAATACAATATATTGCTGTGATAATGGATGGATTCTGGTTTATTATGAGTGGTGGAACTTTGTTTAATTCTAGCCAAGTGTTGCTGACAAGTGCTACTATTGAGTGTTATGTATTGAGTTTAAAGACTAGACAGGAAGCTGTTAACGCTAACCAGCGTCATGGTGGCAATTGATTTTATCCATAGTTCTGGATATATTTGCTATCAGAAAAAAATAACCACAATTTATAATGTATGCATACTATGTGCAATAATAACAGAGTCAATGGTCAAAACTTACATATTGCACACAGAACTTGCGTATGGTGTAATCCACCAGGACTGTGAAGTCATCGACCGCTACCCTCACATTTCCGTAAGTCCAACAACCCTGGTCTGGCCAGTACTGGTAACATTTGTCCTGCAGAGAGATGATATCCATTAATATTAGTATTCATTTTTACTGATCTACATAGCAAAACTGATTCTCTGGCTTTTGCCATCTTAAATATATAGCTGTGTCTTTGTAAGTGGTGCAGTGATGGAAATTAACACGATTAGCATGTTTTTGATGGCAGGAGAAAACCAAATCTCCCAGAGAAACCTGGTTCAAACCCAGGACCCTCTTTCTATAACCACGGAGACGCTGTGCTGTAATGAATAAATGATCAAAGCAACTGTCTGTGACACATCTAAAAAAGTTTCCTTTATTAAGACAAACGGGTAACTTGCATGACTTCCGTCTGTAAGCAAGCAGTTAGTATATGAGAGCGGTGAAACCACTCCATATCTATTTTTACTTGATTATGATACTACCTTGGACGACTTTATCTCACACGTTATATGACAGCTGATTTGAACACATTAACACCCTTTTTAATACTTCCCTATTTTTATCGATCCTTTGTTAATAAAGTCGCCTTTGCTCACAGTAAAAACACTTCAAGTACTGTGCTGTGAAAAAGTATTTACCCGCTTCCTGATTTTAGTGTTTTGCATATTTACCCTACTTCAGATCAAAAAAATCTTTAATGTTAGACAACAATAATCCAAGTAAATACAAAATGCAGTTGTTAAAATAATGATTAAAACCTCATTCCATTTATTAAGGAAAAAAGCTATAAAAACGTACCTCACCACGTGTGAAAAAGTAATTGAATCAAGAAATACCTTAAATAGAACCTGTTTAATAAAATGTGGTACGCTGAGAGCATCATGCTACGATCTAAAGAAGCATATATCAGTCTGGAAAAGGTTACAAAGCCATTTCTAAGGCTTTGTGACTCCAGTGAACCATTATTCACAAGTGGAGAAAACTTGTAACAGTCATGAACCTTCCCAGAAGTGGGTGGCCTACCAAAAGTACTCCGAGTGCACATCGCAGACTCATCGAAGATGTCATAAAAATATCCCGAGCAACATTTAAAGAACTGCAGGCCTCACTTGCTTCAGTTAAGGTCAGTGTTCAAGATGAGGGAAGATATAAGAAAGACACTATCCAGTGCAAACGTTTTGTAAAGTTTGTGTACAGTTACATATTGTATAAAAACATTGCAGCATTTTCTAAGTAGATCAACAGTCAACCATTTCTCACATAGAGCCAGGTAGGTTTGGATAGCTTTTTTTTTCCTTAATAAATTCAAAACTACATTTTGTATTTAATCCGGTTATTTTTGTTTAATATGGAAATTTTTTGATACAAAACATGTAAGTGCAACAATAAGAAAGTAAAAAAGAAATCAGGAAATCAGGAACAGGGAAAATACTTTTTCCCTTAACATGTAGCAGAGAAACAGGCATCAGACAAGATAACATCATCTGACACCACCTTTGACCACAACCAATGAAATCTATATTTAAATGTGCTTAAGGGAAACTTTACTTTTCACTTCCCTTGTCCAAAATGCTGTTAGAGACGAGAGTTGGTGGAAGAAGCAAACACTGTAGTTATAGCTGTAGAGACCACATGACAACTGAAGCACTCCCGTTATGAACAACGTTTAAAATCACTTACTTCTTTTCTTTCTTTCAGATTTGTCAACATAACAACGGTTGATACTTTCTGCTCCCAAATCATCCGCCAGAAATCTGCTACGGTGTCTTCTTTTGGACCTAACAGATCCCCCCCCCAAAAAAAAATTTAATTAAACCACAATTTAAAACTAAAAATATATATAGAGATAATTATGTCATGTTTCTAAATGCCCTATAGCTTACCTTGTGCGCCTATGAATTTGTTCTTTTCCGTGAAACCCTATTTTTTTAAAAATCAAAAATAAATATAGGATTAATAATCTTCACTGTTTTTCACCTGAAATGGTAAAGATCAGACAAGTATTTAAATGCTCAAGAGTTCAAGCTCAAATTCACTATTTTGGCACAAAAAAGGACTCACATCAATATAAGAGGCATTCACATAGTCTGAACAGGGATTTCCCTCCAGCTCTGTTAACACCACTCTAGAATGATCATCTGCAATGAAAAGTACCACAAATTTAGCAAAAATGTAACTTTTAAATCAGTTTACAATGTGTATCATTACTACATTATTAAAAATGATTATAAAATATATATATTGAGAAATATACTTTTGCTTTCTTGGAGATGGCTGGATGAGAAGATTAAAGCATGTCTGTGCAGTCTGAAGCCACAATCAGCAGACTGCCTGACTAATTTGGCATTAAGCCTTTAAACAAGCAGTAACTTTTTTAAGGCTCTTCTGGTTTACTGTCATTTGTTTACACTATTTGTATATATTTACAGCAGACCCGTATTCCCTTAAACCCGGAGAAAGCTGAAAATGCTGCACTCAGTGTATGTTCAAGTGATTCCCAATGTCATCATTTTGGTATTTGGTCTCCATTTAAGAAGGCCTGAAACAGTTTTCTCTCAGTGGAGTCTGTTGAAGTACAGTGACCTGAGTGTTTTTGATGGAATTGGATGTTTTGGCTCTGCAGAGACAACGCAGCTGCTTGTTGATAGCACAGAGACGTACTGTGATTACTGATCTGCAGAGCTAACACAGCAAGGACTATATGAAACGCTATGACATAAGAACCGTAGAATGTAACCACCTTTGTTCTTACAAATTTGTTTACCACTTCCCCTTGAAATTAAGCAATTATTTATATTTTATACTATTCATCTGTGGCTCTTGGGCAAACCTAGTCTCATTATAAATTCTATAAAACCTGTATTTCACAAATCTGGCTTCCAACAATCACTAATCTGTCTTTAACGTGGTCATAGCTCTGACTGTGTCAGCACAGCAGCCCCTCCAACCTGCTGTTCAAACTTTCAGTTTGCAAGGTGCAGCCAATCATAATACAGCTGGGTGGGGGGTGGAGCTACACCAAGGCCAAGATGAGGATGAGGATTATTCTGAAGAGTCCAAAAATAGAAACATGGCTCCGTAAAAGTATAGGAAGTATATATTTCAAGTCTTTGTGATAGGGTGACTAGAAGGTTTGTATTAAAATAAGTGGTAGCTCTTGTCTTGAAAGCAAATGAACATGTTTCCATGGAATTCAAACCATTTATTTAAGGTGAAGAACAGTTTAAAAAAACCTAAACCGTGATGCATTGTGAAAATACAGCAGAAACCGCAAGTAAAAAAGATTTGTGATGAAACCACTTCATTGCAACTGCACACACAAACTCTTCTGAAGAATCTACTGTAGCAAGGGAAACAAGAGTGTTTGAGGCATGTGACACATGGGACAGGAAGCTTGTAGGTGTGACTCAGAAAACTGAACAGAAAGTATACTCACAGGGAAGGATGTTGGGGTATCTGTTCTTCTCCTTATTTTCTTCCTTGTTTGCTTCTTCGTATGTCCCTTGGGGATTACCCCCTGGCAAGGACTGCAAAATAAAATGATAGTTTTGAATATACGCGCACATAATGAAAAATGATTCGTCAGCAGCTCACGGCCAGTGCATTGTGTTCTGCTCTATGCAAGGCTTTGTTCAGCCTTAGTGTAGGCACTTCCTCTGCTGCCTGCCATAAACAGTTCTCCATTAAAAGCTGAGAACTTCAGCTTCCTCTGTCTGTACTGATAAACCATCTAAATGAAATCATACTTCAATGTGTTAACATAAAGCATGAATCATACTCTTTATTTTGACACAAATTCTAAATCATAGACACATATAGACGAAGGGGTATTTTTTCCATCTGTGTGGGTGTATGTATCAGACCAGTATCAGATCAGTTATGTGTCATGGGAGGTGCAATAAATAAAGCTCCCGTAGTTTTCCCTGAACAAAAATACACATGTAAGTCATGGTTTTGAACTCTTGCTCACATATGAACATGGAGAACATTACAGTTATGGGAAAACCCTTTCAGTCCAGTTTTGGATAGTTTGTGATAGTTTTGTTGCCACAACACAGATATGACGAAGTTTGACCATTGTAAATCATTTCACACAGTGTTACTGAGTAACACTGCGTGAAGGTTTAAAATGTAAGTAACTAAATTTCACTGGTAAATCATGCATAGAATTAGAGGTGGGGAGGCACGTGCAGTGTGTTTAAAAAAGGAAAAAAGTGAACCAATATTTCAACAGACCTACAAATGCACATGAATGCACCATAATAGCCCTGCCTCACATGCCTGATGTAAGCATCACTCTGATTGTTTAAACCACACAAAACTGCTTTGTGACTACCGTTAACTACCGCTAATCTAACTTCCAGGAAAAAAATAAAATAAATAGAAGTGGGGCGGCTTACATTGTACTCCTCCCTGAACAGCTTGCCATCATCAGCTGAGCGGAGCCTGTATTCCTCCTCTAGGTGGTCAACTGGGATGGGCAAGTATGTCTTGGAGGCAGAAGAGGATCTGGGCAGAAGAACCACCGTCTGTTGCTCTGTGGGGAGAAGAGACAGTGGGTTTATCACCCAACCTAAGCTGATTTCTTTGTTTGGTTTTAATATTTTGCCATTAAATTATTTGTTGTGTTCAAATAAAATTTACATTAGCATCATTCAGCTTAGTATTTAAAAGTTGTCTGCTATTAATAAATCAAATTGGTGTCACTGTGATATTTAGCTATGTTAAATGAGTAGTTGAATGTAATTCAATGCAAAACATTTGATTTGGTTTATTTAGAAAAGTGGTTCCCAACCTTTTTGTCATGTGGCAAGGGAATCATATCTCAATTACTGATTTCACTTTAGGGGGTTACTTTGCACAACCTATATAATATTATGCAATATACTAGTTTCATATGTTTTTTTCTACAGTTCACCGTATGATTACCACTCTAATTTTATCAGTAATTTTAGGCAAATCATTGGTTTAACTAATAGCTAATACTTTATTTTATCAGATCTCATTGGCTAACTATTTTGACTGTCTATTAGCTACTTTTAGACACATGCTGTAGTTACTTAAACACTTTAAATAGCTAAAGCACTTATTTGCTAGTGTTACTTCCATAATTTCAATGGTATACTAGCTCCTTTTAGCTGACATCTTGAATGTGTATCTGTTAGCTGCCTTTAGCTGACTATGTTGACAGCTTAATTATTAGCCATGCATTTCAGCTCTCGCTAACGTTATTTTCAGCTGTAATTTCAACAATTTGTCTACTTCTTTGTGGTATTATGACCATTTATCCACTCCTTTTAGCTGTTTACACTATTCTAGCCTATTAAATAGCATTACATATTCTGAAGACTGTCTGACGCTATTTAGTAAAAGACTAGACTAGTTCAGTCTACAATAGCGCACCTTGGGACTGAAGCATATCTGGTTGGGAATCACTGAATTAGTTTACTGAACTGCTTTACAATGAATCAAAAAACAAAATCATGACCAAACTGCTTTTCACCCATATGTGATGCTGGTGCGTGTTTGCTAAACAGGAAACAGAGTGCAAGTACTGGATGATCACCACACATCAGACATTAAAACCCAAAAAACCCAAAAGGAACCCCAGGGAGAACCCATTTACACCATCCCACAGGTTTGCCAGCGCACTGGCAAGGCATTCTGTTAGCGTCACAATTTGCAAAATACAGACTGGAAAAGTACTGAGAGAGGGTTAGTAAAAGGTTCCTGATACTGCCACCCTGTATACTTGACCTGGTGGTATAATGGTGTATAACGACTCAGTACTGTGTCCAAGCTCTAAAACATAACACACACATCACATCACTTGTAACACAGACATGTACAGAGGACAACACAGCACTGTGATCAAGCATTGCATTTCATTCATTGTGATAATGTAATCCTCATAGATGTACTGTGTACAAATAAAAAACTTGTATGTATATACACTCGGAGGCCACTTTGTTAGGTACACCTGTTGAACTGCTTATTAACAAATATCTAATCAGCCAATCCCATGGCTGCAACTCAGTGCATTTAGGCATGTAGAAATCCTTAAGACAATCTTCTGAAATTCAGGAAGAGCATCAGAAAGGTGATTTCTGAGATTTTGAACGTGTCATGGTTACTAGTGCCAGATGGGCTGGTCTTTTCCCTCACAACCATCTCTAGGGTTTACAGATAATGGTCCAAAATAGGAGAAATTATCCATTGAGCAGCAGTTCTCTGGAGTAAAATGTCTCATTTATTTAAGAGGTCAGTGGAGAATGGCTTGATTATTTCAAGCTTATAGAAAGGCAACAGTAACTGAACCACTTGTTACAACCAAAGTACACAGAAGATCACGTCTGAACGTACAAAATGTCGAACCTTGAAGCAGCTAGACTATAGCAGCAAAAGATCATATACAGTGTCACTCCTGCCAGCTAAGAACAGGAAACTGTTACTACAATTCACACAGTCTTACCAAATTTGGACAATGGAGGATGATGAGTCTGGACTTCAATGATATTTGGATGGTAGGGTCAAGATGGCATAAACAGCATGAACAACAAACACAAACAACAAGCATGGATCCATACTGCCTTATATCAACAATTCAGGTTGGTAAAGCTGTGTGGGATATTTTCTTGGTGCAGTTTGGGCTCCTTAGTACCAATTACCACTGTTTAAAAGCCACAGTCTGCCTGAATATTATTGCTGACCATGTTTATGCCTTTATGACCACACTGTACCCATCTTCCAATGGCTGCTTCCAGTAGGATAACATGCAATGTCACAAAGCCCAAATCATCTATAACTGGTTTCTTGAACATAACAATGAATTCACGGTACTTAAATGGCCTCCACAGTCACCTGATCCCAATTCTGTTGCAAACGTTTGGCATGTAAGAAACAGGAGATTCACATCAGCCAAAAAGTCAACAACAACTGTATGATGCCATCAGCAAGGTGCCAAAATCAAAATGCTTCTGGCACCTTGCTGAATCTAATCAATGAAGAATTAAAGCATTCTAAAAGCAACAGGAAGTCCAGCCAAAGACTAGCAAAGTATACCTAATAAAGTGACCAGTGAGTGTATAATGAATGTAGACAACAATAAGCGATAAAATTTAAAAAAAAAAAAAAAAAAAGCAATACAGTGTATATTTTATAGTTTCATTATACAGACATATTACTTTAATTAATCAATCTTTCAAATCGTGTAGAATTTAGAATTAAAAAGCAATTAAGTACTACACTTCCCTATCGAGTGAAAGTTTCAGTTTCATATAAAATACTTTTGTAATATGACACCGTTTCATGTTTAAAATTATTGTGATCGGCAGCAAGATGTCAACAAGATATAACAACAAATTTGGGGTGTGTTGTGTATTTTGTTTCCCCTTAGCTCAGTGATATACTATTTCCCATTTGGATAAATACAACATGCTCTCTACATTCCTCTGTAGCGTTAGACAAAAATATACTTCCAAAAGAAGATTGAAACATGTTCAGTGAGTTCAGCAAGTTTCCTGTAAGAGCTGATAGGTCCTGTCATGTGGTACTTTACATGAAACTATTATGATGTCGCTACAAGTTGTCAAAAACTGCTCAGAGAGAAGAACTACCCTTTGTACCAATAATGTTCCAAACTAATCTTACATACGCTGTCAAAAAGCTATACAAAGTGGTAAAGATAATAGAGCGTTTTGTTTTTCACATCAACCACAGGAAGTTTAAAACAACCACAAGGCAATGGTGGGACAACCTGCATATACAGTTACAAATATAAAACCTCTTTGCAGCTCCCTATCGATGCATATCTTAATCTCTAGCCTGTTTTTCACTTTAAGTTTCTGTTTCTATGCACCACGTTTTAACTCTACAACCTACAATGTGTCTCACAGTGTTACCTTGTTCCTCCAGGATGCCATTTGGTATCTTCTTGTCAACTGTTGTGACTACAGCTTTCCTCTGGTTTTTTAACCTGCAAGGAAAAGAACAGAGACGTTACCGCGATGTAAAACACAAGAAAAGATGATGACATGGTAAAATCATCTACGCTGTTTTCGTTTAACCAAAGTTCTTCATTGTAGTTAAATTATAACATCTGCCAAAAGATAACCTTGGAAAAAAAGCTATCCAACCTACCATCTGAAACTTGAGAAGCTATTTTTTCTCATTAGCTGATGTCAAGGAGAGACAGAGTTGTAGTCTGAATGCGGTACAGAATTTGTTATTCACTCTGTTAAGTTGCCTACTTCTACTGTCACAGTCTTTTCTGTTCGAAGCATGAGAGGGAGTCAGCCTACAGCACTTCCTGACGGGGCTCCGCCTTAATGACTAAAGGAGGAAGTGTTTGTCACCGGAGCTCTGCCCCTGAGCCTGGCTAATAGCCAGTGAGTGAAGAGCAGGGAGAGGGATAAGGTGAAGTAACTGAATCCCAGCAGGGTGGGAGTTTTTACCTGAGGAAGTACCAGGCTAGCAGTGCGATGATGAGCACCAGCAGGGACACAACCAGCACAGTGGAGATGATGTATTGGTTACCTGTGGTTTCTGTTTAAAGGAGAAGGAAAGTCACAGCCAGGGGTCATGTAACACCACCAACAAAGAAACAGGAAGAGGGGGCAAGACTGATAATATATGTGCCTGTGTGCGCAAATGCTCTGCAGCATTCATGTGTGCATCACATGAACTCATCACATAAATACTTGATGAAGCAAAGCACCTCCAGTAAACTCTTGTGGCCACAGAGCTGATTTAATAACTGGCCTTAGCAGTATTTTGTCTATAGAGATAAGCATCAGCATATTTCATCCTCCTGGAGTGTCGATCAGAAAACAACAGACTCTTAGAGTGGCGACTCAACCAAGAGTCACAGCCACACAGCCGACCATTATCTGTGTTTATAAAGATGTACAATAAGCCTTAAATTACTGTCCAGGGTTCCTGAAGTTCACTGTGATCTGGTAATAACAAGGCTGTGTAAGAAAAAAAGGCTATTATCAAGCTGATGCCTGCATTGCAGAAGATGCATTATAATTATATCTTATGGAAAAGCACCGAGTGCAGTGTGTGGGGATGGGATCTGGTCGCTGTCACAGATTGTTGAGTGCTGTGCAGTCTCACAGATTAAGGTAGAAGTGACCTTGTTTGTGCTCTTACCGTCATTACTGTTGTTGTTCACTGTTGTGGAATTGTTTGCTGTTGTTGTCGTGACAAACAAAAGTAGAACCATTGTGACTGCAGAAAAACAAAATGAAGACGGATATTAAATTTAGTGCCAGACATGCCTGCAAACTCAAGATTCATGTGGATGTGGGAGTTGGATAATATCACTATTCAGAGGAAACAAAAGCCATGGTTGGTTGATATGAGGCTCATTTCTTTATTCATGACCGTTGCTTTCAGGAATGTGCTCATCGGTGCAAAGTTCGCTGGGACACAATGGAACAACACACTCATATCCTGGTCATTCATCAGTGCTGTCATAAAAACCCCAGTGTAATGCCAAACATGTCCACATGGTGGCACAATAGACCAGTTTTTTTTTTTTATTGTTCTTTGTTTTGTTTTTTTTAAATCTGGTAAAAAAAAATAACATAGTTCCTTAATAAATCCAGCAATAAAGCATCCAAAGGTAATACACAGGCCAAGGAAAAACACATCCTTTAAAGCTTTCATTTAAAGTAATTTCATATGAAAGGGGTTTCACATGATGGTTAAGGTTATGGCAGCACAATTATTACAACCATTTCGACTCATCAATGTATTTTCAGATTAGGAAAGAAGTTAGTAGTCTTAACAACTGTTTTCCTTCGGCAGTTTCCAATGCAATTCAATTCCAGGAATAGGGCTTTAAAGTTAAAGAAACCTCCCACAGTCACACCCCATGTGTGCCAGCAAAAGCACTAGATGTCATATGACGTTGAGCTATAAATGAATGTCCTATCCAAGTTGAGAGTACGATCACGAGGCATGAAATCAAGCGACGCACACCAAGAGGTTTCACAAAAAACATTAGATACTCTTCCTTTTGTCACCTTCACTGCTCGCAAACGCAAATGTTTGTTCAAATTCACAAATATACAAGACTTGCACACACACACAGATTTTCAGATTGTCCTTGTACAGTGACATCCAAGAGTCGCAACTGAATTATCTTTTTGCCATTCGTAGATGGAACCAGATAATTTAATTGATTCTAATGTTTGAGCAGTCAGACTGGATTCACATCGGACTGATTTAAGCACCTCTTTTTAAAAAAAGGAAAGAAAAAGAAAAAAAAACTACTGGTGGGATTTAAAAACCAATAAGCCTTGAGATGTTTGCACCTTTAAAAAGTTTTTTTTTTTCACCAAAGCATTCCAAAAGTTGGAATTTCAGCAAAGGGCACCAACACAGAGCTTCTATCACACCATAATGAAGTGTGCGCTTTCTCTCCCCAAGGCTGCAGGTGTGCCTGGGAGAGAGAGCGTATGTGTGTGTGAGGTGGAGCTTTGCAGCTGCAGTGAAAAGAAAACCCAGGCCAAGTGCATAGTCAATGAAGACACTGTGTTGAAGCCTCCACGCTGTGCCG
Organism: Rhamphochromis sp. 'chilingali'; assembly: GCF_963969265.1. Taxonomy (NCBI): domain Eukaryota; kingdom Metazoa; phylum Chordata; class Actinopteri; order Cichliformes; family Cichlidae; genus Rhamphochromis; species Rhamphochromis sp. 'chilingali'. Next base: position 21,154,572 of record NC_137950.1, on the reverse strand, counting down.
CAGTGTCCTGTAATGGGTCCAGGCAGGACACCAAAGGAATGCTGAGGCAGCAGAGCAGAGACACTGACCACAGTGGGGAGAGAAGGCGCAGAAGGTCCAGGTCAATAATATTTCCTGGAGCAATTAATAAACCCTGACATGTCAAGCCCCTGCTCTGTGGGGAAGACTGATGAGAGAATTCTAATGAGAAAAGAGGAAGAGGAGGAGCCCCTCCCCACCCCCGTTTCTCCAGCTCTGTCTTTGCTCTTATCCCCCTCTTTAAGGTCTTCTCTGCAAATGTCACAGGCTCGGATGAGGGGGGAGGTTATTGAGTTGAGTTTGTACAGTGTGTGAATCCTTGGGGTAGGCTTGGTGTATCTGTGATGTGGAAATAGATTTGCAGCACCATTTGGGACTTTCCTCTACACAGGCTGCACTGAATTTTATGTATCCTGCTTCTGTCTGTTTGTGTATACGATGGCTCAGCAGGGACACCCAGCGGAGTGCTCACAGCCAGGCCTATGGCTGTGTCTTGTGGTTAAGTGTTGCTGCTTCTTCTAAGCTTCTCCCAGTTCATGGCTCCCGTATCATCTCCAGAGATGTCACCCTGTCGTGTTTTTGCCTCCAACCCCCTGTGTGACTCAACTACTCCTTTGGGACTACATGCTGTTCAGCTTCTGCTTTCCAGCTTTTCCCGTCTTGTCGGTGCAGTGGTCTCCTGTCTGACCTCATTAGCATCTTTGAGGAGATCACCAACTTCCTTTCCTCTCTTTTTGTGAGGACATTTCTCACACTATTATACTATTAATAACACTACCGACTATTACTCTGGATAGCTAACTCAGCAAAAAACAGCTGTCCTTTAGTTAGGGTCAGATCCTAGTCAAACAGTTATAATCACATTTTGTGTGCTCTCATCTGTGTATTGTCCTTTGTGCATTTACCACTCAGCAGCTAGCCACCAACCGTTAGCCATAAAGAAAATAGGTCATGGGAGATGGAAGCTTCGGGGAGGGGGGGCATCTTTATTTTATTATAGGAGACATGTCCAACTAGCTTTGGGGAAGGGGATTGTCTTGGCCAGCTAGACAGCTACTCATTTCAGTGGCATGCATGACCCAGGTTACCGAAGCATAGAGTTACCTCTGTGGCATATTTGCTTATCCTGGGCTACAGAATGGAAGGCATCAGCTATAGAAAAGGAACAACTTGTGTAGATGGGATGTGATAAAAGTAGAGGATGAGATTTCTAATATAAATCAATGCAATATTAGTTAAGCACCATCTGTGTATGTGCTGGAATACTGGAAAAAGAAATGCTTACTATATATTATGTATATATATATCTATGTATAATAATATTATAAAAATAAATCACAGTATTCCATTTATCCTATCCTATCTAGTATATTCCATTTATCCTATCTGCGCTGCTTTACCACACACATCTTTTTAAAAAAATGAATGCTACATATAGTGGACTGGGCTAGTGGACACTGACAGGAAAGATAATGTCATTGCTCATATTCTTTGACAGAGTGCAAAGGCTGATTTCTGGCTCTAACTCATGTATCTTTCTGTGGTTTTGTGCAACTACAGGAAATTGTTTAATATGAGGCACACTATATGAGAGTAAGTTAAAGAGAACATGGAACATGTAATTTACAGAGAAGTTACAGCAGGAAAAATCAGTATCACATCAAATTTTTAAGCTCGCACTACTTTCTTGATTTTTCTAATAATTTGTTTTTTTTGTTGCTGTTTTTTTTTTTTAAATCTATTAAGAAGTTTACGGTCACTGTCAAAACCGAACCTTATTTCCTTAGCATGCCTACATATTAGTGGGCACAATCCTTGTTTCAGGAATTAAGTGCATTTAAGGCCAATCTGAGACAGCAAAGTCCTTTAGGGAAAAATGTCTTTTTTGCGTTTTCTCTACCACAACTGAGCAGGGAAACGCTAAACAAGATTTTGTGTTAACAGAACTATAAATTTACCAACTTGATTTTAGGCAAACTTAAATACAAAAGACCCAAATTTGACATTTCTCGTAAAAATCCTGTTAGGAAGGAATTACTTCACAGCTGAGTTGGTTCAGGCATCTGCTTTGAAGGCTTTCTAGCAACATTTCTTTAGAGATTTTTCAGGAAACTCTTTAGAGGGATTACATATCTAATTTGGTCTTAGAATGCCTTGGGATCTCAGGAGGAAATGACAACCATTGCTATGACACAATATGTCTGAATAACCTCGCCTACAGCACTTTGGTCAACCTGTGTAGTTAAATGTGCTTATAAATAGATTTACTTGACCTGACTGTTTCCTGTATATGTTCGTTGCCATATAAGAAATCATTTTATCATAATACCATAAAACTGATTCACCTAAAAGTCACCACTATGGAAACTGTTAGCAGAGACCTTTGGCACGTGGTGTGCACTGTGTGAGTCACAACTGATTTGACTGATTATACCCTGCTTCCTCTGAAAACCAGCGTACTTCATAACATACGCACACATGCCCAGATATCAGTAAGACAAATCACACAAATATAAAGATCTTCATTCTAACTCTAAAAATGAAAAGGAGGCCCCCTGGTTACATGAGTGGTAAAAAATATTGTTGTGAGGCAACAAGATCAATGACTCCTGGCTATGAGCTAACAAGGCGTGGGAACGTGATAGCTGGATTGTGTTCACATCTTAATAATGCGTGGCTACAAGATACAGATTCTGTTGTTTACAGACCACAGCTGGAGAGCTCTGTAGAGATAATATCGCGTGAAGCAAAAACATCTTGTGGCGACACAGCAATATTTTCCCTATTCATGTCACCAGGGAGGCTTTGTAAAAAGGCGATGTGGGAATTCTGAGTCATGGTGAATCTATTCCCAAATCAGTAGTCTGATAAATGTTTTTCCCTGACACAGTTGTGTTTTGGAGGATGAGCTATTGCTCTCTGTGGAATTGTGTTTTCCTTGTGGTGTGCTCCATGTTCTGCCATTCTTTCAGTCTAGGTTAAAAAAAAACACCACAGAAGTGACATAATGATACCCCTGGTCTTCCATTGTCTCACTAATTAGCCCTAGGATCTTAACTGTCAGAAAGACAAGCTTGTTACAATTAGAAGATAAGACAGAGAAATTGGCTGTCCTTGCATTTGACAGAAACGGTGTTCTCGGGACTGTCAGTTCTACTGAACGTGGCTTCTCTGGGCACAGAGTCTCTCTGTCCATTCAGATACATCAGCTTGGGAATTCAGAGAATGGGTTGTGGGTGTAGGGGTGATGTGACAGGCTGAAGAGGCGGGAGGTACACTGTGTCCTTCGAGCAAAATAATGCCAGACTGTTTACCCTTTAGGCCACAAGTTTTTTTTATAGCCAAAATCTGCAGGGCAGATTATTAAAAAGGGGAAAAAAGTTATCTCAGGCCTTCTTTTCATTGCTTCCTGCACAGTCCTGCTAAACTTAAACATTATCAACTTATTTATAACTCAGAAATGCCCTATTTAAGACTACATTTTGGGAGAAAATTAAACAATCAATACCAATCTCATGTCTGTCAGTTAATTTAACCTTCTATCACAAAGGTTAGCTTAGCTAAAGACAACGGGAGAGACACTGTGCACACCACAGTCGTGCAGGTGCTAGTGTCGAGCCAGCCTGTACTTCAAGAGATTTGATAACCAAACACCACACAGTAGATCAAACTTTGTATCCAGCAATTTTACCAGATTTTTGACACAAAATACATGAAACGTCTTCAAGCTTGAATACAGTTATTAGACATAGTGCAGCTCGGACTAAATGTAAGTAAGCATGTAGATAAAAAATTTAAAAATCTACATCCACCAGTTGAGTCCAACTAACACAATTTTCAACATCCATGTGGACATTTGACAGCCCGATGGTGTTTTCTTCTGACCAAGTGCACTTGTACACTGAGATTTTATTTTACAATGCAAAGTAAGAAAGCCCTTCAGGTATTGTTACAGGAATGTCGCCTTGTCCCTGGTGTCCACAGCTGCTTTTGTACGTGTCTGCATCAGTGTACAATACCCACTTAAAGCCAACACTCTGCTATCTGTGACTTCACACTTAAAAGAAATCTTCTCAAACTTCCTACTAGAATATTAACCTGTGTCACAAAATATCAAAATATTTATACTGAATGTACTCATTTACACAATAAATACGACCATAAATATAAGTAGGTGATACTTTCTTATAATAAATTCTGGAATTTAGAAATCAGTAGAGCTCTGTGCTGGATGATAATAAAATAAGTAAATTATATGCATATCTGCAGAATAATGCGCTTTGGGTTTTTGCTCTGTGCATGTGTTATTGTGGTAAAAAAACATCACTAATACAGACGCGGTTAGCAGGGGGCAGTGCCAACACACTTAAATTGTGGTTGTTACAAGAATAAAAGTGATCAGGTGACTTTGTGCATTTTCTTTTTTCGGCTGCTCTTTTGCGGTAGTACCACAACAGAACTCAACAAACACTATTCATCCAGAAAGCTGCAAGACCTGTCCTGTGTGACATGCTGTGGTTAGTTCTGTGTCTGTGTAAAGTTTTTACCGTAATATTTTGCCATCGGGGCAGAAAGGTGCAGAAAAAAGGAATAGGTGTGAAAATAAACGGTGATATTGCAAGTTGTATGATTATGTTTCGCGGTGTTTGTGGACTGAAACCTAGAATAGTTCAGCTGCTCTATCAATTTTAATCATTTCCTAAAATGTTTATTCTGTAGTGACAACCCAGCTTTTGGCGAAATGCAATAAAATGTTATGGTGTTTGGGTACCTAACTTATAGAACGTCATAAAGCCCCTAAATGTGTAGAATGCAAGTGTTAAATTAACCAGTTTTGACCAGAAAACACGGTCAACAAGTTGACACTTTCTATTTGAGTAAGTCGGCCTGTGACACGTCTCGCTGTCTCTGTGGTCTCAGTCACTGGGGAGCTGCAGTGTATAAACCTGAGCTGGGTTAGCTATTTAAAGGACAGTGCACTACATTCACAGCATTGACAGAGGAAATGGTGCTGGAGTGTCCATCTGTGCACACAGATGTGCAGAGGTTTCTCGCGCAATGTAACCTAGTTACACAAGGTTTTCAATGTTTTTTTTAAAACTTCTGCTTCTCTTTGATTTCAAGACAACATACAAGGTTTTAAACTCTGACTGCTTCACGATTTACTCCATGCAAATGTTTAAAATGAAACTGCAGGAGCCCGGTCTTCTCCATTTTTGACCCATTAGAATCCGGTATAAGATTTCAGTTATTATACCACCAGTTTGTTCCAATATGTATAAAGGTGTTGTTCAAATTGTGTTTCCATGGCAACCTGATCAGCAATGCTGCCACCAGCGTGGCACCTGTTGGATGTTGCACATGTACGCTTCATTTTTTTTTTAAAGAAAAGAAAATCCTGCACAGAGGCACTAAATGAAAAACTGAAAAGCTGATGTCAATCCAGCCTTTTGTTTCATAAAGAAAAGTGCCTTTTAGTAAAAAGTGTAAGAGAGAGTTTTAACATTTAACATGCCCAGACACAATTCATGACCCCTGGTTATGGGCACTTTTATTTCTGTTTCATATTTATTTAACGTTAAAGTCTAGACACTGATTTACATATTTGCCTGCAAGTCTTACTAAAATACACAAAATCTCTGTCAGTTTTCTCAAGACTCCAACATGATCAGGAGTTAAGCAACCAAATCTGGCACAAAGGTACATCTTAGGCACTTGAAGGTTCTTATCCATAGCAGATATTATAACATCATGTTGCCTAGCAACCACCTACTACTGTGTCATGTTATAAAAACACTGCATTGTCATTTATCATATCGCATTTTCATTTCATGGCAATAAAATCTCATTTACACCCACAAAACTTGAATATTATGATATCTGATATATTAGTATGCCGCCACATTGCCTGGCAACCACATAACAGTGGTTGAAAATTGCTAAAATGATGTTTATGTGGTAGAAGAGGGCAGGATCATTCAGTAGTAAATGAAAATATTCTGATTCTAACTAGAATCACCTTTCATGTGTGCTAAAATGCAAATTAATAGCATTTTAATGAGGTCAGGTATCAGTCAGTAGAGGTCTAATGAAGGCTAATGAAAATTAGAAAACTGGGGGAAAAAGTTTCATTTACTGGGTGTAAATTTAAGTTCTGTTCTATACGGAACTTATGATAAACCATACGTTTATCTGATTCCTTGATCAGCTACAGATTCTAAGTCAATTAAAAGTTGAACATGTGTCAAAACTGAAGTATAACAGCATGAAAAAGGGAAAATGGTAAAGCCATTCACCACACTACTGGTCCTTAAAGTATGACAGTCTAAAGTTGCAAGTGTTGCAGCACATCTAAAATCCAGAAAATCCACAAGGGACCCACCCAATCTTACATCTTCACTCCATCCGAGATAGAGTTCCTTGCAAGATTACCAGCTTTAATTTACTTTTTATATAAATGAATAAATTACCTTGAATATGTAACTATACATACTTGATCAATTTCAAACTGAATTTCTATTGTTACTGTGGCCCACAAGGGGGCCCCGAGTCACACTTTTGGAATCACTGGTCTAAATTACACCAACTAGGTTCAGTGCAACCAGAGACAAGTAAAGATAAAGCCATTTATATTAATGTTATTAGTTTAGGAGTAACAAGCAGTGCAGAGTAACAAAATGCACTTCAAAGAGTCTCTAGTCAATCAAGGACATGGAATGATTTCTGGTTTATATTAGCACAGTGTGCTAAAGGTATCAAGATAAGATAAGTCCAGCTTGGTTGCTCACTGTCACTGTATATAAAAGATGAGTGTAGCCATCATGACATTGCCCAAGTCCTCTTTTAAGCTTCAGCTGACTGGCGTCATCTTGTATTTGTGAACACATGTCACAAGAAACAGGTGACTCAAACTGAAAAAGCAAGGCATACTGCAGGCTCATACAGGAACAACTGTCAATCACATGGTAGGCTCACCCTTAAACATAACCTTCTTTACTGTAAATGTGACCATAATTTACAAAATCAACACAATTTTGTATTAAATGTTAATCCTAACTATGAATTGTGACCATAAATACATCAAGGAGGTGTTTCCTGAGGTAATTTTATCAGACTTCAGTCCAATGTGCCTTCTCTTTGCAACCCCTGGCTGACCATTAGAAAGAATGCACGTTTGAGACACTGGCTATAATTACAAACCATTCAGCACTGAATGCATTAAGCGTCCATCAAGTTTAAGAGATTATAAGATGCAGTTCAGTACTTTGACACACTCTGCGGTATCTCACACTATCTATAGCACCATTTTACAGTAACAACTCTAGCTCTGCAGCACTGCTCTCTTTGCAGAGTGGGTTTCTCCCCTCTTGTGTTCCTAGCATTGTCATTAATCAGTTTGTGCCTCCTTTCCCAAGGCGCTCAGATGCCGTGGTAGCGGTAATGACCTTGGGGACCCGCTGGCTCCACTCCGCAGTGTCAGCCTTCTACCTCTATGTGAACAAATGTATCATCTCCTACAGAGATCCAAGCTGTGTGAAAAAGCTTGCACTTGTTTATCCTGTTACGTATAAATGCATAAGGCATTGTGTACTTAGCAAAATAGCAAAGAGAAAACCCTGTTACCCATTGCCAGGGGAAGAGAGTTATAGCTGGTTGCCAGGTTGAGGCCAAAATATCCTGCTGACTGAGACGTGGCCGTTTCTATGCCTGACCCTAAAGCAATGCCATTAGAGTGCCCTACCTAAAAATAAGAGCTTTTATCTGCTACATATTAGTTAAAAATAACACAGAGTGAGATCAGAAGCGATTATTGATAATCCTCTTAAAAACATTCTGGTCATAACATATCAGAGTAGCTCAAATTTAGCATAGGACTTGATGTCTCCAGTGTTTATAGCATTTAGAAGCTGCCGTCACACTCTGGTGAGGCCTTGAAACCAAGAGCATAATTGGTAGTAAATATTTACTCCAGTCTGGTGTCTGCAGCATACGCCACATCTGAGCGTACACTTTTTGAGTCTCATTTAGTCTGCGTGTTCACACAGCCGTACATGTCACACACATGCACACAGTCACAGTTAATATTTTCCAAAGAGCCAGTGGGTTTTTAATCATTTCAGATCCACAGATTTGCACGCCTGCACAGATACTCTCCATGCATAAGTTTCTACACCAAATCTGTTAACAATTGGCAGGCAAGGCGACACTGCCTGCCATGGAATACAAACACATGGAGCTACAATAAGGATACATGGGAAACACATGTGCCGGTGCCCGTTTGCGAACCACCGCGTCAGAAATAATTTTGCTAGTGGTCGATCATCAACAACATGTGTGTCTATGCGTTTGTCTGAGCAGGTGAAAAAGGCGCCCTGTGAGACTCTCATCATGTCCTCCCAGCCCCTTATATCTTCCAACCTGACAGAGTTGAACACCGCAGCATCCATCTTTCTCCCATCCTGACACCTCTGGGATGTACCTCCTCCCCTCTTTCAATTATTCGGAGGCAGGGCAATTATGGCCTCGAATCAGAGCCACCTATAGTCTGAGTAATGCATGGCAGCTGGGCTGCAAGTGACAAAACGGGCTTGTGACACTTCTCATTGCACAGCAACTTGGTGATTATCCCCTCTCTGCTATGAACAGGCAAAAGACATGCAGAAGGAAAGAGAGACAAGAAGATAGGTAGCAGCTAGTCAGTAATATGACATATAGCAATCTTTTTGTTAACCTGTAGGGCCATTAAAAGCACAAAGTGTAACATATAGTGGTCAAATAAGGACCTAAATTACTGTATATGAGGCAACCATTTGTTGGGTTCTTTGTATTTGAGTGTATGCTCGGCCTACATTACTTGAAAATACATGACTTCCAAGATAATTATGGTATTTATCAATCTGCATCCATCATGAGAGTCAAGAGGTGATTAAGCGGGGAGAAAGCAGCTCCAGACTCCATTCAGAGGCTCTACATGACGACATATTTAGAGCTCATGCTATATTATGTTTGCTTTTAATAGAAATTGTCTTATACTGAGATACTGTTTAGCAGTGGAAAGCTATTGCTGTCATACAAAGCTTCTGCACGTCCACACAATAATAATTCAGTTAGATTCTCTTTTATGGGTCTAGCTGTTCTGATGCATTTAATAGAAAGAAATCAATTGAGAAACTTCAGCCTTTCTGAGTCTAAGCCTCAGCAGTTGCCTTTATTCAGCAAACATCTCAGCAAAAGCTATAAAGAAAATGATGACTACCGGTCACATTATGGAAAGTTAACCTCCTTAACTGACTGTAAATTTGTTTTGGGAGGTTTTATGGTCAATAAAAGTGATTAGACAGGTGAAGCTGTAGTTACATGTGGAAAAACAACAGCTGAGTCAGATGCCATCTGGGAATCAGGTTTTAAAGAGTAATTCGGCCAAACAGACTCCTTCCCCTGACAATGTATGCCTCATCCCTATGTCATGTTATCCAAGCGTAGAAATAACAGGCAATTGAAAAATCCTGTGGGAAAGAGCAAACCCACTTCATTCAGATGAACTCAAATAAAGTGCAGTGTTAGTGCCTGTAATGATGAGTCCACAAAGCTTTTCTTCTGGTATGGGAGTTATTTAACATCCGCACGGACACAAAGACTTGGATTAAAAACAGACCTAGCTCTCAGAGGAAGAATGCCCTCCAGAGAAGGGGGTGTTCTTGCACAGAACCCCATTTTTTCAGACACAGACAGAAAGATAACCACACTCCTTTGGGATCTTCACAGGGCAGACAAGATCTATCCCCCAAAATATCCTTTCATTACCACAAGAAGGACGGGGAGGAGGGAGTGAGGGCAGCAGTGGAGAAACAAGTGATAAGCACTGCTGCGGGAGAACAAAAAGCCACTTGATTCTGAGCGAGGAAAAGAGAGGAGGGACCAGAAGGGATAAGTGAAAGGCTCACGCTGAGAGGATGAGGAGCCTGCCTCTGCTGCTCTGCAGAGATTGAGCAGATGTGTCTGCTCGGTGCAGACGCAGACCTTAAAATCCTTCTCTTTAGAACAATCCTTTCAATAAGAGACACCATGACTGTCTTTCGGTTTCTATCATGTCTCTTGACTGTCTGCAGGAAGAGCTAAATTTTACTCTTGCACAGTTCCAGTTGCCATAGCAAAATTGCTCCTCAATGAGAGATGTTATTCATCTTCAGGAATAACAGTCACTTGAACCTGGTGACAAACATATAGAAAAACAAAACACACCAGTCTTTTGTGGCATAATCCTGAATTTAGAAAGTCAGAATGTGCACTGACTGCTTTCTTCTTCTTAAAAAGAAGAAGGCAACACTCTTCCTTTTAAGAGAAAGTAAAAGAGGAAGCGTACTAATTATGTTACCCAAACTTGAACCTAACAAATTTTCACAATCCTCTTTCACGGGATCACTGCCTCTGCTGAGCATATTATGAGCACCACTTTGTTGATTAAGATTGTGTAACCTTTTTGTTTGGCCTGAATCCTATAGAAATATGAGTCATTCACTGAGGCCTTGGGCACCATAGTGAGCCTCATTGTCCTTGCTCCTAAGCAGGCTTGTTGCACAAGTGAGCAAACACACATACACACACACACGAGCCTAAGTCGAAAGCCTCTTGGAGAGTTCGCTCCCGTTTGGAAAAAGGAAGTGCAACATCCAGTCTCCGTATTGCTGACAAAAGCTTGTTGAGACCAGGCCAGTATGGTAGCTATCCTGTTGCTAATAACTCTTGACAGAGGTATGACAGTGCATCAGAAACCATAGAGGTGGCCATGACATACTGGGTATCACTAAATCTTGGCAACAGACAAACACTTTTGATCAGCAGGTCACAAACGTAACAAATAGGTGAGATCTCGGCTTTGCTAATGCCTACACCCATGAAATGGGTCGGACAGCTGTGGAGCATTACTGATAGAAGTTTACACACTGTTTGGGAATAATTTCCATATCTGCCTTTTTTCAACTTTGAACAAAAACAATGCTCTGAACCAGGTGAAAACAAAAGTCTATGCACAATTATTCTATGACCATGGCCTGTTTTTCAATCGTGAAAAGACATTTGAAAGCTGAAAAGCTATAAGAGACTGTAGCAATGTGTAGCTAGGGGGGAAAAATGCTTTGATACAAGTTGAAAGGGCATTACAACCTTCCAAGAAGAAAAAAAACGTCCTTGCCGTTATGGAAGCAGTTCAAAAGTTCCTATAAAATGCAATTTTCCTCCTTCAAATCAACTCTGGAAGGTTCAGATTCCCAGCACCTGACACGTACAATCTGGGTCATACTACTAATAAAAGCTACTGTTTTCGCACATAATTCGTTGTGTATGTAGGGCTACATGTGTGTGCATGTCGGTGCTTATGTGTGTGTTTCTGCAGTGTAAGCACATGCTGTCCTCCATCTGCTGTTTGATAGAGACTGTTTCCTTTCCTGTGCAGCCAGCCAACCAGCCGGCCTTCCTGTACTGCTCTGCTCCAGAGAGGAAACGGGAGCAAGAGAGACACACACTCTTTGCAAACTCGCTGGATAAGATACGTGCACATGCATTTGCAGCTGGAAGCACAATGATGATTTAACCACGCATTGTACCACAAAAACGCATGTAGATAGTCTCTCGATTCTCTCTCTCTCTCTCCTTCCTCCCATCTCAGGCTTGTCTTCCTTTCTGCCCTTGACTGTATTGTTCTCCTTTTCCTTATTTGAATCACCATTACTCACTACGATATTTCAACTGCACAAAAACAAAGCAGAGTGCCAAATAAAAGAAAAGTCAAAAGCATGGATTTTGTGGCGCTTTTGCAGCTGTAAAATCTGCAGTAAGTTACAGGATCTCCTCTCACTTAAACAACTGAAAATAAAGAGCTCTGCTACTGCAAAGAGGTACAAACAGTTAACTTTACCTGACATATTTTACCTCACCAGATAACAGGATATTGATCCTTTTTCTTTTTTTTTTTTACTTATCACCAAAAGTTTCTTGTAACTGCTTCACTCATACTGAGCAAAGATTTAAAGCGGTGACCTTTGATTTAAGTGTCTAAAAGGTTTGTTTTTACACTTTCGTGGTGGTTCCCCCCATGGTTTACCTTTGTGTGCATTGTGTCTTTGTTTTACAGTAAATAAGTTCTATATTAATTTAATTTGTGGTTATGAGTGCATGACTATTTGTCTGCACTGCTGTGTACATGTTGTACACACATGAACTAGATGGGCAAGTAATGAAACACATGTGTGGTTAACCAGCCGGTTACCAGTCAGTCTGATTCGAATCCCTGGCCTATCGATTGGTTCACGTGCACCAGGTTTGCTAAAAACTTTTAGCATCTTTATATCTTATATTTTTATACTCGTGACCATTAACATGTGCTGTCTCTATTACATATGGTTTAGCTCACTGGGTTGAGCAGGTGACTCATATATAAAGGTAATGCAGAAGGCCCCGTTGTGGTCATAACACATAAGTGGTAAAAGCAAATAAAGCCCTAAAAATATATTTTAAAAAATGCTACTGGTTAGCTATCTAATATGAAGAACATTAGATGTTGCTCTTCCATATGTGGTTAGCTGCTGGAATACTAATCTTGGATGTGTTTGCAAGCTTCTGTAGTTAGCCAGTGCACCTACAAACATAAATCTATTCTACTATAATAAAACTTGAACATTGTAAAAAAAAAAAAAGAAAAAAAAAGAAAAAGCTTAGCTTTTTGACTTCGTAAAAGAGTTTTCCCACTCGTCCTCTGTGGTTTTTTTGCCTCGTTAAAGGCTCTGTTGTTTGGTCTGTTTTCTTTACCCTGTTTTATGCATCTCACCACCCCTCAGCTTTCAAGCTTTGTGCACAATACAATATCAACTGTGAGCCGCAGGACTTAATTGTCATCTGTATCAAAGGTGGACAAGACCCATTCCTTTTTGTCTGGATTCACTTCCATGCCTGTCTTCATTAGTTCTCCTCTCATGCCTTAAGCAGTGAGTCTTCAGTGTTAGCACTGCCGACTTTAATGTCACAACATGATTCTGCAAGCAAAAAATATGAGGTTCATAATACTTTTTAAAGGGCAAGACAATCAAATCTAACCAGAACAAGGTGCTAATCAGGTTTCTCTTATTATTATTACAAAAAAGTGACTTTGATTCGTTCCAGACTCCTGGTTGCATGCAGGGCTTTTCTTGCTAAGAGATTCTTTTTTCCCCAAAGACATGCTTGTTAGGTTAATTGGTGATTCTAAATTGGCTGTAGGTGTGATTGGCTCTCTGCATCTCTCTCTGTGAGCTCTGTGATACACTGGTCATCTGTCGAGGCTATACCCTGCCTCTCACCACATAACAGCTGGAACAGGCTCCAGCCCCTCCTGACGTTCACTCATTGCTTTTAACTTTAGGTGAAACGATTGCACTTATGTGCTTAGTCTACTCCCTAAAGTCCATTTTCAGGCAGAAAAAAAAAAACCTGGCAAATTCATACTGAAAATACAAACGAAAGCATTTTATACTCTTTATATTCATACCCTTTTAATTTGCACTAAGCTGACCAGGCTTTAACAGCAATGCACCATGGTGCCACTTCCTGTTTGCACTGTTTACTAGCTGACGCAGACAAAAGCTGGAGCCATGAATATCCAGATTGAGGAAGTCACGGAATGGCCAAGATGCAATGCAGTAAAAGGTCTATTAATATACAAAGAAAATGAAAAGCCCTGTACCAAGCAAAAGATGTGAAACACTAATCTCAACAGTGAAAAGATTTTTTTTAAACATAAGTCAGCAGCTGCTATACAGTACAAATGGTCAGATTGCAAAGGTCACAATGTGCTGAATTACCTGGATGAGTTTTAATTCAGTGTAAGCCTTTCCTCGTATCCATAATAGCAGGTCACATGGTTCTGATCGATTCGAGTGGTCACATTGTTGTAGTTATCTCCAGGGAGTAGTTAGACAGAAGAAGGCATGTTGGAGTGACGTGAATCCCTGGATCACTTGTGGGTCTCAGCTTTTCACTTCCAGGAGTTTATCAAGCAGGAGTCAGCCAAAATGTTTGAGGAGCAGCACTGTAAGCCTTAAAGGGATTCTCGCCACCTTTATTTTAGGAGAGAGGGAGAAGGACACAGAATACATTAAACAACTGACAACAAAGAGAAACATGAGGACGAGAAGCTAGAGGATGAGGAAGGGGTGATGTAGTTCCAGTCTTAAGCAGAAATGGTATGTGGCAAGCAGGAGAGCACAAATTTCAGAGGATAGCCTCCTCAAAGTAATGAGTATATGGTACTGTATATAGACAGTAACACCTTGCCTTTCATCCATAATGATGCTATTTAGCTTTGATGTAAATTGAGAAGAAAGCATGAACACTGTCTTCATAAAAAAAAAAAAAAGAAGAATGGTGGAGATGGCACAAAGTCCAAGACAGTGGTAATGGATGGCTATGCACTGAATCCACACACACTGGGAAAAACTTTCATTAGTTTATTTTTGGGAAGTCCCATTTTGCAAGCCATCTATAATACAAATTACTCTTTCAAAACACTTGGTATCCCAGCTCACCTTATTTGCAAATTTTAAAAAAAAGGCTCCACATCTTTTCTATATGTGCCAGAAATGGAGCATAGGTTTACATAAATCCACCTCCTGTATGTCTGCCAACACATTTTTAACAATTTCAGTCTGAATGTGTGAGAAAACCCTCCGTTACCCATGGGAGACCTGAAAGGAGGGTATAAAGAAGGAGGGGAGGATGGGTGAGGAAATGGGGACAAGGAACATAATTTATCTAACTGAGAATCTGGGGGAAGCTTTTTTTTATGTGGAAACCTTATAAATAAAGTTTCACCTTCAGCTGAAGGATTCTTGGATAAAACTTTAATTCTTAAAAATCACATTTCTAAAAAAGAGAAAAACACAAAAACACAGAAGAAAAGAAAAGATTTCAGCAGTTTTCACTTGATAGCGATGGGGAGCATGCATGCCGAGTGGTTGCTATGGTGACTGTCACGTCTAGCCGTGCGAAAGGAAGGTGCGGATGGAGGGGTTTCTCTCCCTCTCTCTGGCTGTTACAATAAACTAATAGAAACATCTCCTAAAGCCCTATCCTTGTTCTGCCCTTTCCCACTGGAAAACAGGCAGTCAACATTTGCTGTAATAAATGAATTGCCACACTTCAGGATTCCCATGATAATCAAATAACAGCACAAGCCAAAACATCCAGATTCAGGAAGGACAAAGTGGAACAGAAACCAAATTCCGCCCCCAAAAAGGAAATATCATATTGTTAAGTTTGCACAATATAGTTTTAGATTATAACAAAGTTCCTGGGAAGTACCATGAGAGACTGCTTTAAATCTCATATCGTCTCAAAGTGCATAAATAAATAATATAAGGTCTGACAGTGTGGAGCCAGATCAAGAAAACTGTTGAATAATAGAAGAACCTTCCTGTAATGCAATCAGATGCAGTGCATCACTGAGAGCAAAGGACTGCAAACCGTGAAAGCTGCTAAAAGCAGAATACAAACGTGTACAACTTTGTACGTGTAAAACTGAATTACTGTGAAAAGCAGTAATACATCAAAAATTTTGTGTCAGATACAATATTTAACTCAATCTCTTACGGGGCACATGAAAAAGGCAAAGTATGCATAGTTGTGACAGGTGGGGGGAAATACGATGAAGTGAGTCAGTCAATCGTGCGTGCACATTTTATTATTGTTATTTAAAAAAAATGTCTTGTTCTCCACTACAGCTGCAAAATAAATATCATTTAAACTAAAGCAAGACCAATATAACCAATTGTATTTAGCAAGCCAGGTTGTCCGTGATGACTGCTTACAGCTCTCACTTCGTCAAACAGCGCATGCGATAAAACAGCCCATAAATAATCAGTCGTACTTGTCAGATAAAATATGCTAGGGTACGAAATCATTTGCACACCTAGAGGGGTATAAAATACATTCTGAGCTCAATATGCATTATAAGTAAACACAGCCAAAAGGTCATGTGTTCCACAAAGATACGCAAACAACAGCTCGGCTACTGGGATTAAAAGCAAATAGAGTTAAAACTATAGTCAAACAGGAATATATATAGAAAAGAAACTTAATAAAAAAAATCATCTTCCACTCTGATGTTCATCTCAGCGAGGAACAGATTGTGCAAGTGCAACATATGTGCTTTTCCTGCAGGTGTAAGATTTACAGCTCTGCACCAAATCTCGCATACAGCTGTCATTTTCCCTGCCAAAGCCTGTTAAGTTCAACCCAAATAGAACCAAGGTGACAAACAGCAGGTCAAACACAGATGGACACCAATATGTATGTAGCAGACATCTTTGACTCATCTACCTCTCCAGGGTTGTGGTCAATCAGATTAGAGCATCACACTGAGATTTCCGAATACACTAACACAAATCCAATTATAGAGATAAGCTCTGCGGGCAGCTACTCCCATCACACACACACACACACACACACACACATACACATAGAATGAGAGAGGAGAGAGATGTCACTTCACCCTAGCTGCTATCGGGCCCCAGCATCAGTCCAGCACAAAAGTCCTCTCTGACCTGCCACTATGTGTCACTTCCAAAACACAAAGCCTCTATGAACAGTTCACAACTTTCCCAAAGACTGATACAGACTGATTCATTTCCAAGCAATAAGGAAAATATGACCTTTGTGTCACGGTTCTGGGTCAGTTTGACCCAGTATTTTGAGTTGTTATGTTTTGGTTCATTTTTGAATGATGGATTGTTCTTTATGTTTCTCTGATGCTTTGTTGGGTTTTATGATGAATCTGTGTTTCAGTTATTTTGGTGTGTTTTTGCATTATGGATTGTTTTCTTATTCTCTTGTAGTGCTTGTGGTGATGATGATGATGATGATGATGATGATGATGATGATGATGATGATGATGATTTTCATGTTTCTGTTTATCCATGTTTAAGGATTTGTTGTTTCATGTATAGTTTGAGTTGCATGTGTTATATTCTGTCTGCCTCTCTGTCTGCGTCTTTGTTTAGTGGTTTCTTGTTTCCTGTTTTATTGTGAAGGTCTGTGTCTCATTTGAGTGTGTTCAGTTCTACTGCTCCCCTGTCTCGTTAGTCCAATTTCTCCCAGCTGTGTCTCCCTCCTGTTGCCCATTCCCTGATTACCACCCTGTGTATATTAGCCCTGTTTTTTCCTGTGCTCAGTGTTGTGTCATGCCATCAGACTTGCCTGTGTGTTTCAGTTTCTAGTGATTCAGTGTCAGTTCATGTTTTGTCACCAGCAATAAAGCTGACGTTTTTGAGTTTCAATTTAGTGTCTGAGTCCTGCATTTGGATCCACCTCTCCATCCGCCTGCACACAGAGCCCTGACGCTTTGAGTATTTTCTAAGTGCTACATAATGGAAATTATTAAAAGACGGTGGTAAACTTTAGAAGTTAAGGCCTATAGGAGATGAGAGCAGTTTAGCAGCTGTTTTACAAAGTGTTATAGAAATGTAAAAGTGAGAAGAGTGGCAAGGTGCACTGTGATTTATGGTGTTTAGAGTCAAACTTGAAAGGGACTAAAATCAGCCTTTATGAGAACTGCAGCAGCAGAAACGATAATGAATGGCACTTCAGAAATAAAAGCATGTGTGCCAGCTCTCTGATCTGTTATGAATGGAGCCGTGTCCCTGATTAGCCGTCACCACACTGTTGCCTTAATAATCCAGAGCAAGAGGTCAGGCAGGAATGAAGAGTGTGATTTTGTTATCCGATACTCCCTCGCCTATCTGTGTCACTTCCAAACACACCGGTGGATCTTGGCATCCAGGTTTGATGAGCACCAGTAAGTGGCCCTCAGCCAAAGTAAGCAGGATATGAATGTGATAAGATCATATAGCAGCTCTTCCAAACTTGGCATTTGGAGTTATAATCAAGTATCTCAAAATTTCCTAAAGGGGCCAGTCAGGACTAGATCCTTTACAGACAGACTGTGGATGACCACATTGATACTGATATTTATTTAGTGGACAGCTAAATGAGAACTCTGATTTAATACGCACCTGTGGCTCTCTCAGATCGATAATCAATACCGTGATAGGGCACTAAATTACCCAGAGCTCAGAACAATTGAGCATCTGTGGGGTGAGATGGAAACAATGAACTTAAAGCTGAACTTAATATAGCAGAAAATAGGTTATTTGCAAGATGAGGATTCGCTGAAGCAAGGCCACCTTTAGCAGAAACTAACACTAACCCTGTGTGTTTGGTCTGCCCAGATTTTCCACTTCATGAATGATTATCCCTTCATTTAAACCTTTTATTTGGGTCCCACATTAGAAAGAAAGGGACATAAGTGAATGTAAATATGAAATGCCAAAATGCACACAGAAACCAAAATCAGACAGAACTGAAAGAAAATACAGCATACTTTGTTGAGATATGGGTCACGACCGCTAATTCATTTTTCCTTTGATTTCTGTGGAGATCTTTGGTGTCCTTTCAGATATTAATTTAAGATATTTCTAATCAAATTAGTTTCACAATGACATACGTTGTTTGTTTTTAGAGAAATTTCTGAGCATCTATTGGATGCTTTGCCCTAACAAAGAAAACACAATCAATGGATGAAACCTAATAACTGTATCTGGCTTTTTACATAGGGTAGATCAAAGTTTCCCCTTCTCTATTTGGTGACTGTGGAGTAATGTTAACTAAAAAATATGAAAAAAACTAAAATTCGATGAGGAAAAAAACTTTTATTCAACTAGAATAAAAATACAAATTTAATGTGAAAAAAAAAAGAGAACTGAAAGGATTTTGTGATAGGAGGAAACAAGGAGTCAGGTCAAATTTGTTATCACAGCTCGCCAGATGAGGTGCTGATGGGCACGTTCATTGAGACTTAACTGAAACTAAACAAAATGTAAAACAAAAAGTCAAAATGAAACTAGAACTGTAATACAAATCAATAATAATTCTGTGGTGCCTCAGTTTTCCTGTTCTAAGCTGAGAGAATAGGCAATATATATATATATATATATATATATATATATATATATATATATATATATATATATATATATATATATATATATATTATATATATATATATATATAGCAGCTGGATAGCGTAGTGGTTAAACTACACGCCTTTGGAACAGAGGATCGCAAGTTCGATTCCTGCCTGGGGCGTCTGTATCCAGTAAGGGTCCTAAGGCTAGACCCCCTATGCTAAGCAGACATGAGCGAGACAGATAAATATGAAGGCATGCCGGCTCGGACGTCGCCCGGATCAACAAGGTCCGCGTCAGGTGTTGAGGAACCAGGGCACCCTGACGAAAAGTGGGCTACTGGAACAAGAAGGCATCGGTGGGCAAGGGACGAAAACAGGGCGTTGTTGGAATGCTACTACGCAAGTAACCCCGGCGGAAGGGGCTACATGAATAGGATGAGGGACCTATGGATTCTTCGATACCCAACATCCACAATGACAGCGAAACAACTAGTAGCTCAGTGTTCCAACATTCGAAAGAAGGGACTGCTCTCACAGCTAGAGATTGACGAGGTACAACACAAATGCTACGGCAAGGAGGAGTCAGGACGCCAGGTCAGGGGGGAGATATCATCACCCCCACCCGAGATTGGGTACATAGCCCCAAGTGCGATAGGAGAAGGATCATTGAGTGCGAGAGGAACTGACCTGAAAAATAGGATCATGGCCAAGCTTGAAACCTGGATCCCCCGTAGCCGGTTACCAAGATTACGTGAAGTACCCTCAGAAGGTCTGCTAGATGATGTTAATGCAGCACTACGGGCAATACCTACAACCACGATTACCGACACTAACAAGCTGATCTACAATACGGCAGCAGTGATCAGTGAGATGCTTGGCTACAAGTTGAACAGCCACAAGGGGCAGTACCCTCCATGGAGAAGGAGGCTAGAGGGCAAGATCAAAGTAGCACGGAGGGAGGTTAGCCAACTAACAGAGTTGCAGAAAGGTGCGACAAATAAGGTGCCTAAGAAATACAGCAAGCTGTCCATACCTGAGGCCTTGGAAACTGCCAAGCAAAGACTCACAGCCTTGGCCAGCCGCTTGAGGAGGTACACCAGAGAGATAGAAGGCAGGAGAATAAACCAGCTGTTCTCCACAGAACCAGCAAAGGTGTACTCTCAGTGGCAAGGGAACAATAAGAGAACAGCACCACCAAGGCTGGAGACGGAGCAATACTGGAAGAGCATATGGGAGAAGGATGCAACCCATAACGGCAATGCTCAGTGGCTAGTGGATCTGAGGGCAGACCACAGCGACCTCCCTGAACAGGGTCCAGTAACCATCACAGTGGCAGATATCCAAGAAAGGGTCTCCAGTATGAAGAGTTGGACAGCACCAGGGCCCGACATGGTTCACGCCTACTGGCTGAAGAAGCTGACTGCACTCCACGAGCGTCTGGCAGCACAAATGAACCAGCTGCTAGTTAACGAGAGACACCCGGAATGGCTAACCGAAGGTCGGACGGTCCTGATCCCCAAGGACCCCAAGAAGGGAGCGGTCCCCTCCAACTACCGACCAATAACCTGCCTCAGTACTACATGGAAGCTCCTGTCAGGCATCATATCGGCTAAGATGAACAGGCACATGGGTCAATACATGAGCGGGACACAGAAAGGAATTGGCAAGAATACCAGAGGTGCAAAACACCAGCTACTGGTAGACAGAACAATCAGCCGAGACTGCAAGACCAGACTGACCAACCTGTGCACTGCCTGGATTGATTACAAGAAGGCCTATGACTCAATGCCCCACAGCTGGATACTGGAATGCCTAGAATTGTACAAGATCAATGGGACCCTAAGAGCCTTCATCAGGAACTCAATGGGGATGTGGCGTACAACACTAGAGGCCAACTCCAAGCCCATAGCACAAGTTACCATCAAGTGCGGGATCTACCAAGGAGATGCTCTGTCCCCACTGCTGTTCTGCATAGGCCTGAACCCCCTCAGTGAGATCATTAACAAGACTGGCTACGGATACCGACTACGGAACGGAGCAGTTGTCAGCCACCTCCTGTACATGGATGACATCAAGCTGTATGCCAAGAGTGAACGAGACATCGATTCACTGATCCACACTACCAGGCTATACAGCAATGACATTGGAATGTCGTTCGGACTGGAGAAGTGTAGTCGGATGGTAACAAAGAGAGGGAAGGTAGTCAGAACTGAGGGGATTGAACTACCAGAAGGCAACATTGCAGACATAGAGGACAGTTACAAGTACCTGGGGATCCCGCAGGCAAATGGGAACCATGAAGAGGCCGCTAGAAAGGCTGCAACCACCAAGTACCTGCAGAGGGTCAGGCAAGTCCTGAGGAGTCAGCTGAATGGTAAGAACAAGATCCGGGCCATCAACACATACGCCCTGCCCGTGATCAGGTACCCTGCTGGGGTAATAGGCTGGCCAAAGGAGGAGATAGAAGCCACTGACATAAAGACAAGAAAGCTCCTGACCATGCATGGAGGGTTTCACCCCAAGTCCAGCACCCTGAGGCTGTACGCTAAGCGGAAGGAAGGGGGCCGGGGACTGGTGAGTGTCAGCACCACAGTCCAGGATGAGACAAGGAACATCCAAGAATACATTGGGAAGATGGCCCCAACTGACCGAGTGCTCAGTGAATACCTCAGGCAGCAGAAACCCAAGAAAGAGGAGGGAGACGAGGAACCATCATGGAAGGACAGGCCCCTGCACGGTATGTACCACCGGCAGATAGAGGAGGTGGCTGATATCCAGAAATCCTACCAGTGGCTGGACAAAGCTGGACTGAAAGACAGCACAGAGGCACTAATCATGGCAGCACAAGAACAAGCTCTGAGTACAAGATCCATAGAGGCTGGGGTCTATCACACCAGGCAAGACCCCAGGTGCAGGCTGTGTAAAGATGCCCCAGAGACAATCCAGCACATAACAGCAGGGTGCAAGATGCTAGCAGGCAAGGCATACATGGAACGCCATAACCAAGTGGCCGGCATAGTGTACAGGAACATCTGTGCCGAGTATAACCTAGAAGTCCCGAGGTCAAAATGGGAGATGCCCCCAAGGGTGGTGGAGAATGACCGAGCTAAGATCCTGTGGGACTTCCAGATACAGACGGACAAAATGGTGGTGGCTAACCAACCGGACATAGTGGTGGTAGACAAACAGAAGAAGACGGCCGTAGTGATCGATGTAGCGGTTCCGAATGACAGCAATATCAGGAAGAAGGAACACGAGAAGCTGGAGAAATACCAAGGGCTCAGAGAAGAGCTCGAGAGGATGTGGAGGGTGAAGGTAACGGTGGTCCCCGTGGTAATCGGAGCACTAGGTGCGGTGACTCCCAAGCTAGGCGAGTGGCTCCAGCAGATCCCGGGAATAACATCGGAGATCTCTGTCCAGAAGAGCGCAGTCCTGGGAACAGCTAAGATACTGCGCAGGACCCTCAAGCTCCCAGGCCTCTGGTAGAGGACCCGAGCTTGAAGGATAAACCGCCCGCAGGGGCGTGCTGGGTGTTTTTTTTTTTATATATATATATATATATATATATATATTTATATTGTGTGTGTGTGTGTGTGTGTGTATGTCTTCTTGACCATGTCTACATGCCTAAAAGCATTGAGTTGCTGTCACATGATTGGCTAATAAGAGATTTGCATTATCCTTAACAAGCCATTTAATATGTGTACCTAATAAAGTGGCCGGTGACTGTGTGTACACACATATGCACATATACACACAGACACGTCTGTGAGTAAAATTTACATTTTAAATGAGCAAACTGTTTATATGACTCTTTTTAATTGTATTTCATTCGCCTAAGCACCTTAAATTATGGATTGAATTGTGCATTTAGCCCGTCTGTAACAGCAAAAAAAAAAGAAAAGAAAAAAAGGATCAGTCTGGACAGCCCGTCAACCAAATTTTCAGCCACACAACCCAGACACAACGTGACAGACATAACAGCTGCCCAAAAAACCTTTACAAATCCTCAGTTCATTATAAGTACAGCATGTAAAAACAGTTATTATTTAGCCTTCTATCCAATAATCCGACACACATCGCCACAGTGGCAGTGTCTGTCTTCCCTTCCTCCTCTCACATCCTTCCCAAAGTTGCCCTCCCAGGAGCCTGGGAGCACCTCAGACAGAACTGGGTTAAGATTATACAAGATCCCAGCTGAGAATTCCCTGCAAAATATAAACTCCGTGAACCCCAAGTGGTAAATATTCATGAGAAACAGAGAAACAGTGGTATTCCAGCACGAGAGGGAGCAAACACATCACCACACACAGGCATCTACAAACCATCTTCTAGTACAGACAAAGCCTAAAACAACCGTGAACAGTAGACTGACATTATAGGGCATGTAAGAAACATATACACCTACACAAGGGAGGAAAAAAACTCTTGAGGATTTCTCATGCTGTGTGTGTGTGTGTGTGTGTGTGTGTGTGTGTGTGTGTGTGTGTGTATATATATATATATATATATATATATATATATATATATATATATATATATATATATATATATATATATATATATATAACGGTATATATATCTGGCTACAGCACAAAAGCCACAAGTCATGTCTATCTGCGCAACCTTGTCTGGGAACTGAGATGTTTCACATGCTAGAGAGGAAAAAAACCACCAACGCCTACACGTTTTTCGCAAGAAAACTGCCAAAAATAGGGAGTGGGAAGGAATTTTTAAAATGTCTAGCTGTGATTTAATATATAACAATAACTGTTCATTTATCCACTTTACACTGTTGCTACTGAAAAAGGGGGAAAAAAAACATAGTTCAGGCTGTCTATCAGATGCCAACATAAAGATATGGATCAAATCAAATCAAAGTATCCAGTAAAGAAAGTCTCAAAAGAATAACTAGTCACTATTTTTAATTAAATTTAAAAAAAAAACAAAAAATCTTATGTAATCATCTGTGGTTACTGCGGGGGGGAAAACCATATGAGTGTGTACGTGAGCCTTGTAAAAGTCTTTTAAATGATTAGTAAGAGGCACAAGTGCTATATTTATATCTAATCTGCTGCATGTCTAGAATACCTTTCACAAAACTAGTGAAAGGTACATTCTTGATGTGGTGTGCACGTACATAATCCTATCCAAAACCTCAACACCACTGTCCAGCTTGTGGGGTAAATCTAACTCTTTTGACCACTGGTCAGGAGTACTCCCCAAGCATCACATCACTGTCATTGTATGCAGCCGACTCAGAAAACCTGCAGTCCACAAGCAGGAAGAGAAACAACAGATCATATCCTGTGTGTGAACTGTGGTTTACAGCAAAAAGTGGGTGGGGGTGTGTAAAATTAGCTGGACTGTGAGAACTAAAAAGAGTGAGGTTGAAAGAAGAGACAGAATGGCCAATCAGATGAAGGAACATAAAAGAACATGGGGAGGAAAAGCGCTAGAGCCATTATTGGTTCAGCTTTGAGTGACTGTTGAGTGTAAAAACACTGACTAAACTAACACATCTCTGCCTCAGCATTGGCTCAGCTGTACAGCATATGAAGCCACGTTATAAAACCGAATAGCTCAATAAAACTGTGTACTTTTGAGCTATGACAGTAATATTTATTTGTGGGTGTGCCACACAGTCATAGGCCAAGAATTAGTTGTCTAAGATTACTCATGTTGTAATAAAATCGAGTTAAAAAATACCAGACGAGTGACAAAAAAAAGGCTAAATTGTTCCAATACACACAAGCAAAATCCTAGGGGTTTAAAATTTACAGACGTTTCATCATAATGATCCACTTACCTCAGAAGGAAAAAATAGCTTGACTTTTAGCTGCTACATACTGCACAATGTTCACCGTGTATACAGGCTGCATACAAAGGCTGTATATAACAGCTTGTACATTTTTTGTAGCATCTAGTTTAGCGTTACAGCCAAAGTCATCATGGTTTTAGAAGTAATGAACATATTGTAAGCTTTCTTAGCAATGAGCATATATAGACTGTGTGCAAACATTTTTTCTGGCTTTTCTACAAACATGGACGTCATTTGGGTTTGCTATGCTTTTGGAGACAGACTCAACTGGCCATTCAAGTTAGTACACTTAGTGTTACCAAGTGGGTGCAAATATTCAGTTTATTACTGCAATCTGGGTGAAAAAAAGCTGTCTGCTGCAGTTAAACCAATGCCACAAGAACGCTTAAACTTTTTAAAGTAAAGTTTTATATAATGTGATCGATTGTTTATATAAAAGGTTCTGCTCATAGGCACTTAAATGATTTCCTGCTTGGATACCGATTGATCTAATTGGCCTCTTCTGGATGTGGCCCATCTTTCCTCTGTCTAAGCTAAAAAGATGAAAGAACAGCTGTGGAAAGCATGGTGTAATAACCTGCAAACTTAAAAGCACTCAAGTCAACTGTGGGATCACCATGCAACAGCTGGACACCCCTATATGGTCCTAACCAAAGTGTGTTTTCAGACAGGAAGTAGGAGATGATGGAAAGAACATCCTGGAAATCTAAGTCAACAGGATATGGATGATTTGCAGGATAACGTTCAATGCACTCAGGAGCAATGAGTAGCCTGAAAAAAAGTTCTGAAACCTCTTTGAATCTTTTTCTTCAAAAGCATCAAATCAGCTGATCTGGTTTCGAGCAAAGCACAAGTAAATATTGCAATCTAGTCATCAGACGGAGATAACCTTGCATCCCCCACCCTACTCTCCTTCCAGGAAGGAGTGATGTAAATGTTCTGTAGTGTGATCACTTGACATGCAACATGAAACGTGTAGGAGGAGATCTGCCCCAGCCTCGAGGGCTAGCAGATCAAATATGCAGGATGCATGGACCACAATGTCAATAATCCTGAAAATAAAAATAATGATAGTGTTGCATCCTGATATCCCAAACAGACCTGAGAGATTTCGGCCTAGTTCTTCAGGGTATAGCATTTACTGGTTGCCACAACTTAATTAATATCAGAAATAGGATTTCTTCTTGGATTGCAAATCATACAGATGCTCAGATTACAGAAGCAAAGCCACGGCATGTTACTTTATGCTGTTTTTTTTATCTGTGTTGCAGTGACCTACAGGGAAACAAAGAGGTGGGAGAGGGGCTGCTGTACCCTCTTTAACAGGTAACAGGAAATTGGCCATTCAGCATATCAGCTACATTAGCTGCTCCAGTCAGCCTGCAGACTGATGGATGGCAAGTCACACTCGAGCTGCGACACCATTGATTTCCTCCTCATAAAACCCAAGACTGCTGATTCAAGATAATGCTACATTTTTAAAGGCTTTGCTGTGATATTGCTGTGATAAATTCAGAAGATTAAACTGATAAACAAGCTCAGACACACTAACCAATGAGATTTATTTCCAGTATAGTGATTTATTTGTCTGGTGCTGTTCATTATTTATTTACAGTCTATCATCAAATGTGTACTTTCATTTCTAGTGTGCTTTCCGCTGACTTCTAAAGAGATTATTCACAAGGCTGGAACATTCCTGCTATGAAACACTGGTGTTGTTGTCAGTAAACTGGAATGTTTCCTAGTAATAAACATATCGAGAGCCTTCATATTGTGTACTCCCAGTGAAGTACAGTCCCACTTAATGACATTTTTCACAGTACTTATCATGTCACAAAGTATTATGCTTCCACCGAGCTTCCACCGATTAAAAACGTCTTAATATTATCAGAAATATAACACAATACTTTGATTTTTACAGCACAATAAATGAGTGAACTCAGTGGTATTGGTCGTCTCCTTACTGCAGTGGTCTTGGTTTGATTCCAGGCCTGGTCAGTGCTGCATGCCGCCCTCACCCTCTAAACCATTTCCAGAAACAAAAAAGGCAGTATGTGGTGAGTGCAGACACTCTTTATACAAGCACCACAGAAGCTTGAGGTTCACTTCCTGACAGCAAGAACATGAGCTCATTTGTTTGCTGTGTTTCATGTAGAATACAGTGCAGTTCAGTGTGCGTTTCATTTTCTAGTGCATGGACAGTTTTTGTGGTTGCAGGTTTTGAGTCGAGTAAAAATGCCATTTATTTGATTAAGGGAGACTTGTTGTTGTTGGATGCTCGTAATAAAAACAGCCAAAGTTTAAAATAATGTAGACGTGATCGTCGTGAGCTAACTCAGTCTTCATACTGCTTTGAACGCTCTGTTCAGGCATTCTTTTTGTTCATTGCGCTCTTTAACATTACTGCGTGTGGATAGCTTAATTTGGTCAATGGTTCCCTTAAAGGGTAAACGGGTTATTTTGAATCATGAAAATATGCTTTAGTGGAGTTTAACAAAAAAAATAGGTTAAATATGACCTTTTATTCTCAATTTTAAGTGTGGAAAGCCGTTTTTATGAATACCAACGTGAAAACATATTGTGGCTAGGCACAGTGTTATTACTAAGTTGTACCCAGTCATCAGTCTTGGCTTTATTAAATAGGATGTTATAGGTTGCGGGCTTGTCAGACAGTCATGCTATCTGTCACAGGGATTACTGGTGTGAATCGTTGCGAAGAGCTGTAAACAAAAGGCCCCACGTGCACAGCTCTGAGAACAGAAGATAAGAAAGTGTAGGAGGGATTCTGGTTGGAGGGGGGGTTACTGATCACTGTGCCAAGCTAGGAGCTGTGTGATGGATTTCGCACACATCTTCTCATCTATCTCTGAATCCCTTTGTGATGAACAAAAAGCAAAAGAGCCCCCTTCTGAGTGCATTCTGATGAAGAGGAGCACTATTTTACCATTCATGTCATTTGCCCTCAATGCACATTGTGCATGGGTAAGCAAACACACCCCGTGGTGCTACGGGGTACAATTAATGTTTTTCAGGCACATGGGTCTCATGCTGGAATATTTTCAGGAATGGAAGAAAACCAAGGACATGAAGCATTTCTCAAAGCTGCTAAAATTCAAAGTGAATCTATGGATATATCTGGCAAATCCAGCAACAACATAGAGGTGCATTGTCTGTCGGTATCGGCAAGTGCAGCATCTTGGCGGTACAAAAATCTGAACAGAGTAACGCTTGCCAAATGACATAAGCTGAAAGCAAGCCCCCTCCATTTTTAGAATTAGTGACATTACACAAGCAAATAACAACAGAGATGCCATGTCAGCCTCTCTGGAGGGTCAAAAATGCACGGATTAGACTGTCATTAATACTGAATCTGGATTATAACAATCCTGAGGCAGCTCAACTGCCACAGATTACTTCTATCCCAGCAAGGGCAATGACAGACAATGGCACTTTTTGTTCTCCTAGAACTGACAGTACCGCACAGTAACAAAGAGAGACTCATTTCTAATAGGGTCAGGAGTGATTAGACAAGCGGCAGAACTGGCAGCTCATAGAGAGACCCAAGATCTCCCAAAATCCACTAGTATCAGACAAGATTTGTCAGATCGATTGATGACCTAACTACAATTAGCCTATTAATGCAGCTTGCCGTTGTAAAACAAGTTAAATTATCAGCCTACCCTTTGAAGATGTTTTATTACAACATGACGCTGTAGTGGAAACAGATTTAGTATTAACACAACACATCTTTGCAGGACCACTTAGCTTTGATACAAATGGCACCCGTCTGTCTAGACATCATCACATATCTTGTGATGACAGCCCACCCATTTTGGCTATTGTGATTGCAGTCATGCTTTTGATGCATTATTTATTAGCCTCCCACAAAAAAGTCTAAGAATTTTACCCTCAGTTCTAATAAACTGAACCACAAATTTAAACGCTGAAGCTGATTACAGTGTCGTAACGCAGTTGTTTACTTTTCTACATCTTTAAAGCTCAGAAATATAAATGACACAAAGGTCGCCTTTACAAAGTATTGTGTTGTTCTGGCATAAACAGCACCCATTTTCCTTTCTTATGGCTTCAAAGAGACATGTAAGAAGAGGGAACTGGGAACAGGATAATCTCTAGCATTAAAACAAACTCTTGTTCTAATATCTGGGACTTCATTAGCATTCTTTCACTCAAACTAAAAGGCGTTGTTTCAGTGGAAGACACAAGATAGAAGGAAACAAAGTGGAGATACAAAGGGTATCAGAGGGAGTTGGTACAAAAAAAGGCATGAAAATCTAAAGCCTGAGGAGGTAAAGAGGGGGAAGTGAGACAATCTCAGAAACAGACAGAGAGAGACAAAAAGAAGGAAAGAAAGAGGGAATACAGATCAGTCAGTGTGACCTGTCCTTGCCCCACAAAAACAAATGACATCAGGGTGGCTGCCAATCAGCTGATGTGACTCAGAGAGGCTGTCAGAATTCACTCCAGCTTTATTTTCCTGTTCCTGACACTTCCCTGTAACTTTTATAAAAAGGAGACAAATGGGTAACTGTAATCACACTGCACATTATTGTAAACTGAACTCAGCTAACAGTGTTTTAATTACTGAATTTTTAAAAATCTGCCTTCTGATAGAATCTAATTGTTTCATTACAATAAAAACCCACAGCCTTTTTATTCTTTGTGCAAAAATATAGCTTATGTAAACCAATCCGGCAACCGTTTCACTCCAATTCATGCGCAGACACATTAACAGCGAGAAAAAAATGCAATTACTCTGGTTAATGTGGCTTGCTTTAATTAGACGCATCTTTGGTGACAATGCAAAAACCATCACAAATGGCAGCGCACCAGGAATTCTCAATGACTGCCATTTAGAAGCCGACAATCTCACCGTCCTCTTATTGAGTGGAATCACTGTTTAGCTTTAGAGCAAACCAGAGATGAGAGGCCGGCTTTTGTTTACTCTTGTAAGGAATCAAGGACACAGCATTTCTAACGTTTTGTGCAAATCATCACAGAAGCTTGAAAAGTGACAATTATTCAGGCAAGGCTTAGCAAAACGATCCATTTTTGTTGCATTCTGAACTTTTAGCAATTTAATCGTAAATATCAGATCTGTATATTTGTGTTATTATTTTGTAGCTCGACTATGAGTTTATCTGAAAGTTCAAAATTTGATTGTGTATAAATGAGATGTGAACAAAACCCTTTGTTTAAATTGGAAAGGGAAATCCTCTCAGTGCTACACACTGGGGAATGCAGATATAGAAAAAAATCATTTCTTGTGAGAACCCAGAGGTTGAAAGTAAAACATGCCCCTGCTAATCAAGTTCTCCTCTGCTCCAGAACAACAATTTGAACACGTTTTAATAGTCGGTTTCTATAGAAACAGATCAATGCTGATTTCAATGATAAAATGCAGTTGAAGCCCTTAAGAGAAAGTTTTACTATTGCAACATCTTTCACTAGAAATAAAATACAAATTAATCAATTCTGTAATCCACTGCGCCTGAATTAACATTTCAATGAATACAGTAGGGGGCATCATTTCCTTGAATGAAAAAGGTTTTTTTTGTTTTTTTTAAAAGCAAACGCCTGAATCAGCAACTTTAACCGTCTTCTAATGATATGCAGTGTGTTTGAGAGTGAGATAGATGATGTGCTACAGATATCTCATCTATACTTGACAAACTGGGTGTGCAAAAGTGAAAGAAAGTCTAGTGATAAGGGCCCACAGTAGAATATATTTACTGCATATTAGTAAATCCAGACAGCAAAACTGTGTGTAATTATGACATATTTAGTCTCCTTAAACAATGTAATTTGGAAGTGTGAGTGACAATTAAACTCTCTAAACTTTAGAGAGACCAGCATATGCCATTTTCAAATACGGACTGCAGCCCTGAACTATTCTAGATGTCACCCAACAGAGGTGCTGAGGTGTGAAGATGTGAGAAAGCAAATGTCACGTGAGGTTTGATTGGACATCAAACGGTCTTCAATCTGCAAGCTCCCCAGCACCAAAGAGTGCGTGTAAGCCAACTGAACACAATAATTAATTATCAGTTGAATTACCAGTGAGAAAGCAATGTTGTGTGCGCAGTTTCCTGCACATCGTCTTGCCAGAACTATCACCTAAACCAAAACTGAAAGTTCATGTGTGAAAAAGAGGTTGTTCGATTTCTTATTTTGATTTCTCAGCAATCAAACTACTGTAATGTCAAATTTAGAACAGGGAAAGTTGCAACTCTTCACATTTAAAAGCAAATATTTGTGCTTTTTGTGCAATAAAGACGTCAAAATTGGTTCCTTATAAAAATGCTTATGGGGCATATGTAGATTTGCCAAGTGCTAACTAACTGTATACATAATTCTCCCAAAAAAAACCCACAGAAATGAATTCAGGATCAAAATGTAAAAAGGCTGGCATCCCCATGACGTCTCTGGGGGAGGGAACCCGGAAACAGAAACCCCCCGTTGACATCACCCCAGCAGGATTTAAAGGAAACCTAATTGGACATATGCAAATGAAAGATGTGTTAAAAATTCCTCTTTATCATTGGGGGATGCATTTTGGCACCAGTTACCATAGCTCCATAAATTTCATCTTCCCCAGCTTGGGCTTGTTGTATGATGTCAAATGTGCATCCACTCCCTATTTTCTTTCTCTCTGCGTCTTCATTTCCCTTCACAGCGTACACCCAACCCCCTTCCATATTTTGACAAGAATCAATTACAGACACAGGAATGCAGGATGAAATGTGTGGCCTGGAGCATGTAGGATTTTATATCAGACCCCACACCGGTATGGTAGTAACGACAAGGGTGGGGAAACTATAAAAACAACCCTCTGCTTCACCTTGATTACCACGCTAACGTTTCCAGTAGCTTGATATTTCTGGTAGCCAGAAGTATCAAGCTACTGGACGTGCACTAATGAAAAACAACCAAGCAGATATGTAGGAGTTTTGGCTTTTTTACAGGATTAAAGTGCACAAGCGCCGAAGGACCAAACACCTGCTGGTGCAGCTACACATGAGAAACAGTGTGCCACTCAAGCTGAACATGATGAAAATGGACTCCAACTAGTCTGCACTAATGAGTTTTTGCAATGAAGCTGAAGGCATCTCTATGGCTAACTAAGCAGCTAACTAGTCCCCTGCTGTGGCCCAGCTGCTGGATGCGATAGTACAGCGATGAACTGGCAGAAGTACAGAGCTCTTTTTATTTATTTCCTCTTGTAATTTAGCCAAGTTGGACAGACATCACTGATGGCTCAGAGCGCATGTGTCAGATTTGGTTCAAAATGCTGCTCAGCACACAACAGACTCAACATTTACCTCGTATCAGATTCGGCCCAGCAAATAAACACCGCAGCAATGCAAAAAAGGTTAGCATTTCTTTGATGGCATGCTGTGCTTCAAAGAAAACCAGCAGTCCTAGCCTCTCTTGTCTTCCTCCTCATCTTACAGTAGGCAGTCATAAAAGACTGCAAATGAGGGGGTTTCTCAGTATGTTCAGAGAGCAAGGCATTTTCCCTCTCAAGGGAAGACAGATCTGATGATCAAATCCTTTCCTGTCTCCTTGTTGAGCCCCTCTCTCTGCAACGGAGCGCATTTCCCTCTCTAATGCCAGCCATGTGTCACCCACTACTGCCAAACTGTTTTGATAAAAAGCCTAACTGCTGAATGTAGGAAACAAGGAAACAAATA
Organism: Rhamphochromis sp. 'chilingali'; assembly: GCF_963969265.1. NCBI lineage: Eukaryota > Metazoa > Chordata > Actinopteri > Cichliformes > Cichlidae > Rhamphochromis > Rhamphochromis sp. 'chilingali'. The sequence goes on along the minus strand of NC_137950.1, from coordinate 21,122,030 downwards.
TTAGATAAAATCCATATGTTCAATATCTAAAACAATAGAGTGGTATAACAATGATGAAAAGCAAACAAACACCCTTTTCCACTTCTTTTAATGCATTTAAGCCACAAACATCCCCAGGGAAAATAATATAAACTGTGAAGCATAAATGAGGTCGTGTTTTCAAGTAGGACGAATGACATTTGCAGCCGAATAACAAATTTGTTATTTTGCAAAAATAGGCCATATAGCGTAGCAGCATTAAAAATACATACCCCTATGGTGTATATTTGTCTTTTGCTTAGTCTCCAGATGCAGAGAGAATGAACGTGGGGAGGAAGAAGTTTCGAACAATCCTCAGTTCACCAGCGGTAAAATAGACGTTTGTGTGAAGAGCCACCCACTGACTAGGCTTGGCCCACAAAGAGACTCACTGTGAAACTCGGCCCTGAGACACATCATTATTATGATCACCCTGATCTCCAACCTCATTTTACTCCTTGCCATGATTCTCCATGAGAGAAACCACTCTGCTTTTTGATGACTGACTGTGATCCCTGCTCCCTGTTAACTGCCACACAACTATCTAGCTCTATGAGACATTATGAAACAGGCAGGCCACGAAAGCAAGCCGCCAAATACAGGAGGAAGCAGTCTGCTAGCACGCATTGCTCACTTATTATCACCATATGTTGCAATCACTGTATCTCCAGGGCTTGTAGTGCATCAGTGAGTGAGGTTGTTATCAGCTCTAGAGCAAATGAAAAGCATTTCCTTTACATCCAAGTTGTTGGCTCTGGAATACGATATGCATTTTTTGAAAATGATGAAATGTCATTAGAGGGGGATGCCTTAGTTTTACTTTCCATACAACAGATTTTTTCAGAATAAAAGCATGCTTTTCCTAGCCAACAGAATGTATTTAAACTAATGACATATGAAAAAAAATACACCAACATAGTGTTGTTTTGTTTTTTATTCTCACAAAAAAACATCTTTTTGAGAAAAGGTGCAGACAGAGCTGAAATAACTATCTAATCTACCAATCAAGACACTGAATCAGCAACCATTTTAGCGATCAGTTAACAAACTGAATCATATTTTAAGCAAAAAGGTCAAACATTTGCTCTTTCTAGCTTCTCCTCTTTGAGGCTTTGCTGATCCTCTTTCCATTTTTCTGTTTTATATCAATAAACATCGGAGGCATGATCTAAAAGACAAAGTCACATTGTAATTTGTATTTTGTGTACCAACATTCTGAAGCCCTGAGTTTAGCTATTTGACTGTTGCCCACCACATTTGGATGCAAACATTTGACTGACTGTAGCACTTGGTAGCTGAATTGTTAGCAAGATGCATTCTTTACTTCGTATAATATTAAATCTTTATTCTGGTGTGTGGCTACCTTAATAGGTTGCTACCACTTGGCCAGGCAATGTAATTCTGAAACACATCACATTGCCTGGCCAACTGGTAGCAACTTGTAAAGGTAGCCACATACCCTGAATCATATTCTTCTTTCTATTTTATTGTAACTTTTAATTGTAAGTTACAAAATAAACATCATGTTGTATGAAAAAGACTTTTTATTGAGCATATAAATGTATAAAGAAGGTGTTTACTGAAGTTATCATTTGTGAGATATAGCTACTTTTTGTAAAGTTTATAATGTAACCCAATGTTTATTTTAGGTACCCAGCATTTAAAAATAACAGATATTTAGCTTAAACACAACAGTTAACCTGCTGATTGAAAATAATGAGTAGAAGTCAAAATAACCAGTTATAGTTTTATAATATCACGAATAAACATTTTTAAATTAGATTCTTAACTTTTACAGCGATGCGATTTGTGGTTCTGTGGCTTGTCTCCACTTTTGTATCTCACTTGGCATCGAAGCTGACAGTAATTATGAAAAACAAATGTCCTTTCATTGTAAGCAAATGGTGTAGATGTGGCTTTGTCTGTGACTGAGCACAAAAAAGCTTTGGCAGCGTTTGGGGGAGTGTTATTGTTGACAGTGTGCTTTCCCAGTGGGAAAACATACTGCATGACCAAATGTTGCAATGATCAGACACAGACAGTACGGCACAGTTTTGCTCATTAGCATAAAAATCTTTCTGGATACAAATCAAGAGAATAGACATGGAATTATGAGCTGCAAGTCATTCAAAACACTCTAAAGTCTAAATGTTTCAGCAGTTATAGATTAGATTTCCATAGCTGAAGGTCAGTGGGACAAAGTCATGTCATGGCACGTATTTTCTTACATAGATGAATCAATGCAAACTACCCCCTAGAGCACGATGCCTTCTATACTCTCACATCTAAATTATTATTGATGCCTTTGCAAACTGGTGATTTATTTTCTAATGGAAAACATCTCATGTGATAACACCTCAAACAGCTATAAGCACATTTTTGAGGAGCAGACCAGTGATTATATTACCCTGTAGAATTGTTACAGAAAGGCTGGAGTGAAAATATAGCACATGCTTCATGCTTATCAGCACAGACTACATGTTGGCTAACCCCTGACTGTTGTTTCACTGCAGCATCGAACTGCTGAAACTCATTTCAACACAATCATCATAGTCAAAAAAAGAAGAAGCCTCGACACTATCCAGCCTCCCAAAGTCAAAAGTTAAAAGGTGCTTTTAATGAACGAGATCCAGCCTTGTTCTACACTCCACATCTTTTCAGCTCGACACAAAAACTGACAACCCAGATATTGAATTAATGCTCGTCTCTGTCACTGGAGGCCTTCGTGATGATCAGCACATTTGCAATTTTTACAAGTCTCAGCATACCAATGTTAAAAAGAAACCCAGGAAAGGCTGTGACTCTGAAGGAATAAAATAACAGCGTGACTCTGATTTTTTTTCTTCACATAGTCAGCTAATAAAAAATTACTTGTGTGTTAAAATAGTTGTTCTGTAGTTGTTGTGAAGCGATCAAAGAAAATAAGCCATCCTTTTAAATTACCCCATTGTATTTGGGTGAAATTGTTTGCTGGTGTTATTCCAGTGCCGTCAAACTGCATCATATTTCTGAAAACACACAATGAAAATATTGAAGGACTGACATAATGATCACAAACAACTCCCTGTGCAGCAGCCTTGAAAGAATGAATAGGAAATGAGCTTCTTTAGTAAGCATCCATTATTCATTAAGCACTGTATTCCTCCATGTCGACACCCTCTGTAGTGACACAGCCAAACCATTATTTCCTTATTCTCACCATCACTCACTCTTTCTCTCGCACCAGTTACACCCAGCTTTCATGTTATCGCCATACGATCAGCACCCAAATGCTTTACACTAGATAAACTCTACAACACGCAACAACTAGTAAACTAACTGCACTTGATGTTAGCTGAAAGAGTAGCACCCGGCAATAATGTTTTAGTAAAGACAAGAGCCACTGCAACTGAGCAGTTTATGGCGATGCAAAAGAAAGGCTATTGCATATGCTGACATATTGCAGAGAATAAACCTACCTGACATTATACAGGACTGATAACATAAGTCACAAGATCGTGTGAGCCCTTTGTAAATTGTGCTGCAGAAGAGATGAGATAAGTTAATCATGCTTTCTATATGCGCTATCATCACATGCGACGCAGCCACTTTTAGACTCAATTAAAAGCCACTTAAAATGCATCTAAGCAAAAATATGGAAGTTCAGTACAGGTTGAAATTTAAAAAGAAGGTAATTCCAGATACTATTTAGAAACATCACTAATCTCCACACACAGACAGGGGGAAGGTTCAGTTTTGCGTTATTCTTTTTCTTTTTTTTTAACTCTGGAGACATTGCACATTATCATAAACATCGAGCTATAATGGAATGTGTAGGTGTAACATCTGTGGACCCAAGATGACTGCATCTTGAATCACGCTAAGAATAAACAAACGAGCCTGGAAAGATATCCTCAAAAGCCGAGTCTTTTTTCTTCTTAGCTGCCAATGTGAACCCAGCCTCTACGCTGCCCTTTGTTTTCCATCAAAAATCTAATATTTGTTTTTCCAAGTCATCCATTCGGATAAAGTAAAATGGACTGAACATGTTTTAAGCCAAGAGCGGTATATGTTTGCTTTCCCTTCAGCTAAGTCACGCCACAGTGTGCAGGGAGTTAATCTCTTCTGGGCTCCACCCTACCTGCACTGAGCAGGTCACCGATTTAGGAAGCCATTTTTCAGCTAAAAATGCTTAATTTTTATGTTAGAATCATATCTTAAGAAACTGGCCAGCTGAGCCTTGTGATTATTAAAAAATACATTTTGTCCATCTGCTGCACTTCCTGCAAAACACAAGCCAGCACCAGCATAAAGACACTTTAAAGATTATAGAAATATGTGTATACCATTGTCCAAAAACCCTGTCATCTAAAAGCGTTGTGGTCTACTTTGTAAAGCTCTTATGTATCAACTTCCATAAACACAACTAAAAAACTATGCGTTGTCTGGGGTAGGTAACACCCGCATTACTACTTGTGGAGTGACATAATTCTGTATGTCCCTGGGCTATATTCTCTTATTCAAACCAGGTGGGCCGAACCTAGTGGTCTGTATCCTAAAATGAATAGTAAGGATCATGAGATGGTTACATAATAATTGTTTTTGCACAAACTCAGTTTTAGTTTCTCCTGAGGCTCCATCTTTGAGGTAAAAAGCTTCCTTACTGATGCTTACAATCCAGGGTCATGCTCAGGATGTAACCTGTGATACACCATCACAAGTAGACATTATTTCATACTAACTGCTAAGTTGTGTTTCCTGTCCTTGAATTTTTCCACTGCTGTTTCTAAGAGCACAAAGCCATCACAAACCCCTATTAAATTAGCAGGCTAAACAGTTTTGCTTGAAAATGACTCACATGATTAATCAGTTATCATTATCATCATGCCAGTGAATAATCATTGTAGGTACACATAATTGAGGTGCATAAATGAGACAGGAAGCAGCTCTTTTAGTGATTTTGTTTTTTTCAAGGGGAGGGCCTAAATAATATAATTTTAAAGTCTCTTCTTTTGTGTCTCATGTGTTCAGCTCCACTGTTTTTTCACAGGGCCAACTTACAATCCTCCTTTGAACAGAGGTGAGTGAGCTCCGAAGCATCTGAAAAGAGGCAACTTTGATCTCTATCCAGCTGTTTCAATGCTTCAACTATCCAGCTGACTCTTTAACACAGCTGACAGTAAACAAAAGCAAATTTCCCCAACTTCAATTTGGCCTTACAGGGACGCTAAAATACTTAGATTCTTATCTATCCCACTGAAGCATCTGATCAGCCACAAAATCCATTCTTGAGCATGGCAACAACATCCAAGACTGAGTCATAAAGATATCTTCAGCCACAAAAACAACAAGGAGTCATGCAGCAAGAAGAGACACAAGCGACTTAGAGCAACTTAACACTATATGAGCAAAAGTATTGGGTTAATCTTTGAATTCAAGTGTTTTCTGTCTAATTGCCGCATGTGTATAAAATCAAGACCCTGAGCATGCAGTCTGCCTATGCAAACAATTGTGAAAGAATGTGTCATTTTAAAGAATTCAAAGAATTTGAGTGTGGTACTGTAACAGGATGCCGTCGATGCAACAAGTCAGCCATAAAGTGCCAGACCATATAATGTTACAGAGCGGGTTTGCTGAGTGCTGAGGCACATTGTACGTAAAACGCTCCAACACTCTGCTAACTCAATAACTGAGCTCCAAACCTCGTCTGGTATTAACATCAGGAGAACAACTGTGTGCTGGGAGCTTCATGGCATGGGTTTACATGGTATATATGGACTTTGTTAATTCTGCACTGGGGGCATTTCAGTGATTACAGCAGCACAAGGGTCAGGAAGAAAAAAATCAATTAGAGATATATTAAAAATATAAAAATAGAATAATTAAGCAGACTAGTGTACCATACTATGTACAAATGGTTACTATATAAGACAAAATACACTAAAATATCTTCTTTTTACTTGCACATAAGGTGCAGTGGAAGTAGTAATGGATACAAATGTATTTTTTAGCTTCTATTTATCCTATGTGGGTGTTGCACAGTCTGACTGCTGTCGGGATGAAGGACCAACGAAAGCACTCTGTCCTACAAAGTGGCTATAGCAGTCTACAAGTGAAGGAGCTGCTCAGGGCCTCGTCTCATGCAGTCTCATGCAAGGCATGAAGGGTGTTGTCTGTAATGGACATCAGCTTAGCTAACATCCTCCTCTCACCCACATCCTCTATATAGTCTAGAAGGAATAGCCAGGACAGAACTTGCCCTATTTACAAGGCTATTTTCCTGTCCTTCTCTATGCTATCAGCTCCCCAACAGACAACAAGATTGCAGAAGCCGTCATTGTGTCGTAACAGGTCCTCAATAATGTCCAGAGAACCCAAAAGACCTCAGGCTGCCCAGCAGATGGAGACGACATGTGGCCATGCCATGACGGACTAGGTCCTGGAGATATGATACATAATGTGTAGTGTACTGGGCATTGCTGTGTGATACCCAGTACTTTTGCTCATATAGTGTATGATTACAGAGAAAAGACAACAATAGCAAAACAAGATTTCTTTAGTAGAAATCCATTGCCAGGGAAAGTAGTACACACAAAAATTGAAAAACAAAAACAAAAAGCAGACCAATCAGGAAGTGGACGTGGCTGTCTGCATCACTGTTTACAAAAAGTCTGCGTTTCAGTCAGACAAAAACAATCTTTAACTTTTCAGACTAAACGTAGGCCAGCAGCATTTCTGACAAGTCGCTCTTTTTTAAGGATGCCTAAAACACAGTAGTGGTGTGTATACTGGGCCAAAATGTACTGAAAGTTACACACTTTAAAAACAAAAGTATGTTAGCAAGGCTGTACCCTGAACTACATGCCAAATTAGGCTATTACAAAAAAAAGGAGCGGCAACCTTGAATGTTAACATGATTAAATGTTTTTCACTTATTTTAAAAAAAAGATGTTGAGTCTCTTCGTTTCCTTGCAGCTGTGCTGGTCTGGGGTGTAACAGATCAGGTGGTGAGGACTGTTGTGATTCAGAAAGATACAAGTGCAGGTACCAGTTTGTTCAGCTTGCAGTTTGTCTGCCCTTGTAGCAGCCACGTGTTTAATCCATGTAACAAGGCCTCCTTCCATGGAAAACCCTTTGTGTGTCATTTAAGTCCCAGCTCACTGAGGTTACAGGCCTGGCTGTATCCTACCAAAGCCCTACAGCAGGAAGCAAAACACCACTAACATGCCGTTTCTGCTTTTTTAGTTTGACTGTTATGTCAGTGCTTTCAGTTACAGTTTGCTTTAACTGTCGATTGAGCTCACATCTAAAAACAGAAGATCTATACAGTTAATCCTCCCCATTACTTTTCATTTATGTATTTGGATGTAAAATGGAATAGCAGGGTTAAAAGCAAGGGTTAATTTTCCATCTTCTCTCACTGCATGACTAAAGATATGTTTTCTCATTATTTAGTGTTTTCAGGATGAAGCCAACATCTAGAAGGAAGACTGCAGGGTTTGAATTCTGCAACATTCGCCGCAAGCACAAACAAGCCTACGATTGCAACATGCTGCAGCTTAATGGGATTCAATAAACTTCCACCAAGGAAAGCAGAAAAAATAGCAGGTTGGATACAAATACTATCTGCATCAAAAGGAAGATCTTACTGTGACAATTCCCATGCCTAATTCATTAGCCCTTTTTCAAGGCTATGATCATTTCCGCTGGCAAATATCTGATGAGTTCTGGGTCAGACCAGACTCATCCCTAAATGTTTCAACTTTATACCAATTAGTTCCTTCTCCGCCTATTTGAAAAGAGCGTGAAAAAACATGTGCTTGAAAAAAAAAACCTTCAAGCAGAGTGCAGTTAATGTATTTGCAGTCTAGGAGAGAGCACAACATGATGTGTCAAAGTTAAGCATTTCCAGAACTTAAGAGAGAAGTGGCAGATAGTTGAATTGGCAATTTAAGGTTTATATCCAGCAAGCTGTTAGAAACTACAGGTATGGACATCACACTCCTACTCACCTCACTTTGGATTTCATTAATCATCACATCTGTTCATTTCACGCAGCACACCCACACTAAAAGGCACTTACATTCACCACATTCCAACATACCATGTTTTCAGTTCTATCTATAGCAGAGCAGAACTAGAAAAGAACATCTTGGCGGTGATAAAAACACCAATTAAATGTAAGCTGGCAATAACTGCTGCAGCTAGTAACTGTTGAGTAGTTACGAGACCAAGGCGCTATTACAAACAACATATACGCGCTCTCACACTTATTTCTCGAGATATAACAAAGAAGGAGGTACAGAACATACCACGGACAGGGCCTTTTGATTATGCCAGAGATTAACTTACATCCGGTATCCTTCAGCAGAGCAAGTACAAATTACCCTCAACGAATAGCGTTTCGCTCGAGTCAAATATGAATAGCAAGAAGATGAAAGCCAAATCAATCTGCCAGCAGCACTCAGCAGTCAAATGTTATTTCTTCCCGCGGCCTTACACAGACTCATTTGTCTTGGCGAGCACAAACTATTTGTTTATTTCATTGCATCCTCATTAGCTTCTGCCAGAGCAGTGTCAGAATCTTCCTTGGGTCTATGCTGTATAATTTAAATGAAATTCAGACACAGACTGTCTACATAAGAGACAAAAGAGAAGATAAATGAGCATTAAGGAGAACATGTTGCATGACAGCTGCATTAATATTGAACCAGCAGAATGATGCAAGGTGTGTTACAAAATAAAAAGAAAATGAAGCAATACAGACACATTACAGTTTATTTTTCAAATTTAACAGAGACCCTTTATGCGTTTTCCTATTTCTGTCATACATATAGAAGATATTCATATTAAAAAGCTGTCGGTATGTGCAGTTAATCACGAAGAATAAAAAACCTCGGCCTCAGACTGCTCTAGACAATCTGTTTCTGTCATCCCAGTCACAAAGCTCCTGCTGGGAGCAGAAGTCCTGGCCACTAACAGATCAAACCTTCTGTTTGCAACGGGCGACCAATCAGGAAAAAAAGCTGGCTTAAAAGGAAGAAGATGAAAGTTAAAAATGGCTTGTTTCAGACAGCGTATGACCTAAGGGTTTGCACCAAGGCCTTATATAAAGTGAATACAGAATACAGTGCAAGAATCGAGCATAATACCTTCCCTCTAAGAATTTTTCTCTGGTTTCTAGAGAACATGTAATTGATTTGTCTTTCATAGTCTAGTAGCAAGAAAATCTTGGTAGGTCCTCAAAGAACTAACCTTTGCTTGACAGAGTATTCAGGTTTGTCTGGCAAGATCCTTAAGCTCCTTTATGTTGTAATGAACCAGATATTACAGACATTTGTTATTTTCGATACTAATCCAAGTTCATTCTGGAGGCGGCTCTACTCAGGCTGTAGAACCTGGCTGTGTCAGGATGACTAACAGACTTAATACAAGTAACAGCACCTCTATAAACTTGGCTAATGTTATGGCCCAAAATAGTGTGTAGTGACAGTACAGTGGCAGCTTGGTCCACTGTAGGCCAAGCAAGAAATGAAAAATGTGACATGAAAAGCATGTAGAATTAATTTCAGTGCAAGACTACAAATCTGTTTCTGCGTGGTGTTTAAACTGAAGTCCATCCATCAGTACAGGATGTCAAAGTGACCGCTCCTGTTGAAGGTCAGCAGAGCACAAACTCAATTGTTTCTCGGTTCATTTAATTTTTAATTTATGGTGCCCATCGGTGATATAAGTTCGATGGTAGATAGGGGGCAGGGTTTAATAAGAATATTTTCTTCTTCCTGCTCCTTTTCACACATGGTTGTTGTGTTTTGTTGATAGAAGATGTGGTTGTTTTGTTTGATTTGTAGTACCAAGTGTGAAATAAATAAAAATGAAATGAAATGAAATGAAATTTCCATGGTCTGATAAGAATCAAATGCCAAATACAGCACAGCATCTTCCCCCTTGCATTGAACTGGCAAACTGCCACAAGCAATCTGCTCCGGGGATGCTTATTTTTTGCTGGCCCTGACCTCTAACCTCCCAGGGGAGAGTTCTTCCCTTTGGGGATTAATGTCATTTCTGGTGATCATTACATTAAAACCAATGTTCAAACGCTTCGGAGCCAACAGAGCATTCAGCAACCAAATAACATTAAACTTGAGTCAAATTTTAACCTGACTCAAAAACCTGGGTCCTCCTATGACTGCAAGTCTAAGGAGACCATTCATGATATCTGAAGTAGTAATGCAGCCGTGGTCACCGACATGTTGAAACTGGCACAACTGCAGCCCACGTAAGAGTCAGCTAGCAAGTATGAAGACAAGAATGATCATTTTTATTGTTATGGTTTCTAAATAAAAACATGACGGTTAAACAAGGTAGAAGGGGGCGACTAAACCCCAAGACAGGGGATCAGGATAAAACTCCAAACGCTTGATCCATTAACCCATATTCACTGACGCACCGGGTTGACAGAAGTCGCTGCAGGTTGTCAAAAGGAGAGCTCAGAGCATTTAAGCACACGATAAACATGGTGACTTCTACGAGGAATTCACTCACTGCAACGGTAAAGCTGAATGCGCACCTGAAATGGACGCTAAATGTGAAAATTCCACGCGCTGCTGTGCGTAACGGACAGGTAACACGGCGTTTGACGTGACTGGGAAAATGACTGAAAATTTGGATGTTTCCCTCACCTCCTCGATATACAAGTGTCCGGGTGCAAAAAAGACGATGCAATGCCATAAAGGAATCTCATCACTCACCTTAGATGGCTTTAATATTCAGTCCTGAGCGCAGATTGTCTTGGAAAAGCCGAGGCGACGCTTCAGTGTTGCCGCCTGTCACCGGGAGGGAGGAGTTTGTGTTTACTCCAATATAACAGAGCTGTCAGCAACCGCACGGATCCTCTCTGTTTTTGGCGAAGAGAGGGAGCCGCAGTCTGGCCACAAACTTTATTACAACGTGTGTGTAGGACTTCTGCATTACAGATTCACTTTTTTTGTTTGTTTGTTACAAAGTCGTGTGGTTCCTTCTGAAGGTGTGCTTTATCTTAATAGGATTACATTTTACAGTTAATACTATAGATGAAACGAGGGGGATTTGTGATTTAAATAAAGGGAATGAATTATGTATAATTTTTTGAACTGCAACAATGGGTGATAGACCGACACAAGAGTCTTTTGTTAATATGAGCAAATACACGTTCAAAGAATTGAATGCGTCATGGTTTAGGGGAATGGAAAAAAATGATTCTCTCGATCATTGTAGCTGCTTATCTGTCCTTATCAGGAGGCATGTATCCCTGCCCTGAGGTTTATAGCTCCAGTCATACTGGAAAAGCAGAACACTCTTCCTGTCTATTCTCAGAAAGCAGCAAATAGCAAAAAAACTGTGAAATGTGATCCACAGTGAAACACGCTAATCTGATTTCTCTGTAATTTTGACATTTTATATAGTGTAAATGTGATTTATAATCTGTGACACTCCCCTGATAGCTTTAGTGCTTTATTGATGACGTATGCGTGTTATTAAGTGACAGCCCTCTTCCAGTAATTTTCTTTCTCATGCAAGATAAATAATTCATCTGCAATAAGTTTTATTGCCCTGCAATATCAAGGAAAGGACTTTGAAACCAAAGGCTGCAAACGTTTTTTTTAATAAGTCCAGCAGAAGGTGTGTGAAGTTCCTGAATTACAGGATCAAGAATCCTTGAAAGATTTGACATATTTCTTTTACATGTTTTGAAGTTGTTGGGTTTTGTTTGGCTCAGATCTTCAGATTCATCATCTGCACTTTACAATAATTTACTTCAAAAACAAATAAACTGTATATTTCTTCTTTTCTTTTCTTCTTTTCTTTTTTTTTTTACATGACAATGGCATGGCACCAGGATTATTGTTGGTGAAACAGGTGTCTCTACTATGACAACCAGCTCCATGTTTCCCTTCAAACCAAAGGTCGCAGCCATAAACATGACATTTTATGACCAGCTATCTATATTCCCCTCCAACAAGGAAGGTAAATGAGAATTACTTAGAGAATCTTTAGAGGCTCAGAGGACCTTGATCTCATTCTGTGGCTTCACCAGAGCTTTAGAGAAGAAACTCTGGGATTCGTGTTTAACTAGTGTAACTGGAATACAGTGATAATGCCTTCCACAAAGAAGACTCTGCATTTCATATCAAGTGCTTTGGCTACATCTATATCTGTTGGGCTTATTGGATATGGCATGTCAACAAAGTGGGTTATAACAACCATGGAGTGCGCACGAAAGGCTACTGGTTTGTACAATGGATCTGCTGAGATCACCTTGGCCCTTTTTGATGGAATATTAGAGAGATCCTCCTGCCCCCTGTTTGGAGCTACAGATACATTCCAAGGTAATTTTCAAAAGTTCAACCAACTAGAAACAGACTCAAACAACAAAGTTCTCTCATATATCTCCACAATGGTAACTGTTTTTATTTTAGTTTAATAAATTTCAGTCGCTGACACATCCTACCTTCAAGCAATGGGGAAAATTAAATTTAATTTGATTAATTTTGACCACCAGCTTCTGGTCTTACTCTAGAATCTGTGTCGCTCTTAGTGTGCATAATGAAAAGAACACACTGTCAACAGTTTTTCCTTCTGACACAAGCTGTTATGATTAGAAGTCCCAGACAGATATCTCAAAATAAAGACAAATGCTATCAAAACTTCCATCGTGAAGGAGAATGAAACTGCTCGGGCAGTTTTACCAGCCTCTTGTACTCAATAAACATGGAAGTTCAGTACAGCATTAAATGTAGGACCATAATAACATGTGTTTCTGTGTTTAGTGATTCCTACATTGGCAGGAAGAGAAGTTGCTTCAGTAGTCCTACACGGTCTGGTTTTGTGCCTTCTTGCCCTCTGTCTGCTGTTTTCGGCATGCAGCATCCTCATCTCTCTCTACAATAGTGTCAGCAATCCTTATGAAACCTACATGGGGCCTGTTGGAGTCTACATCTGCAGCTCTCTCAGTGGTAAGTGACTGATATGTTATAGCAGTAAGCATGTTGCAGTTGCACAAGCGGAAGTGCTGGGGCATTTCCATGAAAAAATAAGGTGTGATTTTTGTTCTATTCTTTTGTTTGTGATATTTCTAATGCTACTTATTCTCCTGCAGCATGCTTGTCTGTGATAGTCCTCATCCTGTTTGTGGTGAACATCAGTGCGACCAATATGGCAGAAACCTTTGTAGAAAAGTATACTGAGGGTGTTCCAGTAGCCCTGAAGGGAAAGGCTTCAGTGATGCAGGTAGGATATTACCTGGTCATCCCTTACACAGTGCTCTCTCTCATTGCCATCGCCTTGATCTACACATATGAACATGCAGCCTACACACGCAAAAAAGAGCAGCAGAAGCCTACAGAGGATGCACCCATGGACTTAACAATGTATTAGTGCAACAGAGACCATGGAGTTTTCAATACCACTGATATATTAAAGACTTTCTCAAGAAACCTACTGTAATGAAAGATAACCAACTGTGGTTATACACAGTAAGGTCTGGATACACGGTAAAGCCTTGTTCATTGTATGATAGATTTATAATATTTAGTCTTACTATATCAGGAATAGTCTGGTTGGATCAAGTACCTTACACTTAAATGTCATGTTTTGAGCAACAATTATGTAATTTCAGCATTTTGATCAAATTTGATATCAAGGTATGACAGTGCAAAGTGTTTGCTGATACAGTAAAAATATTACCATGTAAATTTCTTTTCATTCATATGTTTTTGAAATTCCATTCTTAAAAAATAACTATTTATTCTGTTTGTTTTTTTTTTTAATTTTGTGTAATCTTTTTGGATTAAATGTATCAATTTAGTTTGTTTTTTCTTTTAAAAAAAACCATCATTGTAATATAATCATCACAAAACATGCTTTACAGATCGTCAGGCAGACAAAACCTCAATGCTTTTACTGTGTTCTGTGTCCATTAACATCAGCTTGCAAAATAAAACATTAGAAAACATGAATAAAGTGATGAGATTGGATTGATTTTACTTGAAAAAATGAATTTTTGCAATCTAATGTTATGCATTTACTGCGGTACTGCATTACAGATTCACTACGAACAAGCAAAATGATTACATTTATTGGAAAAATCTAAAGAGCGAGTCAAAAAAAATGGATGAACCCACTGAGGGGGGTTTTACTGATGTCTGCTGCCCTCTATCTCTGAAATTATGTAATTGCAAAGAGATGCCAACAAGTCAACAGTTTCAACCGGGAATAAAAGAAAAGGGATTTGTTTTCAGTTAAAGTCTCTCATTTGCTATTATGTATTGCTGGCACAATCATTTGAAGGCTCGAATTTATCTTTAGAAGGGAGAATTAAGGCACACCCAGTCTACCCAACATGGATTAGACCACTGGTACCCACCTTTTCATTGGTTCTGGTCCACAGACCTGCCAATAAACTTGATAACTGAAAAGCAGCATGTGTTCTGTGATACTTATTTCTTCAGTCAGTTTCTATATTACCTTTGGTTCTCCCTGTTTCAATCAACTGCATTTATCTAACTACTGTTTCCACTTGGAGTCAGTGTGAATATATATTTACACCGCACATAATTATTTATTCTACTTTCCAGTAAATGTGCTTTGCCAGCAGGTAACTACACAGCTACTTACCTTCTGAATTACTACAGAAGCCATATGGATTACCTTTCTTACCTTCATCAATTCATGGCTCACCAGTGAAGCGGTGCTTAAGTTGAGCCCTTTAATATGAGGTGCCGTAAGGGACATTATTACTGAAACGCTCTCACACACACTACTGAAATGCTCTCACACACACTACTGAAACGCTCTCACACACACTACTGAAATTTTAGCTCTCACACACACAACTGAAACGCTCTCACACACACTACTGAAATTTTAGCTCTCACACACACTACTGAAACGCTCTCACACACACTACTGAAACGCTCTCACACACACTACTGAAATTTTAGCTCTCACACACACTACTGAAACGCTCTCACACACACTACTGAAACGCTCTCACACACACAACTGAAACGCTCTCACACACACTACTGAAATTTTAGCTCTCACACACACTACTGAAACGCTCTCACACACACTACTGAAACGCTCTCACACACACTACTGAAATTTTAGCTCTCACACACACTACTGAAACGCTCTCACACACACAACTGAAACGCTCTCACACACACAACTGAAACGCTCTCACACACACTACTGAAATTTTAGCTCTCACACACACTACTGAAACGCTCTCACACACTACTGAAATTTTAGCTCTCACACACACTACTGAAACGCTCTCACACACTACTGAAATTTTAGCTCTCACACACACTACTGAAACGCTCTCACACACACAACTGAAACGCTCTCACACACACTACTGAAATTTTAGCTCTCACACACACTACTGAAACGCTCTCACACACACTACTGAAAAACCAAGTCATTTCAGTTGAACAGGAAGGCATTTCAGTTGAACAGGAAGGCATTTCAGTTAAACAGGAAGGTGTTTCAGTTAAACAGGAAGGCATTTCAGTTGAACAGGAAGGCATTTCAGTTGAACAGGAAGGTGTTTCAGTTAAACAGGAAGGCATTTCAGTTGAACAGGAAGGCATTTCAGTTAAACAGGAAGGCATTTCAGTTAAACAGGAAGGCATTTCAGTTGAACAGGAAGGCATTTCAGTTAAACAGGAAGGCATTTCAGTTGAACAGGAAGGCATTTCAGTTAAACAGGAAGTTAATTCTTGACAAGGAAACTGAAGGAAAAAGTGTTAGATTTCAAACAAACCACTACACAGATGTCTACTCAGCAACCTGTTAGTTAGGGGTGGGTTTTTATAATCGATTTATTGATTAAAATCGATTCTGGCTTGGATAACGTGAAATCGATTCATTAAAATCCTGAATCGATTTTTTAATATAAATTTATTTTACCCGAAATGCCAGAATCTCTGGTGAAACCTCACAAAATTTCAACAACCACCAAACAGCTAAGACAGTAAATGAGAGCAGGTACACGGCTTCTGCACAAAGACGTAAACACACAGCGCGGACCCGCGGATCAGAATCAGTGAGATGTCGCCTTTCTCACCCGACAGCACGGACACGGTCGGGGCTGAAAGCCGACAGCTCGCTGACTCTGATCTGTCGGCAGGTCCGCGCTTTGTTTTCACGCCGTTTTTGCGCCGATTCTAAAGCTGTTAGTTTGATCTCTCTCCAAACAATATTGACTGAACCAGCAGCAAAAGAAGATCCAAACTGCGCTTCACATAAACATCGTCATGAATTCCCTCACTGTTTTGCTTCCACCACGATAAAATCGCACGTCATGCACAGCCCTCTCTCTCTCTTTCTCTCTCTCTGTATTTCAAGAACAGTTTCCCGTCTAAAAATCTGTTTTCTGTATTATTCGCTTGCTTGTTATGCACAAGTCTACTGTTGTTTACAGCGCAGTCGGCCGCTGTTTTTTTTTTTTTTTCATTTTACATACTTCCGAAAAGAAAACCTAATTTCTGCCGTTCAATACTGAATAAATTTAAACTTTTTAAAATTATGCAAAATGCAAAACGTTAGCCGTGTCTCTAATAAAACCGCTGTAACGTCAGAGGTAACGTTCATATGTTGATTAATGGTTTTCTTTCGTTTTTGATGTACTGCAGAATATTTTTTATAAAATCCCAGGCCAGGAAAACCACCTTCATGTTTTTATGTGTTTTATCTTCAGCTACTTTGACACAAAGGCATCTGCTGTGATGCTCACACCTTTGATAAAGTCTTGCGTGTGTCAGCTTCCTTTTTTTAAATACAAAAATATGTAAATGTACTGATCAGAATTATAATATTTCTGACTGTCAAAATTCCCCATAATCAAATCGAATTGAATTGAATTGAATCGTGGAACAAATCGATTCTGGACCTTAGTGAGACAGCTGCATTACTTAACAATATATTAGCCTCAGCATAAGTCAAAATTTAGAATAGCGGGAGACGTGCATTATCCTGGTTATTTTTTTTTTGGCATATGTGCTTTTTGTCTTTTTTTAGCAAAGAAAAATATCTTAAAATCATCAATAAAACCAGGGAGAGAAGGCTTAGCGTTCCTCCATTTAGCACAATGGATATGATATTTACTCAAAAGTATGATGATGTTAATAATGTCTGAGACATCCAATGCTAGATGATCCATATAAAAAAATTATGATGTAATTCAAACAGTGGCACATCATTAATATTTAGGGAAATCCAATTTTTTAAGTTGCACCAAATACATTGTGTGATAGGGCATAGGAAAAAAAAAAGATGTTCTAGGGTTTCATTTTCATCAGTACAAAAAGAACACTGATCCACCTCAAAGCCAAATCTCTTTTTTTAGAAATTCTGCCACAGTATTAGTTTTGTTTAAAGTGTGTTTCTTTAACTTTAGGTAGAATAGGCTATTTCATAAATTTTTAGTATGCTTTATCCAGTGTATATGAAATAACTAAATTAGAACCATGCCATGTAACCATTCTGTTGTAACTATGAAATATTTTGTCTTTGAAGAAACTACTAACAAATTTCTTATTGCATTTTTATCAAACAGCTGACATTGCCCTAGCAATAAATTTGGGAGCACTGATGAGAAATTATTGTATATCATAAAAATTTTAATCAAATGAAGCAGAGGCAGTGGGACCAGTTCACAAAATTTGTTATATTCTCTTTGAGAACAGTTTAGACAATATTTTTCTGAAAAGTCTGTGTAACTTAGAATGACACCGTTATCATCCAATCTGTTATGAATATAATATTTTTGTTCAAACCAGTCACTCTTGAAAATTGATTTTTGATTAAGTGTTATTACCCTATTATTCCATAAGGTTGAATTATGGGGAGAAGTTGTGGGTAAATCTCATTTTCCCAAAAATGCAACGTCTGTTTTATAAAGTTTGATATCTTTATGGGGATTTTATTTGCCGCAAAATCACATTTCGAATAAATTCTAATCCTGTATACTATTTTATTAAACAAGAATCATGGGATGTGGAGCTAAGTAGAGTCTGGCTGTGACAGACAAGATTTTAACCATTTAATTCTAAGGGTGCCAACCATAAATTCCAATTCTGGAGTTTTGATACCACCTTTATTGTATCCCTTCACAAGCTGAGATCTTTCTATGTAATGGGTTTTATTCCTCCACAAAAATTCGAACACATTTCTATTTATGGTTTTCATGGTATTTATCGTTTTTTTATTTTTATATTGTTTACGTGGCGCAAAAAAGGTTGGGGACTGCTGTACTAGCAGGTTGCTGAGTAGAAATCCTTGTAGTGTTTTGAAATATACCACTTTTTCCATCAGTTTCCTTGTCAGGAAACAACTTCCTGTTCAGCAGAAATGCCTCTGGTTTCAGTGGTGTGTGTGAGAGCGTTTCAGTTGTGTGTGTGAGAGCGTTTCAGTTGTGTGTGTGAGAGCTAAAATTTCAGTAGTGTGTGTGAGAGCGTTTCAGTTGTGTGTGTGAGAGCGTTTCAGTAGTGTGTGTGAGAGCTAAAATTTCAGTAGTGTGTGTGAGAGCGTTTCAGTAGTGTGTGTGAGAGCGTTTCAGTAGTGTGTGTGAGAGCGTTTCAGTAGTGTGTGTGAGAGCATTTCAGTTGTGTGTGTGAGAGCTAAAATTTCAGTAGTGTGTGTGAGAGCGTTTCAGTAGTGTGTGTGAGAGCTAAAATTTCAGTAGTGTGTGTGAGAGCGTTTCAGTAGTGTGTGTGAGAGCGTTTCAGTAGTGTGTGTGAGAGCTAAAATTTCAGTAGTGTGTGTGAGAGCGTTTCAGTAGTGTGTGTGAGAGCGTTTCAGTTGTGTGTGAGAGCGTTTCAGTAGTGTGTGTGAGAGCGTTTCAGTTGTGTGTGTGAGAGCGTTTCAGTAGTGTGTGTGAGAGCGTTTCAGTAGTGTGTGTGAGAGCGTTTCAGTAGTGTGTGTGAGAGCTAAAATTTCAGTAGTGTGTGTGAGAGCGTTTCAGTAGTGTGTGTGAGAGCGTTTCAGTAGTGTGTGTGAGAGCGTTTCAGTAGTGTGTGTGAGAGCGTTTCAGTTGTGTGTGTGAGAGCTAAAATTTCAGTAGTGTGTGTGAGAGCTAAAATTTCAGTAGTGTGTGTGAGAGCGTTTCAGTTGTGTGTGTGAGAGCGTTTCAGTAATAATGTCCCTTACGGCACCTCATACTTTAAACTCCAGTGATGCATTGCATCTTAACTTATCCTTTTCCACGTGAGACCTGCTACAGAAACCCCTGATGAGAGATAAAGATTTATTACTCAACTGTTTAAAACATTTCAAAGGGCTGGAAAAATCGCAGCCGATGCTGACCAACGTATTGATGGTTACAAAGCTTGCAGATTTTGTAAAAACATAGATCACAGATAGATCTTGCTGAGAGTTGGCGCCTATTGTCTCCTGGATCTTCGGGCATTCTCACAGCTGTGATTCACATGGCTGTGTTGACATGAGAGCAAGGGTGAGGTGTCCTGTTACCGTTTCCCCTGTCCCATCACTCAGGGCCTAAAGTCTGTTTGGACATGCCCTTTGCAGCACCTCTCAGCCCTGCAACGCCTTCTACCTGCCTTCAAAAGAACCACTCTTCCTTAAAGTCTCACACTTCAAGGGACCTGTGGAAGGATGCAGCAATTTGCTTTGTTGTCGTCAGCGCGAATATGTATTAAATTTCATGCATTTGCATGCTTTCTGCAGAGACATATCAGGCCTGACAGAAATTCTGTTAGTAGAGCAAGAAAACTCACCATGCTTTTTGAGGTGAAAAAAGCCCGTTTTTAGTCTAAAAAACAGTCATTACCTTTCAAATTGTAGCTTATGTTTTATAACATGCCACCAAATAGCTCCTGCCAAATATCCTTCTTGCAGAGTGATGTAGACTGACTTAAACCTGCAGCTGTGACAAGGACACAGTGTGAAGTTGCGACAGGTTGTGTTCTCCAGAGGAAGCCACGTCAAAGCATGTTTCAGCACAAAACCGCCTGCTGTGAAGATGACAAGCCCTTCACAAGAAAGCACGGATTTGCCAGCCATTAGAGACCCTTTTAGTTTATGTTTTACTTTAACTCTGACAGAATGCAATAAACCTGTCTTGATCTCTAAAATGATCATTTATTTATTTAGTTAGTTTCAGTTAGCAAATATATATACAGCTTCAATCACACTTTCACTTTCAGTCATTTCAAGTTGATACACAGTAGAATTCCTCAGTTCTGAACATCAGCTGGTTTAACAGCAGCCAGAGGAGAGATGTTTAACTGTAACTATTACTGCTCTTCCTCTTTGTGCACTGAGGTGTGGAATAGCTACTAATAACGGATTCTTCTTGCCGTTTGCTGTGCAAACACTGACTGAATAAAATCAGTGATGGACGGTAATCTCTTCCTCTCTGCATACTCTCGGTCTCAGAGCTGACCAGAATGGATAAACCTGGGATTAGGCAGAAGCCCTAAGCCCTGACCACTCACTCTGTGTGATAGGATTAAAGCAGAAACTTTTGTACCTGTGAAACATTATCCACTAAGGTCCTGAATTACAGAGGACTGTGAAACAGACACCTCCAGCTGCGGGGAAGTGGGGTCACACATTCAGCCATGTCGAGTAAACGGTGGTAGGCCATAGTAGAACGGGGGAAGGCCTGGCCACCTTCCACTTTTAGGAACATATTGCTGGCAAGTGAGCAGTATGGTGAATACATGTAGGAGTATAAAACTTTCTACTCTAGTGAAGAACTCAAATAGCTTTATACAACATGTCATATTCACCCATTATTTTGTGCAAGAATTTTTTTCTACATCTAAGATTAAACGTTCACACACACTCAAACCACCAATCTTCAGATTAGCTCATGACCTGCTCCACCTCCCGAACCACCACCCCAAAATAATAATAATAATAATAAGAAGAAGAAGAAGAAGAAGAAGAAGAAGAAGAAGAACCAAGTGGTACAAACAAAATAATAAAGCTTATCAACCCGAAAAATAGAGTCATGTGCCAAGACTCGATTATTTGATGTCGTGATTACAGTGGCGTGACTTTTTTCCCTCCACTGTGGCAGTAAGGTAGGTGTGTCTATCAAGGTGTGCCTCCCTGTTGCATTTCTCTATGATGTAATGAACTTTTATAGCGCTGGTGGATCTGTAATAAACTGTATTTTATGAATTTGTTCTGTCGACACAGAAAAGCAGCTCTATGTGATTTCAAAATTGTTTTTTTAATGAATTTGGACATAAGTTGGATTTTAAGACATTTTAATGGATGCGCATGGCTTTGAGTCTGTCTTGCTGTGATCATAAGGTGTTCTCACACTCAACTCGACTGTGTGATATTGGAAGGCAGGCTGGTTTCTTACTTATCTCCATCATTAATCTTAATTTGTCAGAGAAGGCTGAGGTGAAGGTGGCGGGAAAAAAGAGAAGAAGGAGGAGGAGGGCTGAAAGGTAATTGCACCCCTGCTGCTCCATTATGGTGTCATTCCTCTGTTAACAGAAGATAAGATCTTCCCCAAATCACCTGAAGCCAATTCTCCACTTTACCTGCACAGACAGAGAAAAGGAGAAAAAGACAGAAAGGGTTTTTGGCTCAGTCTCGCCCAAACAGCGATGGAGACAAATTGATTTAGTCACTCTGTGTAGAATCTTACTCGCCATTTTGTCTGTATGGTATTTGTATCTATACCTACAAGATGCAAATTGTTGACATGTTACAGCCAGAGTGATGGATGGATGCAGGGTTGACCACTTTCTCTGCCCCATGCCGCATGACACTATGGTTGATTAATGTGGTCTTGATTGGCGGGTGCGATCACTGGTTCAAGGAAGGATGGATACATTTAACCTACTGACACAACACGAGGTTCAGTTGAATTGGAGCCATTTGACCCAGACACAGAAACAGTTAACACCAAAAACAGTCAGTCAATCTCATAGGGCTTTTTTTTTTCATTAAAGAACATGGCAGGACTTTCAGATACTGTTCATCTACTGTAGGTAGGTTTTTACCTCCATATGTCCAGTTTCCACATTTTTTTAAGGACACACTGCACACCGTGACAGGATATGTTAAGTTTTTGGCTAATAGTTCTTTGGGAATCAACTTGTTGGTGCAAAAATACTCTTTTATGTCTGTAAAACTGATATCTTTAACAGGCTGCTAATAAGAAAGTATCTGCAGATTCTTTTGAAGGTTCTTTGATAAGATGTTTTATATCCCTTGAGTATGGTGTCTAATTTTTCCTTCTTATCCTTGAATGATTCGTGATTCATTCACTGGCAATGACATAACAAACGAAAACACATTTTTCTGAAAATGGTCAAGTACAACGACTGGAATAAAGAAAGAGTTAAAAAAAGAGTCAGTGTCCAAAGAAGAAGTCCAAAAGACTTTAAGAAAAAGTATTTTTTAAATTAAAGGACAGTCTGTTTCTGTGGAAATAAAATATGAAGAGGTGAGTGGTGGCTCAACTTTTGCACGGTACTGTGTATCTGTCAAGAAACTTCTCTATATATATAGCACACATTGCTTCTCTTCCAAAAGTCACTGAATTTTTAAAACAAAATATACCAAGTCTACATAATCACACTTTTTACACAGGAGGAAAACCTTTCAGGATAGTGAGGTACTCAAGCACAGCTCAAGGGGGCAGCATACAATAACTAGATCAACTGAATGAAACAAACCCCTTGACACCTTTGTTACCATAGATGCAGATTTGTAGCCAAATACCCGGGAATTGATTATGGGAATAGTTTTTAATTGTTATACTTTTTGCATGAAATCACATTTAAGAGTAAATAACTTCAATTATATATGTGGAATAGGCTTGTGATGTTCCAGAAAACATGTGGGATCTTAGCAGTTTTTCATTTCCCTTCATGTTTTCACTTTTGAGGTTATTCTCTTTCTCAGTGAGATATTACAAGTCTTCTGTTTGAAGGAGCGGCCCTAAGAGTCACTGGAGTGGGACACAAATCCATAGATCATAAACACTCAGCTGTAATTCTGACACTCCGTCACAGATAGCAAGCTGCTCTCCAATCCATATGGTCATAAAATTACAGAGATTCCAGCAGTCTGCACCCTTGGACAGGACATATAAATTCTCGCCTGCCTTACAGTATTTTCTTACCCTGGTTTGGGAATGAAACACTTTTCTGTGCAAAGAATCTGTGCAGTTTAGCCAAAAAAAAATGTGCAAAAGCAATGTAAGCTTTAAGGTAACAAATAATACATGCAGGGAAAAAAGTTGTTTCTTATATTTTTATGTCCAAATAATAGTTTAATTTGGGTTTTTTAATCCATGTTGAACTGTCAAAGCACTCAAAATGTCATGTGATCGGCTCCTGTCAAGGCTCTCAGAGCCTCTGAGTGTGTTTTACAGAAGCCAGATGGGGAGAAGTACCAGAATAAAGTGCATCAAGTGCCCCCTATTGTGCTTCATGAATGGATTAAAGGATTTGCAAAGGTCTGTCATAAGGCCTTCAATCATTGCCACACCTGCCTGAAATTTACAGCACCGACTGTAGGGGGAGGGAAGAGCCTTTGCGATGTTGTCACAAGGAGTATAACTTAATCTGTCAAGTCATTCAGCTTAACATCAACACCTTGAGCAACAAGAGCAGAGATTTAAACCATGACATAAGACACTGCAGATTATCACAGCGCCTCGGTCGATGAAGTTCATGTTTGGGAATGTTGCTGCAATTCAATACTTTCACACTCCATTATTCATCAGGTTTTCCACATCTCGTCTGCTGAGTTGCTGTGGCATTTTAACTTGTGATGCAAAGCCTTGAAAGCTGCAATCACGCGTCTGTCTTTCTAAGAAACAGAGGTTCTTTGAATAAAGTCGAACTTGATATTGCTTTTTAAATTTCTAACTTCTGCATAAGAAACAATGCAGCTTCTCTTCAGGAGACAATGTCCTGTGTCAGATGTGGAGACATGGTGTCTGATCAGAAATCCTCAGGGCTGATTGCATGTACATGAAACAATTTGTCAGCCAATATAACCGACTGACCTCCTGCTGACCACAGCCATGACCTTTATCCACTAAAAGATAAATGGGGCTAAATTTAATATTCTTTTTGAAGTTATAGCCTCTCCAGAAATAAATAAACTCTTATATTTCAATGTGAAACAACTGACATAGACAAAGCATAGACAGCATGAAGCAATTGGCTGTATGTAACCTGTTTCCCATTCTACCTGAGCTTTTCCTTCACCCACTCATTCCCTGATTCTCAGCTCTGTCTGAGCTATCAAGCAAAAAGCAAAATGACGTTGGAAACCGCCATCTTTAATATACAGTTGCAACCACCATCTTTAACATACAGTCTTTGTTAAGAATCAAGAGAGGTGGCTACGTGCAAAACAAAAAAAGTTCATCTGTAAGTAGGTTATTCGAAGCATGTCGAAGCACAGTTTTTACATATAATACCAGACTGATCAGCCAGGCCAATGTTAGTATTTTTAACAAAAAAATGCAATAGGTATGAAGTGATTTGCAGTGGTTTGCCCACCAGATAGCAATGGCAAATTAATTGTTTAACATGAAATCTGTAACTTGGTTCTAAAATCTAAAAGTGCTTCTCTGTGTGTTAATGTCATGACACATGAATATTGGATTTTTGAAACAATTCCAGTGTCAGCTTCAAAAATCAGTTGCCCCATGCATACATGAAGTGAGGCATGAAAAATTATGCACAGGAACATGCACACAAAGCACAAAGATTAAATAGGAAAAAACTCAGCCATGCGCAAAATATATTAAAAGTAGTCTAAATAAAAGCTGGATTTTTTGTGCTTTTCCCTAAAAAAAAAAAAACCAGCCAAAAGTAATAATGGTGGAGATAATGCTCCCTGACCTTTCTTCACCCTCTGTGTCAACTCATCACCTCCTAGTTGGATGTCAACGAAGGGAAGAAGAGCAGAGAGGGGTGAAGTGGGAAAGAGGTAGAAGGGGAGCGGGCTGGCAGGAGATGGATGGGGGTGGGTGAAGGGATCACCTTGCCAAATCCGCTGTGAAGGTCTCTGTTCTGTGCACTTAGTGTAGCAGCCGGAGCCAACACCTAGCAATGTGTAGGTCTCCCTGGGGCGACACTCAGGCCCTGGCCTCCCTGCCATTGTCATCTGTCCGTCTCTCAGCCAGTCTCTCCGTCCACAAATCTTGCCTGGAGGAAACTTACTTCCTCCTTCTGCATTCTTCCTCCCTCCATTACCCCCAGGAGGAGCAGGAGATGTGTTGGAGGGAACTCCCATGCAGGGTCAAGGGAGTATCGATGTCGAATCCTTAATGTCCGCATCTTACCACTAATTAGAAAATCTATCAAACAATATCAGACATAATAAACGAGAAAAAGCATATCCTCACATTATTTCAGCTGCTGAATATATGCCAGTGACATAAGAGTGATAAGATGTAATCACACCTCACTGACTGGAATGGCAAATATGTCATCGTCCTGAGACAGGGTCTAACCGGGCCATTTCAATGAGTGCACCCATGTCAGGGTGATGTATGGATGCAGTAACACAACCTCTGTGAAGGCATAGGGGGGAAAATGCTGCACTGCCAACCTGCTTCTCAGATCCTGAGCAGGAGAATGGGGGCTGCATGTAAACATTTAAGACGCGTCACTCATTTCTCCTCTGGTGATTTATAGCCAGCCTGGATGCTCACCCTACCAGTACTTATGTGTAAAAATCTGACAGAAAGCCCCACTAGGGGTCTAAATTTATTTAAAAACTTACATATAAATAAAAGTGATGAAAATAGACATCAGATAGCTAAATAGAAAGGTCAGTCATTCTGCTTTTAACACTCTGGATTACACCTTCAGAGGTTTGTCTGACAAAACCCTGCCCTTTGGCTGGTTATACATTTTGTGAAGCTTGGTTCTCTTAATGGAAATGGCTTGGGAACTCATTTGTGAGTAACAGCAAGGGAAAAAAACTAAGTCCTGGAGGAATTTCTTCCCCTGGGGATCCTTAAGTGATGTCCATCTCCTCTCAGTCATTCAGAGCTGAAACAGGAGAATGTGCCTGACACTTTGAGAGCTCTTAATCAGGATCTCTTAAGAAATCTGTTTTATCAGAATCCCACTGTGTGTTTAAAGATTCAGAAAGGCAATTAGCCATGCAGATAGTATGATTTTTTTTAATGTGCTTACTCCTGTTTTGGGGATGTTGTCCTGTCAGTGTGCAGAGTGCATATTTGCATTGTGAACAAAAGGCTGCAAAAGATTTTCCTGAAAAATAAAATATTGCTCTGTGAAAATTTTGAATGCAGTGAAAACATCACGTATTAGCAGTCGGATTCCAATTCCTGGGAAGTACAAACCATCCAATTTGCATAAGAAAATTAAATCTTTTAAATTCCGGTTTTCTGAATGTAGTTTTAGTTCACAGCATAAAATAGTCAGGAAAAATTGTTTACTGTTTAAAAACTCATTTAAAGAGAAACAACTGGGCAAATCAATAGCTTTATAGTTACTCTAATTTTAATCAGTGACACAACCTGCCCAGCAGAGGTCCCCAACCCCTTTCCTCCCTCTAAACAGAAACCAAAAACCTCTCCATGCCAAAGCAGCATAGAGACAGAGGATCCTAAAGCACAATAAAATAGGAGATGTATGGGAACCATTGAGGTAGAAATGTCTGCAGTGATTTATCCCAGCGTGCCTTTCCCAGTTTCGACTCAGACATGCCTACATGTGAAGATTTAAATGTGAGATACAGGTGAGGAAATTCAAGATGACCCCGACTGAAACTATGAAATATGGGAGCATAAATGTACATTCTGTCAAAGAGGGTAAAATATCATGTGGGTAACACATACTGTACCATAGAATGAACCCCTGCCAGCTCCTGGAACAGTGCCCATACTGTGATCTGGGAGTATTTGCTTGCTGTATTCTCAAAAAGTTGCTCATTTTATACCCCGCCCCACAGGATGAATCTCTAGTTCATTACCTGGATAACACGAGCAGAAAAACAGTTTAGTAGGTGACTCCAAACATTATTGCCTGTGCCTTTTTAAAGGCTTTCTAATCCTTTAAGTATGACACAAATACTTAACAAAGGAATGCTTCTTCTCTGTGATTAAGCACAACCCGCTGAGAAGAGGCTTCTACTTGCCATAAGATGTCAAAATAATCAGCTCAAAATGCTCAGGAGCTGCTTTGCCTCAAAGAGCTGGTCATGATTTGTGACAAAGCCAGAGTGTGTAACCAGGAAAACAAGGACGGTGCGAACCAACAGTGATAAAATAAACAGCCAAATACACACTGGGTGAAATATATAGCTTATATACAGGTTTCCCAATCTTTTCTGACAATTTATAGAAAAAAACTGATTATTCATGGCAGTTCTGATTTTGATTGTCACATTTTTCGAAGTTCCTTTTTTCTCTTGTTCTTAACTCTTTATTTTGTGTTTTTTAACAGGTGCATGAAATTGACTCATTTTGCAAGTTGAAGTCAAGCACATAACATTTTACATTATGAATGACTTCAATTCTAAACTGCAGCAGAGGTGACCATCACCCAGGAAGGTTATTAGAATATAAAATTTCTCAAGCCATCCCCTATGTGAATCTCCGATGCCGTTTACTGTAAACTAAAGTCGATCCTGACATGCAGGTGCTCTTCCCTCTAACTGTGTTGTAGGAAAGTGAGAAAAGGACTGCATGTAATCCACACCTGAGAGAGGAAATCAGATTGTCTCAAAATTGAAATCATCACTTCATACGCAGATCTGTTAAGCAATGTCAGGCTTTAATTTAGCCTGAGAATCTTCTTTCCCAGATATTCATTCAATAAGTTCATATCTGACTTATTTAACAGCCTTTCACGGCAGAATGAATGAGCACTTGGGCTCTGTTGGAAAGCCTTGAGATATATGATATTGACTTTGGCAGAGTAGTGTAATCAAGTAAGCGCTATATATCTTTTCTTGCACTGACAGTTTCCCCTGCTCTAGCATGAGGCTGGCTTTTAATCAGAAACAACAGCGTACATCCGATCAGGCTTTTCACACCAGAACCAGGGCAGTGTCATGCTGCTACAACATCAACATTATCTCAAAATACCAGTTTTTGCCCATAATATCTGGAGCCTTTTTGGGGTTATCTCAGTAAATGAGCAATCCAATTCATGGAACACACACACACACATAGGCTTTCATGCATCTGCAGTCAAAAACACATGCAATTATTGCTTCTATTACATCCATGAGCAGCATGCTTCATCTGAAGATCATTTTAAACAGTCTGCTGTCTCTGAGGTCTATCTGTGCACTTTAGCAGGTGGCTCTTTTCATTAAACCTAAATGCCCGATGGCTGTGCTGTTCATTAAAGGCTGTCCAGTAATATGGGCCTGAGATGATTGCCCCTGCAGTGGTTAAATATAGTGGTTGGACAAGGCCTCTACCACCGTGTAATGAAAAAAGTCAGTAGAGCCGGGGCTATTACGCTGTCAGCGCTCATACCATTACAGACCATTAAAAACATCACAACTCTCTGATTCATCCTCATTATATTTATTGGATAGATGGCTTGGTCTAATTGTAAAAGCAGTCCGACCCCTGCATAGTTCAACATGTGTCATCTATGTGTAGCCATGCAGGCACTCTGTGTTACTGAATAATAGCACAGAGGGTCTGATCAATTCAAAACAAAGATGTGCAATTATAATATATTTAGACTTTTAAAGATGTGGAACTTGCACCGTTTTTGTGTTCATTCCATAAAACAAGAGAACAAAGCTGTAAATTTAGTCATTAGTGCTGGACCCACATGAGCTCCCAGTGTTGACATGTACGCACAGGGCAGTGTGCCTGGCTTATTTAACAGAACGGAAATTAACCTCTTGTCACCTTCCCTTAATCACAGTCTTTCCACAGCGCTATGCATCCACTTTTGACACTGCTGGACTACAAGGGCTACCTTTTCCAAAGGGTACCTTAAAAATCCAGCTACACATGTTTCAACACCAGAGAAGTCCTGAGATATACCCAAACAAAGCATCCTCTGACTGCTCATTTGTGAAGGTCGTTAAAGTCTAATCATATTTAAATGACTCTCAAAGAGGCGTTTGAGCAGATCACCAGTATGCAGATGGGGGAAGAGGGGAACTTGCCCTCCAGGACTTGTTCTTTTGTCTTACCTCCTGGTTTGAATCCCCTGTGGGACTGTAGACATGTCATGACACATCAGCCTGCAGACAGAGAG
This sequence comes from Rhamphochromis sp. 'chilingali', assembly GCF_963969265.1. NCBI lineage: Eukaryota > Metazoa > Chordata > Actinopteri > Cichliformes > Cichlidae > Rhamphochromis > Rhamphochromis sp. 'chilingali'. Next base: position 21,092,766 of record NC_137950.1, on the reverse strand, counting down.
CTACCTGACTGGGACAGGGACTGATACTACAGCAGACAGGCAGACTACCTTTATAGACACCCCCTAGATACACCCCCACCAAGCCACCTACACACACATACACTCACACACATTGCGATTTAAATGTTGAACACAAGAGCTATTAGCATAATGATAAGATGTAGTGACACCTCCCTTTGAATTCTACCAGGTAGCCTTGAAGCCGAGTGTAATGAAAGGGATAATTATATAATTTATACAGGGAGGGTCACTGACAGCTAAACAAAGCTATTTGGCTAAGGTCTGACCTACCTAATTAAGAAACAGTCCCCGTCAAATCTTTGACAGGGACATCAGTCTTGATGTCCCTGTCAAAGATTTGATCACTGGCAGTTTAAAATACATAAAAATGAATGTTGTCCAGCAGTTTTTAATAGCCCATAAGACACATAGTCTGCATATTTTTTCTAATCCAAAGAAAACTACTTAGTATTTTTCTGGATTAAAGAAGCCTAAAGAAAACAATATTACGTTGTCACAATCATTCACTTATTCATTGGCTTTTAACAGCTTTCCAAATGTTTTAACGACAATTTCAAATCCTACTTCACACTGAGATTCGTGGGGGGGGGGGAGCCCCCTTAAAAGCATACACTATAGGTTATAATGCAACATATAATAAAATCACTAATGACCATGAAACGTCCCCACTTTGTTACTCACATTTAATTTTATTAATTATTTTCAAATGGTATTGATTTATTTTTCTTTTATTTGAAGATAGAATTTTATATAAATCACATTATGAACACACCTTAAGGACAGAAACAGGAGTGAAAGTTTGGTAAGTGTATCACTGAGACTTTTGGCAGACAGTAAAAGAAAAAATGATTTTTAAAAAGCTGCTTCCTGTGTTTTATTGGATAATACAAAATGTAACTAACGGATGAGAAACACCTTTGTTGATTGTTTTGATTATTTTTTCATATTATTAAAACCAAACAGACCACAAATCTCAAAATTAACTAACACTGCAAGAAAAACACACACACAGCTGACTGAAAACGACACTGTGGGATTATCTAAGTCCTACAAATCACTAAATGCTTTTTTCAAATCACAAAGTATAATTATACTCCGACTCTCAGCACAATCCACTGCAATTTTTGTAATTTATGCCAAGCTCTCCTCTGTGTCTCTAAGAAAAGCGAGTATTTCTTTAATGCTTGTTTTTTTTTTGTTGTTGTTCGGCTCCCCTAAGATAAATGTGCTGTAGTCAAACCAAGGGCATGAGAATGGCCCATTAAATGGCACAATAATCAGCACACCTCTCATCGTCATTAGTTAAATACAGCCCTACCCTGTCAATGTTTTAATTGCTCCTTTGTGTCCCTCAGATTATCTCAGGCTTGTAAAAACCCATTTTCTCTCATGCTGAATAAAAAACGGCCTCTTTGTTAAGTGGGGGCATGTCAACACACTTCTCTGGATGATGTTGGCCTCTCGGCTCTGCTGTCAGCATCGGTGTTGAGCGGACAGACACACATAAAAACATGCATGGGTGTGCGTGTGCGTGTGTATCCTGAATTATGTCACAGTGCTGGAATGCCATCGCATGACAAAAGGGAAGAGACTGTATTAAATGAGTTAGAGCTACATGGCATTGGAGCAAGACACACACAAATAACACAGACACACACAATTCGCTTGTTACATACAAACACAACATGGGCAGCAGTGCCACACTGTCGGCAATTTAGCGTGTTAATTGAGAAGCTTTTGCAGCAGAAGCAGAGAAGACTCTCTATCCCGGCAGCATGCATGTCGTGTGTTTATAGTTGACACCCAAGCTGTTTGGGGTTGATAGACTTCAATACTAGAGTCAACACATAGCACTTGCTGTGTGCTGATGCTTGTTTAAACACTTATCTGGCAAACATGTGTCTTCTTTCTGCTTCTTGGATTGCTGCTGCACAAGCCAAGCTGATTTTCATATGACTAGTGTCTCTCTATTTCCCCTAAACAGGAGAAATAGAGGAACCCACACAAATAGAAATCCACATATCACTTATATTTTACAGTATTAAAAGAGGGAACAATCCTTGATCTGTACAAAAACTTTAGTGTGTCAAGAATCATCAGCAATAAAACAATAAATGTTGATAGGAATCACTGACTGTGCGATTGAGGTGTAATTACCTTCTTAAGGGGGTGATCAACCTATTAAAGTATTACATCTTGTTGATTAAAGCACTTTAAAAGCACGGCCTTTCTTTCCCTCCCCTTTAAGATGATAGCAGCTGGCTTAGAAGAGAGCCAAGGCCTTGAAGTGTGGGCTGGGATTAGTACCATAGCAAACACAAAAGGAGCATTTGAAGGGGGCATGCCTGTCTCTTTTGAAAGGCTATCATTTAGAGCCTTCAGCCATAGATCATCTGCAGTTTACATGGTGAAAACTTTAAATGTTGATCATACCCATTATTTGTCTCTGTGAGGGGTGCGTTTGATGGTTTAGGCCAGGGAAGGCTCCAAAGGTCTCCGAGCTTCAGTCTGTCTCCCCACTCCTGTCTCTCTATTGGTATGCATCCCTCACAATAGAGGCAGGAGGCAGGGGGTCTCATTAGGGGCCGGGGGAGAGCTGTTCTGGGAGGGAGCAGTCGATGAATTCCTCGGGGCAGATGCACCATCATCACACAGCAGTGAAGCTGAAGAAAGGAACATGGGAAGCAGGTGAAACGAAATAATTCTCACTGGCGTTCTGCAAACTTTCGTGCAGCAAAACACAACTCGCAAAAACACAAAATGTCTTGCGGAAAGACATGTCTCGAAATACAGAGGTACTCCAGGTGGGCTGCGTCTTTTAACAGCGGGAACTTCCTCCGATGTGACTTTCAAACTGAGAGATGGCTTCCTTTAGAACTACTGACAATGACTGACAAGTGGAACAGAGGTAGCTATTTTGAGGGTCCCCTGAGTACCAAATGATGACCTGACTTCCGTCTTGCCACCAAAAGTGCAGGCTGGAGTAAGTTAAATGAATTCCCTCTGGGTAGCTACTTCCTCTGTTATCTGTCACCACTTCCTGTCTGTAAGGGGCAGGTAATGACAGCATGCAGGTGCTGCAAGCCGGGTGGTATCACTACAAAGTGTCAGAAGCACAAAACATGCCATTTTTCCCTAAAACAATATTACATTGTTTAATTTCTTGTTTAAATGCATCCATGTGCTCAAGCAATCACAATTCCAAGTTTTTGTGCGAGGTCAGATGGACCCTTATCATGTGAAAGTAGTCCCTGAACCAGGCTAAAATGATTACACATTGGCTGTTACTCAGATATTTGCTCTGCTGCACTGCACAGAGAAATTGATGTTCCACGAACCCTGGATATTGTTCTCGGAAGGTCACGGTTTGGAATTTCATGTAAGTGATGAATGGTTGCAGATTCACTGAGAGGCTTATGAGTAAGTCTTTCAGTGTACTGAGATAATCAGGAAATATAGCTGAAAAAATATTCCGCTGTGATACTTGTAATTTTTTTCTTCTTTAATTACTTAAGGTTGGCTTCAAGCGAGCCAGAAACAGACGTAAAACTTGTTAGAAGCATCAAATGATTGAAGCAAGCTTTCTTTTCTGGATTTCCAGCAGTGTGTAAAAACACTGCCATGGTTTGTTATGACAAAGGTCACGGATAAAGGATGATCTGCCTACAGTTCCCTAATGCGAGAACAAAGACTTTTTCAAAATATATTCCAGCAGTAGAGTGAGCAGGGGATAGGTTACATTGTTTTGGGGATAGGTTTTCCAGACAGAGTGATGTGAAGACAGGTCCTGGCTGTGGATTTACTGGGACTCGTTCTAGTCTGTTAATCCTTGTATCTCTTTGACTCTTTCAGCAGGTTCCTCAGCTGGAAAGCCTCATGGGGCTCTGAAGTGGCTTCCTTTCCTGTGTTCGCCATTAATTTTCAAATGAGCCAGTTTCCACTGCTAGAAAAGAGGAAAAATCAAGATTAAAATAATCTCAGGAAACTCCATGCACGTGAAGAAAAATACCAAATCAACATGGTGCAAAAACAAGTTGAGAAAATCTATTTTTCCCATCTTTGATAAGACTTAACAGCTGCTTATAATATACTAAAATCAGATTTTTTTACAAAATTAGAAAAGAAATGAAAAAAAAAACTACATGAATACTTTATCAAGTGTGGTTAGAATAGTTGTCTTGACATTTTCAATGTGCTCTCAATAGCTGAACAATTTGCACTGAGATGACTCTTGTTCTGTATAAAATCATCCATATGGCTGCTCAGCCAGAGCCAGGATCCCATGCTATTAGCGGCTCAAACATCAGTCTTTTTATGGGCCTCAGACGGGGAATGATGAAACCAAATCAGGTCATGCCAATTGATAGACATTCTCCTCAGCTATCACTTGCACACACAGTCCTTTTAAAGTAAAGTCTAGAGAGCTGCCTCTATCTTTACAGGTGTAGCGTTGCTTCCCCAGAAGCTGTCATCATATTGTTCAATGAAATATTTAACTTCCTCAAGAGATTGAGCTGTAATATAAGAAATCATCCCTATAATGCCCACTGACTGCTACAAACAGATGTGAAATTTCAAAGTAGACCCAGACTCTGTTTAGCCCCCCCATGGACGAGCTATCATGTTCTTCACCGAGGTCAGACGCACAGTCTCCCTTTTCAAATTATACCCCTCAGATTTGTCTGTTAGGTAGTGTTATATGGGCTGTGGAGAATTAAAAGGCTCTGATTTTATTTGAAATTCCCGGTGCTTTACAAAGTAATCATTTCCCATACAAAGTACATCTAAAAGCTACGCTAAACCTCTAAACCACAGAAGTAAGCCTACAACACATGGCATGGGAAAAATAAATAAATAAATCAAAATGGCAGATTATGGGGAGATTAAAGGTTGTACAGCTTGTTATCTTTGTGTATCAGTCGAGATCTTGGTTGACAGCTGATGGGAGTTATCTGGAAATGATACATCACTACTTCATGTCCCTCACTGACTACTGTCCCAGGCAGCAGACATCAGCACTCCTGTTGTGATTTTTACATTAAATAAAATTAAATGAAATTAAAACAGGGGAATATCTTTATTTATGCATTTATTTATGTAACTCTTCAGCTGGATTCATCGTCATTCAATAAAACACAGTAAATGAAGAAAGCTTCCCAGTGTATCTAGTCCCATATAGAGAAAGAGAATTAAAATAATCCAATGTTGAAACACTGACTCCTTCAATTATGAACCACCCTCACCTTTCGAGACATGACCCTTTGAGGATGGAACCCATCATTATGGATTTAGCCCACTAGGCATGGGGATTGAGGCCACCCTTATGCTGAGGCATTCTCCTGAGTCTCAGTCTTTATTCCTGGAGCAAGGGGCCCTCAAGCAGGTAGACATGGCCTGACTGATATTCATGTGGGCCAGGTAAATGTGCCCTTCAGGCATGGGGCACTGGAGCATTACTTTTCTGAGAAATGGGAAGGTGAGGCAAACTTGGAAAGCAAGGAGATGTACTCTGCAGTTTGCTGCATCCACACTCATATGGTGGTGCTTTAATAGTAGTTTCTGAGAAAGCATTAATACTAGCCAGACCACCATGGAGAAATACTCAAGTGTGCACAACTTTATATGCAAATGTTAAAATGCAGTTTAGCTGCCAAAAATACTCAGAACATTATATTTTATTCTAATGATGCATTAATGGGTAATAATGCTAAACTACTTTATATACTGCAGGGTAGCTTAATATAAAATAATACATCATTATTTATCAATTGGTTGCTCTAGTGGGGGAAAAAACGTATCTTAATACAATTTTAAATAATACTGAATTACTGAGTCTAAGAAGTTGAGAACAGAACTAAGGGATCAAGAAATTACACCATGAACAGAAAGGCCTGAGAATATAAAAGGCTCTATACTCTATTCACTAGATGTGATGAGGATTTCAACAGAAAACTTGTTAGTGTGAGAACCTCCTGTATGACAAAAATCCCCTTTGTCTGATCCGTGGCCCTGCTCCACAGATAATGGAGCAAAATGTGGCCTGAGGGAGATAATTTGTTCCCAGATCTTCAGGTCGCAATATTTTCATTTGAGCCCAGGAGGGGACCTCTTGAGTTGCCAGCTTCCATTGTGTTCCAACAAGGGGCACAAAAGTATTGTCAATTAATTTTTCCAGACCATGGAGCGCCTGGGTGAATTCAATTATCAACCAATTAAGAGGTGTTTCCTTTTATTTACAGACTTTGATTCCGTGCATATCCATATTGTTTGAAAATAAGACAGACAGACGGGTATAAAATCACTTGAACATTTTCCCCGCATGAGTTGTTTAATAGCCTTTCCCCCCAATAGCAGCCTTTCTGTTGTGTCCCCTGGGTCACAAGCACGACAAAAGCGCATTACATGCTGCTGAACTCTCTCGTCAGTTGTTTGGCGGATGCTCCTTCACAGTGCTCTCCAATACAAACAAAAAGCCCTCACACAGACAGTCGGCCTTTTGCGTGACAAGACTTTGGGAATAGATGGAGACAGGTGGAATATTCAGTAAAAGAAAAATGAAGGTTGAAATCAAGCAGTCTCAGTCTGAGTCAAATCCAGTCCAGACAAAAAGCTGAACTTCTGAACCTCATGGAAGCAAGCTAAAGGTCTGATTACTTGTTAATGGGTCTATTGGAAGTGACAAGCGGAAAATATCTCTGTCTTACACACTTTACAGCTTACAGCTACTTGACTTCAGATTTCCTGACAGACCATCAAATATTTGTACAACTTTATGCTTTCATGGATTTGAGAACCTAATGAGGTTTTGTAAAGCTTTTTTAAAATATATTTATATATATATCTGACTGAGACTCTGAGCAACAGTGAAGCAGGCTCTCCAAAATACTTTGAACTTTACATCTACAAACAAAGCAGGGGCGAATCACACACTAATAAATAATGGCCCCATGTGCTGATGTTGATACATCATCAATGAATGACCCTACAGCAGACAACATGGTGTCCAAGGAAACACATAAATGTATTTATTTTGAGGAAAAATCCAGAAAAAGTCTGAAAATGCTTTGTACTGCCAGATTCACGTGGGGAATAAAACATAGTAACTCTCATTAATTATATAGAATTTCATACAGTCAAAGCCTTGACTATTTCTGACTAGTGCATCCAGCTCTCCAGAGGAAAAACAGGAAAATGACACATAAGCCTTGAATATGGAGTTCAAATAAATGACTTTTATTCAAACATAGAGGACACAAGTTTAAATAAAACACAATTAAGTCTAACATACATGGTTCTTCTTATGAAAATAATTTCTGTACATAGGCATCTTCTTTAAAGACTAACTGGTCCAATCCAGCTGCTACAGTGTGTTGTTTTTTGTTTTGTTTTTTTAAATCTACCCATCAGATCTCAGTGGGAAGATGCACTGACAAATTTTCTCAGTTTGAGAGAGTCACTGTGATAAACACCAGTTTAGTTCCAGTAGTCATACTACAAGGTGGCCAACCACACCAGAAAATTAGTATTAACGGGTGGTTACATAAGAACTGTGAGCAGTCTACACCTCTGTTCCTTCCCGGTTGTATATGAGGTTATTCACACTGAAATGGTTGGAGAGGCTCTGCACTGATGTGTAATAGTTCATTCTGCTGTTGTCAGAGTTCAGAGGAGAGATCACAGAAGGCGAGTAGGAGCCCAGTCCAGACATGCCCTCTCTGGGCTGAGATAGTCCCCCGACGTGCCCGGAGCCGTAGTCTCCACGCTCTACGCCCCGGGCCCCGTCGCTTCCCCCGCTGCTCGCCAGGATCGAGTTCACGCTGGATGAGAAGCTGCTGAAACAGGGGCTGTGCTCCGCGGAGGGAGACGGGGACGACTTGGGCTCAGTGGAGGCCGGAGAGCCGTGCAGGCTGGGCGGGGAGGCACTCAGGAGGCTGGCAGTGTCGGCGAGCTTGTGTGCGCCGTCTTCAGATTTAAGTGGAAGAGCTGTGCTGTCAGCTCCGTTCAAATCTGATCTCCTCTTTCTCTTACGCCTGAAGTTCCCGTTGTCGAACATCTTCTCACAGTTTGGGTCAAGAGTCCAGTAGTTTCCTTTACCTGTATAAGAAACAGAAGAAATAAAGAAGGGGGGGGGATGAAAAACGCTGACATGCGAATACTTTGAATTCAAATTTGTTCCTGCTCACAACTGAACAGTTCACTTGACTTTTCACATTAAAATCTAAAAATAAATAAATAAATAAATAAAAATCAATAATTAAACGTCTCTGGTATTTCAGAAATACTTTTGATAAAGTTTACAAACAAAAGTAGTAATGATTCTCTGATATATAATCACAGAAAATTATGAGAGGTTTATAAAAAAAAAAAAAAAAACTCACCAGGGTCATCCTCGTCCCGTGCCACTTTTTTGAAACAGTCGTTCAGTGACAAGTTGTGGCGAATTGAATTCTGCCACCCAGCTTTGCTCTTCTTGTAGAAAGGGAAGTTATCGGCCACATACTGATAAATCTGACTGAGAGTCAACTTTTTGTCCTGGGCATTTTGTATGGCCATCGCTATCAGTGCGGAGTAAGAATAAGGTGGTCTAACCATTTTGAAGAGCTCCTGCTGGCTGGATATGGATAGCCATCCCAGGTCTGCTCCACCAAACCCGGTGGGAGGCGGTAAGAACTGCCTCTGGTTAGACCCGTATCCAGACTGAATATAAGACGTGCCGTTGTTCCCTTGAAGATAAGGAGAAGAGTTGATGCTCGGTCCGTTTAGCCATAGGTATGGGTTTGTAGAGGGGGACGAGTACTCTCCGAGGCCGTAACCGGAGGGGTGAGTAGGCGGCCTCTGAGTGTGATGGTGATGCAGATTCTGCTGGTAAACGCCGTAGTTGTCGCAGTACACGGCCATGTCCAGGAGCTCTTGGGCGCTGTGGTGCTGAATAGGGCTGCTCTGTGGGTTAGATGGTTGGTGTCCAAAAGCATTCATAATCCGCCTTAAACAGATTCCCCAAACCTAATTTCGTCTCTGTGTCTCTCCCTCAGGACAGAACTTATTCGGAGAAGCAGGAGTATTTATGCGCAGCGCCCGGGTCCTCCACAGGTAGCCCATTGAAGAAAAGTTTTGATTTGGTCACACCCCCCTTCTCTGTCTTGCTACACCCAACTCACCCAATCTCCCTATCAATGAGCATCGATACTTCTTTTAAATGCAGCGACGAACTTCGTGTTAATTGTAAAGTATGCCCACATTAAGGAACGTTAGTGGTTTCGAACTTTCTCAATAACGACGCGTAATTACGCACCGCTGCTTAAATTGGGTGACAGTGTATACAGACGTTACAAAAGGAATCCTTCGCAAATAATCCAAAGTGAAATACAAAGCACGGTTGTGGCACGATGTTAATAATTGTTCCTTACTAGAATAATATTTTTTATTGAATTTTCTTTAATATTGTGATCAAAACTGCAGGTCACAAACGTATCTCGTTTAAATCAGTTTCGTTTAAAACTTGGTATCCGTGTCAGACTCAAACAAGGAAGTTCCACGTGCTTAAAACTTAAAAAGAATTTTGTTTGCAATAAACACTTCACAAGTGCCACAAGTTTTGTGTCAACAAGTGACTCGTGGAAAGCATACTCACTGCAAGCTCCCCAGGAAAACGGGTTATAGCTGCACTGCGAATTAGGAACAATTATATTTCTAATTATGTCATTATTTAATTATTCTGCATTATCAAAATTTGCCTATATTAGGCTACGGGGGCGGGGTCACTTTTTTCTACTAAAATTATTTTATAGGCACTTTTGAGAAAAACAGGAATAAGAAAAAAAACACATTCCATTCACTTACATGTACATACAAGTATAAAGGTATATAATTCTACCGAGAGAAGCACACAGAAACTAAAATCTGGTCCAGAACTAACTTATTTGGTGTATTTGCTTGGAGGGAAATCACCTGGTGGTGTGTAGCCGACCCAGACGGGGGGCTGCAACAGCAGGCAAACGGTCCTTGTTTCGACTGACGGGAAAGTGGAACAACTTTAACAGCATCGATACTACAGGCGTCCAGAATGTGAGGTTATTTCCAGTTTAAGTGCTAAAAATCAAAACCTAACTGCGCAACCATGACAGACAAATCTGTGCTGCACCATTTATTTCTTAACACTGTGTTTAAAACCTTTCTGGAACTTAACAGGCCAATAGTAGCTGAAATCTATTCACTGCAATAATTCGCGTTCGCCTTTTTTAAATGATAAAAGTAGCTCAAGAGTTTCAACGTTTGAGCTGCGATTTCTTTCATAGCTCGCTGACACAGCCGAAGTTTGAATTTCAAGCGAATCTAACACGTTTTTTTTGTTTTATTTTTTTTGTTATTGTTAGATTATTATTTCATCTGAATTCTTTAGTCGCAGTTTGCTGCCGGACTCCTGCACTAATCGGCAGAACATTCCTCCTCTCCATGACCTTGATGTAATTGTTTGGCTCCAAGGTGTTGTCCCGACCACAGGCTTTACAGCAGTGGCAAGCAATTGGCTCCACGGGGGAGGAGTGGCATTTAACCCCCAGATGAAAACAACACAACCTGTTAGGTGTCTAACGAGTACAGCTAATTACTGCTGACTCGAAATCCCAATCTCAAAAATTCAAGCAAACTCTGCAAAGATCTGTATTTACAATTTACAGTACCTTCTGGTACGCCGTGACGTAATATCTGTAAGTGAATAATTGGGTTTTTAAAGTGCCACATGTATGACTAACACTGAAGATGTCAGGTGTGGCTCGACGTGACAACCTAACCTCCCTAATCCCCAACCTCCATTCGGTTGTAAAATAATAATGCTGGGCCTTTTTTTCAGGTTGGGGGGTGGAAGGGTTCTTTTGCTCGCCCATGTCTGTCTTCATCGCCTGTTTCCTCAAGCTTTGTAAGGTCATGGGAGCTATTCTCTAGGATTTCGTGTCAATCATGGAAAGGTCAGAGAGGAAAGACGGAGTCACACAAGCTTCAGTTTAAAATCTGCGCTGCAGGTGATGGGAGAATGGAACATTCTGCTTCTTCTCTATTCGCTCTGTTTCAGCACATTTTACCACTGCATTTGCAGCTAAACACATGCTGGGAGCAAGAAAAGCCTTTGGGGTTATCTGCTAACTGTTACCGGGCAAAGATGCACTTAAGACCATTAAAAACACAAAAGAATATGATACAAATATTAATTTTGACTGTGCAAATAAGGTGACTTTGTGCAGGCGGGAGCTTGTCCTTCTCAGCGTCTCCCCCTAGTGGACGAGTGAAGCAAAACTAGCAATAGAACTGTCGGTTTTAGTGCCTATTAATGTGCAGCCCGCACGCCAATGCGAAAATAACAGGCCTTTTTTCCCTTCTTGCTGAATACTTTGCACAAAGCTTTCTCTGACAGTGTGCAGGAGATTAAATACAATTTAAGTGTTCTGATCTCAAACTTGGCAGACAGAGTAACAGTATGGCACCAGAGCATCTTTCACTTCTGCACTCAGTGGTCTTTTTTCTTCAACATGGCACATCCACTGCAAAAAAGCATTTATAACAGGATCTCTAGCGGAGGTTTGTGCTTTTTCTCAACTTCACTTCTAGGTTTTAAAAGGGTTAATAGGGGATAACTTTAAGAACAATGTTGCACTGTACCATCTATCTATCTATCTAGTTTATATAGCACCGAATTAGCTCTTGTTAGCACATAAATGTGAAAGTGTCTCAGGATATTCACTCTCCTTATGTGGCCCAACTGGGAGAATCTGTTTTCTTTGTAATTACATGTTCATCTCTGCGAAGTCCCCTCTGACCACTTACTGTTTGGCCCTGACAGTCTGCCTCCAGGAGCTAGGCAGGCAGTCTAGAAGATTGCACGCTGAGAGAAATACAACCAGCTGGGCCTTTAGATTCAGTCTCCTCTGAACCTCTGATTTACGTCTCTACTACTGATTACATCCTTGGAGAGAACAGACTTTTCTGGTTTCTGAGAGCCAAAATCATAGCTATGCTGGGTTCACTGTCAGCTGCAGGCAGCTGAGGTATGCTCTAATCACTGTATCCTAGCGTGGTGTATAAAATATCTAAACATATAACATATCTAAACTAGGCACAGTTAGAATTTTGTTAAATGTGATTGTAAGCAGGAATTCCAACTGTTTCTACGACTACGGTTTCACGTCGGTTGCTAGTCTTGTCAAGACTGTTAATATCGCCTCATTATATTAAACAAAGCTAAGTTGATGTCACTTTGGTAATTGCTCATCTAAACAGTGTTTAGATGGCTGCACTAACTGTATTCTCCAGATGAGGGCAGCATTACCTTAAACATGGTACAGTTCAGCATTGCTAAACAAACCAAAACCACATCAGTCATGCTGTGCAGCCCTCTGGAAAGCAACATACATCAAACCCCAGAATCTGATTAGTGTATTGATTTTAATGGCACAGAACCCAGGAATTTATTGGGGAAGTGATGAAAACTGTTTGGAACATAACTCTCTGAATGCACTTTAATGGGTTTTTTTTCCCTCTGACATTTACAGTTTGACAATTTTATTTCCACTGTGTATTATGTACATTAGTACACACAACAATAATACACATTCTGCATGGGAAAGTTCAAGAAAGACAAACGTAATTGCGCTTAAAAAACAACACGGGATTCTGTGTCCATCATGCAACAATTCTTATTAACTACTTTTGCTTGAATATTACTAACAAAATTTAGATTTACCATTTCTCAAAGCTTTTTCAGAGTAAGTAACTCTGGTACAGAAAGATACAGGTGAGTTAGAATGCAAGTGGCAACCTCTGACTCTCTGGCTCCAAACCCAATCGACTCCTGTGTCAACATGGCCAAAAAAAAGAGTATAGTTACAGCCTCGTAGGAAAAAATGGTTTCGTTGTTTATAACTAATATAATTATAACAGGGAATAAATAAAAACAAAATAGTTCAAGTTTTATTATCACTTAATGCAGGAAGGGTGATCACTTTAACTGACAGGTGGATGTCTAAATATGCATCTGCAGATGGCAGCTCTCTGCTAATGTGATTCACAGATCTAGCGAATGGCTCAGGGTGAGGTTAACTGCTCTGGCAGCTTTTCCAAGACACCTGCATCTGTATGTGATGCACCCTAACATTTAATGCACCTTGCTAAACTAGCACGCTAGCATTAGCTAATAACTTAGCACTCCACCCTTTCATCATAATATGGTAATTTTAGATGCAAAAAAATAAACGTGGTAATAGTCAAGATTCTAAAGCTGAAGCTTTAAATTAGGGCTTCACAAATTAATCATGACGACTGTGTCCATCTTTTATTTACAGTTTATGCTTTAAAGTTGGGCGTAATCACTGGCATGTGTGAAAAGCAGATTAAACAGTGAAAAGGGAAGAGAGGTCCCAGCTCTCAATAGAATCTCAGTTGCTAGTAATATTAGCTGGAATCCATGAAAAGATTTATCTATTTGATTTTTATGAAACACTTGTGAATAACCTCAAAAGTATAGACACAAGATCACAAGTCCAAATGACCCAGATTTGATTGACTGATTCAATTCAATACTCTGTCATGGGACAACACGTCTGTAGCACTTTTTAGTTATTTCCATGTGAAGCTGAAAATGGCAGGGAACTCTGCTTTCTCATCAAACCACTTCTCCACCCCCGATCTCTAGGTATGTTTCCTAGCAACACATCCTTCTGACTGCCTGGGAAAACCCAGTGCTTCATAATAGGCTCAGCTAATATAGATCAGCACCACTTGGCTCTCTCCCTCAAATCTAGATAATAAACGTGTGTACTGAATGTACATTTTGTATTTAGTGCTGAATGCAGCACAAAATAGCAGCTGCACTTACAGCCTGAGATTTAAAATGCCATCAGTTCTCTCCTGTGCTCTATATATTCACTGTCGACTGGTCTCACAAGCGCTTTTGATAAGAGTGATGGAGTGTCTGTCTGGAGTGTGTAAAGTTGGAGGCAGTACAGAAAAACAGCATTAAAGTGTTCAATCAAAGGCTTGTCTCATGGCTGCCAGTTCAGGTGTTTACTTTATAAAGTTTGCCCACAGATCAGAAACATGCTCACAGGAGTGTGTTCATTCTGTTTAATAAAAAAAAAAGAATACTCATCAGTTTCCTCAAGTCCACAGCAACGTTCAAGATGCTTTTCTTCTCTAACTCAGAAGCAAAATTGTTGCAAACTGATTTTGGTTCTATCAGCTATCCAATGACAGAATTTAAAATTTACTGGTAGAGGAGTCCGTTGAGGTTAATTGGGTTAATTTGGCCATGAGGATGAAATACCTTATTGTGTCTCATAAGCAGTCCAAAAGCTCAAAACACACACACACACACACACACACTCAATTGCAAACTGCAAACTTTTACATGTGAAAGCGTGGCTCTATTAAAATGTCTCACGTTTTTACTTCAAAGGTTAATTAGTGATTTAATTGATTCATGTTTCCATAGCTATCTCATGCAGCTCTAATTTAGAGTAACAGAGACATGCAACTAAAACTCTGTCTTCATATAATTAACATAATAGTAGGTTAATTCTACGAAGGCAGGCAGTTAAATTATGTTTTCAAAGAAATTAATCCATTCATTAATCCACAGTAAACATTATACTGATGGGAGTAGTTGCAGTGACTCAGTGATGATGCTTAGTTTCACATTTCTCCAGTGCAATGGAGAAGCTATTACAATAGAGCAGCAACACCACACCACTTGTTCTCCTGACACAAGTGATATTTGCTCTGTCGATGAACACAATTCATTCAGTCAGTTTACTGAGGCGCTCAGTGACAACTCTGCAGAGATAGAAGCGGCCTTATGGTTCTTGCATGACGCTATCTGTGACAGCTACATACAACACTGCACTGTCATGTCGACGTCTATCGACTGCTGGTGAAGTGCCATGTTTGTTTACAAGGAGGTACAGCACGCAGCTTTAAAACTAGAAGGCACTGGGCTTCTATTCAGGTTTAGTGTTATAGAGACAATCGTCTACACGTTTACAACGATTTCACGACATTTCCTTTTATACTGGGAGGAGACTGCTGAGTTGAGAGTTGACCTGATGATGATCATTGATGCTCTCCAAAAAGGAGGTTAAACCAAAGAAGGTCATTGCTGAAAAGGCTGGCTCTTTGCAGAGCATATTAATGGAAAGCTGACGGAAGGGTGCGGTGGGATGACCGCAAGCTTGAGAGGATTGTCAAACAAAGTTGATTCAAGAACTTGGGGGAGTTCCACAGGGAGTGGACTGACACTGGTGTCAGAGCAGCAAGAGCCACCACACAGGAAAGGAGCTACAGCGTTCACATTTCTAATATGCAGCCATTCCTTGACCAGAGGCAAGATCAGTAGCATCTTACCTGGGCTGAGAAGAAAAAAAACTGGACTGCTGTTCAGTAGTCCAAAGTCCTCTTTTAAGATGAAAGTAAGTTTTTTTGCATTTCATTTGAAACTGAGTTCCTAGAGTCTGAAGGAAAAGTGGAGGTGTTTGAAGTCCAGCGTGAAGTTTCTGCAGCCTGTGATGATTTAGCGTGCCATGTCATCTCCTGGTGTAGGTGATGGTTGGTCCACTGTGTTTCATCAAGTCCAAAGTCTTCATAGTGTTTACCAGAAGCACTCCATGCTTCCACCTGCTGACAAGCTCTTTGGAGATATCAATTTACTATTCCAACAGGACTTAACACCTGCTCACAGTGCCAAAGCTGCTAGAAAATGGTTTGCTTACAATGTTATTATTGTGCTCGATGGGCTGGTCAACTTGCCTGACCTGAACCCCCCAAGAGAATCTCTGGGGCAATAAGAGGAAAATGAGGAGTGCCTCTTTAGCTCACTGGGTGAGCAGGCGTTCACATAGCAAATGTCAGAAAGCAGCAGCCCAGATTTGGGTCCGATCCACAGCCCTATACCGCATGTCTTCCCCCTCTCTCTCTCCCCACTTTCTTGTCCATCTTCACTATCCAATAAAGGCAAAATACTAAAAAAGAAAAGAAAAAAGAAAGCTATCTTTAAAAAAAGAAGAAAGTGGTAGAGATATTAGAGATACTTATGTCCCTAGGGGTTCCTAGGAGTACTGCAGTGGTTGTATATTTTGTTTAAATAATTATTAAAAATTGTCTGACAACCACTGGCTAAGGCAACTGGAAGATTTGACATTTTTATCCATAAAGTAATTCCCATATTACCGATTATTACTCAATGTTACCATAACTGCCACGCTCGAAACGTTCTAACTATTGGATGTCATAAAATTATGAACAAACAACAAAGGTTCCCTGAGGATAAATCCTAAAGATTTCACATCAGAACTATCAGTTGGCAGATGCTTTATTTTAGAGTGAAATTAAACTGATAAAGGTGCATTGTGTCAGTCTGCCACTGACATGGCTTTCCACTCTCTCTGTAACATAGACTGTATATAGAAGATGGACTAGCTTGAAAGTAATTATAGCCACGTTTTTCTAAATAATTTCATGCTAAACAAGCAGCCCTGCTTATAAACAGATGTATATTAGTGTTTGTTTTTTATGAATTTCTGTTGTCAATAAAAAAAAATCATTTTGTAGAACAGAATAACTAACTTAATTTCCTAAAAGCTTATGTTATTAAAAGTTAGACACTAACCATTTCCATTAGTGTACTTGCACCGGGGCTGCATTTAGGAAAAAAATAATCATATGTAAACTGCAGACAGTTGTGATTGGATATATCAGTGGCTGCTGATTTATGGAAATAGTCTTTTATTATGCAAAGGAAACATTTAGAAGGAAGCATGCACACTTGCTGCCTTCTGGCAAATGACAGTGTGTCAAGAGAGAAGGAAAATATACACATTATTCCTGGCTGAAATGACAAATGAGATGGGGACAGAGTGTGTTGTAAATACATTGCTCCTGGAGAGGAGCTAGCTCATAGCTCTCCCCCAACAAAGCCTCTGGAAATCCTCTCAATTAAGCGATGCATTTCCCCATGCTTTGAGGAGAGAGAGGGTGAAGCATAATGGCAGAGCACAAATCACCAAGAGCCTATTGAAAAAGCTGCCAGTTAACTGTAATATTACCACTGCTGAAATGCTTCACCCTTTATCCCTTTTCAATTGCAAGGCTAGATATTGAGTGTGCACTGGGTATTCTTGATAAGTGAATTATATCACTGATGAACCTTTTTATTCCCACCTCACAGATTAGAGTGAATGGATTTATCATTGGAATCCAATAACCAGGTTAGAGTGACTATTTAAAAAAAAAGAAGTATCAGGCCCTCATTGGACTTGTTCAGGTTTTATTGTTCTACAACTCTGAATCAGTGTGAATTTAATAAAGTGATGACACTCAACCAAAAATTGTTTTAATCCCAGGAGGAAAAAAATGTTATCTATATCAGGCAAAAAAATAGATAATCAAACGATTGCAGCAGAGGCACAGTCATGAATTTTACACGTGGATGCAGCAATACTTTAACCATTCTTATCAAGAAAAATGATTCAACTACATTTTTACATTATTTTTTTACACAAGTTTTATTAATTAATTATGTGAAATGTATTCAAAAACAAACAAACAAAAATATTACATAGACATGGGTATTCACAACCTTTGCCAAGACACTTAAAATTGAGCTCAGGTGCATCTTTTCTCCATGGATCATCTGTCCATGTCTGTATAAGGTCCTGTATATGACGCTGCATGTCAGAGCACGAACTAAGCCATGAAGTCCAAGGACTTATCTGTAGACCTCCAAGAGAGGATCGTGTCAAAGCACAGATCTGGAGAAAGGTACAGATTTATTCCTGCGTCGTTGGAACCTTCAGTCCCCGTGAGCACAGCGGCCCACCTCATCTGTAAATGGAAGTTTGGAACCACAAGAACTCTTCCTAGAGCTGGCTGCCAAACCAGTCTGAGTGATTATGGGTAAAAGGGCCTCAGTCAGTGAGGTGATCAAAAACTGATGGTCACTCTCACTGAGTTTCAGCATTGCTTTTTGGAGAGAAGAGAGCCTTCCAGAAGGACAATCATTTCTACTGCATTCCACCGATCGGGCCTGTATGGTCAGACACAAGCCACTCCTCAGTAAAGACACATGGCAGCCTGCCTGGAGTATGCTAAAAGGGACCTAAAGAACTCTCAGACCATGAGCACCAAAATTCTCTGGTCAGATGAAACAAGTATTAAAGTCTAAAGAAAACCAGGCATCACTCATCATTAGACGGATACCATAGTAACAGTGAAGCATGGTGGCGGTAACATCATGCTGTGGGGATGTTTCTTCAGCAGCAGAAACCAGAAAACTAGTCAAGGTCCAGGAAAAGATGAATGCAGCAGTATGCTAAATTGCTCCAGAGCACGCTGGATCTCGAACAAGAGGACAAAGGTTTATCTCCCAACAGGACAAAGCATGTAAAAAGGTAGTCAAGCCACAACAAACAAATGACTTTGGGATCACTCTGTAAATGTCCTTAAGTGGCCAAGCCAGAGCCTTGAACCTGACCGACTCTTTACAGAGATCTGAAAACAGCTGTGCACTGATGTTCCCTATCCAAACTGATGAGCTTGAGAAAAAATACTTTTAATAAACAGGATTTTTAGGTTTTGACACACTCTAGCAGCGATGCTATGCTTTTTATGTGAATGCATCTATAGTACCACCTGCTCTTTCTGAAGACACTGGTTCAACCTGAAGTCTGACTTCAGGCTGTGCAGTTGTTTTTAATCAGTTACTTCACTGCACCATTTCTCTAATTGCAACTTTCCTATTTTTTTTTCTCTTAGCTGATGGAATTTTCAAGTTTAGCTGTTGCTATTCAACCTAAAATCACACGTCACTTGGATGTCAGCTGCAATCTTTATTTAACAAATGAACGCACCCGCACTTATTGCTCATACGTGTAAGTGTGTCACATTGAAACTGAGCCAGGAAAGGACGGTTATGTAAGTCTTTCACAGGAGACTGTTTTAGGTCGCAGTAGATGGAGGATAGGTGTAAATAATAAATGCTGGCTGAACTGCAATTAGCGGCTTCATTTTCAGGCTACTCGAACTGAGCTATTGTTAATGTTCTTATTGACTGCATTTGTGTCATTTAACAGCTCTGTGGCCAACACTCAAGCGCACTACACGTTGGCTTGCAGCGATCGATCGGATGGTTTTAAGTCTCCCTATACACCCCTTTAGTTGTATATGGAATCAAATTAAACAATCATTTTAACAGTTTGACATTCAGATTATCATTTAGTTGCAGATTCCTTTATTTCCTTTAGGAGTTTAGTGGCCAACACTATTGCACTTTCTTGTAGGCAATGACCTGCTAGGTCTCCCTATACATTCCTTTAGCCATGTATGGAATTGAAATGTTCTTGTACCTTTTCTCTGATTGCAACTAGTGAAACCATAAGTCACAATGGGAAGAAAAGTATGAAGGTAATGCTTCTTAAAGAAAGAATGTAAAGTGTGCTCTTTAGAGGAAATGGAAGAAATAATGACAAAAGAGGTGAAACAATGAAAGATGATATGATTGCTATCACACTAAAGCCTGCATTTTTATTGAATATTACTTTCCATTTCTTTCTGTCATTGTAGAACAATTTATCATCCTGACAGCTACTACTTCCAAATGAAGGTCATATAGTTCACATACCTTGCAGCAAACCTTAAATCCAGAAATGGTAACATACATGTGTGTTAAAGTCAAAATGATTTTACTGGTCAATTATGTGCAAATATGAAGATTGGGGGAGTTTGTGTGAGTGAAGAATTATGTAAATATGAATATTCAACTTATTTCTAACCCATTAGGACACTGACTCTGTAGAGGGATTCATACTTAATATGTTTATTGCTAAAGCATTTAAAAGCAACTGATCGTGGGTGAATTACCAACACATTAATAAGACATTTCATAGTCTGACAAAATATGTTAACACCACCCATGAGCTACAGTTCTACAAGTGGTCTCATGACTATTTTTCCCAGAAAAAACTCTGAGGGAAAAGATGTCATTCAGTGTTCCTAATTAGGACAGGCTTTGTAATCCCCAACTTTCTGAAGATAAAAACACCTTCAAACAACAGATGCAGTATTTCTCCTCAGGCACACACCCACTCACAAAGTGTCAGCAGAATAGGAAAGCAGAGGAATATGAGCCACCTGGGGCAAGCACTTCAAAAAGGTCCCACAAGCTCATTTTAATGTGCAGACAACAGGGTCTGTGAATGTTCTCACCAAATGTGAGAATTAAGGTGCAACAACACAACTTTACAGCATCTGTGAGCCACCGGAGCAAAATGAGAGCCGGAAAAGAAAAAAAGGTTCACCGTTAATAAAAAAATTACAAGACTGAATGCGCTGGGTGAATGTCGACTTACCGTGGAATGAAAGCTAATGTAGTGAAAGCTATTAGATTTCTAGTACTACTTATACACTGTAGACTCAGGAGCTACATTTGTTTAAATGCTATTTCTAAATGCAAATATCTCATCAGCCAATTATGTGGCAGGAACAGAGTGCATTCAGGCTTATAGAAATTCAGAAGTTCAGACTGAGCATCAAAAAGGGAAGAAAAGTGATTTAAGCGACTTTGAACATTGTGTGGTTGTTGGTGTCAGACAGGCTGGTCTGAGTATTTCAGAAACCGCTGACCTACTGGGATTTTCCCACACAATCATCTCTAGGGTTTACAGAGAATGGTCAGAAAAAGAGAAAATGCCCAGCGAGTGGCAGTTCTCTGGGTAAAAATGCCTTGTTGATGTCAAAGGAGAAAGGGCTGACTGATTTGAGCTGATAGGAAGGCAACAGTAACTGTTAAAAAAAACCCACTTGTTACAGCCAAGATATGCAAAAGAGCAGGAAACCAGAAACTGATGCTACAATTCACTCAGGCTCACCAAAAAACGGACAATAAAAAAATTAGAGAAATGTTTCCTGCTCTGATGAGTCTTGGTTTATGCTGCGACATTCAGATTGGACGGTAAGAATTTGGTGTAACATGAAAACATGGGTCCAACAGTTCAGGCTCCTGCTGGCCGTGTAATGGTGTTGGTGCTGTAATTGGCTGGTTTCTTGAACATGACAATGAGGTAACTGCCCTTAAATGGGATGCAATAGAACATATCTCAAAGGTGCTCTATTGGAATAAGATCCATAAGCGCATTTTGGGAATGGGAAATTCACATCATAGATGTGCAGCTGACAAATCTGCAGCAACCGTGTGATGCTTTCATGTTGTTATGAACCAAAATCTCTGAGGAATGTTTCCAGCACCTTGTTGAATGTATGCAATGAAAAATCATGGGAGAAACAAAACACAAAGATGGTCCAACCTTGTACTAGCAAGGTGTAACTAATAAGTGATTGCCTAATATTACTTTTGTCTTGTAATAAACGTTTTGGTGTAAACAATGGAAACTCTGAATCAGACTTAACATGACTGAGTTGATTTTGCACTGCTGGGAGTCAGTCTCAGGACACCAGCAGTCGACTTGTTAGTGTAGCTAACAGGCTGAAAGATATTAATATTATTGGTGTCATATTATTTATAACATAATAAGGATGAAAACTGGTTGGAGGGGCACCCGGCGAATTTTTGCACTTTACAACAAACACGACTGTTTTTTAAAATTCAGTAACTATTAAAACTTCTTTCATTGTTAAAGAAACAGGAAAACAACAGTAATTATCAATGTCTAGGTTATTAAAATGATTAATAAAATTGTCACAATATGACCTTCCAGTCTGTAATTTGTTGATTAAAACAGCACTCTATAACATTTGATAAAGAACATTATAACAACAGTTATTTCCTTAAACCTGGGCATGCTGCCACAAGGCTTTATATTAAGTTATTGCACCAACACCCAGAAGAATGCATATTATTAATGTAATTAAAGCGCAATGTAATTTAAAGCTGCTCTCCAAGTAATAATTATACACCGACTTTCCACTCCAACTATTAATCTGGAGTCACAATATATTAAATCTGTCCAGGACAGAAATCCCAGGAAGTTTCAAGGATAGCCACTTATTTAGATGACACGTCATTATACTCGAGAAGCGTGGAAACCACCCAGACTAAAAAAGAAAGAAAGAAAAAATGAAAATCTTGGTGTGCCCTTCAGCAGCTCCCATAAAACGAGAATTCAAGATCGTACGAGGCAGGACAAAGCTGGCAGCTGTTGTTTGCTGGCTTATTGACGCGTCGCCACTTTCAAACACGGGTCACATTCACACATTCGGCTTCGAAAACAGAAACGATCGTTTAGCGAGAGGACAAATTATGCAAATGAAAATGCATTTGAGTACATGTAAGCGGCATTTCCCGATAACACACCACTGATAAAGAAGTGGCTGCGGCGACGGCTGTCAATTAAGCAGGAGAAGCAGAAAGCTTCGTTACTTAGTGCTCAGCTGAAGTGAGGAAACATACAGATTGCCAATTTGTTCAGGATTTCTGAAATGCGCAAACACTCGCGTCTATTTTCAGCACCTCTCGCCGCGCGCAGAAATAATGAGGAAGACATCATCTTTTAAAAATACATACATTTGAAAGTTTATTCAGAAGTCATGTCAGTAGTGAATTGGGAACAGTCATTATTACTGAAATCCAAGGTTACAGCAATCAAGGACAAGATCTGAACAATGATAACGTGGTAGGAGTTAGTTGTATGTGCACTCCAAAATTTTACCAATAAAATCCATCTTTTTTTTTCCACATACCAACTTTGTAAAGCCCCTGTCAATTCAAAACCTACAAGCCCTTTTTTGTTCATATAAATGCCACTTAATCTAATGACACGTTAATACAAAAAATCATAATCAAGTCACATACAAAAAACCTGAAATAAAATAGTCCTATATACAAACCTCTGTACACAGTGGGAATATGAGTAAAGAGGGAAATAATGCTTTAATGAGCCATTTGCTCTCATATATTTGAGAGTGGGTCAGTACTGGAAAGCCGTTGGTCCAAGCTCGTCTGTCTCAGCACAATGTCACAATAAAATTTCGATGCGGCATTGTGTCGGTCCTAGACAGCATCTGCAAATTCAGTGAATGCTTCTGTGCAACATGCTCCCAGCTGCAGACTGCATCATCGTCAAACAGCAGGCAAAAAAAACATAACATAAAAAAAGAAAGGAAAAGAAAAGATGGTACGAGGGGGCGGGCTGCGGTGAGGTATTCATCTTGTCAAGCTGGGACAGGGAAGCGAGGAATGTGTGGGTAAAAACAACCACTTTTCTGGGGTTACTGTTGATGTTGTTTTTGTTGCGTTGTCAGTGTGTTGTTTGGTCCTACTGTCAAGTTTCTTTGTTTACTGCACAATTCCTGAATCGATGGAGGCCTGTTTCCTGGTGGTCTTGGGAGGAGGTGGAGGAGGAGTCTTGCTCGGAAGAGGTGGCGGAAATTGCTGCGAACAGACAAAACGGGAACGTGAAACCTCGTTTTTGCAAAATAGTTTTGGATTTAAAGCGCAAGATTAGCATGTTCTATTGCTCCCATATTATTTTTTCTTTTACAAGAGGTTAATACTTGGATCATCTTAAATAATTTATTAAACACAAGGCTTTGATTTATTAAAACAGGTCATACCTTATCTTACAGCCTGCATGGCTCTACAAATGACGAAAGTAGTAAGATAGAGTTTACAGAGCAAAGATTTCTCACCTTCTTTTACAACACACATTATTTCACCAACTCAATCCTCCACCCTGATTGCATCAAGCGATAAAACTACTATATAATGATAACCAACGATAACAGTTAAGCACACAATTATTCAGACCCCACTCCTGTTTGTATGCTTTGTGAAGGAAACTGAAACTTGTTTTCCTGCCAAAGGGCTCACCACATTTCACTGTGTCCCTGTGTGCAAGTCTTTTTTTTTTTTTTTTATCAGAGCACAAACTGCATAACTACAAAGTTTCTCCCTTTTCCAACTGCTGCTTTGTAAATGGCCAAATGTACCTTGAGGTTTATAGGCTTCAGCATTGGATTAGTAGCCTCTGAGGCTAGCATTATATCAAGACTTTGCTGAAGTTTAGACCCTGAAATCTGTATTCAATAGTCGAATAGACGAATTCTTCAAGATGGAGGTGATTCTTGGATAAATGCAACATCTTAGCACAATTTTCTGGACCAGGGTTGGGGACACATTGCTTCCAACCTTGTTGAACAATTTCAATGTTCTTAACAGATGGGTGTCCTTATGATCTTGGAATTGCCAAGTCTTATGTTGCTTTTACAGTCCCACTGACCATTTGAGAAAACTGTCATCAGGCAGTAGATATTTTCAGTTACAGCTAAAATATCCAGGAAAAAAACATTACTTTCTTAAAAATGCCGTGACATTTTTAAAATTGTTAATACTTAGAATTTTTGTATTATTAATTAATTTGAAAAACTGTTGAACAATTTGACAGAAAAATTGGATAACATTTTAAAACAAAAAGAATTAAACGGGGAGGTGGTACGAATAAAGATTAGTGGCTAGAGATCTTCTGGTGTGTTGAGATAAGTGAAAGGTGATTTCAAGTCTTATTTAATCCAGATGGAAAATGTCTCAGCTGTTTAAGCCTGTCTCTCCACCTGAATTCTCCTCCTCAAACACCTGAGTTCCCAGCAGAGAGTACAGACAAGGAGTAATGCAAGTCAGTGACCTCACCTCTGCCTCCATCAAAACTGTAAATGAAGAATGGCTGTCACTCAGTCTCAGGACATCTGCGCTCACTACATTACTGTCAGCTTGCTGCCACACGGTGTGCATGTGGCTCTGTTTTACTACCTGTCTGTGGGCCGTGACAGTGGATAAATAAGATTAGTTAACAGAGTGGTGAAGCTGGCTAGAGTAGAAGTCGCCGAGCGTGGAGAGATGAGCCGCTGATTAATAACACGAGGGCTTCTGATGGATGTGAGAGGTAAAGTAATCATCCAATCAATCACGTCTGAGCACCAGGGGCAATGAGTATAAATAACACTGGGTGGACAGGTGGGTGTGGGCTCTTGCTGCTAACTGACTGATGCCTACACTTTTCTGTGACACACATTCTAAAAAATGACGGACAAATCCACAACGAGCCCAAATGTAAACAAAAAACACACATGCACGAACTCGCACACGTCAGCACAGGAAGTACACGAGCAGGGGATAGTGGAGGAGGCTGACCCAAATGTCAAGTGCGTGTAGCGGTCGCTTGTTTCATTACAAGTGCCATGCATCATTAAGAAGCTGCTCTCAGCTCTAATTAAAACACCTACTCTTTGATGTGGAGGGGGTGGTGGAGGTGTCGAGGGACTCGTCAAGTCTTGATTATCTAGCAGGTTGCCGTAATCAGCTGTGTTGCTTTTCAAAGGCAGCGGAGGAGGGGTTTCACCTTTGTCAGAGCAACCCATCCCGTTCAGCTCCAGACCTGTGCAAGAGGGCACTCATCAGCTCACATTCGTCATTGAACTACATTAGAATATCTTACACAGCAGGGCTGGTACCCAGAAGAGTTCAAAAAGGGTCCATTTCTGAGAAATTTATGTTGATTGAGACTAATTAATTTTTTTTTTCAAAGAAACTAGAAGAAAGGGGACTTAAATTTCGGAGACAGTCATTACTTCGCACATTTGAGGGGAATTTACAGTACAGAACAGTATACCTCTACTGAATAATGGATTTTCTGGCTCTGCAGTAGGTATGGAGTCCTATGAAACATCTATCTATCCATATATATATATATATATATATATATATATATATATATAGATATATATATATATATATATATATATATATAGATATATATCTATATATAGATATAGATATATCTATATATAGATATAGATATATCTATATATAGATATATAAAGACAAGCGTCTGTCATCAAGATAAAGACAAGTGTCAGCCTTAGATTTGCTGTATGGACAGAAAATGCTAATGGTAATGTTACCGTGAAACTACTTGGTGTGCGAATATACACACAGAAACCCCTAAAATACTGCAGTTACAACGTGTCACGGTAAAAAAACAGAAACAAAAATAATGCTGAATGGCAGCAAAGTACGACGTCTTACTGGAAACGGCATGCAGGTTGTAGGAAACTTTGCTCCTTGGTGTAATGGGTGGGGGGCACTGTGAGGAGGAGCTGGAGGAAGAAGTAGGGGGTCCAGGTGACACAGAAAGACGGCGGTCTCCAACAATTTGATTAAGGACTTGGCTTCTTGGTCTCTGGGGCCGCAGAGGGCTTATCTGTGTGATCAGACATAAAGAAAACAAGATATCAGTGTGATATTACAGCGGGCTCAAAGTAAACAACGAAAGTTACAGAAGTCAATAAAATAGAACTGAGAATAAAATTTACTGACAAGAGACTTTTGATTAAATATCATAGGGAGCCAATAAAAGATCCCTTAAAGGGGAACATTTTATTTTCACATGTGTGTATATACAGCCATATTGAACGGGCTATTTGTGAAGGAAAGCAAAAACCATTCAGATAAATGTTCTTGTTGGACTGCAGGAACTTATTTGTGGCTACAAATAATTGTTTGCATGCAAGACTGTGTTTTCTCCACTTTGGTATAGCAGGAATTTGAATATGAAAAGCTGTATCCTGAGGGCTATTCCACTCTGTAGTCGACATTAACAAACAACTTTGTAATTGGCCAACTGAAACAGTCAGCCACAAGGGAGACACTAAAAGTAACACACTTTATTCAGGGATTTAATTTTCTCTTGAATGCTGAAGATGAAATTCACATTGTGGGTGAAAAAAGCAATTTCTTGATTCCAGATTATACTTTCACACCGAGCTACTACATCCTAGTATGTGGTAATCACCGGAGACCAATAGGTTCTCTACCCTTGACCCCGGGGGCATGACGCTCGCATCATGAGCCAGACGGCTCCACTGTTGCCAGGGGCTTCTTTTGGATTCCATTCCTGCCCTTATCTTACTGCCGTTAGCCAGGGAGCATTCCCACTGGGCAATGAGAACACAGTGATACCACTCGGCTGTAATGGACACAGCGGTGGTGAAGAGGGACATGAACACAACAGAGAAAGAGAGAGGAGAGGGGGAGAGATGAAGATATGAAGAGTAAAAAGAGAACTGAGGGAACAGTTGAGAAGCAGAATTGTGAGCTACATCATGGAGAGAGGAAAAGGCAAGAAAATAAAGACCAAGTCAAAGATCTGAAGAGAACAAAACATAACTGAAATACTCTTGTTTGTAGCTTCTCTTACTCTACATGAGAGGGAAGACAAAAAAAAAAAAAAAACACCTTCACAGTAACACCAAAAGACACAGCAGGGATATTTCTCTATTCTATGGCCCACTGATGTTTGCCGTGCGACATATATTGCACAATGTTTTATGTGCAAGTGGAAAAAGACGGGTTATGATTGCATTAGGTGATCACATGTTTACTTGCCAAACTTTTCTGGATTTTTTTGCCTTTAATACTTTTCTCTTAGAAGGTTTAAAAGAGTATAAGGAAGGTTGGTAAAAACAAACGAAAATAATTTGAAACCACAGTTTTCACCTTGCAGTTGCACGTCTCCTCCAATCGGTGAAATTGCACTTACATGCCTGTTTTCCCGTGTGAACTTTGGGGGAAACAAGTTGGGATGTTTTCTACAACTGTCTGTTTTCACCCAGCAGGAAGCAGTCCACAGTGATCACACCACTTGAAATACTCTGCGGTCTAGGCAAGCGAGGTGCCTGGAGAGTATCCACAGCTCGCATCACATCCATTTTCTATTGGTGATTGCACTGGGCTGTTAGCTACCTTTTTTAGCACACTGGTGCAAAAACATCATTTGGTCTTCCTACTTGTGAGCTAGCAGGTTAAAGACGGTCGTCGTTTTAGAAATCTGTTCTCACCCGGATCTATGTCAGGTGACAGCTAGAAAAGAGACACTTTCTATTTGGGCGCCTAAAATTAGTGTCACCAAATGAGTATCTGATCAAATTATAAATACAGTTAGAATTTCTCCTTCTGTTCCTGATTTATGAAGTAGCTGAATAACAACAAGAAAAGTGTTTTGGGAGCACATTATGATGTCGCAGTGAAGTTGACCCTCGGCCTTTTGGATATTCAAACTTCATCACTTCCCATTTCATTCTATTTGACATTTATGTCTTATTGGGTCATAATTAGCATATAAATTCTTAATTTATCATGCCTTGTGTGGTCACAGTAACCTCTGACCTCAAACTCCAATCTATCCCAGAGTCCAAATGTTTGACACAAGCCAGCAGAGTTACGAGAATGACCGACCCAAACAGAAGACGTAAAAACGTACCGTCTCTGACAGTATGACAGCTTCAGCTGGCTGCAGAGAGATGTCCGCTGTTTTCATCTCTTTGTCAAAGACCTCCTGGTGCTTACTGTTCCTCTTCTCCTTCTTCTTCTCTTTGCGGTCCTTCTCGGGTTCATCACGGTCTAGTTTGTCCTGAGACTTGGTGTGCAGCTTCTTTGGTAGAAGAGGCTCCAGCGCAAAACTGAATAATAATAATAATAATAATAATAAAAACAATACATCAACTCAAACAAAATGTGTTAATTTGTATATCCCGACTCATGCCAGAGAACATGTGGGAATATTCCTTTATCAATAGTAATCAGTTTCAAAGATCTACACAAATCTGCTGCATGCATGTGTTTTATGTACATTCTGATTAAATAACAAACAGAGCTAATAGCGCAAAGAATACTTCAGTCACAATTTCAATGTGAAGTTGTTAAAGTTTCAACCTGCATGTGAACTGGAAGAAAGAAAGCAGATGCATTTTTCAAGCACTTTCTCTGAAATTCTCTTAGATAAGAAATCAAAGTGGCACCTCTGTGTATAAATGACACGATTTTTCTCCCCCCCAAAAAAACAACATTGATTCCTGCAAGAACAAAAAAACAGAACGAATGCTAGAGATGACATAATTTATGCCCCAAAGAATAGTGAAGCATGGTGTTACCCATCTGAGCCGGGCCTGGAGGGTGAGTTGTCAGAGGAGATGGAGGTGACTGAAGCTACTGACAGTGGCCTTTGGGAGGAGGGCATGGTGAAGGACCTCACCATGGAGGGAGGACGAGGTCCCCGCCGTTCATCTGCTGGAGGCTGGCAGCAGAGAAGAAAACAAACAAACAAATAAAAAACAGAAAATTATTTAGTTTAAATGTTACTGATTGCTTTGTAGTTACTTAGAAAGTGCTCGGTGAATAAGGTAGCAGTGGGTGACAAATTACAGGAAATCCCAGATTAAAAGAGTAGAGAAAGAACAAATATATGGCATGGTACAGAGGAGCAATTACCATGAAATCATCCTCTGTGGTATATATAAAAATCCTGCATGGGGGCTCCTGAATCACATTTTTTTCCATCAAAACTACAAGTGGAAATGATCTAAGTGAGCAGGAGAAGGCCTACACTAGACCCACTTCTCCCATTAGATGGAAGGGTCACTGCAAATCAATACTAAGCAAGAAAATGACAGGAATCTTCTTCATAGTCACTAGATTGCAACCTAAATGAACACCTAGGGAGAGATTTTGGACTTTGATGTCAGGTGGTGCTCATCATAACATCAAATGAGGGGGAAAATGGCTTCCATCACTGCAGCAAAGAATTGTGAAATCAACGCCCGAGGCACACCGAAGGCCTTTTGCTGACACATGGTGGCACAACACTTCATTTAGACACTTTATGTTGGCTTTCCCCTTTAATTTGTCACTCTTTCACTAGCTGGCAGTGATTATACTTTTGTATAATCACTGCCAGCTCGACCATTTTGCAGTCACTCGAATGGTCAGCACCTCCATACCAGGAAGAAAGGTGATAATTTTTTTACACAGCATTAAAAACACTCCAGCTGCCAATAAAACCGCCCACAATATATAGCTGGCTTGTGACAGGAAAACTGTAAAGCTGAAGGTCTTTTGCAGTTTTATCCTAAACCGATGTCCAGTACAGAGCTCGTAACAGAGCCGCTTATCTGAACATACAAGGTTAGCGGTAAAAAGAAAAAGAAGGAATCTTGTAGGACTATTAATTTTTGCTGAAATCTGACAAAGGAAAAATCTCGCAACAGCAGCTCTAACAAAGGAACCTTTTGCATTTAAAGAGTCTTTTCAGCCAAAGAAAGGGGCCATCACACACCTGATAGGGTAACCTCATTATCACACCCTGGAAAGAGATAGCTTTTCTCTTGTTTGAAAGGTCACCACCCTCTTACTTTAAAAATGGGCAGGTGCCCCGTTACCTCAGGCAAGATTGAGTGAAAAGCTTGGTCAAGCAGCAATTAAATCTGTAAAAGAAGAGAGAGATGGAGGCTACCCCACCATGCGCGCACACACACACACACACACACACTAACTTCACAGCTGACTGGAGCAAAAAGAAAAACACACGTGACACACAACAGCAAACTAAACTGTGAATTTGCCATTTTTATCACGTCAGCCCGAGCATCTCGACTTAGAAATCTCACCGAATTGTTTCGCTCTATTTTCTGGTTCAGACGCCAGATTATAAAAGTTTGGAAGCACTTTATGACACAGGAAAATCCTGTAAGTCCTAACAAGAGTCAGTCCTTCTCAGTTGCCATGTTTGTGTGCAACCTACACCTGTATCTGTTTTAATGACAAACCAAAAAAGTGAATTGTTTGCACCTCGTTTTTGTGTCATTATGAAAAAAATATATGCAAACATCTTGTCTGCTTTCCACAAAGATGGTTTTGAGCACTCTGAATGGCGTTTATGCATCTATGGACATGTTTTGCCAACACAGCTCTGTGAGACAGAATTTGGAATTTGAATGAAAATGAAAGCGTCATTCGAAGATGGACATTGTTTCTTTGCAACTTTAATCCGGGTCAAGAAAGCCTTTAAATTTTCTGGGAATACACCCGTAATTAGGTATATTCTAATGACACAAACCTAACAAAATACTAAAGAAAGAACATGTAATTTCATTAGTGCTACCTTTTGAATATTAAAGACATGAATAAATGTACAAACTACAATCTGACCACAGAAAAAGGAAGATCAACATCCTACATAATGGATGTATGAGAGATGTAACAATAACAAATAATATTATAAAATATTTCAGAAAGTCCATCTCACAGAAATCGTTAGCCAAGCACCAGAAAGAACTGCAGATCCCATTAGTCCCTGTTAAAATTAGCACACTGAGCTACAAAGCACTGTCTGTGTTTAAAGAAAAGAAAGAAAAAAAAAAGAAGCTCTAGTACAGGAAAAAGCTCTTACCAGAGACTTTACCCCATACTGTTTCTCCACCTTCTCCCGCAGTTGCTTAAAGCACGCCTCCATGCGGTCATGAAAAGGCCTCAGTGCCTCTGTGACCTTCTCTCCATGGATCCGAACACCTTCAGCGAGATGCGGAATCTGGTGGAAGAAAAACAGCAGCGTGAGACAACTTCATCAAACACACCCTGGACTGCAGAGATGAGAGATCAGCTACATGCTGCTTCTTCCTTCAGAGGAATGCATTAGCGTCTGTCATTAACTTCATAAACTTAATTTCATGCACATGTCCTTTAGCTCATTGCCCTCTTGGATGTGCATATTCAGCACCAGCAGTAAAAGTACATCAGTAATTTTGCATATGCACTGCAAGCTTATCCAGGTGGAAGCAGGAACATGTTACAGAAAGCTGTTGCCATGACACTACTGCCGCCTTCCTGACCCCACCAACATCAATGCAACATATAAATTAAAACATGGCAATGAAAACAGGCATCTACTTTGTTTGGTTGGATGTTTTCTTCTCCATATCTGATTGCAAAAAACAGTATAATGCATCCTTTCAGGAACACTGCTGCCTCCCACTCTGTAGGAAGCTGGTGAATAACAAAATCTAAACACATACCAGAAGCAGCTCAGGTAGAGGAAAAGGGAGAAAGACAGGCAGTGAGCGAGAGTAGGGGGGAAGACTGAAACTGCTGAAAACTAGTAATTAGGAAACCCCAGTGCCACAGCTCTGCTGACTAAATCTGGTAAGAGGAGGACGCACCATCCCTTGGGAGAGTGACCATTTGAGTGTTATTTTCCTCTCTGCTGGTTAAAATCACAGGTTGAGGGTTTTCTGTTTTTTTTTTTGCAGAGGTGTTTCATGCCATCTTTGGCAGAAAAAAGCAAAGATGTTATAGTCAGCTGTGTTAACAGCAGATCCCTTCTCTCCCATAGCAACTGTAAAAATATTACTTTACCGCGTTACCTCTATAAACGAGAAATACAGTTAAAGCTGAAAAAAGGTGTTTGTAATTCCCCTCTGATGAATAGCTTAAAAAAAAAAAAACTGCATTAAACGGGATTTAATTTCAACATCTGCATTTACTGATCCCAGTCAGACAATGAAACAAATTCACCTGAACAAATGGAAGAAATAATCTGTGAGACGTGAGACATATTGGATAGGTGGGATAATAAAGAAAAGTGTTTGTGTGTGTGCTAACCTGACCTTCCCTAGCCTACCCTTCTTTATATTCCCCGAGGACAAACTTCCTCCCAGGGCATATCATATCATGAGCCCACTTCATTCAACTTGTCCAAAACACCAATGCACTTTTGTGATGCAATGTTTCATAATACTCCCCAAATCATTTATATTTTATTTACACCCATGTCAAGATAAGAATTTCTGTCAGAAAGGAAGATTAGCAGCGCAGAAACACACCTGTTAAAAGATACTAGCCACCTAGCTATATGTTGTCAGGTATGTGATACGATGTGCTAATAAACAGCATCCTGTGATATGAGAATCACAAAACCTTTGGCCCGAAAGCATAAATGAAATGGAGGCCACAGACACCATGCAGGCATTCCCCCTGTTAGTGAGCACCTGCATCATCACCACTGGGATCTCACGGAAGAAGGAAAAGATGCGTCTGGGTATGAAAAGGCGAAGGGAAGGAAAAGAGAGGCAGAAGGTGAAAAAGGTTAAGAGAAAGGAGGGGGGAGAGGAGTTTTTGAAGGACGAAGTGTTGTGAGATGAAAAAGCAATGAAAAAACACAGCGAGAGTGAAAGCTGAGGCAAGATTCACGTCTCCCAGGATACCCACATCTTTTTATAGACCTTTGGATGATTGAGTGCGGCTGAGTTGAGGCATGGCAACAGATTTCTGCTTGGTGGCTGCACAGCGATAAGCTCATTGCGGAAGACACTTAGGCTCAAGGTTGTCAACACACACACGTGCGTATATGCGCACACAAACACACACAAACTTGCGAGTCTAATTACATAACTTAACTTTAAAAAAAATGCTTTTAATCCTCTCCGGCTGTCTAAGAGAGATATCTGTTTATCAGTTTCACAATTTGGCATATCAGTAAGAGATATCAGCTCTCGTGATGCTAAGGTGAATGTCATTATTAGAAACTGGGGACTTGGTTCTGCATTCATAAAAAGCCAACACCAAGTTCACGGTAAACATTATCTTACAGAGTCATGACAATACAAACTGTAAAAACTAGTTTACTTCATGGAAGAGGTACATTTGAGTTATTTTACGGGATAAAGAGGCAAAGCTGAGGTGTCAGAGATGACATGCTAGTTGGGGAGGCTAGGCAAAGCTAAGAGTGTTGTTGTTGATCATAAGTCACAGTGACAATAACATGTCACTAACAGTGCCCCCTTTCATGCAAGCTTTGAAAATAGCATTCATTAATATATTAGAAGACAATCAAAATGGCACGAAGGATATTGACATGTGGGTAGTTTGAGTTTTCTGCCCCGATATTGATAAATGACGGTAGCAAAAACAGTGGAAGAGTGTATCTAAACCAACACAGCAGTTTGTAAAACTACAGACTGCTTGCAGAGAAGGTCAGACGAACTGAGCACAAAGGAGTCACGAGTACAAGAAAATGAGTGGTTATTAAATAGAACATGCACAGTTCAAGCCTAACAGCATGACTTTGCTGTTCTGTGAACACAGAAACTAGACACAAGCGTGTCTAAAATTACATAGAGGCGATACAATACGGCAATACTGAGGCAATGCAAATGTACAATTGTGGCCACGTCTGTCCTTTTTTAACCCCCTTATGACAAAAGATAATTTTTGTCAGAAGCTTTAAAGGTTGCAAAAATAACCAGGACTATCATGAACCTATAACAGTTTATTTTTAATAATTTTTAATAATTTTTAATGTGTCCCGAATTCACATATTGTGCCATCATAATTAGTGGGCTGCAGCGATTAGAAATCACGCTAGAGCCCCATTTATAAACAGGCAAATGCCAGTACTATCAGCTGACAGCTATAAATGAAATGGCACTGTGGTTTAAACCCCCCCCCCCCCAAAAAAAAAAAACAGAGCCTACTGTTCTTAACTGAACCCTGTCATTCAACTGCCTTTCTGATTCACAACAAACAGACTTCTGAGCCACACCCCGCGGTGGTAGGACAGCCACGCTGACTTCGAGATGCTTGGTATTAAAGCTGCGATGACATATTAAGACCTTTCGTGAAGGTCGCGCAGGTCTTGGAGACGTACGCAACATTTGGCGAGTCAGACAGACTAATAAGCAGACTCCGCTTTATGTGAGATGAAGCGACCAAAAGAAAAAGGCTTCTGTTAGAGGGTCCTATTAGGAAACAAGCCTGCCATTAAAAGATGATGTTTTTATGCTAGTGAATACAATGTTGATGCCCTGATGAAAATTCCCCTGATCGTTTAGCTCCCCATAAACAGACTGAACGATGTAGAAGTGAGGCGTTTCAGGAACTAATTTAGGCATCTTTCCAGAGCCAATTATAAACATAAACATTTCTAAAAACCCTACTTCGTACTTGCCAGGGAGTTGTTGTTGTTGTTGTTGTTGTTTTTTTACAACACCTATTTTCCTGATTTCCACTTGCTCATTTCTCTCTAATT
This sequence comes from Rhamphochromis sp. 'chilingali', assembly GCF_963969265.1. NCBI lineage: Eukaryota > Metazoa > Chordata > Actinopteri > Cichliformes > Cichlidae > Rhamphochromis > Rhamphochromis sp. 'chilingali'. Next base: position 21,057,844 of record NC_137950.1, on the reverse strand, counting down.
ACTAAATGAGGACAATGGGTATTTCAGGATAGCAGTGCACAACGGCTCATTTCTACCCGTTTAGTTTGCTCATTGGAGCCGGCTTGCCTTCATTTGTCTCATTTAGATGGATTCAAAACACAAGATAAACAAGCCTGCAGTCTCTGGCAAAGAGACAGCTGACACCAATTCAAATCTGCTTTAGTGATCGCTCTAAAGTTTGTTGTGGGTATGTTTGGCATAGGCTTTCCTCTATGGCATGTGTGCATTATGATTACACCAAATAACCTCGAAATAATTTGAAACAATGATTTTAAGGACACTTTTTGAAATGGCTCCTTATCTGAGTAGTACCCTGGAATTAAAAAATAAAAGCCTATGCCACAAAGGTAATCACACCAAGATTACTGCTTGCTGCCATTGCTTCATGATAAGTATAAAATTAACTGATAGGTCTTAGAGATGAAATCCAGCTGCTTGCTCCAACCCTGTCATGTATAACGCCTTTGTGATATGCACAACGTTCCAGGAGTGATGAAGCAGCAACATGCTTATTTTTAGGTAACCTGCCGCTGCTGTGTCAACCTCTACTTCAGTCAGCGATTTCCTACAGATCCCCACGTACGCGCCACTTGTATGTCTAAGTAGGCACACATGGAAAATTGTATTTTTAAAAAAAGTCTTCGCTATACAGCAAAACAATTATGTGAGCAGCATCATCAGTGTCAGACGCGAGGTACGAATACAAGATACATTCTTCTGTGTGAATCACTGAACCATGTAAAGTCAAAAGGCACAACAAAAACAAAAGAGCGTTCCTTTTTAGAGTCGGCGAAGTTCCACCAAAGATGCGGAGCACAAAGTCGACCTATTTTACAAACAACTGAGAGAGGTACAACTTTAGGAAATTAAATGATCTTTCTCTTTCCTTGGAGTGAAGAATAAGAAGCAGACTTTTCTTGTATCTGTTCAGATCCTGGGTGAACCATAAGGCAGGAAACCACAACTTCTTGAGTATTAAAGTAACCCACAGTTCAGATCCAGAGAGTTATACTCTATTAAACAGGATGTTGCTTTCCAGCAGTCCTCGTGTGCATTTCTTGCCTGCTGCATGTGCATCTCGCTCAGTGTTGCAGTGATGCTCACAGAGGCTCACATTTCCCCTGTTTGTAAGAGTTACTGCACTGAAAACTACTGCTACTGCACAAACAATAATGTATGTTCAGCTGTAAGTTTCACACTGATTCATTTTTATTTTTTATGTATAATCACTTTAATGAAGTGTCACACATAAATGCAATTTTACTTTAAATTTCAAAATCACACAGCGTAATGTCTGGAAGGCTGTAGATGGTGGTGCAAGGTTTGAACATTTCTGGTGTTGATTCCATTAATAAACTTCTCTAATAATTTTAACCATAGTGACTTGCCCAAAGCAAATGAATGCAAACCAGTGCCAATGATGTTAAAAGACTGAGTGGGATGAATGCACATTTTCATGCCTCCCAAGCTCCTTCACACCATCTAATCCATACTCAGCATTTTGACTGCCTGTCGGCCATGTCTTCCTATGCTCTTTACTTGTGCTATGGAAAAAGAATGCAAAGAATGTAACATCGTTTAAAGTAAATAATTTCAAACAAACTGGCAAAAGCACTGTTCCCTGAATCCTGGACCCTTATGATGCTTTGCCATTTTCACCTACGTGTCCCATGGCTCTTCAGTGGTATGGTCTTACCTGCCAGGCGATGAGGTCCTTTAGTTTCTCTATCTTTTCAAGGTCCTCTGGATGCTCCTGGATGTACTTGTCATTGAAAAAGGCCTGGAGAAAAAAAAAGATGGCAGACAGAAAAACACTGGAGTAAGTATGACTATATAGAAAGGAGGAAAACCTGGAGTAAAGTTAGGTAAAGGTAAAAATGTAAAGATGTTTGCGATATAAATAAAAAGAAAACTGGGAGGAAATAAAGATGAAACAAGGGTGAAGCACTGGGAAGGTCTGTTAAGATGTGAAAAATGTAGTCAAGACAACCATCTCTCATCCACTGCTCGCACTATTTCACTGAGACGAAGGAGTGACCTGAGGGCAAAGAATTCCCGTTGCTTCTCCTCTGACTCAGAAGGCACCCTCAAGACCGATATAACTCTATTTCAGGTAGAGAACCCAATAGGCTATCGCTTTTTAAAATAATCAAAAGGGTAAAAGGGTTGTGTTAAAAAAAACTGAAAAAAGACCACATGAGCCACTATAGTATTTGGATTACACGTGAAAAATGATGAAAAACAGGAAATAGTGAAGACTGAGTTGGGCTTTTGGAAAAGGAAAAAATAATGGATTTATGATGACCTACAAGGAACATGATATAAATAAAAAGGTATAAAACATTAACCATCATAGTGATAGGGATTCAAGAATTTGCAGCAAGCATACGATGATAAGAAGTAGGAAGAAGTAGAGATGCGCTAATTGCAATTTTCTGATTCCGACTTTTATTTTTCAATTCAGATCAGGAAAAAAAAAGTTTAAGCTTTAGAATTTAGGCAACAAATTACAGGAAGTTCAGTTACTTAAACTGCATTAATGCTGTGCTCTTACTGAGTCTGCTGGCTTGTTGCTGGCTCTGAACTCTGGACAGCTTTAGCCACTTGGCCTTTGCTTACTTCTTAAAAATGTCAGTGCTCATCTGGGTTAGGGTGATTTAAGTGTCTGATTAAGTTTGTTGTTATGAATGTTTTTGTGGTGGCCCACATGTAGTTTATCTTGGCACTCGGAGACGACCAGCATGGGGCAGCGAGTGATGCTAAACAGACCAGTTACTAATCAGATATATATCAAGCTATATATATATATATATATATATATATATATATATATAAAATATATATAAAATTGTAGGTTGTGTATCCTTCAGGTGTTAATGGGGTTATTGAAAATGTGTATATGTGCGTATGTGTGTATATACGTAGGTATGGATAGATAGAAACATATATGTGTATATATTAAAAAAAAAAAAAATTACACATAACATATAATGTAATTACAAGGAGGTATTTCTGTAGTCTATTGATACTAGATAGTGGAAAAGGGGTGGGATTAAATAAGCTTATGCTTCTTCCTGCTCCTTTTTGAACATGGACGTTATTTGGAGTTGTGGTTGCTCGTTTTCCTTTTGTTTGCTTTGTTCATTTGTCTCTTTTAATTCTATTTTTTTTTTTATACTTTTTCAACATGTTCAAAATAAAGATTCAATCAATCAATCAATCAATCAATCAATCAATCAAAAGCTAACTGGTCAGTCACTGGTCTGGAAATGAGTGGGTTTTGGTACTTGGTACTCTAATAATAACACCCAATTCACATCATATAATATAACCTGGAAATTAATGTGTTTTTATTTGAATGAGTTTAAAACATACTTTGATGATCTTAGAGATAATTTAAAGACACGGAGTACCTTTTTATCCTTAACGTGTACTATATGCAAAAATATATACTATAAGCAACAATAAATAACATAGGCATTCCTCTTGTTTCGTTTTCAGAAAATGTTTTTCTTTTTTTGGAAAATGTGAGATGATTCTGTGATGATGATGATGATCATAAGACATGTCTATTAGAATTCTTTATGGCAGTTACAAAGCAGTTACAAAGCTAGAGAAGTGGATGCTTAGCTCAGCTTACGACAAAGAAGGAAAATGGGGAAACTGTTAGCTTAGCTTGTTCAAAATATAAAAATACCTGACTAGCACTGGTGTGTAAAACTGTAGGCTAATGAAAAAAAATAAGTGCTTTGCCTCTCAGTGTATGAATCTTATATATCATGCCCCTGCTTCTGTGTATTGAACTGTCTCAAGGTCATCTTAGGGTCATCTTTAGTCATGTCTGCTGTGGTAGGCTCCTGCCAATCTTGCCCAGAGAGATAAAGGGGCATCATTTATTTCAACTTTACAACACCTAAGGCTAGAAACCGAGTCTTAAGGTTGTGCACTGGCCCTATAGATTTGAGTCTCCTGGTTCTAGCTTTATGTTTAACAAACCTTCACGGCATTTAGAACAAGATAAAATAAAGCTTCATGAATTGTGGAAACGTTCAAATTAAAGATTTGGACATGAATGTATAAAAGTTAAGATGATTTAGACACATCCAGAACTATTTTCATTTGTCTACCTTCTCGTAGTTGGTAAAACCTCCCATGACAGCTGGGTCCACAATCCCATTCAACAGCATGGAGAGCGGGTTGATGGGAAGGTTGGGATCATTGAGATGCCTCTGTACCATGCTGCTGATCTTCTCATTGGTCTGCTGCATTGTTTCAATAGCATTTTCCAACGGACTGATCTCCTCCTGTGTAGCACAGAAGTTAAAGGTGATATCAGATATTCCCAGCGCTTATTCGCCTGTTTCAGTGCAAATACACATACTGTACACTGCTTTCATCCCTGCGATTACAACAATCAAAGGGAAACATTTTGTGTTATGAATTACAGAAAGGTTATAAGAAGATGGGCTGAGGATCGCTTAACTACACACATAAATCAAACAGAAACAATTAATAATTTTTGATCACCGTGCCCATATACAAACCTGGAACTGTCAAACGAAGATGGATAGTGTGTTCATGTACCAGAACTTCAAATCCCATGCCAAAAAAAAAAAAAAAAAAAGACTAGCAATTTAGAGGAAAAGATGAATGAAGTACTTGGAACTGTTGTCATTCATTTCACTACGGTGTGAAAGCTAATTTCGACACAATCTATTTAACTCCACATAGGGGCAATCTCATCTCTTGGATGGATGAAAAAAATCACTTCATTGTATTAAGAGTTTAGAGAAAACATGCATGGACTGTTAAGTAAATGTCAGAATTAGACCCAAGCCAAAAAAGTAAAGATGTTGTACAAGCGAGACAAATCTCCAATCTGCTCCGGTATGTCTCAGGCCAGCTCGATAAAAAGAATTGTCAGATGGAAGGATTAGGCCTGGTGAATCTCAGCCCAGTCATTAAGCTTTAAATAGAGAGTCTGACCTCAGGGACCTTGCCTCTCCCTGGCTCATCTGGAGGGCAAGCTGCTCCTGACAGTAAATTCTAACTCTGCCTGAAGGAAGAGGTGTCCGCTCCGAATTAGTGTGACAATGGAGAGTAAAACTCTGCTACATGGACTCAGGTGTTTGGGAGGTAAAGGAAGGCTAATCGCACTAAGTAGTGCATTTGTTTTGGGACAAACTAAAAACACATGAAAAAAAAAAAAAGCCTGTTTGGACTCTTAATTGACACTATAATCTGCCCTTGTGCTCATGACTTATATGGTGCACTTTTTTTCCCCGTACTCGGGGATGAACATTTAAAAAAAATCACTGATAAAGTAATTACATTTTGATAAAGCTTCAGTCAACACTTAGGTCCTCTGCTGTTGTCTGAAGGGTTTTCAATACTGTAATCCAGGTAATTGTACAAAAAGTGAAAGGAGAGCAAAGCCTGAACTGTTCTCCAGTTATATTTGTGCTGTGTAGCAATTTTCAGTAGAAACAGGAGTGCCTGGTGAATCAATGTGGGCCATCTGGCAGAGAGAGAACGTGCCCTGTCGTTAGCCCGGGGAGTGGCACCCCTGCGTCTATACTGCTTAAGTGGACAAATCACATTGATTGTCTTTAAGCAAGCCTGCAGATCCTCATCTGATTAGGAGCCTTGCTTGGCACACAGGCCCTTCATACTCACAGTGGAGACTGACTTGACTTCAAACCAGCGCAGGATGCCAGGAAGTTTGTACGCTGTAGAGTACGTGGTTCTCTCAATCCACATGTTCTGCAGACACAAAGACAGACACAAAATTGGAACACAGTTCAAATCAAGATAATGTGGCTCTTTAAACAGATCAAGCTGCAGCTGTGCCAAGATATCGCAATGAAACAAGACTGCTGTTGCATAGATGAGACTTTAGTGACGCAATGGATTTGGTTGGAAGACGGCTCTACTGCCTCCCCGTCTGGATCGGAGCTCATTTGCTCAAGTGCTCAAGGGCAGTTCCAAAAATGTTGAGACAATGTGTAAAATGTAACATTAGAATAAAAACAAAATTTCCCTATGGGGACTAACACGCACACTTTACTTTAAAAAAAAAAAGAAAAAAGAAAAAAAAGAATAAAAACAAAATGCAATGATTTCCACATTTCATATATCCTATATTTTATTCACAACAGAACATAGAAATCAAATGTTTATGCTGTCAGTGCTACCAGTCACCCTCCTAGTAGATGGTAAGAAATTTCAGAAAAGTTCAGAAAATTGACCCCTGACCTTGAGAACAAGGTCACTGGAATTTGAAACTTTCTGAGATTTTAAGTAGACTAATCTATGGTATCAATTAAAACATCCTACGTCACCTTATTCTCAAATTATTCTCAAACTCGGGTGTTGAGCCTGCCTGCCCGCACATTCAACCAGGTGACAATGACAACACCCCATTATCCACCTTTTTATGGCTGAAGAAAAAACAAAGAAACTCATTTTGTGTTTGATGGCAGTAAGACATTTTTTTAAAAAGGCACAGGGCCAACTGAGGAGATCAGATACTGGATTTTTGGGAGAAGAATGTTCCGGTCCGATATGGATTCTAGCTGCTCAGCAGTACTGGGTTTCCTCTGTCGTAATTTTCCTTTCATGATGCACCAAATGTCTTCAGCTGGCAAAGGTTCAAGGCTTTTCCACTACAAAGCAACACTATTGCAACAGATGCAGTATTGTCTTACTGAAATATGCAAGCCCGTCCCTGAAAAAGACTTGCAGTTACCTTTCTGCACTGACCGTGGTCTACAAAAGCACCAATGCAAACCACTAATGCAGGCCTTTCAACTGAGAATCGTGCCTGTTTTAAATGCACCTGAGAGCTTGAAAATCAGACATCCAATAGTGATGTTCAGTCTTGTCATTTGTCCCAGAGATTTGTCCACTTTTTCCTCTATCTTTTGATGATATTATGTACTACAGATAATGAGATATTTCAATTTTTCACAATTTTTACATTGACGGGCATTATTCTGTTTTTCAAAAATGTGTAGATGTGTTTGTTTTTTTGCAGATTGGTGAACCTCTCCCCATCTTTACTTCTGAGAAGCTCCGCCTCTTGGGTTTGGGCTTGTGCGATTTGCAAATCACTGCATTCTGTTATTTATTTACAAACACATCAGCCCAACTTTTTTGTTATTGGAGTTGTAATATGGGATATGATATGAAATTGGATAGCTTCTAAAGCATCAAATATTTATAATCTCAAATAACAGTACACATTGAGAAAAAGAACTTGCATGGCAGGGATCACCTGCAAGTGAGGTCTGCTCCAAATGTAGTTTCCAGCCTCTTTTTAACAACCAACACATCTGAAAAGAAAACTAATACTTCTATTTAAATATTTAGAGACTGCGTTGTCTTTAAAATCTACTTACTACTCACTCAGGAGCATCTGCAAATGACAAGGATTTGTGTTTATTGACATGCATAATAGATGTGACAGACACAATATGTCAGGCAATAGATATCCATAATCGCTCTGTCAGGACAGAGAAAGTCCAATCAGTCTGACAAGGGAAGCAAGTCTAAGATGAGTGAAATTCATCACCCTGTTCTGCTGAAGTGACGCCACAGTAAACACAGAGGAAAGCGTGACTGGCTTTAATTTGTCGTCCTTGTTATTGCTACCTGGTTATTAAGTGCGCACAAAGAATAACTCTCTAGATAAACTAAAAAACGACTTGACAGTAATAGTTGCATTTACTAAACTGGAGATAGATCACTGTCAGCGATTTTATTTTGTTTGGATGCTCTTGTTGGCACCACCTTCTCCTGTGTTCAAAGATGAATAAAATCCTCCGTCTATCCCTCCTCTGCGGTGTAAATTCTTCTGCCTATGTAAATTAGCTCTATGTTCTGCGGTGCTATTGATTTTCTGTGCTGAAAATATCTACGTAAGTATACGTGCATCATAAACTTGAAAGATTTCTCAGTCCTACGCTAGTAAATTTCAAGGTGGTGGCCGTGACACAACAGCAACCTGATGAGAACAGGCAAAAATGAAAATCCATTTTCAGCTCGACTCCACTTGCCACATCTCAGCATAAAACACTGACAAGCTTTTTGATTCGGAGGCTACTAACCTACCTACTCTAATTTAACCTACTTAAGTACATTATCTTGCAAGTGTGCAACTTGCAAATGGAGCTGAGTCATTTGTTCCTGGGAAATTATTTCATAAATTTACTTGTATTTTTTTCCTGTGTTTCATCTCTGAATGTGTGTAAATGACAAAGAAAAAAGATTTTTCTTTCTTTGTCAGTATAACTGGAATTCTTTAACAGTTACTGGTTGGTACACATTTTTTAAACCTACCATTTCTACCGCTCCTGTAAACGTAGACTCACATGTTCTACTGTAGTCCAGTAACACAGTCTTTATGTTAATTTTATGTCTGAAGTTAACCAAATAAATGGGGAAAAACTAAGTAACAGTAAACAAACAGAAAAAGACGGGAATTACCGCAAACTCATTGTCGGGATCCTTCTCTCCCTTCCTCACCGGCCTGGAATACTGGAATTTATGGACTTCATTTACCGTGTAGAAGCTGGGGAGGGAGAAAAATCAGTACCTGAGTAAATTAAAACTGTTATGGGCAATCCACAGCTTGATTCAAAGGTTGATTGCTTTGCTTCAGGTCAAACACAGGACAAACCGCCTCCCAGGGCAGCTGTGACAGGAATTATTGTGATTTGCATTTGGCTTTTGACTAACTATCCGAGATATGGCCTCATTGTGGGAAATAAATTCATTTTCGGCTCCCACACATAACTGGGAGGCCCTAAAGTTAGCCTGAGATGTCAGACATGCAGATAAGCTGCAGCACACCTGACAGGGGCACATGACTAACAGGGAGGAAATTTGCCAAATCAGGTTAACAGACTTTTCACAGCAGGAAAATGATGGTGTTACATAGTGGCTGTGGATACATGGCTTCCCTTACACAGGCTCATTACTTGCTTTCTTCGGCCCACCTTCATCTGTCTCACTTATTGGCATAAAGAGACATAATCACAGTCTCCTAGGAAAATTAGTACACCATATTGCATTTCCCATTTCCAAAACCACACCATATGGTTCAAAGCGTGTGAACTGGCTTTATTAGCAAATAATTATAAAGAAAATATGAACTGAATCAGTGCCAATCCAGAGCCACAACCCTATAATGATTAAAGAAATGGCGATCAATGTGTGCAGATGGGATGCTTGAACTTTTTCTGTGAAGGACCGATAATCTTTTTGATGAACAGACCACAAAAAAACAAAAAACCCATTTGTGACTACACAGAAAAGCTGGACTCAGGTGCCCCAACATTTGAGCCTTTTATGTTATACCGAGGACCAGATGTTCCCGTCTATGCTTACTCGCAAAGGGCAGCACACTGTTTAATGAACATAAGACCTATTCCCAAGTTAGCTGAAAAAGTTCAGCCTTCACGTAAAAAATGAAGCCTCTGAACTTCTGCTTTAATAAACAGGTTATTAAAGCAGTTTAAAATCAGCCGCGTTACCCCAATTACGCCTTTTACATGTCTTTAGCTGGCGGGCTAGAATTGATGGAGTAGCATAGTCTGGCAAAGCAAGGTCAGATTGGGGTATGCTTTGCCTGCTGCTGTGACCCTGTGGCTCAAACAGCTCAGTCTCATTGCTATGCACCACTGATCTTTTCACTGAATGAGGGAATAAATGAGAGAAAATGGAGAGAGGGGGACAGAGAGAACAGCACTGCGAGAGTTGAAGAAGTTATAGAGTTAGCTGAAAACGCATCATGGAAAGTTTATATGGAGCAATCCTCTGTCACTGCGCAGGTATATTTGCCTAAAGGCTTTCCCATGTAAATGTCTTCTTTTAATTATGCCCATTGATGCGTTGGATGGCATACCTAAGTGAATTTGCACAGCTGAGCGATGCAGCACATGGCTGGCGTACAGAATGTGTACAAAGGGGAGCATGAGGGCCCAATGTTTGCTGTGGCCCTGACGCGCCACACAATGGTATTAATGATGTCAGAGGAACAATGTTGTACTTGGCACAGTTGATAACAGCAGATGGCTGCTGAAAGGTAATAACCACTAGAACGACAAGAAGGTCAAGCGCTGTTTGTTCTACAGAGACCCACATTTAAATCAAGATTTAATCGCCTTTCTCCATAGCATAAGTCAGAACGCCACACGAAAATGCGAATGCACTTGGACTCGTGTGTCACCACAAGCTCGCTGACCCGTTTGAATGACTGGGGGCAAGTAAACTTGGCTTTGCCAGATTGAAATTAATCTTATGTGACTCTGAGTTATCCACTGTAACTGTGAAGAAGTGAAGAGCAGGGACTTTGTTATTACCTGAGTATTTGCTCAGAGACAGACTTGTTTTGAAACTTGGCAGGCAGGTCGAGAATGGGCTTCACGGTAAAACACTGGATGTCTTAAGCAGAAACATCAAGGAATAAATGAAACTGTTGTACACACATCACTGAAGAGAAGTTACTCAGAAGCTGGTGGCGATTCAACCTTATAGTTAATACTGCAGTAATTTACATTTTGCAGTCTAGCTCTGTTCTAGGACTTCGGGAAGAAACGCCCTCACAGAACACAGCACACATCAATGGCAATCGCTATGCTGTATATCAAGTCAGAAATGATACGAAATGGAGAAGCTGGGGTGGAGGTGGATTTACAAAGCATCTTATAACTGTATGCAGGCTAATGCAGTTTAAACAACATGCCCCGAGCTTTCATCTGGCACTGAGGTCAGCTAATCTGTCGCAACTGCTGACTGTGCTTGACAATTTGTTGTAATGTATTGCTACTGGAAAAAAAAGATGACATAGTAATGACAGTAATATTATTAACCTTCTGGACTGACCTATACAGCCATCTGAAAAAGATAGTTTTCAGAGCAGTTTTCGCTGCAGCCCTGTGAAAAGCCAAGTACACCCAAAGCACTTTTAAAAGCAATAACATTTTTTTTCATAAAAATTTTTTTTTTCTGGACTTGAAGTGTTTTCTCCAAGTATTGACTTCATCAGCCTCTCAGACCGTTGTGGAATTTTGTCCCACTCTTCTTTACAACATTACTTAGGCTTATTGAGGTTTGTGGGGATTGCATTGTGCACAGCTCTCTTAAGATCCTGCCTCAACATTTCAATCTATTTAAGCCTGGACTTCGGTTGGGCCACTGCAACAACACAATTCTTTTCTTTTTCATAGATTTGCTGCTGTGCTTGGGATATGACCTAATTTTGGCCAGTCATTTGCTGTTGGACAGGTGGCCTGATATTTGACTCTTGAACCCTTTGACGAGTTCAACTAAGAGACTGCAAGGTGTTTGGTTGTTCCCAAATGTGGTGCTGTGCATTATAGGTGAACACCTCTAATCTGGTCTTGTCCAAAGGACATTGTTCCACAAGTTTTGTGCAAATGCAACTTTGCAAACCTAAGCCATGCTGCATGAAAGGCTAGAGGTTTTCCTCTGGCAACAATTCCAAACAAGACACATTTGTTCAGTCTTTTTCTAATTATACTTTCATGAACTTTAACATTTAACATCCTAACTGAGGCTTGTAGTGTCTGAGATGTAGTTCTTGGGATTTTTCAATCTTTTGCTGTGCACTGCAGAGTCTGATCTTGGGGTGAATTTGCGGAGACATCCAGTCTTTGGAAAATTGTAGCATTGTGCTAAAATAGACCTGAATGCTCCAGACCAGGAAACTGCACAAACTTTGCTTTTACAAAGGTGATCACGTGCACCACATATGTTTGATTAACAGCACCTGCCCAGCTATTTAATTTACTCACATTCATACACTGGTGAAGGCAAGCTACAGTTGCACTGCATGAAATAATGTGAAAATGTTACTTTTCACATGACTGTAATTGCATCATGATTCAGTCCAATTTGTCATTCACGTTAAATGGGGTGATGTCATGAACTGCCAGAATGTCCGTGCTTCACTTTGCTTAAAAGCTAAGAAACCTCTTCCTGTGCAAGTATGTAGCCATTCTGTGGAAAATAAAAATTATATACTCTTATTCTGTGCACTGATATAATTTAATATGGTGGCTGCACTAAAAAAAAAAAGAAAAACAACCTTTTGAAAATTACGCCTTAAAGTTTTAAAAAAAAATAAAAGTAAAATAAAGATTTGCTTAGTAAATGTGCTAAGGATACACTGTCCAGAGGAAGACTTTGTGTCTTCGCTGGGTGGTGTCGTTGTCTTCATCTTCTCTGCATTGGGAAACTGTGTCAGGAGACGTGCCTCGAAGTCTTCTCGCCGCTCATACTCCTTCCCGCGGTAAATGAACATTTTGTTCTGAAGGACACAGAAGAAGACACTAAGATCGTAAAAAACATCTTCATGAATGCATAATTCGAATTTACATTTGCAATATATATGCATGAGGTACACTACTTTATGAATATGAATATATATTTAAAGTTCACACACTAATAGTACACAAAGAGCATGCAAGACCATGACGAAATGAGAAAAGCACTTTGATTTGCAAATCTACTTTGCCTGGTACTGTCGCTGGGTTCAAATGCATCATCATAATCTCCATTTTAAACATTTGGAAATGCACGTGACAGAAAGTTCTCGGAACCGATTCAGTGATTCGGTTAAGTGAATCCTAGCCAAGATCAGAGTTGGCTTGCTTGAGGAGTATTTCTGTTTAACCCAACTGACATACAAATGCATTTTGCTGTGGGCTCTTTCTAACAATAACCTCTAATGTGGTTGAAACATTGTAATGTTTTTGAAGGCAGACACAGAGAATTTTCCCGTCAGATATTAGTGCAGTAACATGACATGTCATCTTTGCATTACAGCAGTTAAGTGTCTTCTGGAAACCATGACGTGGTGCACTGGATATGAGGCTGAATATGACTTAGTTTATAAGCATAATAAGGAAATTAGACGACAGACAGTTTACAAGTAAGGGTTACACATAGGAATATAAGTCTAGTAATTTCTCTCCCATAAGCCATGGCACAAGAGCTACATGTGTGCTATCTGTTCTCATGCACAGATGGCAGAGCACATTTCTGTTTCAGACTTGCGTGAGAGTCTTAATTATCACGTTAGTTTCTTCCTTATCCTCTCAGTTTCACTGTGCATGTGCAACCCCTCTGAGCAGAATGCTGCAGAAAGCAAAGATTTAAAACTTGACACTGCCCTTACTTAGGCTTCAAGAACAATAAAAATTAGCGAACCTCGTGAATGACTATCCATAAAAGCCAAAGAATACACACAGTGATACATAGGCACTTTTCATTTATTAGTGAGATGAATTGCAGGGATGATAAACACCTCGGGCACAAAAACTTTACAAAGACAATCCAAGTTGTTTTGTTTTTTTTACTTTAATTTGTCACGAGTCTGCATTTCTCTAAGACAGATTAAAATCTGGACGAAGACAGCTAGTCTTTCTCCAGCACTGCATATTGTTTTCTTATTCATAAGAAGACAGCAGATTCGCATTATGCTCGTTGAGCATTCAGGTCGTGTGAACAGTTATCTCAATGTCATAATTCTCCTTTTCATTACCCTCAAACCCACACTGGCTAGTTCTGGAAAAGAAAACCACTTTCAGTGAGATAATGAGTCATACTAAAATGGTCTTTTCTTTCTGGCTAGTGGGTAAAAAGCAATTTCCAACGGTCAAGTGACAAAACAGCAACAGGTCACATAACTTAATGCCATGGACTTTAAATAAAATTCATGTTGTCAGGATTTGAGGTCTTAAGGTCTTTGTGTCATACCCCTCTTTACAAAGAAAAGCCAACGGAAATGGATGGATAGTTCCTTTGAATCTACTACATAGATTGGCATATAAACTGATGAAAAGGTCATCTTGTTTTAATCCAAAACAAAAATAAATTATAAGAGAAGAGTGCACGGAATGCTCCTAGAAATGCATGAGCCATGAACGTGCCTTCAGCTGCTTGAATGTGCTCAGAAGTCTGTCTGAGGAACATTTTGACTGATAGAACATGACAGCTCATATCAGAGTGTCTCCGAATGTGGAGTCTTAGGATACATATTTCAAACCAACTCTCACACCCTCAACCACTCTATAAGCTGAGCTGTCACAGGAAACTTAATACGGGGATTAAGTAAAGTTTAGGACTGATGGGAAGAGAAAGGAGAAAGGAATAAATAAGTGAGGGAAACAATGGTTAGAGGAAATACTAAGCATTTGAAAGCTGAAACTGCTCCGTAAGGTTTTTTTAATATAGAAAATAAATATAACAAAAAAAATGAAATGATACAAAGCTTTTTGGAAAAGTAATTTTCAAGGTTAAAAAGACAACTTTGGTTAAATATTCTGGTCTTGATCTTTTTGTACAATAATATAACCATTTATACAATATAGACCTATTGATGAAAACAATCTAAAACCACTCTGATATTCTTTTGTAGCACACAGCAACTGGAGTCAATGACCTAATCGAGTCTGATGTTTTAAAATGTTATCTGTAGCCTTTTACCACTAGCACCTTAGTTACTAACTATATTAACAACTAATAAATCATAAGCAGTTGAATTATGTACTCTTGCATAAAATCAATTAGTATGTGGGAGGGAGGTTACGAAATGTCTTCATCGAGGAATTTATTTTTTTCCCCCTGAGGACACTGCAGTGCTGCAACAAAAAGCAATACAAGGCGTGACTGATAATTTGGGGTCCTCCTTATCATATTGTCCAACATTAACACCAGTATGAATTATCACATGACAAAGTGTCATATCATCATTCATATAGCAACACCATGTGTTTGTGTTCCTTGTCCAGAACTCCAATGAGACAAGCCCAGGCATGTCTGAGAGTGAAAGCAGTCTCAGCTGCTGATGACAATTTAATACCTAACAAAGCAGCTCCTTCAACAACATCCAACTCTGCCAAATATATCCAAAAAAGTGTTGCTTGGAAACAACAAACTTGTTTTACCGCTTTGCTTTTACCGCAACCAGGCTATTAAGTGGGGAAGAAGGAATACAAACAGCTGGTGGTGTATGACCCAAGAGTAAACAAGTCTTGCTAGCTGCGCTCCATTTGAGAGTTTTGTACTCTACGTGAACACTCAAAGCGCTTTACACAACATGTCTTATTCACCTATTCACACCTATTCGTACAATCACATTTTTCTATGCTTAAGTGCTTTCTGGCTAACAATCACACTCCGATGGATCCAATGGAGAGTAACTCATGGTTAGTATCTTGCCCAGGGTTCCCAAAGGAAACAGTTAAAAAAGTTGACCCAAAATACAACATTCTGGGTACAAAATACTTTGTGGTTACATTTGGCTTATGTTGTGTCACTCCATATATTATGTCCCTACTTTTGCACTATAATGCTTCTGCTGCTGGCACCTTATGGTATTAGATTCACAATTCAAATTAGGCAGTCTGTCATCAGTGACAGTAGCTCATTGGGAAAGACGGATGGAAAATTGCATTTATTTTGTGTGCACTAATAAATGCTCTCGCCTGCAAGGTGCACTCATCTATTTTTGATCAGTATTCTTTTCTATATTGACATAAAAATCATTATTGCTCATTTCCTCAACATATTGGGATATAATTTTGAAGCTATCTTGCCAAACAATAGAGAAAGCCTTCTTCTATAACTGTATTTATCCATTAGTAAACCTCATCAAATTTCCAATATACCTACACAGAAATCCTTTAATATAATTATTAAGTATTTCAGGATGGGCCCTTATAAGAGAACAATGTCAACGCCATAACAACATTTAAAATGTCATAAATCTTTGGCTTTTTGATGTTTAACAAGTAAAAAAAAATTAACGACAGTGGACTAGTAACCATGACCAGCTTGTAAACTCTTTTGCATCTAATGTAGTACAAAGAATGCGCCACCTTTTTTTTTTTTTTTTTTTAAAAGATGGAAGAATACAAATGTAAATTAAGTGTTGGTTTTTATACCATCTCTGGTTATTTCAGGTAAGGGCAAACATGAAAAAAGAATAAAACAGAGAAAGAAATAAGAGCTCCAAGCTATCCTCAAAGGTTCTTTAAAGAGCCTGTTAGATTAGGCCAGTGCAGCTTGCCCTGTCTATAATGGAGTTTCTGCCCTACCAGATGAAAGGGGTTAGACGGGGGGGCTGCGGAGATCGGAAAGTAGCCAAAGCCCTTGAGAAATGGCTGTTCTTCATAATAGAATGAAAAGGGTATGATCGGGGATCACAGTTCTTAAAACTAGAGTTTTATATCATCTTATTCCACGAGGACTTTTAGGCCATTTAGTGGCTGATTGTACAATAAAATGTCCTTCAGTAAGATGCCAGATGACAGTCTGAAAAACAGCCATAACAGGTCATACATTAAAAGCAAATTTAATCAGCACTGTTACTTTTCTTCTTGCAAAAAAAAAAAAAAATCTCAGGCCTAACATTAAGCTTACTGTGACACAGCAACACAGAAAAAATGATCTAATATAGATTACATTTAAAATGAAGAAGAAGAAAAAAAAGACAAAACACATCATTGAGCAAGTGAAATGAAATAGAGGGCAGATATGCACCCAGCAGCACCTCAGACACTGTGCTGAGATATCAAACACCAATTAAACACGTATTTAATCTCTGATATGCCGTGATCAGATTGGCACAAGGCCAGCCGGGACATTTACAGAGGAAAAAGAGATCAATTCAGGTTAAGCAGCCTGCTTTACTTGGTAGATGTTATAAATAGGCGGCGGATTTTCCATCAGCTCAGAAAAATCAGTGTTCAGTTCTGGTGGTCATTTTAGAAATCAGTGTCTCTCATTGTGGTGCCACCACTTTAAAGAACATTTGCAGCTCCATCTGCTTAAACAAGCTTAGAGCTGAACGTAAGGGGAATGTAACCTGTGATTCAGCAACTGAAAGCAATTTACAATGGGACCAGACAGCCTTTTTCACTCTGTGCTGGGTACATGGTTTTGTTGTGCAGGTGGTGATGGGACACCTTGAGCGGAACTTCACCAGAACACCATCTTCCCGACACTGTGATGCTCGTGCTGTTGGAAAAATGGTGTCCAGCTGTAGTTTGGCAAATGGACTTAAGTGCTTTGCTTGCCGTCTGATCAGTCTTTTACTACAGACAAGATTTTTTTTTGGCTGTTCTTCAAAGCTCTGCAGTTTTTACAACTACTCCTGGCAACTGCAAATGCAGGCAAAGATTTTGAGTGGACCGGCTCACAGTGACTTACACAGGTCTCTTAACACTGAGGAAAAGTGATACATGGTGAATGAAAGCGAGGCACACATGCTAGAAGTGGGGGATAGAAACTGATGTATTCATTCATTCTTGCTTTTGTATCTTTCTTAGCTGTCTGCCTTTTTCCAAGAGAAACGTTCCATTTTCCCACACTGAAGGGGATCCACTCAGCGCATAATTCTGATCTACTCCGCAACCCACACATGGAGCAGCTGCCTATGATTCAGAGTTTGTCTCAGTGAGTGAGTAAGTTAAAGCCAGACTAGGTGGGGCTTTGAACAAGTGAGCCTCGCCACAACAAAACAATATTCATGGGAGAGATATGTGTGAAGCACGTATGTATTGAATGCTGAGGCTGAGAACCAAGCAGGCACCGGTAAATCTATTAAATCTATTGATCATCTTTTTTTGACAAGTGGCTCACCCACATTGTGCTTATCCGCCTTGAGTATGTCAGTGTATATACTCACACGTAGGAAGGAGGGGAACCCGGTGCCATAATAGCCTACAGCAAAGTAGTCTGGTTTAGGCCGGATGACCTTCACTATATTCTCATAGAACTGCGCCTGTTTCCGCTGTTGAGAGAATCAAAGATAAATTTTAGACGCAGGGACAGCACGCACATGCATTTTCCTTGCATATTTTACAGATGCAGTTGTGTTTTATCTCAAACTAGTGGTAAATTTCTCCCTTATCCTTTTTTAGTCTCAAGAGATTACAAATTAGACATACTACAGTAATATTTACATCACCTGTATGTATCTGTGATATATGAGTAACTATAGTCATTATACACAGTGTGCACAGTTATTAGACAATCAGTCCAAAAGAATTCAAAATCTCAAACTTGAATATTTAACTTTCTTTGCTATAAAAATTGGTAACACAAAAGGAAAATAAAAGGTTTGGCCTTTCCAAAATATTAACCCTTCCTTTTTTAAACATCAGAATAATTTTATAATCTTCCACCTAAAATTGCAAAATAACTCCAAAGGGTTTGTATGATACTTGTGCAATAAAGGGTTAACCCAAGTTTTTAGTGCCCCTTCTTGTCTGTAGCTGTCATGTCTTTGTACTTCCAGACACGGGCTGCAGGTCTTGAATATCAACATTCCTGATGCTCCAGATTTAAATGGTTTTTTTTTTAAAAAGCACTCTGTAGGGCATTTTGATCTTTTTGTCACTTTCCCTAAAATTGATTAAATCCATTAAACATGCATATGCATAAGGTCAGTATAATCTCCTAATAATGTTGCAGTTTGCAACTTGAAAGTAAAGCTAACTAACAACATAACATTACTTACCAAGGATGCACTGAGTTGTTCAAAATCAAACATTTCATTCTCGTACTGCTCAGCCAGCTCCTTTCCCAAAATGATTGCCTCCTCCCACATCTAAATGATACATAAATAGTGAGAAAAATAAGATAAAATAAATAAAAATCAAGCATTCATTCGGTACCGGCTACTCTTTCCCAGACAAAGGTATTACGGTCCTTCTAAAATAAATTAATCCCTTCAACTTGTCACTTTTCCCCCCATTTCTCTGAAAGGAAAATCCAGAACCTGTCCTTAGAAGCAGAAAATGTGTCATCATGCATGTTTCCTTGACTCAGTACAGTGAACTGTGTCACAGGTACATGTGAACCAATCAAACATGTTGAAAAGCTTCTAAGTGGGTTCCTGACAGACTAGATTGGGCTGAACTGATATAGGGCAGCCTGGAGGTGGACCAAGTCCAGACTGCTATTCACATTAGCCTCCCATCAGTGAGAGCGGTGGTGGCAACACCATCTGGGACTGCTTTCTAGATGACACATCTGACACCCATGGTACTGTCCTCAGTTTAAACTCCACTCTCTCTGGAGTGCTGATGTATTCTTACAGCCACTGTAACACTTACTGATCACTCTGGTGGGTTTGTATGCGCATGTTTGTCCACAGCTCTTTCAAACTGTTGTCTCCCTAGCCACATCTTGCTGAGTGACAGCTGGCTGCAGAACCAAAAGTGGCGACTGCACCCCAACACTCATGACACATGCAAAGCTTTGGGACATCATCTTTGAGAAGCTGTGGCTTCAGTCCTACGGATTCAGTTCCAGGCTTAGCTTGCAGGTTGAAAAACACTTTTCTCCTTTGGAACAAATAACAGGCAATACACCAAAATAACACAGCAGCTCTGGTCCTATGAAGCTGGAAGATTTTTCTGGCTAAGGCAGACGAGATGGCATTCAAGTCCCTGACATGCTATGAGGGAAAAGGAGAAAAGGGAACAGTGAAGAGAAATATAAAAGAAAAGAGGTTTTAAATGGAACGTGTAAGAGCTACATTGTGTGCTCGGATACATGCCTTCATCCATAAGAGCAGAAACTAAAAACAGGGGATTATCACTGTATCAGTGCCTGTTCTGCAGAAACAGCACATTAAACTTCCATTCAGTCTTAAAAACCTGCCTTTTCAAGCCAGGAAGGCTATTTAGCTGAGACGACAACATCTAAAAATAGCATCTCAGGAGTCGAGGAAAAATCATTATGTCCACTTATGCTTATGAGTGTGAGTAACTGTGTATGGATGCCTTACCTTGCCCTTGTCGAAGTAATTAATAATCTCCTGGTAGAGATGGTCCTTAAGCTGTCCTTGAGTGGTGGCCTGGTAGCCGTCTCTCTGTGTCAGGTGGGCTGCACATGCCTCATCTGACCACTACAGAAAACACGTTAGCACTGGGGTCAACACTGTACAATACGATACAGAGTAAAAAGGAAAAGTGACAAGAAATCAATTGCTGACTTATATCCAGTGTAAATGGGTTAGAGTGATGTGTGGTTCTTTTTATAAGCTGCTCTGTACTTTGACAATGCAAGATGGAAACAACTCTGCAAGAAACCCATATCAGTATATACTGAATGAATCATTGATGGCATCAGTGCAAAGTGTAGCATTCCTGTGGCTAATGCTTAGTGTTAAAGGGGAACTATAAGCACATTCGGAGATCCATATTTACTGAGTCACACAAAGCAACTGAAGCAGAGTTGCATGACTCGCAGTTCAGAATAACCCTCTCTATCTTATACTGGGCCTCGGTGCTGCCCCTTAGCTGCAGCCGTTTTAGTGCTTTTCCTTCTGCATTGAAGCCAAATGTCTTCTGAGTAGTTGTACCTCACCAACAGAACTTTTGAACATGATGTGGGAGGGGGAGCTGTGCTCACAGCCGGTGCCTGGCAGAACCATGTTAGAGATGTTCAGCACAACAGCGTGTGTCTGAAACAGAGTTCTTAGAAGCCTGAGCTTTTGCCTCATAGGTTCAACTTGAACATATGCTGACCTCAATATCTAAAACCTAGATAAGAAAAAGCATATCAACCCCCCCCCCCCATAAAAAGCATTTAGAATGAGAATCTACAGATTAGTGCACCAGGAGCTTCCAAGGGTAGAGAGAAGCTGGGCTTTTACTACCAGTGTAAACACTAGATACAACTGAGTCACACACTTACTTAATCTTGTTTAGTAGAAAAGCTTTTTCATTTTTAAACAATGAAAGAATCTTTTGTTCTTATTGTTGACACACTATAGAGACTAATAAGGTTTCTGACGGCCTATAGCATCTTGGCAGAAAGACAGACAATCTGATTGGCCTCTGTGTACAGCAAGCGTAATCCTATGATTCTGTCAGGGCTGATTCATTACTGGCCAATTTTAATTGGTTTCTATGGTGTTGTGAGTAACCTGAAGAGTTAAGATCTCTGACCAGGTTTTTTTTTTCTTCCGTTATTGTGATAGCCACATTTGAATAGCAAAGCTTCAATATTTGCATAGCCTTCACGGACAATGGGTGAAAAATAAATTGCACCACGTTGCTGTGGTATAAGGAAGGATTCTGGGAAGACTTGGCTTACGTTATTGATCCTTTAGTGCTGGACTGCATTTATATGTTAAAAAGGATCTCTGGTAATTCATGGACGAGCAGTGACCCCGTATCGACAAAACCCAAGTGCTGATACATCTCTGACTATGAAGAAAATGTTGTGAATTCATCAATGTTATTACACTGCTGCAGGTACTCTACTGGGACACTAATTATAGCCAGTCTTACTCTATAAATGCTGGAGGATACAGAATTATATATAAATCATTCCTTCTCTGGAATTTTGTAGTTCTCCCTCTGCGTGTTAAGGTTCCATCCAGGTACTCCAGCTTCCTCGTGAAGTCCAAAACTGTGCATGGTAGGATAATTGCTGAATCGATGTGTGCGAATGGTTGTGTTAGCCCTGCGATGGACTGTTGACCTGTCTAGGGTGTACCTTGCCTCTCACTCTATGACAAATTGAATAGACTTCCCTCTTCCAGACAATTACAAATGGGATAAGGGGTTAAGAAAATGGATGGATGGATGGATGGCATTCCCTCTCATTCATTCTTGTCTACACAGGCCTCGACGTGAATAAAGATCAGTCACTTGTAGATGAGCAGAATCATAACAATAATAATAATAAAACATAGAACTCATGCTACAGATGCTACTGTGACTCCCGAGTGAGGAAAATGTGATTTAGTCACAGCCTCCTCTTCCCTGACGAGACCTGCACAAAGACTGAAGCAGCCAGCTATTTATGCAAAAACAGATGAGATGTTGGATGCATCCATTTTGGATAAAAGGCAGAGAGGAACAACTTCAAATTTAGGGTGTACCAAACCCCAGCTGGGAATAGACGCTGCAGTTCTTTGTATGAGGAGTTTTGCAAGTGGATCCGGTGTATTTTTGGCAGGAGATAGAAACTTTCAAGGCTATGAGCATGACTACTAACAAAAAGGTACTAACATAAAAGAAATGCTTCTTGATAATCTATAAATATTTATGTGCTCAATTTAAGTTGTGTCAGAAAGATGCCCTTTTTGCACCTTTAAGTAGGGATGCCTTGCACTGATGCTTGAGGTGATGATGATCGCCAAAGTACACATTTATCTTCAAGTATCCAGGGTGGTTGAAGCTACCTTTGTCTCTGTTTTAGAACATGAGCAGGTTTTTCTTTTTAATTAAAGATCAGATACTAGCTGTGACTTGCACTGGCTGTGCAAATAAAAGGCTGCTGTGCAAATTTGCCTCCTTAAAAGGTGTCGCATGTGCCACATTGGAATTAAAGGGATACAGCCCAATCAAGTCATTTGCTTGACACGTTAACCCTACGTTTAACATCTGTCTGACAGCAGCTTAAGAGTGGTTCAGTGTTTCTGTGTGCAGCTTCAGATATTTTAGAGAATGCACGTTAACATTTATTTTTTGTTGGCCTTGTGCATGGGTACCTTAAGCAGTTTTGCGTGCAGAAGCAGAGTATAAGCAGCCTCAGTGTAGTTGTCGCACTCTTTATGGAGGTCACACAGCTTGTAAAGGTACCTGGCAGTGAAAAAAGCAATGATTTATGGGTCATGACAGGGTGGGGTTTTTCACACTTTAACAGACAGAGGGTTAACTCTGCCAGACGGATGTGTCTTAACAGGCTCTTCTAGTTCAAATACCGCTTGAAAAATAGATGGAAAACTGACAGGTAAGATTGCAGACTGGGAAACATATTTTATCAAAATCAAATATTTTATTCTGGGTCTCTGGAGACCTACTTTATTTAATCTTTGGGAGGCAAAAATGTAGCTCAACTAAGACTCCTTATTACATCTATGTTGTAGTGTTTAAAATGCCTCACAGGGACAAAAACGCTTCAAATATAACAAATGGTTAACACGCAGAAGCTTACCTGATGTACATTTCCTCTCTGTCTATTTCCTTGTAAAAGTTCTACATTGTGGAGAAAGACAAAGCATTAAAACGGGCTTAAAAGACATAGCAGATTTCCACTGAGAACTATGGTTGCATTCTGTTTAACTATCTAAAAAGAAGTTACTGGTGGATTATTTTAAAAATTAAAAAAACAAAACAACCCCCCCCCCCCAAAAAAAAAAAAACCCCAACAGTATCAGGGCTTGTAGCGGGCACACATCCAAGCACCTAGTACACTGACTGGCACTGTCGTATTCACTGTCACATTCTCAGTGAAACCAAAGTTATTTAAAGTGCAGACTCGCTCAGATAAAATATGAAATATAGGCCATATGTCTGTAGTCTTTTCAATATGCCTAGTCATGTGAGCTAAAAGTGACATTTTGGTGCTTCCAGATGAAATGTCACTTTAAAGAACAGGGTGGTTTAGATGAACAGCTCAGGGATAACACTTTAATGCACTGACATGTCGAGATGCCTGCTACTGCCGTCTGTATGTAATTCTACATCATTACGGTGTTTTTTACCGGCAACAATAACCTATGACAGACAACCAGGCGCTGATAACACAAACAATTACCTGTATTGTTATTTATACATTTCATGTGTATCATTTCACGCAGGGGGTTCAAATCTAATTATGCATGTATCACCAGCACTCGGCTTATGCGCATTCAGGATTGAAAGCAGAGATCTTACAAGCACGTTGACAGTGCAGCTCATGCGGTTCTCCTTGTTCTCGTCATGCATGATGGTCCTGTAGTCCAGCAGCCTCTCCAGCAGACGCACCACCAGAGTGACGAAATTCTCACCCGTCCTGGCCAAGTACTTGTGCTTCCTGCAATGCTCCAGTAAGCTGGTGTTTGTGTCATGAGGTTGGATGGGGACACAGAGAAACAAATGTGAAGTATGTATTAAGATGGTCTTTGACAGCTGGTCTTTGAAGCTGTCTATTTTACACATTAAAACAGAGTTAGCATCTGCTCCGAAAGCAGACATTATGCAGGCAAGCTGCGATGGCAAGTCCTGTGATCGTCAGCACACTGTGATTATTTTGAGAAGTGCTATGTTGCAATTAGCATTATCTAACTTGCGAGAGGCTCAGGCATTTTATTTATTTATTAACCTTTATTTAACCAGGAAGATCCCATTGAGATTAAAAACCTCTTTTTCAAGGGAGACCTGGCCAAGATAGGCAGCAGCAGATGTCTCACAGTTACAGAAATTACTCAAACACAGGCAGCAACAACACACATGCAACAATAAGTGAAAGAATACAAATAAAATAAAAATAAAATTCAATAAAATTCAAATAAAATAAAAAGTCAGTTAAAATGACAATCAATCTAATTGAAACAGTTGCATGTTATGGACTTGGCCTCAAGGATTCGTAGTTTAGATTTAAAATCACTTAATGAAATGAATTCAGTCATTTTCCATTCCTTCTGCAGTTTGTTCCAGGCCGAGGGTGCTAAATGGACAAAAGCTCTTTTACCAAGTTCAGTTCGGGCAAATGGAACAGAAAGCAACAAGTAACCATGCGGACGAAGAGAATACCGACCAGCATGTTTCATTACAAGCAGGGAACATATATAAGAAGGCAGCAACCCAAGTATCGCCTTATATATAAAACTGTATAAATGAGAGTTCCTCCGACTTACCAAAGCAGGCCATCCTACCTGAGAGTATAACTCACAGTGGTGAGTCTGAAATTTACAGTTAGTGATGAACCTCAGAGAAGCATGATACACAGAATCAACCATTCGAAGACATTGAGCAGAAGCATTCATATATAGAATATCACCATAATCCAGCACAGGCAAGAATGTTGCAGCAACAAGCCGCTTCTTTGTATTAAAAGAGAAACACAACTTATTTTGAAAATAAAATCTCAGTTTTAACTTCAGGTTTTTCACAAGATTCTCTACATGTGGTTTGAAGGTAAGCGAGTCATCAATTAAGATTCCCAGATATTTATAGGTGTGAACCAACTCTATTTTATTACCTTCAAGAGTGGTTACTGATGGGATTGTTTGGGCTCGTCTCCTTGATTTAGAAAACAACATGAGCTTTGTTTTGTCTGCGTTGAGAACAAGTTTAAGCTGATGTAATGAGTGCTGGACAGCAGAAAAGGCTTTCTGCAAGGAGTCGATGGCTTGGACAAGAGTTGAACCACAGCTGTAAATAACTGTATCATCAGCATAGAAGTGCAAGTTTGCATCTGGCACATGTAGACTAAGATTGTTTACGTAAATGATAAATAGAAGGGGACCTAATACAGAACCCTGTGGCACTCCGCTGTGCACTGTAACAAAGTCAGAACATAGACCGTCAGATTTAATGCACTGAGTCCTGTTACTGAGGTAGTTTGAGAACCATGCCACTGCTCTCTCAGAGAGTCCTGACTGGAAGAGTCTAAGTTTTAAAATACAATGATCAACAGTGTCAAATGCTTTTGACAAATCAATAAAAAGGGATGCACAGTGTTGTTTTTTATCAAGTGCAATAGTAATATCATTTACCACTCTAATTGCAGCTGTGATAGTACTGTGATTCTTCCTAAAGCCTGATTGATATTCAGATAAAATGGCATTGATGTGCAAAAACTCCTTTAACTGCTCACACACAAGAGCTTCAAGAACTTTGGCCAGCACAGATAGATTAGATATTGGTCTGTAATTAGTTAACACTGCTGGGTCGCCCCCTTTTAATAGAGGAACAACAAAAGCTGATTTCCATACTGAGGGAATTTTATTCATGTCCAGTGTGAGGTTGAAAAGTGTTGTGAGAGGCTCTGCTACAAAATCAGCTGCCAGTTTCAAGAAGTAAGGATCTAGTAAGTCTGGCCCTGGAGATTTTCTAGGATCTAACAGTTTAAGAGCTTTACAGACCTCCTGCACAGAGAAAGGAACAAAGTTAAATGGCTGACCAGTGTACACCGGAAGGTTTGTGCCAGATTTTACAGAGACTGGTTTCAGAGAGTCAAACAAAGAGCCAGAAGATATAAAGTGCTTGTTAAAACAATTCATAATCTCCTTCCTATCATAAACAGGAACAGAATCCTTAAAAACATAGGTGGGTAGAGCGTGGGAGCTTTTACTCACTGAAAGAGACTTAATGATTTTCCAGAACTTCTGTGGATTATTTAGGTTCTCAGTGGTGACAGACAGATAATATTCTGTTTTAGCTTTCTTAATAGAGGAAGTACATCTGTTTCTTAGTTGTCTGAAAAGAAGCCAATCACTGGGGTAGCCTGTTTTCCTCGCTTTGGCCCAAGCCAGGTTACGCTCATGAATGATATAAATGAATGGCATAATCCTGCCCATTAATCAGCACTTACATTTTCTGAAAGAGAACTTTGTACTGCTCGTCTCCGCGGCCCCCTTCCACCTCGTGATCCAGCTTGGTGATGATCTCGTTCTCAAACTGCAATTAGACAGAGCAGGCGTAAATAATCAGTGTAGCTAATTTTTCAATTCATTAACGCCATCTCCCTGTTGCTCTCTCTCTCTCCAACAAACCCAGCTGTGAGGGTTTACGCTTCAACTTAAATCGGCCCTTATTTGCAACAGAACTGGCTGTGAGCCGGTTCCGATTTTCTTTATCTGTTGAAATTCTATTAGGACACAACTGAAAGTTGCATCATGAGACACCTTGCCTGTACTTTTTGCTCTTTAGTTGTTGTATCTGCTGACAGTGATGCATGGATCTATTTTTCCAATATTTGTATGTAGCAGCTGTATAAAAAAGTGAATTTCATTGTGCTGAAACAAACCTTTTTTCACTGACTTTTTGATTTACGTGTGTCTTGGACACGAGTAAAGGAAAAAAAAAAAGTGCAGCAAAGTAGAAAAAGATATGAATGCTGTTTTCTGGAAAGCCAAGGACTTATAACACACAGAGAAAGAGAGAGAACTAGTACAGGAAATATACTAGTTCTCACAATTGTAATCAAAACGTTACTGATCACAATTCATTGAAAATGATAGGAAAGTAGCAATCGCCCAAAATGATCCTGATCCAGACAGAAGATATAAAAGCTTTGCACACTTTCACTATAAAAGGACACGGCTGTGCAACCAGTAAAAATGATATTGGAGTGCTTTGGTTTTCACAAGACTACAATGGCGAGCAAAGAGACATTTGGAAAGTGCTGTGTTTCTTTACTATGATAGAAGTGAAGTACACATCACGTATTTCGGCAGCTCTCAGAAAACATCCCAAAGCTGAAAACAGCCTGTGAAATTTTATGACAGAACAGCTGTAACCAAATGGATTTCCTCATGCAGAAAGGCTTAATTTTGGATTGTAACGAGGCATACCATTAAGTTCCACTTACCATGGCTGTTGATAATCGCAGCACAACAAAATGAGATTTGCAGAATTACAAGTAAGCTGTGGGCTACAAAACTTCTTCCTTACTTGTGTTCTACCTTTGTATTCCTTTATTGTTTCGCTTCATCTAAAACCTTGTTTCCAATAAGCAAGAAACTCAGTTACATCTTTCCGAACTAAAGTTGGGAGGTGTGCACCAGTGAGTGAATACTTCATAAATTAAAATAATATTTCTTCATGTACCTGTCCAATGAATTTGAAGATTTTATCATCTACAATATTAATATTAGTAAAAGATGAAAAACTAAGAGCATCCAGAAAATATCTTGTAATATGTACTAAAAATAAGAAAGAAAGCCAACATCAATAGGTGCGATAATTAAAAAAATAAAAATAAAAAGTTTCTTTTTCCCATATATACATGTGTAGGTGTCTTCTATGACATAGCTGATTATACGCACTATGCACTGCATATACACACTCACGGGCCAAGTTATTAGGGACACCTGTTCAAATGATTGTTGATGCAAATATGTAATCAGCCAGTTGCAACAGCTGGCAATAACTCCATGCATTTAGGACTGTAGACACAGTCAAGACCATCTCTAGGGTATTTCAAAATTGCCAGTGAGTGCCACTTCTCTGGGTGAAAATGCCGTTTAAAGAACAAATCTTTAAAGAACGTTTCCAGCATCTTTAATCTGGAGGCTTAAGACGACAGGTCCAACTAGGTAGTAGAAAGATGTACTTAATAAATTGGCCAATGAACATGTATATTCATTTTCATCTTACATATAATCTTTTTTTTTAAGTAAAGATGAGCTGTAGTTCATGTTTTAAATGACACACCCGTTGGAAATGCATTGTGAAGTGGAACTCGCATTGCATCATGTCAAAGAAGATGGGGATGGTGGCCTTTCGCAGCTCGATCTCAGGAACTAGTGTCATCTCCAGGATAGGACCCACCATCTCCGGAATGAATTTTATCTTGTGGGGCCCTTTGAGAGGAAAGAGAAAAAAAAAAGAGAGAGAGAACAGAACATGTAAGTGCAACCTAACTGCACAGCTCATTTGCAGAATTTAAATTTGACAGAACAAATAGCATAAGTGAGGTAACAAGGCATAGATAATCCTTAATCCAGATTTAACAGTTGCAGTTTCAAACAATAAGGAAATGTGTCTTCTGATGTTTAGCAAATCTCCTCTCATCACATCAGTCAAGCAGTAAATAAGTGAAAACCAAACACCTTGGTTAAAATAAAAAAAAAGCAATGGGTATAATAAGGCCAGAAAATGAATCAATCTAATCTAGTGGAAAGCTCTAATTAGAGGATCAGATGGTGTGGGTTGCAATGAAACGGTAGACATGAATGCCAAAATCTTAACACTCCAATCCCTGTATACAACAATCTCACTCCACCGAGATCTGACTGCCGTGTCTCTCTCTTACTGCACAAAATAACACTAATTAACACACGACTGTTAACATATACCTTGCAGGATTGACATGTTACTTGGTTGGCAGATAATAATAAAGATAAACTGAGAAAACACTGCTTCAACAAGTAAATTCATGCATAAAAGGGATTTTATCAGTTGAAAGTGAAACATCGATAGCGACACATGGAATGAGCTTAGTTACCTAGATTGTACCACATATCCCTGATTTCAAAGCCAATCTGTCTTCTCATGTCCTGGTACCTGAAACACAAACAAGGTATAAATGTCACATTGGCTGTTGTAATATCCACAGAAGATGAGAAACTCGATATACGCAGTATAAACACAAACAGTTCTTTATGACTATTTCAACTGCCTAAAAAATGCAATATACTCCAAATTTAAATAGCTGTCCTGTTTCATCTGTGCCGTCCTGCGCCTGAGTCAAAGTCAGTGTTTGCCGTAGTATGAAAATGTGAACTGAATTGAGAGAAAGATCATGAAGGAGAAGTGAATAAAGTAAAATCAGAAGTAAACAGGCCTTCTTTAAAGTGTCCAGGTCACAGTTTTCAACATCAGCTGTGACAAAGTTAAAAAAGTACTTCATAGCCCTGATGAGGGCTTTTCGGTCTGATCGAGGTCCATATAGTTTATGCAGTGACCTAGCTTAACACAAAATAAATTTATCTGAAATATATAGTAAATAGTTTCCCACTCTCTTCCTGCAGGGAGCTGAATAAATCAATCTCTCTCATCTATGTCTGAATGATAATCGCTTCAAAAGCATAAAATTAGACTGTCATAATGAAATTCATAATGACACAGATTCATTGATCTGGGATCATGGTGAGTTAGTTTAGTTTTGTTGTTCCACAATGTTCTTTGAAATACAAACACACCCTAATGAGATGTTTCCATGCAAGTTCGCAACATACACAGAAGCTGACAGTAAGTTAGTCTGTCTTCTGCTCTCTGTACATATTTGAAGACGGGGAAAAAAAATCCAAGGATGATGACACAAGGGAAAGTGTTTGATCAAACAATCTTTGTTGGTGCTAGTATTTTTAGGTCGACTTTGTGTGTCAAGAGCCCTTACATAAAATAAAGATTTGCAGAAGAAGCTAGAAGGAGAGCTCTTGCCCTGACTCTTTGTCTAGCTTGTGCGTATTGTGGGCTTATAAGCTGATCAGCTCTGCCACGTCTGGGTCATGAACCAATCTTCATGGCAGTTTGGTGCCCGTCTTCGCTGCCTATCGTACTGTCCTTAGGTCACAGAAAGGACATATAGTGAAGTAAAAAGGACAGAGAGGAAAAGACAAAGCGTGAATGATGGAGACGCTAACAAGAGTGGAAACAGCAGGCAGAAGGGCAGGAAGGGTATTCTGAATCCGATCACCTGAATCAAACTGAATGGCTCTTGCTCCTTTGACAGACTGAACATTTCATAGGAGAATAAGCCAATCCTGAAACTGGTTTAAAAAAAAAAAAAAAAAAAAAGGCCTGCAGCATTTTCACAAATTTGGTATCAAAAGGTACCTTAAGTACGGATTCTGGTGACATCCCTACAACGTTCAGACCAACACAAGTAACTAATATACCGCGGCTCTGTTTGGATGCAATGCTAAACCATCATAGTGTCTGCTTAACAATCCTGCGTGGTTGACCCCTGCTCTGATTGTTGGTATGAAAACCTGTGCTGCGCTGCCATGTTTTGTTTTTGTTTTATTTTTTGGGGGGTGTTATATTTAAGCAAGAATCGAGATTTAATTGTCAAACAGCACTTGCAGATAATTACAGATCTCCTGGGGAATGTGGATAAAACAGAAAAAAATATATTGACGTGACTGAAACAAGATTGTGAGATTTGAAAAATAGCTGAAAGGTCTCAAATAAACTCAAAACCCCTCCTTGC
The DNA here is from genome assembly GCF_963969265.1 of Rhamphochromis sp. 'chilingali'. Taxonomy (NCBI): domain Eukaryota; kingdom Metazoa; phylum Chordata; class Actinopteri; order Cichliformes; family Cichlidae; genus Rhamphochromis; species Rhamphochromis sp. 'chilingali'. Next base: position 21,027,121 of record NC_137950.1, on the reverse strand, counting down.
CTAAGTAGAATATGGGTTCCATCTAAGTGGAGTTTGCATGTTCTCTGTGCATGTAAATGGTTCCTGTGGCTACTCCAGCTTCCTCCCATAGCCCAGTGACATGTACATTTGACTTACTGCTGATTCTTTCTTATATTAAATATATATCTTTATTAGATGTAGTAGATGTGGCAGTAGCAGACTTTGGACAAACTTTTTGTTTCAGACCTCCAGCTTTTCTGTGCATTTTGGATCAACCACAGCTAGCAAAAAGAAAACCATCTGGAGCTTGCCACTATTTGCTGACTTGATGTAAGCCTACATATTCACTGCCAAACAGCCTTTGAATTTCCAACCGTACACACTAATGTATTTTGACAGAATCCTGAAAAAGCAGCTGCATCACCTCTTTACACACTGGTTTGGGTCAAAACAATTTACCATACTTATTTGTTAAATGGTAGAGCCCGAGGATTAATCCTCACAGTTTTTGGCAAAGTTATAAAAATAAATCAATTTGCATTTTTATGTATCAGGTATTACATGTTTGACTGTTTTTGCATCTTGTTGGGGCTGAAATATAGTCCTGTGTATATCTGCGAGTATGACGGCTCACGGCTTGCATGAATCAGTCGTAGGAAGTGCGTTTCTGTTCCCACATATGGGCGTTCAGATGACTGTGCAGAAGGCAGCGTGTCCTCATTGCGGCTGAGACAGATGTACGGTGCTGTTCTGTCACACTCCTGTAGGCAGCGGACAGGCAGCTATGACTGTCAGCTGTCAGACCCTACAACATATACCTGTCAGCCAGGGGCAGAAACCTGTAGGAGAGGTTAACTAAGAATAAAACATTTGGAGAGAGACAGTAGTGTGTGACTGGGGGCTCCTTGTAGTTTGTGTTGTGTAATGTAATTGGGTCAGAGGGCAAACATCAAGGCAGAGAAGAAAAAAAACAAAACAGTAGAGGTTGTGACTAAAATACAGAGAAAACAGATTGACAAGCAGAGCCCTATAAGGGCTGCTCAGCTGTGATCAAAGCTTGAAGCAAAGGAAGTGTGAGATATTCACAAAACCTGTCAATACGATGCTCCTTCTCCTCATCACTCAAAAGTGGCTATTATGACAATGACATTGCTGCATGCTCATTTATGAGTACATGTGTCTGTGTCTCCATGTTCTCTGCGTAAGTGCATATATTTCAAAGTAAAGGGGAAATGATGGTTAAAATTAATTGCACAGTTTCTGCCAATTATAGCCATTATTAAGACATAAACAAATATCAACAAGGATTATAATGGATTTTTAAGGTCAGACAAATAATTAACACCCTGTTTTATTGTGGCAAATTGTTTAAAAAAATGTCAATAACAATATTTTATTGTACAGAAAACTTAAATATTATTTTTCTCTGCCAAAGGATTCTATTATAGTTGTGAGGTTTTATCAGTTAAGTCAGAATGTATGCAAATTTGTTAGAAAATCACCGCAAATCTTGCTTTATTTATCACTTTTTACTATGTAAATATTTATTCTGATGTGTTTATGCTTTTATTTTGTAGTTTTAAGTCTGTGACTGACAAGTTGCTATGGTATCACCATGCAGTTTCCCCTCAAATACTGCTCAGGGTTCTTGAAAACAAGCCAAAGCCACAGAGGAATCCACAAAGGTGACGTCAGTGGCTACGTCCATCTTTTATAATCAGCAGCCTATGACTACAATGGGTGTTGGGAATGATGGTTGAAACTAAGAAAAATAAGACCCAGACTGCCATAGATATATTTATCCTCCCACTCAGGGCATGCAGACATGTAAGCTTGTTATCTGTGCCTCGGTGGTCTGAGTGTGAGAATGGCATTAGGATTACACAGGCTCCAGTAATGGAGCAGAACTTCACAAACAGCACTAGTAGATGTGTGATGCAGGGACAAAAAAAAAGCCAATGCAAAGTGCTAAAGAGCTGTGCTTCACAAATCTTTGATTTCACCCCTCTGCTCTCTGCTTCTGAGCAAGGCACAATAATTGGTATTGCAGGGAAAGCTTACAATTCAGCCACAAGCAGACAAGGATACTGGATGCAGAGAGGTAGAGGCTAAAAAAATTGAGCAGTAGGTGGAGGGACGGTGGAGAAAGAGAGTGTGCAGGTAGAGTTGTAAAGACTGTGGGAAAAAAATGACAATCCCGATAATATTCCTGTTTTTTTGCTTAGAACAAATCGAAAAAGACTTGGTGGGGGTGGCTTGGATCTTGCATTGTGTTTGGCTGTTGTGCTGCATAGAACATTGTTTATTATCTATTGGGAGTTCACCGCGGCCAATAATAAAGCACTGACAAACGAGCAGTCTGCCTGTCGGGCGTGAGCCAGCGTGATGTATATTTCAGTGTCAAAAGCTCCTCAAAATGAAGATGAGAGCCAATATGCGCTATGTCTGCCCAGAAAACATTTACACATTTGGATGCATTATCACAGTTTCTGAGAAACACTAATGTAGATGAATGGCTCTTTGTGGATAAAGGGAGCCGGATGAACACGAAATGAATAGCTCCCTGAATTTATAGCTGAAAGCACAATTAAGTAGATTTTAGAAGCAGTAAAAAGGTCTAAATTTCAAGGATTTAAACGTTCAGCTATTTAAAAATTATGGGCGGTATAATAAGACAATTTTATTTCGCCTTCAGTTTCTGTCTTCAACAAATGAAAAAACCCCCAGAAGAGTGATGACCTGAATATCGAACATTACCCAGTAACTACATTTTGAATGTAATATATGCCTCTTCCTAGCCTTGAAAGTTTTGCAATTTTACAACATGGACAATGTAAGAATAATTTAGTCTGGATGTTGTTCATAACGGCTCTTTCTTTCATGTAGCAGCCAACAGCAGGATAACCATGTTCTTACCATTAGAAATACTTTTTTTTGTGGTGGCAAAGGTGTCGCCAAGGTACAGTGTGCAAGAGACAAAGACTAATGACACCCACTGCCTCGCTCTGAATTCAACAACTGTTACCTGATTTTTGGGACTCTGTATTTGGGGGGCCGGAAGGGTAAACACTAGCTAATGTCCGACGTGACTGATTTGAACATTTGTGTTCTTGCAAACAGCTCTGCTGGGTAATGTCGACAAAAGCAGCAGTACTAAAACAGCTTTATTAGGCCTGTACTGCCTCTGCCAGAACCACAGGAAGCCGTGTTTGCACATGCACTACAACCTGGAACATTTTTAGATATCACCCTGCTGGGATGTATGTGAGAAAGCACATGTTCAGATTGGTCAGAAATGGCTTTAAACCAAACAGCTACCCCAATATAAAGTCAATTAAGCCCATAGTTAAATATAAAAACTTAGGTAACTGTCAGGGGAAATGCCAGGTTTACCACGGTGTAAAATGCCCTGTTGTGCACTGCATGCGAGAGAGTTCAACACTGGACAATATCTGGGTGTGAAAATAGTTTATCTGATGAATTATACATAGTCTTGTCATGGTCATGCTGGGGAGGGAACTCGAGCTGTGCTGGTGGGAAATTAGGGCATCGTGTTTTTTTGAGTGTTCATTCTCACCTGTGGAAGATCTTAGCTCTTTTGTCACTTGAAAAGTTCTCTAGCTGCAATGACTCCTGGGTAAGGAAGGCCACAGCCAGATGAAAGTAGTTGTTCCACAGCTGACCCAGACACAGACGGAAAGACAGGAAGATTGCAGCAAAAGAATAGTTCAGAATGTCTGGTTACAGTTGTTCCAAAACAATAACAGTAACAGACTGGATTAAATAAATAATACAATATATTACAAAGTTTGGACATTTTTAAGAAATAGCTCTAACAACAGTCTTATCCAGTACTATGCTACGTGAGCAGGAAAGCATTGCAGTTTCATTACACTGCAATGTAATGATGAAATGGAATCTGTCCAAGTGGACGAAGAGGGCGCTGATTTAGGCCAACATCGTCTAGAGAACACACTACATCAGACAATGACAGAAGCTAAAGTGCAATGGTGTCTGGCTTTTTTTTTTTTTTTTTTACTGCCAGCCCATGCATGAGTATAAAACACAACTCTTCATGATGTTGATAATTTCTAAATTCTCTTTGCCCAACCCATGTGCATTAAGCTATGGAGAAAACCCCACAGCTTTTTCCTTAAACCATAAAGAGGCCTCCGGCTCCAAATGCTGTATGCAATTAACAGTAGAAAAAGACTGTTACAATGACCAAGCTTTAAAAGCAAAGCTCACAGCAGTTCAGTTGTTGACAACATTAACATTTTTCCACATTTCAGACATTTAAAAAACAAGTAGAAAAAGCTGTTCAATTCCAGGGTGAGCAGGTTAAAATATTCAGAAATGCACATAAAATTGCTGGCCATTACAGGGTAATTGATGTTCCCTCTTCACAATTTTTATTTATTTATTTTCTTATGTCTGCTGCCTTCAGTGATCTTTTTCCAATTCAGAAAATCCAACAATGCGGCATCTCCAACAGCCCCAAGATAAAACTACAAAATTATTCCTAAAACTGTTGGGTAATAGTGCTTAAAATGTCAGTGCTGCCTTGTCTACAAAAAACATTATCTTGAGATGTGAAGTGCTGATATCAAGATATTTATTCAATGGTTCAGTTCCTACCTGTAGCTCGAAGTTGGTTTGATCCAGAAACTTCTTGTTCAACACGGCTGCATACTGACTGATGGCCCGTAGGAACACTCTGCAAAGATAAGAAGATTATGCTGGCTGTTTACAAAAAAGTTTTTCAAGAGTATAGAAGAAATGTAAGTAGCTTTTTACTGAAATTCAGCTTTCTAAAATTATTTCATAAAACTGCACCACCGAAAAAACATCCACCTGATTAAAATGATCAGCAATGCTTAACAACGAAAACATCTGAGAGAAAAAAAAGAAAGAAAAAAAAGAGGAAAGTGTTAAAAAAAATGCAGGATGCCCTCAACAAGTATGTATACTAGTCAAAAAAAATAAACACCAGATTGTGTTTGGAATAGATTTTAAAGAACATAACTATAATAACTATATACAGGATGATTAACATAAGATATGGCTTCTTCTGAAAGGGATGCAAGCTGTCACCCCTCTGCGAATAGACTGCACGTGTCTATATCTGGTGTTGAGGAATCGCTCTCCATTCCTGGATGAGCACAGACTATATAATGCAAAGGTCACTGGTTGTGGCTGTATCCATTGAACATGTCAATTTTCCCAGGTGCCTATCCAAACACATCCTTGGCCAGCCTTAGTGACAGACATATCACTAAGGGACATGAAAATGATTTCAAACTTGTATGTTACTTGTATGTGACATGCATTCTACAGTGGGGCAATAAAACTGAAAAGGTCATGCCCACTTTACTTGGAATAAAATAAAAAAAAAGCAGAGTAAGTAAAACGTATTTTAATGTGATGCAATTCATATTTGTGAATTATTTCTTCATCTGAGTTTTGCCTTCAGAAGTTACCTGTTGTTGCCCTACGTGCTGCGCTGGTCCTGAAACTCAGCATGAATTTAACATTGTTCACTGCAGAGTTACCCAATATGAACTCATTTGTTTTAAAGCTGTGACCACACAAAGAAAGAAATATTAACAGTATGCACTATCACGAAGAATGGATGTTTGCTCTTGTGAACAAATGTGTGCTTATAACAGAATAGCCAAGCAGGTTGAATCTCTCTCTCTGACAGACTGAGGTACAGTAGGCTAGAGGCACCGGTGAAAAAACATTTGATGAGTAGATCTTAATGAGAACACTGTCTGATGGGTTAATCCACTGTGATGCTGCAGAATTAAATGTTAATAACTTAAGTGGCATGAAGCTTTTAGAGGGGAATTATGACTGCTACTCGCAGAGTCAGAGGTCCTTCCGCTATTTAACTTAATTTCCTGGTCGAACCTGCTACACAACAATGTGTGTACCATCTCTAAGAATTAGCAAGCAAGAAAAAAAAACAGTCTAACACAGCAAATTCAGTAATCTGGCTCATTTCATTTAGGGTTTTCCAAGCTTAGTCCTTGCTTCAGCTATTGCGAGCACAATTACAAATCAATAAGACAACAGCAACAGCTGATTGCCTGCAATAGTGGATGAAGATATATCAGATTGGAATAAAAATGGCAAGGTGAAGCAAGGACGATTGTTATGCCACTTGAGTGGATTGCATCAGGGTTTCATGAGCAGACAATAAAGCAGCATTAAGATGTAACGCTCGTGTAACTGACACTGGCAGGTAAGCAGACATCTGCTCCACAGGCAGCCCCGAGAGAGCCTTCTGCTTTTGTCATTGTCCAAGCTAAATCCTTACTGGAACTGGGTCTCATTGTGGGAATTAGCAAATCCACATCCATTAGCTGCTTCTGACTTTAAAATTCAGTTCTGTGGCAGTAAGAATCTTTGGGCTGGAAGGTCGAAATTTCATTGCTGTACAGACCGGGCCGGGGTTTCCCACTGCCCCAAACAGCTGACCTTGAACAGGAATAACCATCACTGTTAAAACAGCAATGTTCTACGACCCGGGGTATTTTAAAGTTATACAATATTCATGTTCCACATTTATCTCCATTGGTGACTAAATGCTATCTGGGGCTGATGTGTGATACACATTACGAGTGACCTTAATCATTAGCTGGAAAGGTTAACTGTCATTGAACACCTTTGGATATGCCATTAGAAGTCCATTTCTTTGGCTCTCTGCCCTCTCAGAACACCCCCGCCATCTCCTAAGCACTGAGACAGCCTATTACCACCCTGTCTGCACGAGCACATGCACCCTCTCTGCACACCTCACTCAATTTTCTGCAGCTGTGAACATGCCAATATAGTTGATACACTTAACACTGGACCAACGCTAAAATGGCTTTTCTTCCATTGCATGTGTGGGCAAAGAAAACACTTAGTGCTTAATGCTTTTGGCTAATTTATGACATTATTTTGTAGATTACTGGGGAGCCCCCATTTAAGCTATTAATTTAAGTGAAGAATACTACTGTATAAACAAAAACAAAAAACAAGCGCTTATTAAACATTTATGGATTGCCCCGTTAAAATAACACAACTTAAATGTTTTTTTTCCCCTTTTCCATATGTATTTCTTAGAGGCTTGCAGCAATAACTAATGCAACTCAAAGTTGCATGGGTTATTAGTGACACATTTTCCAATTAAACTCAAGAAAAAGCCAGACTGGAGTGTTTAAATGGATGCCTACAGGCACAACTACAGCCCTACATGACCTATATTTGCATTACACCAACTACATATTAGTGGGACAACAAGACATGGTAATTGCAAATTTACTAATCACAGGCTGTGGTTTGCATTTAATTTTGATGAAGGTGAGTTTATAATAGGTACAGGGCATGAAATATCCTAAACACCACATCTGCCGCTTTGTAAACATGAGTGATGTAGCAAACAGTTGTAAACGCTGGGTCAAACGACAAAATAAAATACGAATATCCGGGATCTTCATAGTTTTCAGCAAAATATGGCTCGGCATGCAAAAACGCAGCTGTGCCCAACCACTCCTTTTTGATCTCCCTTTCTGATCAAAGCTTACCTTCATGTTTCCACTACACCTGCATGATGATCCAGGGAATATGAAGTTTCTTGGGCTTGAAACGTGATTAAATCGTACTAACGTATGCTAACATGAACTGCTTCCCACAAACAAGTTCGCACAATATTGTAGACTCCACTATCTAAAAACCTATTTGAAGCCACCAGTCTGCCTCTGCACAGACATATAATTGGCTTTAACGAACAGACAGGACAGTTCCTCTGTGAGCACATCCTGCCATTAATTAAAGTGAAAAACCTAATGAGGTGGATGAAAATAGAATATACTCTCCCTCACAGTGGGTTCTGACTAAGACACTCCTGACTAAGACCATTTCAAAGAAGATTAAAGGAATTTAGGCCTATTTTCTTTAGTATTAAGTGTGTGTCTGTGTGTGTATTTTATATATATATAGTGACATTAAAGATATGAAATATCTAACTATAATAAGATAATGGTCCTTAAAAGGAAATGTGATAGAGTAATAAAATCTCATCTCTGTCTGTATTTCAGTTAGTCAGTGAAGAATTATTATTCATAAAAATGAGTAATTTCTGTACAGTCTATAATTAATTGCCATATTGATTTCAGGGAATATCCTTTGTACCGACACAGCAATCGGAGTGTGAATCATGAGTGTCTGCATAGTACCATTAAGTGTAAATTATACCATCTGTTGGTCTGTTGTGCCACAGCTTTTTTTTCCTAATCTAAAAAAGAAAAAAAGCCAAATTCTTGTAGAAGAGCTTTGGCTGATTTAAAAAACAGTAATGGTCAGTCATTAAGCAACAGAGAGAAACAAAATGAAGACAGACAGTGACAAACCAGTCCTTTATAACTTCATTACAAATACAATACAAACAATGGTGATTTGCATATACCCTACTACTAATCAGTGACTTGTGTCTTTACTTGGCTAAGAACTTATACTTTTCTTGGAATACTGCTACAACTTTGTAATTCCTATAAAACAGCTGGTCCTTTTGCTTTTTTTCCCATTTTTTTCATGTTAGGCTCAGTAGGGAAAATCAGGGTACCTCTAATCATCGGCAAAAGAACAAAAAACAAACAAACACAAAAAAAAACAAAACACAAGACCTCCTTAACTTCTGCTTAGGAAGACAAAAACATCACTAACTTTTTAATTAGGCAGCGCAAGGGCAACACAGCACCTCCTACACAGTCATTTTGATACAGTACACATACTGTATCATTATAATAAATATGGTCCATCAAACTGTCAGCGTCAGAAAAATACCCCCATTACTGCTGAATGATGGATGTGCTGTACATTTCAGCAAAACAGAGGATTTGCTTTTTATGCCATTGTTGCCTTTAAAAAAATAACAATCAGGTAAGTTCCTGCAGCTGTGATACAATGACTTGAGCTCTGTCAGATGATCTGCAGCACAGACACCTAGCTTAGGTGCTAATGAGAATTTATCAGCAGATCATGCTTGGTAATTGAGTTCAAAGAGCATCGCCGATAATGATCATGAGCTATTTGCATAGGTTTGCTGAATAGACGGCCTATCTGCCTGTGCTCTGAGATAATGCAAGGTCAAAAACCTTCATTATCTGTCCAATTAATTAAATTAGATTACCTTTATTTCACATACCTGATATAATATCAGATCTATTTAACTGTCATTATATTTTAACCCAATTTTCTCTTCTGTGTGACAACTTCTCCTCTAATGCAAAGTGCAGCTGACTCTGGTTAAAATTGATGTCCTTTCCAATAGGCTGTCAGAAACCAAACAGCTCACCCTAGGAAAGCTTTAATGACTCAGAAATATCACTGGGGTGAGTCAAAGTATCGCTATCATGTGTTAGACCTTACATTCAGAATGAGGGAAAAACTTTGCCACTCCATTTGAATGTTTAAACCACTTCTCTAAGAAACTCTTAAAACTACAAGGATAATGGTGTAAAAAAAAAAAAATCAATGCATCAAATATAAAACTCAAAATCTGGATTCACAAATCTGAAGTAGTGACTTGTAATCGCCTGAAAATGTTATAAAATTTGTCATAATTTCAAGTTCTAACAATCAACAGCTAATCAAATGAGAATTAGAAATATTACAGAAGTAATTAAAAGCCTTGACCCAGCCCTCATTTCTTTATATTTTAAACGCCATTCTTTATTGGGATTTCTAAAGTGGTCTAAATACAAGGATTTTTAAATTTTATTTATTTTTGTGAATCCACTTGACATTGACCTATGAATCATTCGAGCAGACTCAAAAGATGAACCACCTGCTGTATCTTTAGACATTTCTTTCTTCAGGAGTGGAGAAGGATTTTTTTGTTTTGCTTGTTGTTTACTTATTAAGCCTTTTGTATCAATAGGTAACTTCACATCTGAGCAGACAAGTATCACATGTGGAGTTCCCCAAGGTTCCATCTTGGGACCCCTTCTGTTTAACATCTACATGCTCCCACTGGCACAGATTATAAACAACAACAAAATAAACTATCACAGCTATGCAGATGACACACAAATATATATCACAATGTCACCAGGAGACCGAGGCCCTGTACAGGCTCTTGGTAAATGCATTGAGGAAATCAATGACTGGTTGTGCCACAATTTTCTCCAGCTAAACAAAAACAAAACTGAGGTAATAGTCTTTGGCACCAAAGAAAAACGATTACAGGTCACCAGAGAACTTCAATCTATACATCTAAAAACCACAAACCAGGCGAGAAATTTGGGTGTAGTGATGGATGCAGACCTAAACTTAGAAAAACACATTAAGACAATAACAAAGTCAGCTTACTATCACCTCAAGAATATATCAAGGATAAAAGATCTGATGTCTCAACAGGACCTGGAAAAACTAGTCCATGCATTCATCTTTAGTAGGCTTGATTACTGTAACAGCATCTTTACAGGTCTACCTAAAAAATCAGTCAGACAACTACAGCTCATTCAGAACTCTGCTGCTCGAGTCCTCACTAAGACCAAAAAAGTGGACCACATCAGTCCAGCTCTGAGGTCCTTACACTGGCTGCCTGTCCGTCAGAGGATAGACTTTAAAGTTCTGATGCTGGCCTATAAAGCTCTGAATGGTTTAGGACCAAAATACATCAATGACCTCCTGACCCAGTATGAACCATCCAGATCCCTCAGGTCATCTGGATCCGGTCTTTTATCAGTTCCCAGAGTCAGAACCAGACACGGAGAAGCTGCATTCAGCTTTTATGCTCCTTATATCTGGAACAAACTCCCAGAAAGCCTCAGATCAGCTGAAACACTCAGTTTATTTAAATCCAGGTTGAAGACTCACCTGTTCTCAGCTGCATTTGAATAAAGCACCAAATCCACACTTTAAGCTTAAATTTCAAAACTTACATTTAACTACTGATTTTATCTACTGTTCTGATTTTATCTGTTTTGATTTTATATACTGTTGTTTGTTTGTTTGTTAGTTAGTTAGTTTATTTGCTTGTTTTAATCAATTTTAAATCATGCTTTTTATTTGTTCTTGTTTCTAATGTCTCTGTAAAGCACTTTGAATCACCTTGTTGTTGAATTGTGCTATACAAATAAACTTGCCTTGCCTTGCCTTGCCTTGCCTTAAAAATTGTGAGGCAATTGGACAAGTGAAAGGCAAAAGAAGAAGTGGCAGGCCTAAAATACTATCTACATTAGTCAAACAGTATCTGAAAGTCATGTCCTTAAAAAACAGGAAGAACTGACACATGACCTGAGAGATGTCATTATTGAAGCCTGGGGAACTGTTCCTTTCCTTTAAAGAAATTAGAAAGCACAGTGTCTGTGAGCTGAACTGAAATCATCCTCTGACCTCCAGGAAAAAATAAAAGCCTCTTATAACTTTATTTTATTCATTTATTTATGAATGAAAAGCACTGTGCTTTGAATTGACAGCATGTGCATGTGCTATTCATACATATGTCACAAGGACAGTATTAAGAAACTGGTACAGAGTACAGACTAAGTAAATGTTTGATCTGATGGAGGGAGATATTTGTGTTCTCACATACAGCGCTGCCAGGTTACTGTTGAGAAAAGTTCAGGGGTGCAGTTTATGTGTGAAAGCAGCTTTAGTTTAGTGTGACAAACTGAAATATGGCCCTCATGGTGCTATCAGATAAAAAACTCAGTGTTTAAAGATCTGTCTGGATGAACTCGCAGGCCAGTGAGGGCCTGTCTGTTATGCAAATAATGTGATAAAAAGCTGCAGTCCCTTTGACTCTGCAGCACCAGGCAGTATGATGTTAGTGTTGTAGCAATCAACCATGCAGCAGCCTATAAACACAGAGACCTGAGATGTAACAACGACAGCATGCGCTGCCTTTCATCCGGGGGAAAATTTTGCAAGGAGGTGAGAAGATTACTAATGAGGTAATACAAGCAGGATTCAACAGAACTCCAGACACTGGTGAGCACAGAAACTTTGTGAACTGGGGTCAGGCAGTGTTGGCAAAGTTCATGTTGAGCAATGATGAGATAATGAGGCACAGTTAAATTTCTCAAATGAGTCATGAAACAATTATAACGGATTTTAAAAAGCAAACTTTTTCAACATTTTGGCTTATTTTATGGTTTAAAAACTACTGATATGCCTATATAGATAAAGAAAATTAGATGAAACCTTAAATGCTTCTCAGGCCACAATGTTTCACTCAGTATAAAATACTGACTGATCTGAAATATATGTTCCATAAGCGTATCAGTGTTTTAAAGATGACATGGGGCCTGGGCATGTTAGCAGATGGGCATTCATGCTATGGGTACGCTTTTAATTGATGCTGAGTGCAGTGTGCAACAGTGCTCATTTGAATGCCAAAATAAATACACATCATTAAATGAGGCTATTAAGTTTGACATATTGTTGATCTAAAGACAGAAGTAATTGTGCGAAAGGCGCAGTCGTCGGGTGTACTACAAACACGTCAGTTATGTTCTGAGAGGACAGACATAGATGAGGTGCAACATATTCACAATGTCTCCAGTGAAGCATCTGCCATAGAGTACTAAGCAATACTTACATTATACACAACAGAGGAAAAGTAATTTTTCTTGTCTGACAATAAAAGTAAATAGTAATAAGTCCCAGTCATCTACAAACCTGATGTGAAAAAGGAATGCACTGTACAAACTTTAATTTCTATTTAAAGCCCATGTGCACTCTAAATAGGATGGGAATACCTTTTGATCAATATAGCAGAACTATTATTATATTATTTTCAAATATAATAACTAGTGCTTTCAGCATTAATCTCGTTAAAATTAAGTTTATGCCATAACCACATTAACACGGCAAATCTCCGTTAGCGAGTTATAGCGGATCGCCCCGTGAGTGGCGATCCGCGGCGCTAATGCGTTAACGAGCTAACCGCGCTAACGAGCTAACAACACTAACGCGTTAACGAGCTAACCGCGCTAACGCATTAACGAGCTAACTGCACTAACAAGCTAACCGCGCTAACGAGCTAACCACACTAACGCGTTAACGAGCTAACCGTGCTAACGCGTTAACAAGCTAACCGTGCTAACACATTAACGAGCTAACTGCACTAATGTGTTAACGAGCTAACTGCACTAACGAGCTGAGCTAACAACGCTAACGCGTTGACGCCATGTAGCCCCACGCATGGGGCGATCTGCGATAACTCGCTAATGGAGATTTGCCGTGTTAATGCGGTTATGGTGTAAACTTCATTTTAACAAGATTAAGGCTGACAGCATTAATAATAACTAAATTAATAGTTGTGATTTCTAATGGAGTATTTCCACATTGTAGTTCTTGTACATTTCCTTCCTAAGTAGAAGTATTCCTACTTAGGGCTCCAGTATAGTAGCTGATGGACTGTTTTCCTACACAAAAAGATGCCCTGCTGGGTTTTGATAATGACTTAGATAAAATCAGAATGAGAGAAATAACAGTGGGTGTTATCACTCTTTAGGGGGCACTATTCAAAGGCTAACTGGCTTTCACTCCGGTATACTGCAATCCATGGGCAAAAACTGGCCTGGGCAAAGGCTGATCATCGAGCAGATACACACAAAGTGCCAGACATCAACACAAACTTCAAATAGTGTACTCTCACTGATGTGTGAGAGTGGTGTGCCTGACATGTAAATAGTAAATCCTTGAGTGTATATCAAGATGTAAGATCACCTTACAGTTTTTAACGCATAGAGCAGTATAACATTATGCAGTACATCAGGCAACGCTATATCATGAAACCATATGTAATGACACCGCAACAGATTGTAGATGTCATTAATTCTAAACTGCAAATGAGGAAGCAGACAAAAACCAAACATCGGAGAGTGACTGCGTAACTTCCACAGATTTAACAAAGCGGCATGGTTTGAAAGCTATGGAAAGGTCAGACCTTTCTTTTCAGCTGACAACACTAATGCTGTGAAAAAGAGTGTGGACAGGGTGTTTGGAAGGTCTGGTATAAAACATCTATGTAACGACATACACTGGAAGATTTATTCACCAACTGCTTTTACTTTGTAAAAAATCTTCTTTGAAATTGCATCATACTATTAACTAAAATGACCAAAACAGTGAAGATTATAAAGAGATTACTGTGCTCAAGACCACTTAAACATTTTCAAGAAAGTCTGGCTCTGTGAAAGCAAAATGTAAAGAAACAAGGGATGGCTCAAGACTTTTGCACAGTGTAGTCAATTGGAAAAATAAAGACAGTGCCAGGTGTGACAGGTGTGAGCTTTGTCTTTAAAGACAGAAACAGCATCCTTATTTCAAGGCTAACAAAAATTTCAACAACTGCTGAAACTGACTAAGGGATGTTTTAAAAGAACCCTAAAATTTCTCTGCAACTAGACCACAATCAATTCAGAGGTTTTCAAATAGCATTCGTTAAATAAAATTGTCTTTACAACAAGAAGATTTCAAATCAGACACCCTCAAAACCACAAGAACTGTTATTTTATTTGGTGAGTGCTGATTTATACATGGGGACAAAGGCGACAACAACATCAGTTTCAGTCTTTTTAAAGCCCTTCATCCTTCTTCCCATAGACCTGCCCTCAAGGACTAGGATTAGTCTTTAGTCATTAGTCAACTCCAAATGGCAACCATCCAGCTCCAGAAACCCGATCCTAATGAGTCTGTGTGATGGAGTAGGTTAGAGTTAAGGAGCTGCTTCTTTAACTTGTTGAGGCTTTCATCTTTTCATCTGCCTTGCAAGCTTCTCAAAAAACCCATTCATCTCAAAGTACTATTCTTAGTCACAATTAACACAACGCCACAAATCGTTGGTCTTATTTTGTGGAATTAACTTTTGAGAAGTCCATCTAATGTTAATTCAAATCACAGCATTAAAATATGATGGAAGTAGCCCTCTGAGACATGAAGGGTATATCATATATTCAATTGTGTGTTGCAAAAATACAGAAGACAGTTTGGTTTTATCTATATACAATGCCCTTTAAAAATGTAAATAAATATATATATATAAATATATCAATTGATTTAGCTATGGCTCTGAAAAATATATCACCCAATTTGTTAAATATGTTTTTGTTGTTGCAGTAATTAGAGAGTTTAGAGTGTTTAGAGAGTTTTTTTTGCAGTAATTACAGCTGATCAACAATTTTTACTCAATCTGTTCTCAATCAAGTCTTCTGGTTGCTTCAACATTCACAGCTGTTCAAGTGCTGTGTCTTACAGCTGAAAAAAAAACACTGCCAGTGCACATTGTTCTGGACGTGATTCTCATCTCATTAGTGGTGCTATCACGATGTGTGGAGAAGAAAGAGCTGTCTGCTGGTGCTGGTGAGCCACATGCTGAATGCGGCATGTGCAAACTGCTCAGGAACCAGCGGTATATATTGTATAAAAGTCTTGAGCCACCTAATTTCTTTCTATTTATAAAGAACTTAAAAGTTAATGTTTGGTATGACCTCCTTTATTTTCTGCTGTAGATAGTTTTTTCGGCTTTGCCACTTTTGCCATCGAGTTGTCCATCTTCCTTTACTTTTTTAAAGGACACACTGCACACCAACATCCAAAGACAAAATTGGAAAAAGACATTCAGAAAGCCAGGAGATCTACTGCTTAATGACAGGAAAGTCAGGGTCCTTAGAAACAAAACAAAAAATGAGGGGTGGCTCGAGAGTTTTGCACACATTTTCAAGCACTTGACAAAACAGCAATAAAGTAATTTTTTTAAAGGTCTATTTTAATATGAATGGCAAATTAAAGCACTTTATTCCTTATTTTAGTCATGGTAAACCTATGGATAGATATCACCATAATCTTCAGTTGCCCTCAGGACTAAAAAGCTCAAATATCACAAGGTAATTGTTCTGAAGTTATGACACATTCACTGCATATTTTAATATCACCTTTATCATTAATCATTCCCAGAAGCAGCAGGAAGCTTTTTCAGACAAAAAGTTCTAATAGACCCACTGCACATAACCTGCCAAAGTAGCAGACTGACAGAGTTAAAAATGAACTAGTGAATAAAGCTGAAGAGAAAGACTTTCTTTGTTGAGATGTTGGTGGAGACCAACAGACAGCTATAAGGACATAAAATAAATGAGTTCTGCTGAACTGGAAAGTTGTTTCATGTCGACTGATAAATAAAAGGCAACGTCAAATTATTGTTGTGTTAACAAAACCAATCTGACAATGATTCTTGGGTTTTTAACTTAAAAAAAAAAAAGGTTTTTCTGTGAGATCTTCTGGCTTAAAATGGCTTCTCTTAGAAATTCCACTTAACCCCTACCCCTCTTGTCCTCTTGGAAGTTTTTCCTTAGAGTTGCTGACCCACTATTACTCATTCAAGTCATCAAATGAGCCACAGTGTGGAAAAAAAGCCATGGGTCATTACTGTCCACGGGGCCAAAGTGTGAAACCCCTGTAAAGCAGGTGGTTATGGTTTAGCTGTCAATGTAAGTCCATGGTCACTGAGGTCACATGAAGTTGTAAATGTTGGTGGAAACAACTAGAAAGGGATCAAATGAGTGCTCCGAAGGCTTGGTGCTATAAGCCACTACCTCTGCTTACAGTGAATATAGATGGTCTCTTTTTGTTCATCAAAAGGTGTCATCCAAACAATGAATGGTAATTTTCTGCATCTTTCAAATGTGGATACGTTTTAGATACTGTGGGGTAGTGGGCTTATGGAACAAGACCCAGCAGCCACTAGCCACTGTGAGCTGATGAAGAACTGTGAGCTACCAGTTGTATCCCTATTGTTGGCAGATTCATGCCGTGTGCAGCATAATTCAGATCACAGTTTGCAGAATGATTTAAAATGGCTAGTTATGAATGAATATGATAGTGGCTTGTTTTCCTAAACTGTCTGACCTGCACTATTAAACTATAATTAACCCCAGTAACAAAAGTTTTAATCCACCAGGACTGAAATCTGCAAGTTTATTTGTTAAAAAACACAAAGTAACTTCAGAACACAGATCGAGATAAAGACATGATTCAAAGTTTGTGGAGGATGTTATGAATTTAGTCTGTCTTTAATCCTGTACTCAGAAAAAGAAAACAAAAAAGGAAGGGCACATGAGGTATACCAAATACTCCCTTTTCTGTTAGAGTGTTAATGTAAAACATTTACAGCTCTCTTATGTCACCTTGAGTTCTCAGTGTGAGGAGCAGGAAAAAAACATTGATCAAACACATTCTGGAGGATGGCGACAAATAAAAGAGTTTTTCTAATTTGCGGCAAAGCTAACACCTGCAGTATTCAAACAGACTCGAGTATAAAGACTGTGAGATCAGCCAGACATTGACAAGCTTATTTTTCATTGAGCTGAACAGCAATTTAACTCCAGCAAGTGGCTGAATATATAAACTAGTATTCAGAATTAATCTCTTTCCAGCTATTTGCTAACAGGCAAAAGCTTGTTGGGTAAGATTCTGCTGAGGCAGGAGACTGAGTGTGAATCAAAGATTCAAACGCGTGCTACAAAGTGTGATCTTAGATTCAATTGCTCAGTGAAGCTCCTCACACCCCCAAAGCTGTTCCGAAAAGTAAAGGATCACAATCGGTATGGAGTGTGTGAATAAGCTTGTGAGACCAACACACCATGGCGTCGACTGCTGGTGTGCTTTGCGTGTGGCTCAGTAGGGTCCAGCACTGAGTTATTCCCTGGTATTTTTGCTCAGGTTAAAGCAGAACAGATGTGATTTTCACATCTGCGGGAACACGCTCATGAAGCTATGCCAAAGACTTCAGCAATGTGACTCAGGTGGCAGACAATGTCTGTTCTGAATTCCTAAAGGAATCTGGCTTGCAGCAATCCGACGGACTAATGAAAGCACAAGAATCTAAATTGAAAAGCAATGCAATCTCTAGTCAAATGTCCTCGCTGGCAATGATGTTGGAATGGTTTTAGAAAGATTGGGCAGGGGGTGAAAACTGCTCACAGTAAACTAGAGGTTGCTGCTATGAGCTCTGCACCTGCCATAAATGGCCACTTTCAAGGTGCCCAAAAGGATTAAGCTCGAAGCATTGCTATACAATTCTGTTTGTGTGAGATGCATATTACCTTAAATGCTTTTAAAAACTGGTATTTTTGATGGCATTGTGGAAGAAAGTACAAACTTTCGCAATTCTTAAAACAGTTGGGATGCTGTGTAAAATGTTAATATATGTTAATATAAACAGAATGCAATGATCACTTAAGATAGAAAACATGTTGAATGTTTAAAGTGAGGCATTTTACTATTTCATGAAAAATATGAGCTCATTTGGAGTTTAATGACACCAACACATCTCAAAAACATTGGGATGGGGCCACCAAAAGGCTGGAAAAGTAAAAGAAACAGATGGAGGAAGATTTTTCAGCTAATTAGGTTAATTGGCAAGAGGTCAGGGAGATGACTGGGTATAAAAAGCAGATCTTGGAGAAGAAGATTTTAACAGAAGTGAAGATGGGCAGAGGTTCACCAATCTGCAAAAAACTACATCTACAAATTTTGCAATAATTTCAGTTTCATGTTTAATGATGTACCACTGACATGAAGTATCTCAACATCCACAAATAAAACTAATAATAAAATGATTCCAGGAAACCTGGAAAAATCTCTGTACACAAGGGACAAGACTGAAAATCAGTATTGGATGATCTTGATCTTTGGTCCCTCAGATTACATAAAATGACAGAGGTGGGTTGCTAAGTCCTACAGAGCTCCAAAACGTCCTCTACCACTGATATCAGCACAAAAGCAGAGGGAAGCTCCATGCATTGTGTAGGTGGCCCGTTTTGTGCATGTGGTGTGTAAGATTTTAAAGGTTGTTTTCTGAAGCTAGAACAGGTAGCTAGTTAGCAGATGAATTACAAAAACATTATCCTGGTGGAAAAAAGTGAGTCCAAACCCACTTTAGGCACCAGGCTGTAAACATGCTGATTTTTGCTGTGAGGATTTCACCAAGGGGCTCTACAGGGATCAGCTTACGTTTCAAGCCAGCATCAAGAAGCCATCCGAGGAGAACGGCAGATTTTGGCACATCTGCATTGGCTATCATCTCTCTAACTACGCCTTTTGTTTCTTGTCTTTTTGTTTCCCCTGTCAGTTGGGACTCAGACAGTATTATAATGCTAAATTTAGCAGAGTAATCTGTCCATGGGGAATTTGAATGTAGAATTTAACCAGCGATCATGATAATACATGAATGATGGTGGAGAAGGGAGAATTTTCTTTGTCAAAAAAAAAAAAGAAAAAAGATTCAAGCATTTCATCTGGCAGCTGTTTTGGTATCACTGTATAATAGAGCTCAGCAACTCATTCTGATGTCGTGTTTTTTTAAAAGTGAATATTTTATATAAATTAAAAAAGAAAAACCTAACTGTTGGCTATGCTGACTTTCCTTGTTTAAAAAAATCACTAAGAAATCCCCCAAAATATACAAAGAACTCTAAACTTAACTGAAAGCTACAGAAAAACCCCACTACTGACTAAACTGCAAAGCATCTAACTTTGCTTTAAATTTTTAAAATTGCATTTAAAAAAGGTTTGCATCAATAACCCAGAAGCCTGCTGCAGAACAGCACAAAAAAAGCAGAGAGATTCTGAGACTAAGTTTGGAGATTAGCAGCGTATACCAGAGCATCTATAATTCATGTGATTGTTTGCGGCTGCGCTGACTGCTCATCTGATTGCTACACTGCTGAGGCCTTGTGCCGATATTTGCATGAAGAGAAAAACATTTGAATATATTCATACCCGCTTCCGACTGCTGTTCCTTAGCAACCGTAGTGAAGCGAGTTGAAAGCAGTATAGTTTATGGTTTGTGTTTGCGTGTGCATTTCCAGCAGTGTCGTACTTACTTATTTTGCATCATGTTCATTATGATCCAGTCAGAGGGGTAGACATTTTTTCCAATGAGATCTTTGAACATGATAAATGTTTCCATTAGGAAATCCTGTGAAAGAGAGAAAGTTTTCAAAATGAGAACTGCTATTCTTCCTACTTCCAAGATAAGAGTAATCTGAAATGAACGGTTTGTCGTCCGTGGCTTTCAGGCAGAAACGGGTTTTAGATTCGTTTTAAAGGTCAAGGTGACTCGTGTATTTCTCTTTTGCAGGTAGCACACAAAACTAATAATCCAGTATTTTGTTAATATTACACAACTAATATTCATCAGATATCTGGGTAACACCTACAATGACCATTACCATTTAAAACATAGCATTAGTCATATCTACTCTGTCTGCACTCCCTAACTTTACATGTTTTAAGGGTTACAAAGTCACAATTAAAAGGCATCACGCACTCACCACTAAGATTATTGGATTCACCAAATATAAGCCAATCACATGGGAGAAACTCAATGCATTTAGGCGTGTAGACAGGCTTAAGTATTTCACAAACTGCTCATCTTCTTCCACACACATCCGTCTCTAGGGTTTACGTAACTTCATTTGTTGCTTATTTTATGTACTGCCTGTTAATATCAATTTAAAAGCAATTCCTACTACTGCTTTATATAGTTTCTTTGTTTTTTTAAAAATTATTGTTTGCATGACAGTTTAACATCACCAGGGTTGCAGCAGAAAGAACATGGGCTGAAATAGTTGTACAAGCCTTGAAAATACATCAAATAAACCCATTGATGTAATGGAATACACGGCTGTAATTACGTTTAGCTTCACTGTGCTTTATTGGTGGGCCAGTGATATTGATAAGCTTATTAACTTGCACCATCAGCAAATTCTTTTTTTTGTTTCAGGTTACAGCTTTCTTCTCCGGAAGGAATAACCAGCGCTACACAGCTGTGCATGTTTACTATTGCCATCTGGTGCCGATGTCCCTTTTTATGAGTCTTACCAAATTAATTGTGATTACAATTGTTATGTTCAGTGACGCCACACAACAAAAAGATATCCTCATCTGGGCTACAGCCAGCATCAGGATCTATAAGTGACCCATAGCCGAACCATCTTCAGGTACCACAAACCTGCAGAAAGATTCACGTTCATTACAGTGATTCCTTACCCTGCTATGGGAACTGGATAAGGAGTCCCAAACTGGATTTTCTTCTAAAATCCACTGAAAATATTACATTTAAGCCTCAATAAAAAAACAAAAAGCAAAACATGCAATTAAAATAAATAGTGCTTTTAAGAGAGAATGGGATGTCAGTGCATGCCAACTCAGTCACACGAGTACAAAAAAAGTGATTTTTCAAATTACAAGCAATGCCAACGTATCTGTCAGTGTGCGTTTTATAAAGCTTCGCCTGACTCAGATTCGTGTTCATACGATGAAAAAATCTCCAAAGAGCAAAAGCAAACAGAGTGGAGTAACTGAATGCTAATCTGGCAGGAGATAGGAGAGAAAGGCTGCTTTGAGGGCAGAATTATTCTGAGCTGAAACCCATAACCTCTGCGAGATTTATCCCTCCTCCACAGCTTGTTGGTTGCAACAAGTGATCATTTTCCCTCAGGAGCTACTATCACCAAGAGGAAGTGCAATACATGTATCGGCCCAAGTGCAAGGACTAAGAAAAATTCAATTTCATACTTTATTGCAAAAGAAATTGTATTTTTTCCTCTATAAAAGCTCTAATCTGACTTTTGATTTCTAGATAAGACAGAGCAAAATCATTCTGAAGCACAGGCAAGTATTTTAAGTTATAAAACGACAATGTGGCCTGAAGATCCAGCAGACACAGAAACACTGACAGAGTGTACTTACCACTACATCACTCCTTATCTTGCCAAAGGTGCTGATCAGATGAGCATAATGATAGTCGTCCATCTGCCTCAGTACGCCAGTCATGCTGGCCACGAAGCTTCCCTGGAGAAGAGAAAGTAGTGCATTCAATACACAATCAAGTTTAAATTGAAGGATCGGACAGAAAGAGTCTGTCTTTGATTTTTTGGCCACTGACCACCTGACTTGACTGGATTGGATCAGAGTACTGAAGCAGGCTTGGCCTCCCAGGTTTAAAAAGGTAGGCACCCTCACCTCATGGGTGATCTCATTAACCTGCTGCCCTCCACTCGTCAGCTCTTTGTCTCCACTGATTATAATACCCATGAGGTCCCCAAAGTGCCGTCATTCATTTGCAGAGCATTATCCTGCCTCTGGTTAGTACAGTGTATATGTGCTGCAGAGAAGAGATAAGTGGATGGCAATGTGTGCAAGACTAGGTGAAAAGAGGTTGCTGCTGCCAGTCAAGTGTCATTCCTTTGATGTGAATAGACAAAGCCAGATACACACTGAAAAAAAAACAAGTGGAAGACGACTGGAAAGGCATGGTTATGAACGGCTAGAGTTCGTACTGTTTACAGCTGACAGACTGCACAAGAAATTCACATAAAAAGATGGATTACTCAAGAGATTTGTACAAAGGATAAGAATAATCAGCTACCAAGAGACCAATACAAGAACAAAAGAAAACCAGTAAGACACTAAGAGAAGATGTTTGTTGTTATCTAACAAAAGATTTGGGGCTAATTAAAAGGAAATCTAAAGAAAAAGTTACAGAATTTGCTTAAATACTTTTGAAGAATAAAAGCATACTGTAATGATTTACTGTTCCCACAGTTTTACCTCAACCAGCTAATCAAAAATGAAAAGAGAAGGTAATTAAAATTACTCTGAAAAGAAAGCATGAAAGCACACCCAGCTTAATGAATATAAGGTCTGATAAGCATTAAGATACACAAGCAGGAAGAGTGACTCTTTATCTCTAAAGTCTGCAAAAATAAGTAGAATGCTGGCTAAATGAGACGACTTATAGTGCACCCTTTTCGTGCATATCTTTATTTAAAGGCAAAATCTTGCACGAAACATATTTCAAGAACAATTCAAAATAAGGCCAAGAGTAAGGTCTTCCTGTTTGACACTTATCTAACTGGCAGTAAAGCAAGCTGCACGAGACACAGAAAGACCTTAACCAGCAGTGAAATCACCATGTCTCCATAATCTATCATCACGTGAACAAACTCCTGATTGGGATTTTAATTTGACTACCTCAGTGAAGCGAGGAATGGTTGAGCAGCTCTAAAGCAACTGATATAACATTGCTGCTTCATGGTAGTTAATCCTCACAAGGCTTTGCTAGAAAACTTCTCCTTGAGCTTTAATTAGGCCTGACCTACCAAAGCACAAAACACAGCTGAGCAGAAGGGATGCTCGCACACACACAAACTCCTGTTCTTACCTCACCTGACCTGTCTTACCAATTCTGATTTTTTTCCCCCCTCTTTACTTGGATTTTATGGTTATTTTTTGCCTTAATATCCATATAATATATTGTACTGCATTTACATTTATCATGCTTATAATAGCTAACAACATTAAGATAATAATGCAAAGGCACCAAAATAATCCTCAAATGCAAACATCATGTTTACTTCGCCTTCCCTTAATGCTATGCAATGCTGTTGACGGTTTCACTTCTCCTCTCTGTAACGCTTCACAGAAACCATGTTATATTAAAATGGAAATATTTCTCTGACACACAGAGGACCAGACTCCTTCATCTGTGAGGGCATGTAAGTTTCAGTTAGTCTCAGTTCTTCAGCACTGACGAGCACATTCAGACTAAGACTGATTAGAAAGTACCAAAGAGACAAGTGTACATACAAAGTCTACAAAGTGTATGAAGTGCCTAAGAAGTGGTTCTCTTGCCCGTCTCTATCTTTGTATGCTACTAACTGAGGAAAAAATGTTTCTGTTGCTCAATCGTATTCGGGAGTAGATACATGGATGGGTATTCCCACATACTGAGTTATAGATGATAATGGCCTTTTTTACCTCCAGAAAGGAAGTTGTGGTTTTGTTCATTTGTGTCTGTTGTATTTGTCTGGGTTATGGAAAGTGGTGGAGATGTGGGGTATTGACAAAAGCACAACCCATTACAAAAATACATTTTATTGGAATTACACATTATATGCATCTGTAAT
The DNA here is from genome assembly GCF_963969265.1 of Rhamphochromis sp. 'chilingali'. Taxonomy (NCBI): domain Eukaryota; kingdom Metazoa; phylum Chordata; class Actinopteri; order Cichliformes; family Cichlidae; genus Rhamphochromis; species Rhamphochromis sp. 'chilingali'. Next base: position 21,003,188 of record NC_137950.1, on the reverse strand, counting down.
GCACTACTGTTTGAAAATTCAGTGACCAAAAGGTTAAGATATATGGGACAAAATTAAAAGGACAGTGTGCAAAAAAAAACAAACAAAAAAAAAAACACACTACCTAATGCTTACATAAGTACTTCATATGTATTGCAGTTGCACTTGTTCTTGTTGGAGACCTGCTGTCAGCTGCAGCACCACCTTAAACAGAACCTGGAGCAAGGTGAAAGGCTGCTTCATGTGTTACTACACAATGCTCACTGAAGCTGCAGAACAATATAAGGGTAGTGTTGCTAGCTGCAGTGGAAAAAGGTTGGACTTTATTAAATTGAAGTGAATTTTTTCCTTGAGTATAAAAAGACTAACTACTCCATATAAATATATGAAAGGGAACAAAATATGGGGAAAACATGCAATATAAAATATAAATATATGTATATGTAGCGCAAATAATTATTTAAGTGCTGTTGTAGTGCAAAGGTTACATGAGCTATCTATAGCTATGGGAGACCACCCAATCATTTATTGATGACAAAATCCTTATAAAATGCTGGTGCAGTTCAAATTACAAAGAAGCAGTCATTTAAAAAAAACAAAACACGTCAGCCTCCTCTACATGCATAAATTAACTGGTAATTACCTGGCAACAGATATTGAATGATGCTGTGGAGAAAAACAAAAGTAATCTAAAAAGTAGTGTTTTTACTTCCAAAGAAGTAATGTATTACTCCAAAAAATGATGACTTGAATGTTTTTTTGACTAACAAACCCAACACTGTTTATTAGAGTTTGCTAATAAATGTCACAGGAGCTTCAAAGCAGCCAGCAGTCACTGATGCATGCTCCAGCAACACCCTAGCCCATACAGACTCAAATGGTTGGATGAGCTGGAGGATATCCCACATTTGTTCTTTTTCTTATGTTCAACTGTGAATGAATCTCCAAGATAAAGAGCCTTCAGCAATCCTGATGGAAAATTAAATACAGGTGAGGAATCTTGCAACCATATTTCCAAATTGCCGTGGTACACAGGGAGAGGCCCTCCCAGCAAAAGAAATACAGACGGCTCTCTGTGCAGCAATTAAGATCTAGATGCGAGGCAGAAACATGAGTCACACCAGCTGTTAAGGCGTAATGCGAGCAATGGAGATGTGTGTTTGGAGGGAACCAGGAGGTCTCTAGAGGCCAACCAACCAAACTCTTCACTTTTATCACTGGGATGAATCCAGTAATGTTACCATGACAACTCTTTTATTTCATATAGGGGGAGAAAAAGAATGGAAGTAAGTCGAATAAAGCAGCGTTAGAGAAGAAAGGTTCAGAAAAGAAAAGAGAAAAAAAGTGTCCCTCACTGGTAAGAAGTGGGTCGATCTTTTCTGATTTTGTTATAGAGGGGAGAAGGTATGTGACACACTGAGGAGCACCAAACAGACCAGTTGCAGAGGAGGAAGTGATAGAAAATGCATTTTACTGGGCTGCTTGCCTAACGAAACGAAGAACAATAACCACAAAAAAATAACAAGACTAAGAGAAAAGAAACTGAAAGGTTTAGAAATGATGAAATATATCTTTTTGCATTTTAGTTACAGGGTCACTTTAATTATGTGACACGTCCGGCATGTTTTGTGGGGTTTGTATTCAAACTCGAAGGCTGAAATTATTTGAACTAAACACTTTATAAAAAGGAGTTATTTTATGATAAATATTCTGGGTAAAATGACACTCTGTATATTAATGAAAATTGAAATCAAAAGGATTTGAAATCACGAATTATGCTGAAAGCTCTTTGAAGCAGTGTAGGCCAGAAAAAAAAAAAAACTATTACCAGGATGAAAAATGTAAAAACAACAGTTTGGCATTTGCTATTTCTGGTGAAGAGAATGTAAAAGTATAAGAAGTAACAGTAGAGCAAAAGTAAATTCATAACACAACACAAGTTAATGTCAAAGGTTTGTACATCAGCTGGTTTTTGCAAAACAAATCTCACAATCCAAAGCCTGTTTGAAGCTAAGATAACAGATGAAAGAATTTATAGTGATCTGCACTTTGTATTATATCTAAATAACATTTTTTTTCTGGCTGTTGATTTTTTAAACAGTAATGAGATGGATAGTTTGCGTTACAGTCAAATGATCAGGAACAAATTATAGACAACCAAAGCCAGAACGCAAATGGTATCACAGAGCGCTCGGATCAAAAGGACGACATATCTCAAAAGTATCTAAAAGACAAGCAGCCCATCCAATTAAAATACTACCCAATTATAAGTTAACCATCTTTCTTATGAAAATTAACATAATGATAGCTCATTAAGTGAGCTGGGTGCTGATAATAGAGCACCGTCATTACTGATCAATCTCTCCAATATAACATTGTGCATGCTAGCAAGGCATTTTTTTTTTTTTTAAATCTATAAAAGGAAATATTAATCTCATGGCCTCAAACTGAAAGGAACCATAACTTTTAGCCTCTTCACTGAGCTACTGCAGGAGATGATGAAGCAGCAGAAGGACAAGACCAAATTGTTCATGACGCTTATGGAAACAGTCATTTAATGGCCGCCAACTGAGCCGTCAATCTCAATTCATTTATCTACTGAAACAATTTCTCAGCCTGAACAACAGTCAACAAAAAGTTTACAGGTGATATCTATCACTGAGTCTAGGAGCTGGAGATTTCCCAAACCCTGCCTCCATATCTGTCTTATGGGCAAATGAAACAGATTCTTAGAGGAAATGAAAAAGCGGTGATTAGAGGGCAGTGCCTGATCCATCATATGCGGCTCTCTAGCTTGCATCTCCCTGATAATTCATCTCACTTTAGCGCCTGACAGCAGAGGAGCAAAAATTGATGTTTGCTCTGAAGGGCTGCCCTATTAACAGAGCATTGTTTTAAGCCTTTAATTAAGCCAGTGGGGAAATGGCACAGCGGTATATAGAGTCGTACCAAGAGCCTCAACGAGTCTCTGAACGAGGAAAAACTGACACAATAGCAGAGGGAAAAAAAAGATGAGAACGAGGGGTTGATGACCAACAGGGATCCAAATTACTCCCTCCTCCTCTCCATTAGATTCAAGCTTGATGCAATATGATTTTACTGGCTCATTATGATGGAAATTACAACAGCACAAAGGAAACCTCGCATGGGCACCATGCTATTTAATCTTATAAGAACAACACCTGTGCAAGCAGAAGTGATTTGGGCTGCTAAGTCACGGAGGTTGTAAGGAAAGTGCAACGCACCCAACGACACACAAAAAAGATTCCAGTTTAAATTCTCCCCAATTTGCCTCCTCGCTCAGAGAAAGCATTAAGAGTTGCTGCAGATGAGATTCAAACATTTCCAATGAGGTGATTTTGTGAGGAGAATTCAAATTAAAAGATGACTGGCATCAGTAGTGCCTGACAAGAGAAAAACAGGTTAGAAGGAATGCAAAAAGATAGAGAAATCCAGAAATTAGCTTTGCGTCAACTATATTTAAAATGTCCAATTAAAAGTTTCTGTTATTATACTCATATTATGATTATAGGTCATGGATTCCTTCATCACAAACATATATTATTCATGTTCTTGAAACTAAATATACGTAAATGGAATCGAAAAAGAACAAAGGACCAAAGACAACAGCACTTTTCACACTGGTCTGTCAAACGCAGGCAGAGCTGACACATACAATGTACTTGGCCACCGCTACACAATTCAGCTAACCCGCTTGGCTCCGACATCAGGCCAACAAGGTGGCAGGCAGGAGGGTCAGCCAATGGAAACAAGTTGGAGAGCCAGCTGAAGCCATTCACACTTCATTTGGGCTTTTTTTTTTTGCAGCAGCAGTGGGTTTGGTTCAAGTTCAAGTTCAACTTTATTGTCACTTCAACCATATACAGTTTAAAAATACACAGTGAGGCGAAACAACGTTCCTCCAGGAACCAAGGTGCTACAAGACAAGTTAGTGCAAAAAAAATAATAATATATAATATATCAAACAATGCAGCACCAGTTTTGGCTCCGGAGTGGCCGCTGCGTGCTACTGCCGCGCCGCCATTTCGATAGTTCGATAGTGTTGGTGCTTGGTGATGTCCAGATAAACACTTGACAGTAGATAATATGTGCAGAAAACCTGGGCAGCCAGCCATGAAAGTGACCCGTTAATTCATTCATTCAGATGGGATTCGGCTAAGACAAGCTTGAGGAAGCACTTTCACATCAAAGCCAATACACTTCCTTGAACAGACAACTTAATTTATATAGGGAACCCCACTGAATGAAGGCGACTTTCTTTGACAAGAAAGCCCCGTCTCTACTGCCAAACACGCATCATCCACCGAAAAGGAATGAGATCTTACCGACCATTGCTTGGTCAGTGTGACAGATTCGGAGATGAACTAGAGCACGAGTGGGATAGCGAAGGTCAATAATATGTTGCCATGTTTTGATGCCACGAGACCCGAAACTGTTTGCTATTAAAGATTAAAACCAGCTTTTAAAAAGATGTGGTTGAAGACAGTCCACGATTTCAATTGGCTGTTGGTGGTCAGTGAGCCTGAGGCAGAGACAGAAAATCAGACAGATTTCTGGAAGAAGCTTTAAAGCTCACAATGCACAGTCTGTTCGAAACACACCACAGATGCCCTGACACTTTGTTTAAAAATCAAATGTTATTAAGGATGAAATGATCGAAATAATCAATGTGTAAAACTGTATATAGGGTTTAGAGGTGACTACTAATCTAAATTAGTATGCAGTATGCTATATGGTAATGTGTAGTTTAAGAACAGGTAAGGTCTTCTGTCAAAAGACTTGATCAAATTTAGTAAATAAGGATTACAATGAAAGGAAAAGAACCGAATCAAACAATTGTTCCACAAGGTAATGCTAACAAAATGTTTGGCAATTAGTGTGAGAGCAATTTGACCTGAGAAAAATCATTGAGAGTAGTGACAGTAAGATATCCGGCCCTATCGAATCAGTGACCTCTCTGGACAAAGGTATGACCACAAGGTGAGGCAAATTTACATTAAAATGTTAAAGCAAAAATCCACAATTTATGTAAATATATTCAAGTACGGTGATAGTTCATTGCATTTCACTGCTCCTTCCAATCTATGCTAACATTTGGTTTTTTCATCACTTTGTCTCTTCTCACAAGGTAAAGTTAAGTTGTTCTCTGAGGTTTTTGAATAGAAAAAAAAAAAAAGAGTACCGTATACATAAATTGGTTTGTGCTTATGTCTTCCAACAAACAAATACATACTCATAAATTTAGAATCAAACCATTAAAAGTACACAGAAGAGGGCATCGGTTTGCAGAAGCTGCCATGTTGCCATGTCCCATCATCTTGAGTACAGTGGCCGAGATGGACATCGTCGTTCCGCCTAATCGAGTTATGTATGTTGCTAGAGACCAGCCACATATGCACAACTTCTAAGTTAGTTTTGTAACATTTATGTAATTGCTGATGCATGCTCAATCATTCAGGTAAGTAAATCGCAAAAGATTGATTCCTTTCATCTGGATGTAGCACTTGGATGAGTGATGAATCTCAGTTTAACAGCTGGTGTTAGGCTTGAGTTTCCTAAAAATCACAGTAGTAGAAACACACGGCCGTTATGGTGTAAAGTCTAAATTTTAGTATCAATGATCTTTCTTGGATGACCGAAACACGTTTGTACTAATGCAGCCACCGTAGCTAGGACTTGAGGAAGGGTAAGAAAGTTGACTGCAAACTGCAATCTGCTGACATCTAGTGGTGAGATTTTATACAATGTACCTTTAATGACATCATGTGATGTTATTAAAAGGTACAGTTATTTGGTAGCCAAATTCTAGAGATATCAGCGTCCAAATCCAAAGAAATATTAAAAGGAAAACAGAACTCTATCTAATGAAAGCAAAGAGTAGATTTTACTGCAACAGTAGACAATCACAGCAAAATTACAAATCACACAATCTATAAATCTATTTACAGGCTAAGCAAAAAAAACTAGGTCTGGATTTTCCATTGATCACAGTCCTGTCTATAGTGTGCATGTAAGGACAAGGACATCAAACAGGAGGCCCCTGAGGATTTAGCTTTGAGGTAATGAAATCAATACGAGAGGAGAGTCACTCCAGCGACTTGTCCTTTGCCACCAGTATATCCATCTGAGAAACAGTTTGCTTACACAAGCAGATCGCAGAGCAGATTCCAATAAAAGAAAATGGCAAAGCCTATTCTGTTCCTACTAACAGTAGACATCATCTCCCAGAGGAGTTCTACCCATTAAACAAATGCCATTACCCTGGGTTCAAATCTAAAACACTTTCCAAGAACTGAGATGTTCCAAGGTCAAATCTTTACAAACATAATGCAGCTCTTTGTGTTAAACTTGCAGGTTTTCGCTGCTTGGCTGAGCAGTAACAAGGCTGTGAAGCAGATGCTTTACTGTCATTCCAAAACAAGAACCCAGACTCATAAAACCGTGCTGTGAGAGCAGCGTTCAGCACCTGGAAGGTGCAGTCAGTCGGGAGGCAGGGGTGTCTTATGTGACGTTGCAGAAAAGTGAGATGAGGCAAAGGGGGGAAAAAAGAATAGCAAAACTTTCTTTTGTGTGTCATAAAGGACTTTGCGGCGAGAGCTGTGATGCCGTAAGTCGGCGATAAACAACGGGAAGGAAGTCTGATGAATGTAAATGTGAACTGAATATAACTGTCATACACATCTCCCCTTTTTATTCTATAAAAATCTTTGGGCCTGTTCTGCCACAAATGACTGAGCTGTCCACTTGGCTCATTAGGCTGAAACTGAACTGTGTTCCTGCTGTCAAGGATAAAAGACATTTAACGGTGACACAGGAAGTATTTCCATGATCAAATAAAAATCATTAAATGTGATCCAGTACATGAAAAACAGTGTGATAAAAAAAAAAAAAATAGAATAGCTTTATATAAACTTGCTTTTACTAAATGAAGTTGACTAAATTATAATTCTAATTTCCAGCCTAGAAAAAGATTGTTACAAATGGATTCATTCAATCAGTTTGGAATGTTTTAAATGTATTTCTCATTCATAATACATCCATTTATTAAGAAAAATGATGGATGCATTTATTGAAGCGTTCTTACAAATCAATGTTATTATTTCAAAACGTTTTACAACTGTTTAAATTTCATGTCATATTTTAAATTTTCTCCTGATCATTGATTTCTAGCCCTCAGTAACAAATGTTGACTTCACAGTTGCATGAACGGAGAAAGAAGTGACTCTTTACCCTGTTTGGTAAGGAAAGATGTGTGCCCTTTATTTGCTTTTGGTACCTGTAATATATATATTTATATAAATGCTCACACATACAGACACACGCACACTTACTTCACAGCAGCTGCTGTCTGGAGAGCTGCAGCTCATTACCATGGTACCTGAGGCTTATAGCAGAAGTTGGGTTTTCCCTGTCAGTGACAGCATGAGCTATGGCTCCAAAAACATCCGACCAAGCATACACGGCTACACTTTTACATGATCAGGGTTTCACCGAGTGTATTATTTCCCTCCTTCCCCATTATGGTAACTAAATAATACAAAATGCACCACAGATCCAATTAAGCCTAAATAAAGCTGCATATTCCCTTATGAAAACTGGTATTTTCCTGTGACAGATGGATAAATACCTGAAAGGGGAACGGGCAATAGAAGCTCTGTAATAGGCAGTTGGGAGGGAGGGAAAGCAAATGAAATTTTCCCCTCACACAAAGAAAAAAGCTGTAGGGAGGTGACAGAAGGTGAATGGACTTGCAAGAAAACTCTCAAGGGTAACACATGACAAGCATCACCATACGGATGCCAAGAAACTCAAAAGAATCAAAAACACAGGTGTGAAGAATGACAAATCTCAAAAACATCGGTCTGTGTGTGAGGTAAGGTGGCCCTCAACAAAGCCATTCAAAGTTGGAATTTATTTCTGCTCCTGACAAACAAAGCAAGGCTTCGAGGATATGAGGTAAAGATGTGCATATGCACTGTAAAAACGATAACTAGCAATTGTTGATTTCACTAAAGTTTTTAAATTAAACTGACTTAGAAATAAAACTTTCCATTTACAACCTAAAAAAGCTTGTCTACCCAACAAATTTCTTTCATTGTTGTCCTAACTAAGATTTTCTAGACAGCATAACAAAGATTATCAACTTTTGAGCAGAGTTTCTGAGTCAAGTTGGGAACCAGTGGGAAACCCCGTAGATGACTGGCACATGTGGTCTGAACAAGTTTGAACTAAACCAAACGGACTTTCAACTGAGCCTGAGCAGACCTGAGCTGTGTGATAGTGGTTTACCATGTGTTCTAGACTAAAAACCTCCTAAGAAAATTTGAACCATCGTGGCTAGATTTGGATGTAAAATGCAATTTTTCGACCATTGAGGATTTTCACTTCTGCAGTTTTGGACAGGTGCTGGAGCTGCCAACCATTTACCCTAGCAGGTAAGCTAACTACATGTGTTATTAAGATTTTCTACAAGCGCCTAGGCTGCATCCTCCTGAGGACCCGGGAGGATGGAACTAGTAAAACACTGAAAAAGGCCAACTATAGCATTTTTAAGTTATCTAAGTGACTTAATTGACCCCCCCCTTGGCTAGCTATCGAGCTGGTGGGTAACAGACGTCTCCGAAAGCGTCGGAGCACTTTTGCAAGTATATGTTGTCTTAATAAACTGAACAGATATTAGCAATTTACACAGCTACATTAACGCCTGAAAATATCTTAAAAGTTTATTTTGTGACCCAGAAAGAGTAATATTAAAACTAATTCCACAGATAGAATTTGCACATGCGCAATAAGGATCGGGGAGTCCGATCCGTAACTTTTTTCTCTCGTTTTTTTTCTACATTATATTGAAATGTTTCAATATTGCAAACATTTTAAGAGATGCTTATTATAAGGAGGACGTATTTCTCGGACGCATTTAGAGGAGTCCACTATGAATTTGGGCAGCCTTCGTCGCGCCGCTGTGTCGTAATCGGGCTACAAGCAGCCTCTGAAGGTTTTAGCTCAGAGAAAGACTTCAGTAGATTCATTGCTGGACATCTCTATAATGACTTTACTGTGAAATGGGAAAATGTTGTATTTTGTTTCTTTCGAAGGCAAAAAAAAGAAGATGTTTACTTTATAATAAACTTATTAGTTATCTTAGCTAAATTTTATTTTCACAAATGCAAATACAGTAACAAAAAACCTAATTTTAAACATTACTATAATGATGTTTTATGTTACATAAAATTGATTAGTGGATCACTTAACAAAAAGGCTATGAAAACTATTACCATTTGTAGTAATTACAAATTATTTGAATGTATGTAATTCTTTGTATTACACCCCCTGGCATATGTTAATTTTGTTCTGATTGTATACATGTTCTGTATACTGTTTCTTAATAAAGTTTAACATTTAAAAAAAAAAAAAAGGTTTTAGCTCAGAGTAGTGGCCAGTGCAAAAAGTAATGTTTAATGTTAAACACTCTGAAATTCAGACAGACATCACTAAATGACGGTATCTCACACTGGCTTTTTACAGCACTTCTGCCATGGTAAAACTTATTAGCTTATTACCCGTTTTGTAACCAGTTTCAATGTTATCTTTGCATGAAAACGTTATGTTAACCTTGACAACAAACTGGGCCAAGCACGCGTTGTTATGGAGACTCTTTCATGGGTCGGTGTAGGATATGTGCGCCAATTATATGACAGTGATATAAGTATGCCCTCAACATTGATTATCCAAAGCAGATGAGTTTACCTTTGAAGCAATTCAGGGCATCTTTTTTGAACTCGGTGGCTCTCGATGCTCACAGCGCATAAGGTCTCTAAAAACAAAGCTTTTGCTGTGACTGTTAACGGGGAAGCCAGACATGAGTTTAACTTGTTCTTAAACATGTTCAAGTGCATTGTAGAGTCATGTAAAAAAACAAAACAAAACCCAGTAGTTCAACCCCTTTCCCTCTATATAATCGTTCATTTTACCTGATAGTTCACTGTTCATTGATGGTAACATTTCTAATAACTTTTGACTTCTGTAGTTCATCATAGTGAGCCCATGTAAAATGTCAATGTCTGGGTACAAAGGCAATTGTTTGTTGCACTACCCTATTTAGTGTGCAATAGTTAAGTTAAGCTTTTACAGGACAGTCAGGGTGTGAACGTGAATGACTAAGCTGCTGGACACTTTTCTTTTTTTCTGGACTCTGGAATTTTAATGTCTCTGCTGGGGTGCTCAAAGCACCCTAAAGAAACTGGCAACACGTTTTTTTCTGTTTGTTTGCTTTTTTTACAGAAATTCACCCCACTGCCCATGACCTTCTGAAATATACTGAAAGCACTGTTGAAAAAAATAAATACGTTTTTACATAACATTCAGTTGTGCTTTGTTTTATTCTATATCTGTTTGAGTGTTTTTTCAAGTACGATAACAGCATACATTTTTCTTTATTAATATTGGTAAATTTTCAACTCACTGGAGTAAGAATTGTATGATTATTCAACAAGAATATCTGTGTTTGGTGAATTTAGGAATACATGGCCTTGGAGGGAATGATTGTATGTTAATTCAACAGGAATATCTTTGTTTGGTGAAGGCAGAAATACATGGCATTGAAACCAGAATTTCTTTGTTAGACTTACAGGATTATCCTAATTAGGTGAACAAGTAGATCCAAGTTGGCAGAACATGAAAATATTAGTTAAGTCAACTACAGTTGGCAGAAGTTGAGAAAACTCAAAAATCTCTTGCATCATGTTGCCTTGAAATTTTAAGTTTTCTCAACTTTTTCTTTTTTACAGTGTGGTTTTGTGATGTCACTGATATAACTGCTTTATAAGATTATAAGATAAATGGATGGTGCACGAACCTGATAGATGTAGCCAAAACTAAAGCTCTACTTTCTCCACTGCAACCTCCCTTCCTCCCTTTGCACTCTCCATCTCTCTTTTTCGCTCTCATGTTCCCTCCCCCTTTCACTTAATCTCTCTCTCTCTCTCTCTCTCTCTCTCTCTCTCTCTCATTGTCTCTCACTCTCTCTCTCTCACTCTCTCTCTCTCTCTCATTGTCTCTCACTCTCTCTCTCTCACTCACTCACTCACACACACACTCACTCACACACACACAGGCTCAGAGGCAGACAAACAGAATAGAGGAGAAAGCCAGAGAGCAGAACTGCGGCGGCACGATGGGGATATTCAGCCTGCGTGGGCTCCGTCGCTGAGCCGTCCGGAGTTCAGCCACAGTATGTGTGTGCCTGCTCGTGTGTGAGTGTGTGCATGCATGTGTGAGTGAGTGAAAGCCCCTGCCGACACCGTGTGGAGAAAGGGAAGAAGACGAAAAGAGACCGGGTGGAGAGAAGGGGGGAAAAAAAGAAAAAAAGAGGGGGAGTGTTGACTCTGTCTCGGGCTTAGAGGAGGCTCACGCTACTGGATCATAGACGCCGATGTGCAACAACTACTCCCAACTACTGCTGCCCCTGCTCCACCTGCGTGCCACTGCCTGACTGTCCTCTTTAACTTCTGCCATGGCATAGCCTCCTCTTCCAGCTCGCTTCTGATCTACTGAGGAAACAGGCATGCATGGGCACAACCAGGGATCTAGGCTATCACATCCTTTACGTCAGTAATTCACAGTCTGAGGTAAGTTGCTCTTCTCTGCTCTTGTCCTCTCCTCCATTTCACCTCTTAGTCTGCATCTGAAAGGGGGGGGAAGTCTGCTCATATAACCTATGGAGTGGGAAATCCAAGAAATCTGCTTGCTCAGAGGAACTGAGCCCTGGATAAGCCATAAGGAATATTTTCAGTCAAAATGTTCTCTTTAGTCAGATGATCAAATATCAAATCTGGGTGACAGATGAAAGGAGGTAAATCTCAGATGGATTTTACACTCAGATGCCTCTGCTCGGGTGAAGGGAAAATTCAGGGAGCGCTTATGGAATGTGCTGGTGCTGACTTTAACAGACAATTTACTCACTTCGGAAAACTTTACACATGAAAATATTTGAACTATTGGTTAATTTTGCGTCTGGAGGGAGGGGAGGGGGTGGACTAAATGCCAATGCTTGCTGACATTTATCAGATCTCGAAGGTCAGTTTTTCATTTCCAAGAGGATTTTGATCCACATTTTACCTGACTGAAGCGGCATACAAAGCTAAAACAGTGCTTGCGTATGAGGAATTGCATGATGCTGCATTTCCTCTCAGCTAAGTGAGCTGAGTTACATAAAACACGCCGATATCGATGTTCAAATTAAGAATTTGTGAATTATTGCATTAAGCTGCTTTCCCACGTTTGGCTGCAGCAGTGTTTTAAAAGCAGGGAGCATGCAGCACAGAGAAACACGTAGTGAAAGCTGGGCATCACACAGCTGGCTGCATCTGATGAAGGACCTCCAATGGACACTAATCGAGATTAATGGAGTTGGTGAAGTCACCATCTCCTTAAAGATTATTGGTGCATTTGTGTGTGTGGGGTGATAAGATGTTGGCACTGGGTTGCCGGTGTTTAGGGGGTGAGAGGGAACAAGGGCTGCCAAGAGCCCTCACATCTCAACTGTCCTTCAGTTGCCACACAAAACGCATGTCAGTCCCACTCATTCCTACAAACCTCTTGCTATCGCTCTCCGTCTCCCCTTTAACCACAGCTCACATCAGCGCTCTGATACAATCTCCTGTATGCTCTATTTCACTTTCAGCAGACACTAAGAAGAAGACAGAGGGAAACAGATAAAGATGGATGGAGAAAGAGAAAGAGATATAGAGCGAGGGGGAAAGAGACTGTCTGCAAGGAATAGCAGAATAAGGCAGGAGAGGATATTGAATTTCTCTTTGCTTTTATAATTCCATTATATGAAATTACAGGGTAGGAATAAAGGTGAGAGTCCAAAAAAAGCAAAAAAATATGATTACTTTAACTGGCTGTCTTACTTTAACCTTGACGCTTGATGTCTTTATGAGACCTGGGGGATGACAGTCTAGGAGTAATGGATGCGATGGCCAAACGCTTCAAAGCTAGTCTTTATTTCTAGGAGACATCAAGCAACACTTCACCTTCTAATACTACAGAGAAAAAGAAAGAGGGACAACTGCCACACGTAAACACACGAGACAGGAGTACGCTCAGGCCATCACCTATGTCCTATCAGTGCAAATGCAGAGAGGTTCCTGGAGATTTAAAGCTGGAACAAAGTTAAAGCTTTTACGTGTGCACACAGAAAGGGAGAAATGGCAAGGGAGGGGAGGGGAAAAACACAAAACAAAAAACATTAGAGGTGGCCTGCAAAAAGTACACGCGTTTCCAAACGAGTGGTGAAGTGTGCATTCACCTCCCATCACCCCGCTCACTGGGAGGGGTACTCATTCATCCAGAAAACAAATGACTCTCCTATAAAAGAATGACTGCTTTTGGAACAAGCCAGATGTTACCTTTCATGTGCTAATAGGATTATTCATTAAGAATGAGTATTTTCACTGGGAGGACCACAGCAACGTAATGCAGTTTGGGTGAACTGTGTGTGTGTGTCGCTGAAGATGGGACCGTGTGTAGATATGTGTGGCTGACTTTGTACATCACATGAATACAGAAGGAGGCACTTCACACCTGATCTCACCTAAGTGTTGCTGCAAGTGTATGTGTGTGTGAAACATGTGCTTTCCTATTCATCTGCAGGAGAAGAGGAGTTTTTTGAGGCAAAAATGAGACAAAACTTTAAAACCAACAACTAAATATTGTGTAGCTGCCCTTTGTTCTACCAATTACAGCTTCACCTCCTCAGGGATTTAAAAGGGCACCTCTTGGGGTAGGAAATGTTCAGTGTTATTGGAAACTCTGCAGTTTGAAGGCCCACTCAGCAGCTGGGGATGTGCTGAGTCTGATGGGTGATGTCTGCATGAGTGGTATGTGTCAAAGTGCTATCCACTGCCAGGATCAATGTTTCCCAGTATAACACTGTACTAGAGCTGGGCGATATATCGAGTTTTTAAAACATATCGATATATTTTTATACGAGATATAAGATGTGACAATATCCTTTATATCGATATAGTCTATGTTACGTTATAATTATAGTTGTGGAGCCGCAAGTTTGCCTCTCTTTCGTCCACTTTTGTCTCTACGCAACGTTACTCCGCCTCGCCTTCACTGAAGACAACTCCCCCTCCTACCCCATCGTTTCACGTGCAGGCAGCGACAAGACGGACACGGCAAATCTCCGTTAACGAGTTACTGCGCATCGCCCCATGCGTGGGGCTGGACGGCGTCAACGTGCTAACGAGCTAAACATGCTAACGAGCTAACCGCGCTAACGAGCTAACCGCGCTAACCCTAAAATCCTTTCATTCTCTCAAAAGTTGATAGCGCGCCTTATGTATGAATTCTGGTTGTGCTTGGTGGCCGCGAACCGATTTTATGTGGTACGCGGCGTTCAGCAATCTGTCAAAAATGTTTGAGTACGACTTTGGTAAGCTACGGAGCTGCACCGCTTGATAGATTGTCGGCGCATTACGGCTACCGAGGAGCTTCGCGGAGTGATACGTACTGTGCATCAACGTAATATTACCGTATTGTGTGTGTATAAGGACCATAAATGGCACCTGTAAGAGACGTGGTTATGAAGCGGATTTCAAACTCCAGGCTATCAGTCACACAGTAAAACTTGGGAACAGAGCAGCTGTAAAATCTGTCTGTCTTTGTTATTACGCTCAGCGTCTTTTAGTTTACATTTTGACTGCACAATTGTGAGCTCTTTGTTTAGCACAAAAACAACCTTGTTTTCTTTTATTTATGGAGCATTATTATTTAATGAATGCTCATAATTTGATTTTGAGTAATTTTTCATGTACATCTGTGCTGTATGTTAATAAAAGTGCCTGTGTGACATCTGGGACACAGCTTTGACTAAGAACTCTTTTTGTTCTTACTTTATGGCTTAAAAAAAATATCGAGATATATATCTTATATCGCCATCCAGCTAAAAAATATCGAGATATGAATTTTGGGTCATATCGCCCAGCCCTACACTGTACTGTAACAAGACGAGGAATGTTATTCACTATGGTGATCAGTGGGGGAACTACAGTGATTTACAAATCATGTAAAACCTGAAAATAGTGGAAGACAACACACCAAATATTATAACATTTTATTGTTTTTTTTTAAATATAGCCTTTTGAATTTGTTGCGAGCGGCATGCTAAAAGAAAGAAGAAGCTGGGACAAGGCCATGTTTACTACTGTGTTACATCACCTCTTCTTCTTGACAGTGTTTTGTAAGAGCTTGAGAACTGAGAAGACCCTCTGAAAGAGAAATATTTTCCTGTTTTCTCCTGATATCAGATTTTCTCAAAAGTTTGGGGTCTCGTTCATCATTTTGTCATAACTTTTTCATAACTTTAATTATTGTGTGACGCGTCTGGATTCGAGGCCAGTAACACTAACAGACCATGGTGTTGTAATGCATGCCAAATGAAACTCGGCATTGTTTTGCTGAAATCAGCAAGGACTTTCCCTTAGAAAAAGTATATAAATTTGTATATGTATTTATATATTATATGGATAAAGTTCATATTTAATTAACAAGTCTACTAATTATGAGAAATTACCTTCTCTTGTTTTTATCTGGTGTAAAACAGGTTTGACCAACATCCCAAAATCCAGATATTAAATTTTCATTTACATAAAAGCCCCAAATTTTGACCTTTATAAGAAAAGGTAAGCAAATGTGTTGTAAACATTTTAGGTTTTGTTGTTAAAAAGGTTTCTGTTCACCAGCTAACATCTGTCAAAAGATCGTATGCACAGTTCCTGCTGTATCCAGAACAGTTAGCAAAACCACAAATGTCCCAAGTATTTAGTCATTACCTTAATAGTTATTTACACTGTCACTCAAACCAACTTGTTTGCCTCATCACACGTCAGTGCTGTGAAATATACCCTCACAAAACCTTCTTTTTTATGTGAAAATCCATAAAACATAAAACTTTCTTCAAAGAACATATCAAGTTTCACTTTCTGTGACACTGCTTTGATGTTACTGTCGTCACAATATTTTTAAGATTCAGTTGAGCTGACCAAATGACACAAGACAGAATGGCTTTAGCTGTTGTTTCCTCTGTGGTTTCTGACTATTCTTCTTGATGGATCTTTCTCCATGGTTTCATCTTCCCCTTTCATTTCTGTCTCTATTTTACCCACGTTCAATCTGCAATATCCGAACCGAGTATAAGCCCCATGTTCTTTCTATCTGCACCTGTTTCTTCTCGTCTTTTCCATCTTCATGTGTAGCTGTGTATATGTGTGGGTATTTTTTTCTTTGCTAGGGATGACAATGAGGAATGTGAAAGCAGCAGGGGAGTTCTCTAGTTACCCATCAGTTTTGAAACCTCAGTCTAGAAGGCAAAGAGACAGAAAAACACACAGAGAAAGCAACGAGAAGACGAGCACAAAACAGGGGGATGAAGACAAAAAAAAGAGATCTAATGTTCTGCAGAAAGGTGGTAAAGAAAAAAAGGTGATGAGGCAATGATGTATTGTGATTAGGCCGGGCAGTCTCTGCAGTATAGATCCTGAGGTCTGATCTCCCTCTAGAGTAGCCTGTGACGTACAGACAGACTTTCTGAGAATTAATCAAGGTCCTACCTGAGTGTGCACAACGCAAAGCCAACTAAGTACAATTCAGCAGGGACAGAGTGCGTAAAAAATAATTAGGATACAAAGTCTGGGGGCTACAGGCCGAGGATAAGAAGATCCACATAAGCAGCAGGCCAGCATAGAGTACACTATGTTCTTTTGTGAGAGTTATTCCTAGCACCATACTTAAACCATGTGTATATAATGTCTTACTTACACATGGTTTACTTTGGGATCATTAAGTGGAAGAAATAAAAACCTCAATGCATAAAAATAACATATGTATTGCAAACATAGCTTTTTTTATTGCAGAAATATAAAGTAAGGATATTGTGATCAGCGTGGATCAACAGCAAATCTGGATTGGTTCGGTCACAATTTCAGGATTCTGGCATCGAAACAAATACTGCAGTTAAGATATTATTATCATTGCTATTGGAGTAAGCTAAATCATTTTAAATCAGCCATTTGGCTTGCGGTCCACTTTAAGAAGATCTGGTTTTAAGCCAAGCTATGTTATCCAAGATGATGGGTGTAATTTTAGTTCTCCTTAAACTCAACATGATTTGTAACCAGGAGTGAAAATACGCCTTTATATTACGCTTTAAGATATCCTACAGATAGTATTTATTCATTGCTGAAATAATAATATAGATAATAACTAATGTAGAAAAAAAAATAATGGAAGGAAGCATCATTGAATTAAACATGCCTGAAACCAATCCCATAAAATCCAGCCATTTCCAGTGCAATGGCACAGCAGTAAACTACTGTTTACTTACAAAGGATTTCCTGCATGTGATGCCAGGAAAATGCACTTCCCTAATATTTTCCCTCAATACCAACTTACTGTCAAAACACCCAGCCGTCAATCCTCCTCACATCCCACTCTATGAACAAGGGTACAGCCAAGCCTGCTCACATGACACGGCACAAAGAGACAGAAAATAATAACCCAGCAATAAACCCACACTGTCAAATAACCTTACCAGTACAATCTTTTTACTGCGTAATCCGTCTGCTCTTAAGAGGCAGATCAAAGAATTTGCAAAACACCACTAAGCCCTGTATAATTATGACAGTGGAGGGGGGAAAACAGGGAAACAAAGCAGGAGTAGATGGAACTAGATTAAAGAGTTGAAAATGTCCATGACTGTGATGATACTGCCACTCATTCAGCAGCCTCTGAGATCACAATGACTTTTAATAGTGTAAAACTGCAGTGCAATTCAATACTAAACTTCAAGCTCATACAGTCTGAAAAACTCACAAAGCACACAGCTATATAAATTAATATGTACATAAAAAGTACTATTATTGATATTCTGGGAAGGCTTTTTTATAAAATGTGGAAAGCTGGCTGGAGGAATAAACAGTCATTCAGCCGTGGGAGCTCTAGCAAGGTCAGCCACTGATGTTGCTTGGGTGACAAGGCCTGGCTTTCAGATGGCGTTCCAGTTCATCCCAAAGGTCCTGAATGGGGTGGAGAGCTGAGTCTGTGTATGCAAGTTCACCCCAAAATGAGCAAGCCTTTCCTAGATCAATGCTACATACAGGGAAGCATACTTTACAAAAAATATCACTGAACTGGAGACATCAATATTTCTCAGAATTGAAACTAAGTGCTCTAAAAAGCCCCACCGTCTCAGAGTAAAAGGATATAGTCATTTACTATATGAGTAAATAGCTTAGAGTTGTACTACTTGTTCCAAGCTGCCAGGAAAATATTTTTACATTCTCTGCCGAGCGTATGTTTCAGCTGCACGATTGGAAATCCCTAAAATAGAAACATACCATTAAATGCTTAAACGAGATAGGATGCTTACATTGCTGCAGCTAATTGACATGTATAGCCGCATTTCCAGCGTTCAATCGATTCACCGGTTTTGTGATGCATACCATATTAATGAATTTTCCTGTCAGTAGAGCAGAAGCGATAAAACAAAATTAGTCAGGCTCGAAGTTAGGGTAAACATTCAATCCCCAGGCTGAGTCAGGACACGGAAATTTCCACCTTTTAAGATGTCCTCCCAGGGAGCAAAAGCAAAATTAGGAGGCTGCCATTCATCAAATAAGTGACTTGTATAAAGTTTTAAATAGGGCAAATATTGGGGTTCCATTTAATGTAAGGTGCACTGTGTAAGCGAGGACGTGCTCTGAGCGCACCACTTCTCTTCTTCTATCTAACTTCTTCTATCATACCACGATAATGAATTGCATTACTGCAGTAACCTGGATTGTCCTCGAACCATTACAGAACTTAATATAATTGTTAAACGGAAGAATATCGCCCCCAGACTAGCAATGCTCAACGGGCTCGCTTTTAGCCAAATGTGATTGTGTCCCTAGAAATTCCAAATGGTGACCTAAAGGGCCAGCGTGACAGCTATGACAGCAGCGCTGCTAAAACCAGGTCAAGTATTAAAATGTCAGTGTGCTTTGCTATGCGCATGTGACCTTGTGAGGTCTGGGTTTTTGATTATTTTTTTGGGTGGGGGGGTCTGGGTAGAAAATTGTGGGTCACTTCACCAATTAGCTTCTAAATAGAAAAAAAGGACCAGGGCCACCATATGAAAAGAGGCAGTTGTCACAGCCTTGTGTGCTGAATCATCCTGTTTATGCAAAAGGCCAGAGGGTGGTGTTGCAGCTGGAGGGGAGATACGAGTGCTGCTGCCCGTGTCTGCACCCAATGGGTAACAAATCAGATACGGGGAGCCAGGAAGACATCATTCATCCTACGGTGCTGACATGTCAAATATGATCAAATGTAAATGTGAACATGAGACAATATCACAAAACTGTACACGTTGTCATGCCGCCGCATAGGAAAGGAGGAATAGAGAGTAATAGAGAAGCAACACTGTTGCTGTTTGTGCTGACAAACTACATTCCTACCTAATGGCTCAGAACAGGGTGACATCTTGAAATGTAATCATACATAAATTTGCACATATTAAATATAATGTTTAATTTAGACCTAGCTAATACCACCGAAGTATTTATTGACCTCATTTGGAGAGAGGGAATGTAGGTTAGCGATTTAAACTCTCTTTGAAAATGTCATCCACTGAACAAACATGGAGAGGTCTCTTGACAGTGATGGAACACAGCCAAGCGAGCAAACAGATATATTCTGGGAATAAATGTAACATGGCAAGTAGTCAAAAGAATTAAAAAAAAATATTATCTGCCTTTGTTCAGTTGCTGGTTTTTAAATGTGGGATAAACAGGGTAATAACGAGAGGAAATAATTCACCGGGAGGTGCTGTACCGATTCTTCCACTTTACATTCCTGTAACTTCCTGAATGTTCACAGCTCAATCAGCCTCATGGCAAAGGGGTCAGGAGCCTTTATGTGATTTACACTTGCTATAACAAGTGTAACACTTGTTTCCATTGGTAACTGAACAAAGATCTCCCTGGCTTCTTCTTGATCATTTCTCCTTTCCACATACTGGAAAAATATTAACAAAATGTCTATATATATATATATATATTTTTTTTTTTTACCCAAAATTATTTTGTTACAGCAGCTTATATGTTATTATAAAGAGCGGCAGCAACAACAATATAACAAAGTATTTAAAAAATAAAACTAAAATGAATTTTAAATGACTTTTTAAATGTGGTAAAAAGTATCAGGAGACACAACGAGTGTTGTATGAGTGCAGGATTGGAAAAAATTTATCGTTTCATATGTAACTATTACACAAAGATTGTGATATGATCAGTAGAGAGTAAAATAATCATGTTTTTTTCTTATAATGAACTAATAGTTCCTGCACTGTACCTATAAGCCTGCAGCTGAGGAACAAAAGTAAAGAAAAACCATTTACTGGCACCCAAAAATCTGGAGCTTTTAGTACAAACATTAATTGTGTCCTGTCTTGATTATTGCAGCTCATTTCACGTGTACATCAGTTGGTCCAGAATGGAAAACAAAATCAAAACAAAAAACCCCAAAAAACCTAACACTCGCACATCATCCCTATTTTTCCTTCCCTTCACTGGGTTCAAGTAAAAATCAGAATTCATTTTTTATTAATAAAACAAATATTCCCAGGTTCCTGCATGTATAACAGAGCTACTAAGAACTAATTGCAGTAGTTTTCTTCTGCAATCATCTGATCAGGGTCTTTAATTATCGCATGTTTTTTTCTTCTTTTTTTAATAAAGCCAGAGGCGTACAAACGTTTAAGGTTAGAGTTCCTAAATTTCCTCGGCCCATCACGTTGGCTGAATCAGCTGCTGAAAACTCCCCTGCATATCCTTAATCTCTCAATCATTATTTTTGGCTACAGTTTAACTCTAATGTCTGTGTGGACCTATGTATGTAATAATAATAATAATGTTTTTATGGTTCAGGTTATATGTAGCGGCACCAAAATGTATATTTAAAGCCTTCTATGTGAAGGGTTACAGAAATCCTTTCTTAAAAGGGACACTGGGGCTAAAATTGTAGTATCCATGACCTTTGACATTCTGCTCTTGACGATGGAGAATTATGAGGCAATCCCGCTCTGCCTTTGCGTGAAGGGCAGGGAGAACTATCTCTCTCTCACATCCTGCATCCCCCCACCTTACATTTTTATCCAGTTGTCTGCATTTATTGTCTTTTGTTGTCTCTTACTTGCTTTTTAGTCTTTTGTTGTGGAGTATTTTATAACATCCGCTCTTGAACGATGCACAGTAAATAAAAGCTACTCCCTATATACCCCTGTTAAAGTGGGAAGTGTATCTTAACAGCGGAGGATTTTTGTAGTTTACCAACATGCCCCGTGCTGGGCTTTTATACATTTTCAACAAAAAACTGCATTAGATTGTATTCCCTGGTCACTTGGTCACATCAGTAATTATCCATCTGCTCAGAATCAAACAGACATCTGTTTGCACAGGAGAAAGCATCTCATCTCAACCCTGTCTATGTGTGCATGCTGCTCTCACTTCCCCAATTACACAACTGGAGGAGGGTTGACCAGTTTCAAGGGAAGAGTGTCAATCTGTCTGTTTCAATCAAAATCAGCTTCTTTTATGAAAAAAGCCTATGATAATGACAATTATACCATATGGCATGACATATCCGGTAAACGAAGGATGTAACGGGTAACATATAATTCACAGCTAAACTAAATTCTCATTCTCATTGCAGGAAAAAGCAACTGAGGATGAGGCACCTTTTTGCATAAAATGACTGAATGATTATAACACTGTAAAAGTATCACATTTACAGATGCCACTGACTAATGTCTGTAGACAAGACTCTTAAGCTAGATGTTAGGTGAGACAGTAAAAAATAGGTGTCGCCTAATGGAGCCAGAGACCCAGCGTGCTAATTTAATATTACGGAGTGATAGATGATGGCGAAGAAGACAGTGATGGGGGGAAAAAAGAAAACTGTTCTGTAGCTCCCAGCTAAGTAAACAGACAGGTTTGAAATAGGAAGTCATTTGCTGGTGACAGAGAACAGTCATGGCAGATAAGCTGAGAAGGATAATTGGCCTATCTGATTCAGCATCTATATGAGTGCGTGGAGCGTTTCCTTATTGTAAATGAGGAGGCAGAAGGTGAAATATATTTCTGTGAGAGCCTCAGAGGCACACTGCAGAGTCACGATCCCACTACCATACCTGTGGTACTAAGGAAAGATAATTCGTTATCTCCGCTTGTTTCTCCTCAGAGGCTTGTTGTACAGCGTTCTGACAAAGAGTTGTCTGTTTGCAGATGTCAACCTCATGTTTTTCTTAACATTTTCTCAGTTAAGTCAGAAAAGAGACTACTTTTCATATTCAGGGAATTAATTATTAACTATGAGCAGGAAAGGTGAGGCAGTGAAGAATCGTGCTGAAGCTAATAAACCACGGAAAGGAAAATCAGACATCATCCTTATATATTGTAAGCTCGGTGATTGATACAAACCCAAAAGGCGAACGCAACTAGAGCAGCAGATACTCATAAATGTAGAAAGTGGGGTAGGAAAAGAAGTCGTTATGAAAGACACTTTAACTGACAATGATAAACGAAGGAAAATTATTTAAAACTGGAGTTATTAGTTTCACAGAGGCGATTAAATGTATCATGGAAATTTGATAGGATAATTTTTGGGGAACCCTTACAGCCTAAACTGAGTTGTGATTCAGCAAATAAACAGTAAATAACTGCCAAGCATAAAAGAGCCATGAAATCGGGCAATAAAAAAAAGAAATAAAAAGGGAACGAAATCTGCAGTACATGCATATGAAAAACTGACTTCCATAGTTTAAGCTGCACCTTTAGCTCTAGAAGAAAAGAAAGCATATCAAATATCAACCTCAGCTTTTCAAAGATATTCACTGAAAATGTCTATTTGTTTCATTTTAATGTGAAGTGTCTGATAAAAGCTTTTTTTAAATCATATACCTTTAGCTCTATTTAATTACACTGTTTCCTCCCTTCTCCCTAAGCTAAGAGAGAATGTGTGTTTTATCAAGTGGGATGTAATAGTCAGGCAAGGGTCTTTGTCTAAGCCCCTCATTACTGATGATTAACAGTGTTTCTCCTCTATGCCTCTCAGGAAACATGGTGAGCAAGGAGGGTGGCAAATGCATGCTCACCAACTCAGAGTCTGACTCGGAGGCAGCGCCCGTGCCCTCCACTTCGCTGGCGCTGGAGGTAAAGTATTCCCTGGAAGCCAATCGACAGGTGAGGAAGAGAAACAAGGCCTTGCAAGTGCGTTTCAAGGACATCTGCGAGGCGCAGAACGAGCAAAGAGAGGCGGAGTTGCAGGCAGCGGGGAAAAGTGGCAAACCAATGTCATACAAAGTGGCATACCGCAAATACATGACTGTCCCTGCACGCAGATCGATTCCTAACGTCACAAGGAGCACAGGTGTTCAGACGTCACCCGACCTGAAGAAACGGTATCAGACGTTTCCCTTCGAGCGCAAAAAAGGACATACCTTTAAGCATGTGGCGGCCGTGGAAACTTATAAAGGTCAGAATAACGGTTTTATCATGGAGGTGAAGCAGTCTAAGGCACCTGAGCAGGGTTTAGATGAGGAGGAGGAGGGGGCCTGTGGGGGGAGCGGAGTCCTGAGGACCAGGGCTCTGCTCCATACTAATGAGTGCATTGCCACAGTGGAGCAGCACACTGCACCTGATGGCCTGTGCTCTGATGCTCTGCTGCTCAGTTGCACTGCAGACACAGACTGCCTCGCAGACACACCGAGAGGAAGCGGACCTGGAGCACAGGCAGAGTACCAGCTCTGCAGCATACCTTCCAAAGCCAGAACAGGATTACAACACAGGGAGGCCGACACAGACCGCTCGGCCAAGAGGCAGCTGCTCAATCTGGAGGAAGGCTCATCCCGAACCCTGCCGGACAGGGCCTCCAAGGTTACGGGCCCCATCGCCTGGAACTCCCTCACCCAGGTGGAGTGCCTGGACAGTCCGTCTGTACGGAGCAAGCGAAAGAAAGGCCTGCAGCTCAACGGGCTGTCGAGTGAGACGTTACCACGATCCCGTGGAGGCTGTAAAACACAGGCACAGTGCCACACGGGGCAGTTATCTGCCCGGCCTATACGGGGCATGGAGGAACCTCTGTCACCCTGCATAGGCGGTGAGGCTGATGGAACACCAACCGACCAAACGCAGGAAGCCTGTAAGCAAATAGTGCCTATGAATCAGGACGGGGACGTTAAAGCACAGCTCCAGGCCATGGAAAATCTCATCAGCTCCAGCCAAGAGACCATCAAGGTGCTGCTGGGGGTCATCCAGGAACTGGAAAAAGGAGAGGCCCACAGAGAAGGGTAAGCCATCTCACTCGAATCGTGTACAGATGCACGATTATTTCTCCCTGCTGCAGATGCACAGTACCGGTCCCACGCCAAGGCTCTTCTCCAGATTGTAAATTGGTAACACTGACTGTACAGAACTGAGGGAGAACCAATTTTATGCTAAAAGGCCAAAGATCGATTTAGCACTGAAAATGACTCAGTGGCCAACCATGGCTGAATTATGGAACTACAGATGTATTACAAAACACGCAACACAGACAAAACAAACAACAAAAGCATCTATTGATTGGCTTAGCAAGAGTTGTCTACTTAACGTACACTGACGCGGGTCTTATGTTAGCCACAAAGGAATGCTATAAATCTACAGATAAAAACTGAGAGAAGAATATATTACAAAACAAGAGAAACATAACACGTTCATGATTCAGTATCAACAACAAAAATACAATGTTGGTGTGACACATTATTTCTTTATTACAGTAAAAATCTTATAAGTGTGACAGCTGCTCAGCAGAGCCTTGACTGAGGCACCAAAAGAGCATTATTGTAGCTGTAGTGATGTGGCTTTCACTTGGATGTGCCCTGCAGTGCTATTACAGTGCAATGCCCTTTTGTGACAATTCTCCTTAGATATGGTGCAGCTGCTGCATTACGTACATGCTTTAAATCACATGTTGCCATTGTGTATGTCACCTTCATTCACAAACCCAGTGCTAAGCAACGCTCTCTCAGTTTATTAATTGAGTAATTTAACACTAAAATGCTCAAGACATGAATATTATTCTAAGCAGGGCATCAAATTACAGAATGGCATTAAATTTAAGATTGTTTATTACTTAAAGAAAATACTAAACGTTTAACGATTGGCTTTATCCAGCAGCAGACTATAAGTTTATCTAGAAAAGTCCAAGGCATGTGAAAAAGCCACAGCCTGTGAAAAAGCCATTTACTGTCCAAAAGATACTGAGTATATACAAAAGGGCTGCAGATAGACAATCCTCTATTTCAGTGGGTTTGATGCTATCTAAAGGGACGAGGCAAACAAAATGGGCAATTTGTTGGGAGAATTGCTGGGGCTCGGCACCCAGATCCCTATCTGTTTTGACCAGTAGCCGTGTTACGGCATGGAGCGAGAAACCCCATGTAATCAACATATCCAAAACACACCTGTCAAGCTTATAAACAAGGAGGACACAAGTACAAGTACTTCCAAGTGTAAGAAAGCAATTCTCAATTTCAACTTCAAACATAGCACGTAGCATTTGCAACCCTCTAACAAGGCAATTATCCTCCTTCAGTCTTGCACAATGCAACTTTAATCTCCTAGTTGACAAACTTAGAAAAATGCGATTGAAAAAGTTAGCACACGCGTGACATAATGCGGGACACTACTTTCAATGCGTTGCCGAGCACATCTGACTTATCAGGTGTGTCTAAAGTGGCAGGTGGGAAGTGGGGAGGTAAGGAGAGGAGAAGCTTTTCATAGACAAAAATAAGTGAGCACTCTTTAATGGCACCATCTGTTCACATACACAAAGACACTGTGTTTTCACATTGTGCTTCCTACATTAAGCTAAAGCCAGTGAGCAGTGTAAGCCCCGTGTAATCCATCCAAGGCTAAGTGAACTTCTATTTATCTATTCAAGCATAGTCATCTTTGTCCTGTAAATACAGTATTTCTGTATTTCAAAGGTCACTTTTTTCACACAATACACCAGCTGTATTGGAGCGAGTTTGAAGCTAAAAGTCAGCACCATCTTTCCCATGTGCAGCCAGGACCTTCCAGATAACAACAATCTGCGATGTACATTACATTTACAGAAATATATCGCATGACAGCATCCTCTGAGGGTCTTGTTAGTGCAAATCTTAAACCAAAAGCACAGTAGAAAAATCACTGTTTACTTCTTAAAGAGAAGCTACAAAAGTCTGCCTGCTGCTCTCCCCAATGAGTTCAAGAGGCGGAGAGTGCAGCAGGCAGCAGGTGGGCACAGAGCTTTCCATCAACCCAAGAACATGGCAGACATCAAAGCCTTCTATGTGCCTTAAAATCTAGCAGTGATCTTAAAGAAACTACAATTTGCAAAACAACATATTTCTTGAAAGAAAGACATAGAAGGCTTTTTTGTTTTGTTTTTTCCTATTGGCTTGATGACTTTTATCCTTTGGTGAATATGAAAGTTAACCCTTTTTTGTAACTTCTCTGTTGGTACTGATGTTTCAACTGGAGTGGTTTTATCCCCATCAAAAGTGTTACTTCCTCCAAAAAACTATATATTGGAATAGCAATTCCAGTGCCTCAGCATTGAAAATGACTTCTTCGACTTGGCTATTAACAAAAAAATGAGACAGTTAGGGAAGAAAACCACTAAAAACTTGGGACTATAAAGTCTGACGAGACTGGGGATGAGAAGCTATTACAAAGGGAACACTCTGAAAAGCACAAACACACACAGACACTTGTCCCTCGACTACAGTTTTGCCCAGAGCATAGAGCGTGACAGTGGGAAGGATTCTAGAGTACATCATTGGCTGGACCCAAGAACACAAAGCTTGGGAATAATGCTGTATCATCAGATAGTGCTGGCAGCCCAGACCCAATTAATCACACTCATGGGGACTTGTTGCTAGCGTGTCTATTAGCACTGTGTATGTGTGCATGTTTTTATGCCCCTGGAATCCCACCCACTCGGTGACATTTGGGAGACTTCACGTAGTAGCAAAATTGAGGGAGGTGTGTAAATATACTGTTAATGGCACTTTTGGCTTCGCGCTCCCCAGGGAAGCTTGCCGAAATGAGCTCTACTCTCTTATTTTCTCCTATCAACTCAGTGTGAGAGGGGGTGAGGAGTTATGAAAGATTGAGGGGGAAAGAGACCTAGACAGCATGAGGGTTAGAGAAAGACAGAAAATAGGGGAGTCGTTCAAAGGGCACAATTCAGTTGACAATGTAACCCATCAGTTGTTTATTGATTGACTCGTCTTGCGAAAAGCGAGCGTGGCTGTGGTCTTCCTCACTGCACTGCACTGCACTTCCAAGCCTATTATTACAATTAATCCCAGTTGCAAATGTAAACATGTAAACGTAAATCTTGTATCACTGCATCCATCCCATTTCCCGAGTCTGGTACAGTCTTAAATAACAATATTGATGTCAACACCTCCAATATACCTGTCAGAGCACACAGCGCAGAAAGCAGTGCAGTAGATAAGGAGGGGAAATTTATGGTAGGGCTTTAATTTTTATTGGTGCCGCAGCCTGTGGGTAGCCTGGCAAAAGTAGTAGTGAGAGAAATGAAAAACGGCTATTCTACTGCAAAGATGAAAGCTGAGGATTAAAAGCAAAAGTTACCCATTAGAAGTATGAGGAATGGAACACAGTGGCTTTAACATTAAGGTTCACTTGAGAAACCAGACATGTGTAACTGTCTGTGAAAGCATCATCACATCTAAATAAACCTCACAAAGAAGAAAAAACATCTTCTCGCTAATCTCTATTGGTATTTAGCTGATGTGTTACTTGACAAAACAATACTGTTGAAAGTTCAACAGCAACATCTCTCTCCAGAAACAGTGCCCCCATTACTGAGACTAATCCACAGACCCCACTCTGAGCAGTCTCTCTCTGTTTTCATATGTTTTATTGATTAAACTGAGTAACAAAGGCCTTTTTTTGTCTGGAAAAATGTGCAGCTGTTCATCACTGGGATGAGCTCTAACAGAAAGGGTGAAGAGAGAAACCTTAGACATCTCAAAACCTTGACAGATAAAAATACCTGATCCACTGGTAAGCAAGTTTTAAACTGTGTTTCAAAGGTTACATGCCTGTGTACCACGGCGTTATTGATGCTGGCACTGATATAACCCGAATAAGCTGTTTTGGTTAGCAGGAGAGTGGTATCTAATATGCGTGATGACATACAAATACCTGCCAGTGATTGATGAAGAAGAGCACAGCTATTAAAAATTATGCATGGCATCTCTATGTGGTAAACAGAACTGTGCAAAAGTCTTGAACCTCTGCTCGTTTATTTCTATTTTGCTTCTATGGAGCCTGGTATTCTTGTCATTTTTAAAAGTAATATTGGGGGAATGGTTCTTCAGGGTTTCCGAAGATCTTTCAAAGTTTTTCTTTGGCTGCTTTTCCATTCATTTTCAGTCCAATGGTTATACATGACTACTTTCCATTTTCAGAGCAATGTTTTGCTTGCTAAGCTACTGAACGCTGGCCTGTGGATCATTCAAGGATAAAAAAGGCCTTTAACCCAAGGGATGATCCAGTGTTGTGTCTACACAAAAAAAGACCTTATATTTGCCAAAGACTTATGTCATATATCATCACATACATCTGTATGGGGCGCTGAGTGCCCTTAAGAGATTAAAGGAAACTGTAAAAAATGGAGAATAAAAGAAGAAGTGGAAAACCTTGAACCTATTTTTTTTTTTTAATTTGAAAGTCATGTCCTTAAGAAAAAGACCTAATGATCTAATGGTTAGATCATTAGGTACGGCGGACAAAGGTCTTAACACGGATTCTCTAAAGCCATCTGTAAAACATGCCAGTGATGCTGGGGATCTGGCTAAAAAAAAAATAAAAAATTGTGGAAATCTAGATCTTCATTTTTCATCATAACCATCAGCCCAAACACGCTGCCAATGCAGTCAAAGCATACCTGAATAGAAAAGCACACAACGAAACATTACTGAAACAGTGTCGCATCACTTTGAAAGAGTAGAGAACAAAAGGAAGCCAACAAAGAAGATCTTTGAAAGTCCTTCAAGTAACCTGCAGAATTACTCCCAAAGACTACTATAGAAATTACAGGAAAAGGGAAGGGAGTTCAGGCTGTGTTAGAAGAATAAAGGTGGACATACTAAGTTATTGACTTCCAGGCTTGTTAGAATTGTACAATCTCGGCTGTTGCCTTATATAGTTCCCTATATGTTTACATCTTTCAATTCATTCCTGCAATGTTTCACCCTTTTCTACCCGGAATCTAAAGAAATGAGCAATGTTTCAAGACTTTTACAAACTGCTTCTTCTGATGCAGAAGTTTAATTACCATAAAACCAGAATTGCCTTCTTTTCAATAGTGTTGGTAAAATCCAAAGTTGCATCCATTCTATTATGTCATGAATTACAAGAACACCATTGAAATCAATACTCTACTCACATTTACAGATGCCAGAGAAATCCTTTAAGCTTACTGAAGCTCTTAACTCAGGCCCATCAGTTAACCTTTAGAAAATAATCTTTAATCAGCACAATCAGCATTTCCTGTTTTATGTTGTTAAAACATCTGATAACAATATAAAGCATATCATATAATACAGTACTTTAGTTTTTAGCCTATAAAATTGAGGCAAACTATAAAACGTCAATGGGTCGCATTCTCAACCAAAATTGTACAATTTCATCTCCTTAGAGGACCTAAACGATTCTGTTACTTTCAGATTATAACTCAGATTGTTTGCTTTACAAAAAATATGCTCCACAGAAAGGATTAATCAATGAAGGGATTTCTTTCGCGTGAGTAAAAAGGGTTAGCGTACAACGTAGGAGGAGCTCATCAATTCAGCAATAAAAAGTAATAAAGACCAAGTTAAAAAAAAACATTTTTGTGTTAAAAACCTATATTCATTTTGGTAAAAACTGACTAAAGATTACTTAATTTATTAGCCAAGAACCATTTGGGTTATAAACGCTGTTTGATATATTATGAGTTTACACTTCTAATCAACAGTTTAAATATGTGTTTCTATCACAGTGTACATAAAATAATCAGCCGATTAAATGATAATTACTCTAATGTAGTGTTACAGCCCAACAGTACTTTTGTTATTACTTCATGAAAAACTCCAATATAATTGGAAGGTATTTCAACAATCCTGAAACAAGTCTATAATGAAAATCCTCTTTAAACACAGGTCAAAAACTCACCCTGTGTACCCTTTAGCTTTATCTGACTACTAATCAGTCAACCACAAGTAATGGCTGACACCGTGCCCTGGCTACCAGGCACGGGCACGGTCAGGAGGGCAGTGTGACTCCTCATCATCACCCTCATTTACTTCGCTCTCGCTAACGAGGGATGACAAATAAGATGAGAAAGGAAGGTGTGAGGGAGCAGCCTAACAAGTCCTGTAATTACTCATTCACGACTCTTATCTTCCCCGCAGACTCTCCTATCGAACCGGACAGGACACGGCCAACTGTGACACATGCCGGAACAGCGCATGCATTATTTACAGGTTAGTAGCCATTCCTCTTCAAAGACACGATGATCCAAATGCGCCCTGCTCTTTCTCCTTGAGGGAAAGTGAACAGGTGGAAAAGAGACACCACAGAGAGGAGGGGAAGGGCTATTACTAATGTGAATGCTGCTAATGAGCGCATGGGGACATGTGACATTTACACGCGACGCTGTCCATTAAGCTATATGTCTTCTTCTGATTCTCATACTGTCCCTTCACACTGCTTCATTCACTGAGTAGAGGGGATAAATACAATGGAGCGTGTGAGCACAGGGTTGCAAAAGGTGAAATTAATTACCGTCCACACATCATGAAATATCATCACAGTGCGCTGTTTCCAAGCCAACTAAAAATCTGAATGACTTAAATGTAAAGTTCAATTTATTTGAAAACGAATATACGTGTGCAAAGTCAACCAGGCGAGAAAGTATCTTCTTTTGAAGACACACGTGGCATAACTTAATTTGGAGGCACTATGCTTGTATGTTAAACAATGTTTAGTTGCTCTGTTGGAGGCTTCAGAATATCTAATTCTCATACAAAAACGCTAAATTCAGCGATGGTTCTCAGATATAGCCTCTAAGAATCATGAATCCCTATACACAAACTCACAACAAGCCAGCTAAAAGTTATTGCAATACTTAATTAAAGCCCAACTTTGAAATAAATTGCAAAGATGCAGTGCCCTACCAAACTGAGATTGCTGCTAAATTTCATTTATTAAGTCTACGTGAGTCCTTGTAGGGCATGACAATTAAGTCAAGCTTGTACCATGTTCTTACACAGTCAGTATGACCCCCATGAAGGCTCTTTACTCACAGTTAGAATGGCAAGACACAAGGTTAAATTGCGTATGCGCATGCAGCTTAGCTGTTTCTGTTTTTCAGTGATTACAAGAAGTAAGCTGACAACGGTCAAAACGAGCGAGATGGGGAAGAGATGGAAAAGAAAGGAGATTTAAAAAAGTAGGTGGGTGAGAGGCAATCAATAAAAGTGTTTTCAGTGGTCACTGCTGTTCTACTCAGTCTACTTTTCTCCTCTGAGAAGCCATTTATAATCATTTTCTATCTACTGCTCTCAATAACTGATAAGGCTCTGGCCATACTTCAATCGGCTCCTGAAAATCAAGGAGCAGGGCATAACTCTGTTCCCTCTGATGTGTGAGATGAGGAAGGGTGCATTGCAACGTAAAATATTTTAGGATCCCAGCAGGTCCTCTGCATAGCCGCAGGGTTGACAACAAGAATGGTGCTTTAACAACAATTCAATGACAGAACGACGGGGTGATTTGAGCTGACTGATGGCAAAGAATTTGAAGGACACAAGACAGAACTAATTAATAGGCAATGGTTTAAAAAATGAATGAAATAGAACTGACTCCTGAGATGAGATTTCGCTCTTATATATAGTTAATATGTACAGTGTCAATGCAGAGCTTTGCCCATGGAGAATAGGCACCCCTGTTCCCTCTAACACAGGCTCTTTCTCCACTCTCCATTCCTAAGACAAGACCACAAAGATGTTTGCTAACCTTTGCTCTCAATCTGCAAGCAACAAACTGTGTAGCAAAATGCTTAATTTTAACAAATAAAAGCAATTTCCCTGTAAGGCTCTTAGAAGAAATTACCTTTCCTATGATGCTTGCACACTTTTGTTTTTTTTAGTTTGTTTTTTTACTAAAGTCATCACATCAATGTGATTTCTAATGCTCTGGTGTTTAGATGTGGCCGATATTTAATCAGTGATGTGCTGACAGGTGCAAAAGTGAAAAATTTCTTTAAAAAAAAAAAATTGAAATGACATTTGTTTAATTTGATTGCAGTGTTCAGATTGGGTATTTTTATTCTGTTTGCACTTTTAAACCGACTATAATTCAAATTTTAGGCTTCTGTAAACGTAGCTCCTGGTGTGTATATCAATGTGACCTCAATTCCCACTGAAGATATTAAATATGCAAATGCAGGTTGCAATAAAAGCTATGATTAAGTGTAGCCATTTGAATATGAGCCAATTATACATACGAGTGAGTTGTTCAAAATAGAACGCGTATGGAGATTTTCAATACTAAAAAAGCCCAAAGAAAAACTGATTGTTCTATAAAGTTGACACAAAGTAAGGTCAGATTTTCCCTCTGATTTTGCAGGTGTTGATCTTGCAGAAAGACTGACAACTGTCTTTAACGTCAAATATCCACATTCGGCTTCCTAGATCTGCCACAATTGACTGAAATTCTTCACCTGCGGAGGAAGTGCAGAAAAACACAGACTGTATATTGGAAAAATAGCTGTCAATAAAAATAAAAAAACCCCAGGAGGCTCATTTTTAACAAACCCTGTCTGGGTCTGGCAGGGTTTTAGCTTGATGAAGGGCAAAAAATTTTTAAATGTGATGTTTAAAATCTGTTAAATTGACCCGAGTTCTTCTTTAAGAGACTCGCTTGGCATGGTAAATTGTGTTGATTAGACACAGAATCAAATATAGCAGTTGTATTCACACAGGCGGGGGGATTAAATGGCAATCTAATTACTTAGATCTCCATGAAAACAACCTCTCTGGAGGTGGAGGAACACAGGATAGGAGGCAGAGCCGTGAAGGAACACTGTGTATAAGGGAAGAATAGTTGTCTATGATATCAGGATTTCTCGTGAGTATGCTGGAGTAAACTCCTAAATGTTAATGTGATATACCTGGTCTCGAGGCTAGAGTTGGAAATATGGATACATAAATCATTTTAACGCCAAGTAAGAAGCCATGCACTCTTCAACGTAATCAATTCGTCCAAGAGTATCTGGCATCATCCAACCCAACCTTAGCATAATAACAGCACCAGATCAATATGATGCTGCAGTCTATGGGCATGGACTTCAAACAGAATACAAAAGCTGCTATAGTCTCTTGTCCTTGTCTGGTCCCACTTTCCTCGTTTTTAACCATCTTGAACTCGGTCGGTCTCTCTTTCATCCTCCCTCAGTAACTTTCTCAATCTCACTTTTTCTCCAGAATATGTTATCTCCTCCACACAGCTAACAGTGTGTAGTCAAATGAACTTGGGGATTCAAAGCTTAATACAATGTGCATGACATTGAAACAGAATGAGGAAAAAGGCAGAAAAAAACAATATTCTGTCTTGCCTATTACAGTGACGTAACATCTGTTACTGAGAAGGGTTAGGAGAGAGGAGTTTGGTGGGGGGAGTTAGAGACTAAGCATGAGAGTAGGGCTGCCCAAAACGATTATTTTGATCGTCGACTAATCAGATCGTGCATCCATTGGACGTAAAACGTACAGCTTATTGCACCAGCATGCATCTGCTCTTATATAACTATCATTAGCTTACAGCTTTAAGTGTTTACGGTATGTGCTAACAAAAAATAAAGACAAGATGATAGTTTATTAAATTTGAATGAAATTTGCAGATTGTTTCGGTGGAGTTTAATAAACTCAGCCGTCTGCTCCTTGCTATCTAAAATATAACGGGACACCGGAGTATATTCTCGAGCATCTGTGTAAAAACTATAATTTTAATCTCAGCCAAATCGATTTACTCAGGAACAAATAAAATACCGAAAAAAGCCAAACAATAACATTTTAAAGTTATCCAAGTGACTTATATGTCATGTTTAACCTGAGTAGCAAAAGACGGCGGTGGGTTGAAAAAGATTTGCCGGGTGTCCGGTGTTCTCACGGGCTCTAGTGAGCCTAGCCCCCGGCTAGCTATCGAGCTAGTGGGTAACAGATGTCTCGGAAAATGTCGGAGCGCTTTTGAAAATATGTGGTGTCTTGATAAACTGAGCAGATATTTGAGGTTTACACAGCTACATTCTCGCCTGAAAATATGTTAAACGTTTATTTTGTGACCGAGAAAGAATAATAAGAGTAACATTAAAACTAACTAGCTGCCGCCATTGTTGGAAACTGAGCTGTGCTGCGCTATGAATTCTGGGACACAGTTTCTTCTTCTTCGGGGTTTAACAGCAGCTGGCATCTTTGTACATGAGGTGCTGCCATCTTCTGTTTCAGTCCGTTATTACACTCTTAAATCCTACTACTTATTCCTGCATCTTTTGGGATCTTACAAAGCTTCAAACGACGCGTCGACTATTAAATTAGTCGTAGACAATTTTGATAGTCGACGTAATCCTGACTAGTCGACTAATCGTGGCAGCCCTACATGAGAGACAAACACAGAAAGAAGCTGGATAAAAAGACACCAATGGACAGGATGGTGCGGAAAAGTCGGGATTCGAAATGCATTCCGCTGATGCTTCTCGACGCAAAAACCCTGTAATCTCATTTTCCTCACATTGCTTTTATATGGGTTAATGTGCTGATCAAAAACAGAGATAGATTTAAGTGGTTGTGATTAAGGAAGTCGATTTGGGAGGTCCCCATCACTGAGTTACATTGTTAACAACAGACTACAAATATTCCCCAACAGTTAAATTTTCTCATTAGCTTCCGAGTCCTGCGATTAATTCTGAAGCAGAGCATTACAAGTGATCATTAAACTGACTATCTGATGGTAAAACATTCTTTGAATAACACTGTGCAGTGCAATAAGATAGCAAAAAAAAAAAATCAACAAAGGAATGGGCTTTTAAAAGGAGGACAAATATCCAATCTATTGTGCGAGGCTATGAAAATCAATTAAGCGTCGCTAAAGGCTGAAGAGCTGATTACATTAGAACATATGGAAATTACTGAGCAGCGAGGCTGTCCTACCGCACAGCAGTGCTGGGGGAAGATATCTCTTTTTCTGCAAGCATAATGATGTTTTCCAACATGGTGGTAAGCCGGTTACCATAGCTACAAGAGTGATCCTCGGTATGACAGATAGTGTGGAGGGACAGTGAGGACAGTCAAGAAGAGCACATTCACACCCAGAAAAGGTAAGGGGAACAAAAAGAAAGGCAGAGTGAGAATGTGTAAGAGCGAGGGGATGAAAGAGACAACGAGAGATAAAGACCCAGACGGATAAAGGGCAGGTGAGAGGTTTGTATAACAACGAATAAGTTAAAATGAGAGATTATGTATTGTACGTGGAATTGGACAAAATTCTTTTTCTAATATATATATATATATATATATATATATATATATATATATATATATATATATATATATATATATATATACACACATATACACACACACACACTGTAGAGAGGAAGGAATGGGAGTAAGAGAGGAAGACAAAGATAGAGGAGGAACAAGTGAGGGACAGAGGTTAAAGACTGACAAGGTCCGAAGTGCTTTCTTCAATTTGTTCTGATCCAACAACCCCCTCCAGGGAGTGGCAGATAGGGGACAGTAAATGCCAACAACGTCTCACTTTTTGCTTTCAGCAAAAAGTCCAAATGCGGAGTGACGCATGGGGGCCCGTGACACTTTTATAAGGCAATGCTGATAACTGGGCTGGGTAGAGACTAATAAATCTTTCATTACAAGGCCTTTTGAGTAGGTTTCAAAGATGAGATGATTATCTTTTTTTCTCTCTTTTTTTTCCAAATGAAGTTATGCTGATTTTTTTTTCTCTTTTCAGTGACATTTAATTTTCCTTGCTATGCTGTTCCCAAGCCACGGGGCACTTTACATCTACTTTGTATGATTCGCCTGGCTCCTGAGAGCTGCGCAGATTCAGTTTCACACAAAGGCTAAGTAACAACACACAGCTACAAGGATGACTAACCAGAAACTTTTGATTGTTCAAATATGTATGCTGTTTGTGGGGATTAGTCTGATTACATTACATTTACTACGTGTATTACTCAACTTTAAAAACGAAATATTTAAAAAATATCAGGCTTGAAAAGGAATGAAAACACTTCATAAGCTATGTTGAGTACAGCATTGTTAGTTTCTATGCTGATATTGTCAACTGGTACTGCATCATGTGACTTTATACGTCAGTGCAAACGCTCCTCTTTTTAAAAAAAAAATAAAAATCACGTTCACAGCATTTAAGTTCGACTGGGTAGTGTCCAGGGTGGTTGGGGGTGTTTTCTAACAAAGATCATTCATTTAGTTTCAGCTTCCAATGAGGTTCACAGTCAAATCAGAAGACTACAGACTTATAAAGTAGTGTTGTGTCTATGGATGGTGATGGTCAAAACTACTGACGACGGCTCGTAGATCAGGGCGATTTTTGTGCTTTTTCTCCACTGACGCAATAAACTGATATAATTATTATGAGGTGTATAATAAACTGAATCTTCCTCATTATAAGTTTCTGGTTGCACTTCCACATATAACAGGAACTTGCAACCCAGACTTACTTGGGCGTGCGTGGCTACGCATCCACAATTCACGCACGGACTTCTACAAGCTTTGAAGTTAATGTGCGTCTGTGTGGAGAGGTTACACTGATCTATCGTCATCATCAAAAGAGAGACAACAGCAGGATATCTGTGACTGCTGGTTTGATTTTTAAATGTGTGCAAATGTGACCGTTGAGACTGTAAAGTGCAGAGACACGTATTCGTCTCCTAAACTTCCTGTCTCGTCTCAGTATTAAAGTCTGTTAATACTCTTTTAGCTGGTCAACTGATACCTGTCCATTAGGTTAACTAATTACGATAAAGCTAAATCAATCAGTGTTTTAAGTCAACTTATAAACGTTTCTTCTTACTGGATGAAAAAACTCCCAATGTAGATGTTCCACTTTAGCTCATTTGGAGGTTTTTTGCCTTGTGGCCACATATTGTTATTATGGAAGATGAATAGAGCCACCACAATGGGTGTGCTTTAACCTCCTCTGCCATCCAATAGCGATGCCACAGGGGGACGAGAGGATGGAATCACCCAACCCTACTATAAAGACTTTTTAAATCAGCGGTCCCCAACACCCGGGCCACAGACAGGTACTGGTCCGTTAGTCGTCTGGTACCGGGCCACGAGAGTTGAGGTTTGTGTGTGAAATTTATGGTTTTCAGGGTTTTTATCATTTACTCGGTTTCCCTTGGTCTTTTCCAGTGTGTTATGAATTTTAAATATTTACATGTTACCATAGCGACAGAGAGCATTAATTGGCAGAGAGGAGGATGTTACTCACAATGTTGTTGGCGCATTTCAGGAGGACGCTGCTAATAAAGTTACACAATTACACAGTGAATTCACGTTTACTATTTTATTTACAAAACACCACAGTTTTTGTCTTGGTCGTATCAGTTTATTTTGTTGTATTTATCTGCGACACCTTAAAGGCCAGTCCGTGAAAATACCGCCTGACATTAAACTGTTCTGTGGCGCAAAAAAGGTTGGGGACCGCCGTTTTAGATATAGTCTGCATTTAGATTATTTAATATGTGACTGAAACTGGAATTTAAGGTTGACTTATTATGGTCATTTCCAACTTGATTCTTTATTCTTGGGGTCTACAAGAATAGTTTTTCAGAGGGGGCAGGTTACAGCCAGAGTGGTGGGGCTGAAATGACCTTGCCCAACCTGGTCGTCCCCGTTCTACGACATCATAGAGAGCCAGAATAGAGAAAAATCTGAAACCTGAGCATTTGGCTTTCATGGATTACTTGATTGATTATTTTAACAATTTACATGTGTTTAGAATTTAGAAGCACAACCTTTAACCAGATGGAAACAGCTGTACAAAGCAAAGATTGCTGCACATAAGTATCTTGATCTGTGCAACATGTAATGTACAGTGTCCATAAAGAGCATTAATTAACTCTTATTATTGTACCAACAATACAGCATAATAATCGGCATTTTAATCAGGTTAAATGGCTACATGTCCATGTAGGACTATCACCTGTAGCCATGGATGTGAAGCAACAACCGCCTCAGCAGTATTAGAGGCTTACGCTGAAGAGCAAGGAAAATCCTATCACTGCTGCTGTATATGTGTGTATGTGCATGATTATGTGTATGTGTAGAAGGAGAAACTTATCCACAGAAAATGACACAGCATTGAGCTAGAGCACCCCCTTCCCTTAAAACTCCAAGGAGATCTGTTTTGCTGTGCCTTTATCGCAGCAATAACTAAAGGTTTTTAAAGACGTGCAAAGCATGCAGGGAAATGCTCAACATTTTGCTTCATCGGTGTCACCCCCACGTTTATTACATCTATGCCACTTCTATCTGAGCTGCAAGAGCCTGTTAATTTAGTGGCCTATGCATCTTGTTTTATATGCATGTCAGAGTTTGACAAAGTGAACTACATTTGGGAACTATTTTTATGAATGGATAAAAATCAAATTTTTCAGAATGAATATAAAACAACTGTTATGACCACTTAAAATTCATATATAGGAAATATTCTTGGCAAACTTTAAAATCTACTCTGGTCTAGCCATTTGAGGCCCAAGAGGCCTCGAAGGAGGACTCTTTAAATGGTACCTGCCAACTTTGAAGCTCTGGGCCAACTGTATGACAGACATGGAAAAGTTCAAACAATGTGTCCAGGTGTAATCTTGCTAAAATAATATCAAGGCACGTGCTGTTGTACTTTTTCTATGTGTTCAAAGCACAAAATCTTTTTGGAGATTTTACAGAGATGAATAAAATCCCTCAGGGATAAAATCTGAGCATCGAAAAGTAATTGTGAGCCAAACAAGAAACAGTCTTTTTATGTCCTGGTCTAAACATTTAGTTCAGGTCCTGCACGTTTTTTTCTTTCTTTTTGTTTTGTGTTTTTTAATAAAGGCTCAGAGCAAAACAAAGAACTGCATATGATTCAGCTCGCCTTTTAGCTGTTTATGCACAAATCTGAATAAATCCAAAGGTTGCGAACATGGATTGATCTGACCTTTTGAGTAAATTTGTTCATAAGACAGTTTAAATGATTTTAAATATATGCGCTCCTTCTTTAAACGTATCCCCAGTGCATTTGCTTGCAACACGGAGCTGTTTCCACATGTAATCATTTGTGCACACAAACTTCCACTAATTTCACACAGAAACACGGATATAGATTTTTACCAGTGTAATTAGCAGCCAGTGATTTATTGATCAAAGTGGCTGCGCTTTCCCTTTTATATAAAAGCCTAAAGTCAAAGAATTATATAATTCTGAGTGTCTGCTTCACTTGAGTTGCTCATATTTGCAATTATTGGAGAAAGTAATGACATGCAAAGGAAATGTTTGACTCTTTCGTGTGGACAAGTAAATTCCTCATTGAAACTGTGAAACTGTGTTGACAGATAAAGTTGGTGAACTTGAGGAGCACGCTAAGGAAAGATTTTTTCTTATATTTCATTCAAAAAATGCATATCAATATAAAGTGCCTTGAGGGGACTGTTGTTGTGGTTTGGTGCAATACAAATAAAATTGAAATTGAACTGAATAGATGTGATGCAGGTCTGGAAAACAGTACACCAGACAGAAGTTAAATGCATTCTGCACTACGGTCCACCAGTGTCAAACATCAGTCTGCTGAAAGATCTCCCATCCTTGCATTCCAAATTCCTTTATTTGCAAAATGTGCAAGAATTTTCTTATCTGTTTCAAATCTCTCCATAACACGTTCATGAAATTTTAGCTGTTTTTTGACTTCTCCATTCCACTAACCTTCATTTCCTTTTCATAACCACAACCCAGAACATTTGTACTACCAGGAATCACAGATCACATAAAGGTTCTTGTCTGTTTTTCTGCTCAAAAGCTTTTTTCAGATCATGTCAAACACATATTGGCCCAAAATGACTACATTTTTTAAAAGTAGGTTTTGCTTAAATGTTCAATATTGTTAAATGTTAAATTTTGTATAACAGAGGCTTTTTCTTTTCTCTTTTTTTTGCTAAAATATATTGCCTATAGATATATATGTATTGTTTAAATGGTGATTAACTGTTTTTTCAAATGTGTCAGAAATTTCCACATGAATGTCTCCTCATAAAAAAACTCCCCACAAATGTCACTTTACTACAGAGACTTGATTTAAGAACTTATTACTATTTGACTGCACTTTCAGAGTCTATACGGCCAATAATGTGCAATTGCAATTCCCCTTGAATACTAATAATGATCTAACTATGTATCGCTTCAAGTCTTAAATCCCAACAGATGCATTGTACTTAAATCTGAGCAGGCAGCCTGCTGCTATTATGCAAGTCTGTCTATCAGATTTGCCACCAGCCTGACTTATGTAGTGGCTGACGAAGGCTTTAGCAGATTAAAGCACAGCTGAGGAAGTAATCTGAGTTTCACTTTGCAGCACCTAGCAGTCAGTTTGCAAGTATGGGATTACAATGACGCTTGGTCCAGATAAATACCCTTGAACCCTGAGTAAATACAGAGTGAACCAACAAGGACAAGAAAAAAAACAAAAAATTAACGCATTCGTTATAAGCACTATTTTTTTCTGGTATTGTAATACTGAGCATGGATTGAAGCGACATAAAACAAAGTGACATCCTCACATCAATACGAAGGCTCTCATCTGAGGTCCAGCTAAACAAATGATCTTCAGTTCAACATCAACACCAGAGACTGAACTGAGAGTGGGAAAAACACTAATGGACTTCCCTGTCGCTCTATGATTCACAATGAGAAGGCAAATAACAAAAGAAAGACAGAAAAAGAAAAAGCAGTGGGCCAAAATGAGCAGCCAGATGCAATCAAGAAATGTCTAAATTTGGAGGTTTTACTGGGAAATAAAGATGAAGCAACCAGGAAATGTAGGTCGCTTTACCAGGCTGAGCAGTGCTGTGACAGATGCCTGCGCAGGGGTCAAGTGAGTACAGGCCATAACTTTGATGCTTAATATGGTTGTCGGGGGAATGCAACAGCCAAAAAATGTCAAGATTAAAAGAAGCACTAAGGGCAAACCTCAACCCTGGTTTCAAAGATGATAAAAGAAGAATATAAACAATAAAAGGCATTAAATAAAAGCCAGCACTCTAATATTAATGAATTATAAGAAATGAACTATACGACTTGGGTAATAAAATCCCATTTACATGGTATTCATTTCAACGATAATATGATAAAACTGCCACACTTATCATTCTTTCCCTGCAATTCATTCATTATGATTAATTTGGCAATTGTGTCCTAGAAAATGAAGATTTGGGCTACAGTAAAAGAATCAAGCAACGGGCGTAAATGGGCACAAAAAGGAGCTTTCTACAAATCTGTATCCAAAACTGTTGCAATTTTGATTCAAATTTAAATTATAATAGAAGACAAAGCTTTCAAAGTCTGTCAGACCATTTATTTATCATTTCTTCTGATTATTTTAATATTGAGAAACACATGCTCACTTTTACTTTGACACATTTAAAAAAAGCTGGATAATTCATCACCTCTTCTTTTTAAAACTCTATAAGCATTTGATGTCGTTTTAATTTTTCCCCCCCATTCTTTCTTGATCCACTTACAGCTGCTCAGCACTTCAAGGCCTCCCTTTTCATAGTCTTTGCATCTTAATGCATGCAATGTCCTCAATGAGGGACATGTCTGGACTGTATTTAATACATTCATAATAGTTTGTCTTAATAGAAGAACTCCGTAATGTACTGAGTAGCCGAGTAGCTGAGCTACTCACACATATGAATGTGTGGGGCTGCAAACCTTCAAGCTTTTATGGTGCCTTCCCACATGTACATGTTACCTATGCCATGGTTTATAACTGTGTGCTAATAAGTATTCAGCTGGTCTCCATCCACTTCAGCCCACAGGATGCTTTGTTGATGAAATCTCAAAAAAATAATTGTCCCATTTTGATTCATCAAAAAACTCATTCAGTCCGTCCCAACGTAAATGACTGTTTAAATTGGAATTAAATGCCCTGGAGACAATGTTGTTAATAGCAAGCCAGCAACTGGCAGTCATTTAAGCTAACACCTTTCTGTCTTTGTTCGCTGCAGTGTTGAACTGGATTTCAAACAACAGGAGGACAAGCTACAACCACTGATGAAGAGGCTTTTCCCAACAGAGGACACCCACTTTCCCCCCCTGCCTTACCCTCAGGAGGCCTTCACCTCCACCCCAAAACGCAAGTCCAAAGCTGACTCCAAGAAACACGCTCGCTGGAAACTTTGGTTCCTGTGACAACAAAAAACCATGTTCCCCTCCACCACCGTGCACAGGATTTAAGTGTCCATCCGATCATCCGCTTTTGTTTGGTTTATTCATCAACTTCTTTTATATCTATTTGGATGTAGACCTGGTATTAATGGAGACCTTGACTGGATACCGAACCCTTTTCTGAGATGACAGGATGTTTAATGAGACACGAGTGTGGATCCCACGGAAAATTCAAAATGTCATGCTTACCAAAAATGGATTCTGAGTTATTTTGAACTAATTTCTTCAAACAGGGTGTGAAATTACACCAAGGAAACATATTTGGAGATCGGCAAGGTGAGAAGATGAATTTGATTTCCCGATGTCTATTTGCATATATATTTTTTCTTCTTCTAGCTGACGTCAACGGGGTTCTGTTCTGTAATGGTTCTGTGCCCTTCACATTTCCATTCATCAGTTGGGACTTTCTTCCCAGCCTCCAGGAGAGGTTGGCAGATCAACCATAATGCTCTGAGGCCTCCGTAAACAGCATATCACTGTACTGCAAAGCACAATTAGAACTGTTCAGGATACATTTTCTCCAGAATAATTAAAAAGACCTATTTTGAGTAATAACTCACATATGTAGATTGTCTACTAACCATGCAGAGTGAAGACTTTCATATCTATATAAAGAAGAGACCTAAAGGACAAAATATCAGAGATGTTTATTGGAGTTCTACAGTCAACTTTTTATCCATCGCTAAAATGTCTCCTTGAATCCACTGACTTTGAAGAAAAAAAACAAAACAAAACAAAAGAAGAAAGAACACTTATTTTCTTAATATTTGCAAAGTTAAACATCCATGTACTTTTTTCTATATAAATATATCTATATACATTCACTTTAAGATTTAGCAAAATGTATTTATTTGAGCTGCAGTGACGGGAGCTGTGCAGTTCAAACACTACAGTGCAAAAGGAAGTCGATCATTTTACAATTCTCAACTCGTTTCCATGCATCGCAAAGTTCGTACTAACCTCACGTATGCATATGGTCATTAAACACCAAGAAAAGACAAAAACCCATTCATTGGTATAAAAGCATAGACACACAGAGAAAACTGTTACGAAACCAACTATAATAAACAGTTGGTTTTCAGCACACGCGAAGGGTATCAGAGGATAGCTTTGATTGTATTGCTGCAGTATCCTGTATCAGCTACTATAATAATAATAATAATAATAATAATAATGGATTGGATTTATATAGCGCTTTTCAAGGCACCCAAAGCGCTTTACAATACCACTATTCATTCACTCTCACATTCATACACTGGTGGAAGCAAGCTACAGTTGTAGCCACAGCTGCCCTGGGGCAGACTGACAGAAGCGAGGCTGCCATATCGCGCCATCGGCCCCTCTGGCCAACACCAGTAGGCAAGTAGGGTAAAGTGTCTTGCCCAGGGACACAACGACCAGGACAGAGAGCCCAGGGATCGAACCGGCGACCTTCCGGTTACAGATGTGATTCCCAACCCCCTGAGCCACGGTCGCCCAATAGCTACTGAAACCAAGCCAGAGAAACTGAATGTGCCACTTCTGATCACAACCAGGGCTTCTACAGTGCAGGGTGGCAGGCTTATAGCCTTGCATGCTTTTTACAACCTTTGAACTTTGCAGGATATTTTCTAGCTTTTAAAACAATTTTTAATGAGATTGACAAAATCCCCCCCCCCCTTTCCCTTTATTATTGTTATAATTAGTTCCTGCTCATTGCTTTGCATCTATTCGACTGTAAAGTAAAAACCATGTGCAGTAACTCCACAGCGGGTTCAACAATTACGTACAGCCAAAACATTTACTACACCTTCATGTGAAAAAGTGAGAACATCCGATAAGAATGATTCGTTTTTGGACGGATATGGACGGACAAACATTTTATCCTCTTTGAAATAGTGCTCATTAACAAAGGTGCTAATCTGAAATTTTTAAAAAAGAAACAGAAACATACATGCACACACCCAAGTGCAAATCGGTCGAATTTACTTTCTATTAACACACCAAAACAATTTGGGCTTCCGGGTTTGTTGTCAGTGATTAGACCCTACACAGGCTTTGTGAGGGTATGTTGATTAAGGTGCCACAAAGCAACAATCTCTGAGCAGTCTATGAGAACCACTAAATTTTAAC
This sequence comes from Rhamphochromis sp. 'chilingali', assembly GCF_963969265.1. Lineage (NCBI taxonomy): Eukaryota > Metazoa > Chordata > Actinopteri > Cichliformes > Cichlidae > Rhamphochromis > Rhamphochromis sp. 'chilingali'. Next base: position 20,958,394 of record NC_137950.1, on the reverse strand, counting down.
TCTTGCAGCGTTGAAGTGCTCATGTCTACAATCATGACATGCATGAGAGATATGTCAAGAGAGCTGTTTGGCCACAACAGTAGAGAGAACATTTTTGAAGAGAAAAGCCTTTTACAATATGTGAATGCGGGTCGTTATGCTTCGAGGACACTTTGCTTGCTGGGACTGGGCAGCTCACATTATCTCAAGTGTGAATTCTTTATTATATCAAAGAATTTTAAAGGAGTATTTGAAGATACATGAATGAAAGTTGAAGCTGAACTAGAAGTGGACCTGAAAAAGTATACATAAAGTGTATGGAAATGGTCTTTAATCTTACTGAAGAATGTGAAACAGGCAGAACAAGTTCAAACATCAAATATTGTTCATTGACGATTTGGCAAAAATTTCAGTAATTCAAAGACTTTTAGATGATTACTGCCTTGCTGACCCAGGCCTAGAAACCAGTCCGCAACCCCCCCTCCAATCGCTAGGGAACAGTGTGTATTCTTTGACTTGCTGATGACTGCTCGCTGGAAGTTGCTGCCCGACACTTGGTAAAGTCTATTTCCTGAACCAACAACCAAAACATTTCAAAAGGCACAACTTTTACTTTGAAATCAAATGGCCTCTTTCCAGTTTGTGCCACACTTTTCACAGTTTTATTACTGCTTGGCAAGACGTTTTTCAAGTCTTTACAGCCAAGTCGGCGTCTTCCATGCACAGTAAGCGACCGCGGCAACCTGAAAGTGACCAATCACAAAGAGGGTTTTGGTGCAGCACTGCATATCTCCATGCACCGTGACCAATTTCACGCTAGCAGCTGCCAGCAACCTTCAGAATAGACACTTTTTCCTAGTGAGCAACGGTTGCCCAGGATATACTGACCAGACTCGGCCTGTCCGGCCGATGGCAACTCTAGTTTCTTAAGGCTGAGGATGTACTTGTGTTTAAACAGATAACAACATATTACTTTATATTTTATTGTATGTTTTTGGTTATCATGTTCTTTAAGTATACTACCTTTATCTGTAGGAGCCATTTCAATTCAAAGAGGATCTAGTGTGTGCTGGTCCAGATATTTAAACAAGTAATCAGTTTCCATGGGATGTTCTTACTTACTCACATCACTGTATGTAAATATATATTACACAATATCAAATAGTGCTAAAAACATTTCAAGTGTGGGATAACAGCCAATATCTAAAGAGAAAAAACAAAAACGTAATAGCTGATCACTCTAAAAGACACAACCACTGCCCTAGAAGACAGGAAATATGCCAAAGTGGTTTCAAGGACATAAAAAATGTACAACAATATCCAGCAAACTACTAGCTATCACTGGCTTGACCTTCACAAGCTCCAACATGCTGCATTTTGTTAGTTACATATATTTCACAACTTCACTCTTGTATATGCTAGGTTGGTTTCTTTCAGTAGTTATACTGTAGCATCAAGAGAGAACTAGATGTTTATCTGTATCTTAAAGAAGTGCAATTGATTTATTATGTGCAATACTGTGTCTTTTATACAGTTTTTTTAAAAAGACAAAAATAAAGATATTTAATATGCAAAATATGAAAAAAAAGAAATTAAAAAAAAGACATCGACAAAGCTCTCGAAATCTGATCTGGACCGAGTTTAATTTGTGGAGCTATAAGCACAATGATACTTTTTTTCCTACCTTCTTCAGTCACATTATAAGTAAAGGATTAGTTTCCCTAACTTTTAGCAGATGCTTTGGAATAGGTTTGCCCAGGCTTGATGGGTCTGCACTGTGAAATTAGATCACAGCATCTAGAAAGATGCAGTACTTTTGAACAACTCAAATTTTGAATAAAGCAGCACTCATATCCTAAGCAACCAATCTGCATTGGTTGCTAGTACCAGGGTTTAGTGGGGAAATGTGTTTTGTAATTTAGATGAACAATCCCTGTGAAAACCAATTTCTGACTGCACTGCTGTGGAAAATTCTTCGCTAACGCACTGATATCAACAGTGGACTGACCAGTACTGACCAGTGTTGATAAAGTAACAGTATTGGCCTTGTTGACCGACTTTAACATGCGGGCAAATCTACAAGTGAGGGTTGGTGTCTTATCTATTGTGTTGGATCAACTTTAAGTTTGCTAAAGAAACCCTGATTAAGATTTCAAACTCTTTAAAACAGTGCAGCTACCCTTTTTTAATATATCATGTAAATTTACTTAGTTTTATTCTTGGACGAATAAAGAATAACAAAAACAGATCGGTATCTCAACTGTCAAATTTAACATCAGTATCTGACCAGAACACTTGGTACTAGATAAGGCTGAAATCATACATCTCTTTAATGTACTATGGTGGGCTGAGGCGAGAGGAGAATACAGCAGAAGGGTAAGCAGCAGTGTTTTGTGCACAGCCAACCTGCTTGGGAACCAGTCTTTGCCCTTACCATCCTCACTCTAATACAGATTTTGTTTTCGGGCATGTCCGTGTGCTCATGCATCTGCACCTGCACCTGCCTCATGTTAGTACAAACAAGTCTTGAAGTGCAAACATGAGGTAAACCAGCAACAAAGCTCTGAGCAAAACCCCCACAGATGCACAGTCACCCTCACACTGATGCACGAAGTAACGCTGCTGAAGGTCAGCGCTAGCCACAGCCTGGCCGACTCCACCGGGCTTGATGAGTGACTGCGTATGCCCAAGAACTGAGAGCGCAAACACGACACCTACTGCAGTTTAACATTTTGCATTCTTACTTAAAAGTCTTCTGTGGTCTTAAGGTGACAAACAGCAAAGAAGTCCCAGCGGTTTATACAGTCCTGACAATCACAACACATCACAACATGGTTTGTTGCAGGCTCAATAAACCCAAAGGGATGCGCAGTCAAAGCTTCAAAACAGGTGAGGAGACGCGAGGTGTAGCGAGTGATAAGTGCATGTTTGAGGCATTATGATGCAGTGCCATATCTCACTATGCTTCTTTTCTGTAAGAGCTCTGCAGTAGTCTGGCCAGCAGAAAAAAGAGAGAGGAGAGGAGACAGAGCGGTAGATGCAAGGAGGTGCTAAGAAAAATATTTGAACAGAAAAATATCCAAACACAGAGATAAAGCGAATGTGCAATACCAGATTCTGAACTAGACATGCATACCTGGAATGACCGTGTCGCAATTTACACTATCAAGTCAGTGAGTGCACGCAGCAAAGGAAAAAAGCTCTAGCACCTATAGCTGGTCAGCCCCATACTGTCAATCAATAACATAGAGTCCTTCCCCTGCAGCTTTCCAGTTCGTTCCCTCTGCACACTGCAGGAAAATCATGAGGATAACTGTGGAGCACTGCAGCTAAGTATCACTACAACATGTTTTGAGTAGTCTTGAGAACTTGAGTCCACAAAAAAGTTCAGCAGTGGGGGGTTTTTTTTTTTTCTTGACAACATCATGGGAAACCTAGCTGTCAAATATGTACTCAAGTCTTTTAATCAATTCTGTCAGCAAGCATATTTAGGTATTTCCTAAACCATAACAAAATTATGCAAAAACTAGTAAAATCTAACGTAACACATTTATACAGCAAAGTTGTATTCTGTGGTTTTGCTGCATGGAAAATATAGATTTCTTTTCTTTTTTTAAATACATTTGCAGCTTCCTATTTCTGTCTATCTGCAAGGCTTCCTATTCTCATCTATCCAGGAACTTAAACTAGAAGAAATAAGAGCATAAAGAGAGAACCTGGTGCTTTCCACGGAAAGCGGCTAAATGTTTCTGCTACAGCCATAATCTAAATGTATTCAATTCAAGGACTTTTTTCAACCTGTGTGAGGGTGGACATGAATGCAAAGATACAGCCTGCGAGATGATGCTATGATGCTGTGTCCAAGTTGCTAACAGGTGTAGCACTGCAGTGACAACACGCAACAAAACCAACGCCCCCAAAGTCGTCACTGCGTGCTTTCTCATCAACATTCTGTGTCCACCGCTGCCAGGAGAGAGCAGAAAGGGAAGAGAACGAGAGACGGGCGGGAGACAGAGTAGAACGTTAATGCATAAATCTAAATGTAAGAGGCTGCCACTCAGAAGAACAAGGTCGGTGGTTGGATGCGGTGTTGTGTGAGCAGCAGCGTGCAAGCTGCCTGCAGAGTAGGCATCTGTACCCAGAGGCAGCAACAACAGCCCTCTGATTAGAAAGCAACAACACTGCTAGCAGCACTAACTGGGTCTCATAGCTTTTAAAAATTCACGCCCACCTTATTCATCATTAAATAATCATTTGGGGACTTAGTTCAAATGCAATTTCTGTCCCAAGTACTATATAATGTATAATGTGTTTGAGTAAAAGAGCCTTAGGCTTTCATGTAACCTCTAAATCCCACTGAGTAAAAGGACACTCTGCACATTGATGCAAAATCATATTCAGATGCTTAAAATGTCAAGGCAGTCAAGTGCAGATGCTAGCTAGCTATAAAGGCAGCCGCTGACAAAAGGTCGGGGTCGGTAGGGACAATAAACCCGAGCTGTGTTCGAGGAGCAAAGTAAAATAGAGGCCAGTGGCAGCATATGTATACAGAGTAGATCGTTTCAACACGGGCCAAAACAGGTCGTGGGTAGAGTAGTTTGATTAACTAGAAAGGAGGTCGGTCTTCCACAGCACATGCCAGCACTCGCTGTTGGAAACAAGAAACCCGTTTCAACTACCCCACAGGTGGACACCAAAATAGATGCACTTAGTGTAATACTGTGAAAAGGAGGCCTGCATATGCCTTCATACTGACAGCCTTTTAGAAACTTGCCACTACAGTGGAAAAACAACAAACAGGAAATGGTGTGAGGAGATGGTGAGCTGTTCAGTTTACCCAGGCTCTAACAAAACATCCACAGAGATCAAATCCATCTTCAGATTTAACTTTTAAAACTGTTTGACTATGAGCTAGGCAGGACAGCGCACTATTTGAATAGCTGGTATAACAATGAATCGACTAGAGAACTACAGTGGGAGAGTAAGTGGGAGCCCTAGACGCCCTCCAGGCAGCTGGTTGGGAGAAAATGGCCAGTGGGACGGCCTTAGCTCAACTCGCAGCTTCATTAGCTTGACATTATTTAGTGTGATGCATGCTTAGCAATCTGTTACACAACGGAGGGCTTCCCATCTATGGGATTAGCTGGTGCATAGCCGGAATAGTTTTAGAAGAGAGAGAGAGACAAAAGAAGCAGTTAGTGAATTTCTGCTGCAAAAATCCCTCGCTGCAACCCAGAAAGAAAGACCCAACACAGGAGATGAAGCGTCGGGGCTGTGGACATATTACAGCACTATGATATAACACACACATACACAAACACACTAGATGATCACTCAGTGGCGACTCCGGGCTTTATGGAATCATTCTCTGCCGGCGTGGCTCAGTTACTGGTAATAAAAGCTTCCATTTAAACAAGTGATGGTGAATCCTGGTGCTCCCCGATGGAAGCGGTGTGAATATTTGTCATTACTAAATGTCTATAGGCTCATAAGAAAATGTCTCATCACTAAGCTGTATTTTACAGAGCTGTAAGAATACGAATGTCGATCATGAAAAAAAGTCTAATTTTCAAAGACGATACAACACATCTACACGCAGCTCTAATAAAGACATTATTCAAAAGGAAGAAAAAGAACAAGTCAAGCAAGACAGAAGTTCACATTTCTGACTAAAAATACAGTTGTACTAATTGGTGTTTGGGACTGAAGAAAATGGGTGAAGCCTTATTCGCACACATCAGACAGACTACATATTTACAGGATGACTGATAAGTGCATTAATTGCTACCAAGCTCTGGCTGAGAGAGTGATGGGAAGATGAATGCTAAAGGCAACGGTGGGGTGATACAGTGATTAGATTACAGCACAGAGCACCAGAAGTGTAGTAATAAGTGAGGATAAGACACACAAGCAAAGCAAAAGGAAAACACACACAGACACGCCGGCGCGAAAACAACCGGCTGGAGAAAGATATGAGCAGATCAAAGCCTCTCTTAGACTGAGGGAGTGTGAAAGCAATCTGCCAAGGTAGGCTTTACCTTTAATGATACTTTTGGATTGGAACTGTGGTTGCTGCGTGACTGTGGGAGTCAATCTGGTTGCGGTACATGTGCCTCTAAAATTGTGTGTATGTATGTGTATAAAAAAAAACAACCACAAAAATCAAACACCGAGAGTTGCGTGCTTAGCGTGATATACTGCCTGGTATCCAAGCAGAGAATTACACTTACGATATGAGGTGAATCGCGACCCATAGAAATGATTGTCCTGTTAACGGTCCTCAGCAGCTTCTCCATGATGATTTGGACGTGCCACTGGGTGGGACCCTGTACATAACACATGAATAATATCATCACTTAAAAACAGAGGAATAAAAAAAAAACATAATAAAGTGAAAGAATATGGAATATCAGTCCAAACTTATGAGGCCTGACAGAAGCTCAGATTTCAAGGGAATTGTGGTCATTCGGGTGAACAGCTAGAAAAAAAAAATACATGATGATGAAAGTCTTGAGCCATCAGTAATTCCTTTACGTTTTGCTAGGATAATGGGAAATAGGTGCAAATATTAATGGAAATATAGTATGTAAGGGAAAAATAGAGAATGTAAAAATTAGAGATGGACCGATACTGACCTAAATTACTGGATCGGATATCGGAGAGAAATAAAAAATGTAATCCGATCCATTAAATATCAAAAAAAGCACCTCACAAAACTTGCGACATGGCATAACTCAGCTCATAACCGTAGCACGTCGGAGCAGTATGCATCAGGTATAGAGCGGCTGTGGCGCGCAAGACCTGTCAGCGGTCTGGTTGAGCATTTGGAGCCTCGCTACCAATCCGGCATTTCATCTCCGAGAAAGTTATCCCAGAGAGAAGTAAAGCAAGTGTGTAAGTTCATCTCTGAATGTTTGTAAAGCATTCCAGCGTTAAGCTTAATCACCGATATATGGAGCGACTGCCTCTCTCTCCCTCCTTCTCCTGTTGCTACTTCAATGATCAATGATCAGCTGATCGGCTTTTCTCTCTTGCTTGTCTATCGCCCACTTCGCGCCAGAAAGAGGAAACCAGCGGCTGAACAACAGCAGCACGTTTAACCTTGATAAGCTGTTGTTAGAATTTATTTAATATTACTTTCTACACCAGGATCCTTTTCTACGTAGCTGACGGCTGGTAACTGTGCAGGGGCGGATTTAGCAAAGTTTAGCCAGGGGGGCCGATTGTGCCCCCTTTTCCCTGTTCATGCCCTAAGACATACTTTTCTTTCTTATTCTCATTTAAAATGTCGAGCTTTTAATAAATAATTATCTAAATCTTACACCCAAAGTTTTAATCTGATGTAAAATGTATAGAAGTCCATTACTGTATATAGTAACTATTACGTCTAATATACCCTAGTAAGCTATAGTACTTTTTCCTTTGGGAAGGTACGATCTGTGCAGTCTGCAGTTCTGTTGAAGAAAGATGTTGAATCTATTTAAATATTGTAGAAAAATAATTGATTTCTCTGCATTTTCTTTCACACTGCATCAAATTAAAGTTGATTACGTCGATTAAACATCATGAGGTGGAGGGTGGGTGGTTCCCTTTTTCTTTTTTTTTTCTTTTTTTGCTGGGAGTTTGCAACCCTATTAGTTAGGTTGCTTACTCCGGTAAAATACCAGAATAGGGAGGATGGAGTAGGTTTACGTTTATTAGATTGATCAGTATTGCTGAACTATGAAATATTTTGGGTGCAGTGTATTTTTTGCATACAGGTATAACAGAATAGCTTCAGTCTCTTGTTTTTTAAAACTTGAGTATGAACCTATACAAAATGCAGCAAGATATTTAAAAAAAAAACAGTTTTGTTGATTAAAAAACACACTATATCAGATTCATATCGGTATCGGCAGATATCCAAATTTATGATATCGGTATCGGACATAAAAGAGTGGTATCGTGCCATCTCTAGTACAAATATAATGAGCTAGAAAGTCAACACCACCTTATTCTTCTACACACCCTTAACACTCTTAGGGAAGCTTTCTTGCAGTTTCAGGAATAGTCCTCCAGGCTTCTTGAACGACATTCAAAGCTCTTCTTTGGATGTTGGCTTTTTTGTTCTGTCAAAATCTGACAGCACTTTTCTGCATTCATAATTCCATCAGCTAAAAACAGTGACCGAAACGCAGCCTCAAACCACGACAGAGCCTCCACAGTGTTTTACAGATGGCTGCAGACACTCACTGTTGTACCTCTCTCCTGTCTTCTTTCATACATACCGATGACAATTTGAAGCAAAAAAGTTCAAATTTGTATTCATCGTTCTATAAGTTCTGCTGCCACTGATTTTCAGTTCAGTTCTTGTGTAATTTGGCATACCTCAGCCTTTCCTCCACATTTCTCTTCCTTAAGAATGGCTTCTTGACAGCCACCCTTCCACTGAGACCATTTATGATGAGATTTCAGTGAACAATAGATGGTTAAGCTGAAGGGCTAGATGCATCTCTCAGGTCCTGTGGAGGGCTTTTGCTAGATTCTTTTTCAACACCATCCATCTGCCGTAGATAGCTCTTTTCCTCAGTCTTACCCCTTCTTTTTTGTCTTCCACTTGCCCAGTTTACTCAAATATTTCAAGTTGTCAGCTAATAGCTCTTTGGGAATCACCTCCTTGGTGCAAAAATACAATTTTATACCTGTCAAACTGTTATCATTGGTATTTTTCATAGACTGAACTAAAGAAATGTCAACAAATGATGTATTTTTGTGACAGGCTGCTAGCAACAAAGTGCCTAAAGATACCATTTAAAATTGGTCTTTGCCAAGTTGTCTCTCATGTCCAGACCCATCGTTTGGGTTAGGCGCCATTTTTACGCTTAGGTCAGTGTGAAGTGGCATAACAAAATTACAAATCGTTCTTTGAAAAGTAGCTATGCAGCAGGACTGGACTGAAAATGACTGATAAAACAACCAATGTCAAAAGTTCTTTTTTTCTTCTACACGAACATCTGGGTTCTTGGAAGTGAGAGGAAATGAGAGATGGCACAAGACTTTTGCACAGTACTTCAAAAAACAAGGAGTAGACCATGACTGAGATAGGAAATTTAAGAGCACTAATGATATTTGGTCAGTTTGGAAAAAACTGAGATTTCGGCTAAGTATTCTTCTTCCAGACTTCCAGAAACACAAAGAGATTGCCCTAACATGTGTTATGTGCAGTTATTACATGAATCCTTACTAAGATGTTATGACAATGCAGTTTTAAAATCTTGTTTTACTGTCACACCAAGTCATGGATTATTCCCCGACTTTGATCAGATCGCCTGGTTGTTGTTATTGCTGTCTGTACCTGGCGTGGGGGAGTTTTTCGAAGGAGGCTTATCTTTCCAACACCAGCCAAAACTTTCAATAATTTAGATTATCCAGTCTGCAGCTGAACAACTCACAAATACTGTATGCACACAGTGTTTGTGAGAATAAACTGGTTCAGCCTGGGTCTAGACCAGTGTCAACCAAGCAAATGCAGAGCATGAATGGACTGGGAAGTTTTGTTTAAACATCAAGCTATGTAAAAGAGGCCTATGCAGTTAGATACTTCTTGCTGACAAGGCATAAATTGTTTGATGAAATTTAAGTAGACAGACATATCTACAGAGGATTTCGCTCTCTGTATTTTTGCGAGCATCTAAGTCTCTGAAAGCCTTGGTTGTGCTGATCAGCAGGACAGATACGACAGAGAGCAAGACAGTGAGAGGATTCAGCAATTTGTGAAACAGCAAGAGAGGGGTGTAAAAACCAGAGCAAGTGGGAGAGGTGGATAATCCCTAGCAGAGTGGAGTGTGAGAGGCTGAACGGTCGTGATCAATGACGAGAGTCTGAGAGGGCCTGAGGGAGGACATCAGGAGTCTGGACATGGAAGAGGATCAAACGCACTCGTAAAACAGTGTGTGTTTGTGAGCGTGTCTGCTATCATTTGAGCTTTTGAGGTAAGGGGCCGATACCCGTGTGTGTGAGACGCGGACTCAAGTTTAAAACTTTGAGAAAGAGTTTTGTGCTTAAAAAATGAGCCGATAGAAAGTGCGAAACTGTTTGATCGGCTTAGAAATAAAAATAAGTTGCATTTCTTACTTTTCTGAAATTAAATAATTAAATAAAAGTAATGATTTTAAGGATTTGTACTGTTCATTATAGTAATGACCTGGCTGTAAAGAAGCAAAAAAAGGTAAAGTAGCACTGAACAAAGAATAACTCACAGCTGTATGCATGTGGCAACTAGTCAAATTCCAGTTTACATCCATTTCTCCCTCTAGTCCCGAGTTACAGCATTTAATAACAGCCAGAAAGCGTTTTAGTCGATGTGTTATGATGGCCACAGGCAGTCATCTTTGACCAACAAATTCTAATCAGTTCATTCTTGAGACTAATTAAAACACAGTGATTCTGAGATATGGAGAACGGTGTGGACGTTTTTAGCCAGTCTCCATAAAAATGGACAACCTGAAAAATCTAACGCCAGCAGTCACAGCTGTCACTGGCACCGAGGCAGAGAACACTTAACTTTTACTGGTTACAAAACTGGCTCTGTGACCAACACTGATACTGCTCATCATCACATGGACCACATCGCTTTATGGTTCTAAACTAGAGGTCAACTAATATCAAGGACATTTATGTTTGACAAATGATTAATTTAAAACAAATAAACTTTCAGCATTTTTTAATTTAAAAAAATGCAAAAAACTAAAAAAAAAAAATACTGATAATATGAAAAAGACTGTATACAATAACTGGCTAGGCTGATAATGAATAGTCCCTCTATTCCAAAGCACCACGGAGATAACTAGAACTCATTACAATGCTATTGGATAAAATTCAGTGTTGAATGGCCTCTAGCAACCCATAGAAATGAATTACTGAGCACAGCCACCTCTACATGTTAGTAAATTAATACTGTTGTAAAACGTGCTCCTTCCAGAGCATGCAGGGCAATAAAACGAACTGAGAACAGCATACTAATAAACAGTTATTAAGTACAATAACCACAGTCAAAAGAGGTTGTTTTTTTTTTTTTTTTAATGGAGGTATTCCTAGATTGCCTTATTACGCTACTGTTTATTCAAGAGGGAAATAAAAATATGTAAAGCTCCAGAGTTGAATTACTCACCACATCTTTTCTGTAAAGCACCTCCAGGATGTCACTAAGCAGCTGGCAGCAAGCCTTCAAGTCCTCCCGCTTCTCCAGGTGGAACTTCAGCTGGTCCGTCATCAGTGGCAGCAGGATCTCGCGGCAATCTGCAGGGACGCCGATAAATACACACATCCGTGATGACACTCAACACATGGAGCAGATGATAGATCGCACGAAGCGGTACAGCATATGTTATTGACACACTCGATGCAGAAACATGTAGCTTATTAATGACTCTCCCACATCTCCGAGGAGTAAATTAAAACAACATACATTTATTAATTAAACAACTGTGGGGGGAAAACTCCCAAAATCCCAAAGAATAGCTATGCTCCTATTTGACCTGTTGCACTTTTAATCCCTTTTATTGTTCTAAAAAGAAAGCTGTACTTGTCGCAGGGTCACCCTGGTTTTTTTGTAGTTCAAATACATTTTTAGTTACATGGAAACAGGAAGTACTTGACAGCAACACAATCAAAACAAAAGCCAGTTGCAGCCATAATCATTTTGCAAGACTAGTCAGCCATGAAACGTCTTATGTTATTAACGTCTTATTAAACCACCCCTTAGATTACAATAGTAAACCTAAAAATATGGATAAACTGGCTAAACTGGTCCATAAAAATTTAAACCAGAAAGATGTGCAGTCGTGAAAAAGTACTCCAATACTGCTTCCACAGGAATTAAGAAGGTAAGTAACAGTCATACAGTACTAATCAAATGCACTTGATTAGCTGTGTAACCACAGTTTGCTGGTCAGAAGCATTCAGGTGTGTGTTAGCACAATGTCTTGCAATCAGTCAGCCAAAAACTCTGCTGCCTTCCAAAGTCAAATGTGAGGCAATCTGTCTGACAGGTAAAACTTGGCCAAAATTGGTTCATGTAACAGAACAATAATGCAAAGCACAACAGAATGTCTGACTGGGCCATTGCAGCACAGTGATTCTTTTCTTTTTCCAAAGTGCTGACTTCAACCCCTGTGAAATGCTGTGGTGGGCCTGCAAAACTCAATGAACTCAAGCAACATTGCAAAGAACAATGGTCAAAAGTCCTAAACAATAATGTGAAAAAATTACACAGAAAACAGCTTCAATTCTGCGGCAACTCTTGTGAACTGTGGACGGAAGGTTGACAGACACATCTCAATGGCATAAGCCCATCTGACCGATGGCTGGGTGAGCTAATGAAAGAGGCATTGAATGATGGTGTCAGTGTAAATCTTTGGAGTTTTGAAAAGATAACATATGAGGACTTTCACTTAACAGGCAAAGTTTTATGTGAGTAGAAAGTTATTTTCTGCTTGTTTGCACTAATTTAATAGTAACACAGCAATTAAGAGGAGCTGAAAACCATAACTTTCTCTTTTAACTTTTTTTTCTTAACTAATTTTGTTGTCAATTTGGACACAGAGTACAGAAGTGATGAGCTGACATCCATTGTACTGCTGGAAGGTAAACCCGAGGCAGTCTGCTGCAGATTTATCACATTTTTAATTGAACCTCATTGGTTTCATTGCGAGTTTGTGTATGGATGTGTGGGGATCACATTTAAAGTCAAGGGACAAACACTGGAGTTATCCTGGTAGTAATTAAAAGAATCAGGGCCAATTAATCAATTCGTAAAGTAAATATTTAACAGACTTATGAAGTAGAAAGCAATCCTACTGTAGCTGTCTGTCTGCTACAACATATAGCAAGTAGAAATGTAAACTGGTAATCCCTATGAGACAGTACTGAAAAAAGACATATTTTCTACAATGAGTACACTAAGTGAAATTGTCCCCAGTGCGGTTGTAGAATCAGGCAACAATTGTGTTCTTCAAATAAAAATCTTTATGACTTCAAGATGGAGAGATGCTGCTGCTCTAAATGGCCACCAAGCAATGGATTTTATTTCAGAATCAATACAATCTCTTTGCTTCACAGATAACTTTAATAAGACATTAAGCTGGAAGAAAATAAACTTGTTACTTTGCTGCACATCAAAACACACATAAAAGTTTCCATCAATGCTGCACGTAACCTAATGAATAGCATGAACTACTGTGACCTCTTTCTGAATAATACCCACAGAAAGTGAACAATCTTTAGCATTTTCTGACCTCCTTTACTAAATGTAGTGCGTGTCTAATTGGGTAGTATGTGATGATTTCATGAAGCCAAACAACAAAATTTCTGTCAATACAGCACGACAAAGCCACCTTTGACAGAAGCGAGCGTGTCTTCACAAGCGGTTTGTTTTTGGTAATACTGAAATTAGCTGTAAGCCACAGACCCACACAGAAAGCATAACGATGCTGTTTTTTTAATTAACGGGTAATGAATGCACTATGCATAACTAGCAGTGTAACAAAAAAATCCTCCTGGAGAATCAAAAATGTCATTTTTAATTTTACAGGGTCTGATTAGTGCATCAATTACAACCTTATTCCCTGCTAGCAATCTAAGAGATCTCATGTAGCTGCTGGACTGAATGGCTGATGGACTTTGAATGGCTTTTAATGATTCTAATGTAAAAAATAATTAAGCTGGAGCTCCTCTTTGATAATAGTATTTAAACTAAATAGTGCTCCAAATACAGGAAAAGAAGTGATGCACTGATGCAATTCATTTAGATGCAGTTTAGTAGTATAATACTTTCCAAAAGTCTTGAGTCACCCTTCATCTCTTTATAATTTTCCTGGAAAATAGGAATTAGGTGAAGCAATTTATTGAAATGAACTCTCTTGCAATTTCCTTAAGTAGTCTTCAGGAGTTGTTTTCCAACTTGTTCTTTGGAGTTTGGCTCACTTTTGTTCTGTACTCTGCAAAGATTTATTCAGGTATGCATTTACTGCTTTGGCAATATGTTTGGGATAATTAACACACTGAAAAATAAAGGCACTGCCAATGAGACGGTGTCCAGATGTTACTGTGTTATAGATCAAAATCTGATGGTTCTTTTCTGCATTTATAATTTTGTGAATTGAAGCTCCCCATGCCCAAACCATGACAGAGCCTCCACCGTGCTTTCCATATGACTATAGGCTATTGTTCTGTCTCTCTTCTGCACTCCTCTGTACACACTAACGACAATTTGAACCAGAAATGTGACACGCATCACTCCATCGGACCTGTTAACAATGATTTCTTCTTAAAAATGGCTGCTCGACATCCACCCTACCACTGAGACCATTTCTGATGAGGCCTCAGTGAGCAGCACATTAGATTAGGTTCTGTTTTTAATGCTTGAATGACAGTAGCCTAACAACAACAACCAAACACATTCCTCTAAGGAGGGAAATCTACATGGAATACACTGAAAAAAAACAAAACTATTTCCAAAGAAAAACTTCTAAAAAAAAAATGCAAGAAAATCTGGCTCCTTGGAAACAAAACATAAAGAAATGAGGGAAGTTTCGAGACTTTTGCACAGTCCTGCATCTCATTTATAACATGCCAAGACATATCACATATCAAGACATATCCATTGTTTGGCACAAAAGATTGTGATTAAAGGTTGAGCTGGCAGCTCTTATGGTATTCTGCTCTATTCACATAAAGCTTTTAGTTTTATAAACCTCAAAGAAAATGTATGGTGAAACTGACAATGGTGCCTAGAGGGAAAGGATTTTGGTGCTTCAGCCACCTGATACGATTTTAAATATATCTATTGTCTAGATTTTTGTGTGTATCTGCTTAAAAACTTTAAGTGCTTTAAGTGGACTGAGTGGATTATATCAAGCTAGGCCATGAGTGTTTTCCTCAAACTTCCAGCACAAACAGATTTTAGACGCTACAGTAATTTCCCCCTTTAACACAGAGCAAGAGAGCAGCTGACATATTTGTTCTCTTACAATGAGCCAATTTCAAAGCGATTTATGCACCCATCTCACACGCTCCTTTTACATCGTCAGCACTGAAGGTGAAACAACATTTTGCCTCCAAAACTTACAAAAAAAAAAGAATAAACGAATGAAAAACTTTCTAAATTAATGCAGTTTTCATTCGAAGCAAAGATTTGTATACCCATACCAATTCCATTTCACACAGAGAATTTCAGACATATATATAAAACCCTTGGAGAAAGAGATGTCCTCTTTATTCTCTAAAGTTGTCATTTTGAACTGAATTAAGCCCACTGGGGGCTAAAATAAACTAATTTAAGACACGCTTTTCAGCAAAAATAGTTAATATGTTAATGCCTGTGCAGCCTGCAGGAAATAAAGTATTTTCATGCGTGAACGCATTCAGATTGCACTGATAGAAAATGTTAAGAAAGGTAAGATGCATCTCACTGAGCCTTGATTTACTCCAAGCATTCCAGTACATTTCATTTTGGGTTTAGTTGGCAAGAGAACCTTTTATGGACCACCTGGGAATAGGCACTTATTACAGCTTACTACACCACCTTAAAAACTGTCTGGCTAATTCGACTGCTTGTCGCATACTGATGGAAAGGACACATTTTCCTGGCAACTAAGCCCTCTCTGTGAGTGCTTTTGCACAGCTTGAAACCAGCTAGCACCTCAGAGCCTACTACAGATGTTCAAAGCACCAGTGCAGGAACTGTTGTCAGAATCGAGCAGCACACATGCTTTTAAAGCAGCGGGATGATCCTTATCTACATTATAGCAACAACTCTTCCCGCTGATCAGCAGTCCATTCGCAAACATCGGGGGGGCTTGGCTGTCCATGATTATACCAACAGATCAATAGTAATGACCAGAGGACCATGCACTGAGCACTGGCCTTCAATAGTTACTTACCGACACAGAGACAATTTTATGTTTGTAAAGTATATAAGGAGCAGATCATTAAGCTGAAAGCAGTGACATTTACACTGCATTATGCTCAATATCAGACATTAATGACTAGGAAAAAACACAACAACTTCCTGCTACATCCCACACAAAGTGTCCCCCTCATCATCTTTTCCTGTACGGCCATGCTGAATTGAACAGCGGCAGACAAGCGCACATAGACTTCTGCACTATAAGTGTGTAAAAGCAGCAACCTACAGAGATGGAAAAGGTAAAGAAACACATAGTTGCAGATACTCAAATTGCTGCTTGACGCCGTCTCCAAAAATGAGTCAGTCTTTATAGGCTGCAATGTCAAAATACCCAACTTTACAACAGATATAAGCATCTTTATACCCTGGAACAGCCAAGGTCTTGTGGGTTTTTTGTTGTTTTTATAACTCATCTCTTAAATGTTATTAAGCCGCCAGCTGTCCCCTGAGCTTCAGTCACCAAAACGCCACTAAACCTCCTGTGGTGCCTTTTATTTTAGCATTTGAATGCTTTTATCTGAGTAGTAGCTCAGCAGCTCATTGTTTTGATCAGTGAAATGCTGTATTTCATTTGTATTTTTCTTAGTATTAATTAGCAATTAATTATCTACACAATCTACAGATGTAGCTTACTATCAAAACTTGCTACCCCCTCCTGAAAATATGATCACTTCTGGCTTCAAAATACCAACAAGATAGTAGTAGGAAAGCATTGTGTACTAACATGCACGATCTGATATCCTCGTGTTGGTGTTGTTCCCAGATCATCATACTAAATGTTGCTCCAGGATCAACATTGCAAGTGACCAATCAGAATGTTGTGACGTCATACTTTTGCGACTTCGGGAAAAACCGGCGTAAAACAAAAAACTGTACTTAAGCTGCGAGAAACCGCCTCTGTCCGCCGATCAACGGACCCTAACCCTAACCGTAACCCTTTAATAAACAGTAAGCAGAATTGATATTGTCCTTGCAACACTGGAATTTCATAAATGCACGAATGGCTTGGCGCGCAAAAGAATAACGTCACAACAATGTGATTGGTCACTTGCAATGTTGAACCTGGAACAACATTTTCATGATGGTCTGGGAACAACACCAACACGAGGATATCAGATCATCCGTACTAACATAGTGGCTAAATTAATCTAATGATTGGTGGCTAACTATTTTTCACTTCCTGTGGTCGCTCTCTGCCAACTAAATTCAATTACTACTGCTTTATTGAGACAGGGATTTTATCTTTAGTTGAAATCACAGGTCAGTACGTGAGAATGTTTGTCTCTAAATCAAGACCAAGCCAAAAATAACCCCAGAACGCACGGTGCCTCTAGCAAAACTCTTGGCTCTGGAGCATCTCTATGGTTGAGCCTCGTCTCTGGGATGCCACAGGCTAGCCTGTCTGGAGATAAGCATGTTTCTAATTAGCCACCTCTACACTGTGCCCTTCACATGTGACATTACTACAAAATGACCAAAATAAACAATAGTATGGTGCTCAAGGGTATCATTAAAGTTTTGGTGTAAATACATGACTGTGTCGTAGGGAAAGGACAAAGACAGGAAACAAGACTGAAAACTGATTAAACAATAAAACAGAAATAAGGCCATGACACTCTATGAAGATGGGAACCCTGAACATCAGTTCCAGTCACATCTAGGTGACTCAAGCTTAACTTGTTGCAGAAAACAAGAACAATTTCTACTCTACTCCACTCTACCAGAGACCCTTTACTGTGAGCCCACACAAGGCTGCCTTGGGGAGGCAGGTGGTGTGTGTGATTGCCTAAATTACCGAACCATGAGTGAATTTACTGAGGAACTATGGGTACAGTTTTTGTATGTGCGCGCTCTCACCGTGATGATTGAAGAGATCGCTGTGTACGATGTCAATCAGGCAGTCCAGCTTCTGTTTTACCAGGCGACCCACAGGGACTTTAAGGATGAACTCTGTAAACAGCTTGCTATGGAGACACAAAGAGGACAATATAAATTAAAAAACAAAACAAAAAACAGTCCAACTGATTAAGCTCGTCTATTTGTTTTCTCTAGCTTGGCTTGTAGCTGTTAAACGGCATGTAATGTTGCATTAACTAGGTTTTTATTTCTTTTTCTGGGGCATTGAACACAGTAAACAAGATTTAGATAACTGAGTTTCTTGGGTGAGTTTGGATACAGGAACTTTCTTATTTGGGTACGGCACTTCTGTTTTGCTGAAACATTTTCTACTTTGTTTAAAGGTTTCATTATATCATGCGGTATTGCATATAACTATTTTTCTTAAACATACTGAACAAAAGCAAGTCCTAGAAATGCTTTGAAGCTTTCAGCGCCACAGAATAGCTTCATCAGTGGATTTTAGTGAAATGGATGACGACGTTACTTAAAAAGCTAATCACAGTATGCCCGCATATGTTCTGCGACGCGTCTAATAAGTCTAAAGACGTGGGTGCATGTAGACCTTTGAGTTTGTTCCTATGACTCACATTGCCATTATTCTGAATGTCTTCTGATATTTAAGACGCTTGAATGCAAATGAACTCTACTGAACTAAAAATTTATAAAGTCATTAGTATAACCTAACTGCATTGCAAAAACACACAAATGAAAAAAGAAAATGAAAAGATACATAAATCATAAAAAGGTTTTCCTTACAAATAACACATTTATTAATCAAAATCCACATTTGAGCACAGATACAAAACATGCATAATGTTTTTCCCCCATAAATGAAGAAGCTTAATGCTCATTATGCTGGCAAGCTATGCCTCAAGGAGGGGAGGCAAGGTTTTGGAAGTCGATGAAATAAAATGTTCTGTTTGGTCAAACATGAACATGAATTAATTATTTAATCCATGAGCATGTTTGTATTTTATATAAAACAGTATTAAGCTACAGCTGGCGACATGCGCAGTAGACAACGTAAACTTAAATAGACATTTGAGTGGAGAGTTTCCAAGGCAACCTGAACTTCTTTAAGCAGCAACCATCAGTGCACAGCTAGTGAATGTTGAGTTTTTGAATAAAAGCAACTTAAGGTGGAGAGGCAGATAAAATAAATAAACTGTGCTTTTGAAAAAGCACAATATTCCAATAGCCTGTCTTAACATAATCTGCACATGAAATTTTAACAAAGCAATCGAACTGAAGCAAATGACTCTTTTTGTTTCTTTGCAAAAGGCAACGGATTTAAGCATTTTTCTGCTCTGCTCTAGTACTCTGTATGATCCTTTATTACAGAACTCCCACATAGAAATCTTGAAGTTCACAGAGAACTGTGTGATCTGTTTAATGGCATGTTCACTTGTATTAATGTTTAAGTCTCTTAGATAGCTGTTGGTGTCACTTTAATGACATTAAAGCTTAGGAATATGTAACAAAACATGAAATTACCTTAGTTCCTTGGGATCAAAGACCAGCTTGACATCATTGACGATAGTGGGAATGTATTTCAGTGCAGCACCCTTTACGAGAGGAACAAAAAGAAAAAATATGACAAAATCATTTCACATCTTAATGCATATAGCATGCCCTCAGTGAGCCACTAGAGGAGTCAATAAACAAGAGTTTTAATGTGTCATTATTTAATATTTGCAACAACCTACCAATACCAATTGAAATCGCTTTCTCTCTCATGAATGCGCACACACATGTGCACATTTTCTGCCATATACATTACAGAGATTGGAGGTTAGAAATTAATTAGACAATTGACTGATAAACAGTTTCATGGACGAGCGAGGATGGATGTTTCTGATTTATCTAAGGGATTTAGAGTTGACTTAGTAACACAACCTTCAATATACGACTAGAAGAAATGGAGAAGAAAATGGAAGAGGTTAAAAATCCTAAATAAACCTGACAGAGAAGTTGCAGGAACTTTAGGAATAGCCAAATCAAAACTCTGGTACAGTGTTAAAAAGAGGACTAGGTGATGGCCATGGGTTCTAGACCTCAGGCAGTCATATTGAAATACATTGGATTTGAGCTTCTGAAAATGGAGAAGTATAAAAATGGCTATGATCAATCAATTTTCAATTTTGACTGTTGACCTTAAATCCAGTGTGGTGGCATAACATTTTAAAATGGCATCATTGCCCAAAAACATATGGACTTAGCCATAACCATGTTTTACTTTATGGTAAATTAACAAAAATAGGATCTAAATTTGTCCATCAATAGTGTCAGTAAGTCGTCAAGCACATGCATGCAAAGGCTAGTAACATAACTGCTATGCTTAGCCAAAACAACAACTTCTTCTCTAACTGACTGCTGCTAAACTTCAGCCAGGGTGGGTTGTGTCTTTATACTGCATTGGTGCATTTCAGCCATTGTCTCTCATTGCAATGGGGTTACAGGTGTAGCACATTGGATATTACAATCCATTGGGTTTTTTCCTAAACTGTTCATGGTTTATTCCTGAAAACATGTGGAGGAATAATTAGCAATATTAAAATGAGGTTGGCAAGAGAGCAAATACTGACTTTAGTAAATGATTTCTAAATATTGGATTTTGTTAAGGACACATTTTTGAACAGCAGAGACTAACTGCAAAGTAGGATTCAGAATGATTTTTTTCAGGGATATAATCATGACTTCCAAACAAACTCCTGCTGTCATCTTAATACGATCTCATCTTATTAAGTATTCTATATTTCACATTCACCTCTCTCTGCAGGGAGAAAGAATTAGGCAGATTTCAGTGGTGTTTGACTTTGATTCAGTTGGCAATTCAGCCTCTATTCTAATAAAAAGTCATCTGCATCTGTTAATGCTTTGTGCATGTGCATGTGTGTGAGAGTAAGAAACAGAAAGAGAGAGAATGTGTGTGTATTTATTAGATTTTCAGCTGCATGTGTGCTGGTCTGTCCAGATGTTCATCAGTACTCCAATTTTTTTTTCCAGAGAGGCATAATGGGACTACTAATTAGCTTCCACCTGTCACAGTGCTTTCACAGGGGTGGATTTGGGAAGAAACCAGGGTTCCTCGGTTTCATGGCTGTTCCTCAAGATCAGTTTTTAATTTACTGACAGTAAAGCTAATATCTCACCCAATTACACAGCAACTGACTCCTAATTGACTCCTGAGCTCCTCATATGGTTGAGTGTGCACATGGATATACTGTAGGTGTGCCAAGGTGCATGTACCCTGTGATTATGTTATCTCTAAAAGCATAGCCGTGGGTGCGCACAAGTGTGCACGAGTCTGTATGCGGGTCTTTTAGAGTATCTACACAAATAAACAAACATCCTTATGTATCTGTTTCTAATCTGGGGTCGCCGAGTTTGAGGTCAGAAGCAAGTAAATATGGGGGAAAAAAGAGTGTTTAAAGGTAGAAGGAGAAAGAGAGTGAAATAAATACCTTAAGGAGCAGCTAAAGAGCAGAAGGCCAGAGAAGACCCAAGCATCAGGACAGTCAAGGTCAGAGTGAAATATAGGAAAAGGAAAAACACAAACACACACAAAAAGGTATAGACAAACAACAGAAATTAACAAACACACTTAAAAGTACAGATGCAAGAAAAGCCAAGTTGTATATCTCAATAACTTCATTGTGTAATACACCCTAAACCTTCTTCCACGAGTTAAGAGTTCTTCTATAGTTCGTGCAATATATACATTTATCCTTTTTATTATCTTTTCATAATTGATTCCAATAATTACTTTCAAGACAAGTCAGATAATGTTCTGAAGATGGAAACTTAAGCCAAACATTGCTGCATGTTTCGAATTCCTAGGAATTTGGAATAAATACAATCTCGGTTATGATTATGAGTCTAAAATCAGGAAATATCTGACCAACCAAAAGGAAAAAACACAACGTTTTTATTGACATGTTGCTGAGAACCCCCCACCAAAAAAACAAACAAAACAAACAAACAAAAAAGCAGCAGTCTATAAATGAACTGCTGTATGAGGCCACAGCTAGCATGCAGTTAGTCATCGTAGCTTAGACAGGAAACAGGTGGATAACAGATAGTGTGACTAAAGATAGTACCTCTAAAACGCATTAACAATATCCTGTTTATTTAATCTTTTCAGAAGGTTACAACTGTGAACTTGTGACTCTCCAGTGGATTATGTCATGAATTATATCTTAGTGGGAACCAAAAATAGTCAAGCAAATAACCCATTTAAAACCTCGACTGTTTCTGCTTTGAAACGTGCCTGTATTATGCCCGTGTACAGTCTTGTGATTTTATTTAGGAAATCTGAAATGTAGAATGGCTTTAAAGCTTTAATTATTAAAAATAAATACAGTTTTAGTTATGTGTTTCTTTTTGATCTCTGACCTCTTTTCAAACTCGGTCTGACATCCTCTGTTTCAATCCTGAAAAGCCAGCTCAGCTAAAACCTGAATTATTGGTGTGATAAAACAAGTAAATGGACGGCTACAGAGTGCTTTTCACACACACATTCATACAAGCATTTTTGTCTATTTGAAAGCGCTTTATTTTTCTGACTCTGCATCAATTTCAAAATCCTAGGTGACTTCCTTCTCGACGTATCGCATTCACAAGAGTTTTGGAAAACTTTAACCTTGACCTTGAAAGTCCAGGCCACTGAGATTTGAACCTGTTGGAGATTTTGAAGCTCCTACGTTGCTTCGTTCTCGAGTTATTGCATTCACAAACTTGGGTGTCCACGTCACCTGCTCACGACAATACCCCATCAGGCTGAGGGGTACACTGCAATCACAAGCTGATATATCCACATGTGGCTCAGTAACATGAATGGCCCACAAGCGCTGGTATTGGCTCCCAACAACATTTGGGAATGCTCTTAAAGGTGATGGTGGATCTGGGCATCCCTGAGCTCCTGGATAGCCTGTGGCACTGGCAATGTCCATGGCATTAACGCCTTTGTCATCAAGGGGCTGCCTGTGCATTCTGATCACACGATTCTGAACTACATAAGGTCTGACAGTGTGGCAGCAACACACCTGCTGATTTTGGTGTTCTCTGACAAATGGCAGTTGAGCTGCATTGGTGCTGGACCCACTAAAAGATGCAGATGAGTCTAGCAGTCTGTTCAGAAACATGCACATGACCAGACTGCAGGATGTCAATTTGTAGGGCCCTGGCAGTGAACCTTCTGCTCCTGCTTCCAAAAAAAGAGCAGATACCGGTCCTGCTGCTGGATTAAGGCCCTTCTACATACTATCAACAATGACAAAGAAAAAGCAAAACTAGAGAAAACCAGTCAGGAAGGACAAAGAGATAGCAATGGTCTATGGTGAGACCGTGTAGCTATTTGGACCAAAACAACTGAAATGAATTCACAATGGTTTATTCTTTCTATCTGGACAGACTGACATCCCTGAAGTGCGTGTTTTCATTCACCTTTGTTTGACAGCACAGTGATGATTGGATATGGAAAGCAGAGAAAGTGAGTCAGGGAAGACGAGCTGCAAAGGTTAGACTTGAACCCAGGCTGCTGCATCAGCTTTGCAGGCACCAGTGAGCTAAACTGGCACCACTGATATCTCTAAAGTTTAATTGACTTTGAATTATACTATGCTGAATCAATACTTCCTTAATTCCTCTGTATCGTCCCATTTTCTCACAGCATATCAAGAAGTCATTAATTACTATAACTACTACTTTAAGTGGCTAGATTATCTTTCTCAGATTCTCAGCTCTAACAAGTTCACATAAAAAGAAAAATCTGCACAGAGACACGTGAAAAAGACGTGGAAAACAAACACAGTGCACAGAACACAGTAAGCAGCAATGATCTGAAGGAATGTTAGCATTAATATCTAATAAACTGCTGTCATAGTTTAAATCTAACAAGGCACATTAATCTCCAATTACAGAATCTGTCATCCCAAGATAATCACATCAGATTTATTTACTATTCACAGTGCAGCAGATGATTCTTGGCAGTGAGGTTGAGCAACAGTATGCAGTTGGACTTGAGTGGTAATCAGCCTACCTTCACCATGCCAGTGTTCTCTGAATTACTGTTCATCATATCATTAAAGGATGTGAAAAGGTTCCTCAAGGACTCCATGAAGTCAGCCTCTCCTTTGTTCTCATAGAGCCTGGGAGGAGATGAAGTAGAGAATTACACTGGCAGATGATCACAAGGCTGTTGTGCGTTTCATCCCTGTGTAAACAGCCCCACCTGCACTGGAAATGACAAGGGTTTGATGCTTCCCTGTTAAATCATTAAAAGCAGCCAGCAGAAAGGCCCTGTTTTATCAATGCAAATATTCCTGGATCAGAACCAGAGACATCACTCTTGCTGCCAGCCAGATTAGCATTTAAAACAACATGACAAGACCCCGAAGCACCTGCCTGCTGTTATGCGGAAACAAAAATCAGAAAAATTAATGATCTATGCTAATGACTTTCCCAGAACACTATACAAGGAACAGAAAGCAAATGTCAAGCAAATATTAGGGTTCAGTGGCTTTACTTTCTCATATTTTCTCCAACTCGAATTACTAATGTTCCTTCCGCTAGCTTGGTTATGTGGAACAAATGCTGCCCACAGACTGTAGCAACCAAACGCCAATGATCACACTACAGCGACAGAAAACGCTTTCCCCCCATTTTTCCAAGTGCATGGGAACACACAGAAAGAAAGGACACATAATCCCTCAAAGATGAAAATCCTTAGTGCTCACAGAGACCGTAAATCTTAACAAAACTGGTCATTAAGTGGAAATGAGCCGAGCAGCAGCAGCGGCTTCAAATAATTTAGCGTTGCAACCGCTCAGTTTTAGAGAAATAAAATCAAAACTCGCAAGAGAAACTAAAACTGTGCAAGGTGAAATGGAGGTAAAGTGTTTAAATTCCCACTCCATCAGATATTACTGGCCTTCTGCACAGACGTGGGTTTTGTGTGGCTACAATATCTCAAGGGAATGGATGTATTACATGGTACAGGATAGCCACTGTTGAGGGCTTACAGAAATCGTGGGATTAGAGGCATCCGTCTCAGAGCTCCCGCAACAACAATTACTTAAAGCCGCTGCTCACCTGCAACACTAAGGAGCTCAGTGAGCCCTGGAAAGCTATAACAGTCGAATTGAATGAGGTGGGGGCAAATCTACAATTAAGGTGTTCTTCTGCACTTTCATAAAAGTTCTTCACTGACCCACAGTGAAAGGCTAAACATTTGCTGATGTAACCTTGGCACCTTCTTGTTAGGCTCCATCAAACCTAACTTTAAAGTTCATAAGAATTTAAAATGATGGCTTGCAACCAACCAAAGAAACCACTCCAACAAGAGCTAACACAAAGTGGGACCACCATAAAGCTTGAGTTTTCTTTTTCTCTCTCTCAGATATCTACGAAAGAAGCCACTTGGCACAAACTGGAACATAGAAAAGAATGGCAGTGCTGTGTTCTGTGAGGTAAAGGACAGAGTGTCCTCTAGACATTGGACAGAAAACCAATCAAACTCTGCACACTTAATTAGTCCAGGATCATACATCAGGCCTTCAGCCACCAACAGCTTTATTTCACGACTCTCGAATATTATCATTCATTTAACGTCCCCACAGCCTATTATAAATACATCCATAGAAATGACCTCATCCAAAGACCATTGGCTTTTACTTGTTTCAACTTTATTACACCGGAGCTGAGGTGTGCTGCAGAGAACTCGGTGTTACAAAACGCATTGCTCTTTTATAAAAGACGACTGAAGCCAAGAAATTATTTAAAGGAACAGCAGCAATTAAAGAGAAAAAACTATAAATTTAGAAAGACCATCTTAAAAAGTTCAAAAGCTTTCTTGTACTTTGATAAGACAGCTTATCAGACTCATACTTGAGCACAGTTACACTGAAAATACTCTTCACAGTAGCTTTATAACAAAACTGCATGCATTATGATGCAATGTTACACTTTGCAAAAAAAAAAAAAAACCACACGTACTGGTTAAAGAGGACTCTGGATCGGACGATGAACTTGAAGATGTATTCCAGAGCTTTCATGGCCTTCAGCAGCTGTTCTGTCAGCTTATCTGCATTGTCCACGTAGTTTTTCAGAACTTTTGTCAGCTTCCTGCAAATAGAAACACAGAGTATGGCTAATGTGTTAATCATAAAGTGGAACACGCATGTTTATAAATGTTTCTGTAAAGAAATTAAACTCACGTGTATGCCAGTGTAGCACTGAAATGCTTTCGAATGTAGGTCTCCAGAACTGGATTAAAGTGCTGGAACTTTCTGTCGGCTATAAGCCCAATAATGAACACCTATCAAACAATAAAGACATAGTTATTAAAAAGTAAATTAAACGCACCAGGAAAGCCTAACTTAATAATTCAGAGCCCCCCAAAACTACCCGTCTTGCTCAATATATCAAAACAGATTGGGAAATTAAGCAAGGTTGCATTTGGGCAGAAAACCATTTACTTTCAATTCTCTGCTCTGCAGATAATCTAGGAACTCAACAAAAAACAATTACTACCAGCTTTCTGTGAATGACAAAAACTGCTCTTTTGAACTGCATGCTAGACAAGTTTCAGGCTAATACTTTGAATCCCATTATCTGCAGCCCATGAGAGGACAAGGTTAATAATCATAACCTGTTTTTCCCCCAATGTAAAGTCTTTTTTATACTATATATTGCAATAAGCATGTGAGCATGTTCAATAAAAATGCTTCACAGGCACTAAGAATTCATGCAATTCAATGCAGCAGCTATCGAACATCAGTGGCAATGTGTGGAGTTCAATGTTAACGTACAGCAATGGAATAAAAAATTTTTAGAACTAAAACAATATAGCCAAAAAAGCAACCAAAAATTGCTTTGTTCACTTTTAAGGGCAGAAAACAGGTAGCTGCATACAAATTAGGGTACCAAACAGAGCAGGGATGCCTGTCAAAAACCATTTTAACACATGAAGTATTTCCCAAGTTATTATATTTGCTTCTGAGCTCCAAACATGTCCAAATGTTTATTGGCGCTGACAGGGAACTCTATTATAAATTATGCGCTGCCGTTACAGCGGGATTCTTCCTTACCAAGGCATCAAACACCAGAGTATCAAAAGTGTCACTGTCAGAGTTTTCCATCATGATGTTGAAGAGAGCATCCAGAGTGTCTTGCAGAAACTAGAATGACAGATGCACGGCATGTTATGGCAGGCCAACAATGAGGCGTGTCATTCAAAAAATAAAAAATAAAACATGCATATGCTAAGTCCTAATCTCACAGCAAGTCCACACGGTTCTGTCAAATAAACCGAGTCAAGCTGATCATGATTTCTTTCCTCTGGCATGCACATTCAGTTTGTGTCATTAAAGTGATAACTAACATTAGGACAAACTAATTCATCCGACGTTTAAAGGAATGACAACAGCTAAACCGATTGTGAGTCTTTGGGAGATTTTTAACTTTTGTGTAGGGAAAACTGTGCAATAGCATTTTTAGGTTTTTATATAGACATTATCCTATAATGATTCAAAGCAAACTGATAAATAAAAATAGAGAAATACACAACAAAAATATGTTTAGCACCCCGGCCCTAAATACGCCTCTATCATTTGAATGGCGCAACCAAAGTGGCAAGTGAACTCCTGCTGTGACGGTTCCATGCTACCCATTACGCACCCTTTACAGCTGTTAACATACACCAAAATAGTTCTATGAAGAGAGTGATCATTTCCCTGTCAGCAGCACCTCCAGGAACACTAACTATATACACCCTTCCTCTCTGGGGAAACATGCTCCATTTACTCAGCCAATTCTGCAGCAATGTAAAAACAGATGTAAAAGTGTCGGGAACAGAGCCATCACTCTCTACTGCGCTTGGTCTGTCATCTCAGAATGGATGAGATTCATCATCTTCTCAATGAGAAACCAACACATTGTACGGTATGCGGCGTTTAAAGTGAAATTCGGTCTCACAAAGGCTGGACCGCATGACAAGGACAACGGCGCAGTGACCTTTTCGCTCAAACGGTGTCACATTAGGGAGATGGGAAATAAAAAACAGAACAGGAAACATTTTTTAAAAATGTGTTATGAACATATTTGTGCTTTATGTTAACTACAATGGGGGAAAATGAAATGATGAATAAATAATGTATACTCTTTTGATAAATAGTCTTTTAAATGCCAAGATGAAAATGCTATCTAATTGCCCACCGACAGCCTTGAAGCGCTTTGAAGCAATTGAGTGCTAATGCGGTGGTAATAATAATCACACTCCTGTGGTTTAATGAACTAGTCCAGCTGTGGTAGACATCTATCTGGCCTGATCAAAACTGTCTAGGTGAAGGACTTCTTTATATAGGCTCCAAGCTGCCAGGCACCCAACCTGCCCCTGCAAAACTTTCTCTAAATAATGATTATTCATCTGCCCCATGCTGAGCACTTAAAGGCCCTGCCTAAATCTCTGACAGCAGGTCATCTCCTCCCTGTCTGTAGACAGTGTGGGGTACTATGCACTCCCTCCTTGCTAAAGCCATTAAAACAAAAGCAAAAAAAGTGGCAGCCAACTCCTTATGACAGGCAGCGACATCATTTGTGAAATTGCTGCCAGGAAGCTGTAGCTTTCAGGAAGAGTATGCATCGTTTGTGACTGAATGTTTATTTGAACAGCTGTTAAGATCTGTTTTTCGTCCATTTGTGCCGATCTCTGTCAAAGCAAAGGAATTAGGTACATTTGCAAGGCGATGAACATTGCAAAAGAAAGTGAGACGCATTTATTTATGTTTACTTAAGCTTTGACTGAAAGCGGTTTAACTCAACCGAGCGGTAATTTTGGGCCTCTGACCTTCACAACCTCGCCACCCTCCACCTTCATTAGCTGACGTAGATTCTGCTGCAGAAGGCTGGTGTTGGAGCGCCACTTCAGCAGCCCAAGTAGGTCCACTGGAAAAAGACAAAAGGGAAAAAAAGCTGTCAACACAATGCATAGCTTTCACCCAGAAAATAGTAACGGCGGGTAAGGAGACTGTGCAAGAAAAAGTCCACTATTTGCATTTAATGAGATTAAGGTCTTAGCATGTTTTTCCAAGACGTCGCCATAACGTTCACATCAGTTTACAAATTTCCCAAACACAAGGTTAGCAATTTTGTCCTTACAAAAAAAGGAAAAAAATCCCTTTGAAAATGGACAGGTGCAAGAAGTGGACAGAAAACGAGTGAAAAAGTTTGGCTCCTTGGAGACTAAATATAAATAAAATTAGTGTTTGCTCAAAACTTATGCTGCGTTTGAGCCATTCTAGATTCTGCCGATCTGGGTATCTCCGCCTCTGCAGCATAAATTTTGGCTAGGATTTTTAATTCGAGTCCCAAACATAAAAAATGTGCATTAATAAAACAGTTCATATTGTCGTAACAACCTTATTATTTTGATTGTGTGGCTGTATGATCTACAGAATCCCATTAACCCTTTAAGACCTACCATAGAACTTAAGGTTATGTATATAACCCCGGTTCTCTGAGTAGCATGAGTGAGTGTCTCACTATGGGAACGCCTCCTGCGTGACCTCATCAGAAGCTCAAATACCATTATGCCAGCCCTTACAGGCTGGCTAGGTGACGCCCATGTCAGGAGGGGCCAGTGCCTCCCTATATAATAGGCTGACATAGCATCAGATGTCATTCAAAACAAGCCCACCTCTTCCTCGCTTCCATAGCAAGGAGGGCGGTCTGGTGAGACACTCACTCATGCTACTCAGAGAACCGTGGTTATATACATAACCTTAAGTTCTCTTTCATAGCATTCGTTTTGTGTCTCACTATGGGAGAAATACTGACTCCCGGATTGCCAGACATGCCTGTTAAGAAGACAACTGTCCCCAACAGCACTTCACAGGGGAGAGGCCCCCACCCGGGAAGAGCCTGCACTGAGGACTGAACGCGCTAGGTTAGGTGCTGTCACATCTAACCTGTAAAACCTAGCAAATGTATGAGGTGAGGTCCAGCATGCAGCTGCACACACCTCCTGAATAGAAACTCCCCTAAAGAGAGCCCATGAGGTCGCCAGACCTCTAGTGGAATGCGCACGTAAGCCAGCAGGGGGCTGAAGGCCCCTGCTAGTATAGGCCAAGGCAATTGCTCCTACTATCCAATGGGAGAGGCGCTGTTTAGACACAGGCTTTCCCATATGTGGTTTAGCCCAGGACACGAACAGCTGGTCACTTTGTCTGACACTCTGGGTTCGGTCCATGTAAATGCGCAGAGCACGGACTGGACACAAGGTATGCCGCTGTTGCTCCTCTGAGGAGAAAGGCGGTGGGCAAAAGACCGGCAGTTCTATAGGGGAACATGTGCCGACAACCTTCGGGACAAAGGCAGGGTTGAGCCGCATACAGACCCTCGTATTATCCGAGGAGAACTGAATGCATGACTGATGCACTGAGAGAGCGTGTATCTCTCCCACACGTTTAGCAGAAGCTAAAGCAATTAAAAGAGCCGTCTTCAAGGACAGAAATTTCAACTCAACCTGTTCCAGGGGTTCAAATGGGCAACAGGAGAGCGCAGCCAATACTGTGGGAAGGTCCCACGATGGAGCCAATGGCCTAGACGTAGGCAATTTACGCCGTGCACCCTTCATGAAACGGCATATTAAGGGATGCTGGCCAACAGTCTTTCCCTCAAAACCAATATGGCAGGCTGAAATCGCTGCCAAATACACCTTGATGGCGGAGAAGGCTTTACCCCTATTAATCAGGGCCTGAAGAAATGACAGAATCACAGCCACAGAGCACTGAAAAGGGATGGCCTGTGATTCTAAGCACCAGCCTTCAAACACACGCCACTTATGCTCATATAGCGTCCGAGTAGACGATGCTCTAGAACCCTGAATAGTGTCGATAACACTATGAGGGAGCCCCACCGTGTTCAGGTTAAACCACTCACGGGCCAAGCCCACAGAGCCAGCCTCTCTGGGTGGGGGTGGAATATTTCCCCCCGTGCCTGAGACAGGAGGTCTCTGCGTAGTGGTAACAGCCACTACGCTGTTACCACTCAGCACAGCTGCTGAAAAGTCTCCGCCAGCCAGTGTTTCCCTGGCCAGTGCGGGGCTATCAGGATCATATAGTGACTTCTCTCCCTCACTCTGGCCAGGGTTTGAGAAATGAGGGCCACTGAGGGAAAAGCATAGAGGAGGGTTCTCGGCCACTCGTGAGCTAGAGCATCCACCCCGAGTGGAGCTCTCTGAACGTTCAGCGAGTAAAACAGGGGACACTGAGCATTCTCCCTGGATGCATAAACGTCCACGGTCGCCAGACCGAATCGCAGCCAGATCTGCTTCACCACCTCCGGGTGAAGCTTCCAGTCCCCATACAGCGGGTTGCCCCTGGAGAGAAGATCTGCTCCAAAGTTCAAGATCCCCGGCACGTGAGTTGCTCTCAGTGACAGCAGGTGAACACTGCTCCAGACTATCAGTCTGTGTGCCAGCGTGTGTAACTTGGGGGACCCCTGTATGAGAGCATTTGTGTGACAAGTCGCTCCCTGGCGGGTTGGGGCTGCCACCAGCCAATCGTCGATGTACGTGGCCACCCGAATGCCCTTTTTTCTGAGCGGGGCCACTGCTGCCTCGGTGCATTTCACAAACACCCTTGGGCTCAGTGAGAGACCAAAAGGCAGGACTACAAACTCGTATGCCATCCCCTGGAAAGCAAATCTCAGATACTTTCGGTGTGGGGGATATATGGGGATGTGGAAATAAGCATCCCTCAGGTCGATTGATGTGAACCAGTCGCCCGCTCGTACAAACCGTAGCAGCGAGGCGTGCGTCAACATCCTGAACTTGTATGTCCTCAAATGCTGGTTCAGGGCACGGAGATCCAGAATGGCTCTCATCCCCCTCCCCCTTTCTTTGGAACAAGGAAATACCTTGAATAAAATCCGCTGTGCATTTCCTCGGGAGGGACAATTCTTATAGCTCCTTTGTCTCTCAAGGTGGAAATTTCCTCCAGGAGAAAACTGGCAGACTCGCCCGGAGCACGAGAGTAAACAATTTCTTCGAATTGTGGTGGAGCGACACTGAATTGCAGCCTGTAGCCCTTTTTCAATGTCCTCAGCACCCATGCTGACTGAGTGCAGGTGGCCCAGCTCTTCATGTGGAGAGACAGAGGGCTCACTGGCCACTCCACCGAATATGGCGTTTTGGCGCCCCCTTGTGGTCGCAGCACGAAACATACGTCATTTCGGCGTCCCGTCACCTCTGTCACAGGCGAGCGAGGTGACGGGCTCATCTGCATAATCACAGCTGTGGAAACGCGAGTCTCCACGGGCTGCGTTATGGCAGACGGTGCTCCGTTTTTCAGCATGTTTGATTTTCTCATGTGTTTTGCAAGACTCGACAGCGCCCTCGGCAAACTGCCTGGATGCGCGTGTCGGGGCTTTTTTAATACAGAATGCATGAGAGAAGTGCTCGTGAAACAACACTGCGAACTTTGGCTCTCTTTCCCTCTGGCGGGTCCGGTGACAGGAACGCCGGCCCGAGTCAAGCACTCTGTGTGGAACATGTCCCGTTGAACTTGCTCTGGAACGGAGCTGGGAGGCGGGAGGGTGGCCCATGAAGGGGGGAAACTGGGTTCGCTCCCGCCTAGAGGGGAGGCTGTCAGGCCGGCCGCTTCTTCCTCCTCACGATCGCGGCAGCGGGGGGAGGAGGGGCCGCTTGAGGTCTGGCCTGGGGAGACTGCTTCCGAGTCCATGGATTCTTAGGGGCCCCGGCAGCCTGGGGGGCTGCTTGCGTCTTAGGCACTTTGGGAATCCTGAAAGCGGGGACCGGGCGAGACGCTGCCTGCGCGAATGACTGGCGCGGCGCTGCTGGGGTGGCGTGCTGGGCCCTCCTCGGCAGGCAGAGTTTCAGAGCCTCATCATCTCTCTTTTTCTCCTCACATCTCTTCTGCATGGATGTAACAGCCGCACCGAAGAGACCGTGAGGGACGACAGGGGTGTCGAGGAGTTGCTCTTTTTCCTTAGTCGTCAGGTTGGTGAGCCCGAGCCAGCGTGCTCGCTCCTGAAGAACCATGAGGCCCATGGCTCTCCCAGTAGCCTGTATGGCTACCTTGTGGAGGCGGAGGACGTGGTCAGTTATAACGCAGATTTCTTCCCACACTGTGGTATCTGTGTTAGCTGTCATGCCCTCTTCTAGCTCAGCTTGGTAAGCCATTAGCATAGAAGAGGCGTTGTGGGCTCTTACTGACAGAGCCGCTGCCTTGTAGCACTTATCTGTAAGGCTAGACTGGAAGCGGTCTGTTTTGGAGGGGAGAGATGGGGCCGATGAGGACAGAGACGTCTTCGGGTGAAGATGGCTCGCCACCAACGGCTCCACTTGTGGCATCCGGCGGAGGCCGATAGACTCCATCCCCTCACAATCCAGCAGGGAGCTCCCCACGATGGGGTGTTTCTCGCTGCAAGGTTTTGCTTTCCACGTCACCGCTATCTCATCGAGTAGCTCAGGGAAAACAGGCAACACATGCTTCCCCGTCTTTTTCGCTTTCGGCAATTTCTTACCGTCAAAACGAGACTTTACAACCTCTGTTTGTATGGCGGGCCACGGGATGTTGAGCCTAGCGGCTGCGCGCTTGCACATGTCCTGCATGTCGAGATCCAGGGGAGACGGCGGTGTCGGTTTTTCAACCTCGCCGGTAGCCGAGGGCTTTGGAGCCCAGCTGATGCTAGCCAAGGAGGTGGAATCTTCCTCCTCGCCGTCGTCAGACAGCAGGAGCTCCGAGTCAGCCGACTCATCTCCGTCCTCGTTAGCATCTCCTCCCCAGGTGACTCCAGCATCGCGGAAAAACACACGATCTCCGTGTGCCTGCAGCGACGGGAAAGCGGTCGCGATGGGCTGAGGGTTTGCCTCTGCCCAGCTCGGCCCTGGCGTTGCGGCCAAATCATCGGGCATCTCAGTTTCTCCTTGCGCCGCAGCAGCCTCACACAACAAAGGGTCGCCGCCCGACAGGTTAGCCTGGCGAGCTAGCCTGCGGCGGAGTAGTTTGCGTGGGAAAGCCACGCAGTGGATACAGTCGTGTGCAGGTGTCAGGGCAGCCTGAGCGTGAGATAAGCCCAGGCATGCCGCACACACGGGGTGTGTATCCCAGGCAGAAATCTTCTTGCCACAAGGACAAAGTTTTGCAACTTCGTTGGCCGTCGTACCATGGTTAGCTAGAGGGTTGCACACATTAGAGAGACTGACACTGAGTGCGGAGAATATTGCTATTCCTCGCTAACGTGGGTTGAAAAGTGTTGCTACTTTTCTACAGGTATTGCTACCTAATGTGTAAAACCGCTAGCGTCGAAGGGTATTGCTACCTGATGGTGAAGCTAGGGGTACCTTTATTAGCAAAGTGTTGCTACTTCGCTTTCGGAAAGTATTGCTACTTCCCTGGGTGAAAGTATTGCTACTTGGCACCAGCACTAGCTACAGAACAGTATTGCTACTGCTTGTATGCTAGTGGACAACTGAAAAGCTGGGAACAAAGCGCCCGGCGACCGAGTTGTTTCACTCGAATCTGTGGACAGTTTAGCTTTAGCGCCCAATAGCACAGTTGTCTACAGGCTTCTGTGAGAAGCGAGAATGAAAGAGAACTTAAGGTTATGTATATAACCACGGTTCTCTGAGTAGCATGAGTGAGTGTCTCACCAGACCGCCCTCCTTGCTATGGAAGCGAGGAAGAGGTGGGCTTGTTTTGAATGACATCTGACGCTATGTCAGCCTATTATATAGGGAGGCACTGGCCCCTCCTGACATGGGTGTCACCTAGCCAGCCTGTAAGGGCTGGCATAATGGTATTTGAGCTTCTGATGAGGTCACGCAGGAGGCGTTCCCATAGTGAGACACGAAACGAATGCTATGAAAGAGAACCAAGTCCTAAACCAAGCTTATATTATATTTTTACATGCTGTAGTGCCATTTTTGGGAGCATTTCAAGTTGCTATACATCAATACAACCATTATAGCCCAAATTTTAATAATATGTCTGCATTAAGTGCATAGTAATTACATAAATTGCAAAAAGGTGCAATAAACTACAAAAAAAAATTGAAAATCGTTTTTGTTTTTTTAACATATATTTCTAGTTAGAGAAATTTAAGAGGCTTATCCCTCAAAACTGTAAATACAAAAAAGTTGCACAAAATAGTTTCCCACCACAGGAAATTTATTTTAAGTGTCTTCATAGTTTTATTTTTGAAATACACCAATTTTTATATACTGCAGGAAAAACGAAAATAAATATTATAATGCAAATTTGAAAAAAAAAACAAAAACAAAAAAAAAACAGCATATGCATCAAAATAAACTATTTCCAGCAGTGCAATATGAGTCCTAAGCATCCCAGAAACGACACAGAAAGTCATAAAGTCAAATATAACTTTTAAAAACACCAGTATAGGCTCATAAGGCCCTGATGGTAAAAAACTACATTTCCGCAAAATGACGTCACTTCCGGTTTCGGCCAGGACATGGCGGACATGCGATAGTTCGCGCTGATGGACGTAAGAAGTGTTACAAACAGCTGATCGGATCGGCAAAGCGTGTTTCTGGAATATTATGTTTTTGTTGCTGCAAGCGCTTTTTATGCAGTTTTTGCAAAGCCATATGTGAGCCATATGTGGAAGGAAACCGTGACTTAGGACAAGCTGATGGCATAAGATGTAAGTACAACTCCTCCGGTTTCATATGCAAAAAAAATTATTGCGCTAGCTTACGTGGTTGCAGTGCTACCGAGATTTAAAAATAGTTGCGCAAAACAGAGCGTGCCCGCTCCAACCGGCTTTAAAGGGTTAAAAGCAGCAAATATGGGCGAAACCAGGAGTAAGCAAAAAACCAAAATAAACAATTTATCATTTAAGAAAAGTTTCCATTTAATGTTAATTTTAATTCATTTTATCGTATAAACAGATTTTTCATATACATTTTCTCAGGTATAATCCTGAGAGATTCCCAGAAACATCTTTATAGTATATTCATGATGGTTTATTAGCTTTCATGAATATATACTATATTCAGCCTCATCTGACTGAAGTGAATAAGAAGAATCTCTTTGGCATTCTTGCAAACCTAGTCCCTAGGGGCTGCCTCTCCCCGTTCGCCATGGCTGATTGGCTCAGGAAGAGTCAATCAGCCATGGCAACACAGTAATGGATGCCCATCATCTGTAAACCTGACAGCCTATCAGGGTTCAATCACAAGAACCTGTCTCAACTACCAGGGTCCTCCGTCCCCAAGGAGATATAGATTTGGAAATTGATGCTTCAGCACCTCAGAGATAAATGGAATAATGTGAGAATAAATCATCAGGCAGCTTGGTCCCAGTGGGGCAGTGGTGTTAAGAGGCCAACTACGTGTAGCACATGGGGCTGTAAGGCACAGTGTTGTGCGGGTGGGGGGCAATCAGTTTTGTTCTGGAGAAAAATACTGAGAGCCTTTTACAAATAACATCTGTCTGAGAACGGATGTCTCCACAGGCAGTGGGAATTTAAAAGACTGTGGAAGTAACTGGCAGATGGAGAGCAGTGGAATAATTAATTCAGAGAAAATAGGTTACATTGTCAATGCGCAACTGAAATGCAAAAGACTTCACATTACCATTTGAAAGTTTGTTTACGGAACTCCTTCACAAAATCAGTTTTGTTCACTTTTAAAAGCAAACACAACCACTAAGGAGTCTTGATAGCTTGTTCTTTGCCGTTAATAGTGACAGCCTTGTATGTAGTCGTTTAAACGTTTAAAAGTACAGGCTTCTTCAGCGCACTGATGCTGGAGTAGCTTCAATACGAACATGGATTCCATAGTTTTAAAGCTGCTTTGTTCATAAAAATGTGTTTTCTTTCCAGCAGAGGTGGGAAGAGTATTTTAATCAATTTCACTGGGCTAGGTTCTCTCCCACGTGTGCTGTCGCTGAATCTCTGCTCTGTTTAGCGGAGCACACTGTAAATGCCCAGGGAAGAGCTAGGAGCCACTTCACGGGAGCTCACAGCACTGGGAGGCCGCCTGCATAAATCTAGCTTAGTTAAAAAGAGTGTTTCATCTCGGATGTGGGGATCAGCAGTGAGGAGCCATGAGTATAAAGCATGCAGTCTGTTGCAAGGGGCATTTCTAGGGCTCCTTTTTCCCTTTGCAAGAATAAGTGCTCAGGATAAACTGCTGGTGAGCGAACAGGCATCACAGCCATTCATACAGGCACTTTTTTATAAGTGCTTTCCATCTAATAATTACACTCTGGTGGACGGATCCGAAAGCAACTTGAACCTAAGGGTTGAACCACCAACCTTCTGATTAGTAGATGACCTGCTCTACATCCAGAAACAGATCTTACCGCAATTACATTACTAATCATATTAATTATACTGTCACATATTCTCCAAACGTAAACATCAAATTGCTGTTTCAGCAAACCAACAGTCAAAACAACCCGAAATATTTGGTTTGATATTGTATAAAACAGGAAACTGCCAACACATCTGATGAGCTGGAATCATGTGATCATTTCATTTACAGAAATGCAGAAAATGGGACAGAGATGACTATTGGACAAACACACCTAGATCTTAAAGAGCTTCTGGGTTTTTAATAAAGAAGCCTGAATCTGGTATCATGGGAAATATTGTGGATAGATTAGCCACAATATCAAAACCAAAGACAGGTAAGTAAATAATATTGATCCTCTAATAACAATGCAATGTTTCTGCTGTTTCTTGTACACTTTCTTTTTTTCTGTAGAAGGGATATTGGATGGATGGGTAAAAAAATAAATAAATCATATGACAATGGTAAACTAAACATGCGGACACAGGCAAAAAAAACTGCAGTAATGGCTAAAGGAGCCTGCAAACAAGCCCAAGGCATTGACCGAGCATCCAGCCTCCCTGGATTCCAACTCAGAGCATCCGTCCAAACCACTGAAACGAGCCACACAAGTTACTAGACCCAAAGCAATAGCTGCCAATGTCCTCATGCCACCTGCAAATTCTGCATCCCTAATGGATAAGAGCCTACACAATATAAATGAGGCGGTTTTAATGTTGCGGCTGCTCTGTGTACAGTGCTTTATTAAAATAGCTGGAACCTTTTCCTCGAGCTTTAGCGTGGGATGATATATCCCATACAACACACAGCTGCACAAAGTTTAATCAAACTTTGTGCAGCGACGAGGCCATCTGATCCCCAAGCACCCACCGGCACCTTGCAAATTATCAGCACAAAGTGACAGGTAAATATGGAGAGCGGAGCTGCTCTACAGGAGTGAATCTACAGACCAGGACACATACTCCCCCTCCCCCCCATCACTCTCGCACAGGGAACGAGATAAATCAGAAAATGGCAGGCAGGGAGGAGAAATAGGAGCAGAGAATAGTGCTGATTGATATATGCTGCATACTACGCATCTACATAACAGCTGAGACAACCATTTGAGCCACTATCATTACTTACAGGAGAGGCAGGCTCTCCTGTAACTGAGACGACTCATTCATTGACATCACCACCCCCTGAGCCGAGTAGGAGGGCACGCACAATTGCATTTAAATGACAACTTATACCACAGACTAAACTTAATAAGCTTCAAAGGGAACATTACTATAACAACATGCGACACCCACCGCTTTCACACATTATATGCAGAAGCCCTCTGACAACAAAAACCTCCCGTTGTCTTAGAGAAATGCCCAGAGCCTGTTGTGGGGTCTGCAGTGATCCCATTAATGAGGCTTTATAAATGTTTGCTGCGCATGCTATTAGGTTGTATCCCGGACAATTAGCTTTATCGGCATTTCACGTCTTTTTTAGACTGCAATGATTTAGCACAAAAAGCGCTAAAATCATTACAAGTGTCACATAAAGCCTGTGCTGCTGACAGGTCAGAGATTCAGCTGTAGTTTTTAAATTGCCAGCACGCCAAGACCATGCATCGTCGTTCAGAAAACAGCTGATCTCACCAAGGCATCTGTCAAACTTTGGGATAATCTCCCTCTGAAATGAATTTTTTTTTACCTAGTAGTCTTAATGTTTACATGCAGATTGTTTTTCCCCATAGTCGGGCAGTCGGATAATCACCAAGCTGGAAACATCTCTACCTGAAAGCAAATATTGATCCTACTTTTCAGGAAAAAAATTTCTGGTTCAGCTTTGACCTAATGTTTTGTAGCTTTATGTGACCTCTGCAATGAGAGAGTCTTACTGCCTATTTGAGTGCTTTAGCTTCACCACCTCATAAAAAGGGTAAAGCTGCCTTATTGCTGGCTTGATTAGAGGTTCTATGGATATTGTAAAGTATTGCACGAAAGTCTCGAGCCATCCCTCATTTCCTCATTTTTTGTTAGGAAAATGGGAAATACATACAGTAATTTACTGAAATGCAAAAACAGTGTTTGGGCACTAATCAGCTGTTAATTAAATGATCTTTCTTCCCGTTCTTATGATCAGTTTAAACTTGCAGGTTTTCTTCACCATTCCCATATTTCTAAATGCACTGAGATGCTGCCATGTGATTGGCTGATTACGTATTTATGTTGTGTTGGCCAGTGGGGTTGGGGATCTCGTTAAAATTGATAAGAGGCCTTTTTGAAAGACGTTTTAAGATTTTATATTATTAGTCTTTGCGTAAGGCCACTTATTCCTGAAGGGAAGTTTTAAATAATATTTCAAATCTGAAGAAAGCGAAAAATGGTTTACAGTGGATTTTCTTTTCACAGGCCTACACAAGGATTATTCAAAGGATTAAAGACCACAAACACACATGATCTTGCTTCAATAATTTACTCCAAGCTTTTCTCTTCATTCTGCCCTTGTTTGGAGGTTTAAAATGATCTTTTTGTTAACGTGAATACAAAAACGAAAGGGCATGATGCACTCCTTATTTAAACAGGGCATTGCTCTTGGCGAGTAAAACAATTAATTTCAATTCAAGTCAAAGTTACCCTGCAGTGTGTCTGTTACTTATTTATTTCAGACTGTGGCCAAAAACACAAAAGAAGCTTTAATTGTGGCTCTAATTAAAATTGTGATTCATTCTTGCATACAAAAAAAAAAAAACCCAAAACAAAGCAGCAAATTACAACCAGTGAAAAAGAAATCAAAGGAGACATTTAGGTTGGTTTGGTTTAGCTCTGTGAAATCAGAGCTAGAAGCATCTGACCACTCACACAAAAGAGAACAGCTTTTCACACAATCTAACTACAACGTTATGAACACAGCTAAGAAATACCAGCATGCTCAAGAGGGTTTACGCTGACATCTGTGGGGATTTATAAACATGCAGAAAGGCTGGTGGGAACACAAGATGCTAAAATCCTTAATCCATGAGCCACAGTGGCAGGCATGAGGATTTCCCAAGCTTAATAAGAGTAGATCTTCACGGGGAAATAAAAAGGCTGTTGTTCGCTCAACAGAGATGAACTGGAATCTAACTGAGACTGACTGGTGTACTGAGAGTAAAGAGAAAAGAAAGTACTTTAGAAGTAGGAATAGAGAGGAGGAAAACAATTCCTGGCGCTCAGAATGTGGAAAAGGAAAAACCATATAATGAGAAAAAATGTTTAAAAAGCTGAAGCTAAGGCATCCTACATTAAATGATGTTCCCATGATCCGTTTGTCAAAGCCAGAGGCTACGGTCCATCGGTGGTTTCAAAATTCAGGGTCTACCTGGCTAAGATACAGTAAAGAAATCCTTCCTCCCCCCCAGTGAGAGCTCTGTTTGATGTGAGCAGGCATTTCATCAAGCTGGAATTGTACTTCTCTGTGCTACAACAAAAGTAAATCCACATACGTCGCTAGGATTTTCTCTCATGTGTGCTACTTTTGTTATACAGCACCTCAAGAAAGAAGAGATCAGAGAGCAGTGGTCAGTAAAACCTACTCATGGCCACTTCATTAGGTCATCTGATCTCCCGCTCGTTAATACAAATGATCTAAGCACCCAATCAGGTGGTGGCAATCCAATAGTTTAAACATGAGGACATGGTGTAGAGAACCTCTTTAAGTTCAAAACAAGTATCTGATTGATGAAGAAGAAGGGTGATTTAAGTGCCTGTCAACGTGGCATGGCTCTATTTCAAAAGCCGCTTCCATACTTGGATTTCAACACAACCACGTCTAGGATTTACAGGGAACGGTTCAAAAAGAGAGACTATCCAGTGAGCAGCAGTGCTCTGGGTGAAAATGCCTTGTTGATGGCAGAGGTCAGGAGAATATCCACACTGCTCTGAGCTGACAGGCAGGAAGCAGTAACAACAGTAATCACTGCTTATTACAACCAAAGGATGCAGAAGAGCATCATTGAATTTACTGAAGAAGATGGGCCACAACAGGAGAGATCACACTGGATGCGACTCCTGTTACATGAGCAGGTAATTGAGACTGCACTTCACAGATGCTCACCATACCTGGACTATGAAATATTGAGAAAGTGTTGTCTGGATGGTAAACAACATAAAATATGGATCCATCCTGCCTTATATCAATGGTTCTGGATGTTGTAGGTCAGCGGTAACCAATCCCCGGGTCCGTGAGTCATTTGGTACCAGGCCACGAAAGTTGAGGTTCGGGTGTGAAATTCATGGTTTTCAGGGTTTTTATCGTTTTTTAATCGTTTTTATAGTTAACTCGGTTTTCCCTGGTTCTTTTCCCGTGTGTTATGAATACATCTTTTTTGGGGGGTACCGGTACTGGTTTTATTTTGTTGTATTTATCTGCGACACCTTAAAGGCCGGTCCGTGAAAATATTGTCGGACATAAACCGGTCCATGGCGCAAAAAAGGTTGGGGACTGCTGTTTTAGATGATATAATGACATGGGAAGCATTTTCTTGGCACATTTTGGGCCAACTCGACAATTGCTGCCTATGTCGATCCCATTACGACCACAGTGTACCCATATTCTGATGACTCCTACAGCAGGATATCACATCATCTCACAAAGCTCAAATCATCTCAAACTGGTTTCCTGAACATGACAGTGAGTTCACAGCACTCAAATGGCCTCCACGGTCACCAGATCTCAATCCAGTAGAGCACCTTTGGGATGTGATGGAATGGGAAATTCACATCTAAATGTGCAAGGTGCAAATCTGCAGCAACTGTGTGATGCTATCATATGACTATGGACCAAAACCTAGCACCTTGTTTAATCTGCGGCACAAACAATTAAGGCAGTTCTGATGGCAAAAGGGGGTTCTATCAAGGTGTACCTCTTTAAGTGGCCAGTGAGAGTATATCTGTATATCAGGCAGCAGGAACGGATTAGCCAATTCACACTGGAATAAACAACTAACTAGATTCATTATTTTTAATTAGGAAGTTATTTATTCAGCTCTACTAGAAGATTAATTATGTAAATTCTATTTTGAAAGTGCAACAGTTGTTAGCTACCATAGCATGGAAGAATCTAATGAAAAGAGGGTCAAGAACAGTCAACTGATTTCCTTTATTTGCTTTAGTTGTCGAGTTAATCGCAAACAGTGGTCCAGACTGAAACGCGCCAATGACAACATTTTCTCTCTTGATTGTTTTCAGTGCTGTTTTCTTTGATTTAACAGTTGTTGGGAAGCTTTTATTAAGATAAAGTAATTTCTCTTGAACTCAATTAATATTATACTGACTTCCCCACATTTCTTTTCAGCTCCGCTGGATGCGTTTGTGCAGGGAGGTGTGCTCGCTGTG
Organism: Rhamphochromis sp. 'chilingali'; assembly: GCF_963969265.1. Lineage (NCBI taxonomy): Eukaryota > Metazoa > Chordata > Actinopteri > Cichliformes > Cichlidae > Rhamphochromis > Rhamphochromis sp. 'chilingali'. Next base: position 20,915,880 of record NC_137950.1, on the reverse strand, counting down.
AGACTAAGAGCAGGGAAAGTAGAAACTATGTGGTAACTATGTGAAGCTAGTGCAAATCAATTAGGTGAAAAACAGAGATCAATAAAGGATAAAATATATAAATATGGATGGCATGGTTAAGACAAAGACAGCGACTATAAAAAAAAGCTTAATTTAAGGATTCAAAATGTCACAGTAGCTGCTTTCATTTTTTTATATAATATCTAAGTTGTGTTCCATGTGTTTACTGACGTTTTGATACGTTTTCCACAAGAGCATAATTTTTAGCTTAAAAAAACAACTTGCGCAGGAAAAGAGACAAATATTCATTAAAATATAGCAGCTGTTACCATTTTGGGTAAGTTTGGTAGAGCAGACCAGGGTGGAAATCTGAAAGGAATCCTTGCTGATGGTACAGATGCCCAGGGTCTGGGTATTTTTTCCAGTGGTGGAGTAGCCTTTCTCTTCCATCTCCAACTTTGTGGAAGGTAGGTTTAGGTACAGAGAAGAGTCCTCTAGCTTCTTTACCTCCGCCTGGTTTTAGAGAACAAGTCTCAGTCAGTTTATTGGTAGAAACCCCAAATTACTGTGTACACATTAAAACAATGTTGCATTCTATAGCTGTGGTTTTAATGGATCTCCCTTTGATATATATTATCAACAAAACAATTTGTGTGTTTTTCTACCGAGCTGTTGCATGTGAGAAAAATATCATTCATTTCCAAATGCAGGGTTGACTGACAAAAACAACAATCCAGAAAACATGACAAGACAAATGTAACAAGATTGATTTTTCCCATATGAACTTTTTAATTAACATAAATGGGCACCGTAACACAGAGGTATCATTATGCAAGGGTTTTTAATTGGAAAGTACTCTCATTTCCTTGTGCGGGCTGATGTGTACCAGCTACCCAATTCACATACAAAGCACTGATGGCAGGCTGTTATGATGACAGTCGCCGATACAATAGGGCAGTTTTTCACCTACAACTTATTTCATGGTCATTTCACAAGGAGAGCGGGCTGTCTGACGAGTAGGCAGCAAGAAACAAAGACTAAGTGTGTTTATGGGATGTTTTTGTTTTGTTTTTTTACATTTACCTTGTACACGATGAGATCATGCTCACCGTCCCTCAGAGTGGTCCCGTCATACCTCATCAGCTTCACAAAAGACAAGGCAAATATCTTCTCCGATTTATCTTTGGCTGTGGAAGAAAAAAGAAACACGCAAGCAATAAAGACAACTTGGTTATTGGTGTTTACGTTTGAGACTAAGACTGCGTTCATATATACAGTTCGCTTTTTTGTACCGTTTGCTTTTTGTCTCATTTTGCAAAACAAAACACACCGCATCTTTCGTACGTGTGCAATATGCTTATGTGAACAGTGTTCGTCTTCGGGAACAAAAAAGAGATCATATTGCAGTAAACCATGCAGCACTGCTGACGTTACAACAAGTCATTAACAAACCAGCAGTCTGAAAGAAGTGATAATCCAAACGCTAACCTCAGCACTACACACCCTGAGTCAGCTCCTGAGTTAGCACAAGAAACTACTGTTCCCCTCTGATGTCTTTATTAATGCTATGGCTGCATCTGTCCGTGAACTGTTTATTTTTCACCCTGAAGTGAAGCAAATGTACGCGCGCCGACTGTTGAGACCAATTATGCATAGGTTTGAAGGACTTGTGCATAATATAATGCGAGGGATGTGGGAGATGCAATCACAGTTGGTTGTTATATAACAATATGTGACTTAAAATAAAATAAAAAAACCTGCTAATTACAAAAAGGAATATTGTTCAAGTGGCAGGCTTTGGATTAATGTACACTTGCTGTTATCAAATGAATAAACACTTGCACTTGTGCTCTGCTGCAGCTGTGACCAATTTGTATAATCCTGTAAGAGTGGAGGAAAGATGCTCGTGGTTTATGTGTGCAAGTGCAGACACATGTGTGATTGGGAATGTTGAGTGGAAGCGCTGCATAAACAAGGAAGAGAGTTACGACTTTGTCCTGTAACCGGGACTTTGGATGGGGCCACATACATCATCATTGCGGATCAACAAGCTCGGATTTACACGCAGGGAGACGTGATTCATCGAAGTATATATCTTGCATTCTATCTGCATAAATCCCCTCATTGGTTTGCTGCCCGCAACTCACCGGTGAATAATTGCTAGGCTGAGATGAACCAGTGGAGGGAGAACACTGTAGGCATGCCATCCAATAATACCAAGTGTATTAGTGACTTCCTAAAGGGCACAGAGCTGAAAACTCTTAATTTGGACAAAAAAGGTCACTTTCAGGACAGAGCTACTTCTTTAAACCAATCGAAGTCCGATTTGTGTGCAAGTTTCGCAAACTTCCCCCCTTAAGGTGGGCTGTCACTTCAAATTTAGTTGACTAAACTGTTCCACATTTTAAAGCCTACCTGACTCACGAAGCAGAGGCATAAAGACAGATGAAACAAAAGTGAAAAGATGGCAGGAATCTTTTACAGCTACGGCAGCATCTGTGACAGCAGCCATCAGCCTGATGAGGCCTGACAATGTTAGAGTGCTACTCTGACGTACTGTGTTCGAGCTGGCCTAATTCTCAACCAGAGGGCTGAGATACTGAACACATGAGCTCCACTAGTGGTCTTGATGAGCAGCTCTGTCACTCTGTGTATCCCCTTAAAGTTCAGCTCTAGCTAGGAGCACATCGAAGGAAGCAGGAAGGACACGGCCACATGACAGCGCAGGCAGGCAATACAAAGGCCTGACAGCCTAAATCTGCACTGCTTTTCATCACAAACTAATCACATGTAGAGAGGTTAAGGAACAAAAATCTATGCCCGTACACACGGCTGTTCCATCTTTGTTCACCCTTTCAAATATTAATATTAATATAAGAAAGTGGCTGATTATAGCACAGGTAATAGGTATGCTAGAAACCACACAATTAAACCAGGTTGTTCCCACTGAGTTAAGTGCATGTATGATCATCAGTGGAGCCCTGCAACAGGTTAAGGTTGCGCCAGCTGACAGCTGATTATCAATAGCTTGCAAGTTAGCGAGCTTGTACTCCCTTTAAATACTTTAAATGAAAATCATAAGTATTATCAAATTCATATTAAATTTAATATGATATGCTAGAGTTTATTTTTACATCTCTAAACAGCATAGCATTTCCTACAGGGGATTATACAGTATCTTTTAGAAAAAGAGCTTTTGTTAGTCAGTCTTTTCTTATTGAGCAGCGCAACATACTGTCATAGTCTAAAATAATGTCATTTTACGTCGCTGTTTTTCACTGATTGTCCACTGATGTGTTTTTTGTTTTATCATTCATCTGTTTCGATCCCTTATATGTGCCTAGATAACCTTAGATCTTTTGTTTTCCGTTTCTTTCTATTAGTGGCATCAATCTGAAACGGTATGTGTATTAAAATGAGCCTGTATGACTAAATCTGGCACATTTACATAATGGACCTAAACGCTCATGTTAATTAATGTGCACTGCTCCTTATATATAACAATAATTATATCAAAAACACTTGCAGAACAGTCATACAGCCACTGTCAACACAAAAAAAAAAAAAAAAAAAAAAAAAAAAAAAAAAAAAGAGTTTAAAAGGTTAATAAGAGCAATGCAGGTTTGGACAGTACCATTTTAGCTGTTCAACTGATAAACACACACTTATGTCGCTTTGATCATCAGGTCAATTACTCCTGGCCCAACCTAAGTTTAGGCTGAAGACCAGAGGCGATCGTGCCTGTGCTTCAGCTGCACCTTATCTTTGGAATAGCGTCCCCACTATTCGTGCCTTAGACTCTATCCAATCCTTCAAATCACAATTGAAAACATATTTAACCTGGCCTTCCCAACCAGTTAGTACCCTCTAATCTAATTAACTTCTTAGTTGATATTTTGTATCTATGAACTGACCTTCCTTCTGAACTGAGGTCCGATACCTATTTTTACCTCACTCTTCTGGTCTATTAGTGCCTCGCTTCTGTCTGTGCTACTGGTAGTACCTGACCTGTATTTTGTTAATTGATTTATTTTGATGTGATGTGCTATACAAATAAAACTGTATTGTACTGTATGGTACTTATGGTCAATAATCAACGCATGCAAATGAACCTTTCCTGCTGATGTTTGAAGTGGGGAAAATAAGCTTCCCAATGTATCACCCTTTCTCACTTACCAGCAGCAGTTGTGCTTTTGCATTTGGGCTACACAGCACACATTACTGTGGGTGGACAGCACTACCTTACCCAGTGCATGCTCAAAAATATTCACATAATCTCCCAAATGGCATATTTAAGTATATAAAGAATGTTCCCACACTGTAACCAATCACAGTATGGCAAAGGATTAGACACGTGAAACACGGATCAGTGAACAAAGCGTCATAAAGATTTAAAACAGTGATCACTATAGAAATGCACTTTAAAGTTTTCAGCGTAGAGAAACTGGCTGATAATCTAGTAAGTATCTTGAACTCAGACACTCCCAGTAATAGAAAAAAATATAAGAGAGATTTTACTCTGATCTGAGTAAGACTCGACCGTAGATTGCAGTCTATGGCCAACATGGATGACAGATCACAAAAACAGTTATCTTTAAGGTAGTCTTATGAGATCTTAACGTGTCTAAAGGATGGAAAACATTGGAAATTAATGAATTCTATTATGTGCTTTGATATCGACTGTACAAACGAGAAAATCTAACGGTTTGTTGGATAGTTCCTTCAAGCACAGCAAGAGTGGATGAGTAAGGATTTGTTTCATTGAGCATATTAGGTTCAGAGAGTCTGACCCAGACTTTACGTTAACTTCCTCTGTGAAATGAAAAATGAGTTTCTTCACTCTTCGGGTTATCGAGCTTAGAGTTTTCCCTTAATGCCCTCTCTAGATCTGGATCAGACCTCTGGTACAGTCTGCGGTATGTCTGTGATATTACGTGCAAATATGCTAGTTTCAGGAGGTGTTATTCTGCTCTTAAAAGCAATCTATTGCAAACTGAGATGAAAATTTAAGTCGTACACAGCGACAGTGAGGCAGTGAGAGAAGTTGGTCAGAAAATTATAGAAATACATGCCTGCACGGATGCATACAATCTTAAACATGGATAAAATTAGATCAATGTACATAGGAATATCACCTTTACACCCAACATAAAATAAACCCTGGTCTCTATACTGTAAGCACATTCACCAGCAGCAGCAGTTCACCATGCACAAATCCAAAGAATCCAGCTATTACACCTTTTTTAACATGTCGCTAGGGCTGGGCGATATATCGAGTTTTTTAAAAATATCGATATATTTTCATACGAGATATAAGATGTGACAATATCGTTTATATCGATATAGTCTATGTTACGTTATAATTATACTTGTGGAGCCGCAGGTTTGCCTCTCTTTCGTCCACTTTTGTCTCTACGCAACGTTACTCTGCCTCGCCTCTCCTTCACTGAACACAACTCCGCCTCCCCCATAGCTTCACCTGACAATGACAAGGCAATGATAAGATGAAAGCGGAAAATCTCCGTTAGCGAGTTACCGTGCGTGGGGCTGGACGGTGTCAACGTGTTAGCGAGCTAACCGCGCTAACGAGCTAACCGCGCTAACGACATGCAGCCCGGAGGGGCTGCACGGCCTAAAATCCTTTCATTTTCTCAAAACTCGACAGTGCGCCTTATGTATGAATTCTGGTTGTGCTTACTGACCACGAACCGATTTTATGTGGTACACAGCGCTCAGCAATCTGTCAAAAAAAATTTAATATGACTTTGCTAAGCTACGGAGCTGCACTGCTTGATGTCGGAGGATTATGGCTACCGGGGAGGAGCCTCGCGGAGTGATACGTACTGTGTGTGTATAAGGACCACAAATGGCACCTGTTCAGAGACGTGGTGCAGCTGTGAAATCTGTCTCTTTGTTATTATGCTCAGCGTCTATTAGTTTACATTTTGACTGCACAATTGTGAGCTTTTTGTTATGCACAAAAACAACATTTTCTTTTATTTATGGACCATGATTATTTAATAAATGCTGATAATTTATTTTTGAGTAATTTCTTCATGTACATCTACGCTGTATGTAAATAAAAGTGCCCGTGTGACATCTGGGACACAGTGTGACTAAGAACTCTCTTTTTGTTCTTAACTTATGGCTTTAAAAAAAAAAATCGAGATATATATCTTATATCGCCATCCAGCTAAAAAAATATCGAGATATGAATTTTGGGTCATATCGCCCAGCCCTACATGTCGCTATTGTCAATTGTCAGAGAAAAGTTGAAGTTTGGCGGAATCAGCATGTCCCTGCAGTCCCAGAGTCACTTGAGGTGAGCCAGTTTCTAAAGTAACCGTTACACCAAGATAACAGCAAGTCAGAGTTTCAAAGGCATGTCTCGTAACAGCATTAGTCTCCAGAGAAGCAAGGTGCCGAGCATGACAAGAAGGCTCTCCAAGTGGATTATAAGCCAGCGTTGAGCTCTGAGACCTGGCAATTTCCTCCAAACCACCTGCATGCAGGTGAGAAGCAAACAAAGCAAGAGGATTTTGGAAGTAGATGATGACAGCAGCTGCAGATTAGCGAAAGGGTATACTTTCCAATCCTCACGTCCTCCAAGTTCTGCTCTGCCTTCTGTGCCATTTGAGCTGATTGCTTTGTATATACTGTATACACCTGTCATGCTCCCCAAACCCTTTTTCCTGCACCACTCCTGTGGCTGTAGGAAAGCTTTGCCATGTGGCAGGCAGATGGGCTGGCAGAACTACCACTGCCAGGCTTCCCTGACCTTTACACCCCGAAAATTAGAAAGGGTGTAAATAAAACAGAAAACAGAAGGGCGTACAACGCTGGCTGCATTCAGCTAGACACTGGTCCCAATAAACAAATATGTCCCCTCAGGCATTTTTCACATCCCAGCCATAGTCTCTGACAAGCCACTCCATGATGCTGCTTTGTGCGGGGGACAGACTAATACCTCTGATTAATGTGACAAAGGGTGAGCTTCAAAGTATTTATCACTGTGCAACACATCTGCTTGGTTTGGATATCTTCCATTATATTTGCTGGGGATAGATTAGGAGCCAACTGTGCAGTTGGTCATCTGAAAAACTGATTATTCACAAGCTGACATTTATACTCACAGTCCTGTGATGAGCGGTGACGAAAGGTGAACCGCAAGTGGCTCCGGTTCACGTCTTCAATGGGAATAGCAACCTAAGACAAAGGACGGAAGAGGATTGGCTGACAGCCAGGAACATAAACACACACACTCACAGAAAATAAGGACAAACTGAAATCAGAGTGAACTCTAAACTTCCTGGATTTTATGCTGTACAGAAATTAGCTCACATGTTGCAACACTTTTGCAAAAAAATGCTATATAATTATATGGGATTTCAGGAATTGAGAGAAAGTTTGCCTTTCTTTAAGTGTGATGAATAACTTCACTCTTCTATACAGTTTTGCACCACCGCATTTGCCACTAAAGTCTTGTGATAGAAATTACTGGCAATAAAAGCCTGCGGCGTAATGAAAAAACTTTGGAAACTACATGAAGGGGATGGTATCAAGGTAAAGGTAAAATAAAATGATTTAGAAGAGTAAAGAAAAAACCGTTAAGTGGCAGAAGTAAGCAGAAAAACAAACCTTTATTGTTTCAAACCAGCGGGGCTGCTTTACTTGGTAGTAGATAACAGACTTGTACTCATTGATCCCTTCATCTCCAGCTCCGGGAAAGATCACATTCTAGATAAAAGGTAAAAGACACAGAGCAATTAGGTAGTCAGACAATATAACTGGTTATCTGGTTATCCTTGCTTAGCTTTTAGTTCGCATAAAGTGCTATAGTTGTGATGGGTGAACTGCTTTATCATCACTCTGTCAAAATATTGGCACGCTCACAGTATGTGGAAAATTGACTAGCACTTATTTCATAAAGCAGAGCCCCTGGAGCAGAAAGCCTTAATCTAGCAGAATGGCCTTTAAAAGTCTGGATGCGCTTTGTGCATGAGCACCTGTGTGCTGCCTGTCAATCTCATGACAGCATTGTGGAAATAAGAAATAAATTAGAAATTAATTATTTAAGAAGGAGCAGCAGTGGCTCCCATGCAGCAGGACGTGGAAGGAAGCCAAGAGCAGGGAAGCAGACCAGCTGGTGCTGATGGATCCAAACGTGTAAATTGGTCTTCCTAGCGGGTCTGCTGCGTTTCTACAACAGGTCAGGGTGCGTATGTAAAATACTACGTGCCCCACTTGAGGATTCGCCAAGAGGGATGGAGTGACAGCGGATGGTGCGCACGCCTTGTTTTCGATCAATCTGTGTTCAGCCAGCCTACCTCTTTCCTCCCACTACTCCAGCTGACTCCCTGGCCTGCTAGTGTACTGCTGCTGAAATACTCCTACACTAATGGTTTCTGACAACCAGCAATTATGAGGAATAACAGACCTCATCTCCCCCAGCCATGCTGAGCAGATCTGGGGGGCAGGTGGTAGCTCTAGCAGTGCTGCTCCTTCTCTAAGTGGCCAGGGTTTCTGACAGCTCCAGATTTCACAGAGGGTGAAAGTGGCTAGGGTCTAACTACAGGTGAGAAGAAGTTCTGGAGGGGTGCTAATCAAAGTCAAAGGTAATAAAAAGTTACTGTCCAGCCTCCACAAATCCTGGAGGATTTGGAGGAAAGAGGAAGGATGACAAACACCAGAGGCAGAAAGTCACACGGAAAGAGAAGAATGGACAGAGAAGAATAGAGAGGATCAGAAGCCTGAGGGAGGCAGAAATGAAAAGAAAAAAAACACACAAAAAGCAAAACCCACAAATTTAACCTGTTAAAAAACTCTGTGTGAGGAGAGAGTTATTTCAAGTGCCTAGTACATACATATACATCTTTAAAATGAAAACAAGACATTTTTTATTTTGGAATAAAAGCCGAAAAACCAAGTTTCATTATCAAGAAAGAGACTTTCAGCCCATCAAATCCATGAAGGGTAAGGAAGAATTTAACCACTTCTTGCATTTCTTGCAACAAGGGAGCTTTTGCAATGCAACAGCAACATGGTGACAACACTTCTAGATAGGATCGATCTCTCTTGATCTTTGCTCTCTACTGTCACTGACTTTATTTATTATACCGCAAAGGCTCAGACAGCCTTGAACACAGACCTTCAGCGAAACATAATGACACAGGGTGGGAATTCACACATCAAATTTGTATCCGCTTCAGCTTATCATAGCTGTATTTGTCTCATACTAGGTTCTTGCTTCAAAAAGTTGCAGCGTTTCCTTCTTCTAAAGAAACTTTAACAGCTAAAAATGTGAAACTTGAGGAAATGGTACAATTTTCCACCACCATTCTGCTCTAAAAAGCTTGAGACACTATATAAATGTCTTTTATGTCTTATATGCTTCCCTAATCTATTTGAGAAATCTCTCTTTATCGCACTCTCACTAAAATACACACAGTTTTGCTTCATCGAGCGCTACAAATTCGAAAAGTCTCTCTCTCATACCTGGCTGCATTGATTTGTATAAAATTCAGTTTACTTGATCGAGGGTTATGACTCAGTCAGTGGCTAAAATTTAGGTATGACTGATTAAAGTCGATGTGGTTTATTAAAACAAATCTGCAATAAGTCTGCCGCACAGCATACCAAAGGCCAATCCAAAAGTTAAGTTACTTAATTCAAATCAAATTCAAAGTAACTGACAATAAACTAGAAAACAGATGTTACCTGTATTGTTGCTGTTAACTTCTTATATTTGAATAGACTTTAAGAAGTCAGTAGTGTATATGGGGTAGGTTCTCAACTGCTGTTTGAGGTTAACAACTGCTAATATTTAGAATTCTTAGAATAAGCTTGCACCTACATTAAGTGTTGGTTTCACTCAAATGTCATACTTGCACCTCCCTGCAAGACCAAATGATCTGCTTTGTAGGTGTAACAGCTTATCTATGCATCTTATATATTCTGATGGGTATTCAAAAAAAAAAAAAAAAAACTCAACAAGTGCACATGAGATTCCAATCCTCATTCTATAAAAATACAATTTATAAGCAGAAGCTACTCAAGAATTGATTATTCCTCTGATGTAAGATTAATTAACAGATTTTTTTACCAAGCGCTGCAGATTGCATTAAAAAAAATACAGATTTTGAGACAGCTTGCTTACAAACAATTAGACAGGGGAGAAATGATCCCTCTAACTTCATTAGCAAAGGTAATTAATTATACCAGAAGAAAAATGCTGATTTCACATCATCATTATGCTGCCCACGTTGCCTGTCCACATGCCTGAGTTTGTTACTGGCTCTGACAACGGCTGATTTTCATGGTAGTGAGCCAAATTTTAGGCTTCTCCATCAGCCACAAAGCAACAATATTACAACTTGTAAATCCTGACAAGCAGCAAAGACATACAGTTTCCCTGTGTATCACTCTTCTTTATAGGAGACCTGGTCAGTTAAGCGCAGTGCTGAGCAGTGTGAGACTAAAGGAAGCCGGGTAATATCACAGTCTGTCTGAGAAACCACTTGGTTACAGCACTCGTGTCCTGAATGCTGAGAGCACAGGAAAAATACCAAAGCAGTAGGTTAACATTCCTCGGTCCTACCTCGAGCTTCTTGCCGTCCTCATCATAAACCGACATGGTCACCTCAACGTTTTTGGGGGTTGTCTTACTCCCTTTGTCAAAATCCCCCTGAACCAGAGTCACGTAGATGTCGTTTCGCACATCCCCTTTAGGAAATAAAGAAAAACAAAAACAAGAAATGAGAAACCACCAACGCTTCGACGCTTCTTAGGGCTTCAGTTTTATCCTTTTCAATAATATTAATATTACAGCAACACTGGATATTATATGTATGACTGACTTTGCCCCAATAAATAAATAATGTCTTGGGTTTTTTCTGTATTACAAATATTTTATGAACTGCAACAGTTTTCAGTAAAGTAGGACACTGGATAAAATCTAAACAAAACACTGATTTGCAAATCAATTAAACCCCATATTTAACTACTTTTTTTTTTTTTTAAATAAATACTACTACTATAAATAAATACTTTTAAATAAATGTTCATTTTGAGTTTGATCCTCTTTTTTTATAAACTGAACAGGGACAACTGAAAATATTAAAAGAAAACACCTGCTGGGTGAAAAAATGACAATTCATTAAATTATTTAGTAGCATCGCTGTGTATAAAAAGAGTATTATGGGAAAGGCTCACTGCTCTGTGGGAAATACTACAACAACTTAAGAATTTGGGATCTCCCAGGTAGCACTGCATTAAAAATGCAAACCCATTGTGAGTTAACACATCGTTTCCTTGCTTCCACTGATGCAAGTTTAAACTCCACTATGCAAACAATCACATATCAAGAAGACGCAGAAGAACCGGATCCTTCTCTGGGCCAGAGCTCATTTATGATGTATTGAGGTGACATGGAAATCTGTCTTGTGATCTGACCAATAAAAATATGAAAGCCTTTCGTCTCTCTTTGAAGAGAGCATGTTATCAGTGCACATGATGCTATGAGGGTGTACTAATGCACAACTTGTACAAGTTTTGGAAGCACTATTAATGCTGAAAAATCTATTTTGGAGCTGGACGTGTCACCTTCCACATTGTGTCTTTTTCATGGTGGTGAGCCTAATTTCAGGTTACTCCATCAGCTACAAAGCATCAATATTACAATTAGTAAATTCTGACAGGCAGCAAAGGAATACAATTGTGCATCGCTTTACTTTATTGGAGACCTGATCAGTTAAGCGCCATGCTGAGAAAGCACAGTATATCACAGCTTGTCTGAGACACAGGGTTGCAGTCCTGGCCTGTCACCAACTGAGAACATTTGAAGAACTGTGAAATGAAAAATACAACAAAGGAGGCTTCAGACTGAGTCGCTTCCAATCTTATATCAAGGAAGAATGTTGCTCTAATATGAAATGTGTAGCCAGTCTTAAAAATCCTTTAAGGGTGTTTCGCAAAAAGAATATCAGAGGTGATGCGAGACGGTCATACACCTGCCCTCGTCCAAATGTTTTTATTAAATATTGTCGAGCTTCTCAATTAAATATGGGGATTCAATCATTTCGGTCTGTTTTTATTTACATTTTACACTGAATCCTGACTTTTTTCTGTAACAGGGTTATGAACCCCACTGAAAGCATTCAGCCATTTAGCCAGGGAACTTTCTGAGGCAGGCAGCAAAGGGGAAGCTTTTTAAAACCTGGCATAATTATCTCAGGGAAGCCCATCTTGCGAGCCACGGCTGTTGATCGGTCCACAAGGTGAGGGAAATCCTTTCTTATCTGATGGATGTCTCCAGGAAGCAGCTTCAGAGTGACCCACAGGCCTGGTAATGGAAACAAGAAAAGGAAGTGAGGCATCAAGTAAAGCAGTATGTCATGAGGAGACAGGTAAAGAGGCATGAATCAACTCTAGGGAAAGTGATTCATTTTTGTGCGTTTTGCTTGGTTCAAAGTTGGGTGTGATAAGCTGCTGTGACTAAAAGCTACGACACAAGTACGGTTTTATTGTATTAGAGAGAAAATCTCTGAACTATTTATAGTCTATATTGTTTTCATTTCATCTGTTTGTACCAAGTCTTTTAATTTTTCTTTTTTTTAAACAATCTGACACCAGTAGCTGCTCTGACTTTCTTCTGATTGGGAGAAATCCTTGGCTCTTTTTCCAAAATGCATGGCAAGCCAGTTTCAGCTCTGTAAGCACATTTAAAGGTGGCTTCACTCACTCTTAATATTCTCTAGGGGGGGGGAGAAAAAAAAAAGACCCACAGAGTCACAGCTTTGAAGAAGAAATGACTGAATGGATCAAATTAAAGCAGTCTGTAGTGCCCTTGTTCACAGGCCACAAGAATGAGTGGTCCTTGTGAACCTTAGAGACTTTATTCACTTACACTTTATGGGCCCCTTATTGCTATGAGTGACAAATCCCTCACTAGGTTAGCTGGAAGTCTTTTGATATGTGGACATGACCGAAACAGCTGCTGCGAGTACTCCACTGTTCTTCCCAGCGAGGGTCAGGGCAGACCTGACATTTATCCAAGTACGTCTTCATTGGGCGTGACAACACCATGGAGACTGTCATGTTATTTCCCCTCCTCAGCAGCACAAATCCCTCAGATGGTGAAGGTTGTTCTTCTCAGCACAGATGTCGAGTCCTTGATAAGCGCCATTCTTCACAAAAGTCTCAACAGCTTAATTAACAGCTGGATCGCTTGGATACTGTAGTCCTGGCGATGAGACCGACTATTTATAGTGTGAGCAGTAATTTATGGTGTGAGCGCTAAGAGTAAATTGTGTTTTTCATTAGCAAGTGGAACAGTTTTACTGCCTTGCAAGTATGTTGGGGTTAATAGTACCTTGTACAAAAAAAGATCTAAAACAAAAAAATAAGGCTTGCACTGACTTCAAAAAAAGATTTTTAGCAGCATCTGATTTAATCAAAAGATAAAATAGATTTTTTTCTCCTGGTTCATGTGAGGTGACGATGGCAAGGACAATTTGACAGAAAACTGGGCTTTTTTCTGATGTTTTGAATTAAAAGAAAAATTCTTGACTAAATGAAACCCAAATGAAAGAAGAAAATAAAAGAAAGAAATAATAATTTTATAACAGTTTTTCCGTCGCCTGTACAAAGTGTACAAACGCCCGATGTAGTGAGGCGAGTTTCTTCCTTGGCCTCGGTTCCTCTATCAGAACTGTTGCACTGTACCTTGGCCCTTGTGATTGACCTCTTTGGCGGTGATAACTTTGTTGATGACTGTCTGGAGGAAGTCATTCTCCCCTGCCACCCTGGGTGAAAAACGGGAGATGTTCAGCTGCTTGTGGCGAATGGCGTCATCCAACGCTAGCCTGCAGTACGTACACACCAGGCAAACACCACGGAGAAGGAGAGGTGGCAGGAACAGGAGGAGGAAGAGGAGAAGGTGGAGGAGTGGGGCAGGAAGAGCCATAAAGTGATGGTTGTAAGAAGGGGAGTGGGATGAGGGACAGACAGAGAGAAAAGAGAGACACACCGAAGAGTGATGCGAATACCATGACAGACACAAAGCCACTTGTTAGCAGTTAACAGCGAGCCAGGATGGGTCATGAAAGAAACACAAAGAAAAATGATCATTTAGGAAATTAAGTCCAGTCAGTATCCATAGAGCAACAGTATCAGAGTGAATGCTGACTTTCCCAAGTTTGATCTTGGTTGGGTTTTTTTCCCTTTTATTTTTAAAGATGCACCCCCCCCCTAGAAAACCCCAGAAAAAATCCAATCTCAGAAACAAACTCTGCTTAGCATCAGAAAAACACTCAAATATAAGTACCAAGTATAACATGTTTTGTACTCCGTAGGGCAACAAATTCATTGAAACAGCTGATGCACAGAGCATAAAAAGTAGCAGATGTGATCTGGGAGGCACCACATGTGTGGCAGCTGTCACAGGAAAGTGTGTTGTGAGCAAAGATGGCGTCTGCTGTGTAGAGGCTTCTTAACAAGCAGAAGGAGATGAGCATGGAGAAGACGACTGTAGTGATGCACGGAGGAAGCAATAAAGAATCTCTGCCCCTCGCACTGTTTTCAGTGTCTCCCATCTTAAACCAAAATCAGCCCGAGCAAGGAAGATGAATAAGCAACAACAAACATTTGCACATTCAGACACTGAATTCACTCAAACATTGTACAACAACCACCAAAAGACAGATTTTGACTTAAATTTGCATTTCTAAAATTATGTTACCTTTAACCTTCAAAATGTCAAAACTGAGTGGCCACTTGATTAGTTACACCACTGGTTGTTCATACAAATATCTAATCAGACAAACACATGGCAGGAACTTAGTGCATTTAACCATGTAGAAATGGCCGAGACGACCTCCTGAAATTCAATATGAGCATCAGAACAGGGAAGAAAGATGATTTAAGAGACTTTGAACATGACACGGTTGTTGCTGCCAGATCTGATGAGTCTTAATTTCTGCTGCAACACCCAGAGGGCAGTGTCAGAATTTAGTGTAAACAGCATGAAAACATTGATCCATCTTGCCTTGTATCCAAGTTTCAAGCTCTTGGGACACTTTGGGCTCCTTAGTGCTAACTGAGCACCGCTAAAACACCACAGCCAAGTATTGTAGCTGACCATCTCCGTCCATTTATGACCACAGTGTACTCATCTTCTGATGGCTGTTCCAACAAGACAACGAGCCACGCCCCAAAGCTCAAATGACTTGAAAATAACAAGTTATTTGTACTTCTTGGCCTCCACGGTTACCAGATCTCAATCCAGTTGAGCACTTCTGGTATGTGGTGGAACAGGAGATTTGCATCATGGATGTGTAGCTGACAAAGCTACAGAAACTGTAATGCTATCATGCAAATTTTGCAGCACCTTGATGAACCTATGCAACTAAGAATAAGGCAAAAGGGCTTCTAAACTGATACTGGCAAGGTGTAACTAATAAAGTGGCCAGTCACTATATGAACTTCCTGGAGCCCAAGAGGATGCCTTTAAATTAGGGACTTGGCTGGCTAACATCATTAATCTAAAACAGAGAATATCCGTCAATTTCAGTATCTCACAATAGCTGTCATTCTTTTTCCTGCCACTCAACTATCGTTTATTACTGAATTGACATGTCAGTACAGCTTGTTTGTTTTTTTACAACAACTCAATTGAGTCTCAAATCTAATGTCTGTAAGATTATTGCCAATTTAACCTATTTAAATTTCTGTTTGGCTGCCAGAAGCTAAATCACACCACTGTGTCACGTTCTCTAAACGGCTCCCTCGCTTCCTTGAAAACACATTATTAAGCTTCTGTTTCAAAACTTGCTCTGTTTTTGAATGGCAATTATTCACACTTGGACATAAATAACTCCTTGTAAAACCTCCTCTAATTTCCATGATTTATGCTCACAGATAAGCCCATTATGTGAGGTGATCAGCAAGCTAAACTGCCTGAATGTGAGGCATTTCAATTATGCAGGAAATCACGTTAAGAAAAAAGGTTGCTCTGCCTCTTTACACTATCCTACAAAAATGGTAGCAGTTAATGAGATTGCCTTAATTGAGTCAGCGGGGAATAGGGGAGTGTTACAGTCTTAAAACCCCTTCTAATCTGGCGTCAAGGAGACAAAACTTGTAGAAAGAAAAACGACACTACCTTTTCGGATATACAGTGTATACCTAAAATAATGGATGAAATTTTAAGCCATAAAATGTATCAGTCTTGCTTCTTTTATTTATTTTTTGGCAAGTTTATCCAAAACTTAAAGGACCTCCATGTTAAATGTGATTTATTTTGTGCTTCAGCACAATGCACTTACGGCTGAAATGGGATAAAGTGCTGCTTATCCTCGTCGTCCATTTTGCCTGTTATGATGTCAGTGACATCCATTACTGTGGAAAAAGGAGAGAGGTGGGGGTTAAAACGTTCTCAAGGCCTGCAGAGTGTAGCGTGGCTATGAAAGAGATCCAGAAAACTGCATGGTGGGCCACATCAGGGGGTAAAAGCTGTCTCAGCCAATGTTGGGATTTTCTTTGATGAGCACTAATTAAGTCAGAGGCTGAGCTGTGAGGAGAAAATCTGAGTAGTGGTTACGATGTGCACAAGCCTTTTGAAGCTTAAAACAAACAATGATTAAATATGAAATGAAGTTTCTTTAAATAGCTGTTACAGCGAAATGAACAGGAAGATCATAAGGTGACATAGCATACGGCTTTGAGTAGAGTTATCACAATATGTCAATAAGATACCACCGCAAGGATGCGAGTAGCAGCCTCATGGTGTAATATTAAACAGAATTATGTTAGATGCTAGAATGATGAGTCCTTCTTTACAACAAGACGCATGATTATTATTTTTTTTTTTCCAGTTTGCTTTGTTTGCGCGTTTGAATGCAGGCATTTGAGTCGGAAAAACCTGACAGCAGAGCTTGCCGACGAAACAGGAAATGCATTCTCAAGTCTGTCTGTTGGACAGACCAACTAAAGATAACACAAACATAAAAATGACACTGACGCCAAAGTTTACAGCAGCTGTGTGAGAGTCAGCAAACCTTTATAATTGTGCCTAAAAAAAGAGCGAATCTCAAAAAGCGTTCCATCACGCTGTGTACAGCGGCAAATAATGATGATGTCTAAAGATAGGCCATCATAAATCAGGCTGTCATTTACCTTCCCCTCAAGTGGCACTGGAAAAAGGAAAAAAAAAAGACACCAAGAGAGGGGCGTAATTTTCTCTGTTGGATAACTGTGGGCAAAATGGCAATCTAATTAGTTTACGATACGCCTGGCAGCTTGCCAACAGGCAATAAATCAAAACTTTCTCTCTCCCCCCCCCCCCCCCCCCCCCCCTTTCATTTAGCTGGAAACCTCTCAATTTTACCCAAATATATTTACTCAGCCACGCAAGGCACAATACTTACTTTTACCACAATGCAAAACAAGAACTGGTACACATTATGATATTCAAGCAAAGCCGGGGCTCTATACAGAGCAGCTTATTTCACGCAGATCTTTAGAACAATAGATTATCATGAAGTCTCCGTGCTGTCTTCTGTACCTGCCACTCCAAAGGGTCTTCTCAGACCTGACGTCAGCTTCTTGGTGTTGTTGTCTCGTAGCTCCATCCGTCCAACTCTTACAATCTGACACACGAAGCTGATCTTTTCTCTCTTCAGATCTTCGCTACCCAAGTCCTGAAGAGGTGTAAAGGAGAAAAAAAGTTCTAACAAAGCGCCTTAGAGTCACTACAAATCCCGGGCTGTTTCAATCAGATTGTACAACATAGGGATGAAAATCCTCTGGAAAACACAATTGGATTTAAAGCCCCATCTGACAGCAGCCTTTATCTGATCGATTAATAGCACTTTCTGCGGTGAAAATGAGTTTACGTAAAAGCCAAACATTTTACCGCAAATTGCTTCAGCAACATATGTGATTGTGTCCACAGATTCATTTTTCCAAACCTTGGAAAGTCCTCCCAGTGGGCTCACACTGACCCTTCTGCCCTTGGGCGTCCATCAGATAGAGGTCTTAGTAAATACATACAGAAAGCTGGGCTCTTTCTGAGAGAGCTTAACAAATACAGGCTCTGCAAACAGGCTCGCACGTGCTTCGTAACATGGCTGAATAAACAGTGAACTACAGGCGAGTGTGCGCACACTATAATCACATGCATTTACACATCCAAACACTCACTGTGAAGACTGCCCGCAGATTATGAAGCTGGTCGATGTCTTTTACTAGGCCACAGCTTGACCATTTTACCAAGTAGTTTTCACTGTAAGGGAGAGACGTCAGGGGGGAGGAGCATGACGTTCACAGGTGAAACAAAAACAATACAGTGAATTCAGACACCGAGATTAACAGCATTAACATCAGTTTCCTTCAGAGCTACAGAACCTTGAATGTTAATCCAGACATTAGTCTGCTTGACTAATGCTGGAGGCATATGTAACACTCCTCAGCTGAGCAGCTCAACACAATAATTTGCTGTCACAATCCTGAAGCGTGAATAAATGAAAGGGTTTACCTGATGAACTTGGACTCCACTGGGTCGTAAAGCGACATGAGCACCTCTGCATCTTCGCCAATCTTACACACCACATTCTTCAGAGTCACAAAGAGGGCGAAAGCTGGCGTGGAAGCGAACTTTGCTTGCCTCGTCAGATCAATATTCTGCTTCTGAGACTGAGAAACAGAGAAACGGAGGGGAATCAGCAGTATCACACGTTGTTCATGCGCAGCAGTGTATTGACAGAGAAACAGTGCTGATGCCAGCTGTACATTGGATTAAGACTAGCCACTGTGGTTGGTTTTTGTTTTTTTACACACACACAAAAAAAAATCTAACAAGTTAAAAAGCTCCTAATATCTTTCACATTGAATAAAGAGGCCTTTACATTTACTTGATCTCCAGGACTGCATATACAGTAAAAGAACCTATTCCCTAGCGTCCTTCAAAAATATGCTGCGGTCACGTCATTAATATTCATCGTGTTGACCTGGACACTTTCTTATTGGCCATCCATATGCATTAAAGACCTCCAAAGGAAAGGTCACGTACGATGAGACCACATAACTGCAGGGCACTTAGTGGCTGGCACTCCCTACATACTGCAAACTGACATTCAGGTGTGGCACACCACTGATAAGCCAAGTAAAATAGATTGGGAATCTGGCACGGCTCCTGACTTTCTAAAGAAATCAAGCATTTTAGTGTACCAGGATTGGCTCAATTTGTCCTACTTTTAATCCAAAGTTGTTCAAATGCCAAAACCCCATCGCAGATTGAATCAAAGTGGTTTAGGTCATCTTTTTGGAAAACGGAACGGTAAAACAATCTGTATGGATGTGCATCAGTACAGATGGGTTAAAAAGAGGCAGTGACAGTGTTATCATACCAATGGCTGATGTGTTTAACATGTTAACCCCTTTAGTTTAGCATTTTATCATGCTATCAAAACACACACGCACACTTTAGCAATAAACACAAATCACAGGGAATGTCGCTGTAATTTGTCATTAACTGAGGTACTGGATACAGTGAAACATCCGCTTCAGGTGAACAGTCTATAGCAGCGGATTTTCACAGACCGGCCTTTAAGGTGTCGCGGATAAATACAACAAAATAAAATTATATGACCAAGACACAAACTGTGGTATTTTATAATTATAATAATAAACACAAATTCACTGTGCAATTGTGTAACTTTATTAGCAGCGTCCTCCTGAACATTGAGAGTAACATCCTCCTCTCTGCTCCTTATTGCTCTCTAATCGCTATGGTAACGCGGAAATATTCCTTTCAAAATAAGACACACAACTTCAACACGGGGAAAAAACGCAGGGGAACCGTGTTAACGATAATAACCCTAAAAACCATAAATTTCATACCCAAGCATCAACTCTCGCGGCCCAGTACCGAACGACTCACGCCTGGGGGTTGGGGACCGCTGGTCTAAGGCACACAAAAACTACTGGTAACTGAATCAGTAAAGATTATCTAGTAGTTGAGACTGGACCAAAGGGGTGTACCATGGAAGCTAAAGTCACATCACCACTAATCTTAGCCATTTCGTGGCTAAAATTACAGATATTATTTTGGATGAAGAATGGCAGATATTATTGCAGAAGACCAGCTCATCATCTTTTACAGTGACATAAAAAAGTAAGTAATAAAAAGAAAGATTGAAACAGCTGTGCCCAAACTGCACAGAAAACCAAACAACTTTTGTCAGATGTCCTTACTGTGGAAATCTGTGATTACCCTTCTTGTTTTTATTTCTTTTTTAATGCAAACACTATAATCGTGCTTGATTGACCAGCTGAGATTCGATGACGCAGAAGGAACAAGATCATGATGTGATCTGTGTTCATTCACACTGTGCGCTAATGGGCATTTGCTAAGCTTTAATATAGTATCTGGATAATAGAGCTGTCCCAAATACCATATTCTGGGCCTTGGAGGTTCAGTAGTGCTGAACAAGAACAATAATAATCATTAGGAGTTGCTAAATGAGACTTAACTAGAGATACTGGTGCTGTGCTTTGATTTCTGCTGATATCAGAAGCGGGACAGCTAAACTACATACCAACAAAAGTGTTTTGTTTTTTTTAAACTCCCTGGATTTGTTATATTTGCTAGCCACTTAAAAAATAGCTGCTGCTGGTTTATGAAAAGTCACAAAGTTGGCAACAGTAAATTTCAGAATCGAAAAACTTGCAAATTAAATGTCTTTCCAACAAGCAAATAACAGTAATATATTCAGTTTTTCTCTCTACTGAGTTTGTCTGTTTACCTTCTCCTCTTGGATCCGGTCCTCAATTTGTTTGGAAGCTGCCTCGTGTGCCCTGAACAGGCTGATGGTGCTGGTGAGCTCTGGGTCCAGTATGTTCCCATCTTTGTCTCTGACCACCAGATCAAGATCCAGGTACCTTGCATAAATAGAGGGTAGAGTTAACAAGCGCTCAGACCCACCAAGACAGTGTGCATTTGTCAGAAAGGAAACAACACATTTTATTTATAAACATGTACTCCTGTCACCTTATTTCCTGCCCAAATTCTACTTCATATTCATAACCTCGGCTCCACTGTTTTCTTTCGAAACCTATCTTTCTGCTATGCAGGGGAGCCAGAAAAAACAACAGTATATGTCTACATATACTCAGTGCTGCATTTCATCAGCTGATCACTACTTGCTTCTGAGGGAAAATTCATTTCTCTACCTGGCCAAAGGTTCAAAATTTCATCACAGGAGCAGAAAAGAGCTTCACGATTTTCATTTCCAACTGATTTTCTAGGCCCACTGCAGATAGTGCAAGAGCTGTCATTTCATGATGGAATACAGTGCAGTTTGCTGAAGCTAAACCCCATCAGTTTGTTCTCAAGCTAAGTGATGACCTGTCATTTTCTATTGACTGACACTGCTGACCTCTTCCAACAAGACTTGTTTTTTCCGGATAGATTTGAGGATAAAGGGATATAAGCCATAGGGAGAGAAGGAAAAATATAAAACACTCTCACAGCTGAAGACTCACTTGTTGCCATAGTCTATCTTGGAGGTGACTTTCTGTTTGAGCTCACTCAGCTCGTCCTGTGGGAGGGTGCCGGACAGAATCTGTGAACGCCATTCAATGAGGTCGTAGATCATGTCACGGACACAGTTGAACATCTCACGCTTGTCTCCCTGTTAGGCAGAACAACAATGTACAGCTTAGACACATTAGGAAAAGCTAAGAAAAAAAGTTTGAACTCTAGTAGAAACTTGCACCTCAGTTTTTGGCTATAATGTGGTGATAAGCACCAGCCAGGGCAGGGAAGATGATGACTTAATAAAAACCTTTTTTGTGTATCCGCAATGTTTGTTGAAAGTGTGTCTCTACACTTTTGATATACTTATTTTAGTTTAAATGTAACTTTTATTTATTAAAGAAGTCATGTAAAGACTGTATATATAAGATGGATGTAGCTTCCAGGCATAAAAAGTGAAGCAAATGTAATGACCACTAGAGGGCGACTCCCATGGTTGTAAAACAGGGGTGTCCAAACTCCGATCCATTTTTAATTGGCCCGCAAATAATTTTATAAATAGAATAGAATATGGCCCGCACTTCAACTTTTGCTTAAGTGTATTGCACTTCTTAGTTTTAACACCAGGGGGAGCTACTGTTGATCAAGGCAGTTGCTCCACCAAAAAGGACAATCACAGAAGAAATGTACCCCAAGTTACTAAACATGGCAGAACCAAAGAAGCGAAAGGTAGAAAGTGAATGCAGAAAATTTCAGACACGGTGGGAGAGCGAATATTTCTTCAAAGAATTCAAGGGGAAGTGTGTCTGTTTGATCTGCACTGAAACTGTGGCAGTTATGAAAGAGTATAATGTACGACGTCATTATGAAACCAAACATCAGGCCTATGCATCCTACACTGGTGCTGAGCGAGAGGAGAAATTAAAGCACAGGGTAGCTCTCCTGCGTGGTCAGCAACAGTATTTTTTTCGTGCTCAAAAGGTCCAGGAAAAGGCTACAATAGCCAGCTATGAGGTCGCCCAACTCATCGCAAGACATGGCAAGCCTTTTTCAGATGGAGACCTCATAAAACACTGCCTCGTTAAAGTCACCGAAATAATGTGCCCGGAAAAAGTGCAGGACTTCAACAACGTCAGCATGTCCAGAGATACGGTTGTGCAACGCATTGAAGACTCGTCAGCCAACATTAAACTGCAACTGTCTGATAAAGCTGTGCTTTTGATTTTTACACCATCGCATGCGATGAGAGCACCGATGCCACAGACGCCGCACAGCTGCTATTTTTTTGCGGGGAGTGGACGAGAGCACGAGCGCTTTAGGTGAGTAAAAACATATATTCCACAGTACCCGTGTGTTAATGTGCAGGTACACATGCTTCAAATATCAATAATGCGCATCAATTCTGTCACTACCGTGCTTTTGCGCACAACTTTCTTATATGCGCTTTTCTTGTTAACACACAGAGTACACACCGCTGTGCACAGCGCACGCACATGTAGTCAGCTGATCTCATCTGATGCAGATTTGCTCCTTGATCAAGTGACATTTGTCCGGATTTTTGGCACGAGTGGCATACGATCAGCACCGCAGCTGGATGGCCCGATTTACATACCCAGCGCAGCTGATACTCACCAGAATAATTTACTAAAATATATGCACTCCTGTTATTAAGTCCAGTTCAGTCTGTTAATGTTGATAACGGTTTCAAACGAACGTTAATAGGTGTGTTGCTAAGCCTAATAACTTAAATAACAAACTTGAAATGTACCCGTCCCATTTTCCCCTTTGTTGTTTTTTCTCTGTGCTGTAAATCTTCTGTCTAAGAAGAAATCTGAGGCTGCTGTTCTGAGAATGAGCTACCAAAGCTTTTTCTGAATAAATCAATAAAGATCCATTTATGGAAAGCTGTGATGAAGGCAGTTTCGTCTTTAATTATATTCAACAATATAACATATTCGACCACTTTTAAGTGATTTTTCTAACTTTAATACACTAAAGTTAAGGTTATATACCTAATTTCTAGTAAGTGGCCCAGCCCCTCCTATATTTTTATGTATGTGGCCCTCAGTGAAAAAAGTTTGGACACCCCTGTTGTAAAACAACACCGATTTTATAGAAGTCTGTGGAAGGATAGCCCTGCCCTGTCTATCGCCCTAGTAAACAGTTTCAAGATTAGTTTATGGACTGAATCGGTTTAGATTCATGTTGAATATACAACATCACTTCACCCTATAAGTTATAGCCCTCACTCGTGCCTAGGAACACGATAACATTTAATGTTTCACCATGTGATAAGTTGCTAGCATCTGAGCACTCAGCATCCCTCAATTTTTCAGTTAAATGCACACTTCAGTCGTCATGTCCAGTTTTAAAACAGCAAGATAACAAGAAACTGCTGAATGTTCCCCTGGCAACCACACAAAGTTCTTGTGACCTACGGCGACTGCTAAATGACGAAATTCTAAGTGCAATTTGCTAGGGGGTTGGTGTTGGGGAAATACACTTTTTTTTCTTAGTAGGGGTCACCTACTGGCCTCTAGGTCTGTGTGGCTGGGGATTTATTGGTACCAAGCAAACTGCTGTGTTTATGGCTTCATAACAGGGCTTTGCTAACCAATAGGTGACGGCACAGTGGCTCCATTTTTCTTTTATAGTCTTATACTTTTATGTTTTTCTCTTACCCATTTTCTTTTATTTCTATAGATACAAGTGAGTCCAGGTAAGCTGGTTACAAGCAAAAATCTGTTAAAGCCACTGAGTCAGCATAAAATAATAGATTTTTTGTATTTTACAGGAAATCCTCCAAATAGTATTTACCAATAAACATGAAAATATGACAAAAAACAATTGGTGAAATAGAAATAAACACAAAAAAGGGCAAATAAACCATAAAATAATGCACATTATCATTTTATTAATGTGTGTGTGTTTCCACTGGAGGAGCAAAGGTTGGCTTACCACATATAAGTCCCTCCATATTGTAGCCCACTCCCGCAGTGTCGTGGTAACCTCTTGAACCAAGGGCAGCTCAGTGGGAATGACTGTCTCCTTTTGCCTGCAGTGACAAAGAATTATTTTATTTTATTTATTTTTTTGTTTTACAGTGATTGTGTCCCGTCTGCCCTTTCCTCTCCACATTAAGGCCAGGATTATACTCCCTTACACACAAAGAGAGCTGCAGATAGCATGGACAAGTAGGTATTCTTGTTATATTACTCCATTCTGCTCGGAGTTCTCTTGGAAGTTCTCTCTCTCAGTTAGCTGTATTGTAGCAGCTGTAACAGGTGGATAAATCCACACAGTCACGTCATCACTTGGACCCAAGTAGACCATTAAATAGTCAAGGACGCACAAAGTATAACATAGGTATAAGATTCATAAACGGACAAGTTGTGTGAGAAGAAGAGAGATTTCAGCGTCGAGCGTAATCATCACATATATGTTCCTTATACTATATCAGTAAAATCCAACTATTAAAAAATATCAGTGCCTAAAGATTCTCAATTTAATTCAAAGATTCTGAAGTTTGGGTTTCATCTTTGTGTTGTGCTGGTGAAATCAAAGAAGACAGACCAAAACAAAAACAGCGCCGCAAGTTGTGCCAAAGCGAACACACATGTCACATCACATCAAGCGCAGACCTTTCCACTGAAACAACCTCCGAGGGTGTCTACAAACAACTTGCACTTTATCTAGTCCCTAATTTTCTCAGCAGATCTATCAACTAAAAAACTTGTTATATACTTGCTTCCTGTTTGATCTCTGGTGCCATCTTTAACACTGTTTGTTGCTCCTGATAAATATAATATAATAAAGAAGCATTCAGAAATTTGACTTAGCAGTACTGACCCGCTGCCCTCGACCGTGGCCTCTTTCAGGTGTATGTAGCAAGCGGGAAATATGCCCTGGAAGAGAAAGAGATCGAAAAGAGACGTAAGTGTAAAAGCCGAAAGAGCATTTGAAGAACTGAAAAACTGAAGTTGTAAAGTTCAAATGTGTAAGTAGCAAATTTAAGTGTTTAAAATGTAGTTTTTTGCTCACCTTTTTGGATTTTCTCCTCAGCCTATAGCCTCTGTACCAGTCTAATAAGGAGAACGGTTACAAACCATGTTACACAAGGAGAAAAAAACCCTCCTAAAACAAATCACAGTTTGCTCCACTAAACATTCTTTTGTTTAAATAAAGGATGACACTAAAGAAGGAAATAACAGTTCTTCCACGATGCAAAACATCAGACCAACTCATGGGTCTGGGATTACTATCGCCTGCCTTTACAGCAACTAAATATCATTATCACACAATTGATTCTTAGAAATGTACAAAAACTTGACAGAAAAGCCGATGTCCAATGTTGTCGTGTCAGCTCCGATTAAACGTGGCATCAGTAAGCCTGTTCTCACCTTCATATGTCTCAAGTATGTGCACTGTGTCTCCGATCTGCAGTGACAGCTCCTCCTCTCCCCGGGCATCGTAGTTATAGATTGCTGGAGAAGGACGAGAGAAGACAATATAAGAGGAGGAGATATTACAGCAGGAGGAAAAAGGCAATAAAGTGTTTGGCTCCCTTGTGGCGCTAATTGTGTGCCACTGCAATGTGTAGTAGAGGCATCACACATATACTGGATGTCCACCCACACAGTCTAACACAGTGATGCTTGGGCCTGGCACCTTCAACGCTGTAATATCAACACATTTTTTTCCCACCTACTGAAAACAAACCAATAAATATGGATAATGCCAAAACAAAAATGATGACAGTGACTTTATGGTGTTCCTGATATATATATATTTTTTAAACTGCTCTCAAACAACAAGAAGATGATTTATATGTTAAGAAAAATATACAGTGCTCTCAGAATTGTCTGAAAAATGACAAACATAACCTGTCAAATCATATGAATTTATAACAGAAAAAGTTGTGTTGGGTTCTACCGGTTATTATTCAGTTATGTGTAATGATTAATAAAGTAACCACCAAAGTTTGAAATGATTTGTATGATGCAACTTTAAAGAAAAAGAATGTTAAAAGACCAAGAGAACGAATGTGGACATTTTAACACGCAGATCAAAAAGCAAATCACAGATCCTTTGAAATTTCCAACAAATCTATTGAAGTCTCCAATGCTTCCAAGAAAACAGAAAACATATGTTGTAGGGCAACAAAATAACATCAGCTTGGCAAAAGTAAATCTTCCTATCTAATGTCTATTTTATACCCAATTAGGACATTAAAGGACTCGTTTCTTGAAGTCAACCAATAGAGCGCAGGCTATTAACTCTAAAGCCACTGAATCCAGTGCCAACACACACACACACACACACACACACACACACACACACACACACACACACAGTCAGAGCTCCATCAACATGTCAAGGTCAAATTATAAAGACAATAAAATCCTGACTGTTGACACTTGTTCTCTCATTCAGTGAGCAGTAAACAATATGTCACTGTCAAACAGCCAAGCCCAGCACCTGTCTGTCTAAGAGTGCACAATTGCCCCCCACCCCCCCACACACAGACACACACACACTGCATTAAAAATTAAACTGACAGGGGCTGTGGAGACACATGTTTGTGTGCATCTATAGGCACGTGTGCATGTCCTGCTGAGAGCAGGCACACCGAGGTGCTTCAACAAAGGTTTCCAGAGGTGAGTGACTGCTTAATTAAAATAGACCCTCACTGCAGGCACTGGAGCCTTCCCAGCATGCCGATGGTGAAGCAAGTGAATCAACCATTTCCTTTCTCAATTACCTGCCATCTGAAGAGTTCACTGTACTTCATTAAACTATCACACAGCATTTTAGCTCTTTTTATGTTGAAAAACAGTCAGTTAGCAATTTAAATACTTCTGGAAAGTCCAGGTCATTTTCAGATAATTTGCAATTAATGATAACTGTGATATTATTGGGATTTTTTATTCTGTATAAGGTAAAAGCATTAAAGAACACAATTAGTGATTTATGCCAGATCATAGTTACAAAGCAGCTTTGATTATGCAAAGTTCAAATTAGCAGTATGTGTGTCAGCTAGAATATAAGTCGGAACATTTTATAACAATCCCCTTGGTCCTGTCCTATTCTGTCACATGTTTTCCCTACCTGCTGGATCTATGACACCTTTCAAAGCTGGATCTCCACCTGCTTTGGAAGGCACTCTAACCCCACTGTCTTGGACCGAAGCTGGCTGGAGATGCGTATCCGCTTTATTGCCACTCAAACCAGCTTCTCACTTAATTGTCAGGATGTGATATTCGTTACTGAGGCTGGTGATTATATTGTTCAGCTATTCATTTGTCACAAAGCACATGGCAAATAAAATATCTGCAGAGAAGCAACGAATACTCTAAACGTGTGAAAAGCACTGAGGTAATGTGGCAGAGAAAATGACAAATTCAGACGTTCAGCATGTGCACGCAGCCTTAATCGTTACAGTGCATGCAGTAAAGAACCTCACTGCATCTAGAGGGCATAAAAACGCATGTGTACCCATTTGATTCAGGCCTGTGTGTATTTGCATGTACGCGTGCATATCCACAGTGCATTTTGCGCATCCCAGAACAATCCAACGAGTCCACTGAATCTACCAGAACATGACCCATGGGCTGACAATGGAGCAACAAAGGCCCTAGGAAATGAATTCAATGGTACCACACTGAGATACAAAAGGCACCAAGAGGCCTAGAAAGCAACAAAACATCAAAAAGGGAGGTGGGATTAATCTGTGTCGAGGCATCACAGAGTAGCCCAGTCACTCCGCATGCACTGCGCGCTCAATTAAACTATCATTAAGAGTAGCTGGAAACGTCTGTAAAGCCATCAACTGCATATGTATGTTTGTTTAAAACTAGGCGAGAGGGCCAGCTGATTCAGCACGAGCAGCAGGTGATCCGAGGGAGAAACAAGACACGAACCGCTCCAATAAAAAGATAAAGCATGACATTTTATCAGTAAATGAGAACTCTATAATCAGTGCCAATGAGACAAGTTTAATAGAGTTTAGAGAGTTGGCAAAATCGTCACTGGGCAAGAGGTACAATTGTAAAATGAACACAAACAACACCCTGGGAAGATGCTGACTGAGTGACGACCATCAAACTCTGACATGAGAGAAGATGGTGCAATTGAGCAGAGAAACTAAAATGCTTCTTGTCACGTGAGGATTGGGGGGGGGGGGGGGGGCTAAATGACAGCTCTGATTACTCATAAACCTGTATTTGCATACTCGAGTAATCTGATGTCAATTAGGAAGCAGTGAGGAAGAGAAAATCCATCAGAGGAAGAAGACGAAGAGGATGGGGAAGTGGACCGTATTCTCCCTAGAGTGTGGCATGCAAATGATTTTCTGGGAACGGGATAAACAGTAGCATCATTTGGACGGGGCTCATTACCATACATAACGTTGTGCATAAGGCTGTGCAAACTCGGAGAACGTTATCATCATAGGAAACAAGTGAGGAATCAGATTACAGAACTCTCCACTTAGCCAGCAGTCTACGCCCTCTACACAATTATAAGCAGCATCGTCTAAAATTTGGACTGATTGTAATTCTACACTTTGGACTCACTAATAACTGGCACTAATCCACGTGAAGCACAACATACCATTACACTCAAACGATAACACAGTATGCTGAGGAAGGAGGGGTTTGAAAGGAGAGGGGAAAGGAAGTGCACGGAAAAGTGGGAAGAGACTGAGCCTCTTGATGTTTTGAGTAAAATCCCCATGGGCTGTAAGCCCACAGAGAGAGACAGCCAGGAAGTCCCAGACAACAGAGAAAGACAAGTGTGGAGCATAAGGCAGCTCTCAGCACCGGAAGGGCTTGGATTATACAGCACTGGAGTCAATGTGCAACTTCAGAATAAAAAGGCACCCAGGAACTTATCCAATTTTTGTAACATAATTAGGGTTAAACTGCCATTAGTTTGTGTAAAGTAAAAGAAAATGAAAACTACAATAGTAGTTTTTCATACTTAAACACAACCAAACAGGAAACAGTAAGTGCAAAAGGAAATAAATCACAGCCTTCAGGTTCCATTGTAGTAAGTTTCAGCTTCATAACATCCAGATTCGATAAACCAAATACTAAACAACTAGCAGACTTTAGTTATCATGTTACTCTCTCTCAACAATCAACTGTTAACTTCAAGGCAAGTCCCTTCCTGTGCCTTTTTGAGCATGAGAAGCCAAATAATTAGCAAAGAATGTGAAGCAAATCGTTCCAGCGAGTCGTTTTGAGTGGCAACAATGACAAACTAGGCAGGGCTCCATACTTCATTGTTTGAAACCCACTGGAACCTACTAGTGGTTGTACTTCCTTACTTTGAAAGTTTGTGTTCTCTGACAAAAGAATGTGACCTCTGTCATGTTCAAAGTGGACCTATTATTGACATTTCTAGCTCTGTATTTTTTTATTTTTGAACTTTGCTTGAGTAGCTTTACGCAATTGACAGTTAAAATAATAAGTTCATGATTGATTTCATACTGGGCCAGGGCACAGCGCCACAGTTCATCTACTGTCTGAAAGAGGACACTGTAGCTCTCTTTATGGCGCCACACCTTTAAGTCATCTTCCTTTTGACTGTGTACCTCTCACTAACAGAAGGTGTTAGTGCTGCTACTGTCCAGTGACAGGGATAACAGTGGCACCTTTGCATTCACACATACATCAACAATTTAGAAACAGCAAAAACCTAACGTGTTCATCTCTCGAATGCGGGAAGCTGCCAGAACACCTGGAGAAACCTAACCCAGGCCCAGAATGGCAGGCACAAATCTCTTTACGTTTACAGCGATCACCCCAGCACCAGTGATAACATCTATCTATTAAAAAGACTTTCTATAAATACATTCAATACAAATAAAAAATGTGGACTGTGAGAAAACAATAATATACACTGAAATTGAGCATGACAATCGGGATGAATAAAGAGCACTTTAATAAGCACACAGTGGGCTAAGAATAACCTTTTCCAGGCAGCAGGACTGAATAGAGGATGATTATTATACTCCTGCCGCACTACAGGTCTCCAAGGCAAGACAGAGGAGTCAGCAGAGAGGGGTTTTACATGCATGCAAACACACGCAGTCTCTGAAGGATATATATATATGACCATTCCAGACTAACTGAAGTGGTCTGAATGTAAAATGACACAGCTCTTACTAGCTAAAAGCATCAGACTACATTATACATCTGACCTTATAAAGCTGATGCAACTCAAGTTTCTGTGAAGCATCACCTCAGTGCACACAATGAGACATACCAGACCTCAAATAATAATATTCAGCATCAAACGCAGCCAAATTTAAAAAGAAAATAGTCGTTCATTTGCATAAACATCAACATGTCTTATTGGTGGTGTAATAGTAATAGTTTAAAGCAAGATTTCAAATACTAGAAACTAGAAACTGGTTCAGTGTCCAACATCTTGCATACAAATTGTTTCTGTGAACACATCTTCAGAACACGGGGTGTCCTGGAGGACATGGCAGGAGCCGAAAACAAGCATGCCTTCAGATCAAGCTTGTGTAGTCATTAGTATGGGCGAGTATGATCCGAGCGAGGTGCTGTTGCAGGTGTTTGCTGTGTTTTCCCGACGAGCCCAGTTGGTGGTGAGATGCAGTCGGCTGGAGCGAGCACTGCTGCAGCAGAGATCACAGGTATTCTTCGGGGACCTGCCATGTGCTATTAAGGTAACGGGGAGAGCACCAGTCTGGGGGAAGGGGCCGAGGACCAGGCCTTTGTACTCCATTTCTGGAACACCTGTGGACTTCTGCGGCAGCTCCTCTGTCTGATTTCACCAAGGCTGACAATAATACACACTAAAGGAAGCGGTTGTTCTAAGTAGTGACTTAGAGCATACAAATGAGTCTCAATCTAGTACCAAATGTGCAAATAACTCTAAATAACAAAAGTAAAAATGGCTCAAAGGCGGTTTTCGTGTGAACAGAATAGCATTTAAGTTTTCATTACATTTTAGCCAGAAGAATTTATTATTTATACGCTCGAGCATTTCCATTTCCATCTTCACAGCACGTTGCCTTGACTGTTTTGTTTTTTGAAACCTGCTTCATTTACATCTGTTTACTAGTTTCCCAATCTTTGACTTTTCTTGGCAAGTTACTGCCACTTTTAAAATTAGAGAAAAATGAAAAGTCAGTGGGAGGAATTTGAACCGTGTTTACATGTACATACTTGTATACACATGGTGCAAAAACAAAGCCTCCTTCTAGCATTCCTAAATTCACTTCAAGAATAACACAAAAATTCTGAATGTATTTATCTCTCATAAATGTCTACGCTCAATATCTTCAGTTCATGGGTGTATGAGTGTTTTGTCCACAACTTGTAAAAACAGTAGGAAAGGGGTTGCTCTGGCAAACTGAAGATTAAAGTGCTAACTGTAAACTTCAAGGCCCCCCCATTTCAGATCTAGCCTTCAGCCTTTGTTGCCTGGACTTACCAATCTATTCCTTCCTCTAATTTCCTCCCTATTGAGTGCATTAAAGGGAATCAAAAAAGGCCAAAAGCAAACATATATGCGACAAAATACACTGATGTTATGAAATAACAGGAAATCAAAAAGTTATTTTTAAAAAATCTGCTTCGTCTGACCGCCTTTCCAATACACAAAGATATCTATCTTGAGTAGTATAATAATAGTGAACAAACAAAAAAAACCAAAACAAAACAGGAAGTCCTAATTTGAGAGGCCACTTCTATTGGTCAACATCCTTCACTCAAATTTAGTCTCAACCAAGTCTGTGTATAAATAAATGCACATTAAGTCAAAAGGGGAATATTAACAGTATAGTCATAATGCTGAGAGCGCTCATGTATATGTTGTTTCTTTATACAAGTGTCACCTTTGCAGTAATTTAAAGCCATGCTAGTTTCTCTCCACAGCTGTTATGCTGTGCGTGAGGAAGAAGGGCTCAATCTATTGTGCACATGCAGTACAGCAGCAGAGAAACATTTCTGAGTCTGGTAGAAGTGCAGCTAGTTTGAAACTGGCAACCCTCTGGAAACCTTGTGCAGATATGACTTATAACAAATAACTAAAGCCTTATCATATAAGGGAGTCTAATAATATTTCAAGCACTAGACAATTAGAGGAATTTTCATTGAAGTGAAATAGAAACCTTTAAGTATGCTATTAAAATATACTGTAATATAGTGGGATTTGGCTGAGGTAGTGAAATGCATTCGGTCTCTCAGTGGCATACACTGAGAAAGAAGACAATCAACTATACAGCATTTTATAACAATCAAATGACAGAGAGAGAAGCTTTGTCAGTGACATACAAAGCAGGGAAAACAGGATAATTAATTTCAAGTCCCTCACTAATAGGGTTTAATAAGAGGTTTAGGCATTTAGACAGAAGCCTGATGATTCTAATTTAGGGGCAAATTCAGACAGTGATCTTAGGATTGTGAAATACCAACAAAATCACCCTGTTTTCTTTGAGCCCAATTATATACAGCAGTCATTAGGCTTCATCAGCAGTTCGAAACATAAGATAACACTGTTGTAACTAACCTGAAATGAATACAACAGCAGTTAAGCTGGGAAACAGGAAAGGCCCGGGTCTTTCTCTCCGTGCTAGAGCCACATTTTTACTCCCTCTGGAAATCAACAGGAAATGCCACTTGAGATATTACTGTATCACAATAGATAGGGCCCTTCCAGTAGGCAAGAAGGAAATACTGATGCTGTTTCTGACTACAGGAAGATTAACAATGCCGTGTTAAAAAGGGAGTAGCAGGAGAAACAGAACACGGTAAAAAATTGCGACGATGTACAACTGGGGAAGTGGACGGGTGTGTGGCATGAAGAGTGAAGTAAGGTGAAGGGAAGAACAATCTGAGAAAAGCACTTGTGCCAGTTTTGGATGCCAAGAGCTATAATACCTTTTGGCAGCGCTTACAACCATGTGCCCAGCTCCAACATAGGCCTTGGGGTGCAATCTAACGCAGGCTGATAACTCAGCATCCACTGCCTCTGTAGAGCCAAGTTATTCCTTTAATTGAAAATCATCTTCCCAATACAACAGGGAAAGAGCACAGCACAGCTCATTACAGGGCGCTGAGTAAAGCCTTGCACAGGGCTTCTCAACAGAGTGGTCTTTGCAACACCTCTGCAAAGCAAACCCTCCTGCCCTTTGCACATATGCCTCAGGAGCCTTTAAACGAATAATCAATGGTAGCACTTACAGGTTGTTTTTACAGCTTATCAAGGACAGTAACATCAAAAATCACTTGTTAAACAACTGTAAGAGATCACAGGATAGCAGTTATTCCATCCACTTAGCCACACTAAAGCAAAGACAGATGAAGTAAACTGGCACAATCCACAAAGTTGTTTTGTTTTTTGCACAACAAGCTATAGCTAATTGTTTCCTGCCCTGTGTTACATCTCTTGTGAAATGTATCCTGATGATGTATAATTACCTTCAAAGATTTGGAAAACGCTCTAACTGAATCATCAAGTTTATTTTCAAACCTCTTTGGCAGCAAAAAATGTGACTTCACCTCACTGACAAGCAAATGAAACAGTGCGTCACCAGATACTAGCCACTGCATCTGGGCCCGCAAACAGAGCACAAATATGCGTGACACGCAACAGGAAATGCCTACAACCTGTTCTTCACACTGTTATTTATAATCACCGGCATGAGGCTGTGCTCTGCTAAAACAGAAGTCAGAGCTCACATAAAATCAATACAATGGGATTTCCAATAGATAATCAGAAAATCAGAACACACTAAACAACTGCTATTAACTCCTAACATCAAAACATCAACTACTCGTACAAAAAGCATTCCTGCAGAGGAGGAATATTCAAGAGGTGACTGGTGAATGAGCAGAAACTGCAGTCCTACATTCAGCTGTAGAAAGTAGAAATGCTGTACTTTAGTTCATGCGCGCTTCCGAAAATTCTATCTGCCAAATTGCTGGAAAAGATGAGCGCAATTAACTTCCAGCATAATCCACAGAACCACCAGCTCCACCCAAGGATCGGGTTTAGTCACCCAGCAGACCACTCTGCTCTGTGGTTGCAATACTTTCTAAATGAGCAGACACAGTGTACAAGTTTATTATTATTATTATTAAACAACCAGTGCTGAACAAAGTAAACCTACTTTCCAAATTCGAAAGTGTTGACTAAAATGCTCCAGATTATTTGTAAAGCTATTTGATGTACTGTATATGTGGATACGCTATAACAGGACGTCTAAAGCTTTGTTTTAAAAAAGATCATCATTAATTATGAAATTATGAACAGCTATGCTACTACGTTATTTAAATTATAAAAAGGGAGCAATTGAAGCAAAATCCGAACACAAATTCTTGTACTATGCATTGCGTATTTAAAATAGTTTGTTCTGTTGCCACATTTTCAAAACCCTGTTTTATCCACTTTCACTATCTCACTAGTTACATGGATGTTCAAAGGTGATGGCTTCACAAATGACTAAGCATGGTTGGTTTCATGAGTAGGTGAGGTATTTATAACATCACTCCAAAAAGCTTGCAGAAGCGTGGCTGTTATTTTTTTGGTCCACACACTGTATAAAGTAGAGATAAAATACAACATTTTGAGTGTTCACACATTTTACAATTACTCAGTGTGATGGATTTGACACTCGAGTTGTCGTTTTTGTCACTAAAACTTAACACTTAAAATCCTGTTGTCCTTCTGTGTGACTGACGACAGGTTCTGATTGCGCTTAGAATAAGAAGAATCACATCAATTATAGTGTATTTCTGTATTTCTGAAAAAGTCAGTAGCCTGAATATCCGAGTTCCCAGCCAGAGGTTTTCTGTGGAACACTACCTCCAGTTGGATTTCCCAATCAGATAGTTGAAGCTGCCCAAAGTATCCCAAGTTGACTGAACGTAAAGAGCAGTAAAACTGCAAAAACTTTTACTCTGTCCTGCCGCTGTTGTACATTTGTGAGTCGTAAAATAAGCCGCTGAGAAAGCGCTGACCAAGCTATGTATTAAAGTGCTGCAGCAGTGTTTTTAAGCACCAAAAAAGAAGCACTGCTCTGTTCTGCTAGGGATACCTGAATGGCTCTACCTTGCTAAGAACCATTCTCCAAATTTACTTCCAGAACATTCCAACTCGCAGGTGATGCCACTCCCAGGTGTCTGGAACGTGGCGTTAGCTCCAGAAGAAAAACTTCTCCAGATCCACCTTGGTTGCTTCCACCCCCCCGCTGCCTCGTCAGCCAGACAGGAGGAGCATCTGCAGCTATAGTGAAGCACTCGGCCTATTCAACACTGAAACCTTTTCACAATTAGCAAGAGGCAGAGAAGAAACGCTAGCCCCACTAGTGAGAGCAGCAGTGGCTCCTATTATCCTTACAGCATGAACAATGCGCTACTTGTATAATCCAGCTCCGAAAAACAAGACTCTGCAAAAGGGTTATTAACGGAAATGTTATCAATGAGAGTTTCGATGATAGCTCAGACAGTGTGGGGGGCATTACATAACAGCAGCTTTTTGGATGGCTGCTGAGGAAATAAACTGGTTGGTTGTTCTTTGCTACAAAATGGCACTATTAAGCTTTCATAAAGAAAATGAAAAGAAGCCCAATGACGCACTTTCTTTGGTCAGATGAGATAAAGATAGAATTTTTCTGATCAGATGGAGTTGGTTTGAACCTAGCGTGGGCTGCCACAGCCGATGAATGGTCCTAACAAAGCACAGAGGTAGAAATGTGATGATACTGGGCTGGCTGAGTGCAAAAGGTAAGAGCACTATGGATGTTGGATAAATATACTAGCTGACATAATAATGCCCAGTCTCCGGGAGCCTGACAGAAGAGGAATATTCCAGCAAAGCACAGTCCTAAAACCAGACAACTCCCTTAGTTCAGTAAAGGACAGCTGAAGAAAAAAAAAAAAAAACTGTCTTTGAAGAATGACAGAACTCCTCTCTAACTTGTATAACACTGGTATCCACCATGCAGCAGAGGTGGATGCAGTCTATCATCAAAAAATAAAGGTAAACATATAAAAAATAGACAATATAAAAGATCTGAAACTCTGTGATGAAAGGTTTATTCGGTTTTGCTGCACGTGGCTCAACACGCTCGCACGTCAAAAGCTGGCTGAAAAGTGGCCATGAACAAGAACAGGGAGACGTAGGAATAAAGAAAGATAAAACCACACGAAAAGTACAGACAGTGGCTGCGCTGGATACTTTCATTGTTTTTAACTCTCATCTGACTTCAGCACTTTGTGTGTTAAACTTTGTTCATCTTCAAAGTGCTGCAGTTGGCTGAGGAACCAAGCAAGAGAAGCCCATTGACCCGTTTCTTGCTCCAGTCTGCAAAGCTCTGTATAGACTCTGGACCAACTCGTAACCACGTTCAACTCATAAGACAGCATGAAAAGCTCGGTGCACAATAGACTGCTGCAACTGGTGTTTCCCAAAGTAGACGATGCACGACGATGTCTGTGCAATCAATGTAGTTCTTATCAATTATTGCCAAATCCGTTTTACATCACCATTCATTAAAGTTATTGCCTATCATGTTAAACGAGGTGGTCTTTGTTTTGAGTAAAATCACCTCCCTACACTAATAATCACAGTGGGAATATGTAATAAAACCACAACTATTAGAAAACCATTACAAATAAGGCAGTAAACCTCACTAAGGCTCACCATTAATGTTTTTTGTCACTTTGGTTACGAGCTACTAACATCTGCGTCTAAGGTTTTACTTCAAATACACTCAGCCGCATTTAAAATCTAGCAATTTTATTAGATTAGCGTTTCTTTCAAGCAAACTCGAGAATAAGCAGCACAATTGTTTTGTGAAAACGAGGTTTAATGTCTGGGAATAAAAAGTAGAGGAAAGAACTGGAAGTAAATGCAAGACTGTCAGCTCAGTTTGTGTTGAGTATTCTTAACATCTGACCACTCTAGCCCAGGCTTTATCCTGCCAGAATGTAGAGCTCGCAGTTGAGCCGAGGATGTGCCAGCCTACCAGTGGGTGAGCTGACACTCAATGACCTGTCTGTTTCAGAGGGTCAAGCATGGGCTAAAAGGATCAGCTCCCTGAGAGAACTCACTTGCCTGCATCTCAAAAGACAGTGTTTATCTTAAGCTTCTAAGTTAACCACATACAACATACAAGCTGTTCAAGTCTCATAAGCTAAAGCACATTCTCCACTTAACATATTTATCTTACCTAAATAACTTCCTCAGAGTGAAGTCTTCGAGTGATTACAGTGTATTGGCTTTGAGACTTGTAATCCCAGACGCTGGGATTCATTCATGGTGAAAATCACAATGCTCAGCATCTCCGATGCTATCGTGGTTATAAAAAATGTTAGCATTAATGTCAGCTGCAGTTCATATTAATGTTGCATTTGTCACCTTTAAAACGTCCCGCGGGTGGTTTTGCAGGCTTCTAATGGAGGTGTCAGGCATTGATTGTGGTTGCAAACGGGCTGGGGTTTGCAGCAAAAGAGCCTTTCTGTATGGCTGGCATTTGATGAAATGGTCTTTTGTGTGTGTGCATGTGTGCACCCGTGTGTGCGTGTGTCTGGCTAAATACTTGATAAAGCCAGAACCTCGCAGCTCAGATGCTGGCGGGCCCTGGAGGCAGTTTGAGATTTCAGTGAGTGGCAGCTCTACTCTGTGATCAACCTTTAGGGAGTTAGATGAAGTTGTCTCACTGCTGTACCTGACAACTCTGTCTCCTTTTGTTTAAAAAATGAAACAAGACGAATGAATCAAAGTGTCATTTGGCCATCGCATCATTCACCTGAATTTCACAATTTAAAGTCCTTCTCCTGGCACTGATTAAACCCCTAAAGAGCTCTCGCTCTTTATCAAAATTACATATTTACAACACAATAAAATCAAATGCTCAAATGTGGATGTCAGCTAAAATAGTACACGTGCTCTATCATACTGCGTTATTACAATTTTTACTCTAAGGTTGTGCTTTACACAATAACAGAGCTCTAACACCCAGAGTAAAGTGAGCTGTCGACCATCTTTGCGGTAGAACGAAGTGATGTGAAATTGATTGTACTGCATTTGCATCCATTTCTGTAAGTATTTGATTAACCAAATGAAGCACTTTGAGGATACAGCTAGACAGACGTATATGTAAGCAGTTCGTATATCCTGAGTCAATGATCAAAAAAGCAGCATAAGAAAGACGGCAATGGTTTTCAGTATTTTAACACTGTTTCACTTTATAAAAAAGATGCTCATTGTATGTTAAGGCTTCTGTCTTGTCCACAGCACAGGCTAAGCTAAAAGTCTAACCCAGTAGCCCACAGACTGGTTGCTCAGCATGTTTTTGCGATGCCACCTGATGACAGTCCCCAGCTAACATGTCCACAATGTTCTGAAAAGCTCCATGTAGGCTCTGAATAGGACCTAGAGTATGCAAAGCCATGCCGGTCCACCTATATGCTAATTATTCTTGATCTTGTTAATGTCAGCCACTCTTGCTGATGGATTATTAAATGTGAATAATCATTAAACAAAGATTCTGTGTAAGACAAGAGTAATAAATAAGGAACACATTTAAAAATAGCACTGAAATAAGTATACATATGTATATTATATATCATATATACTCCAAATACTTCATTTCTGAAAATATTTAAAGTTAATTTAAGTTCGTCAAGAAAAAAAATAAAGGTTTCAATATGTAAAATAAAACGTGAATAATAGGATTGAATGAAAATCAATGAAAAACTGATTAGTCTTAAGAAAATGCCATTTTAAATATTAATATCTATTAAGAAACTCAAACTAAATAGTGGTATTAAAATGACCTGCCAAAGCATTTACAGTCAAAATATTTCCCATTAGCTGGTTACTAAATATCCTTGTGGAAATCCCTGACAATCCTTTGAATTGATTTCTTATACAGTTAATAACTGAGGCAAATAAATGCTTTATACATTATGTTCTATATTAATTTTAGCCAAGTGAATTTAAATGATGTAATAACAAATGTCCACATCAGTAACCTTTGTTTCAAACAGATGTGTTACACACCATTAACCATCTGTCAAGCTAGCCAAAGCAGCACAGCAGGACTCCTTTCAGACAATGCACATGCTGCTTGGCGTGTCCACAATCAATCCTAAGTGTGGTGGAGAACCTGTTTATGTAACCAAGCCGAAGGATGAATCCAGACATGTTCAGCAGCGAGCGTTTGCACGTCTTCGCTGCCTCTGAACGGTTGCCATAAAGTCAAGGCAGAGTGAAACCATAAACCATTTTCAGACATCGAATACTTCACTATTCTGGCTTAATCGGTATGTTAAAGCTTAGGCATAGGTCACTTCTCCTTTAATGATCCTTGTGGCTTTAATTGGGTCATAACCACGAAATACACGGAACAAGTAATCACGCAAAAACATGAACCATGGAAATTTGTTACATGCAATGCATGCCGTCAGAGTTTTACTACCACAGTCACTATATTATGATAGTGACTTAGACAAAAAGAGAGGTTACATCCTATATGCAATTATAGGAAACCATCTATAAACAATGAGATTTAGTAAACTGTAGCTTAAAGAAGAAAACTAGCCTAAAATCTAAAGTTTATCCATTTTCTTAACAGATTATCCATCCTAGGGCTGCGGGAGCATTTCCCAGCTGTTATGGGGCAAGAACCAGGAAAAAATCCTGGACAGGTCACCAATCCAGCACAGGGACATAACCACACACTTCTATACCCACACCTACAGCCAACTGACCATCACCAATTAACCCAACAAGACTGTCTTTTGACAAGCTTGTGAGCTGTATTTTGATGCACTGATACATAATGAACTTCAACAAAGAGCATGAAAGTCCTTTTCAGGCTCATTTAGCCAAAATCCACTTTACAGTCATTAATGAAGCATGTGACTTGTCAGAGACTCTGCCTTCATCTTCACCCTAAAGTAGTATTTTATACACATTTAATTTATACTACAACAGTAGGGCAAAAATCAAATCAAATCAATCAATTTCTATAGCACAAAATAATACAACAAAGTTGACCAAAGTCAAAGGAGCTTGCAAAGAAAAGCGTCTGGACTTCTTTAAGTTGCTTGAAGACGTTTCACCTCTCATCCGAGAAGCTTCTTCAGTTCTAAGGTCAAATGGTGGAGAGTCCCAGATATAAACCTAGTGGGAGTTTCCCCCCACAGAGGGACAAAAGGACCCCATGATGACCCTCTAATCGCCTGAGCCAAGGTGTGAAACTGGGCGTGGGTCCCAATCAGCCAGAGTTTCGGGTATGTTCATTGTGAAACCTGGCCCCACCTTATCATGCGAATTCCTGAGGTCAGATGGCCCAGGATGTGAGTGGGCGTTAAGGCGTCTGGGAAGGGATCTCAAAACTGGATTATAGATGGCAGAGAGTTGGTGTCGTAAACCCCCGCCTCTGTTCAAAGATGGTCACTCACAGTGGACATAGATGGCTTCTTTCACTCCTCTTTCAAACCATCTGTCCTCTCTGTCCAAAATGTGAACATTGGCATCCTCGAAAGAGTGTCCTTTATCCTTAAGATGCAGATGGACTGCTGAGTCTTGTCCTGTGGAGGTGGCTCTTCTGTGTTGTGCCATGCGCTTGTGAAGTGGCTGTTTGGTCTCTCCAATGTAGAGGTCTGAGCATTCCTCGCTGCACTGTACAGCATACACCACATTGTTAAGTTTGTGTTTTGGCGTTTTGTCTTTCGGGTGAACCAGTTTCTGTCTGAGCGTGTTGCTGGGTCTGAAACACACTGGGATGTCATGCTTGGAGAAAACTCTCCTGAGTTTCTCTGATACACCGGCTACATAGGGGATGACAATGTTGTTGCGTCTGTCCTTCTTATCCTCCCTCGCTGGTGTCTGGTCTTCTTTTCTGTGCCTCTTTGCTGACTTTAAGAACGCCCATTTAGGATAGCCGCACGTTTTGAGTGCTTCCTTTACATGTGTGTGTTCCTTCTTTTTTCCTTCAGGCTTAGAGGGAACATGTTCTGCCCGGTGGTGTAGGGTCCTAATTACTCCAAGTTTGTGTTCCAAAGGGTGATGGGAGTCAAAGAGGAGGTACTGGTCCGTGTGTGTGGGCTTCCGGTAAACTTCGATGTTGAGTTTGCCGTTCTCTTCAATGTGCACAGCACAGTCCAGGAAAGGCAAACAGTTGTCCTTTGTGTCTTCCCTGGTGAACTTGATGTTTTTATCCACAGCGTTGATGTGCGCAGTGAAGGATTCCACTTCTTGTGTCTTGATTTTGACCCAGGTGTCGTCCACATATCTGTACCAGTGGCTGGGTACTCTCCCTTTGAAAGAGCCTTCCTTTCCACTTCCTCCATGTAAAGGTTGGCTACAATAGGTGACACGGGGGAGCCCATGGCACAGCCATGTTTTTGTCTGTAGAAGCCTTCGTTGTACTTGAAATATGTAGTGGTGAGGCAGAGGTCTAACAGTGTGCAGATCTGATCAGGTGTGAAGTTGGTCCTGTCCTCCAAGGAGCTGTCTTCTTGTAGTCGTTTTCTGACAGTCTCCACGGCCTCCGTGGTGGGTATGCAAGTGAAAAGAGAGACTACATCAAAGGACACCATGGTTTCATCTGGATCCAGGGTAAGTTTCTGGACCTTGTCGGTGAAGTCGGTGGAGTTCTTGATGTGGTGTGGGGTGTTCCCCACGAGAGGCGCGAGGATGGTAGCAAGGTGTTTAGCAATCTTGTAAGTGGCTGAGTTTATGTTACTGACTATGGGTCTGAGTGGGACAGCTTCCTTGTGGATCTTAGGAAGTCCATAGATGCAGGGTATGGCATCCCCTGGGTAAAGGCGGTGATATGTAAGGTGGTCAATAATTTCACAGTTTCACACCTTGGCTCAGGCGATTAGAGGATCATCAGGGGGTCCTTTTGTCCCTCTGTGGGGGGTTACTCCCACTAGGTTTATATCTGGGACTCTCCACCATTTGACCTTAGAACTGAAGAAGCTTCTCGGATGAGAGGTGAAACGTCTTCAAGCAACTTAAAGAAGTCCAGACGCTTTTCTTTGCAAGCTCCTTTGACTACGATGACCTGGATGACTGAGAACCTTCACAGACAAAGTTGACCAAAGTGCTTCACAGTTGGTCAGAGCAATAGCATAAGACAGAATAAAAAAGAAACAGTTAAAAGGAGAGCAGGAAACAATATGACAATTGTTTGAAACCAAAAAAAACATAAGCTAAATGAAAGATGATCAGTGATTATGCTCTTCCAGCAACTTAATGTCTTTTGCACTCTCCGACATGCATGAAAAGTTATTCAAACTCTTTGACACTTAAATGTTAGTTAGACTTAGTTAATCCAGGATTCTAATCACTTGTGGAGACCGTGAGCATGGAGCCTGTCTGAACGACACGTGTAGTTGCTGTATTACCAGTGGAATGCACTAGTGCCTGTGCAGACAAGACACTACGGAAAAAAGGTGATGTAAATGCACAGGGAAGTCTGTGTGAAGCCTCACTGAAACTCTAACACAGGAGTAACTTTTGAGGAAATGTGACCAGGGCACCCATATATGAAAGGAACGCAATTTTCCTAAGTGTTTACATAGATACAAATACAGATAGGCCATTTAAATGTGATGTTCCACAAATGTAACTTTCCTATCACCAATGGCATTCAAAATTTTCAGCAACCATGGGTGTGTTCATACATTTAGCTAAAGGAAGTTTGTTTTTATCTTACTGAAAACGGACATATCTACCAATGTTTATGAAACACTTTCCGATGACTACAGCTCTAAGCTAGACGTCTTTGCGTCCTTGGATAACAAAGTAACATTTGACAAACAGGTATATGTAACAGGCATCGTGATGATTTGTGAGCATCTGTTTTCTCCAGAGGTTCCAGAACAAGTCAATACAGTTTGAACCACACTGGCAAATGGCAATATGACAGGATGCTGATGATTTCTGACTCATCACATTCATACACTCGTTTCATTTTCACCACAGGAACTCCAAGACTTGCAGGAAAGTTCAAACGTGTTAATCAGTACAAATAGAAGTTGAAAAACGTTTTTAATTTGAAAAAATTCAGATGTGTGTAAATCCAAGGTTAACGTTACCCAACCTCACTTTTTCTCCTCCGCTCAACTGGGCCGTCCCAAAGACAGCAACACTTAAAACAAGACGTCGAAGCGCTCTAGCTTTGTCTCGCTGGTGAGCCAAGATGGAATAGCGTGGAACCACTTAGCTATGCACTGATTGAATAGGCCAGCTGTCATTTGTCTTATCCACCATCTCACAGCAAGCCACTGGGGGCTGTACTATTAGAACTGCCTCACCAGGCAGCATGAGCCATAGTTAATATATAATTCCCTTTCAGAATGAACAATAGCAAAGTCGTACTGACCTCCAAAGAGAAACCAAGAGGATGATGGGCAAAGATTTGGCTATGTAACATCATCTAATTAATACTAAGGAAATATAGAGTCAATGAACAATACACCTTCTTTTTTTTGGGGGGGGGGGGGGGGGGTGGGAGGGGTCAAAAAGCTTCGCATACTACAAAAAGCCAAATAACAGAAACCTACTGGGAGAAACGCTTTACCTAAACCAGATATGAATCATCAGTGTGATCTAACTGGCAGCCTCAAGCTTTGCAGACATCCAGGTAGAGTTGGCTCGCAGAAAGAGGAAGATGTTCTGTTTACAGATCTGTAGGGCAGCTCAATAAATGCAGTACAGCTGTATTAAATGGGGAGAAAAACTTCAGCAGGATGAAGTCCCAGGTGGAGGCTGTATTCTGCATTCCGCATGCAGACGAAAACAAATAATCTGAAAGCACGATGCACAAACTCATAAAATTGGAATTAATGGTGTTAGCTTAGTATTCAGTCTCCAGGTGACTGCTCGAGAGAGTTAGTTGCACACTCCTCAGAGTCAGCACAAATAAAAAAAAAACAAAAAAAAAACACTTGTTAGCATACAAC
Source organism: Rhamphochromis sp. 'chilingali' (assembly GCF_963969265.1). Classification (NCBI taxonomy): domain Eukaryota; kingdom Metazoa; phylum Chordata; class Actinopteri; order Cichliformes; family Cichlidae; genus Rhamphochromis; species Rhamphochromis sp. 'chilingali'. The sequence goes on along the minus strand of NC_137950.1, from coordinate 20,871,381 downwards.
CCAACACACACACGCAGACACATTGGTCATGCTGCCAAATGGATAGGTGAGACATAAAGAAGGCATCACACTGCCAAATGAACTTCTACGGTTCAATGTATAGATGGTTTACCACAAAGAACTTTCCTCTTTAGAAAAGGTGAGAACGACGTTTCTTAAATGGAATGTAAATGACTGCAACGGCTAAAAACAGGAGGATTTTTTTATATATATTTCACACCAAATAGCCGCAGCGAGGGCTACGCAAGCAGAGTAAAATATGAGAAGTGAATTTTAAAACATATGGTTGCTATTCATGAAGCAACCCAAACTAGCCTTTAATTGAGGCCATATTTGTCCTACTGCTTGCATGACAATTCGTACACAACGACTGCATCTCTATTTTCTGCCACAAGTGTGTTACTTGTCACTAACCTATTCTAAATAAAAGCAATCTAAGGCTGTCAATCTTCCACGAAACAGTTCAGCTATACCAGTCATACCCCCCACCAGAGCTTAAATTTAGAACTCGGCGGCTTATGTGTCCACTTGTCCTTTTCTGTAAGCGTGCAATCTAACCTGCAGGAATCAGCACTTCCTTTTCCACCAAACCTACAGCTGAGTAATTGCAGTTCACATGCATTTGTTTCTGCTTCGTTTTCTGAACTGCTCTTAAGTTAGATTAAGAGTTAATTTACAAAAAGAGAAGCATCAACACGTGGAAAACATTTCTCAGGAAAGCGCATGCTTTCATACACCATTTGCGCTGAATTCTCAAAAGTGATGTGTGAATCCAGTAAATAGTCCTCCATAGTGTTCCCTGGTTAACTTTCTAGAACCGCAACCCTCTGAAGTCTCTCTTAAGGAACAGAAACATCCACGATGAAACAGAATTAATGAGACAACCCTTGAAATTAGCATCAAAAAGTATTTCCGGTTAATTCATCACAGAAATGGGAGACAGCTAAACAACCTTTCCCTAGGGCCATGTTAAATCATTTTCGAGATGCCACCAGAATAACTAGGCTTCAGAACTCCTCATCCCTTTAATTTATGCTGGGCTGGTTGGCATTTGACAAGGAAAGCACTGTGTACTGAAAATTAGCTCAGGGTCAAATGAGATATAAATGTAAGTGATTGACCTTTCTCCTCTTTTAAGTATGAGCATGGGTCAAAACGTAACTCTACTACTTCTTTTTATTTCACTCCATCATAAAAAAAAAACAACACAAAACAAAACACAAAACTAGTCTAATCAGCTGAGTGACGTCTAGGCAAGTTTGCAGCATTCTGCAAATGCCGCTGAAGCTGAAAACATTGTTTAAAGAAGGAAGTTAATCTAATGCCTCAGGGCAATCGTTATCTTTACAAGAAACAGAAAAAGCTATGTACTCTGCTGCCTGTAGTGAGACAGGGGGAATTCTAGAGGCGTTATTAATACAACCAGGTCCAATCAAAAAGGAGTTTTGCCCCAAATTATGTCCATATACAAGTGGAGAAAAGATTTAAGACTAGAAACACAGTTATACTCTGCAATAGCCTTGAGCCTCTGGTCATTTTTTTTTTTTAGACTTTTCATTTTTAAGTGGTCTTGAGCAACAAGGTTTTTCTTTGGACATTAGCTGCTTTTTAACACACTTTCAGTCCAGTCCTTACATCTGACCATTGTCAGAGGATTTCTTTCTTTCTTTTTTGTCTTTAAACCGCTTAACAGTGACCTGTGAATCATTCAAGCATAAAAAAACCTAATTCAAGGGATGAACCAGTGTTGTGTCTGCACATAACAGACAAAAGAACCAATCTTAAACAGTATCTTTAGGCAATTTGTCAAAAGCAACACATAATTTGCTCCAGTTTTTTTTCGGTTGAATCTATGAACAATGTTGAAGATAATACATTATGACAGGCAGGTATTCCCCAAGAGCTATTAGTCTACGTTGTGTGGAGTGTCCTTAAAACATCTGAGGAAACTGGACGAGGGGAGAATAAGAAAACACTGGTGGTTTTGTCCTTTTCATAGAATCCGTTTGATTATGAAGGCTATCAGATTTTGATCCACTATAGCTTCATTTTTCATTCTTCAATGTCTTGCTAATGCAGGAAAAGCATGCCTGGATAGAAAAAACACAACATGCACACTGGCAGTGATGGATTGGCCTCCCCAAAGCCAGAATGTCAACATTATTGCAGCATGGGGGTCATCTGTATATGTATATGTATATCATCCCTAGTGTTTCCATGGATGCACTATGTTTGCACTATTGTAAAATGTTATATTTTACAATATGTGAAGTTACGACTTCTGCTTAGCAAGATGCGATTTGCACAGCATTACTGAAGCTTCTGACACCTAATTCTTTCATAGAAAAGTTTTTTTTCGTCACTGTTCTTTGTGATAATGACCTGTAGTGTTGGCATTTATTACCATGAGATCAGAGAATTATGGTAGAATTAAGGTAGAATTATGGTAACCGTAGCAGAGATGAGAGCAGAAACTGCTCTGAACACAGGTTGAAGCACAGCTGAAGATGAGGTTGCTCTGCTGCATGCTGAGATGGATGCAATGGAGTCAAAGAATAAAACTTAAAAGGATAAACTCCTTCACTCTGAGGCCACTAACCTTGCCACAGGAAATTGAGCCACACCTCCCTTTTTTATTTCCAGATGGGTCCATTAGTCAACTGAAGGTCAGGTGACGAGAAATCAAAGTTTTGTTTGGCAGGTTAGTACAATGTGAATACTCAAAAGAAAGAAATCACAGGAACTGAAGGCACTCAGTCATAAACATACATTATGGCTTACAAAGCTGCTACCTGCTCACTATATTAGTTACATATGTTTAGCAGGAACTCTTAAGTGCACAATCCTTTTAAGAGGACATGTTAGTGCCCTCAGACAGTAACCTGGAACCTCTGCAAGCAAACATTCACCTTATTAACAAGAGATCAGCTGTATAATTCGAACCACATAAAGGTGTAGTTAGAGCTGGGCGATATAAGATTTTTTCATATCACGATATGTTTTTTTCATTTCAGGCGATAACGATATCTATCACGATATAAGCCAAATAACTATATTTGTAAGATTTAAATGTGCCGTTGCTCACAAGTAAAATGTGAAATAATCAGCAGCTTGTTTTTATTTAAATATTTATTTCCCATAATAAGTTCAACAGGGTAGATGTACTTAAGGAACATGAGACTTTTTCAGATAAATAAAGGCAAATATTGCAAACTACACAAAAGGCAGCCGCTAAAGCGTTTAAGTTTCAAAATAGAACAAACAAAACAGACTAAATTGTCAATTCCACTTAGAAACAAAATATTAATTCTAAAAATAAATCTTAGTTTGTTTTACAGAAGAACAGACAAAATTGACTAACCTTTGTCAATATCAAATAAACTGAGAACTAAAAGGAAATTCTCAATCTCTCCTTGTTGTATAGCTTAGCTTTTCAAACAGTTTTAACAGTTACTTTAGTCTGACAAAAGCCAAATGACGAATTAGCGCTTCCAGTCAGAGACTGAGGCTACGTCCACACATACACGGGTATTTTTGAAAACGGAGATTTTCAGTTTTCGTTTTAAAAAATAATCCCGTCCACACATAAAGGCAGAAATGAAGGAAAACGCTGCTATGAACATGCCAAAGCAGCAGGTGGCGCTAGATTCCTAACCGTGCAGAAATGTTGGCCAATCAGAAGTCTAGAAGCCTCGGTGGGAAAAAGTAAACAAAGCTGCGGCATAGAAGCAGAACCGAGTCGTATGTGTGGAGGGACAGTAACTGTGTGTATATGTAAGCATTTAAACACTGCAGAGAGTAGAATTAACAGTATTGTAGAAATTCATTTCACTGAAACAATAACGTGGCGCACAGTGTGATGTCAAAAAATGCGCACACCTTTGACGCTGCGTTTTCTCCGTTTTTCTCGTCCACACGTAAATGCAAAAACGGAGTTTTCAAAAATCTTCGTTTTCAGTGACCAAAAACGCCGTTTACGTGTGGACGAAAGGTGCAAACGCATAGAAAAATCTGCGTTTTCAAAAATACCGGGGTACGTGTGGACGTAGCGCATGCACCAGTTTATTGTATTTCCAGACTTGCTTTCGGCACAATTTACAGTGCACGCTACTCTGTTTTTTGTCAGACTTGAAATAGCCGAAATACCTTCACACTACGGAACTTCTATGGCTCTTCCGTTCGACAATCTCTACGGCATTGGAACCATCATCTGTTTTCTCTTCGGTAACCTTCGGTCACGCTCGGTTGATTTTTCTAGTCGGCACACTCATTTCCTCCATTACCCGGGTGGTACGGTGGCTGGCTGCTTCCCAAACAAATACACATGTGCGGCTTGGCACTTGTGCTGTACGTAACAAGTCACGTGACGTGACGCTGCGGCTGTGATTGGTTCAGCTCTGCGCTACGTAATTTGGATTGGCTGTTCTTTTTTTTTTTTTTTAAGAGGACAAGAGCGGCGAGGTCTATCGCGATAGTTGAATTTTTCTATCGAGAAAAAGTTATATCGCGATACATATCGTTATCGTTCTATCGCCCAGCTCTAGGTGTAGTCTAACTTTATCTTGGTAAATTAACATTTTAAAGACTCACTTTTGAATTTTCTGTAATGTAATGTCTTAACAATGTTACCTATAAAGAGTCCACTTTATCTAAATGATAAAAAGACATCAAAAGTTAGTGTTTGCAGTATATAAATCATTTTCATGTATAGTCATGAAGAACGATTCACCTTTCTACTAATGGTCTTAATATCCCGAGCATTAGATTTGTTGTACAATCATTTTTTCAGTTTTTAAAAACACCTTCACATCCAGTTTGGTGTGGGTGTAGCTGCTGCTGCTGCTGACAGACTCTGGAGGAACAAGCACATTGAAATATGCCACTTCAGATGTGTTCACACTATAAGCCTCAACCCTAACGCAAATCATCTGTTCCCCTTTGTTGACAATAACAATGGACCAATCCTGTAAAGCTACTGATGTAGCATTTTTTTCATCACCAAAGTAACACTTGTTACCAAGAAGACGATAAGAGCGTGCTGCCCAAACAACTGACCAGCTGATCCTGAGACTAGAGCCATACTGCTATAAAATTTAAGAAACCCACACATTATCATTACCCAACACGGATATATTACTAATATATTACTAAGTTTTACATGCAACAAAAACGGCTGGTTTACTAGAAAGCTCCTCTGGTTTTGTTCCAGGTTTGAAGTGCTTCGCTTTCCACGCAGTGAAGCATAACGATGAGCAGAAAGCTATGCAATATGACACCGAAAAACAAAAACAAATGAGAAAAACAAAGATTTATTTTGTTTCTGGTTATTATTGACACAAATCTAACATGGCTTTATACAAAGACTTGCTTGCATAAATACTGTAACGTGAATCGACCAGTATGAGGACAAAAACATGCGTAATCACTGCTATGCTCTATGCAAGAAGACAGTGCCATTCATTATTAATGCTTTTGTGGGAAGACAAAAGGAGACACTTTTCCCACATACACAAACAAAGCAGTGAGACCATTATGAGAGTAGTAAATGGTGTGAGAGAAAAAAAAAGTTTTGCTGAAACAGAAATAGGTCCTCAGTGAGCGCTGCTAGCATAAGGTGTCTCACCGACTGCTCATTAGTGCTACTTGGTCAACACATAAAGTATTAAAAGTGCAATGGCTGTGCACCCAACCAATACTGTGCAGCAGTGAGGTGGCAGCTGCTTCTCTTTTTACTAATGACTCATCCACTCTTGCATTCACTGAACCCTGAGAGAATTTTCTCCATGGCTTTTGAAGAATCTCAACTTTCAAGAACCGTTGCATATTTGTGACTAAACAGACAAGCATTAGCATCAGAACTGTAAACTTGTCACACTTCAAACGGACCAAAAAAATAGTGCTTTCACGTAACTGGCTGAACTCATCCATCAGTCAGCTTCAGTAACCCTCATACAGCTGCAAGCCCTCAGTCCCACTAATGGACATAGCCAAAAGTAATTCAGTATGTTGTGGGACATTAAAAATAACAAACTGGGGCACTGGTTTGGCTCACTGGGCAAGCCCAGGCAGCCCAAATGCAAGGCCCAGGTTCAAAATCGCCCCCAAGGACATTTACAACGCAACTTCCCCCTGGTTTTCTTCCAGCTTCCCCATCTTCTCTCCACTGTCCTTACAAATAAAGGCTAAAATGAAAGATTTCTAAAGAAAAAATCTGTCCTGTGGCACAATGAGCAACTTTAATCCATCAAAACTCAACAAGTCATGCAACTCTTTTCTTATATTCTGTGCATTACAGATTTCATCTTACCTCAACTTCCTCATGGTGGTTTTTTATTTTTATTGTTCCCTGTTCCATCCCACAGTCAAGTGGAATTACCAAAGAAATTTCAAAGCACTTCTTTTTTTATATTGCACACCTGGATAGGTATTATTCAAATGTATCTAAAGCCAAAAAGTAAACATGTGAAAATATGTGGTTTGTGCCATTAGTGTCATTTTTAAAGGCTGCATATTAGTGCCTAAAGCATGGTAAACCTGGTAAACAAAGACAAAAAACATATCAGTAATATAATTCTAACATCTCCTGGATGTATCTGATCAAGCCTTTTTCCTACAGGAAAACATAGCAAACGCAGCCCTTGTAGCAGTTTCCCTTTAAAGCTAAGTTTTTCTGCATATCATTCATAGTTACAGTTACTTTTTGCGACGAGGTTCGATACTGTTGAGTAAATCCCCCCTAAAGGAGATGGTGGAAGCTAAACGGCACAATGCTCTTCAGCCAGGTTTCAAACTCTTAGATGAGCTGACAATAAGCAACTAACAGCGAAGGCTTTCCCTGGTACAGAAGACGAAAACACAAAAGCAAGCATCAAACTTCACAGTTACAAGTCCAGCGTAGCCTGAAACTAGCTAGTTAGTTTGTAGCGGAGGCCCCATAACACAGGAAACACCGCCGTACTAGGCGCGCCTCTAACAATTCCCAATCCACACACACGCGCACACACACACACAGTCCTCTTCCTCACAAAAGACAGACAATCCTTGTTTTGCATTTCATGCAAACCAGCTGGCACATTCCCCACTCGTAATATTTGCATTCCACTAGCTTTTGGCAAATTTGACCACGAGATCCCGCGTACAACCCCACGGATGGGAAAAACTCAGCCGTTCGCTTTCTAATCACAAATCTTCCCTAACTTGTTCAATCTGAGAGCAGAGAGCTAGGGCGAGCTAGCGATGGAGCATGCAAGTTTTCTTACGTACCAACTCCATACTTTTCCTTTTTAGTGGGCACCCAGCGAGACATTCTCAGTGTCGAGGCTTCCTCGAGTTGTCGCTCTGCCTGTTAAAAAAGGTCCAGACGTGACCTCTTGTTATTAATGTAGACTTCTTTTTTTCAGTTTTCTCTGAGCTTTGGGGAGATACTCCGAGCAGCCATTTTCCACCAGTGACAGGACGCTCCGCAAGGGGGAGGAAGGGAACACAACTTTTTCACCCTGCAGGCGTCCTGTGAAACTCGCGGCGCTGGTCGTGCTGTGACGGACGCTGCTACATGACTACTGAGCTGCATGAATGATTAGATGATTGCAGGTTAATCTGCAAGGGCGTAGAGGTATTATTATATCATAAAGTAGTTATAATTCAAGGTTGATGTTAATTTATTTTTTGTTATTTTGTTTCAATATCCACATTACGTGGCTACAACGTTTATGTTAATATAAAAAATTTGCTAATTGTATAATGCAACATTATAAAAAGCCATCTGAAGACTACTATATGCAAATGTTATAAGAAAATCAACTTTACCAACAGGGGACTGAATTAATAAATGCGATGATAACTACAGAAGACTAAACTTAATAATAATATCACTAATAGTGATAGTAACATCCATTTGTGTCAGGTTTAAATAAGTGCTTCATGTGCTTTAGAGAGTCACTGAAAATAATAGAATAAACGCACAAATTAAACATGCTGCAGTCCTAACGTTTAATAGTTGACTGTAGCATTGGGAGACTTTTTTATTTTTATTTTGACCTTAGAGTGCATGGTGTTGAGGTAAAACACGTTCACAAATACACACACTATATTCATCTGATTGACTCGACCGCAGGTTTAAAATACATGCGGTCAGCGTTGGTTTCCTTCCTTGTTTGCGCTTAATGCTAAAGGCGACCGTGAGATTTCTGAGTAGCAATGCGCCGAATTAAGCAATAGAAGTGGCCTCTTAACCTCCTAAGACCCGAACTCTTCCACTGCATGCATTTTTAATTTGTCTTTGATATTTGGTCACATTGGGGCCCGATGAATGTAAAAACAAAGAATTACCAGATTTATTTATTTATTTTTACCTTATTTTTGTTATTAATAAAAAATAAGAGCCACATATGAGGATATTCATTTAAAATTGTGATAGAACAGTAGCAGTATAATGTCCTCATAAGTGGATACCAGGCCCTTGTAGAGCAAAATTCAGTATTTTGGTGTAAATAACCCAAAATGTGACGTCCCCATATGTGGACGCCAGGTCCTAGGAGGTTAAAGCTGAGGGTGCTAAACAGATGATACAGAAGTGATGCGTCTGCTTCACACGCTCGAATCTGCTCAGCTTTATTTATCTTTTCTGCACAACTGATGCATCCTACTCTTAGATGCACAAGTCTCCCAACTTATGATGACCCTCCCACGGTTCACTATCCCACAAACACTTTTCTCCATCCCCTTTGCTTTCTCCCTCCTCTTCAGGTTGTCATATTAAAGTCGTGCCAGCAGAGGGGGCTGCCGCTTTCAGACTTCTTCGCCTATGAAAAAAGTTGCCTTTCGTCTATCTGGTCAAATTCTGTCTTTTACTCAGTTGAGTTTTTCCATTTGTTTTCGTGTTATCTCCCAGGCTGAGCAGACAAAATTATGCAAATTGCTTCAAATCATTGCATTTTCATTCTACATGCGGCTTCTCAGCTTAAAAACGTTCCCTCAAAGCAGGCCATTGCAAATGATAGACATGACATCTCTGTCTTATCTTTGTCTTTTTTTTTATACATTTGGAAAATGTAATTCCACCCAGTGATACTGAGTTGTTTTGAAAGCCATGTAGGGACTGGTAATCCACCGAGAACAGTGAAATTCATTAAATGTCAAAGCGGGTGCCAGTTTTCTTTTCTTTTTCTGTTTTTTGTTGTTGGAAGAAGTTGCATCTTTGCAGATCTGTGTTTAAAGATTAAAGATGCCCCTGAATAAAATCTGAAGCAAAATCTTTCTCCCAGCAAGTTTTCCCAACTTGTAAATATTCTTCTCTCGTGCATTGCGTGACATCATGTGGGTCACAGTTACTTACCCAAGAAACACTGGGCCATTTTAAGACAGTCTTGCTAAAGTCACATGGCCTGGATAGAAGCTTGAGGATAGCAATGCCTCATCATCAGCCACCAACCACGAGATCACAGGGAAGAGACGAAACAGGGGGAACTGAACAAAGAGGATTTGCCAAAGCAGTAAGTGAGTCGTGGATTAACATGGATAATCTGCTCATTAGTGATGCTCTATCATTTGAAAGGACTCTTGAATGTCAGGAAGTTTGCCTTTTAAAATATTGAATACTGTATTTGGCTTGCTGTAACCTAAAATTAGATGGTTTAATCCCTTCAAGATGAATGTTAACTTTGTTTAAATGGAGCTCTTGTTACGTCAGGCATCACATCAACAAGTGTTTGTTTTTCGGCCCGCCTCTCCCTCTGTCTCTTCCCATCTTCCTCTGTGTATTGGATGTTGAGCCCTTGTGCTCAGTAACTCTTTTGTCCTCCAAACATTCCCTTATACTGCTACTTGCTGCTTGGCTGGAGACAGTACCCGCTAGCACCTACTTTATATCAACAAAGGCAGTGTTTACTTCCTAAACACTAAAGAGTGAGAAGAACTGGATTCAAGTGAAAAAGGACTGTACGTCATTGACTGGTGAGTAACACCACCATCATGGAATGAAATTGATAATAACTGTTGTGAGTCTTATAACCTAAAATAATATATCTGAAACTCTAATTCTGAACATTGTTCTCATATGTTCTCAAAACAGGAACTGTGACAAAGATGACCTTGATCATTACTGTAACTGGTGATTCCTTGCAGTGCATTTCTAGGATGACTCTTGTCAAGAAGTTGGCTTGAGCCGGGAGTTTCTCATTAATACCTCCACAGTAAACGGCTTTTGTTGAGGAGCTGAAACTTGAGAGCTGTGAGTGGTAACCTAAGCTCCAGAGGGATGACTCTCCGTAGGCCAGCTGCCCACCTAAGGAGGACTCCAGGTTGGAGGAGATCAGGAGATGAGTCCTACTGGGAGAGCTTGATGTCAGAAGGGCCCGCTGTTTCTCATCCACCACGTGCACCGCGGCCCCAGAGCGCCATTGAAGGTGGCCAGCTGGACAGCTGGCTAGAGCACCTGCAGGCTATGCAGAGCAAACTTAAAGCCCCAGCTCATAATCAGGCTCGAGGGTTCAATGACCGAACAACATCCATGCCTGTTCTGAACAAAGAGCCAACTGGACGTGCTTGGAGACACACGGGTTTTCCCTCTTTCAGCAGGGTCTCATCTTCATGTGAGAGTTCAAGCCTATGTGACAGCTCGCTGGGCAGCCAGGAGTCCCTCCAGACTGGGGTTTTTTCACCTCCGGAGCGCAGAGGAAGCTGGGAGAGAGCCCATATCATGCAGGCTCCAGAAAAGGAACAAGCCGAACTTAGTTATCTTTCTCCAGTCAAAATTGGATGGCTGCCAATCCAAAGAAGAGTGATGATGGTTGCAGACACTTGCAACCAAAACCAATTTTTGGACCATGCTCCCGGCCATGTAAGACACATAACACCTGGTACAAAAAAAAAAAACATTTGGCAATAGAATATTTTATGAAATTCTTTTATCTGCAGTTAAATTAGTGAGGACTGAAGAATGCAGAGAATTTGAGCAGTTGCACTCTGCACCTTTCTGGAAAACCAGTTAGAGTAACACAATTCTAAAACAAGCACTGGCAAAGATTTAGCTTGGATTTGGCTTTGGCAACATTTTGAATTGTGGGACTTTTGCATGTTAGTGTTGTGTATGCTCATGAAAGTGACGCTGCTTTGTGGCAGGCACTGTAGAGTAAAACACACAGAGTGCCACAGAGAGCCATTTGTAGTCAAGTCTCTGTTACCCAGGAAGAAGGCTCCTTTGAAAACAGCTTACTCTGCAGGAACTCAGTGCATTCTCAAAAGGTTTACGACTCATTTGGAGCTATGTGCTCTGTGCCCAAAGAGAGAAGCAAGTCAATGTACAGAAATAATTTAATAGGAGCATCAGTAATCTGATAATATGGCTTTGAATTGATAAGTTGGTGTGCTGTAGAGATCTGACTGAACTGATGCATTAAGCAGATTCCTAGACTCCTGACTGATCAAAATGAGGTTGTTTATATTTTCAGTTGTTTCCACTCTAAAAAAAAAAAAAAAAAAAAGCTCTGAATGATTGTGGTTAAAACTTAAAACTTTAAGGGAGATGTGCTTTATTTAAGAAAATAGATACTCTCATGGCTGTTGGTTGACTAACTTTGGTGCCAGTTAGACTGAAAACCAGAGGAATCAGCTAACCTGATATTGTCGGACAGACATGGACTAGCTATACCTTTTCCCTTTTCAGTCTTTCTGAGAAAACCTGTTAGCTAGAAGTTGGCTGCTGTGATAGCATCGTATTTACCATGCAGGTCTTAGTCAGTATACAAAAATAGACATAGCCTCTTTGACTGAAAACATAAGCAACTTTGGAAGTGCTTTAAACATGGATCCTTTCTAATGGCCACTGGAAGCAAATCTTTTGCTAATGAGAATAAATCTGGGAAGTTTATGGGGAAAACAGACCGTTTTTTTGATCATCTTCCCAGTAAATATATTCCCGTTGAGCTTATGGTGTCGTTTATTAGTTTGAAATCTTACTAAATATAACATGATGCACATTTTGAACATTTTGGCCACCATTAGCATCCAGAAGGACAATAAAGGTGGGTGTGCTTTAGAGCAGGTCTTCCTTGTTAGTGACACCTCACTTAAATTGTTAGTTAATATTAATCTCTGGCTTTCTTTTCATCTTCCTCCCATTGCCCCCCAACCAGGGATTTTCTCTCTACTATTGTAGGGTCTTTTCCTTACAATATAAAGTACCTTGAGGGGACTGCTGTTGTGATATAAATCAAACTGAACTGAACTACCCTATCAAAGTGCAGACAGATTAAAATCCACCTGACATAACATCTCTTTTGGAAAAGCTAAGATGCTAGCAGCCAAAACACTTCAAAAATGGGGCTTTGCCTTTTCCCACTCTTTTGAATGTATCAAACACTGACCGAAAAAAAAATCTGTACTCCTAGACCAGTGGTTCTCAAAGTGTGTGGTGCGGCCCACTGGTGGGGCACAGAGTTCTTAAAGGTGGGGGGGCAAGTTACCTGGCAGAAAGGTCATGCGGAACTAATGTTTAGCATCGGAATCACTTTTATGGCAGAACAGAGAAATTTGCGGCAGTTATGTTACTAATATGCGGATCCGCTGAAAAGCTGCAGCTGCATGTGTAAGTCGCCAGCTGCAATAAAGAAGTGTACTAAAAAGTGCGTGCATGTGGTCGGGTCTGTCATGCATGCATGTCATTTACAGTGGTGCCGATACCCAGGACTGGGTCACTTGAGACCCGACCAATGTTCGCACTTTTCAGTACACTTCTTTATTGTAGCTTTTCAGGTACATCCTACACACATCAACAACAACAGGACCTAGTTCATTCTGTTTTAAGCCGGTGAGGCGTGATTGGGGATGCCGCTCAGGTGCGTCCGCTTCCCCGCAGCCGCAGCACAGACCACGCCCCGCCACAGCTCTGCAGTCAAAAACAGGCTCGCTGCAGCCACTAAGAGTGAATAGTATTAAACTCTCACTAAATTATATATTTTTCATCTCAAGTTCACACTTTTCTGGATTACTTTTTTTATAAGACTAAAACTGAACTTTATTTTTCCATGTTGGCAATTTTCACATTCTGTTTAACTTGTTCCATTTTTGCAGAACTGGTGCAAACTAATGAAGCAGTCTAATGACAAAAGTTACAAATAGTTGTTTGAAATGAAAGTTGTTGGTTTAAAACAAAAAATACTGAAGGATTCATTGGGAATGAGTTTATTATCTAAATAAAGTTGCTGCTAGGCTTTTCTGTCATTGTTTTGTTTAGATGGGGCTGAAAATGTTTCTTCGTGCCATGTGGGGAATGATGTAAAAAGTTTGAGAACCACTGTCCAAGACGGTTATTACTAATGTAATAGTAGTTTTTTGTAATTTCTCTGCCACACTCTTTCTTTTTCCAGCTGAAACTGAAACAACCCATCACTCCAACATTTCAGAAGAATCAAGCAACACCTAAGGCACAGAGTACGTATGCAATTTGCCACTTGTATAACAGATGGGCTTTCAGCTGAGTGTAGTAAAACAAAATTCAGTTATGCAAATCTATACATTATGCAAGTGTTATAACTGAAAACCATACATAAAATAAAAGATTTAAAAAATGTAAAGAGTAGGCTATTTGTCTGTCACCAAGAAACGTAATTAATGGCATAATAAATATGGTCATAGGGTAACTATAGGGGCTGGGTTAGCTAGGAGGAGAACAAGGGCTTATTTCAGGGCTGACTTGCCACACAGTTTACTTGCCTGTAATCAGCTCCTTGCAGCAGTGTTGCCCCTGTCCTTTTTCAAATGTTCCACACCGACTGGCTGGATGATCACTTTAAACGACATCTTCTAAAACAAAGTCAATTTCAAGAACAACTGATCGTGACTGTTGTGCCACGGTGTTCTGGCAGTATTGCAGGCAAAGGAAATGGGCACTATTAGGCCTGAAAAGCTGATGAAAAAGAGGTAGGGGCTGGCATGGAAACGAAAGGGCAGAAAGATAAGACTGAGAGATGCTGACTGACTGGAAAAGTGGCCGTGTTAATCTTTGAGCATGACATCTAGCTCCATCTGGATTTGATCTGAGGTTTGATCTTTCAGCCTTGTTCTTGTTTATACATAGATTATCCTGACAGGGCTCAGGCTCAGAAATCAAAGTAATCCATTCATGACTTCGATAGACAGCATATTTTCAAAGATAAGTAAACCTCATTAATATCTTATAAAGGCCTAATTAAGCTGTGCCGATTAAGGTGGCATGACATTTTGTATTTTTTATTATTAACCATTTTCAAATAGTCTTTGATATAGGTTAGACTGCCTTTTCACAATCCAGCTGTTATTTACCGTTTAGTTATAATTTCTGTGCAACACATACTTTTTCTAGAAAAACTGCATTTAACACATGGCTTTTCCCAAGGTTTTCTGAAAACAATAATAATTACCTCTCAATTAAATAATCCGTAAATATAGTTCAGTTGAACAAAATAATAAATAGTCAGGGGCACACAATGGCTGAACTCAACATCAATCACCACCAGTGAGTTGAAACAGGAAACAACTATCTCTATGAAGGTCTGCATCCAAATTTGTTTTATTGCTAGTCACTTTTGCTCAGCCGCCAGTGGATTTAAGTACACAATTTCACACCTGAAACCAAATGAATTTTAAATCGCAGTTATTCCAATAAGAATCAACTCAATTGCGCCGGAACTAGAAAATGTATTTCTCGTTATTTTCTCTCTCTCTTTCTGGTTGTTGCTGACAACAGAACAAGCAGAAATAGTTTTAATCAGAGCTGAGGTCTCATTGCAGACATTTAGTGCCCTCTGCCTCCATAAAAGTCACATTTAACAAACTTGAAATGGTCTGGTGTTAATGAGCAAATGATAATAAAAATTGGATTGTGTGCTTCAAGGGCCTTCATGTTTGGACAGGGTGGTTAATTTTCACCCTGCTCACACTTACTTTTTCGATAAAACTCATGAGGATGATGAATAAATTGGGAGGGCGGGAACTCCAGATGGGTATTTGCCATATGGCCTTGCTTCTTTATTTTCCTCTGGGATATTAAGGTCAGCTGTTGATTCAGGGAAATGGCAATTTGAGCTCAGCTAGTAGAGGTAATGAGAGAAGCTTTTCAGGGTGTTGGGGTGGGGGCTTTCTACAGACAGAAAAAAGCTATGTTACGATTAAAGCAGGTGAAAGGAGGCGTTAGAAGGGCCAAAGTCCTTTAGGAAGTCGGAAGACATTTGTCTTTAGGTCTTGTTTGCAAAGCTCTGCAATTTTCACCTGCGCTCTCATTTTCTCCCTCAAACGGAAAAAAAAGAAGAAACCCAATACAGATTACACGCACAAGGGTTATCCCAAAGTGAGAGCATGTTACCATGGTAACAGCAGCAGGTGGAAACGCAGTCAGGGTGGCAGTCAGGGCTGAGAGGCAGACCAGTCAAGTTGCTGTGTCTCCTGGGTAAGGAGACAAGTGACTCTGGGGTGGTGCTAAATTCACTTTGCTGTGCCAGTGTCAATTATTGACAGTGTCAACATTGCTCTACAGTCACAGGAATGGATGACTTGCATGTTTGTGTGTGGCAAAGACAGAGAAAGAGAGAGAGAGTGCGGGCGAGTTAGGACGTGAGAGTATGTGTTGCAGAGACTGTGACAGTGGATCATTTGTTTTGCCTTGATACACAGATGCAGAGGTGGAGAGAAGTCACGTCGCTGCCACTGCTCTGGGTGTGAAGACGTGGCAGACACCTGATCAAGGCGCTCCTGTTATTAAACAGGTAACTGATAGCAGGTTTTGAAATATAAAGTACCACATAGGTTAGGAGACAGTTTTACAAAGGAAGGATATGATGATGATTGTTATTATTGGGCCCATTTATGGCTGGAGATGCAAGGTATTTCTTTTTATATAATGAAGTTTTGTTGTTGTTGTTATCATGCTCACATTTGCTCTTTTGCTTAAACCAGAATCTCCCATTTCTAACCAGGATTGGCTATATACAAACAGCAATGTGTGTGTGTATATATATATATATATATATATATATATATATATATATATATATATATATATATATATATAGAGAGAGAGAGAGAGAGAGAGAGAGAGAGATAGATAGATAGATAGATAGATAGATATTGTTGTTGTTGTTTTTTAACCTTTATTTAACCAGGAAGTATCTCTCGCAAGATCTCTTGCAAGACTGTACCAGGCCTGACATATAAGAGAAATAACATTTTTACATAAATAACATTTTTTTCTAATGGCAGGAGAAACTAGATTATAGAATTAATCCCTTAAAGGATTTCTAAAGCTAATTTATTGAACTAGAGCTTAAAAACAGACAAATAAATGGAACAGTGGAAGGAGAGAGAAAGAGAGAGAGAGAGAAATGGTTGCAGTCTACAAATAGTATCTGACTTGATCAAGACAAAGTTAAGAATGAATGTCATGAAGTGATCTCTTTGTTCTATGGATCTATAAAGTTGTGCTAGATGCTTTTTCTTTCTGGCAAATTGTTTTGTTTTTCCTTAAAATTCAGCCATAGAGTGCAATCGCTATAGTCACTTCAAATCAGGTAAAAACTCCCCAACATTGTAGATAATAATCCTGTGGCACAACAAACCCCTATGAGAAACCACTTGCCAACAGTGAGGAGAAATAAAAACTTCCTTTCAGCAGAAATTTCTGGCTGCTGAAGCCACAAGTTATTGCTAAACCAGACTCTGGGAAGGTGTCATCTGCTGTGACTAGTTAGAGTGAGGGGGAAGCAAAGAAAAAAATGAAATCCAAAGATACAACAAACAATATAGGTAGAAACAGTCAGCAGGTTGTTTAGGCCCATAACAACAAATCAGGAACATGAAGCTGTGGATTCAGTTAAACCTGCAGAAAATACAGGAAGGGAAAGAACACAGAGGACAAAAGCACATACTACAGAAGAGAGAAGGCACAGTAATGTCATAAGGAAACCAAGGTTAACACAGTTTAACAGGTAGTCTTTACAAACACAGCACAAAATCATGGTCAAAGCAGTGGTGTGGACTTCCTTAAAAGAAAACTGAAATGGCTAAACTCCTTTATGGTTTATGCACCTTTGATAAACGAGGGAGATATGTCTTATCATTTAAAAGAGGGACATATCAGTGTTTCTCCATGCTCCATAAACACCATCAGAATGCTCCAGCCTAAGGACCAGAATCTTTGCTTTTCGCCTGTTGAGGATAGAGTCTCATTGTTATTCTGTGAGGGATAAGTCACGCTGTGTGCTGGCTTTGCCTGCTGCTGCTTCCATTGCCACTGGGGCATTTAGTGTGTCAAGCATGGGGAGAGTCATCTGACTAAAGAACAAACAGCAAAGCCCTGAAGAAAGACAAGACAGTTGACCTGTTGTTGAAATGTAATATTAGAAAGATGTCATGTTGTCAATATTTTATGCCAAGTTATGTTTCATTTTCTCCATATGCCACTTAAAAGCAGCAGCACAGACTGAATGTAGATGAATGTGAAGCATGTGTTTTAATGTGTTGATGTATGACAAATCATTAACCATAAGACATCATCAACAACAGTAGGGTAGGACTGGGTTTTCATATATAATTAAAAAATGTTATCACATAAAATCTCATTTGTCCACACGCTGTAGGTGCCAGAAAAGCCTAGCTTTCCTGCTAATGAAGGGGACAGACCTGTCGGCTGGCAAGCTCTGATAAGGGGCTGGAATACCAACAGGGTGTCAGCTTTCCCTGGAGGCAGTAAGACCATTGAGCTCCCCACAGGGACCAACTCAGACCCTAATAGGAAATCCCTTTTGATGAAAACAGCCAGCACAGAGGCCCTCAGGCATCCTCTGCTGAATCGCACAACTTCTGCAACAGGCTATAGTCCGCAACCTTCAGACATACAGACAAACTCCGCTGTGGGAATCTTCATCCCTCAAAACAAACCTGGCTTCTCCTCCATCACCATCTCCTCCAGAAAAGTGAGCAGAACAGCTAGTCTACCTGGCTCTGATACCAGCAACCACTCTTCCCAGTCACGTGAGTCTCCTTCTCCACGCAACAGCTTGGACCACCAGCCCATGGACCCAAACTCCAGGCATTTAACAGTGCAACGGAAAGCCACTATAGTCAAAGTAACAGAGAAAAGGGTGATTTCAAGTCCTGTATCAAACACAAACACAGCACGGACACCACCGGGAAGCAATGGTCTGGACACAGTGGTCCACAGAAGGAAGGCCACCATCATCAAAGTGACAGAACACAGAGAAAGCTACAGTCCAGGCAGACTGAGGGCCAAACACCCAGAGTATAGACACAGCTATAGTGAGGGAACATATATGGGCAACAACACATGGAGTCAGGAAAATCATTCACAAAATAATGAACAACCTTCTTATCGTCATCTGAATTTTATCCCAAACTCTGCAGCACCAAATACATATACTTCAGATCCAGAGAAAAATGGCTCGCGGCACAGATCCACACTGAGCCTTTTCCTAAACAACCCTCCTGGTGTAGCAGCACCCACATCCTCAGAGATTTCTCCAAAGCCTGTTGGACAGCGATCGGGGAGGCTGCACAGACCACTGAGCTGGTATGGCAACGTGATTGGACACACTGAGACAAGCAAGGAGAATTTGACACAACCATCTGCCAGGAAATGGAGCGCTGGACTTCCAAAAGAAACTGATGTCAACCCTTTGAACTCGGACAATAGTTTCATCAGTCCTGGAAAAGCAGTGAAAAGACCAGGTCAGCTTGTGGCAGAGACACTCAAGTCAAAGGCCGGTGAAAAAGAAAGATTGCCTCTACCAAGAAGCACTTTGCAGGCAGAGTCCTCCAGTCTGACTCTCATCAAGGCCCCGGGTAGGTTTCTCTGTCCCACTTTGGGAGCCTTCTTGTCAGCACACATACTCCCTCAGTCTCTGATCTCCATTTTCAAAGGATGGCAATGTCTAAATATGCACTTCCTTTGTGCCATTTGTGTGTTCTAGCTTGAAGTTATTACACACCCGCCTAGGTTTGATACAGTCTTTCACTTTTGATGTTTTATAGGCATTATTAGATTGCAATGATATTACTTCTTGATCTGCTGACACGAGCCCAATTGTCACTCACGGAAGATGTCTTCGCCTGTGTCAAGCAACATCAGCTAGACGCAAAGGTGCCCATCAGCACCTAGATATGCATTCTCATTTTCACCTTTTTTTCATTTTCCCACGCAGGCCTTTGCATGCATAATCTATTCCTGCCCCCTTTTCACTGGCAGCACAGGGAAGGAAGGGAAATCACAAGCTGCTAAACATGGTGAAAATGAGGTATTAGAATGTGTTAGAATCTGGTTTGGCGTTAAAGCCCTGCAATGCAGCAGTTCTATTTGTATGTGTTTCTTTGCGCTAATCAGGTTGTGATCGGGCCATCTGGGTGCCCAAAATAAGTCTTAAAAGTTTTCTGCTTACTTTAAAATAGATCTAACATGCATTTTCTCACCTTCTGTCATATTTACAGTTTTGTGCAATAGTCTTATGCCATCACCGTTTCTTTATATGCTCAGAAAATAGGAAATAGGTGCAGTGACTTTTTGACAACATACATGGAAAAAAGGATGTAAGGCAAAAAGAGAGTCTGTAAAATTGTAACAAGCCTGAAAGCCAATATGTCGTATGACTACTTTTATTCTTCAGCACAGCCTGAACTCTCTCAGACAAGCTTTCTTGTCATTTCTTTAAGTGGTCTTCTGGAAGAGTTTTCTGCAAGGCTTCTTGAAGGGCATTCAAAGATCTTCTTTGGATATTGGCCGCATTTTGTTCTGTTACCTGTCAAGATTAGAGATGGGAATCCATAAGAATTTAGGGATTCTGATTCCATTATTGATATCACTTATCAATGCGATTCCTTATTAATTTTCTTATCGATTCTCGTTGGGATCTCACTGGCTCCAAGTAACCACCATTGCTAAGCAGCAATAAATAAATTACATTCATGCAAATTAATTGCATGCTGTGGGTCCAATGTTTGTGCATGTTTGTTGAAGTATTTCCCCTCTTTGTTGTGATCAGTGTCAGGAGTCGTTATTCAAAAACGTAATTACACATACTTAAAAGTAATGCAGTACGTTTTAGGGTAGCAGCACTTCAGGAATATCTTGTTGTTGCAAAAAATAATATTTTATGCCAGTCAAACTGTGTTATCATTGTCATTTTTCATAGCTTCAGCAAACAAAGGAGAAATACTGTGTTTTTGACAGGCTGCCTGCCAGTGACAAATTGCCTAAAGATCCTATTCAAAATTAATTCTTTGCTAAGTTGTCTGTTATGTGTAGACACAACACTGGTTTATCCATTGAGTTATGTGTATTTTTTAATCCTTGAATGATTAATAGATCAATTTTAAGTGACTTAACAAACAAAAAAAAAAAGCAAAAAAACCCCCACAAGGACTGGACTGAAAGTGAGTGAAGAGCAGTCAATGTCAAAAGAAAAACATTTGAAAGAACTATTGTGCAAGGCCACTTTAAAAAGATTACAAGAAAACTCTGGCTTCTCAGAAGAAAAAGATAAAGAAATGATTGGTGGGTCAATACTTTTACACAGTGCTGTATGCACACAGAGAGATGGATACTACTACTAGATAAATATTACCACTAAAGTTTTGAATAATGAAGCTAAAGTTGTTACAAGTAATCTATACGAGCCAAAAGCTTTGTCCTCACACTGATTCTAATTCCTTTCTGCCTGTAGCATTATATTAGATCCAAAAAATATTCTTGGTAAAAAAGCAAATAAGTGTATTTTCCAAAAATCTCAAAATTTCAAGTTAAGTCTTCACAGTGTGCAGTTGTTAAAAGACTCAGCTGAAGCTATCTTTTGGAAAATCTGAATATCCAGGTGAATAAGTAAGAAGATCAGGGAGTCTTCTGCTGAGCAACTGTGTTTCTTGATTCATGATGTCTTTTCTCTGTGTGAAATTATTAATTATTCTTTAATCACATTCATTAAGAGTGTCATCAATTAATTACAAGGCCCTAGGCAACATCATTTAAATTCAACGTTTGTTACAGTCAACCACCAAATGAGGCAGGATATTATACAGGAATGATAGCTCCGAAACAGCCACTGTCAATGTTTTACTCACTCTTCAGTTACATCAAAGCCCTTTTGGATTTCAGATCCCCACTCCCAACAGTCTCCAGAGGAAGTGACTGCCCTGAATGCGGCTGCGATCATAGCAAATATCAAACTCCAAAGACAACTTAGTAAGGAGAAAAAACCAAGTGGCGATTCTGAAACGGATTCCACTGCATCACCCCAGGGAAATTCTGGTATTATTACTTCTCTCTTCCTCTAATTATATATATATATACTCATAATACTCACTGTATAAAGCATTTATCTTCATTACAATAAAGTAAAACTATTGGTGGTTCAACATTTTCCCCCCACACCTATACATCCTTAATTTTATCAATACTAATATGGTAAAATTCCTTGACTTATACATACTATGCCAACCTGGTTCATTCCAGTAATTAATATGTCATGGAGACCCAGGGGGCTCCTGAGGAACTGTGCATTGCAGTCAGGCATGTGAAGCTAAGCTATGTGTACATGAAAACCCAAAGTAGTTGATTTCCTCTGTCTTGATAGTGACAGATGAGGGAGAGCGTGCAAAGCAGCATCCTAATCACAGCCGACGCCTCAACCGGCCTCATGCTGAATTTGTTCCACTGAGTCTAGATGCTGAACAGTCATCTGAAGCTGTTTCTCTTCAGGTGAGTTTATTTTCTGTGCTAATAAAACAATTTTGAGAAATTGATTTCATTTTCTAAATAAAAAGTCCAGAGCCACAGTGTAACCAGCCAGAGTAACTTTCCTCTCCTAAGAGTTTTTGTTTTAGGTTTACAGAACTCACAAGGCAAAACTAGCCAGTGTTTTCTTATAAAGGTTCCAAAAACAATATAAAGAAACCACTGTAATACAATTCAATATCAACAAAAAAGAATGACATATTTATACTGGCTTTAGGGTTTTTTTTTCCACGACATGCCTCACCGTGTATGCTCAGGTGCACGGGGAGTTTGAAACAAGGGTTGTGCTTAAATGTTTTCTCAAGAAGAGCAATGTATTTGTGGTTTTGGCAGGACGCGTTGCAGAGGTCTAGACCAGACTTCATTAGTCGTTCCCAAGGTAGAGTGCGAGAGCTGGAGCGAAAGGCACAGGAGAGAAGGAAACTGTCAAATTCAGTAGGCCCACAGTTGGAGAAGGCACCCAGGCAGAGGAGAGCTCTCAGCACTGGGTCTACCTCTCTGAACGGTAATGCACTAGCAGCCAGCCTCACTTCTTGTCTCCAGTGTACTGTCCATTGTTTCTGTGCAGCTGCACGACTACACGACGATTACACGACTAATCATACACGGATACAGATTTAGACAAAAAAGGGGGGCAAAGGGGTGTTTGTCAGTCAGTGCTGTTTTTCTGAATTCGTGAAAATATTTCTTTTCTAATTAAAGTTAATAATAATATCTACAAATATTTCCAAATCCACTACAATCAACAACAACCAGCAAATATTACATTAAGATTTTGCAGTAGCTTCTTCAGGAATTATTTAATTGAAATTATGAAATGAAAAACCTGGATAAGTACGTTTAATAACATAGATAAAATGTTAAAGTAGCTTCATGCATCTTATGGATTACATAACAGACTGATATCCTAAAGTAAATCACCCTGATACACTTTATTACATTTTCTTTTCTTTTGAATGTAGTTAAAGATTTTGGAAACAGAAAGTGGCACACCTGGTGAAACTTTGACTAAATATAATAAAAGCAACCTGAAGTAAGATGTTAAATAAATGGTTTTAAAGACTTAGCAGAGATTTTATGGCTCTCTCTGCCCTCTACAGGCTACAACAGAAAGGTGCACCAATGTCAAAATACCAGCTGAGAAATCAAAATGATCAGTGGTGTAATTACAAATGCCCTGCAGAATTTGACAGGTGCAAATGTGATGGTGCAAAGTGCCTTAAGAAACAAAAAGAGAAGGTTACATACTTTTTAAAAAAAGATAATCTTATATGTTCAAATTCAATGTGACATTTTTTATGTTCAAACAAAAAGGAAGTGTTTTGTCTATTCCAACTTGTGTAAAAGAAAGACTGACTGCAATGCTTTGCCCTTGTGTGTGTGTGTTTCTAGGTAACCTTTTCACTCACAGAGAAAGAGCATTTTCTAGGAAAGACATGCAGCCCAGATCCAAGCTGTGAGCGCCATCTATGTTTTTACTTTGGCTCACTATCAGATGCTTTTACTTTTTAGGCTTGTATCACTCCTGCATTTTGAGCATTTTTTCCTTAGGCTTTGTCTTATTTTCCTGGCAAACTCACAAAAAATTAACAAGCTGACATAGTTATATACATAAATACTGAGCAGATGTTTTTGCACCACCCCTTTTTCATTTATATATGTATATATATTTCTGCTGAGCCACTTAACAGTGACCTATGAATCACTGAAGCTTCAAGGTATACCTTCGAGGAATAAACCAGTGTCGACACATAAGAGCCAACTTAGCCAACCAATTTTGAATTGTGTCTTGAAGCACTTTGTTACTAAAAGCCTGTGGAGGCTCTGGCTGGCAGGCAGTGCTTTTAGGTTGGGAATCTTGTCAAATTATGTCATCCCACTAAATTTTGATCCAAAAAACCAATACCATCTGTAAAGCGTCTCATTAGAAACAGCTTCATTTTCAGGATGACAATGATCTTAAACACACTGCTAATGCAGTAAAGGCCTACCTGGGCAGGTTGGCAGTCTGTGGCAGGGTCAAAACAGAGCAACAGACAACCATTCGCACCTTTGACCAGTTTAGAATCACAATTAACCTTACCCCACTAACTGTATATTTGGACTGTGGGAAGCCAGAATACCCGCATATAAGTGTGACCCCCCCACAGGGACACATTTAAACTCCACGCAGAAAAGTTCTGGACAGATGTTGGATTCAAACCCAGAGTGCTAACCACTATGCTATTGTGCTGCCAATGTGGCACATGTTTGTGTAAATCTTCAATAAAATTTCCGATTTTGCTACCAAATAATGACGAAATAAGGGGTGGCTCAAGACTTTTGCACAGTAATATAGTTCCTAATAAATGTTTTAGGTTTTTTTTTTTTTTTTGAGAACCGCAGATTCCAGATCTAAAACACCATTTTTATTTTTGTACAGGACACCTGCAGATCTCAAGAGACAAAAAGAAGAAGAAAGGAGGGAGGTCAGTTTGAACAACAGATATCGAGCTGAGCTTTACAAAAAGGTAAATCCTCTACCTATTTTTCACAAAACAATCACAAATGAATCTATCAATTAAAAAAAATGTTTAAAAATCAAAGTGACTTGATTTCTGTTCAGGAACGCAAGAGAATAAATGTAATTTGACATCTTAACCAAAAAATAACAACTTGCTTTACTTTTTTCTGCTTTTTTGTAAAACAGTACATTTTAAAGTTTGTGGATAACAACAATAGGCAAATAAAAGATGATCAGTTAATGAGACAACTCCACCTAACATGAGTTTAAACCATCTAATTCTAGTTGTCATCTCATTAAATATCAGCACCAGACGTTGTTACAAACACATATTTAGGTAGAACTTACGTCATCAAATCATTGAACATGGAGAATAAAGCAAATAACTCCTGTCTGGTAGTTATCTGCCCGAGACACTGAACAGAACATTAATAGCATGTATGACCCACAGGCAATTGAGCAAGTAATAACACACCTTTCCCTTACAGCTCAATTAAACCTTGGAAAGAGTGAAACATTTTTGCAGTAATGACAAACACTTAAGGGTTTCTATGTTAATAATGCACCCTTGTCTCTCTTCAGAACGATGCCGCTGTTGAAAATAATGCAGTAAAGTGGGCACGTAATCCATTATAATTAGCTGAAAAAAATGGATTTGAGTGGGTCGCACGAGGCTGAGTTTAAAGGACTTTTTTGATGCAAATATCAGGGGGCATATCACATTGTGGGGCCCTAATATCAAATTATAACAGATAAAAAGACCCACAGTTACTGATAAGGTTTGTCATTTGCTTTTGGAGGTCTGGACAATGTTTTGGTTTGTTTTGAAGTAGAAAATTACACTTTAGTTATTGCATGATCCACCAAATATTCAGTGTTGCAATAAAAATCCAGCTATAGGGAGAAATATCTACTTTTAAATGGTTTACCTTTCAATTTTATACAGTTTTTAGAGCACTAGCTTCAAGCATGTAGCAATGTAAAAAATTCTTTACATAATTAAATGTCTGCTCTGATTGTTTACAGCGAGACCTACAATAGACTGACTTTTTACGCCATTGCATGATTACTTAAACTTTCCTTTACACTTATTTTCCACTAGAGGGCGATGCTGCCTAACTTTTCTATTTTCTTGCACGCCTGCAAAAGGTTCCGTGAGAAAACCCGATCTTAAAAAACGCACTTCAGAGGCATATTTGTCATGTTTAGCGATTGCTAGCGAGCATTCCTTTTTTTGCCATTTTATAGTCAATAATTCTGACCTTCTATAGAAGTGAGTTTGATTTAGAGGAACTGTAGTCTCTCTTTCTCACCCTGCACCCCACACCCTGCCTCTCATTATGAAGAGAGACTGTGAACAGTCTCATTGTGCTGAGTGTATGAGCCCGTGTTCCTCATGAAACAAAAGGCCCTTTAGTGGCAGAGAAATCCACAGCGCAGTGCCACCATTCAGCCGAGCCTGCAGACAGAGTGGGTGCCCACACACAGCTGCTCCTCCCACACTGCTGCTGTGGCAGATAATGCAGGGAAGAAGGGCTATGATGCCAGAAGATCCAGCGGGTCTTGAAAAAGGAGCTGGAAAGCTTAACAGTTTGGGTGAGAGGGTGCCATGTACCAGGAATCGGTCCTGTTTCTGCACATGACCTCTGAAAATTAAGGAGCATGCTGGGAGACTTTTGTATGGACCAGATTGGTTGTCTGTATATAGCCTTTATTTTGTGATATGCGTCAGCCACTTGTGTGTTTTCTTGTTACAGAAACTGCTGGATCAACTTCTTCAAAGGAGCAACAACTAAACAACTGAACACATGGATGAAGATGTAGAGAAAGGCATAAAAGACTGAGACAGTGAACTTTGCCCTTTGTCAGTTTAGTTTATTATTTTTCTAGAACCTGTTTTCTTATGTGGATTAAAAACATATATTCTCATACAAAGTTAAAAAAAAGACATTTAACCTTAATGCAAATTTATTGCACTTCCTGATCAAACAATATGTAGTAAGCAAAATCAGCATATCTCACTATGTGACCTTATCACAGATAAATCCAATTACATATTTGTTCATTCTTTTGCTCTTCTATGCAAATCTGGTAAGGATGTCTTTCTGTGCTTGCTTAAAACTGCTTGAAAAGCGAGCAGTGAACACACACACGGTCCTTATGGATTCTAGAAACATCTTCAAATCAGCAGTGCCTGCTGTTTAAATGACCTTTCTATGCTCTGTCACGTGGTTGTCCTAGCCACCCTTGTGGTATGCAATTTCAAATAAAGGTTGTTGAAGGTCGAAAGTATGAAATCATGTCTGGACAGTCTGTTGTGGTTTTAATCAAACATCAGCCTCGCCGATATGGTTTCGATTAACTTCTGTTTATGCAGTTTGTTGTCTTGTTTGCACTTGATTGCAAGCTGCCTTTGCTTTGAGACTACTCCATGTAATTGGATGCAGAACAAGCGTCTCACTGTAGCAGTGGCGTCTTCTGACAGTCACTTTCACATGATACCATGTGATGTGAAGCAGCAATGTAAGACAAAATCATCCATTATGCTTCACAGTCCAATCCGGGACAGTCTTTATCCGTCGTCTTCATTTAACATCCAATGCTGAAAGAAATGTGAAGTGAGCTCTGCCACCATTCGATGCCAGATGGAGGAATGTGACCTCGTTACAGTGGAAGCCCCCCCCCTGTTAATGGACAGTTCAACTGAATGGAGCCTTTGTCTCTGTCATTGTGTCATGATG
The DNA here is from genome assembly GCF_963969265.1 of Rhamphochromis sp. 'chilingali'. Lineage (NCBI taxonomy): Eukaryota > Metazoa > Chordata > Actinopteri > Cichliformes > Cichlidae > Rhamphochromis > Rhamphochromis sp. 'chilingali'. Next base: position 20,844,368 of record NC_137950.1, on the reverse strand, counting down.
GACCAAGCCTCGCTGTTGCATATTCAAATTTGTGTGTTTTGATCCAGAATGAATATGCAGTGAGCGAGGGGTGTTGCACAACAACGTGATGATTCTGGGTAAAGCAATGTGTCAATATTTATTTTTAGAACAACAGACAACAGAGCAGAAGACCTTCTCATTACTCTCAATTGTCATTTTTCCTCATTTGTCTTTAGGTTTGTGCTCCTCCGTAGTCCAGTCGTTTCATCTGTTGTAATTTTCATTGGTGTGTAGAGAAAACAGATGGTTGCTACTATTTTTATAAACCTATTTTCATGTCTGTGCAATTGCATGTGTGGGTGTATTTGGACAGTGGGAGTGCGTTAATAACACCATTCATGGTGCACAATGATAATAATTTGAGACTAGAAGGACACTTGTGTACCATGCATGTTCTTTAAAGAAGATAATTGATCGCATGCATGAGGCCTTAGTCAAAGATTACCTTATTTTACCCTTGCAACTGAGTGTCTGCGTATAAAAATAGCCGTTATGAAATTATTCACACATCAACTGACTCTTATTTGATTCTACATTTATGTGTTTTATATCTGAACAACTTTTGTGTTTCAACTTTTGTAAATGTGCTTTGGGAAGTGAAATTCTTTTCCATTTTGTTTCTCCCAAAATCGTTTTCTCATTGTTGCATAGGTAAGATGGAAGGACGTTCATTAATCATCTGTTCTAGCACCAACAGAGAGCCCTGCTCTGCAAGCACCCCTTGGTTCTTAAAAAGCAAGCAGAGTGCTCCTCAGTATTCATTTATTTCCATGTTTCATCTTGGAGGCAGAGTTTTGAGAGGTTTCTGTGTGAGGGTGTATGCTTTCACACTGCGTTAAGATAACAAGTGGATACGGCGCAGTGACTTTACCTTAAGCCTTAACGCTGGAAGCATGCTGGAGCCCTACCTGAAATGCTAAACAACCCGATGCGGCGCACTGCAGAGTGCACATCGCGAAAAGCATAATTGAGCAGAGCGCTTTGGGTCTATCAGATGGCTTTCTGGCATTTTAAAATGTAAATGTGATGAAGTAAAACCACTTTTTTGTGGCATGCGCACGAGTGAGTCTGTTTTTTTTTTCTGGCTGAGTAACAAGTAATTGATTTACCTTATAACACCTTCCCAGGGAGGCTATAGTCAAATGTGGCCTTAGTGTGTGCTGGTCTGTTAAGCTCCCTGGGTGAAGTTGATCAAGGAATACCAGGAAAGAGGAATGAAATAACCTGGTTTACCTTCAGAATAAAAGGGTGTCTACGTCTACAGCAACGAACGGTGGGCAAGAGAGGTGAAGAAGAGAATGCAGGCAGGTAGGAGTGGGTGGGGACCAGTGTCAGGGGCGATTTGCGACAGAAAGATAATAGTCCCAATAGGTTGGGAGTGACCAGAACTGACAAGACTAAAAATGAGTATTGGGACACCTCAAGTTGAACGGTTTGGAGACAAAGTTAGAAGCATGGCTGAGATGGTTTGGACATGTGCGGGGGATGGATTGTGGATAAACTGGGCAAAGGATGTTGGAGCTGCCAGGTAGGAGGAAAACAGGAAGAGTACAGAGAAGATGCAGGGGGTTGGGGTGACACAAGAGGATGCTAGGGTGAGATGGGGGCCGATGATTCACGATAATTAAGAACTTCAAAATAAAACCTTATAATATCTCTCAGCCTGTGCACTTGCCAGACTTATGCTTTAACAAATGCATACAAAATTGGTTAAATTGGATTCATGCAGGTTTTTGCTGTAGCTTTTGGAACACACTGTGTTCAAAAGGATGGCTTTAAATGAAACTTGAGGATATAAATCCAGTAAATTTTTTCCATCAAAAGAATCGATTTTGCCCTAAATTATTTATTTATTCTCCATGGAACTGTTGCCTTCTTGTTGAAAAATGGGACCGGAAATTGCTTGTTTTTTGCGTCTAACTTGACAGCCTGGTTGCCATTTGTGTGCCCTGGCGGTGGCTTTAGGACCTCGCGGAGCGCATCATTGAAGCACATGGTCGCTACTCATAAGACAACACTCCTCGCCAGTAATTGCTGTGGAATTGATGTCATTCCAGTGGGGCGACTGAGAGACAGCAGCGGCTCGTGCCTTTGTCAATATTTTCATCGCTCTCCACAGTTTTTACTTACGCGCGAGCGGCTTCGCACTTGGACATCTTTGAATGGGGACGAAGTGAGTGGACTCGAATCAGCTGTCTTTGGGATTTCCTAAAGCACCGGTCATATACTTGATCACATTTCAGGAAGTCGTTTCATTTGTGGGGAGGCTCTTGTACATCAGCTGTTGTTGGACTGGAACTGTATGATGGTTGCGCTGCAGTGAAAGACAGTTGGCTAGTCCCCCTCCACGCTTCAGCATCATGAACCCCGAGAGCTGGAGTGTGAAGTTTGTTATTTTGATAGCACTTCAGGCTTTAACTGTCACTTTGTCGGTGTGTGACAGGATGCTCTTAAAATCTGTCAAAGGTAAGAAGGGGAAAGAAGGGGTCTTGCCATATGTTACCAGGGAGGGTATACTGAAAGTCCGTGCGTAAAAGTAGCAGATTATTTTCCTGTGTTTTCTTTTAAACGCGAAGAAAAAGCTTTTTTTTTTTTTTTTTTTTTTTTTGTCAGTTTAAATGACCCTGTAGCATCCGTCTATATGCACTGTGTTTCTTGTGTATATGTTTTCCCGATTCATTCTGTTCTTCATTCGTGTCTCCCTTTTGGCAGCGTGGGATACATCGTGTTTTATATATGCAGCTGTTAGTTGCTACATCAGACCGACAGATATGTAACACATGCTGGGGTGCAGGGATACATCTTCAAGTACAAAAACTTGCTTAATTCATGGTTCACACTCATTCTCTCCATGTGTGAGCAGCAGAACATGATTTTTTTTATTTTTTGTTCCAAGTCCACCCACTGTGTACCGCAAAAAAGAGGAGCTGCTGTATAATTGATGGTGCTGAAAGTCTCTTTAGTAATCAGTTGTAACACTTTTGGCGTTTTGCTGGTGCTTTTAAAAGCATACTTCAAGGCACTTTAAGCATACTTCACTTTTTCAATTCCAGGGTTTCTCTAGTGTTAAATTTAAAAATAAAAGCCCATAGTTGATTTGAAGTTAATCAAGTGAGAAGCTTTTATGAAGCCTGAATTATATGTATGGGTTCCCAGCAGCAGCATGACAAAGGGGCTGTACTGAGGAGATGTTCAAATGTGAAGTCAGGTTGTTTTTATATACTAGTATGTGCTTGTTTGTTTGTTTGTTTGTTTGTTTATCTGGCATTGTGACTGCAAGCCTTTGGGCTCGTGTCATCTGAGTCACCAGCATTCTACGCCCTAGGTGAGATTCAACAAGGATGCCACACACAATAAAATTGCAACTGTGGTGAGTCGAGGAGCTGCATTTCAGTAACTTCTAAACACACTGACAGTCACGACACTCACTGTGTGAATCCTGGGAATTAATTACCAGGAAGGGCAAATGTGTGAGACTGGGATTGAAGTATAAGGAAGTTGTTCATTTATTCATCAACAGTTCATCATCATCAGACGTTAGCCTTGATGTGCATTTCCCGCTGGGCCGGGCTCATCGAAAACCATCATTGTCAGTTGATCGGTCTGTGAGAGTCTGAGACTGTCTGTATCGGCAGAATATTACCAGCTTTTAAGTAATTTGGGCTGATGGGGAAAATTGATGGAGGGTATTCTTCATTACAACCCACAAAAAAGTTTGCAGCCATGATTTTGGTGGTCCCTTTAATCATTAAGACATTTCTGACCAGACAAAACAGGCAAAACAAAGATGGTATATTTCACTTTCTAAACTTGAGAGGGGTTCTTTTTCTTCATGATTTCTTGGACAAGTTGTGCAAAAAATAATTTTTGTGATCAATGAAAGTAATTAGTTGTAGCCTTACTTAATGCAAAGCATAATTAGTGAGGATAATTACTGCTCATTTTCATGTGGCTCTACTTCGTCTCTAGACTGTGGGTTTCATCCAAATCTAAGGCAGCTGAAGGAGCGACTCAGTGCAATGTTGTGTTTGCATACATATTTAATGACACCCTTCCTTCAACTTTCATGTCGATTTTCTCCCTGTCTGTCTTATGCATGTTCCTGTCCTGGCTGGGCATCGTTTATGAATGATTTCCTCCCATTGGTTGACACATTTTAGTGTCAGTGAGTATTTACGAGCCAGATGTACTGCTTCGGCCAACATGACTGCCTCTGCCTTGAGCGCTGCATGCAGCTTGCGTGCTGCACCCTCTGACAAACGAAAGCTGAGCTGTGAATATATTTTTGGACTGTAGTAAAAAATTCCTTTAGCAAACAGTGTCCTCCCCTAGAGTGACATTATCACCGTGATGTGACCCATCTCAGGTCTAAGGCATTTAGTATCTTCTTAGTACGAATGGATTCAGTTCTTCCAGATGAGTTGTTCAGGATATTTAAGACCCAGGAGACTGGTAAGAAGAACTGGCTGATCTGTAGTTGTGCATCAAGATAGATTGATCAACCAGTCGTCGTTCCGCAGTGGGGATATTTGTATATAAGAGGGAAAATATCTGGACTGTGCTCATGTGGCCTGACCCTACATGTGTTACATTAATTTCTTCAAATCTGCCGTGGACTTGTTTGACCTCTCCAGCAAACGTTTAAAACACGAGCTGAAACCTGATCCTGGCTCTGGACTTTCTCGTTTGGCTTTCACACCCAGACAGGTCAGAGTTCGACTCAGCATGTCATTCCCAGAGTCTGTCTTCCCTTGTTTGGTCAGAGGTCAGTTGGCTGTGATATGTCTTGCCAGTGTCAAATCTGTCCGTGGTAATTCAAGTTCCACCCCATCAGTATTTCACCCCAAAAACATCACGTTATTATATACATTACTCTATAAAAAAAGAAAGAAATCATACTAGAAATTATCTTACATAACCTGGGAGCTGCTGCTGGACTCCTAGCACTCCTAGCGCTCATACTGCCTGGGTGTTTGGGCCACAACTGAGAACAGAATGGCTGCGCAGAGGATAATTATCACTGCCCTAAAAAATCATCAGCCTCCCTCTGCCACCTCTGAAGGGCATTGGCAGATCCTCCTGTCTCAGAAAAAGCAGGGCCATTACAGGTGACCCCTTGCACCCCGCCCACCACCTGCTTGACCCCTTGCCCTCTGGTCAGATCCCACGCCTTCAGACTCGAAAGCAACTTCTTCCCCTGTGACATTCGGACTGTTAAAAAACACTATCCCCCACACACCGCCTCTGCCCACTTACCTGACCAATCTGAGCCGTGGTCTGAGTAACCCACATCACTCAGGCCACTCACATACGGACTCTTTTCAGACTAAGTGCATTGCACTACTTCGAAGCACTTTGTGTAACTTTGTCTTGATTGTATATATTTCTCCTGTTAGTTATTCCTGCTGTCTTACTATTTGTGTTTTATTCCTGCACAGTTGGCTAGGAGCATCCATAATGTTGCTGTACATGTACAATGACAATAAAGGCATGATGCATGGGTGTAAAACCGTCAACAGACTATAGCTCATCATGCCTTGTGGCACCTATGCTCAATGTTAGCCAATTTGACTACATTCAAATTACAGCTTGGCCTTTATTTTTAACACAGCTATGCATTTGTAAAGTCTGAAGACTGCATCTCATAGAGTTGTAATGCTAATTCTCTTCCTACCCTCATCACTCACTTTATTAGTCAGGGTTGGACTCCCGCTTTGGCTTTAGAACTGCCCTAATTCTTGATGGCATCGATTCAACAAGGTGCTGCAAACATTTCTAAGATTTTGTTCCATATTTACATGATAACAGCACACAGTTGCTTCACATTTGTTGGCTACATATCCTGTTCCACCAAATCCCAAAGGTGCTCTATTGGATTAAGATCTGGTGACTGTGGAAGCCTTTTGAGTGCAGAGAGCTCATTGTCATGTTCAAGAAACAGTTTGAAAGGGTTTGAGGTTTGTGACGTGGCATCTTGTCCTGTTGAAAGCAGCCACCAGAAGATGTTTATTCTGTGATTATAAAGGCATGGTCAGCAGCGATACTCAGGTAGGCTGTGGTGCTTAAACAAAGCTGATTTGGTATTAAGGTTCCCAAAATGTTTCAAGAAAATATCCCTCAAACCATTACATCACCACAACCAGCCTAACTGTTAATAGAAGGCAGGATGGATCCATCCTTTAATGTTGTCATGGCAAACTCTGACCCTACCATCTTAATATGGGAGCAAAAATCTAGACTCATCAGAACCTGGTGGTATTGTGTTTCAAGTGTTCTTAAGTTGAGTTTTGGTGTGGTCTTCTGCTGCTGTAGTCCATCAGCTTTTGGATTTTGACAATTTATGCTTTGAGAGAGGCTCTTCTGCATATCCTGATTGTAAAAGGGGGTCATTTGAGTTTCTGTTGCCTTCAAATTCCTTTCTGTCACCAATCTGGCCATTACCTTCTGACCTGTGGCATCAACAAAGCGGTTTCACCCAGAGAACTGCTGCTCTCTGGGTATTTTCATTTTTTCAGACTGTTCACTGCAAACCCTGGAGATGCTGAGTGTACGTGCATCTGCTAGAGTTAATACTGGTTTTAGGTAAATGGTGATACCAGTAATTAACTTGGCTGTATCAAGCATTAATGCACTGAGCATTTCAGAAATGAACATACCACACTCAAACATGCAGGAAACATGCACATCTGAGTAGCAGTCATCATCTTCCTTTAAGGTTTGAAAAACAGAATTTCTTTTCCTTATCTAGCCACCTGCCAGATTTTACATGCCCTGTTCCTGTCACAAAAGGAAGCAAGCTGCAATATGTTTCTTAATGGGCGCACATGTTAACAGGAGCTCGACAGGTCACCTCCTACCTTGGCCAGTTTCTGACAAATTGGCTGCAGTGAAATTCTCCTGTTGCCGCTTGCTTTGTCTGTGTCTGTTCGAGTTCTGGTTCATAGGTGGAGCTGTGATGTATTTTTAAGTGAAGCAGCACGAGCCGCACATCAAAAACTGAAGACAGTTTGAAGCACAACCTTGACCAGTCCAGCCTTGTTAAAAGTTTGGGTTGGTTGTTTTTGGTTTTCATATAAAAAAGAAAATAGTAGCACCTTTTTTAAAAATGTAATTTGATACACCTTCAATTGTTTCTGTGTGACAAAACCTCAAAAGCTGTACAAATTACACTGATACGACGAATAATTATGTGAATCCTTACATTTGTATTTGGGAATGTCAAAAGAGTGTGTGTGCACAAATTACTAACTTGAGTGCACAAGAGCAAGTATGATTTAGTAATGACTTTTTCCCTTCATGAAACCTCCCAAGAAAAAACGAATGTTTTGCACTTTTGCCATAATGAATTAGTTACATGAACAGAATTGATGTATATTTAAATCTGATTTGCATTATTTTCTGTTGACGCGCTAATTGATTAATCAAATAACCATGCCAGAGCCATTTTGGCTTCGTCAAACACTTAAATGTCAGTCCCTGCTGTTGTAATCCTTGAGCTATATGACTTGTTAGGCGGCTTTGATTGTGCGCCAGGCATGTGCTTCCCATGGCAGAAAGGTCTTCTAGGGAGTTGTAAATGAAATCTATCACAGGAACCATATTAACAAGCTTTCACGCAGCTCCACTTTAAAAGCTACCTGACTCTGACCTTCGATGCTGAGGCAAAGCGTCCAAACCAGGCAGCAAGCACAATCCATGCAGCAGGGAGGGACTGGGAGGGAGGAAGGGTAACATTGTCACCCAGCCGGAGGTGTAACAGCACTGGTTTCTCAGACAGAGTTAACCTCCTGCTGAGCCAAGGGGAAATTTTTGCTGCAGGACCATCTATTTCCCATAGAGTAATTATGTGCTGACATCAGGGTAGTGTGACAGTAAATGAGTTGAGTATATGAGAGAGAGAGCATACAAAAGAGCTATTTACCGGTAGAGGGAGCTTAGTGTTAAATGATTTGGTTATGACCCTAAATATACACCCCAAAAATGTATCCTCCATTAATGACAACCATTAACAGCCTACGTTGCTGTGGCTCTTGACACATTGCTACCTAATTAGATTTAATTCAAGGAGGCCCTGTTTTCCAGTATGTGTAGATTCCTGTTACCATGATGTCACATACAGGTTTCTTTGCTCCCTAATGCAACCCTTTGGGTGTTGACATAATGACCCCCCAACTGAGTGAAGTGTTTACCGTGGAGTCGAGCCAATATTACCAGGCACTTTTCACCTTTGCTGAACAGTCTTTATGAATTCAGAGCTGTGGCTCCACTAACAAATTACAGGTAACAAGCAGAGGATTTGTCGATAAAGTGGTGAGCGCGATCTTAAGGCCTGTTTTTGAAATGTGGCACTTTCTTGGCTTTCTCTTTTTCATGTGGATCCAAGTACCAATTACTTTTAGCATTTATATCTGCTTCTTAGTGTAAAAACAAAACAAAGAAAAAGCCTGACAATAGTGACAGTCCTTAGTTTCAAGAGCTCAAAGTGGGGCGGTTGTTCAGCTGATAGGGATATTCTTTCTACAACGAAAATGAGAGAACCTAAAAAAAGAAGCCAGTCTTGATTTTTGTTTTTGGAACGATTTAGAGAATATAAAAAATGTGAATTAATTCTGAATATGCTTTGATTTTACTCAGCTGGCTAACCACAACAAGCAGTCTGATCTCATCTTGGACTGTTGGAATTTGAGATGGGCATTTTTTGTTCTTGACACGCATAAAAGAAACTTAGAAAAAAGTCAGTAATGCCACGATAATAATTCACCCTGGACCTAGAGAAGATCTTCAAGGACTCAAAGAGATAAGGAACACGATCAAAGTTCAGTGCTTTTGAGTGTCAAGGTCATTTACGAAAAAGTGTCTACTTGATGGATCTTCCTTTCGATGTATCGTTCATCATTCTGTTCCCATTCTCTTTGAATTAGCATAAATTGCCCACTCTGATTGGGGATAAATTGAGTTCGTGATATGCTTGTCAATCACCCATTAATAAATGAACAATAGCCATAGACCTAGACATTAACCAATTTTTTTTCTTCTTCTTTCTTGCCCCATGGCCTGATGTCAGAACCAATTTTGGGCTTAGAAACTTTTCTGGATCGTGTCCCCAATCCAGTCAGAGCTCTGATTAAAGACAGTAAGCATCTGCGGACACATGCTCTTGATGCAGAAAAAAAGTGTTCTTTTTATTTGATTTGCTTTATCAAGAACACATTTCCATATGGATCCAAGGACATGACATTTTCATGCTTTTCCCCCCCTCATGTTGTGTCATAGTTCCACATGCAGAAGGTCGACTGAACTCATTACTCTGTTCTAATTAATTAATCCCACATGCTCCTATTTCACGTCCATTTTCTTGCTTTTCCATTGTAGTCTTAGTTAAGTCACCTATACGGCAGTTTAAAAGTAATCCATTGCAAGTATTCAAGCATTTAAATACACCCTGTACTGTATTACTTTGTACTACTACTGTTAGAATAATAGTCAAGCAAAATTTTATTGCAGTAGCTGTTCAAGATGGGGCTAATGTTTCATTACTTTACATGACATTAGACATTTTAGTTGATTCTGCTGTTGACTTTGCCTCTGGGGGCATTGGCCAGTGTTTTAGGGGTCCAGGGTAGCCAAGAGATATGTGTAAATCTGTTCCAAGACTTCCTGTTCCATGTGTCAAGTCATTGCATTGTTTATTTTCACACTGTAAATAAAGACACATTTAAGCTGAACTGTCAGATAAAAGCAGGACTTTCGATCTGCATGCAACCAAACACGTTTAAATGTTTTTGGTCCCTACTCGTGAAATTACATACCGAAACCAGGAAGTTACTGAAGGAAACGGTTTCCAAGGCCTAATCCGTGGATCGACTTCCTTCGAGGCGTGGACGTCTATCAGCAGAGAATGTACCTTCACCTATCAGCAGAGAATGTCCCTTAGTCTGTAACACAGTCAAATATATTCTCAAGCAATATTCAAGCATGCCATTCAGCGTGTTAGTACGAGCTCGGGAGCAGCTTGGGAGAACAAGAAAACAGAGACTGCTTTAGATTGTCTTCCCAAAGTGACTCAACTTTATTCACAAGTACAACAGTTTATATAGAGGGTAAAATTCATGAGACAGCAGATTTATCAGTTTAAACCAGTACAGACCAAGATAAGGCAGCGTCTTCCTGCCCTTGGGTGAAGAAGCATCCTTTGTGTAGTGTATCAGTTCAGCTACAATTGTGATTATCTCAGCGACATATTTTCAAGGCACAAAACGAAGAGTTCTTTCATTAGTGAAATCTGGAACAAACCATTTGGCCTTCAACAGGCGTCTCCTAAAAGATTAAGAAACTAATGTAGCTGAGGGAGTGATCTCTGTGGTATTTCAACCTTGTACCAGCCTGTGATTCTCACACATCAATTCTTGGGTCAAAGAGAAAAATAACTAAAACAAAGGGGCCTTATTGAATGACAGAGTTTTCCTGTATAATGTCACTATAAAACAATATCCAGTAAATGCTCCCATGGTACTAAAATACCTAACAGTTACCAGTGCTAAAAAATGCTATCTCTACAGATTTTGGATCTTTCTCTGGTGGACAAAAGTAGAAAAGTAGAAGCCTTAATGATTTTTAAGTTATGTCACGATTAACAGCAGCCTAGAGCTACAGGTTATGCTGCCTATAAAAAGTCTATCAACTCTATAAATCTTTTTTGTGTGTGTATGCCAGTTTTGGCAGAGCAGATAAGCTTCAGGGCAATAATTGGTTACAAATTGCAGAACATTTTTGAATTTTAATTTTCTACTGTTCCAATATGCCCCTCTGAACAGCTTCCACAGCAGGACCAGCAATACCAGTAATGCTTAATGTTTAATGCAATATGTAGGCAAAATGATGGATACTGTATACCATAGAGGTTGCATAAACGTAGGGTGTTGTTACATTGTCAGAGAGAGCCATGTTTTTGTAATGAGTAATATTACCACTTTGCAATCCTAGTGAATATGGTTTCCAGATTTAGACTGAGATTGTTTTCTTCCTGCTGTTCCTTATCTTTATTGTGTAGAAATACAAAACTTATCACTGATACAAGTAGAATCTATATTGGTACATAAATGCTTATTCACTATGCACTGATTTATGGCATTCAGTGTTGCCTAAACTGTAGTGGTGTGAAGGACAAGGAGCTCAGATGGTACTTGACACTATGGTACTTGAGTTAATGTTGCTTGGTTCACACCACTATAAACTTGTCTAAAACAGTTGTGGATGCATGTGTCCTCTTCACTTGTTTTTGTACCGTTGATGGGGTTTTGCTTGTCAAAGAGTCTCCTTGAGGCTGTCAAAGGCGTTGTTTTTCCCATTTCAAATCTTAACATTTTCAAGATCGGAGAGAATTGCTGTCAAAGTCACTTTGGAGTGTGTCCTTGTGGGCTTTTGTTGTGCCAGTCATCAGGCTAAGAATGGCTGTCATTTGGATTGCTCTTGATTGATGTATCCACATATGTGAAGCCTGTATCCCATCTCAGTGAGGACCTGCATGCATGTGAGGGGCACGGCCTCATCAAGTACGCAGATAAAAAGAACAGCATGCCATTTGTGTTGGAAAAACCACAATTGTTATGAATACATTATTATATGGTTGTCTGTCAAAGAGAGAGTTGTGGTTCCAAACAACTGGGCTCTGGGATATAATAAAGAGGAAGAATTGTGTTGATTTGTTTTAGTGTGATGGATAGAAGGAAAAAGGGAAGAGCTGGAGTTGTGACAGGCTGGTAAGAATATGTCTGAGATCTGCTAAGAACTGAGGAAGGTCATCTGTTCCCTGCGGCCAGCAGCTCAAAGGCTGTGGAAAAGCATTCTTTCAGGAGCACTGACAATGCCAAGAAATGCTTCACTGTGAAACAGCATCAGGAAAAAAGTACATTTAGACTCTTTAATGTCTAGGATAAAACTGGTCTTGTGGCTGTTCTTTCAGAGATGCATAAATGAAGCCAAAATGTTAAAAAGTGCAAATTTTACAACCAGACTTTTGCCCAGTTTTAGCACCAGTGATTCTGTTGCTCTAGATCAATAAATCAGTGCTTTCTGCTCAAGGGTCCCTAAGATTATCAATGCAGCAGGAAAACAAACAACGATCTTCCTTAGATTTCTAGAACCCTGGAGGGCGCATGGCTCTACAGTTGGAAATTGAAAGGTATTAAATATAGGATGGATGGATTGCTTTGAAATTTTGTAAAGATATATTTTTTTGTCTCTAGCGGGGGAATATTTTTGACTTGACTACCAAAAGGTTTAACTTTAAACTTGAAATATCTGTCTTTTAGATGGATTGCCACAAGATACCCTACAGGCTTGCTTTGCACTTTTCTTTCTGCACCATAATGAAACTGAATCTGCAGTTTTGAGTACAGTATCTTTTGTCATTGGATCAACTGTGCATGATATAAAGTTTGCATGTGTTCCCCAGCTACTCTGGCCTCCTCTCAACAGGGTTTATTGATAGAATCGTCAGCAATCCTTGACCGAAGTCTTGTTAAAAAACTTTTTAAAACAACCTCTGTGCTTTGAGGGTCGGGAACTAGAGTCAAATTTATCCCAGATTCAAATCTTTGGTGCACTTGAGCCACAAATCGCTCAGTTTATTCTTAGAGTGAATATTCTGCACCTTCCATCAACCAGTCAAACACAGTAATGCTCTGTAAAATAATAAAACACTGACTACACATGCTCAGTATGTAATAGATTTTTGGTTATTTTTCTTAAGAACGCTGCTAGGGAAAGCCAGAATTATTGCTTTATCCAGTCACGGATCTGTATCACGTTTCTGTCACCCGCAGGCAAATACACACACAGTCATATTTCTCAGTACACAGGCACACCTCTCACCTAGCATTGACTTTATTGAGGCAATATAAGTGGTACAAGCTCTCATTGTGTACACTGGAACATAAAGGAAGGTGAACATGGCCAAAACTCTGCTTTATTAAGACCCCTGTTTACACTCTCTGTTATTGAGTATATAAATAAGGCATTGGGATCTGGTGCCACTTTTACCGCTCCCTTAATGCTTCTAGTGGCTCTTATAACATTCCAGCTAACAAAAGTCACTTGCACATTGCATACACTGCAGTCCTGTCATGCTTCAGTTTTACCTAATGTCTTTCTCAAGCATGTGGAAAAGAAATGAGCCTGCAGACTATTTCCACTAATATAATGCCATTCATAAAAGCAGGAATTAAACCTCAAAGAACACCACATTTGCAAAAGGGTTATTCACTTGTGGACTTTGAAGTCAAGGAACCCAACGCTGTATGGTTGTGAATCTCGTCTCCAAAGATGATGAGGCTCATGCATCAATATAAATCAAAAATCGGCTAACCACAATGTGAACCTGACCTTTCTCTGTCAAAGCTTTCCACAGTTTTCCCCCTTGTCTCTTGTGTTTATTTGTCCATACCTTCCTTAGAGGTTGTCATCTGTTCCCTTACTCAGCATGTCCACCTCCCCCAGACAGTGTGGTTTTCTGGGACTAATTAGAGTAGGAGTGCTTCTCTTGTTGTTCTGTGTATTATGCCGTTCCGTCCTTGCCCAAGCCTGCTTCTCATCATCAGGATGAAGTTGCATAGAAACTGCTGAGCAGGTCACCTCTGGCTCTCTGCTATCAGCTGGAATGGGTCTGTGATGTATTCCAGAGTGGTGGTATCCTCAGAGGGTAACCAGAACAAAGCTCAGCTGGGGTGTGTTGTGCCTGACCTGGCTTACTAATGCTGGATAATAGGCAGACTCAGCAATTTAGATGGGTGAGTCATGTGTAGAGAGACAGCAGGGGACAGAAACCTCAAAAGAAGCGCCTTGAATCTGCTGGAAATAATAATCAAGGATGAGTATATTCCCTTGAGTTTGCTTTATGTTTATGTGTGCTTAGAATGTTATTCAAAATTAAGATGGAGTAAAGTTTCAAGTTCAAAATATTATGCACAGACCGACCACACGCATAACTTTCCACAAACGCACTGACATCAAACTCAAACTAAATCTGTCTCTCTGCTGTTTGGAAGTGCTCAATGGAGTATCACTGGGAGAAAACAGAAAGCAAGCAAACAATTGATTTAGTATGTTTGCTCTGAAACAAATGGTTCTAACAACCCCTGCTGTTTTAGTAAGAGACCCAAGCTGAAAAATAACTTCCCCAATGTGGGGAGCTGATTACTGCAGGAACCCTGTTAGCAGTGTCCTCCAGAGGCTCACTATTGCATTCTGGCTCAGTACGTGCTCATAATGTACTATTTAGAAAAGCTGCAGCTTCTGTCTTGCTTAAAGGTAGTAGACTTGCTCGGGTAGTGGTTGTTTTCCCGCCGTTTCCTGTCGGCTCACTTTGGGGACGTGAGTATTGGATTTGGAGACGGATATATTCTTAAATGACTGGCAATACAGCAGCACCCCAAGTGTTGTAGCCATTCGGAGGCTCAGTTAACACCCTGTCAGAACAGTGAGAGAGGAGATAAAAGCGTGCTGGGAACAATGCCCCAAAGCTACGTCTAATCCCTGCGCTGCATTCTGGACACTGGCCCTGTGTTAGGAGTTATCGCAGCAGCAGCAGCAAGTCAAGCCGTCTTCGCTCAAAACTCTCCATTAGTCAAGAACTACGGAGATTTATGCAGCTCGAGTGTGAGAGTGGGTGGTTACGGTTTTGCCACAAGTTAACAGTTTTCATCGCTTGATGTCTGAGAGTGCCATTTAGTGTTGTTGTATTTATGTCTTTATGGCAGAGGAGAGGGGCTCCATTCTACTGATGGTCTATAAAAAGAAGACAAACATATGTTTGGGAACAGCTTAGATATAATGGAAATGGCATTTTGTCAGCGTAGATAATTGTTAGCTATGAAAAACAAATACATTCAGGGAGCATTAATTGCACGCTGTGGTGCAGAAAAGTCATCACATATACAAACGCTGTGATTCTGTTGAAGTGACACTTTATATTACAAGGCAGCTCCACTGTCAGGTTGTGCTCTGACTGATGCTATTAATGAACACCAGGCTCAGGATTTAATAGCGAGGAGGAATTCGCTGTCAGTATTGTTTGAAGAAAATCAGTTTTGAAAATGTTCCTCTAGTTTGTGAACACAGAACACAATGTGGACATTGTCTTTCTTTCTTTCTTTCTTTCTTTCTTTCTTTCTTTCTTTCTTTCTTTTTTTTGCAGATACTGAGAGAATTTAGAATAAAGAACACTTTGAAGTTTTCTCTGCATTCTCACTTGGTTTTTATATTTTCTTTTATAGGAAATCCTCCGAGCACTGTTGTTCCACACAGACCGACAGCAAGGCAGAAACACTATGGGACTACAGTACCTCTTCAGCTTGTTGGAAAAGACTGGAAACCAATCAGCCAGCTCAAATCCCAGGTGGACAATAGTAGCCGTTTATGTTTTTATATTTTTTTATTTTACTGTTCGTCTACTTTTCAGCATCTGTTCATCGTACAGTGGATCAATTGTCTTTGCATATTAGTATTACTGTGTCACCTGTGACCTAGGTGTGTTTTTATATATGGTGTTGTGTAAGCCTTAAGCCACATCTCATTTCTTTATATTTTGCTAGGAAAATGGGAAATGATATACAGGGCAAAAACAAGAGTTTGTGCAATTTTAACAACCTTGAAAGTCAATATTTGGTATTACCACCTTTATCCTTCAACACAGCCCGAACTCTCTTAGGTAAGAAGTCTTCAGAAATAGTTCTCCAGGCTTCTTGAAGGAAATTCAAAGCTTTTTTTTGGATGTTTGCTTGCTTTCCTGTCAAGATGATCTACCACTGCTTCAATGCATTGTGGTCCAGGTTCTGAGGAAGCTAATCCATGACTGATAGTGATCCATTGTGTGTGTGTGTGTTTTTTTTTTTTTTTTTTTATATTCAGGTATGCTTTTACTGCATTGGCAATATGTTTGGGATCACTGTCATGCTGAAAAATTACATTTCCAATATTCCATATTGAGAATATTTGAACCACCTGATTCAAATGATGTTCAGTCCACTTCTTGTTTAATTTGGCATACCTCAATCTTTTGTTTTCCATTTTCTGTCTTTAAGAATGTTTTTTTGACAGGCACTCCTCCAAAGGGTCAGAGTTGAGTCTTTTCTTGATTTTTACTTGTTTTTCTCATTTTTAAGGACATGACTACATACACAGTTTATCTGCTATGGATAATTTTTTAGGTCTCCAACTTCTTATTTTGTCCTGTACATTGTGGCTGATAGCTCACCTTAATGGTGCACAAATCATATTTTTGCCTATTAAACTGTTATTCTCTTTCTTTTTTTTATTTTTATTTTTTAATAAATTCAATGTGCCTAAAGGTGAACATTTTTCTTTTACTAAATTTTCTGTTATGTGTAGGTGCAACACTGGTTTATCCCTTGATTTGCATGCCTTTTTTACACTTGAATAATTCATAGGTTAGGGTTAAGTGCCTTAAAAAGCAAAAGTACATTCCTTTTAAATGGTGAGGTGAGGAACTGGTCTGAAAATGAATACAAAAATCAGCCAATGTTCAAAGTCTCAGGATCAACTGACACCTATCAAAAAAACAAAAGTGCAACTCGACTCCTAGTACACTAAAGTTATATGGAAGGCAAAATGATGGGGTCATTGGGGTCAGTTTAACACAGCTTTTCCATATATCCCAATATATTTTTGCATGCTTCCATTATTTTTTTTACCATACAAAAACTAAACGATTTTACAAAAACCAACGACTACCAGCGTCAAAATTATTAGTCTCTGTGATGTTATTTGTGCCTCCATTTTTTGCTGGGTAACAGTCTGCAGTCCTTTTGTCCTGTTGTAGTTTTCAGCAAGTCTCGAACGTGCCTCCTGAGCAATCCAAGCCCATTCTTCTTTGTCCTACTCTCAAGCTCCTCCAGATTTGATGGTGTTCTTGGATGGACCTTCACCCTGCAGATTTTCAGTGACATTTAAGTCAGGGCTTCGTGTAGGCTATTTTTATCATTTTAAAAGACAAAGTGATAATCCAGACTCACTTTTGCTGCAGATTGCTTACAGTTTTAGTTCATATTCTTCATGATTCCTTACACCTTGAAGAGATTCCCAGTTCCAGATGCACTGTAGCATCCTCACAGTATAATACTTCTACCACCATGTTTCACTTTGGGGACTATTCTTCTAGTTGTACTCCTCTTCTCCAAACATAATCAGCATTTCTATGGCCAAAGAGCTCTAGTTTCGTCTCACCTGACCAAAGAACATGCTTCAAATACGCATATTTTTTTCTTCAGAATGTCCTTAGCATACTTCAGTCTGCCTTGAAAGGATCTCTTCTGCAGAAGTGGTGTTGTGTTTTTCCTCAGTCTGCAAGCTCAGTCTATTCTTGTGCAGTGTTCTTGTGATTGTCTACTTTGAGACTAAAACTCCTGAAGTCATTCACTAGTGTCTTGGCAGTTGTTCTGGGGTCTTTAGTCACATATCTCACTATTTTTCTTTCCAGAGTCATTGAAATCTTTCACTGCCAACCTCTTACTACCTCTGCCAGGCTTGTGGCTTTCTTTCAATTTCTTGATCATACTTTTCACTCCAGTTCTTGACACTTGAAAACACTGTGATAACTTAGTATATTTATCTTCTGCTTTGTGAGCGTCAACAATTCTTTTTACGAAATCTAAACTGATTTCTTTTGGTTTTGGCATGCTCACTTAAGTGACAGCTCCAAACCCTGGTTTGAGTTTTTATACCGTGTGTAAAGTGGAAGATAACGCTCATTTGTAACTTGTTGTTACAAGGTTTGAGCATTCCAAAGTTAAAGCACATCATTGCACAGCAGTTGTTTCTGTTAACGCTCAATAAAAAAAATCTGTATTTCAGGTGGCCAGTAATATTGAACCTAGTATTTTTCGTGTTATTGTATGCTGATTGCAATGATTTATGCTTTCTGTAGTAAACTGATATGTGTAGAAATGCTATGTTGAATACTTATCTGGAGCTATGATGCATACTCTGCATGTGCTGCAGAATATTATTAACAGTATCATATCAAATTCAAAATGATTCAAATTTGAATCAAATTGATCTGGAAACTAAATTAGCACAGGTATCTTTTCTGCAGTAATCTATGTTCAGAGGTAAGTTCACTAGTACCCATGCTACAGTATTGCTTAGTATTGTTTAGCAGGTTTGTGTTGTTGGGAAACTAGTACACTTAATCAGATTGAGAAAAGTAAAAACTTGGGGTGGCCAGAGTTGTTTATATAGTAAAATGAGTTATTTTAGCCTTAAACAGATTTTTGTAGATATAAATGAGATGGTATTGTAACGACGTAAAACTGATTTTTTTCTTTTTAAGTATAAGTGTATGGAACGTCATTTTAGCCTGTTGCTAGGTGACTGCAAGGCAACATGGCTGACCTAATAATATCTGATATAGATAAGAACCTTCGGTGGCCTAAGACCTATCTGTGTGCTAGGTTTGGTTGTTCTAATCCTGGGGGCTAGTAAGATGACATAGCCTGTCAGTGCATGGCCCAGGGCCTCGCTGCTGGATCTCCAACCAAGTCTCTGCAAAACTGACTATGAAACACAACTGAATATGATATTCTTTTTTTTTTTTTTTTGGCTCGCCTAACTATCTTGACAGTTTTTTTTTTTTCATCTCCTATTAATGTAATCTGACAAGTAACATTGCTTGTGTATTTAACAGATAGTCTCAGTGTAGGAGTCATTTAAATTCGATGCAATCTGAAGTGAATTTTAAAAAAAACAAACAAAAAAAAAAACAGATCACTTACTAACAGATCAGGAACAGCAGTCAGGTAAAATATATTTAAATGAATTGGATCACATACAGTCAGCATAATCATAATCATTTCTTTATGTTAATATTTCAAGCACAGACAGCTGTTCGAATTCAGCATCTGAGAATGGAAGAAAGCGCTAAATGACCCGCTGGAACATCGATGAAGTGTTTGAAATGTGGGCTCCTTGGCTCAGTTTGTTGATATAATCCTAGACTATACAAACAAAGTACGTGGCTGCAAGCAGACATAAAAGCACAAAGCTGAGCTAAGCTTCCAGGTTGTGTTATTGACTGAATTCATTTGTGCATTATTTTGTTTTGTCTTAACCAAACGATCAAGGTGCCACAATATTTCTTAATGAACACTCGCCATGAAGGCGAATTTAAGTGCAACTGCCTAGTAACAAATCCAAATATCCTCTGCATCATCTGTAATTCATCTGAAGACAATGATGGTTGTACCCATTATATAGTGTAAGCCTAACCATGTGTTTGGAAAAATGTGTTTGCAGAAAATAGCGGAAGGTTTAGTCCCACAGACAATATTACTGCCTGAAACCTTAAGTGTTCTGCTTCCACATCCTCTTATGATCCACTAGACATTCTTCTTCATGGGGGGTGATGGATGACTTAACCCAGAGAAGTGCTCTTTGCTGCAGTTGACCCAGATTGAGCTGCATGCGTCAAATGTGTTTGTGTGTGCTTGTTGTTGCCCTGGCAATTTGGAAAATGTGAGGCAGAGGAGGATTTCTCTTTTTTTGTGCTTGTGTGTATGAGTGAGGGTATCACACTAAAAGAGAGAGGTTGTGTGTGTGTGTGTGTGTGTGCACGCATGTGTGGGGCGGAGGGAAGACAGGAAGGCACGTTTGTTGCACAGCGTGACTGACAGAAGTGATATATATGACCCTTCATCTGACTCTAACAGAGACGCACGGTGTTGTAACTCATTGGGTGTGAACACTCATGGGTTTCTGCAGGATTAATGTCAAATGCAATAGAAGCATAACGCTAATCCTCTCAGCTCTTGTTCTAAGATACAAAGTAGCTTCGTAAGGATTTCCGACTCCTCTGATCAATTGAAAACAGTCGTCTTGCATCCTTTCTCACAGTGCTGGGTGATTCAGTCAAAGTTTCATTCTGATTGGAGTAAAGTTTCTCGTGTTTTGGGGTTGGTTTTTTTTCATTATACTGCCACACAGCTATTTTCTAACTAATGCTGCGGCATTCGAACAGCAACAAGTGTCACAACAAGTCTTCCCTCAATCAAAAATCTGTGTGTGAGAGTCCAGAATTAATTTTTCCTATCTCCTCTCCTGCTTGTTGTCTCTTCAGAGCCACCCAGCATCACTGAAGCTCCTGATTGAAGTGGAAAGTGAACAGCTGCTCCTGGCTCTAGAGAAAAATGAGTAAGTGTCCCTCTTTTCATACATGCCTTTAGCTTACAACTGCGTGGTTTCTGGAGTACAAATAGGTGGCATATGCGGTGCCCAGGGGCTACAACTGGGGATCTATCCAAAGAACGAGAGGGAGGAAGTGTCTCTTTGCGCTGTGGTGTGGGCATGCCAGGGCTCTCTGTGCTCGAGTCTTTTTGTGTGCTGAAACAAAGACTTGAAAGATAGAAATTCCTGGAAGCATCAGCCAGACTGATGAAAACCGGCGTCTTCTTCCTTCTTCTCCCTCTATCTTTTCATTTGATCTATTGGCATAAGACGGGGGAGAAGGAGGCTTTGTTTGAACACCGCAGACACCCAGCGCTCTGCGTATTAAGATACTGTCAACATGATGTCAGTTAAGGGACTGGCGAGGAGGAGTAACATCATTTGAAAGAGATGAGGTCATTGGCGGAGATAGATTTTGACAGAGATGTAGCTGTGGAAGTGTTAGGAGGAATATTTGTCATCTTTGCATTTTTACAGAAGGACTCATTCAATGTGGCCTCAGACAGTCGGAGTTGAGCGTACTGCTGAGAAGGATGGGGCGTGATTGATGGAGCAATATGTTTTCCATCCAGCCTGCTGCCACACATGAGCAACCAGGAACAAGCAGAGCTGTCTGTGTGATGGAGAGAAAGCGGGCGAGGGAAGCTGAGAGAGAGTGTGAAAGGGTTTTTATACCATCGTTAGCCATGAATCTCACTTGTTTTCCAGACTTAATATATGTAAATTCCACCTGCAAACTGTGGGACAAAGCTTTCAACACTAGCTACAGCAATTTTTATGGCTGCCTGCGCTGAAAATATTTTTTTATTGGAAATCACACTCGTTTTTTTTTTCCTGTTGAATATTCATGCTTTGCACAGGTGGGGATTTTGCAAAGCTGTCTTTCAGATTGTCAGATTTTCCTCCGCTATATTTCATTTTAAAATGGAAACAAAGCTTTTCCCACAACCAGCAGCAGTGGAAACACCTTACGTTCTCATACATCGCCCATCTGATTTTCATTCGGTATGACTGCCATCATTGTCCTGTGGCTTGAAATGTAAAGTCCTGTGTTAGTTTCAAAGCCATAGCCAAGAGGAACAAACAGGGATGATGGAGAGGTGCAATCTAGATCTTTCTAATGAGCTTGAGCATGATGGAACGACTTTAGTCAAACAAACCTCCGTGCTTTCCAAATACCAATCTGTCACAATGTACTGTCAACGCTTGCAGCAAGTCTCGAGAAAAAGGTTTAATTACTATCAATGAGTGTTCTGTCGCAAGTCAAAATAATACTTCATCAAAAAAATAGCTACTTAATGCCATATATGTTTGACAAGACAAAACACACACAAAGGACATGAGTTGAAAGAGACGTGTTGATAAGTGTGTTGGCTTTGGTCGGTGTCGACAGCGAGAACAGAACCTGCTGTGCTGACTTTTAGTGAAGGTTCTTGTCTGAGGTTGCTGGCAGACTGGCTCTACGTCGCTGATGAAACCCAGTTGTTCAAACACAGCCGACATCTGTAGAGGTAGGGAAAAAAATGTTCCAGGATGAAGAGATTTGAATTAAGCACCCAGATTTCTCTATTTATTTTTGGGGTTTCTTTTCTTTTTCAGAAATCTGTTAATAAATATTGCTGGCTACAAAACATGATTGAGGTTTCACTGCACGGCTGAATGTGATCAGTTCAGCCATAATGATAGGTGAACGTGATCTGTGTGACAGAGTAGCGGTTGCTGCCTTTTTCACAAAGTTCATCAAATGCATTTTCTTTCACATTTTTTAAATACGTGTTGCAAAACTTAAGTCAAAAAAACACATTTTTGCAACTATTACCGGGTTGTTTTTCACTTAAAGATTAAAAACATATAACGTATATCTTCATCCTTTTTTTTTAAGGTGTTAGCCCAGGAACCCAAACCTTTAGACACAACTGAGCCAACGGTACGGTAACAACTCTGGTGTATAGTTAAAAAAATGCAGCTGTAACTGGCACCTTGTCATTTTCAATTACTGTATTAGTTTCAGTCAATATTTAAGAGGATCTCTGGTGTTTCTGTGATGGTGAGTTGCGTAGTGTCTGTGGCACTGATGACATTTGGAAAGCCTGCAACATGATGAAAACTCTTCGTGATTCTTGAAATGTGTTGTGCGCGGCGGTACGGAAAATGCTTTGGTGTCTGCTCTTTGGCATTAAGGGCTGCGGAAGCACGAGACACCGACTTCAGATATTCCTACAACATCCCCGGACACACTCACAAAGCAGCCTGTTGTCAGGATGGAAAGGGCGCTTGCCGCCTGGAGCAAAATGTCAACGTGTGTCAATGTGTGAACTTGCACTTTTAACTGCAGTTCAAAAACTTGCTGCCCGAGCGCACTGTTGAACTAAAATATGTAAAGTAAAAAAGAAATGAAAGCAGAATGAAATAAGCTCCAGACTGCTACCTATTTGATTTAGATTATGCTTTTGGATGTATGCACATCAAATAAATTTTTATGTGGATCAAGTCACTGAAACATCCAGCAGGTATTGCTTGCAGAGGGATTCCATCTAAAATAATATTAGCAGTGGTAAGACATTTTAAACATCCCCCGCTGCAGACAAATTAAAGTCCCTACAATACAGATGTTGAACATGATTTACATTTCCCACCTGTGAAAAATAATCTGTTTTTATGTGAAATGCATATTCAGCAGATGAGTATCGCACTGCAAGCTTAAGTGATCGCACTATTTGCCCGGTGGGTGTACATCATTCCACATTTTCTGACTCTAAAAGCTCCAGTTGAACATGATGAAGCAACACATTGTTTCATTTACTGCAAAGAGGTTGGCTGTTGAGATGCCACTAGGCATCCTAGACTCGTCTTCTTGGATCGGTTTTGTTAATAGGAGACAGTCAAAATGAGACTTGGTGTTGTCTTTGTTTCTTATTACTAGAAGGTTAAAGACCTTAATTACAGGCTGTGGCAATACTCAGAGGGAAAGTAAACAGAATGCACAGCATATACTACTGTATATATCTCATTACTATTGCATATACTCTCTGTTCTCATTTCCTTTGTCACTGTTTGAAGCATTCATTCAGATTCTTGCCTTTGCTGGGTGAGAGAGGCTTATGCACATTTAGTCTAGTTGTGACAGTTACTGAGCTTTGACCTCAGCGTATTGAACCACTTCTGGTCAAGCTGTTATAGCAGCTCTTGCTGCTTTGTGCCTTTGAATGTGAAGCCTCCAGGCATATCAAGATGAGTCCCAAGCTAAGCAGGCAGCATGCTCTCCATCCATATTTCCCTTTCTAAATGGACTGCAAGAGACTGAAAGAAAGCCTGGGAATGTTTTTGGTTGCTTTCGCTTGAGGTTTCTCGCTGCTCATCATGGCTTATAGCCTTGAGCATAATGTGCTTGGAGGTTTGCTATTCATCTTCTGGAGTCTTTTGTGTTGTCAGACAAACAATCACAACGGAGCACACATCGATGCAGATCCACAATCCTAAAACTGGCCCTTTCCCTGGACAGAGGGCAGACAGGAAATGTTTCCTGGCTGCAAACTTCTTCTATCACTCTGGTGCTTGGCAAAACAAAAGAGACAGAGTCCAGACACAGTTTGTCCTAGTTTGCGTATTGGACGTTAAGATGTTATTTGATTCCATGTCTTGGACTGGACCACTGCTGGCCTGTGACCTGTTGCTTCTCTCAACGAAGACATTCTCATGTCTCACTGAAAACACGGTTAGGAATGGGTCTCTCCTGGGGAGCTGAACAAACAAAAGGCTAAAGACTCTGCATAAGTGTTATTGTTCTCGTCTAAGCCACACACAGATTGTTTAAGGAACATCAAAACCAAAGATGCTCATGTGTATCAAATCGTCGCTCTTGCTATAGAGCTAAGATTGAGACAAAGAGAGCATTAAATCTTTCACCAGTATATACATGAAACGACATGGATTATTTTTTTTCTCATTATGATTTATACAAGACTAGAATGTGTGAAATAACGACATCTTAACGATAATGTTTCTGAGTGCACCTTGCAGATATACTCTTTTTTTTTTTTTTTTTCTCCATGACAACTTTTTTCTTAAAGGTGATTTTTCTTTTTTTTAATGATTGATGCAATATTTGGCAGTTTGTATTTCACTGCAGCACAGATGAATGGGTAACTATAGTCAGCTCCTACACTGTATTTTTTTTATTCCCCCCTGGTAAAGGTTGAAAGAATAATCCTAAACTATGCTGGCCTAAGTCTTTAATGCATCACCCTGAATGATCATCTCAGGGATG
This sequence comes from Rhamphochromis sp. 'chilingali', assembly GCF_963969265.1. Taxonomy (NCBI): domain Eukaryota; kingdom Metazoa; phylum Chordata; class Actinopteri; order Cichliformes; family Cichlidae; genus Rhamphochromis; species Rhamphochromis sp. 'chilingali'. The sequence goes on along the minus strand of NC_137950.1, from coordinate 20,819,845 downwards.
AACAAGAAAACCTATTTTTAGCCAATGAAATCGGGCGACATCATCAGCGGCGATGACGATTCCAACGCCAGTGAACGGCGATGAATTTTCATCCGTGACTTGATTGACTTTAGATTTGATCTTTATGTGCATTTAAATTGCTGTCTGTCTGCTGAAGTGTTTTGTGTGCGTAACAAACTGTGCATTTGCTCAGGTGACGATTTGATCTAATTGTAAAAGACTGTGTCCCGCTAAGCCAACAACCAGTGATTGAAACCCAGTGATAACCAGTTTTCTTGAGCAGCACTTATACTGAAAACCTATTAAATTTCTCCCTATTGCTACCTACGGTACAAAAGTGTGAAAAAGTAAGGTGGAATTTAATTTCATTAGGCGATACCTAAATACATCTTCCCTCCTGTTAATGCTGCATAGATCCAGTAAATGTATTTTTTTGAAAGAATGTGTCTCATGTATAGACAGAAATATACATGAGCTTTCTTTTATCACTGAAACACACAAACACACTATAGTCTAAAATTCATTCAGAACCAGGAAACCTTTTTCTCAGCGAAGGATGCACTGAAGCTTAACTAGCCTTTGTACCTTTCTTGTTACCCTTGCGGCTGCAAGGCCATGATACATTGTGATTCATTAGTTTCAAAGACAAGCCTTGGAAATAGGCTCATCTTTTCCAGAGCCTGCACCTTTTAACTACTTCCTTCAAAATGGAATTTTTTGGAAGGAGCTTCCCTCTTTTGAATTACCTTCACAGAAGCTCCAATTATTTTCAAGCTCAGAGCTGTAATTAATAACTTGGACTCAATGTTCCTAATTAATTAGAAAGTTACACTTGAAAGGTCTTAGAAAAGCTTGTTTCTTCTTTCAGAATGGGAAAAAGAAAATGAAACTGGCTTTTGTTATGATTATTTCTGTATATGTGTGTTTTGGTGATCTTGAAACCTTTCACTCTGGTCTGTAAGCTCACTTCAAAGCTCAAGGTGCAACAAGAACTGGGACCATTCACCAAATGCAACCTTGTTCCTCTCGAGTTTCTTTGTCACCTTTTTTTTTCTTACTAAAATGTACATGACATCTAAATAAAGGCTGATATTTGCTATGTTTTAAGATGTCATTTGTGTCTGATATACTGTAGTTTTCCCCCTGGAATTGGAATAATTGGAGTTTCAGTTATCAAGGTTCAACTCTACATGTAGACCGTTTAGCGCTGTGATTTTGAAATGTCAAAACAAAAATTCACAATAGCAAAGGACACTTTTCTAAGTTGTGAGGGACGTTTTCAGTCCTTTGCTCTAAACCCGGAGCATTTTTCCAGATAGACCACAGGGGTCTCAAGGCTCCAGCTGGTAGATCTATTCCTTAGCCCCCCTCCTCTCACCATCAAGTACACAGCCAGCTGAAACCTTCTGAAAGTAGCAGTTTCTCTCTGGCGAACAAGCCGTCACTCCTCCTTAAAGAACTTATAGAAGCTCCTGCAAATAATAAAGATGCCTCTACTTTTAAATTCGGACCAATCTGGTTTGGTGTCTCTTGGTGATTGCAGATGATGGATGGGGAGCATTTCTTAAAAATAAAAACTTGGTTTCTTTTAACTAGTCGCCATCCCGTACAAAGGAGCAAAGATTTTCTGAATGCTGCTTGTGTGTAGTGCTCAGGGTTTTGGAAATACATGAATTGTAAAATACTAGACAGCCCTGATCCTGTGTTTTGTATGACTCTTTTGCAGCTAATCCATGAATTGAAAGTCTTAACAATAACCTGTTCGATTTTACCTGTAAATGCCAGCCTGTCATTTCAAACAGACTCCAGTGCATCTTTCAGGATAAGATTAAATAAAAATGAATGAACAAAAGGGATTGTTAAATATAGACTAGGCCACGTGTTTTATTTTCACACCTATATGCAATTGCATTCTAACATTAAGAAAGTATAATGTAATTTTCAGCACATCTCAGGTGTCTTCTACTTTCAGTTCTCCATCCATCTTGTGAATATGTGATGAAAAATCACGTCCCCTGAGTATCAGCTTAATCAAATTTCAGCCCTGTGTAACAGCACCATAGCTTCATCAGATATATTAGCATATATTAGTTTTTACGTCTTGCATTATTGAACAGCATAGTTACATTTTTGTTTTGATTAATTTATTAAAGTACAGCATTTGAGCAATAAATTATTTGGTGATTAAACTCAGATAAAGCTATATAGCAGATTGGACTCCAACAATGATAAGAAGTAGGACAGGACCCCCTAGAGTTTAGATGCTGGCGGTGGCGGAGATGAAGCAGGTGGAGGCATGACTCTCCAGCTGATCAGGATATGAAGGGGGCCACACGAATCAAAGTCTGGAAGGCAGAATTGAGGTTGAATGAGTTGCAGAAGACGGGCAAGTAAATGACTTGGCCAGAGTGATCGCGGCAGAATTGAGTTTGACAGTATGGGAAAGTGGAAGCGATGTAAAGATTAGATCAGCCTGAACACTCAGGAATGCGAGAGAACCAGTGAATGCAAATCTTTCTTACTGAACTTGCACATAAACTTCATGTCACAAATGTACTGAAGGCTTAAATGGCACCAATAGGTAATATGACAATTAACCCTGGAGAACCCATGGGGTCAGAGCCGACCCCATTGGTTTTCTAGGGAAACCATGGGGTCAAATTTGACCCCATGGGTTCTCCAGGGTTAAGATGATCTCTCTGTAAAGGTAAAAATCCGGCAATAATCTAGGACTATTACCACTTTGTAGACACAAATGATGTTGTATTATCACTTTATATTAATGTTGCAGATGTGCAGGATGTTATTATTTTATTTACAGTTGGCTAATATGGCTATTGGGCAACTCTTAACATTTAGACAGATGCCCAGGTTAACAAGGTTAGCATTTAAGATCATTTCATACTTAAATGGTGTTGAAAATGGAAGATTTACTGACACCTATTGTTAATGTGTTCAGGTCTAGTTTAGTTCATATATTTTCTGAAGAACATATATTTAAAAAATAAGATGCAAAATATCCAGTGACCTAACCTTCTGCGACTGTTATCATCCTTAAGTAGCCACTTACAACTTATTGGGGAATCCTAATTTTTCCCTTGTGACCGGTGGTCTCTAGGTCTGTCTGCCTGGGCTCTTTATTCACTTGATCATACATTGTCACCATGACTGTCACACATTGAAAATGTTTAGTTAATGCCACATTGGTAGTGTTTGCAAATGTGTAAGATGCAGTCATGTGAATCTTAACAGCCAGAAATCATTAGAAATATCTTTGATTACAGAATTCGCAATATGCAAAAAATAGAGTATTATTAGAGCACAATTGGAGGATTTTTTAGTACAAAAGCTAGCTTTAGTCTTACTTTTCCAGGTTTCTTCATCTATGCATCTATCTTTTTTTGTTTGTTTTCTTCTCTTGGCCTCTAATTATCTGTTTTTCTTTCTACCTCTGCTTCACAGCTTTTCCCTTTCACCTACTTAAGCAAACTGTCTTCATAAATTCTAGTGAAATCTAATTTTCTCAAGGCTCAGGGGTGCCAAAGAGAACAAACAAAAGCAGCCAAAGTTTTTGACCTTTGTGGCTGCTGACCATGAAGATATGCAACCCGAGAGTCATAGTCCTGGCTTCCATCCTCCTCCTGACAGACAAACAGATTTGCTGGTTTTACAGTGTGAGTTAATGTCAGCTGGGTGGGAATGCTCACTGTATTTCCTTACTTCATCCTCCATCCTGTTCTCTCCGTTCTCACAGTCCAATGACCTTCCTTTGACCAGTCTTGCTTGTGTATGGGGTCACTGGCTGAGCGAAGATGCCACGTGTGGTCATCAGTCAGACGGTTGGATTTTGGCCGTCTCCTTTAGCTGATCCAGGGTTTTTTTTTCACCCCCTTCTGCTGCCTTGCACATGTTTAGACAGAGCAGAGTCCTTGTGAAAAATGAATGCTGAATGAAAAGCAAAAACAGCATTTGTTCCAGTTGACTAGCAGTGAAAAATACCAGCAGCAGTTTCTCTTCCTTGCCCTACAAGGTAGCGTGTCTATTGAGAAACTTGTGGTAATTTGTTTAGTTTAGTTTAGTTTTTTTTTATGTTCTCCAGTCCTGTTTTTTTTTATTTTTTTTTGACTCATTTAAAACTTCAAGACTACACAAGTAGCAGTGGGAAACCTGTGTAGGAGTTAGAGCTCAGATAGCTCTTTTATCACTAAATTTAGCTTAGTGATAAAAGGAAATGGTGCAAAGAAAGTCAAGGACATGGAGCAAATAGCAAACCCCTCTCTACACGTCATGCAAAAAGCAGATGCTTTTGGCTTCACATCCCACTCGTCATTAACAGTATGACTCCAGGTTGTTGTGGTGGACACACAGGGAGTTAAAGAAAGTATGGGGAGGATGTGTGAATGAAATGGAGATCTCTGGTGTTCTTGCTTTGCCAGATAGGTTGTGAAGGCAATTCCCCCTCATCTTTTGTACCAGCCTTCCTGTCTCTCTGATAACTCCCTGTTGGCGTATGGGACACGATAGGGTCTCCTTTGGTTGGCCCCTGTACTCCTCCTCACTCACTCTCACCCAATCCCTCAAGCACTGAGAAGTGAGCTGCCAACAACAATAGGAGCTGCTAGGGTTTGATAAAGAGGCTGTGGACTGCTTTGGGGTGCAGGGACCCAATGAAATCAAAGCTGGACTCCATGACACAGTTTCCTTCAAATCATCAGCAGCGTTTCTGAGAAAAGGGGTCAAAGGCAGGTTGTAAATTCATATAGGGTTAAGCAAGAAACTACACTTGCTGACTAATGACGGGAAATATCATCGAGGACACTGAGAGAACATCCTTTATATTTTTTCCCTGCAATTTTTTTTTTTTTTTATGCAGTTAAGCAACAGTCAGCAAGTTAAAACAATGGATTTGGAGAAATGAATGCGAAAGGTAACATCATGCAAACTTCACACAAGACCAAGTTAAATTAATTAATAAATTATGAAACATTTAAAAAAATAATAATTTTAGTGTCTCAATCATGACCTCATAGTTTCTATGAGTCTGACTGGCCCTGCTCCTGTGATTGATTTTCCTCCAAATGCGATTAAAATGTAATAAATGAGTGATTTGTGTGGTGGCAGATCTGGTATACTTTCCCTTTCTTTGTGCCTAATGGGTCATTGATGTTGTAAAAATGAATGGATCCCAGCTGTGTGCTTCATCTGAAAGCTCTGCTCCGTGATGGGATGTTTGCAGACAGTGTCTTAGAGCCAATTATGTTCCACTTCCTGCGTGCGTCACCTGAAATACAGGAGTATTATTCCCCCAATGATCAATGGACCATGGATGATTCAGTAAGGCGTTATTGGAAAATCAGTAACCAACCTTACAAACGGGGTAAAATGATTTTGAGACACAATAAAGTCTTTTATCAGTATTCGCTGCAGAAAACAACTTTTTCTTTTTTCTTTTTTCTGCACCAACTGTGTGACTTTGCAGAAGGAAGCGTCCATCTGCCTGTGACAAGAGACTGACAGCATGACAGGATGTACAACATTAATGGTGCTGACCCTCAGATAAGCTGTAATGTTAGCTATCTGCACACTTCCTTTGGTTTGTGTATGGAAAGAAAATAATTCCTACATGAAACTGCTGGCAGCAAGATTTGAAGATTTTCTTTAGTAATGACCTCTGGCGTCATTGCTGCTGATTTTTCTAAATGTGTAATAGGTACTATGAGCCCTACAAGGCAAGCGCTGTCTCCAAAACTGAACAAGCCACACCAAAACAACTTTGATGGATAAATAGCACCAGAGGCCAGAGGGAAAATACTTTGATAAATAATTGGATTTTGATGCGAACTGTCCATTTAAAGATAAATGAATACTTTGCTGTACGTAAGATCGCTTAATAAAATGGACATAAAATAAGACCACACCTTTTGGCAAAGATTGCTGATAATTCAGTTGCTTATTCGCTCTTCTAACTTAAATTTTGTAGCTTTAATCTTGCAAAGGACCCCAGGGTCACAGTGTATAAGCAAACCCACTTTAATACATCACTTTTTCTAGACAGAGTGAAGACATCTCTCTCACTGACAGATATCAGAGGGGTGAAAAACAGGATGGGAGGGAGAGTACATTTGTATTCAGGTCTTAATTGTTTGATTTCCCTTAAGGGAATGCACGGCAGAGGAGAAAGGCACGAAAAGTATGTGGTTGTACAAGTACCGACAGGCTTAATTAAATGAAATGCTCCTATTTTCTGTGTGCATTTACCTTGTGAAAAGAATGATAGGCTTGATTGTTTGAAGTTCCCTTGTCGCTCATTAGTCAAAGCACAAGGTTGCAGTGAATATAGATGCATGAGCTTTGTGCCTTGGGCCAGTTCCCTGCAAAACATTGGAAATGATGGGAATGCTCAAAGCTAGTCTGCTTGTTTGACCCATCCCGAAAATGACTTTGCATTCACCTCTCCACGGTATCTCCTCTTATTCTTGGTTTTCACCCACATAATAATCAGAAGAAAAAGCCAAGTAATAAATGATGTAGACAACAGACAAAAGTCTGTTTCACAGTTAATTGTTTTGGAACTGCACATAAAGCCTTTTGTTTACACTTGAATATATTCACAGAAGGGAATATAAATTAAACTGCATCCATCTCCATCTGTTAGCTTTTATCATTTCCTGGTTTTGCAAAACACAAAAGGACATGGATTGCAAAATCTCTAAAGGGGTGTTTCACTCAAAAAAAAAGAAAAGAAAAAGATTTTACAACTTTTTTGATTTTCTTGCTCATTTTTCTAGTCCAGATTTTGCAATATCAGTCTGTTACATAGTTGTTTCCGTTTTAACACGAAACAGCTAATCTTAAATTTTGTTTGTGGTGCACACAATATTGTGGAAAACACATTTTCTAGCAGCTTTGTCCTTTTTTAATTTTGTATAACCTGTATATCTAATTGAAAAGAACTATTATGGGAACTGTTCCTGTGGTAAAATGTAGTTCCAGTGAATGCAGCTGGCTGTAATTTGCTGTTATTGGCTCCTTTTTGACAATTTTGTTTCAGAGGAGTTTTTAGGAAAAACATTAAAGTTCTATAATTCATTCATGATTTTTCCAATGCAGGATGCTCTGCATAAGTAGTTTTTAGAAATCGGGCAGAAAGTGTTGTGGTTTGCTGATAGTGTTGAAGGAAAAGAATGTGTTGCATGATCTATAAGCCATGAGCCTGCTGTGTGTGGAACACGAGCGCAATCTGCAGCTATGCCTGGATGTGAAATGACACACTCGCACGCACACATGGACGCATGCACACAAATTACCACATAGATGTGCATAAATCATGTTGAGCTACCAACACATACAGTCATTACTGCACACAAACAGGGACACGCTCTTTCCATCTCTCCCACACCCCCGCATGCAGACACATAACGGGAGCTCGTCCTAGGGGAGAAGGAGCGGCAGAGCAGAGGCCCCGTCTCTGCTACAGAGGAACAGAAGCCCTGGGGGCAGATGGGAGTAGAAAGCAGGATGAAGGATCTCCTCTCCACTGATCCACAGCAACAAAGGCAATTGGAGAGGCTGCTGCTTAGGCACCTGACATAATTAGTTTCAGATAACAATGTCACTGGCCCATGCCAAAGAAAAGAAAAATAAAAGACTATTTTTAATTGTTTTCCTGCAGTTTCCCTTTGGTTGTTATCACTCATTTAACTGCAGTCATGACGAATACAAAAGATTCATATATATTTTCGACCCGAAGTGCAACATTTAGTCTTTTTTACCGCACCAATCAGTTGCCTTTAATTAGTCACATGTGATTACTTTTCCGTAGCCCTCTGGGATCAGCAGTATCATGAGGAATAAAATGACTATTTATGTCTTTTTGGGAGAAATAAGAGAGTCTTGCCTCGTTGGAACTCATGACTGAGCGGGTGATTTTAATATTCCGGGTGGCTGTTGTCATAGATACCATTTGTTCCATTTGGCGCGTGCATGAAGGCTTTTGGGTGACAGAGACCGTGGCATAAGCAAAACAAATGAGAGCCAGATGTGTCTTGACGTTACATGTCAACAAGTGACAAATGATGAAGAGACAAAAGAGAGAACGGATGCATAAAAACAACAGACTACATCTGAATCAAAGTCGAACCTTTCTCCTAGTTATCCTGCTTGAGACTGTTTGTAGTTGAATTTTACAGCACACCTATGTGAAGACGCAGGACTGTGCAACTGGGAGGAAATTAACCGTATATTTTTTATGCATTTCAGACAGGAATATTGAGGTATATGCCACTTAACACCCAATCTTGGAACCCATCAGCTATGGTCTGATGACTTAGCCTCTGGGGGGCAATGGCCAAGCGCCTTCATTATTGCCATCGGATTTCTAGAAAATGTATAACTGATATCCAGGCCAAGACTATCTGTCCTGTACTGTGCTACAGTCATTGTATTTACTTATTTAAAAAATAAACTGATAGCCAGACAATAGAGATGGCTTTGGAATTGCATTCGGACTATTTAACCGTATAAGGCCAAAGCCTGCCTTAATGTGAGTGGTCAGTACTGCTCAAAATACAAACAGAAGCCAAGAGGTTTCTGGCACCCAGAAATCTTTCCCCTCTGCTGCTTAGCCTGCAAATTTTAATACAGATATCTTTTTAATACATATTACTTCCCATTGAACCACGGCTTAGTGAAAACAGTAAATACACAGAGCTGCTGCATCAGTGTTTTCTGAATCTGAACAGGATGCAAATGTAGCATTGTACAGCCAATAGAAAACACGTCTTCCTACCTACAAGTAGAGCCTGACTCATAACTATTAACTATTAAATGAAACGTCGTGCATGTGTGAAACACTCTTCAGCCATGTTATGAGTGTTGATGTTGCATAGTTTGTCCATGCTGACAAATGTTGGGAAAATCTGTTTATGTGTCGTGTGTCTGAAAGGGAAAAAAATAAAGCTCGGCCTATATATGAGATGGTTAAAATACCAAATATTGGTATCGGTTTGTAAAATTTTGTACTGGTCAGTTGTAATGTTTACACACATGCTTGGCAAGCAAAAGGTCACATGTTCAATTCCAGTATGGCACAAATCTCCTTTAGGGTTGTTCTAAATCAAACATGCGGAGCTAATCGCTGTAGTTTTCCTGTAACAATAGAGCAGCTAAAAGTAACTTTTACAGTTAAAGTAAACTTGATTTCATTGGGCCATTTTTTTAAATACAGGTCAGTGAACCTTTTGGTTTGTATCTCATTCTGTTCTAAAACTGAAAATGTTCAAAGGATTTTCTGCAATTATTTTCCTGATTAGTTTTAGTCTGGATCATTATCTTCACACTTTATCAAAGATACGTGTTGCATTTCTGCCCTAATTCCAATTATCTCATCTATTGTTGGGGTGGTATTCATCATTCCCTTTCTTTAATTGGGATCCTGTGGAATAATCCATCATGCAGACATTGCTCAGAAATGACACTTTATTGATTTCACGGGGCGTGCCTGGACTTAACCACATCAATCTCCAGGTGACAGTCACTGCAATAATTGCATGCCACTGCTGCTAATGGCTCTTCTGTTTGACCATCTTGCTGACCAATTAACCACCCCTGGATGCTACACAGGTGTAAAGAATAATAATGAGGCTCTTATGATGTGGTGAAGCTGGGATGAAGGCCAAAGAGACCTGCTTGGTGTAGAAATGAATAGGATAAGCATTCTTATTGTACCCGGAGGGCAACTGGCCTTCTTGACACAATCATTTTTTGGTTCTTACCTTGTCGTGTTTGCTGCTGGAGCATTGGTCTTGAGGCCAGGAGCAGCACTGTGCAGCATCTTAACTCTCTACTGAACACAGCAGGCTATATAAACACAGCTAATACCAGCCGTGTTGATTTCTTTTTTCTGTTTTTCCGCTTCCTCCCCCTTTCTTAAGCCGTAATCATTGGCTGGCATGCTCAAGTGGTTCTCTTCATGACATGCTTCATGAAGGTTAGGAGTTGTATTGAGTACAGGGCAAGTAGGGGGAATTCATGCTTCTCTGCTCTACTTGGCACCAGCCTGCAACACCGCCTGATGTCAGACACATCACAGCCAGAAAGACTGGCCCTCTTCACTTGTTCATGGAAAAAGAAAATCTAACACTGAGACAAGGTTTTTTTGGTGGTGTTGAGGGAGTTGCACTGTAGTTTTTCATGCACACAATCCCACTTTCCCTTGACTTTTTCCAAGTGAAACTGGGTTCTTGCCATTTGCCACATAAAAGCAGTGGGACATTATAACTCCCACAATCCCTCACAAGTCTTTCAGTTGAAATGTAATGTACTAATTGGAGGTCCCAGATTAAGTTTTATGAGAAATGTTTCTCTTTGATGGCGATTTCATTTGCTCTAAATGTTTATCTTTACATCTGTTCTAAATAACTTTCCGTTAGAGACTTTGGTTTCCAAGAGCTTTAGAGCAACTTGCCCTTCTGAGGCCTAAAACCTCACTTCTCATCTATCATAGTAAATTCCAGGATTTGATTTCTACAGAAGTCTCTTATTAGGTTGTCTGAGTTTAATGAGTTTAATGAGACATATCGGAGACTGTGACTGGGAAATTCAGCTTGTTTTGCCAACGTCGTAGTCTTCTCAAGTCAGTTGAGAGTATTGAATTCATGTAACACAAAAAGGGAAGTTACTCTACTCTTTCCTTTTCCTTGCTTAATTATACTGGCTGCTTTAACTAAATGGAGAAGTGAAAGAGCGTTTGTCATCCCTGACTGAAAAAGAGACTGTTTTGTATTTTGCCAAATGGAACGCTATGATCCGCACAACTTGAGCAAACTTTTCCCATATTTCTTAATCCAAAAAAACGGTTTTCCAGGAAAACCTTCCTTTCTCACAAGAACAATTCTCACTCTCAACTTTTGTTGTTTCTCCAAGATTTTATCAAAAGTCTCCAAACAGTTTGAAGTCTTCTCTCCGCAGTATTTTGCTGTATTTTTTTTTAACAACTTGTGTGTGACTTTAGCTCAGCTCTCGATTTGCCTGTATGCTTTGACATTTAGTTGTTGCCATAATCACATCACAAGTTTTCAGTACAAGTCTACAGTTGTGTGTCATAATCAATAAAAAAACTGGTGCTTCATTAACATATAAAAACTCTGAAATGTTTTCTCCAGCATGACTTCTAAGCAGAATGTTTGACATTTAGGACCTTTCTTTTGAGGTCAGCTTTCACCCACAAATGAGACTCCCTCTTCCTGTTGATTGATTAGGCTCTGGCACCGATTCATCAAGTCTGTTTCAATTAATGTACCTCACATACCTCCCCATTTTAGACCCCTGGCATGCAAGCAGAAGAAACCCTGATGAAGAAGACCGCATGCAACAAAAATGTGGAATTTATTGGTACATCACTGTTGGTCAGCAAGCCTCGTGTTTTCTCAGTTACATTTCCAACCAGGAATGTGTTTGAAAGGTTAGTCCTCTATTTAAAAATTCCCTTTATATAAGACTTTGTGTATATCCTGACAGAAGAGGCTGACAACGCCGAACAGAGATACAACATAGAAAAAAAATATATAATTTAATGCAGAAAGAACAGGAGTGACATTTAGTTGCTGGCATTCAGGATTAGTGTGAAGCGACTTCATTGTCTTTCTGTCTGCAGTGTCAAAACTACTGACAAGCAAATCCAACTCTATCCTCACCTAATGCATTTTCTTTCAGAAAGTTATATGGATGCAGCATGACAAGGTAAAAACATGACAGTTGTAATTATGTGTACCTGTCGAACAGATGCAGAGAAGTTAACAAACACATCTCTGGTTTGAGTGTTTTGAAAACAAGTCGATGCCGCAGTAGCACAAAGTCTGTGATATTTTGCCTCGCACTGTGTCCCATTTTGAAGTCGCTGAGCCTTTGTGGTTGTCTGGTTCTCAGGCTGCCTGCATTTTCAGACTGATTCTGTAGCTTTAATAGCCAGAACATGAAAACTTGTTAACTCATAGCGCCTCTCCCTCATTGCTGACTCCCTGTCACTCAAGCAGAGCCCTGCTGGAAGCCCGTCCTCTGGGTAATGCATTTTAAATGGGAGGGCGTGACCCTCCTCTCTCTCCATTTGCCTATGCCTCATTAACTTTGCGCTGATTGATAAACAGTGAGCTGCTGCTGCAGCCACGCAGGGCGAGTGGCTCAGACACTTAATGCAGTTGGGTGGTGGTTCATTGCTTGGCATGGATTAGATGCACCCATAAGTATTGTCAGCTGGGTGACATGCAGCGGAAGGCTTTTTGCACTTTGAAGACTCATTGTTGTAAAACCCATTAAAGATCTTTCTTATGTGCTCTTCTACTTTTAGCACTTTATTATGTTCTAGTCTCTTTACTACAAAACCTTCTTATGTTCATACAGTGTTTATGCTTTTCTTGTATTTCTCCAGTTTTTGATTAAAAATCCCCACCTTACACTTTGTGTCAGTAATGAGGGACAAAAATTCACAGTCCTAGTTTTAGCACTTAGGCATATTACGCTGATATCTTCCGAAGTTACACCCATTTTAAAACAGAATTTTCCCACTTCACTTTGCTCCACTGCATCATGTATGCTTTATATTCCTGCTGCTAGCACCATTTAAAAAAATTACTCCACTGATATTGCAGTAATATTTCATCCGTGTTCTTCATGACAACCAATACTAGATTTTTCCAACTTATTTTAGGGAGCAAGAAAATTCTGCTGTTGATATATCAGGTGACATTTTTTGTGTTGAGCCAGTGTGCTACTAGTACAAGTCCAAAGTCCAAGTAGATGAAGAGGGTTTCATCAGGAACGGCATGTGGAGTAAAATCGTAGCTAAATTAAACACGCTGATCATAAGAATATGAGATTTCTCTACCAGATCGGTTGGGCTCAGGTTAACAATGACTGCCTTTGGTGCTGTTGGCCAACAGGTCGCCAGTGGAAACTGTGCTACTATTGGCTGCGGAAAAAGGAAGAGGAGGATGCTATGGCAACCTTAAAGAGAGCAGCCGAAAGTAGAATCTAATATGCAGAGAGATCTGGCAACATATCATCCCCATGCTGGCTCCTGGTCAAGTCACACATCCTTCTTCTCACTTAGAAATCCCTCAATTCCCTGGCCGGTCAGTACCTGTTCAACCTCCTTTAACCTGGCATACAAATCTAAGTTATTGTAACTACTACTTTTTTATATAGAAGAAGAAAACATTTCCATATCTCCATATAGGTCTTCCAACTAAAAGTCAAAGCTTAAAAACATCACTAAGATCAACAGTTTGATTAGGATTCTTGGAGTCAATTTGTAATTATCCAAGATGCTAAACTCAGACTGATACTCTTGTTAGTAGACAGACCCTCCCCTTTAGCGAATCTGCATGTGCACTGTAGCTTGTATCTGCTTCCACTTAATATTATGATATATAACATCTTCTTTCATTTCAATGATGATCATTTTTAATAATTATCTTCGCTATATTTCCTGTAGCTTCTACTAGGCAGTCTTGCAGACATTAAAGGTTAGGTTACTAAGCAGTTTAGATCATTTCATCTCATGCTCTGGGTGTTAGTTTCATGATGAGCTTTGCATTAATAAACAGATTTGTTCTGTTGTCAAAAATAGCTACTATCAGTTTAAGAAACATAACAAAACAGAAATCTTTTCTGTTTTTCATGGTCTGGAAAAAGCAACTAGGTTTCCCCATGTTTCTCATTTGCTGCAGCTTCTTCAAAAGCATTCTGCAGCAAGACTGCAAAAGCATATGAGGACATCATAGTCGTGGCATAGCTATATTGTCTTCCTGTCCATTTTAAAATTCAGTTTAAGATATTACTGATTTTTTTTCATGCTCATAATGGATAGGCCCCAGTTTATATCATCAGTCTTATGATATAAGATTTACATTAATCTCTTAGGTCTCTCAGACCCACTGGTACACATCTCTTACATGTCCCAAGGGCACCCCTCAGACAACAAGGCGACAGAGCCTTTGCGGTCACTGCTCCATCTTTGTGGAATCAGTTTCTCTGCTCTTAAGCCTAGGCTCAAAACCCACCTTCATTCTCTGATTCTCTGGCATTTCAGCCTACTAATCTCACATTTACTGTTGCGTCTACTCCCAACCGGTCACGGCAGATGGTTGCCCCTCCCTGAGCCTGGTTCTGCCGGAGGTTTCTTCCTGTTTAAAGGGAGTTTTCCTTTCACACTGTTGCCAAAGTGCTTGCTTATAGGGGGTCATATGATTGTTGAGTTTTTCATTATAGGGTCTACCTTACAATATAAAGTACATTGAGGCGAGTGTTTATATATATATATATGTGTGTGTGTGTGTGTGTGTGTGTGTGTGTGTGTGTGTGTGTGTGTGTGTGTGTGTGTGTATAAAAAGCTGTGTTTAAATGTTTAAATGTTCTTTGTAAAAAGATTTCACCAGCTTGAACATTAAAGTCTTTCTTTATTGGCAAATATGGGCCAATCATAGCTGTCAGCTGATATTATAGTTTGTACACTAATGAAAAGCAGATCCTGTCCAGTAATTTATCTGTAACCAATCTCAGACCACACTGTATATTTCTTTCTTTTTTCTTTTCTTTTCTTTTTTTTGTTGTTGTTGATGTATTGTTGCATGAAACCGATGTGAGCTGAAACTTGCTTGTCTTTATTTGGAGATATTAATTGGATTCCCTCTGTGTTTAAATGGAATTGTGAGCAGCTTCTGTTTTAAAAATGATCCTCACTGTTGCGGTCAAGGATGCTCCGAACTCTGAGAGAGTCAAATGAGTATAAATCAAGGGCTACAGTACTTCAAAAGTGAACGACTATTCTCTTTGTTAAGCAGTCTGGTAAGCTTAGGTCCTAACTTTTCTGTTACTTACACTCTGCAGTGAGTGAACCCTTAAAGGATTTCTCCTGTGATTCTCCTGTGTTAGGAAACCACTAATTCCCTTGCGCTTATTCATCGAAAGCCACAAGAACGTAACATATGGATGACACATGGAGGTCTGCAACATGTTTTTTCATGCCAACACTCAAGCGGCGAGGCAAATGCATACGCGCATTCACCACATCATATTGTCTGTTGTGGGCAGATGTTGAACTCGTGTGTTCAACTGAGTGCATAGACCTAATTAAGACTGTAGAAACACATCATTTTATTTGGCTCTCTCCTCTTTGTCCTCGCTTTGATCTAGTGATTATTACCAGTTCATTGGCTCTGTAGAGGACTGGAGGGTGGGGAAGCATTGTGTCTCATGCTGACAGCTCCCAAACAAAATAACCCCCCTACCCGGGTTGTTACAGCTGAAACTCCCAGCTGGGTTGTCAGTGGTGAGGTCAGTAAGAGGATCCAGCTGCCTGCTGAGGTTTGTTCCTCTGCTGTGGATTAGCACCAGCCAAGCATCTGCTAATGTCCTGGAGAGTAATACAGCACATGTGCTCACTGTATGTACAGTACATGGACACTCTCATGTTTGTTTGCACAAATACTGAGCACAAATGGAGATATGTTCTCATCAACACAGGAGGGGGTGCACACAGTTTTTTTGGCTCATTGATTTCTTTCTGCATGTGATCCACAGCACCCCAGCTGAGTATCCTTTCCTCCACCAGAGAAAAGCCTAGTGCTCAGGAACCTCTCTAGGTGGGGTGAGAAAGGCAGCCAACATCATAATAAGGCTGTGATGGTATTTTCTTTGTCTTGCGGTAAGAGGAGAGCACAACCCAGAGGTTATCTGGTGTACTCATGCCATAATCTCACCCTGTTGGCTCATAAAGGCCACAGGAGGCTCTTTAGGATTGTGGGTTTTTGTTTCAAGAGAAGTTGGACTTAAACTTTGATTCTACAAGTAGCTACTAGGAACAGCACAAAGCATCTAAAATCAAAATGCTGCATTTTAGTGTGTTTTAAAAATGTATAGATTTGACAAAACATAACCGTTAATGTCTCCACAAAATCTGACATCTTAGGTGTGTAAAACAAACATGTTAATCACTATACCACAGAGCCATTAATGCTAAAAAATAACCATAGACTTAAAGATGACCAATGTGAAAGTGCCTTAAACGTGCATCCTTTCTGTTATCCAGTAGGGGGCTCTGGCTTTTAAAAAGAAGTCAAACTGCGTAGAAGTCTATGAGAAATTCTCACTTAATCTATAATCTCAATAAATAGTTTATGGCCACAATCACCAGATTTAAGTCTTATATGATAAAATATGATGCGCATATTTGAAATTATAACAAGCGTATCATTATAACTAGTGATATGCTAATTGCTTATTAGCTGTCCTAATGGTGATTAGGACCAAAATTCTCAAGTTAGGCTTAAAAATATGACTTCACCAACTCATGTGTGATGTCTGTGTGATTCTGCCAGGAGCTATAACTTGACTGAAAAACATAAATGAAATGTAAACTGAGTTTGCTACCAGCCATGTAGCCTTATTGTTGACAGAGATACTGTAAGTAGATGCTTTGTCAAAATTAGAGGAAAGAAGGTGGCAGGTTCCTCATTTCCACACTATTGCAATTTCTTCTGTTTCCAGTGAATAACAATCAAATTCCATCCTGTATTTTCTACCCGTCTTTGTGTCAAATAGACAATCCTTATAAATATTAAGTGGGTTGGTAACAGCTTTTCTTTTATGATAAAAAATCCTCTAAAAGGCAAAATGTCTTGATAATAGTAAAACATGCAGGACTCACTTACACTGAAGCATTAAACTAGCATGACTGTTGGGTCATAGGTTATTTTTGGTTTTAATTTATAGGTTAAAAATAAATGAACTGTGATGGTAGACTGAGTTTTACAAGTATCTCAATACACCTCTTCATTTTATTGAATCTGTATTTTTATTCTCAGTGCTAACTTATACTTTTTGCTCATTTTTTATTAAGTGTGGTTATACCTATATGGTTCCTTCATTTAAAGCACAGTGTTATTTATTCCCAGTCGTTAAAAAAAGAAAAAAAAAATCAACTCATGACTTGCTGTTGTCTGCAATGTGTAAACTAATTATTGTTCCATTTATTTCACATGGAATGAGTTATTGATTGATATTGAATGCGTCTTCATGGTGTTGGGAAAGTGAATTAATAGAAAACGTCACTTCGGCCTCTTTTGAATGTGTTTTTTTCCCCTTCATGCCTTCTTCTCGAATCAATTTATGCTATCCTAAAGCAGTTTAAAGTTTTAAATCAGACTGTTTATCTTCCATGCAGGTCTGGCTGTGGTTGAATGGCTTAAGACATTGTGATTGATTTTTTGTTTTTTTGGATGAAGCCCCCAAGGGTCAGAGCTGAATGTTTGTTGTCTTTGTTTATCCTTTCTAGGGGGCTCTTTGCAAGTAACTATACAGAAACCCATTACCTGGAAGATGGCAGCGCTGTCACAGGCGTTCACAACTTCACGGTATGTTTCTTTTTATTTTCTGGGTTTGTGGGTGACAAAACAAAGTGATTGAATTTCGAACATTCTTACATTTTCTTCTATGTTACCTGCCCAGCAGCTCATATGAATGTTGACCTTTTGTGAAACTCTTCCTCTGGATAGACTCTCCTTCGCTGTGCTAATATTAGGGTCCGTGAGAAAGTAAAGGAAACTTTGATATAGCAGTTAGAACCGCTTTTAAAACCACCTGGAATTGTGCAGTCATGCGCACATAGAGGACAATCCAGGTGAGTGGGGCCATTTTCAGCCGACAGATTCATATTTGATGAAATGAGAAGGCAGATAGAGGTCAGAAAATGCACTCTGTTTTAGGCAACAGCTCAGATCTTTCTTTTTTTTTTTAATGGATTGGATCAAAACAAATCCTAAAGAATTGTTTGTTATGAAGGAATCTAAGAAAGATTGAATTGGTGATCATCTAGGTGCAATCTGAAAGCCACAGTGACCATGAAATATTAAGCACCTATCAAGCATTCATGAGTTTCCCACTTTGAAAATTAAGAATATATAGATATGAAAATATATCTCTAAAGTATAACAAATCACTTGTAAATGTTAACCATGAAGAAATCAATTTAGACATAAAGGGATTACATAGAGAAAAGCAAAGCTTCTGGTTGGTTGCATGATGCTCCCGTATGAGGAACACACTGTCTGCCAGTTCAAATTTAAACTTTACTTCAGCTGTGACTAAAATATTTTGACCGTTAGATACACAGCGTGTCTAGTGATCACCAGACAGAACGTCTTTCTTTGTCAGTGCAGCTTTACTTCCTCTCACTTGGCTGTGTTGACTATGTGTGGTTTGATTGTATTATTTGAACGTGCATGTGATGTGAAAAACAGCACAACAAATAACAGTCAGGACTACATGCGAAACAGCAGAGCAAAGCATGAATTTGTCTGCACTGACACAGACAAATGTTTTCTTATGCGAGCATATGGCCGGACAATCTGTCAAACAGCTTTGCTACAACTGAGGTAAACACTCACCAGCCACTTTATCACATACACCTTGCTAATACAGCCTTGGGCCTCCTTTTGTCTGCTTAATTCTTAATCTGCAGAGTCAATAAGATGCTGGAAACATTCCTCAGAGATTTTGGTCCATTATTGACACGATAGGATCACAAAGTTGCTGCAGATTTGTTGGCCGTGATGCAAGTCTGCTGTTCCACCACATCCCAAAGGTGCTCAATTGAATTGAGATCTGATGTTCATGGAAGTCATTTGAATGCAAGCAACTCATTTTCATATTCAAGAAATGATTTTCGAGACGGAGCTTTGTGACATGGTGTGTTATCAGAAGTTAGGTACACTGTAGTCATGGTCAGCGTCAATGGTTTTGGTCAACAAAGGATCCCAAAGCGTTCCAAGAAAATATCCCCCACACTATTACACACCATCATCGGCCCGAATTGTTGATATGGAAGGTTGGGTCCATGCTTTCATGTTGTTTACACCAAATTCTGAATGTTGCGGCAGAAATTGAGGCTTGTCAGACAAGACAATCTTTTTCCAGTCTCCTTTTGTCCGGTGTTTTGTAAAATTGTAGCCTCAGTTTCTTGTTCTTAGCAGACATGCATTATACCCAGTACTGCTGTAGCCCATCTGCTTCACAGTTCAACATGTTATGCAGCAGTTTGTCTTGACCATGTCTAGATACCTAAGTGCAATGAGCTCCTCCGTTGTGGCTGGATGATTAGACATTTGCATTAACGAGCAGTTGAACAAGTGTGCCTAATAAAGTGGCCAGTCAGTATTAAAAACAGAAAATAAATGTTTCTTCATATCCGACACAGAAGGCATGATTGGGAACATATTCTTGGCACAAATGAAACCTCATAGAATTGAAGTACCTTCTTTGTTCTTGGCTTCAGTGCTGTAATAAATATTGTTCATATTCATTAAGCTCAAATAGGTTTTCTCCAGCAACATTTGTTCTGCTTTTAAATGCTGCCGGTCTCTCAAATTTTCTATGGATCCATAAATACTCTAAAATATTACAAATGGATGTAAATAAAATATTCATCTTTTGAAAAGGTTTTTTTTTTTTTTTGAGGTTCAGAAAAAGAAAGGCTATTATAGCACAGAGTAATGAATGAGTTTGATGCTGCTGAACCATGAGGAGCAGTTTCAGTCCCTATGAAATAAAACTGCCACCAGCTTGCTTGATTTCAGGGATTTGATTATCAGCAGTTTGGAAAGCAATTTAACGTTGCATTTTCATTTCGATAACAATAAACGGTCTATGAGGTCTGTGTGTAAAAGGCCTAGCAGACTTATAGCTGAAATGCACAAAAAGATGAGATTATTATATTCGGTAACGTCCAACCCACACAGCAAAATGATTTTCCACTCGAGACCAGAGTTGGGTCATCCCTGGCAGGACTTGGCCAGCTCATCAGAATTGCTGCCATTCCAGAGCACAAAGACAATGAAGGAGTTGTAGTGGAGTGTGAGATACAGAGTCCGCAGCTGTGGGTGGATAAATAGCTTCCCATTTTCCATAGCTATCCATTAATTATAAAAGCTGCATAATGTTTATGTGGACAGAAAGAGTAACAATGATCATAACAATAAAAATGACACACAGAAAATAAAGAATAAATGTCTATGTTACAAGTTTTGTGTGACTACAGCCGATATACAAATAAAAATTTGGGAGAATGGATGAAGCCAGACGCAGGAATGTGGCATTTTGCCTCATGTTTGCATTTCTTTTGTGGAGACTTTTGTGGAGTCTGCAGTAGTTGATTAAAAGTGCAGACACTTCTGACCTCCGTCCTTTCTCTCATTCCTCGCTCATGACCACAGCCAGTTCTTCATGGGAGGATCTTTTTACTGGAAACAACCAGATCATTCGAGACTGATCTGTAGTTAATTTATTTGTCCTGCCGGCAGGGAGGAGACTGATATAGTGATCTGGGCAAGGGATCTTGTGGGTTCAGTTCTGTGTCAAAGGCAAGGTACTGCTGGGAGTGACTTGAGTATGAGTCAGCTCTCCCACCATCGTTCCCATTATCTGTTTTACACAGTCTCCCTTTCTCACTAAATCTAAGTCCACGTACAATCCAATAAATACATAGCATGTAACAAAAGCCATCTACTGGGAATATGAATGATTTCCATGGTTATTAAAGCAGTAACAGAATAATAAGATTGTGGTTATAATAAACAATGTAATGTTCACACCCAGGATTTCCACCCACAATAATCTGGATTCTGGTTATTAATCCTCTGTATTTCAAATATGAATGCATAAGCACTTTCCTGTCTTCCTGCAGAAACCTTAGGAACAAAAAGTCTATTCATATCCTTTATATCAATGCATCATAGTCATGATCTCATCAAAGAAACATGAGGTGCGAGCATTAACTGAGTGTACTAAATCCAGCCCTACTCCTCTCTGCTAAACTATAATTTCATATTTCATGTAATGTGCTTTCCTGTCCCTGCACCTTTTTGCCCGACTATAATGGATTGCTCTCTTTTCTGTCCAGTCCACCATCAGAAAGTGTCCGCATAAAAGTTTCCAAGGTTTCGGTCCACTTCTCTTGTGAAATACGCTGCACAAAAGTACCGAACCACCTACGCTTTACACCTACAGGAGCTGCTCTGCCATGGAAACCAATGCCATGAAACTCTCAGTGGACAGTTTTTGTGTTGCACTGCAGTTGATAGTGAAATATCTAGAAACAAAAGAAATCTCCTGAGCCGACTTGCTGCACCAGTGGCATCCTAGTAGAGTGCCATACTTGTGAAGAATGACCCGTTCTTTCGCAGGTGTTTCCAAAAGCATGCTAGCTAGGTGCTTGATTTTACACACCTGTGGCCATGGGGACTGAAAACACCTGAATTCAAAGATTGAGAGTTATCCACATAGTGTTTCACATCTTTATTGTCTTTTTAATACTTTGGAGGCAGCAGAACAACTCGTCAACTGGCATATAACATGTCAGAAAAGAAATTACCTCCACCCAATAGATATTGAACAACATTAATATTCATGAGATGCTTCCTTGCAACTCAGTGTTTATAAGCCCAGTGAAAAACAATGCTTACACCTAATAATTCATGGTGATTTTGTCACTGCGTCTAACCCCTCTTAAAGAGTTAGTTGCATATGAAATATTCATGAATGTAGTTAAAGGGATTGAGTGCATTTTACATGTGTCAACCAAAATTAAGGTGATGGTAAGACTGAAAGATGCTATTTGGTAAGCCCTTTTCCTCTAGCTATTCGGAGAAGTGTGATATTAATTGGATTATCATAACAGAATTACTGCTAAAAGTGCTGGGATTCAGTATTAAGCAAGGATTGCCTTTAATGCCAGAAACCCACTGAGACACTTGGCATGCAAATTCAGCTGCCTATAGAGAGTAACCACCTCGAAGAAGGCCAGACATCCAAATTTACTGCCTGAACTCTATATTTAGAGGCAGTCAAAGTGGGGTGGAAAACTCACATTTCCTTGTTTTCCAGAACAGGGTGGCAGAAGGACCTCACCTGAGCAAGGCTGTCTAGCTGTAGCAGAAGGCCTGTTTTCACTCTAAACCAGACGCTTCCTCCACACCCTCTAGGCCTTGTTCAATAAACACAGGCTTAATTCACTTTCTTTACTCCCTGCTGCAGCTTGACAGGTGGTCCGTGAAAGTGGGTACCTGGGAATACGGCAGAAAGCAAAGCTTGTGCTGGGAAATGTGGAACTCAGATTTCAACCATCATTAGCCTGTGGTGATGAGCAGGAATGGCTTTTGCTAAGCTGGCAAAATACTATTCCCTTATAGTTAATTTACTCGTATTTCACAGTTACAGTGTAACACCTGGGGCTGATTGGGGTGAACTCTGCTTAAAACCCGACGCCTGTTTTGTTTCACACGCTGCTGCTCTATTCCTTCTGTGTTGAGTTTAAAATCCTATTGTTTTGTTTGTTTTGTGCTCCCTCAGGCAAACTGCTACTACCATGGTAAGGTGGAGGGTCATGACAATTCGGATGTGAGCCTCAGCACTTGCACTGGGATTAAGTAAGTGTGCCAGGCGCTAGTTTGTTTCCCATTTTTTGACATGACACCACTGGTGTAAAAGCTTAGTGATACATTCAACAAGCTAACCCTGATCTCTCTGCTTTGGGACCTGTAAAAGTTTATACTGTAGTGCCAGGTGTCGCTAGAACGGTACATAGTGTAGATTTAAAGTCACTTAAAATATGCATAAAATGCAATATGCAAATATGCAAAATTGCTTATCATAATATAATGTTCTATACACAGTTTGATTGCTTTAATTTGTTTTTGTTTTTTTGTTTTTTGTTCTCCACATTGCCAAAAATCCCTCAGTAGCAGTTTTCTATTACATCTGAGTAATAAAGTGGTAATAGTAGGGTAACAAACAGCGTAGTTTAGCGTAATAGCTTGGTAACAATTTGATAAGCTGCTAGAAATAAGAAGGTAATGTCTGTGAGTTTGAATTTTCACATAGTTATAAAATTGTAATACCCTCATAATAATAAGGTAATATCGGTTGATGTTTTAGTATACAGTATTTGGATAGCATTACTATATTATAATGTTTAAATTAATCCTGCCTTAGCTTCGAAGCATTCTGCTTTGCTTAAAAGCAAATATGTAAATATTATGTTTAATGCTCTGGATTATTAAATGGAAACGTCAGCATATTTTATAACTGGATGACAATAGATAACATGTTAGGAAAGAAAGAAATATTTAAAATGTCCAATACACAAAAATAAGACGTCATCCATGTTCTCCCGCTCATCCAATTCAGTGTTGTGGGGGGCGGGGCCGCATTTGTCACCGATTAACCTCTAACCATCCAAAGATCCAGCCTCTCCTGCAGCAAGTAGCACCAAGCCGACAACTTGTATACTGACAAATTTGAAGTTTTGAAGGAAGAACAATGGTAAAGCAAGCATGATGTAATTGACAGTTCTTTGAGTATTGTCTTATTTAAAAAGATGCACTGTTATATTTTGTGTATAGAGTAAAATAATTAATTTATCTTTTTCCTATTATGCCCAAAATGACATATTGGAACACGTTATTAATGTCTGTCATTAGAAATAAACCACTACTAAATTCACTTGGGGTGGATAGCTATATTCTGAGTACACCACACCTCTAACCCCCTCAACTAAACTGTTGAAGCTGGAGTGGTACATTTTGGGCGAAAACTCTTAATAGCATTGGCCAAGTTTTAAACAAGCTCCCAGTTTAGCTGCACACATCAGCTTCCAGGTAAAATTTGGGCTGTGCACAAGTTTTTGTCTGTGCAAAGAGGACAGTTACAACCAATAGTTATGATGCATTAATGGCTTTACTCCAAGTTTTAATGGTTTAGATTATGGCTAATTTGTTGGTTTGTTTAAAACCTCTCAGGCTGCTTAATTTGTGTTAGTAAATACTGAATTTTCTGCAAACCATGCAAACCAAGGTAAAACCCCATGTATGTAGTACTGTTGCAAATCTTTAAACCTGACATTCATTAAGGTTTTTAAGGCACGTGGAGGATTTCAGTCTTGTTGAAGCGCACTGCAAATGTCAGTGAGGAGTAAGGATTGCAGCAATATCACTGGACACAATCAAGAATGTTTTCATGAAGCAGCCAGATGTCGACACCCTCTGCAGAGGGATATGCCTGATTGTGAAGCTCATTCTGCTGACCTCAGTCTTGATATTTATTCATTTATTTCAGTTATTCTTAAACCTGTCTGCATAATAATAACAGATCACCAGAACAGTTTTGACAGGAAGCTACACAATTCTTGACCTGCTCACAGAGACAAATAGCTCCCCATTTGTGTTTGCAGCAGTCAGGCTTGGAGTTGGTTCAGCACGAGTTTGTGTGATTGTGAACATTGTGCAAGGTTTACAGAATCTTACAGCTTATGCACAATGGGTACACTCATCGCTAATGACATGTCATCTTGGTCATCACGTTTGATTATTTTTTATTGCATTGTCGATATTTGCACCTCTGATAGCCTCTTCCTCGTTCTGCAGGGGTTTTATATCTCTTGGCGAAAGATCCTATGTACTGGAACCATGTGCTGATCGCTCTGATGGGACTCACTGGATTTACACAGCTGAACACCTCAATTTTGCTCCTGGCACCTGTGGCCATGATTTCAACACGACCTATTCATCTGCGCACACAGACGGCAGCCCATTCAAGGCTTTTAGCACAAGGGTAAGGATTATTAAACACATATTTTTTTTCTACAGCTAGTAAACTCTCAGTATGTAGTATGTGATTTTATTTTCATTCAACAAAGGTACACTCTCAGACTGGGTCATGGTTTGAACTTTAGATCCCTGGCCTTTCAACCTGTCTTTTTTCTTTCCTTTCCAAATAAGTCAGATCGTAAAATCAGGCAGAGCAGAGAAAAAGTTTTAGCTTTCAGCCTTCTTTGTAGTTTAAACATTTAACTTCAGTGAAACCTAAAGACGTAGCTTTAATAGGACTAACTATTTATACCTGGATAAATTATCTAGTAATGTACAAAAGTCTTGAGCCACTATCAATTTCTTTATGTTTTTTGGGGAAAATGGGATTTATAGGAACACATGTAAATACAGTATATAAGGCAAAACCAGAGTTTGTACAGTTCTAGTGAGCTTTCTGGTCAGTATTTAGTATGACTACCATTCTTCTTCATCATAGCCTGAACGCCCTTAGGTAAGCTTTCTTGCAATGTTTAGTCTAAGCTCTCCAGAGTTCTTGAAGGATAGTCAAACCTCATTTTTGGATGTCGGCTTCCTTTTGTTCCGCTTTCTGTCAAGATGATCCCACCCTGCTTCAAATATATTGCAGTTCAGGCTCTGGGGAGGCCAGTCAATAACCAGTATTTTTCCATTGTGTGTGTTATCTATCTATCTAGGTATGCTTTTACGGCATTGGAAGTGTGTTTGGGATCAGTGCTTTCCAGATGGTATTATATGGTGGATCAAAATCTGATGGTACTTTTTTGCATTCATAATTCCACCAATTTTCCTCCAATCTCCAGCACCACTGGCTGAAATGCAGTCACAAACTATGACAGAGCCTCCGCCATGTTTTTAACTTGTTTCTAGACACTCATTGTTGTACCTTTTCCTAACCCGCTCTACAATATTGAAGACAATTTGAACCAAAATATTTCTAACTTCCCGATAAAGATTCATCACTCCATAGTACCACTGATTTTCAGTGCAGTTAATGTGTGATTTGGCTACCTCAGACTTTTCTCTCAGTTTTCCTTCCATTAGAATGGCTTATTTACAGCAACTGTTCATGCTGAGATCATTTCAGATGAAGCTTTGGTGAACAGTATGTGGATTAATTAAACGACCAGATGCATTTCTTAGGTCTTGTATCAGGTCTTTTTTTATTAAATTTCTTTTCCCTTCCTAATGACATGACTTTTGGATGCGGTTCATCTGCTGTGGGAAACTGCTTCACTTGCCATCCACTGGTTCAGTTTCCCGAAATTCTTTTGAGGACACAATGAACACCATGCCAAGATATAAGTTTTTAGCTAATAGCTTTTGGGGAACCACCTTATTGGTCCAAAAGAAAATCAAAGATAATTGTGTTATCTTTGGCATTTTTTGTAGATTCAACCAAATAAATGGAAAGAAACTTAAAATGGGCTCTTTGCTAAGTTGTCTGCTATGTGTAAACACAACACTGGTTCATCCTGGTTCATGGTTGAGTCCGTTCAAGCCTTTTTAGGCTTGAATGATTCATAGGTCAGTGTTAAGTACGTTTTTCTGAACATGGTCAGGTTCAGCAAAATGTTTAGATGAGATAAAAGACCTTTGATAAGGCCTGAAGAACTGTTGCTAAAGACTACTTTAAACAATTAAAGAAGTCTGGCTCCTTGGAAGCAAAATATATAGAAATAAGAGGTGATTTTTTTTCATAGCACTCTATGATATATTAACCCCTTTAAAAAATGTCTCTCAAGTTCTTTTGTGCAGCCTCTTTATGGGACTGATGGTTATGACAGTATGCTAAAATTAGTAGTTAGCTATTAAATATGTCTTCACAGAGCAGTTACCACAGGCAAAACTCTCTCTGTTTCATAGAGAACATTACAGTTCCCAGTAAGAAATTAACACTTTGTTTTTTTGTTTTTTCTTTATGCATTAAGATGATATTATAATCACGTGAGGCTCTGAAAAAGATGTAAAGATGACCAGCTGCATCAACTAGCTAGAGAGAAATATTTCAGTTTGATTTTCTGGACTTCAGAGAATATAAAATGCAGAATTGAACAGTGACAGGATATATATTTTTGAAGCCGGTACTTGTTCTGACAGATGCTCTGGAGTGTGTTAGGAGAGCAGTTTTAAAAAAAAAAAGCCTGTGAAAAAAGTACATTCGCTGTTTAGCAATAGCATTTGCTCTTAATGTGAGATGAAACTGCTGGGTTGTGCTTACGGCCTCCAGCAGGACCATCCAGAATTAAAGAGATTGCTTTTAAGAAACCCCATCCCACTCTGCCCCCTGCTACAACACTGAGCATAGAGATAAATCACAAGGGGCACGGCCCTGGGGAGTTTCTAACCTCAGAAAGCATAAGCTTTACAGATGATGAGCACTGATAAGTGAAAAACATAAACTCCAGTCATCTTTATCTTTGGGGTGAGGTAAAGCAGGAGTGGACAAACATGGCTGATTAAGCAGATTAGTACAGGGAAGGACTCGGATATAGGTGGTGCATAAGATGAAACAGATGTTCCAGTTGGAGGCTAAGCAAACATACTAAAATCATAATGCAGAAAAAATGTGAGGGACTTTCCAGGGCTTTAGTTAAAACTGATTTTTATTTTTGCAACCATTTCATTGAGATCAGTGTGGGACGCAGACCAAACATATGGGTATACTGGCTGAAACATCCTGTGTTTTCACATTGTTATATTTATTTATTTCTCCGGTATTAGGGATTTTCTGATGTTTTATTGTAGAGCTTGATATCTGCAAATGATTATAGCGCTGGCTTTAGTGGCAAGCATTGTCTTAAATCTTAAGAGGAGTACAAAGATTTAGCACAAATGAACAAACCCTGACAACAACGCAATTTAGAAGTTCAGATGGATTATACCCGTGTGAAAAATGAACTTTTATTTGTTTTATTGGATCAAAATGTTCTCATTTAAAGCACTATGTCCCTAACACTCATTATATGCTAAGAGATGCCAGAATTAGAATGCAAATCATCTCCACTAAGATGCAGTTTATTCATCAGGATGTCGAATGTCGCAACCCCATTGTCAAGTTAAAAATGTGAAAACAGAGGAGACAATGTTTTAGACATCAATGTCTAACTAATGGCGAAAGAGCTTAGCAAGCAGTCTTGTTAATATAGCAAAGAGTATGGTAATAAACAGAGTTTAGTGTAGCAAAGAGAGAAGAAGTACATCAAAAAGCACAAAGCCTTATTTGCTGTACTTAGCAGAAGGCATGCAGGTTCATCTCAGCATGTTACACGGGGGCACAGAGGTGTGCACTGTAGCTTTGATAAACTGCAAAGTACCCTGCTTGAGGGTCTAAAGATTAAAAGGTGTGTTGACAAGAGTGCCCTTAGATGATGAACATCAGATGAGGCTGAAAAGGGTAGAGAGATATGATGGCTTGCTGAGAGGAACAGCACGTCTGCAACATGAATTCTAACAAGGACCCATGTTGAAAATGTGACTATCCATAATGACCATGATTTGAATGTCTTGTCTTTCATGCTTGAAACAGATCATAGCACATGGATGAGTCATGTCTGAAGTGTGCTTTAATTCATATTAAAGAACTATGAGCTTATACATGCTAGCCTAAACTAATTACAGACATCACATCACCTCCTTTGGTAGGTTGAGGGTGTATACCACATCGGCATCTGCTGCCCTGTAGATGCATCCTTCTTTCACTCCATTACCTATAGGTTGATTATCTAGGTTGAGTTTTTTTTATGCACACCAGTGGAAGTTTCATCAATAAAGGGTGTGTCGTGCAGATTTTCCAGATATATGTTAGATAAGATAGATGCTATAAATAGGATAACAGGTTTGTTTTCCACTTTAGATTAGCAGTGTTTTCCTCTTCCAATAGCAGTTTCAGTTTTATTTTGATAAAGATGCTAGAAAGTATCTTTTGTACATTTAGACCTATGACTCTAACTGACTGGATTCTCCTCCAGAACAACATTGCTCTTCACTGAGTTGAAAGAACAGTATTTGTGTGTATTTTTCCTCCCCAGTGGCCTCCTAGAGACTTAATCACCATAGGGTGTATTTAGAGCACACTTGCCCATCCTGGCTTATCTATGGAGGAGGCAGATAAGAGCAGAGAGGATCCAAGCTGCCAGGCCAGCAAGGATAAAGAGGCTCAGGTTGAAAGAGGGCCATGGTGTGAAGTCAGAACCTTTAGCTCGCAGGATCTGCAAGTGTGTGAGTGGAAAGAACAAGATTGTGTGCATGTGTGTACCTATATGCAGGTGAAACAGACTGTAGCGCCGCGTGTTGTATCAAATAGTTGATGCCAAAGCATGTGATCAGTATGTACTTTGTGACCACAGGCTGTGAATTCTTTTACAATTGGATTTATAGAAGTTGCATCATCATCACAATGGTGATTTTATAAGTTTCATTTCATAAATATTAGATCAAAATTTTAATGAACCAATTTATGCCCAAACACTAACGACATTCCATTCAATGTTTTTCAATTTACTGCTAATCAGCAGTAATGGTAATGGTAAATAACCTAAATAGGACTGGACACTCCTGTTTAGTATTAAAATGTCAGCCTAACAATTTTAGCAATAACAATTTTACCTTTAAAAATCCTCAGCCAGGCCATTATTCTTTATATTTTACTTCCAAGGAGTCAGACTCAAGTACTGTTTAATGCTTATTCAAGCATTAAAAACTGCACCTAATTTAAGGGATGACTCCAATGTTGTGTCTAGACATAACAGAGATCATTTCTTAAGGCATTTTGTTACTAGCAGCCTGTCACAAAACACACAATTTGTATTCTTTTTCTTTAGCTCAATCTATGAAAAATGCCAAAGGAATATAGGTTCACAGACATAAAGTAGCATTTTGTATTAATGAGGTGATTCCCAAGGAGCTATTAGCCAAAAACTTGGCATATCTGGGCATGGTGTGCAGTCTGTCCTTAAAAACATTAAGAAAATTGGGCAGAGTGGAGTGGAAGACCTAAACAACAATCTACAGCAGTATTTACTGCTCTCAGAAATCCACAAAGACCTGTCAGAAAACGTTGATCCAGCATCTGTTGAATAAAGGTGATCAACTAAATATTGATTTTTAAGCCTTTTTTTCCTTATATTTTGTATTTCCATATACATTTATAAACGTTTCAATAAGTCGCTGTACTTTGTTTTCTCATTTTCCTACCAAAACACAAAGAAATCAGGGGTGGCACAAGACTTGATGCTGTGTCTTAAGTATACTC
Organism: Rhamphochromis sp. 'chilingali'; assembly: GCF_963969265.1. Lineage (NCBI taxonomy): Eukaryota > Metazoa > Chordata > Actinopteri > Cichliformes > Cichlidae > Rhamphochromis > Rhamphochromis sp. 'chilingali'. Next base: position 20,789,920 of record NC_137950.1, on the reverse strand, counting down.
GCTGCTGTAACTGATATTATTTCAAAAATTTTCATTTTAGTTTCACACCATTTTCCTGTCTATTCAAAACAGGTTGAACACTCACAATCTCTGACCACACAAAAAAAGAGCTGAATATTCAATATACTGTATATAAACGATGGGTGTAGCTTCCCTGCCCAGTGACTTAACCCTCTGGGGTCGACGGACGCGCCGGCGCGTGGAAAACTGGACTGATACACCTGATACATCTGATACATCTGCAGGTCTGACAACAGTCAGACCTGCAGGATTAAGGCCTGTGGTATTCTCCTCTGTCTTATAATGGACAGAAACTCTTTTTTTGGAGTGGCACAAATATTTTGTGTGCCTTCTTATTTGATGCAGAACACCTGATTGTTCTGTAAATAGTTTTAAATGGTTATATAAAAATGCCTGAGGCCTTGGCTGTATTTTTAGGTAAATAGTACCATATAACTTTGTTGTTTGCAAAACTTGTGCATAATTTTTAGAATTGTGCAATTTCTATTCGCATTTCAAGTTATGAAAATGATTCATTAGACATGTTTGCGGTTTTTACAGTAAAAATATACCTTTCTTCTACTCAGATTTTAAATTTTTTGTCTGAATTTAGATCAATTGTGCTAATATAGTATGTCAAAATGAAAAAAGAACTCCAATTTCAGATATTTGAGGTTGTGCTGAAAATAATGATTCCAAACAAGGCAAGATAAACAGTTTTTAAAAGTGAAATATAAAGGTAAAATCAAAAGTAGTCAAAAACGGCCAATTATACCCTGGACCCCAGAGGGTTAAACCTGCATTCTTTATAATAACCATCTGGGGGAGAATCCTCTGGGTGCAAAAAAAAAAAAAAAAAAGCTGGTAAAATCCCCATAAATTTGTCTGAAAATTTTATTTTATATCTATTTAGCAAATCAAAAATCTTTTTACGTTTTATAGAGAAAATCTATTCATTTCTTTATATTGTGTGCCAACAGACCATGCAGCACTGCACTAAACAAGCAATAGCGATTCGTTTGGAGTGTTATCAGATTTGTGTGACCTTAGTGGCTCTTACTGGGTCAGATGTGAAGCGTAGCTGATTGTTTTTTGCTGATTTTCATTTCTGCTGCCTTTTGTGTAGAGTGCAGTTCAGGTGAAAAGCCATCTCCAGTGGCCACCTGCTGAATTTAGGCTGCCCTTTCCAGAAAGCTGCAGTAAAGTGCTCCTTACTAACATCCTTCTCTCTCTACCCTCTCCTCCTACTCCTTTCTTCTCATCCCCTGGTTTATTGTTTTGTTATTTGCACCCTCCACCTCCTCTGTCATTTTCTTTTCTTGGATTCATATCTCCTGTTCCTCCATCTTTCATCCTTTTCTGCTTTCCATCCAACTGTTGCCTGTCCACTCCCTTTCATTTATCTCTTGCAGCATAAACGCCATGCCCAGACTACAACCAAGTATGTGGAGCTGATCATTGTGGCTGACAACCGAGAGGTAAGCAGAGGTCAAACGTCTCATCATCCTCTTCATCTTCCTGCTGACTTCCAAAGTAAAGAGGCTCAAAGACCAGATCCCAAGCTAGCTTCCTTCCTCTTGAGACACAGATAAGAAGGCGCCACCACTGCCTTTGTGTCAGCTCTGATGCGTCCACTCGCTCCCCCAATTCGCTCTCCAGCTCCATCTACATCCTGCTGCATACATCACTGACCACTTGACTCACAAATGAGACCGTTCCTTATGTGGGCTCTTAGACCTTTTAAGAAAGCTAAAAGAAGAAACAGTTTCTCACTAGTTTGAGACACATGGGTCAAAGTCACATGCTTTAGAGCCTGAATAAATTCTGAATATAATACAAAGCAGTTGAGGTTATCTTTTCAGCATAACCTTTACCGAGGAGCCTTTTGATGATAACAGCTACAGCAGCAGTGGCAAGAATGGGGGTTAGAGCGTACCCCATGAAGACATTTCTACAACTGATACAGTGTTACACTATAATGCGATATGTCCAAAATACTATCTTTGAGGGTAATAAGCATTCAAGAGGGCAGCACTTTGCTTCATTCTCTCTACTTGTATTGTTCAGTTTCAGAAGCAAGGCAAGGACATGGACAAAGTCAAGCAGCGGCTGGCTGAGATTGCTAATTACGTGGACAAGGTAACAATTGAATCCAAAGAGGGAATGCAGTGGTGGATTGTGATTTATTAGAGGTCACATTAAGCCTGGTGAGAATTGACCGACCTGCGGGCAGAGGTTGATTGGATTATGAATGGATGATCAATTTCATAACTTGGCTGGGCATTTTGTGATGCAGCCAGTTTAATAGATTGTGCCGTGGGTGGCTGTTAAACACAACAGAAGCAAAAAGCTGATTTATTCATCTGGAGAGCCATACGCTGATAAATATTTAAGGACTTATACAGAGCCACTTTCGGTTTTAAGTGACTTTTTCTATAGCATTTGTGGTTAATAGGTAATTTGCAGTAAAGACAGTGGCAAAAATATTAAACACATCTATAATCGCATCCCTCTCCCTGCTTCCGACTCCAAACTGTTAGTTCTACAGGGCTCTGAATATCCGTGTGGCTCTCGTGGGGCTGGAGGTGTGGAGTGATGTGGACAAGTGTCCCATAACCCAGGACCCATTTACTACCTTGCACGAGTTCCTGGACTGGAGAAAGGTCAAGCTGTTGCCTCAAAAGCCACATGACAACGCCCAGCTAATCAGGTACTGTAGCATAGAGATGCAATGCCTGTGTTTAGGATAAATCCTTTGTATGAAAGGTTTTCTTTATTCGCAACTAAACAAAAGATGCTTAGTAGTACAGTTGATGGTTATTCTTTGGAGCTACCCAGTTTACTGGGTGGTGTAGAGTTTCTAAAATAAACACATGACTACAAAAAATTGAACTCCCACCTTTTAAAACATCTGCAAAACCCGTAGCGCACAACATATTTGATTTTTTTAAATACACAACACAAAATTATAAAGTAAAAGGTCATTTTTAACCATTATTTATAGCCTACATTGTCCACCAGTTACAGAACGACCCATCCTACGGTATGTGGGTAGATGCTAGCCACACAGACGCTGTCAAGGAGACATGATGGGTGTTTGGGTCTTTACACAGTTGTTACCCCTCTCATTTGGTAGATGAATGTTAACAAAACAACCACGGCTAAAAAAGAAAACATTCAGAGAACAATGGCTCTGTTACAGCTGCCAGTGAAACAAATGTTAACAGAAACATGAGGTGGAATTTTTTAACGAATATATCATTTTTAGTCAGTGGAAAGATATTAACAGTAGCAGTGTTACAGTAGTTGTTGGTCTGTCAGTAAAAGACTTAAAACTGTAAGCTGAGATGTGTGGGCATTTATCTAAGGTGATGTATAATTTCACACAGCTGCTAACTTGGCCGTATGCTCCCGATTTTGAATAAAGCTTTAGCTTATTTGGCATTCACGACAAATTAGAAGCAAATGAAATGCTTCCTGCCCTTGTATGAAAGCCTTAATATATGTTTTTGAAATGCAGCTGCCAGAGCACATTTGCACTGGTGGACCCGCAGCAGTCTTCAAAACATCATCTTCTGTTACAGGAAACGCCGCATATTGCTAGTGGTCAGAAATCCTCAACGGCGCCTTTGATGACAGAAGTGTGAACACATGCATGGCTGCATATTTGAGCAATATAGTAACCATTGTGTTCTCATTTTCAGTGGGGTGTATTTCCAGGGAACCACCATTGGTATGGCACCCATCATGAGTATGTGCACAGCGGAGCAGTCAGGAGGAATCGTCATGGTAGGCTAATAAGTGTGTTTTTAAGAAGGGTATGAGGAGGGTATACATGGGAAACGCCACTGAATCGCATTTAATACATTTTAAGGGATCACAAGCTGAATGAAAATGCAAGTCATAAATAATGAATAATTACAGAACTTTAATGTGTTGCATTAGCACAAGTCATCCGATTATTTCAGTCTTAAAGGCCTGGCTGGCTGGTTAGGTTTGGTCGCCAGATGGTTCTTCACTCTTGTCCTGCAGATGGTAAAGTAGGGAGTGGATCATTAGGATAGAACTGTGTACTGTATGCACACATACTTAAGGCTGTAGAAATGGGGATTAACCCCCAGCCACTGATGACCGTGTTTGACCGGGTTGTGTCTCTTCATTTACCAGCTACCTCTGAACTCATTAGTTAGGCTTTCCCTGTGGGTCTCATTGCTCTCTCTCCAGGCAGTTAAATCTTAGACATGTCAGACATGAGGAATCTCAATTCACCAGCCCTAAATGTCATATTCATTTCATTGGTGTGGTGAGACGAAGCACAGACGGTTGCGTGACGTGCCCTCCTGAGCTCCTCAGCCTCATCTGTTGGTAAATGAGTCTGAATGGGGTTTTTCCAGGAAACAGAATCCAACTTATTTGCATGAATCTGGGCTGCACATTTGGATTGCACTCAAAATAGCTGACTGTTTCTTTCAAAAGCCCCCAGCAGAGCAGTTCAGCAGCCTAAGCTTGATTTGCACAGTGCTACAAAATAACGTGCTGCGACGAGAGACTCCAAAAGTGAGGTGGTCTGACATGTACAGCTTTGCATCCATGATAGCCATCTACTGTATATTATTTATATGCCCTCTTTGTGGGTTAATGCTTTGAACACCTTGCAGAAAATCCCCAGCAAACATCAGGTTTCACTCTGTGTGCCACTGTAGATTCATCTTTACTGTGCATCTGCTAACACTGTCTATTTTTAATTTCTGTCCTGCCAAAATTGAGTGTCTGATTTTCACCGAGGCCGTTTGTTTTTTCTTTGTCTTCCAACCTATTTGCCGAGAGGATGTCTTTATTTGTGAAGATGAAGCAGCACATCTGCCTCTGTCAGAGTTTGACGAGCGAGCTGAAGGTGACAGCCCGCAGTCTGCTTTCATAGCTCATTTCTGTGCCTCAGTGTCGAGCAGACGAAATGCTCTGATAAGCACAGATTCAACAGAATTGTTTGTTTAATCTTGGCAATATGCAATTACACTCACTTGTTTTGAGTAATGTTTCTCCAGTGGCTCCTGTGGGGAACAACAATTTGGCTTGCGTTAATTTTTTTGTTATTTGGTATTTTCCTCGGAGAATGCAATCAGAAACGTCTGTTCTTAATTAGCTTCTGCTATTGTTGCTGCGACAGATCTGTATACTGAGCAAATTTAATAATGGATATTGCTTCATGGATTCATGCCTAGCCTGGAAATACAGAGATAGCTCTGAATCACGAGGTAAAGAGGTCTGAGGGGAGATGAGGTAAGACGGCACATTTTGTGATTGATCTCTTTTGCAGGACCATTCAGACAACCCCCTGGGTGCTGCAGTCACTCTGGCCCACGAGCTTGGACACAACTTTGGGATGAACCATGACACGCCAGAACGGGGGTGCGGCTGTAGAGTGACTGTGGATCGTGGAGGCTGCATCATGACTCCCTCCACTGGGTGAGTCACAGTTTCAGCTCCACCCCATCTTAAAAAACACAGGCACACATCTAAAATACATCATTATAATATAAAACTATCACTAATTTAAATTAATGTACTCATTAAGTACAGTAAGTGTCATCAAAAAACCCTGATTGTGATCTTATGTAAACATAATTCCACATGCTCTTCCCTTGTAATTTATTGTTTGCTGAGCAGTAAGCAAATTATGCCAATTAACTGTTGGGCCATTGGGTTTATGGCAGATTCAACAGCTGTGCTAATGCCCCAAGGCAATATGACTCACTCCGAATGGGAAGCCAGTAGTTCAGTGGCAGTGCATGGCCGTGACAGCACAAGACACTGACTGACTTATTCCCTGACATAATGCAGATGATGTCTTGCAGACTAAAGATGTGTACTGTACATGTGGAAACAAGAAAGTTGCTCATTAAGAGTATCTGAGTGACAAAATGGCTTAAAATTCAACAGCTCAATTACATCTAATTGCTCACCATAGTCTTGACATCTTATAGTAGACCCAGCAGATGCAGAGGACGTTCTGAGAAGAAACATTGGGGTGTCTGTTTCAGCCAAGGCCTTGTGGTCTGTGGGAGCCTCCGACTGGTGTTTATGCTGGAAACATCCCTCTCTATTTGGTTTGGCCCAAGCCCATGAAAAACACCATAACAGTATTCCTTATTATAGACTTAGAAAACAACCAAGTCTTAAGAAGTGTAGATTTACATTATACTCTGATTGAGGGTATTCCTGGTCAAGGTCTTTGCCAAATATGGCAACAGAGTGAATATATTAAAAAGGGAAAGAAATGTTTGTTGAAGTAGAAATAAAATGGTTTTGTGTTTCCTTTGCTCGCCTCCTCTTGTCGTCTGGCTCTCCCCTTTTCACAGACAGTTACAGTGAGGCTATTCTTTGATATACATGCAACTTTAATGCTGGAAAATCTCTTAGCAGCCCCAAGTAAATAATTGAAGACCCCTGAAAACGGTAGTTTTAATGTAGGCAAAACCCACCACCTTCTCCTTACTGTTTGAATCTGAAGTTGCATGTAGCAATGATGAACCTCTCTGAATGTGAAAAAAGGTTGTTTGTGCCACACTTTAAATAAAGGCAAATTAAATAATACATGAATATTTAGCATGTTTTTCTCCACGGAGACTGTTTGCTTTTTTTTTTTTTTTATTATTATAGCAGACAAAAGAAATAAATTATTTAGTCCTTGGTTTTAAAAATAATCCCCTCTACTCCTCCTCTTTGCTCAATATTTCTGCCCTGCTTTTTAATCCAGGATTAAGGAACCAATACATTTAAATAAGGATGTTTAGGAACTCTACATTCTCTCATTCTGCCTCTTTATTTATTCCAGGTCAGTACCATAAAGTTTCCCCCATGGGTCCAGTTCAAGGCCCCTGCAGTTGCTTAAAAGCACTATATTTCTACAAACATTTTGCTAAAATTACCCGAATTCTGTTTTTCTTTTTAGAGAGAAAATCAGATATTTTTACGAAACCGTGTTATCTTACACACCTCTACTCAAGGCCTGCTCTGGAAAGAACTGGCACAAATGCCTGTCTGATTATCAGCCCCTCCATTCTGTAATTGAAAGTACTGGCAAGGCTCGCCTACACTCAGTCAATCACGAGTACCGTTTTTTTTTTCATAAGTCTCTTTTGTTTTAGTTAAATGGCACAGAGTAATTGTAGGTTCACAGGAACATTGTTGCTTATATACGGGTGCCCTTCAGACTAGGGGTGGGTTTTTATAATCGATTCATCGATTAAAATCGATTCTGGCTTGGATAACGTAAAATCGATTCATTAAAATCCTGAATCGATTTTTTAATATAAATTTATTTTGTCCGAAATGCCAGAATCTCTGGTGACATCTCACAAAATTTCAAGAACCACCAAACAGTAAATGAGAGCAGGTACAGGGATTCTGCACATAGACTTAAACACACAGCGCGACCCGCGGATCAGAATCAGTTAGATGTCGCCTTTCTCACAGTCGGGGCTGAAAGCCGACAGCTCGCTGATCCGGGTCCGCGCTTTGTGTTCACGCCCTTTATGCGCTGATTCTAAAGCTGTTAGTTTGATCTCTCTCCAAACAATATTGACCGAACCAGCAGCAAAAGAAGATCCAAACGCTTCACATAAACATCGTCATGAATTCTTTTACTGTTTTGCTTCCATTGCGATGCGCAGCTCTCTCTCTCTCCCTCTCTCCCTCCCCCCCCCCCCCCCCCCCTCTCTCTCGAACAGTTTCGCTTTCTTCATTATTCACTTGCTTGTTACGCACAAGTCTACTGTTGTTTACAGCGCTGTCGGCCGCTGTTTTTTTCCCTTTTACATTCTTCCGAAAAGAAAACCTCATTTCTGCTGTTCAATACTGAACAAATTTAAACTTTTTAATATTATTCAAAATGCAAAATGCTTAGCCGTGTGTCTAATAAAACCGCTGTAACGTCAGAGGTAATGTTCATTAATTAATGGTTTTCTTTCGTTTTTGATGTACTGCAGAATATTTTTATAAAATCCCAGGCCAGGAAAATCACCTTCATGTTTTTCTGTGTTTTATCTTCAGCTACTTTGACACAAAGGCATCTGCTGTGATGCTCACACCTTGGATAAAGTCTTGCGAGTGTCAGCTTCCTTTTTATAGATACAAAAATATGTAAATGTTCTGATCTGAATTATACTTCTGACTGTCAAAATTTCCCAGATTTAAATCGAATCGAATCGAATTAAATCGAATCGTGGATCGAATCGATTTGGGACCTTGTGAATCGGAATTGAATCGATTCTAGAAATCAGTGACGATACCCAGCCCTACTTCAGACTCTCCTGGCCTTGCTGTGGCTCCAGGAATAAGGCAAAGGAGATAATGAGATCCAGTTTGTCATTGTTACTGTGGGGTAGAGAGTGTTTGTGGGGTAGATGATGGGGGCGGGCAATAAAACTGCAAGCTGACCCAGTGCCAACTACACATCTGCACAGAGGACCGCTTGTTTCCTGTTCACACTGGTCACGGCCATTTGTTGCGTCCTCCTCTCTATCCATCTCTGCATCCACCCATTAGCTCTAAATGAGAACACGCTGGTATTTCTCATCCTTTGAGATTATATCTCCTTGACAAACGCACAAACACAAACACAGCAAATGAGCTCATCACTCTTTTGCGGACATATGAGCACGTGCGTGTGTGTGCACAAACATGAGAAATCCATGTTTTTGAAAGACTAATGCAGAAACTACAGTTGTGCATTAGTCTTCCAGTCCTCTTCCATTTTATTCCGTTGTGTCCGAGCTCCAGGTTTGATGATCTGGTTTACTGTTTATTGACCGGTTTTTGTGCTTTCATTCAGAAAGTGCAGCTTTCTGGATGGAAGCTGTTTATCGCAAGGGCCATAAAGTAAGATGTTGAGCTCATAAAACATACAGCAGGGTGTGCAGGACATGAGAATGAAAAAGGAGAGTATAGACTACATTCTGACTGAACAGCAGCTTGGCTCAAATCAAAATGGGATAGAGCGTCTTGGTTTTCAAAAATAAAAAAGATGAATGATTCTCATAATTTTAGAAAAACTGACATGTCATTCTAGCTAAAACATATTGGCTCTTAGGTATATGCAGATAGCACTGATTTTCTGGGCATGCATGTCCTTGATATGTTCTGAAAGAGAGTGTGTTGCAAAATGACTGTAATACGAAGCTGATATATATGTTTTGTCATTAAATAATTAGAAATCACAGAAAGTGAGTCAAAGGCATGCCATGGAAATGTGACTCATGCCCCACTGATGAACAGGAACTCACTAGTGTGCCTTGTTTAATTGGCTCCGTGGGGAAAACAGTGCTCTTCAGTATCTACAACAAGGCCCTGCTGACATGGCATCAAGGAGTAACAGCAGATCATATGACCTAATGGCATCGCTTAGAGCTCGGGCTCTACTTGCATTAAGGAATCTGTAAAAATCCATATGAAATATCTGGTGAAGCAGCAGTCGTTTTGTTCGTCAGTTGTCATGTTCAGCTTCAAATTTTCTTTGTTCACAATTGTGCCAGAACATTAGGTCTTCCTTAAATGTATGTCAGTAATAGACTAATTTGGTATTTTTAAAAATATTCCCCCTGGATATTGCAGAAGATCTGATTCATAACCTCATCGCTGTTTCGTGGCTGAAAAGATGCAGTATAAATTGAATTTTTGTGATCTGAACTGCAAGGACGGAAAGGCTGTGAGGAAAAAGCCCCGCTGAGCTAAATTTGGGTCTAACAGCTCTCTGAATTTTAATGTGATACGTTGCAACTAATCACTGGTATAATAGGGTTTGGCTTTAAGGTCATAGTTTACAGCAAACGCTCATATTAAGATGACGCTCGTGTGTTGGTTATTTTATGTTTTAATAAGAAATATGTAGGGAGGCAGGACATTTTGTCAGATATATCTTCCTTTAAAGATTACTTACTTCATTCACCTCTTCAAACAAAACAAACAAACACAAACAAATGTCACAGTTTATCTACCTTGTTGTTGGAGCAGCAAAGCTTCCAGCTCTGTATTGTGCGCTGTGCAGAAATTATTCCTTATCATAGACCGATCCCCACTCTCTCCATTTGCATCGATGTTGCTACACTGTAGTCAGTGATTGTTTTGTACTCTCTTTCAACCATCAAATGCTGGACCTCTGAAGCTTAGGAGCCAACTGTCAAACACTGACTATAAGTCGGAGATGAACCAGAGAGCACAAAAAATATTCAATCTATACTGGAATTAGAGCATGAGTGGGTGGGAAACATTGAGTTCGATAAGACGGAACAAAGATTTGTCGTAAAGGCAAGGCAATTCGACTTAAACCAAGACAAGAATGGGATCAGCTGGGAACAAGATTGAGTCAAACTGGGTCTTTTGGCCGAGACGATGAGTGGTTGTCTTCAGCATTTCCAGTTCACCGTATGCACCAGATGTGCCAGCCATTACTGGCCTTGGCAATGGCCTGCTAGCCCTGAGGACTGCAGCTGCTAAATGCCATCCACTGTAAATCATTGGTGCCTCTGCCTTTTCACAGTCATTATTCCTCCTCCTACCTCCAGATTGTTAGGCTATACCAATTATTTGTGTATTGCCTCTCATAAAGAACAGCTGGATCCCTGAGCAGCTCGTGTATCTCAAGAGTTACAAAAAGAAAAAAAGACGGACGTGAGAGTTTTGTCATGCATTGCACAGGCTGGTAATTGAAGAGCAGGGCTGAGTTCATGGAAACTGAATGAATGCAACGAAGAAGGGGGTTCAACTTTTCAACGGGCAATTTTGGCTCAGGCTTTGGGGGCAAGGAGGAAATCAACAACAGCAGTTGCTAAGGAAGTGCCCTGCTTGTTGAACAGCAGTCTTGACAGCTGTTGATCAGAGAGGAGGAGGAGGGGGAAAGAGGGCACAATTATGGTTATTACTACAGCTGTCTTTAATGCTCTTTCCTTTCACCATTTCATTTCATTACAAAGCCACTCTGATCTTTTGCTTTAATCCAGAATGTCTGGAGATCTGCTTCGAGGTAACCCACTTTTACCTAATGCAACCTGCGAACGGGGTGGGGGGGTCAGCAGCGAGGGGTGATGTAAGCCGCCTCCGCACATGTTGGAAATCAAAGACAAGCCAAGAATGAGGCCGTGCCAAACATTCACAAAGTGTCATGACATATTTAGAGCTGTATTAGATGTGAAAACCCAATCAGAGGGAAACACAATTTGAAAGAGTTGCCAGCATTAAGTTACACAGACGTTTCTCCTTCTCAGAAGTCAAAGATTCCAAAGAGTAAGTGTTTTATAGCTTGTGTGCAATACAGCCAGTAGGTCTCAACAGCTCTACTACATTCATACTGACCTCAGTGAAGTGAAGAATTGTGGGTTGTTTGCAGTTGTGACATTTCCTGTCAACAATCCACCAGAAAAACCTTTAAAAATTACATAAAAAATATCATCAAATTAATGCCAGTAAAGTTTTACTAATCTTGATTTCATGTTTGACTGTGTCTATAATATTCAGTTGTTGAGCACGTTGCTGCTGTGGCCAGGTTCAAGATAGATGTTTTTTATATGGTAGAAAAGGTCTCTCTTTCCCATGCAAAGGAAAGAAAATCAGGCTTTTAAAGCCACAGGCACGAACAGGCACGTGGGTGGCAGAGGTGGTAAAGGGTCAGCATTAGTGTTGATGGCATAAATAATAAAATGGCACGATAATAATACATTTTATTTAAATGACACCCTTTTTCAAAAGGGCTTTTACAGACTAGCAAGAAAGCAGAATAAAGCCGATCATTAAGGTCCAACAAAACTAGATAAATCTACGGTGAAGTTGGCGGGGATAGGTACAAAATGCAAGATACAAGATGACAATTTAAATAATAAATATCAATAAAAGAATAAAAGCAATAGAGCAGAAACAATAAACAATGAAGAAAGACAACGATAAGAGAATAATGGAAAACTGAGACTGTGAGAGATGGCTTCACATAAAAGAGGAAGTGATTTTTAAAGAGGTCACTTATTCAGTGAGACTTATCTGCTTATCTCAGGCGGGTCTCTCCAGAGTCGAGGGGGCCCTGATGAGAATGTACATTTTAAAAAAATTCAAGGGTCCTTCATCACACCGGTTGAACGAGACATTTGGGTATCAAATCATCCACGAATTGTCTCATGCATGTACTTATCTATGAAGCACAGCACTGATATAAGTTTGAAGATTACGTATATATTCATCCATTCCAGCTTTGTGCTGAGTTTTATTGTGTCAGTGGAGTATTAAAAATCTCATATGGTGCTTTTGTATCAGGAGTCACAAAGAATGAGATACAATCTGGACTTATTCATGCACATTTTACACAGACGCTGTCATCTAAGGCACTATATTATCACAGAAAAGCTCAATAAAGCCACATGAGGTCTTTAACAAAGCTTTTGGCAGACACAGCCTTGGGCCGAGTGCTTTCCCCACGGAGCAGACCACCCTCTCTCTCTGTTCCAAAAACAATATTAAAAACACACAATCCCCTATTCCTCCTAAATTTATGGGTGTTGTACGTCTTGCAGAGGACGCACTTTTTGGGTTGAGTGTTCATAATCCTTTTCTCATAAAATATGTCTAATCAGATCTCCCACTCTCCATGGAGAGAGAAGTCACAGGGGCCCTGTGCTGTTCATATGCTGATGGAACTTTGGAGAGCTCGCTGAGCTCTAGTGGTTAATTGATTTTGTGATTAGCAGCAATTAGCCCTGATTACATTAGACTAAAGAGGGCTCTCGTGGGGGGATCTCAGTTGTCTTCTTGCTCTCTCTCTCTATTTGTGTGACTCACGTAACATTTCCTTCACTCGCAGGTATCCTTTTCCTACGGTGTTCAGCAGCTGCAGCAGGAAGGACCTCACGGCTAGTTTCGAAAAAGGCGTTGGAATGTGTCTCTTCAATATGCCAGAGGTCAAAGTGCTGTATGGTGGGCAGAAATGTGGCAACGGCTATGTGGAGGAGGGAGAGGAGTGTGACTGTGGAGAACTGGAGGTGAGGGTGCTGTAGGTCATAATAAAAAAAATAAAAAATGTTTTTATTTTCAGGTCTCTTGCAGCTTTTGCCAAAAACTCTTAGCTGCTACTCATAAATCATTGTTAATTATGTTTTCCATTCTACATCAAATTAAATAAGGAGACATGCTAGAGGGGCGTGCTGCCCTGACACTAGTAGTTCGCCTCAGCTTCAAATCTAATGGCACAAAGCTTTTGTATTGCAAACACATTCTTCTGATAATTAGGTTAAAGATATGAGTATGGATTAATTCAATCAGTGGAAAGAAGACATGTTTGCGAGGGTTGATGTCTAATTGTGATACAGTACACTGAGAAGAAGCACTGCTGACAGTTTCACACTGTCAACTAGTGAATTATTTAAATGAATCTGCATTGGCATGCACATATTTAATGGAAGTGCATGTTGCCAACTGTTACAACTGCAGGATGATAAAACAGATAATCGTGATTCGGCTGACAATTAGCAAAGGCGAGCTGCTTATCGAATTATGAAATATGAAGGCGACATCTATTGTGATTTAGAGGGATATTTTGAATTACATAATAGCCTAAATGAGAGAACGCCTTGTTGTCTTTTGTAATTTGTTTATGCTTTTGCGCCCCATGAGTTCTTTTGTGAGCTGCTCAAGTTTCAGTCAGGGTCACACTGAAAGTGGCCTTGTCCTTAAAAACAAAGCGCTAACATAAGCTCCGCTGACCTGAGCCAGCAACAATAATAAAGCTCTCCACAAAACTGAGCAGAGTCATGCCAACTCAGGCCAGATCAGAGTTCTCAGCCAGCACCCCTCTCCGCCATTAAAAAGCCTCATTAAAAACTCTGGGTCCTGCTCCTCACAATCACTGGCTACTTCTTTTCAGCGTGACTTCTCTGCCTCTTTTTGGCCCCAGGGACCATGGGAAAGGCCCTTAATGGTTTTCAGACTGAAAGAAGTTTTGGAAGGCCCATCATATCAGCTGTGTCCCCTGCCAGCTCCATCCATCCACTTCCTCCCAACTCTTGCAGCATATTCAGACTATAATGGCAAAAGGAAAAGAGCTGACCCTCGGGGGTCCAGACAACCTGCATGAGATCATATATGCACAACCACACACACACACACACACACACACACACACACACACACACACACACACACACACACACACACACACAGTGCATATCGTATATTCTGAGTCTTGATTGAATTCTTGCTTCCATGTGTATTGGAAAGCAGTGTTACTGATTGGTGCGGTGCATGGGTCACGATAGAGGCTAACAGGAAACAGATGGTGCTCAACAGTGAGATGGGAAATGTTATTGTAGATCTGCCCTCTCTCTCTCTCCCTCCAAAATGCCTCTGGATGCTATCTAAGTGACCTAAACCAACCAGAGCAATGAAATAAGTGATGGCATGCTGAGTGACAAAAATGTAAACAGAGCATGTCAGTCATCGTATCGCACCTGCTCTATTTCAGATAAATGGAATGGAATCTATAGCTGCCCCTAAAAGTGCGTGATTAAAATATTTTTTTAAATTAATGCACTGATTGGGAACAGTCCCCTCTTTTTTTTTCATCAGCCTCCACATCTGCACCTGGAACGTTCTTGGGAAACTGGACAAAGTTGGAGATGCCTGTAAATTTATAACCATAGTTTAAAAAAAAGGGCATATTTGTATGCTGAGCTTAAACCTCCTTTTGGCAAAGGCTTTTTCAAAAGCTCACAAAATCGTTTTAAATGTGTATTAAAGTGAGGTTATATTTCCACAACGCTTTGATCTATCGCAACCATGCCACAGATGTTTTCTAGTCCATCCATCCATCCATCAATTTTCTGCTTTATGTCTGGGGTGGACACCCTTATTTCTCTGTCCCTGGCCAGCACCTGCAGCTTTTCTAGGGGAGCACTAATAGGTTTAATATCTCTGATATATCCTGGGTCTGCCCTACACCTCATGTTCAGGATGTTTTACAGTCTTCACCGAAATGCCTCAGCCTCACAAAAGTTGTCAAATGGAGTTTAATTTTTCTAAACCATAATCGTTATTGCTAAAAGTATTAACTCACCCATCCAAATCATTGAATTGAGGTGTTCCAATCTTTTCCATGGCCACAGGTGTATAAAATCAAGTACCTAGGCAGGTACTCTCTCAGGCGCTCAGTGAATTCCAGCATGGCACCATGATAGGATGCCACCTGTGCAACAAGTCCAGGTGTGAAATGTGCTCACTACTAAATATCCACAGTCAACTAATAGTGGAATTATAACAAAGTGGAAGTGACAGGGAATGACAGCAACTCAGGCATAAAACGGTAAGCCAAGTAAAGTCACAAAGCGGGGTCAGTGGATGCTGAGGCTAATAGTGCGCAACTTTCTACAGAGTTAATAGCTACAGACCTCCAAACTTCCCGTGGCCTTCAGATTAACTCAAGAACAGTGTAGTGTGGGAACAGTTTGGGGACAGCCCCTTCCTGTTCCAACATGACCGTGCACCAGTGCACAAAGCAAACGTCCATAGCGACATGGATGAGGAAGTTTGGTGTGGAAGAACTTGACTGGCCTGCACAGAGTCCTGACTTCAATCCAAAAGAACAGCTTTGGGATGAAATAGAGGAGAGGCTTTTAGAGGAATGGTCAAAAATTCACACGAACACACTCCTAAACATTGTGGAAAGACAAGCCTTCCCAGAAGAGTTAAGGCTGCTATAGATTCCTTGCAGAAGTGCTTGGCTTATCAATACTAAATATGTACCTGATTGTTTGTTTGTTTTTTACTCAAGCTAAAAAGTGAGCAGTTTGGAATGTTGATTGCTGAAGTTTCACTTAAATATTCCAAATAGTTGTATATAAGATAACCTTTGCCTATTTAAATTATCGAGCCAGTTTAGTAAGCAAAGTAATTACTGTAGATTGCTTACATTTGTATTCAGAAGAATTGCATCTGAAAATACGAAGAATACCTGAGTGAGCCTTATATCATAGCAGCAGAGTGTGGGTTAAGTTTTTGATTGCTATTGTCACACCTGCCTGAACTGAAGTGGAGTTATTAGCTGTGGAAGTGTTGTGCAAATCAGTCTTTTACAATTTGCTTGTAAAGTAGCATCGTCTGTGTTTATATAATCTAAAGTTTCATTCATTTAAACTTACGTCTTTCTTTGTTATCTTCTCAGACATTGTCTTAGTTGGATTCTTGAGCGTTATGCTAACTTAAAAAAGTATTTTGGCACTTGCTTGCTTATTTAGGGTTTCTGCAGGGTGTGTCCTTTTCTTTTCTCAGGGAATGGGGCGATTGTGGCTCAAGAGTTGGGAGTTCGCCTTGTAATTGGAAGGTTGCCGGTTCGAGCCCCGGCTTGGACAGTCTCGGTCGTTGTGTCCTTGGGCAAGACACTTCACCCGTTGCCTACTGGTGGTGGTCAGAGGGCCCGGTGGTGCCAGTGTCCGGCAGCCTCGCCTCTGTCAGTGTGCCCCAGGGTGGCTGTGGTTACAATGTAGCTTGCCATCACCAGTGTGTGAATGGGTGGCTGACTGGTTGTGTAAAGCGCTTTGGGGTCCTTAGGGACTAGTAAAAGCGCTATACAATACCATTCTCTCCTGTTCATTTTACTATTGAGTTCAACATGGTTTCTGGGGTCTGAAAAAATCCTGTCAGATGTTTTTCGAAACCTAGAAACTGCTGTTTCCTTTCTTCACTCAGGTTTTTTTTAGTTGCTACGTTACACAGTCCTGCTAGGGCTGCATCCCCTCTGATAACAAAATTTGAGTTTTTGCTCTGGGGTGAAATATGATCTCTTTGTGCTGAGTTAATTCTTCTTCACTTTTGTTCCCTCTTATTTACTTTTCCTTTCTCTGCTTGTCTTCTTTTACTATTCTTTTCCATCGGAAGGAATGTATGAATCCCTGCTGCAATGCCACCACCTGCACTCTGAAAGGAGATGCTGTTTGTGCACATGGACAGTGCTGCCAGGACTGTCAGGTAATATGTGTTATAGTATTTCAGTACAAAGTATTTTTACAGACATCTTACAAAAAAGTTATTTTCTCTGATTAACTTGATTTGACATCCTTTAATCCGATGTAGTAGAAATGTGTTTTTTGGCGTAATTCACATTTCTCTGGGCTTCACTGTGGGTCTTTGTCTTTGTTGTCGTGTAGCTGAAGCCATCAGGCACACTGTGCCGTGAATCCAGCAACTCTTGTGATCTGCCTGAGTTTTGCACCGGTACCAGTCCTCACTGTCCCTCCAACGTCTACCTTCATGATGGCCATGGCTGCCACAACGTGGACGGCTACTGTTATAATGGCATTTGTCAGACTCATGAACAGCAGTGCATAACACTGTGGGGCCACGGTACGTGAAAAATCCCCCTTGCTGCGTCACACTCAACAGTTCAACAATTGTTGCGATTTTTTTTCTTTTTATGTGTTTAATGCATCTTGCAGGAGCCAAGCCAGCTCCAGGCATCTGCTTTGAAAGGGTCAACTCAGCAGGAGACCCTTATGGCAACTGTGGCAAGGACACAAAAGGCTCCTTTGCCAAATGTGAAGTGCGGTAAGTCCTGATGTCGCCATAGAAACTAGTGAATGTATTCAATAGCATGTGATTTATGGAATGCAGTTAGGAACATAAAGCATATTGTACCTATTTCATAAAAAATGCATATACCTCATTGAAATAGGAGCACTTTTTCAATGCTAGGCACCACTCTGTGTGACTGAATGAGGCTGACACAGTTTTCTCAGTAGTTAAGAAAAATAAAGCAAAAATGCCAGATTGGTGTCTCAGTTTTATGAAGCTTTTTTCCCCCCAAGTAGCTGATCCATTAGATGATAGAAAATAATCATTAGTTGGAGTCCTAATTGAGGGTTGCAGAGTCATTTGATGTAATGCAACAAGTTCTGTCTCTAAAATCTCAGTTGTGATCTGGAAACGGCGTAAACGAGCTGCCTGTTCTTCAGTTTCTTTAATTGGACAGAAGGAGAAAGATGAAAATGAAAATAAAGCTCCTCGTATCCACAAAACAGTGACATGTAATTTAATTATTGTATTGTTATTCCCCTTGGTGTTTGTTTACAGAGATGCAAAATGTGGCAAAATCCAGTGTCAAGGAGGAGCTAATCGCCCAGTAATTGGCACCAACGCTGTTTCAATTGAAACCAACATACCCCTTCAGGAAGGGGGAAGAATACTGTGCCGAGGTACGCATGTCTACTTGGGTGATGACATGCCTGATCCTGGCTTGGTCCTGACAGGAACCAAGTGTGGAGATGAAATGGTGAGAGCTAAGGCTTGTGCTTTCAGTCTCATTACATTTATCAGTTATGATTAAGTAGATGTTGCTATTTCTATGAGCAGTTCATGAAAGATGCCTATTGTGCTTTTCATATCTTCTATCATATATACTGTTACAACAATGGATCCTCATGTTTAATAATGAGGTCAGCATATGTGCAGATAATCCCTATGGGCCAACATTTCAGACTTCTGAAGGCTCTAAAAGATTAGTTTCAGACAGGTTGTCTACTCTCATCTCAAGGGCACAGCACTCCCACCTACCTGCAGTTCAGACCTTCTGTTTGTGAGGACCAGTCAATCAGAAGAATGTAGCCTATATAAAGGGGGAATGGAGCTTAAATGGCTTGCTTTATCCAGTGAAAGAACTGGTAGATCTTTTAATGAACAGTTATAAATGAAAGAGAGGGTGATTTTCTTTTATATTAAACATCATCATTGTAATCAAGAAATGAAATAACATCAAATCAAACCACTGAATGTGAAAAACGGTTGGTCCACTGTCCTAAAAATGTATGCGTTAAGGTACATACCAAAAAAGGAAAAGGAGAAGTGCTTATTAACTTCCAGTCAGGGTGGAGAACTCCATCCAACATAAACATGCTGTGAAAAAAGCACAAAAGACATACATGGAAAAAGGTTACCAAAATAAAACAGGAAGTGGCTTGTAGGAAGCACACTGAATCTGCGTCCCAATTCTTTGGATGTATAATTCGGAAGAGTGCCTAGATAGGTTGCAGTCCCTGATTTGGGTTGTAACTACAGACAGAGACAAAAACAGAGAAAACGTGGTTCAAAATCATAACAACAAAAACAAATATGAAAGTAATAGCACCAATGCTAATCTGTAAGTCGATATAAACACAAAACTTATTGCTGAGAAATAAGAGTGGAGAAGGGGTGGAGTGAAAGGCCATGACTAAGATGTTTTGAGGAGTTCTTTAAGCCGTGTCCTTTTGTCATTTCAGACTTGCACTGGCTCAGACTCTTAACTGACTTAACATTATTCAGTCTATTTGGCATCTCCTAGTGTTCATCAATCTAGCCATTGGTCATTTCGCTGATACAGTTAGTCCATTTAGTCTAATTTAGCTCTCTATGAGCCTCAACTCTTAAGGAGGATCTACCCTCCGCCCTCATCTGCAAAGACATTACATTCTGTGCCCGCTGCTGCCAAGCTCATCTTCACATTCTGCTGTGCTATACTCTCTTTGTTTCTGGTGCCTTTAAGGAGACATATAATACATTTCTGATACATTCCCGTCAGTGGTGACATCGTTTTATTTCATGCTATACTGATTTACCGCTGAAGTGCCTGTCAGAAGCAAATTAAAAGAAAGGGCATAGCGCTTCTATCTGTTTTTACCTTAAAAATGAAAGGGTTTGGAAATTTACTGACATTGTTTTTGAGCTCACACTGTTGATTTTTCGTGTCGTTTTCTGCTTCAGATGTGTTTGAATCGTCAGTGCCAGAACGTCAGTGTTTTCGGTGTGCACGATTGTTCGGCCAAGTGCAGCGGTCGAGGGGTGAGTACAGTACGTTTCATCCTGTTTCGCTGTTTGAAAAAAAACGATGTGATAGTTGTCAATCCTAAAACAAACCGTATTCCGTCTTCACATCAGCTCGTTTGGGCTGTAATGTGTTCAGAATGCCCAGTACACACTGGCTAGAGAGCCATTACACTGCCTTGCAATCAATCACTCTGAATGCTGAAAGGTTCAATCAATT
Source organism: Rhamphochromis sp. 'chilingali' (assembly GCF_963969265.1). Classification (NCBI taxonomy): domain Eukaryota; kingdom Metazoa; phylum Chordata; class Actinopteri; order Cichliformes; family Cichlidae; genus Rhamphochromis; species Rhamphochromis sp. 'chilingali'. The sequence goes on along the minus strand of NC_137950.1, from coordinate 20,769,879 downwards.
AGACATAATGATTTCATTTCTGTTCTGCGTAAAGGGTCATTCATCATACCATCAGGCAGTCTTCCTTGTCCCGAAAAATCTGTTGAAATCTGAAGGCCCGGCTTTGTTTGGCCAAACCCTCGGAGCAATGACACACAGTCTGACTTTGAGCTGGGGAAAATAGAGATTAGATTTTTCTTAAATGCCACCCATCAAATGTCTACGGGTGGTCCTGTTAGAGATGAAATGTATGGCTTTGTAGTATTAAATTTCCTGGTGAAGCCCAGAGGCTTTGGCTGTGACTGTGACTGTTTAAGTTGCTCTTTCATCAAATGCATACAGACGAAAGAATTGCGACTGTCTGTTAAAGTGAAACGTGTCCGGGTGTTATACAGCGATATTTGTTTGTGTAGCGCCATAAGACATGTCTATGAAATTTTAAGGAATGTTTTACTTGCTGAAATAAAAAGAGACAGGGCACCTCTGCATGTACAGATTAGATCAAGATGTTGCCTTGGAGAGAGGCCCTCACCTGTTCCATATTACTCAGATAGGGAATCCTCTTAGACTTCACCATTCCTGCACGACAGGAAGAGGGAGAGAGAGATTATAAAAATGTGGTTTAAGAGAAAGGGTCTGCTCTGAATTTTATACCAGACATTTTTGCTACGCGGAGCCTAGCAGGGCTGGCTGTTGGTCGATTCTGTCTGCTTCATGCGGCACATAAAGAATGGAAATGATTTTATCATCTGTTCATTCATCAGTTTTCGACTGCTTATTTGGGTCATGGGTGTAGGAGGGCATCGGTTTTAGCAGATCTGCCCAGACTTCCCTCTGCCTGGCCATTACCTGCAGTTCTTTCAGTAGGCATTGCCAAGCCAGCAGAGAGATGTAATCTCTCCAGTGTGTCCCGAATCTCCACGAAACACTTCACCTAGGAGATGTTTAGAAGGCATCTTAGATAAATGCCCAGACCTCTTCAGCTGGGTAATTTTAATGCAGAGGAACAGCAGTTCTACTTTGAGCCCCTCCCGAACGACTGAGCTCCTTACCCTATCTCTTAAGGGCGAGCTCAGACACCCTTCAGAGGAAGCTTATTTCTGCCACTTTATATCTCAAGCAAAAATCCCACATTTACTTATTCTATCGTATTAAATTTGAGAAATTGTTACTTTGCTGTAAAGTAAATGAAAATTTACTACTTCTTTTTTCGGCAACTCAATTTCTAATTTCTGAGATTTTTTTTTAACATTGAGAAATTTACTATGATATTGTATTGAATCACTCTGCATCCCTTTGCATAAACATAACTCATTTGTAACCGATTAAATTTAAGCAGCATAATAAATGTATGGAGTGTAAAAGGTGTTAAAAATAGGGGGGCGCTTGGTCTCATATAATAGTTAACTGTCCTTTTAATATACTGTAGGTGTGCAATAACAACAAGAACTGTCACTGTGAGGCTCACTGGGCGCCTCCCTTCTGTGACAAGGCAGGTTTCGGTGGGAGTGTGGACAGTGGTCCGATCAGGCAAGCAGGTAAGTCAGTAGCTGTTACACCACAGGAGTGATTTATTACATTTCAGGTCATTAAATTTAAAGGTTTTCAGAGTGTCATTTTTCAGCATTTTTACCATAATATACAATAAATTGTGGACTTATGTTTAGACACAAACTCCATGTGAGAAATCCTGAAATTCTGAAGTAATAATGGAATAAACTTGGAGAATACTCCCAAAACTTTTGTGTGTGTTTCTGAGCAGACAATGGGAATCTGACAGTGGGCATTCTGGTAGCTCTACTCGTCGTCCTGGGTGCCGGTCTGACCATGTGCATCAAGAGAAAAACTCTACTGAGACTTCTATTTACAAGCAAAAAAAATCCAATAGAGAAGATCAGGTGTGTTTTCAGCCCGTAATAGTGGAATGATTTCTAGATATAATGCATCTTTTTTGTAACAGATCAAGGTCCATAAATGAAAACAACAGGTGCCATTGAGCGGGCGAGTCTTTATGATTGGTCACACTGTGAATCCAATTACAGTGGTGAATTTACTTTTGATTGCACAGTTTAAATTATATTACTATTGTAACTGGTGTATGATTAATATAATAAAGTATTTAATTACAGATATATAATTTCTCCTTTATATTACAGATCAGTAAGCGCCGCAATCAGTGGACCAACAGCTCCTAACCAGCCTCCATCAGCAAGCTTAACCTCTCCATCCCGACCGGCACCGCCTCTGCCTCACAGTGCCACCATCTTCAAGGTCACTAGATTGCACACATCTGCTTTTGACCGGCCGATCGCATACACACCAATAGATGTGGCTCTGACAAATGGAGGATCAGCAATAGATTATCCTTGCTGTTTTATTTTTCCTGGAATGCCGCAGCTGTTTCGACAGCGCACATCATTCTCAACTAGATTGACGTGCTGTTTTCACACAAATGGCAACTCATTCAAATCCAATTAAATCATCCTTTTCCATATGGACTTGTAGAGGAGGTTGTGATAATGGAGTCTGTGGCGAGCAGCATGTTCAGGCACTCTAATACATTTCATGTCATTAACAGCTGTCTGTTAAGAGAGAAACTGATTCATCTGCACATGAAGAATGTTGATGCAGCTGCTTAGTTGACTTCTAAAGCCATCTTGTTGCTCGTAATTGCAAGGCAGAAACCGCATTTTGCTGTACTTGTGTGCCTACATCGCTGTATGCCTTTACCTCCCCCCCTACATTATTGCCCTGACTTAGTTTGTAATGGGAAGTGACCCGTGATCGATCGAGTTAGGGGCTGCTGAAGGATAAGAGAAACTGTGTCAGAAGAGCCTTTTGTGTTGCAGGGTGGCACACAAGTGGAGTAAGCTGTTGTGCATTACCATGAGATTGGTGTTTTCAGTTAGTGGCATGTGGTTTTCATTTGGGGTCAATGGTAAAAAGAGAGAGGATGTAAGGCTGTTTGATGTAGGCACAGAGCAGGTGAGGTCATTTTCCAGTTGTTGGGAGCTGCATTAAACTGCCGCCTGAATGCATGTGTGCCTGCCTTTGTATGTCTTATATTGTGTTTAAGCTGTGCACATCTGGACAGGTTTAAATATCAAGCAAGACTCATATTTTGGCTCTTTAGCTGTGTTCATCTTTTAAGAAGCCCAAGCGAGTGCTCATGGGATAGTCGTGGTCTTTTCCCTTTACGAAGTCACCTGATGTCGACTCGGGGGAATAGAGAGCAACTAAGTGGGAGTGTTTGATTTATGTATCTTTGAAAGCATCAGGAAGGACAGCAGAGGAAGACGAGGAGATTATCATGATTGTTTCTGATAGGAAGCAGACGGTTTCTCTTCTGACAAACTCTTTCAACTTTAATCTCTCTGTAGCCTCCTCACCGAGGGCCAGAGGCGGGGCTCCCACCGGCCCCCTTCCCTCCCCACAGCCTGCATAGACTGCCCCAGTGCCCTCCAGTTCACCTTAGCCACCCAGTCCCTCTTTCCCTTACCGTGTCCCTCTCCCCTGGCCCTGGGCAACCGAGACCCCCAGTCCCTCCTCCTCACCGAGCCCCTCCACCTCACATCCACGTCGCACCCAGAGGGGCGTCATTTCACAGTGCATCACACCACAACTCTTGCAGGATGGTCATGGTGAGTGAATTTCCTGTTTCCTCAGTTGGAAACATTTTATTCAATGATGTTACTTACTGTAATTTCGCCACCGCTGTGTCTGGGGAGCTTTTACTCGCTACCCAGGCCTGTAATACCCAACCGGGGAAATGATGATGTTCGATGCACTTTCAAATTGCTGTTTTTTGATGTCGACTGTTTTCATGGTTCTTTCGTGTGCTATAAAAGCAGAGGCATGTTGACAGTTATGCACAGTCACATAAAATAACGAGGTTAGCCCAGGAGCTAGTGCCATCCAAGCAAAGCTTGAGCTCTACAACAAAAACCACAACATAAATAATAAAAATGGAGCCAGACTCACAGGAGGGGAGCGTGTGAGGGCAGCAACTGCAAGGAGCAAGTATGTACAAATATCACAGGGTGGCAAACTTATTGCCACTGTTATTGCATGGGCTTTAGTTATGGCATTGCAGGGTTTCAAAACTGAGAGGAACAGAAAGCCAAATAGTAATTCTTATTTGACTTTAAACTGATTTGATTTGTACTCTTGGAGGTACTCAAGCCCAAAGAGACAGAAGTAAAAAGAGCCAATCTAAATGATTTGAGTGTTTGAGTGTTGTTAAAAAGACAGAAACTGATTGGAGATCATTGGTGCACGATTCTTTCAGGCTCAGATGAACAAGGTTGGATCTCAGACAAAAATTGTCGGCATTCATTTCCAGCCTTGGCTGCTTTTATGTTTCGGTTCTGTAACATTGAATATTATCGAAAACGTTTGCAAATGTCACCTTTGCCTGTGGAAAAAGCATAAAGGTCATCCATTGTTACTAATTGATCAAGAAAACTGAACATAATTGAACCCCAGCGACCCCAGGAATACTGCCGAATTTCTTTTTTTGCATTAAATATCTATAATGTATTTATGTTGAAACTACCATATACATAAAAAACAAATAACAACGTGAGAAAACAAAGATTTAATCATATAACAAATGTCTTCCAGGTGACAGTTACAATAGGTGACAAATGCTGTGTATTGCACAAGATGCCAGAAAAAACACACAGAGACACAAAGCACAATACAGCGTGCATGATAACATCTTCTAAAAAGCAGATTGATAATATACAGTATTGACTGCTGGAGAATTTTTAAAAAGCACCCGTCGATTTCATAAAAGCTCATACACCTGTTCAAAATGTGGCGTACAGAAGCTCTTGGCTGTTTTTACTTTAAGAAGTAGGCCCTCTCAGCTGCTCCTATTAAATGGCAAAGTGATTCCTGTTGGCAGCAGGCTTCATCAACTGTATCTTTAGCAGCTGTTTGGCAGCTCCAGGATGTTAACAAAGAACATAAGTCATGAGTGAAATCTCTCTGCTGCGGGCTTTGAAGCACTGTTAAATGTGAGAGCTCCACCTGAGGAAATGAGCGGGGTTTTAGACAGACTGTTTTGTGGGTGTGTGAGGTCTGAGGTTCATCCCTGTTGATCCTTTCTCTCTGTGGTGTTTGTGGAAATGTCTCCTTAGCCCAGGAGAAGAGTAGGGAATGAATCATGATCTCTGTATTCTAGAGAAGATTTAAACAGCATGATAGTTTTCCTGTTATTAGTTGGTTAGAGAAGACAGCGTCGGCGCCTCAAAGAGAAGCTCAAAGAAAAGCTCAAAGAAAAGCAGGCATTGGCTATAATTATCTGACTGTTAGTGCCACCTGGTGGTGAGTTTCCATCATTATTTAAAAGTGTCTGTCCTTTAATAGGAATTGGAGAAGCCCAGTCCTCCTCAGAAACCTCTACCTGCTGATCCAAGGGGGTCTCGACTGGTGCGAAGTCCCTCTGTTCAGCAGAGCCAAACCGCAGGCCAAGGACCTCCTAGTGTCTGTGGCCCTGTGCCTGCCGTACCCAGACCTCCACGTCCTATCCCACACCTCAACAGGTGGGTTCAAACCTTACCTGGATATATTTAACTCGCTGAAACATTTTTTTTTACTTTTTTTTTCCACTTTTCTCTTCCTCTAGGCCGAGTCCCAAGCACCCCCCAACACTACCAAAGCCTTGCATTATTGCCAACGTCAAATACAGCAGCTGAGATTTTGGCCAGAAGGGACATTGTTATGATAAGACTGAAAAGATTTGCACTATGAAAACTCTGAAAAACCTTAAAAAGGTGGTGGCTTCTCTGAGTTTTGAATCAGGAGACCTGCCGTGTCCCTTTTGGTGCTCTGTCTCTGAATGGTGCTACGAGTCTGAGCTCAGGTACATGTAAAGTATTTATATTCAGTATTTATTGCCACGCAGTGCACTGTGCCAGACACTTTTAAGACATGGTAGCAACTTTGAATTTTGAATTACTTGTTTTCGTTTCGCGCCTTCACATCAGCCGACGTTTATGAAGGAGAGCGATCTGTGAAATTGTGCCAACGGAGACGCTTTTGTGGAATGTGTTTAAATGAAGGGAACCCTTTACATTGTGGTTTTGTTTTGCGTCATAAGTGAAGAATTTCAAAAGAGTTGTGCAATGATAGATGGGAGCATCAAACAACATTTGTAGTATTTTTTTTTTTTAATCCACTGGGGTTTTCTTGAAGGGTAACGCTCTGCATAGCAACTTTGGGCCATCTGACAAGGCTTGAAACAACTGCAGCAAAGGAGATTGTGATATTAATACAACAGATCTTTGATGCGTTCTGCAATCAAGAAGACGGGTCGTTTCTTGGCTCAAAAATGAAATCCAGGCCTGTTCCTTTTTCTTCGTCATTTTTATCACGGAAAGGTAACAAATTCAACTGTGAAATGTCACTGATTTGCCATTTCCTTTTCATTTGCAAGGCCCAATATGCACTCTTGAGGGATCCGGGTACAGAGATCTAAAATGAGCCAAGATCAAGAAAGTATCCCTCAGAAAGAGTAAACCTATCTGAAATATTTGCTTTGCTAAAGGTCATGTGTGTTTTTAATTTTTTTTCCCTTCTATGCTTGCTGCACCAAGGACTAGATTAAATCATGGAATCACTGATGACTTGCTTAAAGGTGTTCCTCGCATGTAAACAGCCAAAGTCTGGCTGCAGTGTTCATATGTGCATTTTAAGTCATGTTTTTATCTAACTGGAAAGGACAGTTTTACTTGATAAGAAAACATTTTTAGATTTCATTCTGCCACAGAAATGATGTTTAATGGTTACTCAGTATATGCTGACTCACTCAAGTGTATCTGGGCTTCTGTTCATTTTTTAGTTTTCCTTTTTTTTTTTTTTTTAACATTTCTACTTTACATATTTTAGATAATCTTTTAAAAAATTAACACTGTTTTATCATTTTGGTTTACTTAATGTTTTTGCTGGATTGCAGTGCATCATATATAAATACATATATACATCCACAATGAGCAACATTTCCTTTGAGCACCGCTGTTGTTCACAAATATGTCTGCTAAAAACTGATATGGATAGAATTTTGTTACTTTTGATACTCTTTATAATAATGCACTAGTTTTACATGCATTACTTTATTTACTTTGCTTTTTCAATGCTGTCTGTCTATGCCTAATAGAGACCTGTTTGTATGTTACATTGTATGTTCTTTGTATGTTGTGTTACAGGTGAGCACATTTTTTTTCATGGAGAATTTTTGTTAAGGATTGTTCTTTAAGGCATCATATGTAAAACAAAAACAAAAAAAACACTTAAAGTGTCTGTGTCTGATCATGGTATTTTAAACAATCAGTATTAGTAAACCTGTTTTTTACACTGAAAACATTTGTTATTGACTTTTTATGCTTTTTTTATTACATTCACAGAAACACAGGCGACACTTGAACTCATCAATTAAAGATTCAAAACTGAAAAAAACAATGACATGTTCATTCCACAAGCCTGAGCCAGTGTAAATACAAAAAGATTTCATCCAGCTTCACATTTCAAAACCTCAGTGTCAGAACCCTCTGGCACTTTTTATGCTTAATAAACCAATTTTAAATTACATTTCAAATAATAAACATTATAATAAGGGTGATCTAACATTTTAGAGCAGCATTTATTTTCAGAAAAGTCTAAGGCTTCATACTTGCTGTAAAAGCTTATCTCATTTTAATGCTGTGAGCCTTTTTCTTAAAGCAATTTGACAAGGTCTCCATAGGGGATAGAAATAAGGCTTAAATCAATAGAACTGCTTACTATCAGGATTCGCTTGCAGTGATGTGGTGGAGTTAAGTGGTTGTGTGTAATTAAAAGGATACTGAAAGGAAACTTTGGGGAGGAAATCTCTTGTTGATAAGAAATTGAGGCCGCGCGCTAACGAAGACAAATGTTTCTGATGAGCTTTTGAAATCAGCCTCAGCCAGCATTTTCTAATTAGTCACATTTTATTTGTCAGTGGGTGAGACGTAGTGTCACCTCAGTGAAGTGTCTAAACATTGGGTTTAAAAGCTTTAAATAATGATCAAAATTACTGACATATCTGTTTTTGGCTGCTCTCAGGAGCTTTAGCTCTATTTTTTACAGATTTGCTGTTTATCAGGAGCTGAAATAGTTTCATTTATTACTCTGATAAAGGTAAGGTGATTTGTAAATGAACGCCAATTATGTAAGAATATAATTGTAACATTAAATAAAGTTAAAAATGGAATTCCAGCTAACATTTAAATATAAAACCAATAATAATCATCTATATACAGCCTGCTGACTACTGCTGAAATTCTAATACACTTTAATGAGCTTGTACCTTTCAACGTTACATGAAAAGATATTTTTAGAGATATTGTTACTGGTGGCAACAACGACGCCATAAGTGTCCTCACTGCTTTACACGTGATTTCATGATAATATGCAGGCGATTATGACAGTCTCTCGGACGTGCTTATTGGTGCATGTGAAGCTCTACGCAAATCAAAACACGTGTGAAACCACGCTGAGATGAAATTACGCACCGATGGACATTGCGCGCACCAAGCTCCAAAGTGGACAGCTGCGAACTTTGAACAGCTTTAAGTAAAACATTAAAAACAAAAGCCTCAGCAAAAGGATTCTCTCACCTTGTACTCCGTCCAAATACGCGAACATAGCGTGGGATTTTTGTTTTTTTAAACGCCAGATGGAAAGGCACGCAGTCTGTTTTTCTATGCTTCCGATTTGAGAAGAATGGACCTGTAGTTGGAGTGGAAGAAGAAAACTTAATGCGCACTAGTCCTGATAAACCCGTATGTCATGTGGGAGGAAAATAATTTGGCAGAGCCGAACGTTTGTCCTGACCGTGAAGAAAGTCCCGCAGAAGACACTTTTGGATTTGGAGATGATCTGGAGTTAAATCAGTTCGATGGATTGCCCTTTTCCTCGCGTTACTACAAGTTACTGAAGGAGAGGAAAACTCTGAGTGTGTGGAAGGTCAGATGTCAGTTTGAGGATGCTCTTGCAAACAACCAGCTGGTTATTGTGTCCGGGGCAGCAAAGACTGGCAGGAGTACACAGGTAAGAGTGTAGTCAGTGTTATTATTATTTTAGTAAGGAAATTTTTACATTCAATTTATGAACCTGGACTTATGTACAGGATGAATGTGGAGCTTCATAATAATGGGGCGTTTACCAGAGCATAACCTACATTGTATAAATTACACATGCTTAATCCAATGTTCCCTGCGATTTGATATATTTAGGACTACCGTTTGTCACTCAGTGTTGCCATGCTTGTGTGAACAGAAGCTGCCCAGCTCAGCAGATGATGTTGTGTCACTGTGAAGCTGTGTAAACTCCTGTCTGCCTGACCATCAGTCTGCACAAAGGCTCCAGCAGGGGTGTTAGGGGACCTCCAGCTGCTAAGCCCTGATCCGCTGGAGCCGACACATGCTGCCAAAGCAGTTTTGCATTATGAGCGATAATAGCATAGGATATCTCCTGTCACAGTTTGTTTTGCTGTGTGCTCAAACAAAAGCTGTTGGGATAATCTGAAAAGGACTCTTGTGAGTGAGAAAAAACAGCTGATGTGGTAGAAAACATTCTCTTGTTTAATATTTGAGGTAGTACTGATGTCCTGAATCATATTTTACTATAAAGACTTTTTAAGCTTTTATCAATGATCTTCTTTCAGATCCCTCAGTGGTGTGCAGAGTTCTGTCTGTCTGCCCAGTATCAGCATGGTATGGTTGTGTGCACTCAGACCGGCAAACAGCAGGCTGTAGATCTGGCCTTGCGTGTCGCTGATGAAATGGACGTCAACATAGGCCATGAAGTTGGTTACACCATCCCTCTGGAGACCTGCTGCTCCTCTGACACTGTTTTGAGGTTTGTTAATGAGCTCTTACTGTGTCTATTTCACTGCCAGCAGTGGACTATCATTTGAATATAATCCACAAATTTCCCCTTTCATTCTTAAATTTTTTCCTTTCCTCTATTCCTTATTAATTGATGGAAGCTCACTGCTGACAAAGGACAGAGCTCATTCTTGATCTAAATAAAGTCGACCAGTTCAAAGGAAATTATGCGCATATCTGTATAGCCTAATATTCAACGACTCTTGTTATGTTATGTTATTGTCCCAAATGTCAAACACTCAGTAGTAGAATCCTCCGAAATATTGCAATATTAAACTGGACAAGTGGAGGACAAAAGAGGAAGTGGTAGACCTAAAGATATGTAAATCTTTAAGAAGACCTGCCATAACGCTTGAAAGATGCGTCTGACCCTTAGTCGATACTAAGGGTCAGACGGCAGCCAACATCCAAAGAGGAGCTTTGAATGTTCTTCAAGAAGCCTGGAGAACTGTTTGTGAAGCTAACTTAAAGAAATGACGTGAAAGCTTGACTGAGAGAGTTCAGGGTATGTAGAAGAGTGAAGGTGGTTGCACCAAATATTGACTTTTAACCACATTAGAAATGTACAAACTCTGTTTTTACAGTATCCTATTATCCATTTTCCCAGTAAAATGAGATGTGTATATATAGAGAGAAATGAAAGATGGCTCAAGACTTTTGCACAGTACTGCATCTAATATATCAATGCACACTAAACACTTTTTGCTTTTGAAACTTGTGCTGGGCTTTGCACATGATCTAGTTTTAATCAAGTAAATGTTAGTAATAGAAACGATCATCTCTGAGTGTTATTTCCTACAGTGCCATGTGCAAATGACCCCTATTCTCACTTATTTTATAGAATATGTGCATCATTTTCACAGCATGGTGTAAATTGAAGTGAGCCTTTAATTTCTGAAAGCAGAAGCAGCTGGCGACTAATTGGTGAACGCAGGGGAGGTTTCAGCAGCTAAAGAGCCAGATAATATTTAGGAGTATGACACGGAGAAATGAAAGGGAGCTAAAAGAGGGTAAATACTGGTCTCACCAGTCAGCCAGAGATCCACTTTACATAAAAGATAATATTACTGCTAGATGTTTAAATCAGCAGCTGCAAAAAAATTAAGACTTAAAACTTAAAAGGGTTTTAGCTGTTCCCAAGTGTGTGTGTGTTGGGGGGGGGCTGTGCTGTGTGTACTTTTAACTAACAGGCTCAAGCAAAATGGTGGCAAATTGACCGTATCTTATTCCTGTTTTATAAACCTCTATTATTAACCCTCCTGATCACTTTGGTTTATCAGGTACTGCACTGATGATATGTTGCTGAGAGAGATGATGTCTGACCCTTTTCTTGAGCACTACGGGGTCATAATCATTGACCAGGCCCATGAAAGGACGGTTGGCACAGACATTCTGTTGGGTCTCCTCAAGGACATCCTGCTGCAGAGGCCTGAGCTCAGGGTGGTGGTTCTCACTGTGCCGCCCATGACAGACAAGCTTCTGAGACATTATGGCAGTGTCCTGCATATCAGTCTAGAGTCCTCATGCACTGCTGAAGTTGTGCACAGCAACAACGGCAACAAAGACTACTTCTACTCAACACTGAGACTCGTGCTGGAGATCCATCGGACCAAAGAGGGTGGAGATGTTTTTGTATTTTTAGGCTCAGCTGAGGTAAAAGATTTTATATTTCAAACAGCTCTTTGACTGTGCTAATGCCTGTTGTGATCTGGTTTAAATTTCGCTCCCACTACCTCCTGCAGGAGGTCCACTGTGCCTATAGTATACTCCAAAGAGAAGGGACCAGGTTGGGTGGACAGTTGGGACAAATGGTACTTGTAGTCCTGTGCTCAGGCCAAGGAGGGCTACTTCCTGTCCTGCCTGAGCAGTCATGCTCCACAAAGTCCAGAAAGGTTTTTCTCAGTACCCGTCAAGGTGAGGATGCATGGTGGGCTACAGAGTCTGTCAAATTTGTCATTGACACAGGAGTCCAGAAGAAAATGGTAAGTTAATTCCAAAGTGATGTAGCAATCTTAAATGAGCATTCCTCTGATATTAATTAGCACTGTTTTTACTTTTATGTAAAGGTGTACAATCCGAGAGTAAGAGCTAGCTCAGAGGTCCTTCAACCCATCAGTCAATGCCAGGCAGACATTCGCAAGCAGCTGTCTGGACCATCAGGTATAAGGACGATCTGATATGGTATAATGTCATGTCATCTCCTCACTTGGCAATACTTAAAGCAGTTATCTAAAAAGTTTCTTCTTTGAAAAAATGTAAGCTGCCATCTTTGGTAACTAAATCTGATGCTTCTTGGGTTAGAAACAACAGAAAAGACTAAAGCAGACTGGTTAATTTATCATCCTTTCATTCATTTGGATAATTTTCATACTTGCAGATTTGGACATATTACAATATTAATTAATATTTGGACTTAAGAAAGCCAAAGAAAAAACTTCCCAGCATTATTTAAAAAAAGCAAAATAAACAAACACAAAATTTAAGTGCAACGGTTTTACTGATTTTTTTCCTCTAGGTAAATGCTTCTGCCTGTATCCAGAAGCAAGCCTAACTTCTGCAGAGAACTCCCCACAGATCTTGGAGTCCAACATTACACCGACAGTTCTTTTCCTCAAAAGGATGGAGATAGCAGGCCTTGGACAGTGCAGTTTCATCGACAGACCAGGTAAAATATCTGTCCAGAGGTGTTGCCACTGGAACACATGCAGGACAACAAGAAGTTTTGTTCTTTATTTTAGTTTTTACTGGTTCCCACTAACAGCATCTCTCTCACAACCCAAGCCAAAGATTCGCATGTGGGAGGTTTTTGACTCAGGAAGGGCTCTGTGTAGCTGTTTGAGCCCAGTCATCCATGACTTAGCTGAGCTGACAGCCCAGCTACTAACCATTGTCTGTGCTCTGACCCACCCTAACATGAACAGAAGAGGCCAGCTCATTAACGATTACACAACATGTCTCATGTATTGCAGTGCCAGACGAGCACAATGAAAAGGAAGTCCATGCCAAAAGTGCTGTAATATTTTTTTGAAAATGTGGGACAAAAGGCACTTGCTATATAAATTATATTTTCTCTATAGGAAAGAAATAAAAGCCGAAGGTATTTGATTTGTGATGAGTGTGTCTTTGATTATTCAGATGACACAAGTTGCTGTTGATATTTTATCCCCCTTAATAGATATAGCAATGAAATGTGTGAAATTTTAAAATATTCCATTTGTTGTTGCAGATCCAGAGGGTCTCATGCAGGCACTGGAGGAGCTCGATTACCTTGCAGCTTTAGACGATGATGGCAACTTGTCTGAAATTGGCATCATAATGTCTGAAATCCCTCTGGAACCTCAGATGGCCAAAGCGCTGCTAGCATCCTGCGAGTTTGACTGTGTGAGTGAGATGCTGACAATCACAGCCATGTTGTCAGGTACGTACGTTTTAGATTTTCCCATTCCAGAATTTAAGATTAGTTACAAGTGAGGATCCTTTGACTGGTTTGTAGAATCACCAGGTGGACAGCGTAGTATTGGCTCATCTGCAGTTTCTGATGCTCTTTGGTGAGAGTGGTTTCTCTCAGTGAAGTCGACCTTGTTTGTTGTTGTGTTTTAGCACCAAGCTGCTTTGTGGAGCCGCCTGCTGCCATGAGCCACGAGGCAGTCCAGTGTCACAGGAAGTTCCAGCACCCTGAAGGAGATCACTTCACCCTCATAAACATCTACAACGCCTACAAACAAAACCAGAGAGAACAATGTAAGACTGTCATTGAACAGAACCAATCTATTCTCTTCAAGAGATAAGTCTCATCAGCCACTTCATTATTTATACCTTACAGCTTTATTTCTTCATAGCATTGGTTCAATAAGGTGCTGGAAACATTCCTCTGTTATGTTCAAGGAACAGATTAAAGATGATTTGAGCTTTATTTATTTGAACATTATCCTGCTGGAAGCAGCCAAGATAATGAGCCAGTACAGTGTGGTCATAAAGGGATAGACACGGTGAGTAACAATACTCAAGTAGGCCGCGGCAGTTAAATGATGCTTGATTGGTTGTAAGGGGCGGAGAGTGTGCCAAGAAAATATCCCTTAGACCAGCAGCCTGGACTGTTGATGCAGGGCAGAATGAATTAATGCATTCGTGGTGTTTATGCCATCCAAATTTCAGAGCGGAAACCAAAGCTTAACAGACTCAACATTCCTAGTCTTCCATTGTCCAATTTTGTTGAGCCTGTGCAAATTGTAGCAATTTGGTTCAATTATTTTTTGCTCTTAAATCTGGTGTGGTCTTCTGCTCCTTCAAAGTTCAACATTTGTGCATTCAGAGATGATCTTCTGCATACCTTGGTTGAATCAAGTGCTTATGAGTTACTGTTGCTTTTGTATCAGGTCGAAACAGTGTGCCCCTCACTTGTTGTTACTGTTTTGGCCATTCTTTGTAAACCCTAGAGATTGTTGTGTGGAAAAATCCCCATTTTGGCAAAATCAGCAGTTTCTGAGATATTCAGACCAGCCCGTCAGGTATAACAACCATACTACATTTAAAGTCACTTAATCTTTCTTCCCCATTCTGATGCTCGCTCCGAACTTCAGCTAGGTCACCTTGACCATGCCTAAATGCATTGGGCTGCTGCTGCCATGTGATTTGATAAATTAAGGTATTTGCATCAATGAGCAGGTGGTGAAACAGGTGTACCTAATGAAATAACTGATGACTTGATCTTTGTTCTCTACTGTGGTAAATTAAAACTAGATTCAAAGACTGTGTTATCCTATGGGACAGATGTTACATTTCAGTTTCATGAAGAATTATAACCAGATGGATCAGAATAAACTATCTATTCTAAAAATTAACGCAAAAAACAGTTAAAAGAAGACATTAAAAATGTTTTTAAAAAAAGCTAAAATGTGTATGTTAATGCATTCTCATTTAAGCCCAAGAACAAACTTTCGATTCCGAGAGGCAAACTGCTTGAAATTTTAGTAAATCATATTACGATACTCTTGAATTAATTAATTAATTAATTACCTCCACATTGTCATTTTTCCACTCAATCTGATCTATTTAAAAGGCATTAGGAATTAAACTGTTTTTACTGTGATAGAAACTTGACGTAAATACTGCTGACCACAGCGCTTCTCTCTCTGTGCATGATGTTTTCTCCCAGATTTGACTACTGAAAAGTGGTGCCAGGACTATTTTCTAGATCATTCTGCGTTGAGGACAGCCGATTCCATTAGATCAGAGTTGACTGACACACTGAACAGAATTGAGCTCCCCATTTCTGAACCCTCCTTTGGAACCAAGACTAACACTCACAACATCAAAAGAGCTCTGCTGGCTGGATTCTTCATGCAGGTACAGAAAAACAAAATGTCAATATCAATGAATTTACCTCCAGCAATTCAATTGTGTTCAAGTTTACGAGGCCTGTTCTTTTCCCAGATTGCTCGAGATGTAGACGGATCAGGCAACTACTTCATTCTTGCACATAAGCACATGGCCCAGGTGCACCCACACTCCTGCTACGGGGCTCAGTCACACAAGCTGGGACTGCCTGAGTGGGTTGTTTTCAATGAGTACATCCTTTCAGAAAACTGCATGAGAATAGTCTCGGAAATTTCCCCGCAAGCGTAAGTCAATTGATTTTTACCCCAAATCCCCATCAGAACAGTTGTGTACAGATTAGAACTGAGGTCTCAAGGATTACCTGTCGTGTAGTGCAGAGGTAAAACAAACATGTTTATTACTGCAGTAAGCATGAGCCATTTGATCTCATTTTAATTTGAATATTTTTAATCTCTTTATCTACACAATATCTTGTGTTGACACAAATGTTTTACATTTAATATTGGTTTTCAAATTTCTCTTTTAGGTTCGTTGAAATTGCACCACTGTACTTCTTCTACAATCTGCCCCCTAGCGAAAGCAAAGATATACTGCAAGACATGTTGGACCCACAGGGATCCAAAAACCGCAAAGAGAAGAAACAGGAAGCTGCAACAACAAGTGGTGACGTAAACAGTGGCTGTGCAGCAGTGACACAGACGTATGACAGATGTATGATTCAGTAAACTGAAAAATCACAAATTTAGACTGCAAATGCATGAATGCTTGTAAGACATTTGTATAATTAATACAGTAAAGCTTAATTTATTACATTAAATTACTCATGTGTACTACCCAATGTGCTTACAGTGCTGAGAAGGCAAAGATGTCTGTGCTGTAAATATAGAAAAGTTTGCAGTTTAATAGTTGTGATCTAAAAACAATGAGTGAGGGGGTTTTCCGCAACACTGCTTAGGTGTGGACTTTATGCGCACTGTCATTTGATATACCTCACAGGCAAAAAAAAATATGTTCGAGCAGAAAGTAATTTGTCTCCTATGTACTTCCCTATTATGCAAAGTTGTTGTAAATGCCAGTATACCTTCACATCCAAGGATCTGATTTTAAAGCTGAAATACGTATGAAACAACTTGCTCAGAAGAACTGTGCTTTGCCCGTTTATCTTAGAACGTACATCAAGGAAAGTCTGCTCTTGAAGGGATGAAACACGTAGCTGAATGTTAAAAACCACATACCTACAGTGTTACAATACCAGTCATTTGCTCTGTAGCCATTACTCCCATTCTTCAGTTTACAACTTAACACCAAACTCATCTCATTTTGAAGTCTTCCTATAAACACCTTTGATATGCAGTTGCATGTAGTTTCTTCCAGTATTCAAGTATGTGATTATTCCCTATGTCTTTACAATTTGTACAAACTGTCTTTAAAATTTCTAAAAATGGGTAAACTATCGCCCTACATATTCTAAATATGAATACACGCATTCCTAAAGTCAACTGTACAAAAATTGAATATACTGAATGTTTTTCAGAAGCTTGAAAGCTGTCACTGTGTCCATAGGTGTCTTGGTTTATTGTGAAGGTCACACTGATAGATATTCTTTGAGTTTCTCCATGATGGCAGGCATTCTGTCTGTGGGTATCAGCATCACAGTCCTAAAAGGCTTCATGGGCACATCCGTAAATGACCACCTCCCACTTAAACAGGAGTCTGCCTCTTCTTGGACTGTGTAGTGGAACTTCAAGATGGCTTGCTGTAAGGCAAACACGGACCAGGCTTGAAATCAGAGTATAAATATATTGAATAGGTTATCAGATGGCTGTTTAAATAAATATTTATCTGAAGTTTGACATGAGTTAACGAAATGCTGTATTATTACCCAGATACTGTTAAGTAAGTAGCCCTGTGTATAATAAATATTTAGTTAAAACCTTGAAATCTGTGCAGGTTTTTTTCCCTCCGCTTTACCTCATAAAAGAATTCCTCCTCTGCATTGACAAACATGTATTCCTCTTTGGGAGCTCCTCCTGTGGCTGGGATGCTCTTGGTCTCTTCTCTACAGGTCTTGCTGATAATCAGGCAGTAGTGGCACCTCCCACTGGGCTTATTTGTCCTCTGAGCTTCAGCGATTTCTTCCCTAAAGGACCGTAACATGAAAATCTTTTAACCCACACAAATGGATGTTTTTCCTAGTTTCTATTAAAAATAAATACAGAATGGAATCATTTCCAAATCTCACCACCATATTTTATTAATAGAACACAAAACATCAAATGTTTCATAAATAAAATAAAAAAAGTATTTTGAATTTGATGACCGCAACATGTATTAAAACGTTGGGATGAGAGCAATAAAAAGGTGGAAAAGTAAGTGGTATTAAAAAGAAAAAGCTGGAATCATTTATAGCCAATTAGGTTAACTGGTAAATATCAGTTCCCAGATGTTCAACAGTTGTTAAGAGGGGATCCTACACTATAGTAATCATGGACCTGTCCCAACATTTAAGATGTGTTGCTGCTAATATATTTCATGCAATACTAAAAAGGTCTCAGTTTAAACATTTGATATATTTCATACATTCTACTGTGAATAAAATGCTGATTTATAAGATTTGCAAAGTATTGCACATGTTCTGTCTTATTTCAATGTTTTCAAACACCATCCTGACCATCTTCTACCTGCTCTCACTCCAATAACAAAACACTAAAGATGGAATGAGAAGGTAAAGCAGAACTTACTGGAGCTGTTTGTGCAGTGGAAGGGCAATCTGTGGAGGCACATTGATGAAGCGCTCACTTAGCAGCAGCCCCACAGGCTTGCTGTTATCATTAAAGATCTTCTCCAGCTGTTCTGTCACAATATGAGAAGCATTCTTCTCACACTGATCCACAATCAGCTCCTTCACCTCCTCCACACATTGTACACCCTGTGAACAGTTCCACACGTAGGTATGACAATTTATATTTAAAAAAACAAAACACAAACACTGACATATTCCAGCCCATTCAAGACTAATTCGTTTTAGTTTGCTAGTCATCTGACCTTTCTCTCTGTGAGGTTGAGCATGGTGATGAAGCCAAACACTTCATTTGGGTCGTCATCATCGTCGCTGTCTTCGGGCACCTCAGCTTGCTGGAGCATAGTAGAGAGACAAGTAAATAAACAGCTGCTAAGAAATGAATGTGAATGAGCATGAATATCAAGCTTGGGTTTTAAATGATTTTTTTCCCTGTTCCTTTTCCTGGTGGAATGATTGCACAACATAAATCTTTTAAAAAAGAAAACACTTTGGTGCACAAATTTGAATTTATTCCAGCCTAATGTTGCCATCCACTTTGTACAATGTAGCAATGCTGTTAGCAGCAAAGCAGCTCCAGAGCATCATGCTGCCACCACCATGTTTGAAAGTACCGGTATAGTGTTCTTAGGTTCAAAGGATTCTCTGTGGACAGTGAATTGACGCTGGTGTTCCAGCAGTTTCCAGTTCACGGCTTGAACTTTGGTGGTTCCTGAACATCCAAAACAACTCATCTCAGGGTGACAGTTTAAGTCTTTGTCCAGATGTTGGCAAAGTAGTCCCACATTCGAATAACTGCTCTAGTATTGCTGTTAAAAATAAACTACCAGTTGTAGTAAATAATGATTACAAATAAGATAAATAGGCCTTGGCCTCATCAAGTCAAGACACTGTATAACCTTCAACACCCCTAATCAAAAATGTAAATAAATGTATGTATATATTTCAGCCCTTTGGTTCCTCATGTTTGCTTCTGATCCCATTTGGATTAATAAAACTCCAAAAGAAATTCAAACATGCACTCCCAAATGCAGTTTTTTTAAGTCATTAAGATGTGTGCAGTATGCATAGTTTGCATTAAGATGAACAGTTCAAAGAAATCACTGAAAGCCCAAATTTTCATGACATACATTTCCTTGATCATGTATGTAAACTTCTGAGCACAGCTGTTTTTGGGTTGAAACTGGAGAAATAAACAAAAATAATGAACAAATCCTTTTTATATTTAACTACCGAGTTACTCACCTTGACGACACTTCCAACATGATTTTGTTGGATGATGATGTCTGTCATCTCTGATGTATTCACATGAGCTTTTAAGAAAAGCTGGATCCAAACATAACAGAAATGACGTCAGTGACAGCTGCTTGCACACAGTATTTGAAACGTGAAATAACAATAGTGAACCCAAACCTGCTGCAGCAGCTTCTTTATGCCGTTGAAGTCATTGTCTGAGATGGTGTGAGCTTCAAAGTCTACAACGACCTCCTGAAAGCGTAGAAGTCGTAATTGCAAGTTTTATTGTAACCCATTCTCTGATTAGTTGTGCGAAACTTTCCGATATGAGTTTCACAGGGTTAACTTATTACAGCGTATTCAAGTACAGTATCTTCGAAATAACATTTTCTAGTATATTAGTTATTTCTTTTCTCACATGATTAACCAAAAAAGTATTTTCATGAGCATTCCCGTTCACATTAGCCCTACTGCTGACTTAGCTAACTAGTTAGCAAGGCCATGCCTCCCTTCTAAGACGTGTTTGTTCTTTTACCTCATTAATTTCCTCATCTGACGCCTCACTGTCCTCTTCTCCGGAATCGTCTTCCTCCTCTGGATTCTCATCGGAGCTGTTGTCACTTTCCTCGGGTTTTTCACCAAAACCTACTGCCCTTTTCTTAGCCAATGAAGCCATGCTGCAAACTTAAAACACACGTGTCTACTAAGTGGGCGGGGCAAAGACTAGCAACTATCAGCTACGAAACTAAAACCCTGAAGCCGCCATTATGGCTCCACATATACACGGCTTGCCGCTTATTAAATCCACATTCAGAGCTTCAATGTCGGCTTGTCGCCTGTTGGTGAAATGGAATAAACCATTCTATAAAACGGGGACGAAAATAAATTCAGATGCCCCCGAACTCTTTGTCACGTGTAGTAGATATTAATTTAAATTATTGATACTATATTTTTAAATTAAATAAACACATTCTTGTAATATTACTTGTAATACGATTATTTTACAAGGTTAGTAAATTAGACAGTGTTCTGTCTCCCCTCCTCGACCGTGGATGATGAAAGTCTGAATGAACACTAGAGGTACATAAATTTTGCCTAATATTTCGTCTTTTTCACCGTTTGTACTTCGTGTCACTGTAGCTATACGCGGATAAAATATTCGCTTCTATCACACTTTATCACAGACAGGTTCTGTTAATGGCTACCGTAGATAGTCTGTCATGCACCGTCTCTTGCTAGGGTAAACAAGAACACTCTTACGGAAGAAGACACTAAACATACACTTTCAACTAAAATGGCCCATTCGCTTAATTTATTCGCTGTTCATGTACAGTCTTATGATCGTGACTCAACAACAGTCTTATCAGCATGTGACCGTTTTAGGGTGTAACGTTGCTTAAAGTGCCTTCACACCCACTGTCCTCAGTGTTTTTGTAGCTTTAAGCCTGTGACTTTACATTATTGCAGACCTTAGTAAACCTATTTTACCTTAGTTTGTTCGGAATTAACCATCTTTGTTATTTTAATAATCCAGTGTTTCAAGATGCGTGTATTGCTGCTTAAAGAACCAAAAGATGGAGAGTCTGGACCTGATCCCTATATTAAGGTACACGCCCTTTACAGTTAAATCAACTAACCTTTAACCAGTTTCTTAAAATTTGTCAGTTGAACAGTTATTATTTTCACTCCGAAGGAGCTGGAATCACGAGGACATAAAGGAACCCTACTTCCGGTGCTGTCTTTTAAGTTTGTGTCATTAAACACTTTGACAGATAAGGTAAATTGTTGTGCCATTGTCCTTTCATTAATTCGTTCATTTTAACAGTTTGCATATTCAATGGATTTATGTATTTGTTGCTTATTCCAGCTTTTCCAACCAGAGAAATACGGTGGGCTCATATTTACCAGTCCAAGAGCAGTGGAGGCTGTAAGGATGTGTTTGGAAGAGGATGAAAGAAGGGAAGGTGATAAACATTACTTTTCTCCAAGCTTCTGTATATCATTGATATAAATGACTTTTTTTGGTAAAGATCTTAAAAATACAAGTTAAGTTTGTGTAGTACATTTCTTTAATGCCCAGTGTATGTTGTGCTTTTGAGAATGGCACAAAGCAGTGAAAAACAAATGGAACACCAAGTCCATCTATGTGGTTGGGAAGGCCACCGCTTCATTAGGTGAGTCACATCTATGGACAAAGGTAATTTCTCCCAGAATCCTCCTTTGCGTCTTGAGCTCCTTGTAAACTTGTGCTAATTGCACCAGAGTGTGTCGGGCACCTGGTGCTCATAGTGATGTGTGAAATGCTTTGTCTACCTTCAGCCATTTGTTATACACAAGTGACAGTTTGTCGTTAGTGATTGTTCTGTGTCTTTACAAAACAAGCAGGTGCAACAATTTCTACATGTGTGCTTTAGCTTCTTCTTTTCAGTAACATTTGACAGTGGGTTTTTATTTTGAGTCTCTCAGTGAGTTTCTAATTTAGTTATTGAATTAGTTGAAACGATTGAATGTGTTTTCTCTGCCACACTCTTATGTCAGTATTTAGCAGACTGTGCAAAAGTATTGAGCCACCCTCATTTCTTTGTATTTTACTTCCAAGGACTCAGACGTCCTTGTAATTCTTCAAAGTGCTCTTGAGTTACTCATCCAGGCTTTCAGAAAGTCTTTCAAATTTGTCTTTTGACATTTGCTGGTTTTTCCACTTATTTTCAATCCAGGCTTTGTACTGTGCCATTTTCAGAGGAATGTGGTTTGGTTGTTAAGCCACTTAACACTGGCCTATGAATGCATCAAGTATAAAAAAATGCACCCAAGTCAAGGAATGAACAATTGTTGTGTCTACACATAGCAGATAACTTAGAAAAGACTAGACCGTAACGTCTTTTTAGTGTTTTCTGCTTTTAAAAACATCGCTGCGCCTATTTCCCATTTTCTAGCAAAATATAAATAAATGTGGGGTGGTTCAAGAATTTACCACATTACTGTAAAGCTTATCAATTTTTTTCCTTTTCATGATTTTTATCCCATACAGTACAGAATCTAGGTCTGAACCCTTTGGGAGAGGACACAGGGACAGCAGAGGTGCTATCACGACTTATTATTGAACGTACGGCGTAAATTTGGAGTCTCACATTCCTCACAGTTTAATTTTAATAGTAATTTTATGATTGCTCTTATTACTCATATGATCTCACGTATAATTCCCGTCATAGGAGAGGCCACCAATATCCCACCGCTTTTTTTCCCCTGTGGCTCAATCAAAAGGGAAGTCTTGCCCACGGCTTTAAGGGAAAATGGTAAGCATTCCCCCTGTTGTGCCTGACAATTAAAAGTCAAGGTGATAAAATTCCCATTGGGATTATTCTAATTATAAAATAATAATTGCACTATCTTTATCACTGTTGGGATCTGTTTCTTTGTTTCCAGGAGTGCCCCTAGAGACATTAACTGTCTATCAAACAGCAGAGCATCCCAATCTGGAGAAAAATCTAAAGAACTATTTCAAAGAGCAGGTAAAGTGTCATTCTTATTGCTTGTATTTATTTATTTGTTTCAATATAGCAGCTGTTCATTTGTTTGTGTGCTTATAGGGCATTCCAGCAAGCATAGCTTTCTTCAGTCCATCAGGAGTGAAGTTTTGCCTTGAAGTGGTGCGGAGGCTCTCGGCTGAACAGCTGACTCAAATAAAGGTGCATCTTCCTCACAGTCATACACAGATAGATTTAAATAATGCATGAATCTGAAGTGCTTAACAGAGCTTTACTCACATAAATGTCTTTGTTTCCAGTTTGCAGCCATAGGGCCTACTACACAAGATGCAATAGCAGCAGAAGGCCTTTGTGTCAGCTGCACTGCAGAAAAGCCAACAGCTGAACACCTGGCGATAGCGATAGCTAAAACTCTGCAGTGACCAGCTTTTAAAATCCACCTGCCTCATCTTTGGTGTTTGTTGTTATTATACATGTAAATATGTACTGTTATTTGTGTATTTTACTGGTTTACTGCTCATCTTTATTGTTGTTGGACACATGATTCTGCTATTTTTGCACTGAAAGAAAAAAGTTATTTTTTGCAGCACCAGAGCCAGGAAAGTCTAAGATAAAATTATAATTAGCTTTATATGATGTAAGAAAATGACTGAGAAAATAAAAGGCAATCATTGTGATAATATTGAAGGTTTTGTCTGTGGTAATTGCTTGTGTGTGTTTGTGTGTTTATTTCCTGTTCAACACAGTGCTTGCAGGGGTCATCCCTGTCTTTTACTGTCCACATGAAAGTGAAGGTTTTAACATCTTTCCACGGATCAGCTGCAGTCCATTTAAAACCACTGAAGCTTGTATAACATAACCACAGAGAAAGAGTCAAATTGAACAGTTGTAGATTGTAAAAGTTTACTTTTCACGCAGAGGTGAAGAAAGCAGGTTACATCTGTAGAGTCACACCTCTGAGGGGTGTGGAGAAGCAAAGGATTTGCTTATAAAGCAGCGTTGCTCCTCACTCGTCATCATCTCATCTTGCATATAGACCTGGGAGTACACCGCTAAAGGACACGATGCTGAATTTAATCCAGCTGATATTTATGTTCTTTTTGACCAACATTAGCGCAACTGATGCAGAGAAACTTTTCCATAATCGGGATCATTCTGATACACAGACACTTAATTCTCACAAAGCTCAGGCTATAACAGACAAGTACACAGCTGAGGTATATTGTTTTTTTTTCTTCTTTTTTGACTTCCTGTGTTTCTCAAACGTCAGCATCCATTTAACCAGACGCAGGATTTGTCTAATGTAACCCGTGTCTTGTTTTAGTTATTTCTCTCTAGATATGGATTCATCAAGCCAGTTAACTGGGAGGAGGTTCGGTTTGAGGATTCAGACACCTCTTTCAGTGGTGACTTCCTCGATGATCTTCAAGCCACAATCCAGGAGGGAACCTCAGCGTCTTACTCGAGGGCTGCTCATCGAGCTGGTGATCAGCAGGGCTATAACCGTCAAAATGAGAACCAAGCCTTTATTTCAGCACTTAAAGAGTTTCAGAGGGTTTCAGGTCTGCCTGTTACAGGGGTGTTTGATGAGGCCACCAAGTTAGCAATGAACAAACCAAGGTGTGGAGTCCCTGATAAAGAGACTGGTCTGACCATCCCTGTCATCACTACAGCACCTCAGAGCAGTGGTGACTTTGATTTTGAAAACAGTACCACTGACAGTTTTACTGAGACCAACAGGAACAACACAGCAAGTGACATAATCAGTGGCACTTCTTTAGGTACTGCAAATTTCTCTGAAGACAACATATTAAATTTTAATGATACAGACGGTGTGTTCACAGCCATTTCCAATGACACCAGCATGAATTATACAACGGAGCTTTTAAAGATCACTTCCCTAAACAGCTCGCACGACAGCAGACCGGGCAGCCAAACGGGGAATATCAGTGCGAACGCGCATCCGAGTGAAGCAGTGAGACGCAAGAAGGAACCTCTCGCAAGTCTCATATCCAAAAGCAGGCGGAAGAGAGATTTGACTCCAACTGGCCACATGGCTTTTTCCAAGAAGGTGTTAAACTGGAGGCTGATAGGAGAAGGCTACAGCAGCCAGCTGACTATTGACGACCAGAGATACATCTTCAGACTGGCTTTCAGGATGTGGAGTGAGGTGTCGCCACTGGAATTTGTGGAGGATACACATGCCCCATTGGAGGATGTTGACATCAGGCTGGGATTTGGTACAGGTGGGTTTTAGTCAATGTTTATTTGCTTCATTGCAGCATGAAAGCTACTTTTGGCTGCTCCTTTATTCACAGGGGCCACAGCAGGTAGCTCCGCATGTCTGGTTTGGCAGAGATTTATGCCAGATGCCCTTCCTGACACAACCCCAAAAGGATTTGTGTCTTCTCCTGAGATGACACTGGGGATCTTTCACTTGTTAGGTGGATATGTAAATCACTATTTTTCTGAATAAAATGTGGAATGTTTAGATTTGATCCTTCACATCACTAGTCTGTGAAGGTTAATTTCTCATTTCAGGATAAAAAAGTTAAAGGATGTTATCTCCTTGGCCACATATATGTTTAAGACTAATAAAACATCTGTTAATGAGGCTTATTAAACACAAAAACTAAGTAAACCACCACCAGTCTTCTTAGACTGGCCCTTCTTAGGGTCATGTGTATGTATGTCTGAAGAGGATCATTAATGTTTCCACTGTACCTCCTTTTTGTGCCAAATAACATATTGCATCGTTGTGAAATTCTTTCATAGGAAGGCATCTGGGATGTAATCAGAAGTTCGATGGCACTGGTCAAGAATTTGCCCATGCTTGGTTCCTGGGTGATATACACTTTGATGATGATGAGCACTTCACAACTCCCAATGTTGGCAGTGGAATCAGCCTTCTCAAAGTAATTATATTACCGCACGATCAAAGGAACTGCCAGATTGAAATAATTCCAGTGATTAACAACGCATTGCTCTAACAACGCCTTAAAAATATTAAACCCGTTCAGGTAGCAGTTCATGAGATTGGCCATGTTTTGGGTCTACCTCACATATATAGACCCGGATCCATAATGCAGCCCAGCTATCTACCGCAGGAGTCCAGCTTTGAAATGGACTGGATGGACAGAAAAGCTATACAGCAACTCTATGGTACATGGTTACAGCACCATCTAGTGGTTACTTATACACTCTTAGAGAAATGCACTTTGCTGTATTTTTGCCCTAATTGTCTGACGCAAACCCTTTTTTTTGCCCCACCTGTTGTGCTTGCATTTGACACCAGGAGGCTGTAAAGGTCGGTTCAACACGGTGTTTGATTGGATCAGAAAGGAGAAGACACCCTATGGGGAGGTGGTGATCCGCTTTAACACCTATTTCATGAGAGATGGCTGGTACTGGCTGTATGAGAACAGAAATAATAGAACGCGTTATGGTGATCCAGTTCCGCTGCAAACTGGCTGGCATGGGATCCCAATGGATGGAGTAGATGCACATGTCCATGTCTGGTCCAGGAGAAGAGATGCTGTATATTTCTTCAGAGGTACACTAAGTGGAGAGTTATACTGTTTGAAAAGAGTTAGTGAACAAATGAATACTTGGTGAAAATGTAATTAACTTATTTATCTACAGGTACTCAGTTCTGGAGGTATGATAGTGAGAACGACCAGGTGTTTGGACAAGACTCTGAAGGCCACCATTATCCAAGGTTAATCTCTGAAGGATTCCCAGGGGTGCCAAGTCCTATTGACACAGCCTTTTATGACAGGAGGGACTCCCACATCTACTTCTTTAAAAACAATCTTGTAAGTGCAATATTACCTGGCTGTCAGATATTATTACACTAATACAAGAGCAAAGACATGAGGTTCAGTAAGAAAGTAAATTAGGAAATATTCATGAAGTGCTTAAATGACAAGCTGGAATGATGTGGTTCGATATTAAAACACACAGACCATTATACATTATACATTATTTAGACTTAAAATGTGGCTTAGGCTTAATGGTCATTAATCAAACTGTTTCCATCTGTGGTTTGCAATCTAGCAATACCGATTAGCAGAACATGCAGATATAAAAAGCAGAGTCCTGGAGAAAACCCAAGCTAATTAATTGTTTCTTAGGATTATGAGGGAATGTCTTCAAGCAAACAAATGCACTAAAGTTCCTCTGTGAATTGTTTGCATTGTATAATTGAATTGATTTCTGCATAACAAAAAAAAGAGCAATTATCTCTTTGAACAGGTGTATGCATTCAGCATGGAAGCCAACAACTTGGCAAGAGGGTTCCCAAAAAACATCAGAGATGTTTTCCCTCCTGTGGTGAACACAGACCATCCAGATGGCAACATTGACGCTGCCTACTTCTCCTACACTCACAATGCCATCTTTCTACTCAAGGGCATACGCTTCTGGCAAGTAGTGGGCAGTCGTGATCGCTGGCGACGGCCCTTTCTGCCACGAAATGGCCTGCTGCCACATAAGGAGGTGGATCAGCATTGGTTTGATATCTGCAATGTTCATCCCACTGCACTCAAACTAACCCGCTGAGAGTGTTGCAGCAGAGATGTGATAGAGCTTGCTAAAGTTTGCATATGTGATCTACTGATTTCGTTTTATGTACACATATTGTCAAGCTGCAATAACTGTCTAATTTCACGGAGACAACAACAATTTTGAATTTTGTTGGCTAATTTTCACCGAGGTGTGTTATTTATATATGTAACAGCTGCTCTTTCATTCCTTTTCTCTTTTTCGGAGCAGTGCTGAATGCATTCTGCCACAAAAACAATCCTAAAGGACTTCCTATTATTGAGATATTCAGAGAATACATGTATGTATAATGTAGATAAAGCCAATAAATGTTTTGCTGAGCTGCTCAAAATGATATTTGATGTGCTTACTGTAAGTGCACTGTGTAGGAAAATGCTTTCAAATGGCAAATGTGCAAAATAACATTAAAACAGGCTTGTGCGTACTGTGAAGTGACTTCTTATGTCACATGTAATCTTAAGAAAACCTCTAAGAAGATTTGTGGTATTATGAGTGTATAAAAATAGAATTTTGCTCAAAGTGGAAGAGCTGGTTTCAGGGTAAAATTACAGATTGAAAGCATCTTTCCTTTGACGTAACAATATTGAAGAAAAAAAAGACAGCAGATTTGTATCCTCGGATTGTTTCTTTTTGGTACAGTATGTGCCTGGAAGGGATACAACATTATTCTCTCAACTTAGATTGATGATCGAGGTGTAGATATACAGTACTAGTCCCTATTGGCACGACTGGATGATTTGATAATTCCATATTTGTACGAAACTCTCAATTCCTGTAAATTATACTTGTAGAAATCCACATCTGCCTGTAGGCATGAAAGAAAGAACGAAAGAAGTGACCTGGAAGCCATGAAACTTCGTCTTTATTAAAAACCCTTAAAAGTTAAGAGCAACTCTTCCACTACAATAGGGTTTTTTGGCTGAGGGAATCAGATAACCCCTATCAATAACAACCTGGAGGTGGTGGAAAACAACTATCGAGACATCGTATTTTTGAATGCCCTCTCATTATGTAAGACACACTATCAATCAAAAGAGAGCCTTTTGAAATGCGCACTGAAGTAAAACGATTGAACAAGGTGCCACAATACTGTTATATTTTATAATAATGATTTGAGCATGATGCAAAGAAACAGGCATTGATTCTGTAATCAATATGTTACTTGAAGACGCTTATTAATTCAGCTCATCTTAAGAGATTAGGCTCCTGGTGGGCCCCAGATAACTAGCATTGTGCTGCAGGCGCTCTATAGGCTATATTAATAAATTAAAGTAGAAATCAATTACAAGCAAAGGAACAAAATGTTGCGGTAAGTGGAGCTACATAGAGGGTTATCATGGGATGATGAGTGTACTCACACAGCTATAGAAGGAGCTTCTCTGTCTGCTCATACCTCTGCTTGTTTTTTGAGATAATGTTTTGTTTTTTCTTGTAAGATTAAAGAGATTTCTGTGATTTAACAGGATTAGGCAACATTTTAGTGATTATTATAAACACGAACTTCATATTTAAAACGCAAAGTTAAAGAAAATTAGAAAATAGTATTTATTAAAATACTATATTGTAATATTAACAATCAAGAGAAATCACTTACATATACCCAGGGTATTGTTGTTTGAATAAAATCAGCTTTTATTCTGCAAATCTCAGCATAAAATATGGACACAGGAATGTTGAATTCAGTACATAAGATGATGCAGTGCAGTGCAGCCATTTGATCTGTTTGTTTATCCCATTATGAGGCACCATACACCTCCTCCATCCTGGAATTTCACATGCAGCAAAATCCTAAATACAAACTGTTATTCATGCATTCATATGGTCCCCAGCAGCTCACTGATCTGTGCTTTTGCACTGATGGTACTGCCGTTGAAACTCCCTTCCCTACACCTCGGGCCTCTTTGAATGCGACTATGATAAATGAGATCAGTCATGCTGATGAAGCTGCAGCAGCCCCAGAGAAATACAAAAACCTGTGTCGTTGCAATTCACATGGGAGGCACTTTAGAAACTGGAGAATGGGATGAAACTCCCGCAGCACATCCATATACTGAAAATCCCCAAACTCTTCCAAGACATAAAAATAACTTTGAATACTGTTGCCTTATTTATATGTCTCCAAGGGATTTTTTTTCTTAAAACATGGAAATAAATGATTTCTGGTGTTATTTCAAATGAGGATCATACAATTATGTGTTTTTGCATTTGTCAAGGGATTAGTTCAACAAGCTGTTGCGTGTAGGTTGTGTGTTGCATTTAAATGTAGAGATTTTTGTCTGTGAGTGTTTTAATGATATCCTTGCTGTCCCGTGTCTGGGGTTGAATTAATAATGAGTGCAGGAATTTTATCACTGTTAGTGTGTTCATAGAAAAATAACAAATGTCACATCTTGTTGGAGCGAATGGTAAATACAGTCTCTTTAAAAATGGGCTTTATATTAATTCACCCAAAAATCTTTCGTGTCCAATTCACCACCTTCCCTTGTAGAACAAAAGGCTCACCAAGTTGTAGCCTGATTAGAAAAAATAATGATAAAGTATTGATTGCTGTCATGGACCTTTTGAGCTTTTGTATAGTATTTTCTTATGGGTTTTTTGTTTGTTTGTTTGTTTTCCATTGGGGGGGGAGGGGGGTAAGTTTAAGCTTCTTTATTCTTACTTTTGAAATGCAGTTTCATTTTACCTTTTGAGTTTCCCTGTTTTGTGTGTCTTACCTTCTGTTTTACATCCTGTATCATTATTTATGGATTTACTTCACCTGCCTCTTCTTCCCCAGCTGTTTCCATTCTCCCTTATTACCCTTAAGTGTATTCATAGCCCTGCCCTTCCCTTCAATCCTTTGTCAGAGTGTCTGTTTACCTTCTGTTGTGTGTGCGCTTTGTGCCTTCTTTGGGATCTATGCCCTTTAGTCTTATCTGCTTAACCTTACAGTACCTAATACCTTTGGATGATAGCTCAGTACTAACTGAGTATTTTGCTCAAGTACAGGTTTAATCTGCTTAATCTATTTATTCTACTATTATTATTTATTTGAAAACTTGTATTTCTTATTATTTTGCAGATTAATCATATTATTATCAATTAATCTATCAAGCAACATCTCAGGAATTAAAACTGAAAACAGCTGAAATATGAAATAGATAAATGCACATCAGTGATTTTTTATTTACCAGTAACTATGATCCATTGATCCAAAATAATTTAGGTTTTATTAATCTGGAAAAAAAAACCTCAATTGTATATTATAAATATAATTTGGGGACTTTTAAGCGGTGCACAACAGTTAAGCTGCTTAAGTATGATAATAATTATTACTTAATTAAAAGGTCTAAACACTGTTTAAACCAATTATCCGACACAAAGGGAGATTTCCGGAGTCACTTTTCACATAGCAAATCTGTAATAAGACAATCATCAGAAAATCATAGGCAATCATTTTTATGCTAGTTTTCTTCACTGATTTTATTTGTGATCAAATCTTCGAATTTCCCAGTGTCTTGACATCAAATAGCTCAAGCATTGTGTGACAACAATCAAATCAAAGACAAAGGCAATGCAATGTGCAAAGGCTCCACACCTATTCATTTCCGGGCAGGTTTTCTTTTATTAATCTGTTCTCAAAGTCAAGGCGACGCTCCACAGGATACATACAAAAGCGGAATTGTGCTCCTTATCATAAGTACGCTGCTATGATTGATTGAGGGCTCTTATGGTAGTTTGAATAGGTTTTTTACAGCTATTAACATGCAAATATTTAAAAAAAAAAACACAACAACTTTCAGAATAAAATATGAAGCTATTATTTCTTCTTATTCTAAACAGCAAATGCAATAAGAGCAAGAAGTCAATCTCCTGATAATAATAAATTTGCTCTGAGGTATTTACATTCCCATCCTTACTTATGCATCTACGCCAGCATTTAATCTTTGTCAAACTGTTCTGCACCTTCGGCAGCCTATAGCTTAGCACCTCCCTCTATGAAGTGAAGTCTGGTGTAAATGCTCTGTTAAAATGTTAATCTAGTAACATTATATTGTGCCTTGAAGCAGTTAAACTTATCTTCCAAAGTTGCAAAGAAGAGCCCAGCAGAGGGCAACCTCAACACACAGTGCACTGTTGTCAGCATCCATATGAAGTTTTTTGAGGCATCTTTGTGGGTTTTACTGGTAGCGGATGCATGTCTCTGTTGCATTTCTTTCACTCCTTGAATATGTCAGATATATTTTAACAGCAGAAAAAGAAAAGATAGGATTTATTCCACGTACTGCAAATGTCCCCCCCACCCCTTGTCAGCAACCTACTGTGGAAATTTTGACGTGCGTGGGGCGAGAGTGCATCCTGAAATGACAGTTTATGGAAATACAGTTTACCTGGTGTACACACACTCTGTGCTATGTTTAAAAAGGGAATTTGTAGTTTCTGCCAAAGATTTCCGACGCCACGTTGAGGTGGAGTGCGGATCAGCATTTATTCTGCAGTAATAAGCGTGGAATTCAGACTTTCCTGAAAAGCGGATTTTCAGTTGAAAGTTGTTTTGAGCATTAACTCTGAGTGGCATCGTTAACAAGGCTCTGGTGTGTTTACAGTGGTTCAAAAAAATCAAGCACTCGGCAAGAGACAAACTACACACAGGAATGCACGGCGATGCTCACAAACATTGACTTTGCAAATGCATACACATGTACACCCCCATTACAATTAAAACGTACAAACTCATACACACACAGATGTCCTCGTACACGTCTCTCTTCCTCCCGTCCATCCTTTCTGCTTCTCTTCTTGCCTCCAGATGAAGAAGTTTGGCTCAAAAGAGAAAAATACTGACTGAATCCTTTGCGACTGCTTCTCAATTTCAAATTTAAATCATTATTTCAAAGGTTTTATCATCAAATAGTTTGGCGCAAAGTGCTCCTCGCTAAGGATCTTTAATGTAGTAGAAAGGTAAATAGGATGTTGAATTCATAAACCCAAGCCTTCATGCTCTCATTATACTGTGGAGAAGAAGAAACTCCATTTGTGTGATTGAAAACTGTGTAAGTGTGGACTAAAACCATATTTTTATATGGCAGAACAAGTATCTTTGCCTTCACATTTCTTCTTGTTTATACATGCAAGCAGGAGTTTCTATGCCAAATAGAAATAGTACAGTAATTACAAATCTTCTCTAGAGAATACCCCATGTATCAAACAGCCTAATTTGAATGAGGAATCCAAATGATGCAAGTGTAATTAAGTATTGTGTAGCCTCATGCATAATGCAGAATTTAGGTATTGACTAAATACCTGATAAACAAATACTGTGAGTGTGGAGGAGGATATGTTTGTCATACCACAAGCAACCTTCCCAACAAATCCAGTCAGTTCGCTAATTTGCCTCCATATGTGGCAGGGGAATCTCCCACCCGCTGCAAACTGAACCTTGACCTTTGGCTAAGGAGGAATTTTGGAGACAAAACAAGACATGTCAGTCTGAGTGGCAACTGCAGGTCAAGGGGGGAGGGAGGAGGTTCTCTTATGCATGGCCGCACAGAAGTGACTACCAGGCCACCACTTTCATTTACAAGCCTGGGAAAGTGACAGGAGTTGTGCGTGCCATGGCAGACAAACAAAGGGAGGAAATAAGAAACGTAAAGCAGTCTGAATACTGGGCTAGAGGCAGATAAGAACACCTAATGCTTGAGCTATCTTTGTGTTTTATTGTATATTCAAGATGCACTTTAAAGGAGGAAAAAAATCTCGCTGTGCTGATTTTTTTGTACTGGAAGTATTTATTCAACACAAAGTGGTTTCTCTGAAAACTAACATTTGTAGAATCGCAGTGTGGGTGATCAAATGTAAGAAGACACTGTTTCTTGAAATTAAACTAATATTGCTTGGTACACTTGATAAGTTAAACCTTTGCAGAAACCAGACGTTTAATTAGTCTGAAAGGAGTTATGCACTGTTGCTGTTACCGAAAGCCTTTTGATAGCTACATCAGCGGCAGCAGAGTTCTTTTATTCGGTTTCAAACGTCCTCATTTTACAGCGATCACAAGTTCCAGCTTCACACATTCACACAAAATATGGTGTGATGTTGTTACAACCTGTCAACAAAATTGTCTCCAGTCATTTTACAGCCACATCTGCTTATAAGACTACTTGCACATTCAGAAGAACCAAACAAGCAATTTGTCAAGTGGTTGACAACTGGATTTTGGCTTTCCTCCTCACTCACTCTGTTGCTCCTTTCACATGCAAAACACCCACCACCTTTTAACCATCATCTGTACCTCCTCTATCTGAAGATCGAATCCTGATTTTATCCTCACCTCACTTCCCCAACCCCTATTTCTCCTCCTTCCCCCTCTTGCCTCACTTTTCTACCAGAGGAACAGATGGGGTGGAACTCAGGGGAGGGGGAATGATGGCTGGGTTTGAATTTAACAGGGGGACAAGGTTGCTACACTTTGTGTTACATGCCAGTCCTGTTTTTGTGTCCAGGTTTCACTTTCAGCTTAAAATTAGGTTGGAAAACATTAAATGGGGTGACTAAAAAGTCACTCATATCATTGTAGACGTACACAGAAGTTAAGCTGAGTTGCAGTTCCTGCTACCTGGCCCACCCAGGCTGATGGTTCACTGGATAGATGTTTTAAGTTATAGCAGCGGTCCCCAACCCCCGGGCCTCGGGTCCGGGAGTCGTTTGGTACCGGGCCGCGAGAGTTGAGGCTCAGGGGTGAAATGTATGGTTTTCAGAGTTTTTATCGGTTTTCAGCGTTATTTTGTTATCGTTTTTATCGTTTACTCGGTTTTCCTGGGTCTTTTCACGTCTATTATGAATAAATCTTCTTTTTTTCGGTACCGGTACTAGTTTTATTTTGTTGTATTTATACGCGACACCTTAAAGGCCAGTCCGTGAAAATATTGTCGGGCCTAAAATATTGTCCGTGGCGCAAAAAAGGTTGGGGATCGCTGAGTTATAGCAACTCCCTGCAATTGCTATACATCTGCATGCCACTTTCCAACCCAGCCCTACCTCATGATCATCATCTACTAAGAGTTCACATCCACTAGCTCGCTGGGGCCTTTCTGCATTGACTTGTCACATTCTCCTTGTGTTTGGATAGGTTTTCTCTGGATTCTCTGACTTCCCACAGTCCAAAGATGTGTATGTTAGATTAACTAGTGATTCTAAATTGACTGTAACTCTGAGCATGAAAGGTTGTCCCTGTGTCTGAGTTAGCTAACACCCTACTGGGGTACACCCTAACAAGTTGTCCAGGGTGTACCATGCCTCTTGCCCTATGACCTCTGGGATAGGCTCCAGGCCAACCTTGACACTAAATTGGTTAGTAGAAGTGAATGGATGGATGCTTCAGTTTTTAGTATCCCAGCATTGAAGATGCTGGTTCACTGTCACTCACCCTTAAGGATACTTGAGCAGTTCTTCTCTCTTACCCTGATAACTGAAAAATGTCTCTTGTAAAACAGGTATTTTTTCTGATAATCTCACCGACCACTTTCTTGTAACTTTCGATCTGTGTTGTTACAATGTTGCCAAAGGAACACTTTCAGATGTCACAAGTTATCTATAGAGTCCAGTGTTATCGTAACCTTTACAGGATTATGGTCTGGAGCTAGAAAATTATTGGCAGCTATGTGAGCAAAGGGCTGGTATGTTCTTACTTAGTCTTGGTAGTGCTTCGGCTCTCTTTCAGCTGCCTCAGGAGCACTCCCTGGGCTTGCCACCCTTAACGAAGCCCCTAGTCCACGCAGAATACACTACCCCTTCACACAGACGCTGGAAAGAGTGAACGACTGCCACTTTAACCCAGAGATTCTATTCTGAGGGAGCTCTGCCATAAAAATAACACAAAGCACCTTGCACATGATGAAATATCTCTGCAATGTTAAGTCTCTAGTTTTTAATTTGTCAGTAAATGTGTAGTCAAGTCATTATCTCAAAATCTTCTCCTTCCATCCTTCCTTCCTCCCTTACTTCCTGTTCTTTTTGTTAAATACGTGTTAAAATGTCCTGCGCTCATACAATATATAAAAGATGCATTTCCTAGCACCTACTCACTAAACCCAAACAGCAGGATAGCTGTTTTGCAGCATTGCAACTGAAACCTATTTGAAAATAAACCTCAGAGTTTTTCCAAACAGCTGCCATTATTCATGAATGTCAGCTAAGGGGTGTATTTCATATGTCACTGTCAAAGAGATTATATTATGTTACAACCTCTGGCTGGTGTCGGTAACGTGTTTTTAATGTACCAAACAGTGCATCAATAAAATAAATATTGCATGCTTTTCGCCTTGAAGGATGCGGTGTATATTCTAACCTATGCTCCAGGAAGTGTCGTGTGTCAACCATGAGAGAATTATGTCTTAGAGGAGAAGCACTCTCCTCCTTAATGTTCATGCATTACATTTTGGAATACTCAGTAGACGGGAATCTTGCTGGGAGCTGGAGTTTGGGCTTTGGCTCACTCTCATGTAGGTCACACCTTATAATGGCAAATTTAAAAGTTCTTGCCACGACTCTGTTTAGAAAATGAGAAGGAGGTCCCCTGTGTGCATGTGTGTCACGGATTTAAACGGTACCATTTCACCTCCTTTCTGGAGTGTTTTGTTTGATCTAAATGAGAATTCGGAGAAAGTGGAGCAGCTTGTGAAGGAGCAGTGAGAAATCGAGACTGACGTTGCCACCTCATAGCCCTGAAATTGTGTGGAGTAGTTGTGCCAGTGTCTTTGTTTGGAGATTAATGTTGCGTCAGTCACATTCTTTGTATGAGGGACACTAGCCAAACTGCATGGTGAAATCTAGCTACATCAAAAACACCCATTTTGATGCAGAGGAAAATAGGAGAGCAGCATTTGGAGGGAATCATAAATTTATCTGACATGCATGGGCTCCCGCTGTTATGAGGTATTGATATTCTGCCAGTCAAAGCTTGCCATTTGTGGCATCATCAACCTCTGTCTTTTAACTTTGTGTGCATGTGTCTTTGTATGTAGGTGGAACATTGCAGGGTTTTGTTATGCGTAGTTGTACACACAGAGTACTGAATTAGAAGGCCCCTCTTTCCATTTTTTTCCTCCCCTTTTCTGCAGGCTTTGCTCAGGGGCATGACACATTTCTGAGGGGCTTTGGATCCACTGGCCTGATAATTCCTTCAATTATTAAATGGTTGGCTGGCAGATGAAGTGAGGCCATGAATAAAGCAAATCTGCGGGCATACAAACTCTGACAATACAAACACTGTACGGCAATCATTTCCTCTGCTCGTCCTTGAAGATACACTACAGTATCCTGAGTCTGTAATTATAGAGATTTTCCTGGGCATTGCTTTGAGTCTCACCACCTGTAATGGCAACAAAGTCAGTAGAGGGTCAGAATCATACACTGAATCCCAGCCAAACTCCTGCAGGAGCGATCTGCTTGTCGGGTCAGCTCTGAGGGCTTTGTCTCTCTCTTTCCGCACTGGTGTTTGTAAAATCAGAAAAGGGTTTTATCGGTGCACGCTCATTGTGAGTCAGAGCATCGAACATGCATCAGATTGTAGCTCTTTTCTTGTCAAGAGGTATGATGCCTGTGATAGAGCTGTGGCGCATAATAAAAAGCTGATCTTCTCCGACACACTATCCTAACTTAGATCAGTCAAGTGTAGGACAAAAGCAAAAGAAGGGCTGCTGTGCTCCGCCCTAATGAAGTTGTAGGTCTTGTTCCTTGCTGCGCTCTGTTGGAGAAACAAAGCTAATCATAGTGAGAGCAGCCCCAGACTGCTACAACAGAGGGACCAGGTGCTTGTTCTTTTTCCCCCCCTTCTTCTTGTTTTTCTTTTTTTTTTTTCTCTCAGAGCACCTGCCTTTAACCATCTGCACCTGCTGTCTGTAATAAGACGACGGTGCAGCACTCACAGCACTCCCTGGATGTTCGACAGATACCACAGTTCACTGCGATGATGCCTCAAAGACATACAGAGCACACGTATCTCTTATCTCCTCCTGGGTCTCCGTAAATAAATAAAAAATGGGGGGAGCTGACCTTTTTGTTGCTCCGACAGGAAACCGAACTTGTCATAGCAGAAGCAGAGATTTGGCTTTTTACAAGCAAAAAAGGTTAAAACACCACAGCTTCAGATTGGTGCCACATATAGGAAGCACTGGCCCCTTTTTCTTCTTTTTTTTGCTCCTGCAGTGCCTCATTGTTGCTTGATTTTAATCTCCTCAGCAACAGACTCCTGGTGGATTTGGTTCACAGGGAGGTCAAGGACGAGCCAAACACTCCACCCTCTTCTTCCAGCAAAGCTTGGGAGGAAGAAGATAGACCTCAAAAACTCAGTACTTAATAAACACACCTTCCCCACAGATGAGAAGGTCAATTCTGCTTTTCTTCAGTGTAGACTTTTACCAGGAAAAAGTTCTCTGCCTTCAATCATTAATGATATAAAAAAAATTAATTAATAAATCTTGCTGCGGATGAAATTTTGGACAAAAACCAATATTTTTAATCTATCAAGAAAAATCCAAATTTAGAAATGAATAACGAAAACGGGATGCAACAGAAGATGAACTGTGTGCCACGCTGCGCCTTAGCCTTTCACTCTGTAGCCTTCTCTTTGATGTGCGAGGTGGAGAAAGCATTGCACCTGAGGGAAGTGTGAGAGGGCGATATGGTAGAGAGAAGGGGAAGGGGAGGCTGCAGCACTGTGAGCCACTGCCAACTTACTTGAGTGTCTATCCACCTTAGCCTGGTATAACCATTGCCAGCATTATTGTGCCAGACTCTGCTCTTCCAGATAAATAAATGCTAGACAAATTTCTCTTTGTTAAACCTGTGTCAACTGCTGCATCATAATGAAGGCTGTTGCTGCCAGAGCATGTGTCCAGCCAGTAATGATCCTCCTGTCTGAGAGGACAATGAGGAAAGAATGTATTCATGCAAACGGATCCCTCTGCTGCTCTGTAGACTCTTTCTTCCCGGACTGTCCTGTCTCTGGCGTCATTGTGCATTTGTAAACACAGTAGTCCAGTTACTGTGCGCAATTATCCTTAAACGTATTCATAGGAGATCTGGACTGTAGTCATTCTAATCATTATTCTTATTATACCAACGACTTATCATTCAGCTGACTCCAGTATAACCCCCAGTTAGCATTTGCTTGCACTCAAGAAGAGATTGTTAAATTTAAATTGCAGCATGGTAGGAATACATCGCATCAGTGCTTGACAAAATGCCAAATCTGGGTGATTTTATGTCAGGGATCTGTCAGGGCTGTCTTAGTATCTGGCTCCAACAGGGACCACTGCTTGTTGAAACAATAATACATTACACTGTGCTTCTTTAAAATCCTCCTCTTGGTTAAAAAAAAAAAATGTTCGCTATTCTCACAGGACTCTACCTAATTATGCATGGAAGATGTCTGAGGGCTGTGGGGGGAGGAGGTGAGAAAGGATGGCTACTGGTGGACTTCGCATGGCTCGAGTGCATTGCTGAAGGCAGCCAAAGACTTTGATACCTGGCAGCTGGATCTCCCCGGTCCCGATTAAAATTACTTTCAGAATATCATGCATCATTACGACTGAAAAATTGGCCAGATCACAAGGTTACTGTGATAATGAGGAGAGGACGACAAGGTAAACTGCTGCAGTGAGACACGGTTTCAAATGTGACGCATATTTACCTCACAGGGTTTTCAAAAGGGGACCACATCTCATTTTCTGGAGGGCGACCCCTTTCCAGAGGTCATATCCAATTAAACAAACAAAACGAATGCAGAGCTTTTCGGTAAAATGCAAAGAGGCGATCCCCAGACTGGTGTAAAAATGCAAAGACTGTCCAAGAGGATTTGATCCACCCCCGACTCCACGCCTCCACTCACTCGTGTGTAATATCCTTTCTGTCAAATATGTATGTAATGAGAGTGTAAGGAGTACTAAAACACATTGCCCTCATAAAATGCATTTTTTACACTGCTTCATATGCAGCCATGCATTTGATGAACATTTAGCAATGTATGAAAGAGAAATGTGATCTGAAATATAAAAAAGGGTTTTTTTTATTTCATATATACGTTGATTTTTATGTTTTTACCTTCTAAGTTTAATCGTTCTTACAGTTTATACAGTGGCATGAGATTTGTTTTTTATTTAAAAGTACACTCATGTGTTTCTTCACATTAGCTATGTGAAATGAGAGGTTTTGTTCACCAGCCTGTGAATTCTCCTCAGTTTTTTAGTCTAATTTAAGCCCACAAATATATTGTTTGGGTTTCTTTATTTTTTTCAGCAACAGCAGCTGTAAAAAAATAAAAATTAAAAATTAAATAAATCCACTGTTTAACCCAGAATATACAAATAAGCTCAGCCCACATTCCCAGTGCATCAGCTGATCTCAATTCCAGCCCACAACAGCTGATGGCTCAGCTAAATTCTGCTCATCCTGTTAAAATCTCATATAGGAGGCATCTGCCTACAATGTTGCTCCCTCTGCAAGCCGCTTAACAACCCATCTAGGTGGGCTGGAGGTGTGTGATTGCTTTGTTACCTACAGAGAAACAGGAACTCAGGCTGGAGTTATACAGTTAAGGCTAGGGGGATGGGGACTAGATGATGTTATTGACACGTGAGTCCACTCAGGAACTCAGGAAAAACATAAGGCAAAAGGGCATTGTTTGCTCTCAGTTCTGGCATCTAATCATCAATACAATTACCTTAAACGTTAAAAAAAAAATGTAACTATCTTGTTCCGTCCATGATCATTTCCTGTTGAACTTGTGACATTTTCAGCACAATGGGACAACAGGAAGTGAACAGGCTCTGACTAAAACTGGTATTCAGATATAATTCTTATTGAAATTGAATCTGCTTTAATATAAACATATTTTGTACAAGAAAATGACATTTTTAATGTTACTTTGTTCGGGGGAGTGTTTTGTTTCTTTTTGCACAATTTATGGCAACTTATGTGTGACCATAAAGCCAAAGGCAGACTCTACACATTTTGAAAAGTTAAATTCATTTTAATGTAACGCAGGTAAATAAGACGTGATGACTCTGAAATGAGACCCCCATCTCCTTATCAGCAGCTGACCAGAACAGGCATGTGTCTCCTCGTTCTCGATGACCAAAGTGTGTTTTGGTAGCTGCCTGCTGCTCCTGCTGCTGTTGTTGCTCCTTCAAATGACAGACGCTCTGATTCAGTTTTTATTACTGAATCTTACTCCGGTAATGAAGTTGGGACTGTTATGTTTCTCTCATTACCTTTTCATTAAAGATATGACTAGAAAATGGGGTTGCCATGGAGATGGCTCCATAAAGTCTCCAAGCTGTATGCAGGGCTGCATTGTTTACTCTTTTGCCAAGACTGCTGTCTTCAATAGGGAACGAAGACTTTTTTTTTAAACACCCCTCCACCCCCCACGCACGCACGCATACACACACACCCACCCTTACCGCTCCTTCATCATTTTTCCTTTCTTTTATGGATCAAACAATGACCTGATACAAATAGTGCATTCTTCAGTGGTCCTATTTGTTAATGCTGAGAGGTTCCATTAGCTTGCTCATTGCTCCCAAAATGATAGATGATGCCACTCGGTGGAATGAGTGAAAGGGAAAAAAAAGTGATTCACAGGCTGTAAGCAGTAATTTACACAGAAGACATTCAAGAAAATGGTATTGAGACATTTTGTCTAAATGACGGTTGGACTTAATGTCTACAAAAGCAGCTACCAGCCTCCTTGAGCACTACCTGCAAGGCAGGTAGTGTCACTGGTTCATATAAGTAAAAAGTAGCTGACATTCAAAAGTGCATGTTAACCCATCTATCCAGGCATCTAACCATCCTTCACGCCGTGTCATCCAAAAACGCTTTGGTATCATATTCCAGATGTAATGGCGCCCAGAAGCAAGGTAAATAAACGAGGGTAAAGACGGAGTCACAACCTTTTCTCCTCATTCATCAGCAGCATTTTCCAAACCATTAGCCCTGTCATTGCTTCCTGTACTTTTCGTGTCTGCTGGCTGGCTTCACCTCAGTACTGTGATTAGTTCAAGCAGGATGCCCGCTCATCGATTTTGCTCCACTGGGTGTTAGTTAACCCTCTGCCAGCTTTTAATTGCTTCTCTTGCCTGTTAAAGCACTACACATCTTCTGCAGAAAAAAAGAGCTTAAGATTGATTTGTTGTTTTTTTTTAAATTTGCATGCAGAATTGTGCCTTTCGGAATATCTAGATGTATCGAATTGTATCTACGCTATCAAGGAATACATGTTTTACTTGTATCTAAGAATAAGGTGATTAATTGAATGTGTTACCTGCTGGCAGCAATTTCTTTCATGCCGAGAGGTGGAGATAAAGACGGAGAACAGATGAAAGAAGAGAAACGCTTTGTCTTTCTCATGCGACTCTACCTCTGCCTTTCGAGCTTATTGTGTTTGCCGAAAATAACATAAATCTAGCGTGATTGACAGAGAGATGATAGTTGCAGTAAACAAAAGGTGCTGCACATACACGGAGAGACGAGGAGAGCGTGGAATGGGTTTTTGAAAACAATAAATCACAACTTGCACAAAATTCATGCTGCAACAAATCTCATTTGAGTTTCATTACTACCCCTGGATCCTTCATTACGCAATATGTATCTGTTTATATCATGAAAAAGACATTTAGACATAAATTATAAAGTTACTAGAGGACTCTTTTCCTTCATTAACTCAAGCTGTTCACTGACAGTAAAACATTGTTTGCAATGGATTTATATTTGTGAACAGAATTTTTCATTTTACACAATCAGCCCTCTAATCACACCTGCGCAAAGCTAATCTGTAGATCTAACCATTTTAATATCGGAGCTCTACTTTCTGATCTATGAAAACTTCTTTTGAGGACCCCATAAGCAATCGGTTGCACGTGCCCCTGGCTTCTTGGAAACCAACTGAGAACTGCTGCAATAAATGATCCCAGACCTGCTAACAACCCCGAAAATGTATATATGTTTGTCATGGTTTGATATTAATCCACCCATAAGGAACAGTTTGTTAAAGCTAGACAGGAAAAGTCGGCAGATGCTCTGTCATTAAGACACGAGAAACATCATTCACAACGAAGGATGATATATATGTTTTTATATTGTATCTGAGATGAACGCTGTATGAAATTCTAGCAGTGAAAATGTCATCTTGTGAACAAATGGCAGAAAATCATCTGCAGCAGGAGGAGCCGGTGTGTGCTGATGGATTAAATTTAGCAATTTGTGGAACAAACAATTATTTTAAATGACTCAATATTTGGTTGGAAGCAGCACCTTCTCTATGAAAACAACATTTGTAAATGAGACTAATACATTTTATCAACATGTTGACAGAAGTCCTAGAATATGGTTATGAGGGCCTCATAAAGGCAGCCAAGCAAAACTTCAATACTTTGCTAAATGCCCCCTTGGTTTTCTACTCCCTATCATTATTTGAATGCTTTTTGAAGGTCTTTAATTTGCATCCTAATGCTGTGCCCTTGTTCAATTTAATTTACAATGCAGATACAGAAGCGATAAGTGTGATGGAGGTTCATCCCCCAAGAAAAGGAAGAGAGAGAGAGAGAAAAAATAACAATAAGGGGAAAAAAATAATCATTTTACTTTTATATGTCTCTCATATGAATTGAGCTGATAAAACATTCATATTAAGCGAAAAACCATTCACATCAGCAAGTGCATTATTAAAGAATACATGTGGAGACATAAAATAATCATTTCTGAAGCTGCTCAGAGGAAATTTCATATACATCTACCGTATGACTAAGCTGCCCCTTGTTTCACGATTTGTTTATCTGCTTTTTTGCTTCATGTCTACATGTTTGCTTAGCAGTAATTTATGTACTCACAGTCAACATTAGTACATGCAAACAAACAAGACAGAGGCGCACATTTAGGGAAGTGGCAGAGCTGGCGCAGAGTGAAAATGACAATGGTGTCACAAGAAACAGATTGGATTTGGGCATTTTGGGCCTTTTTTTCCCAAGGAAAGGGTGTAAAAAGTAGGTTGCAATGCTGGGGGTGTATGTGCCCAGCCCCCAGGGCTGTTACAAAAAATATGGGGCACTCTCACTCTTTCTTTCTCCTACACACACACACACACTCACACACACACACACACTTCCTTTCTCTCTCTTCACCTCCCTGTTTTTTCTCCCTTCCTCATTATATCTTCAATTATCAAGTCAGGAGAGAAACTCATTATTTTTGGAAGTCAATGCCCATACCGGTGTTCTTTTTGACACAACACAAGAGGGGTGCAGACAAAGTCCATTTGTC
The DNA here is from genome assembly GCF_963969265.1 of Rhamphochromis sp. 'chilingali'. Lineage (NCBI taxonomy): Eukaryota > Metazoa > Chordata > Actinopteri > Cichliformes > Cichlidae > Rhamphochromis > Rhamphochromis sp. 'chilingali'. Next base: position 20,726,263 of record NC_137950.1, on the reverse strand, counting down.
AAGATTCCAATCTCTTAATACCATTAGCTAATTGTGAGAATAATCATTTTAAAATTACACCGAGGAAAATATGATTTTATATTTTCACTTTTAAGCTCCTAGAATTAACTACGCAAAATGATCCTTTTATGATCCTGTGCAGCTGTATCATTAAAGAGCAGGGAGTAATTACTGTTGGCTGATTTCACTATTTGATGCAGCATTTTAATTGTCTTACGGGACACTTTTCACAAGCCGTGACCAAGCTTGGCGGCACGTGACCCGACTCCGGGACTGTATCTGATTTCATTATTAGCCCCAGTTTGGCTGGCTTAGCCCTCATATGTACCATGAACACCTTTACCCATGGGTGGCTCGAGTTAATTACTTCAGCCAATAATGCCTGAGATACCACCTAATAAGCATGGAGAGTTACAAATTATGATGCTCAGTTGACGTGTTGCTTGTGTCACATCAGTATTTGGGGGTGCTTTAAAAAAAAGATGTTGAACTTTTGGCATAGTCTTTGTTTCTGTGTTAGCTTTGTGTTCTGAATTGATTAGCCAGTCGAACTTACCAAAGTCATTAATTAAATTTGCTCCTAGTCTACCTAGATATAGATTCTCCCTCCATAACAGAACAATAGAAGTGAAATGTACTGTGTGTGTGTCTATGCATGTGTTTTTACAGAACTGCCTCCTAATGAAAGATGTGCTGTTGATTTTTGGGAGATTAGTAGACCACACCGTTAGCAGTTTCCACTGAAACTGCTGTGAACAGTGAAAGCTGCTGATTAATTAAATTACCTGTGAAACTATTAACTTTAGTCACGAGCGCCAAATGGCAGGCTCTAAAGATCTTACACTTTCCTAAATATACATTTTTGTTTGTTACACTGGCTTTCCATAAAAATGTGTCTATAAAGTCCAAGCAAAGATGACACAGACGAAAAAGAAAAAAAAAAGCTGTGCCCACAGGCTGAGTAGTACTATTTCTCAGGAAAATTAAGTTCCCGTTTAACATCAGCCAACAAACACTGGAAAATACCACCATTTTCCAAATGATGCTGCCAAACCCTCCATTATTCAGACAGCACACAGGCATAGTGATCTAGAATAATGCCTTGTGCTCTCAAAGTGTCTTTTTAAGAGCTTTAGTATGAGCCCTCTTGCACTTAGCGAGGTTAAGTTCAAACTGTCTAACAGTTAGCATGTGCAAATGGGCACAGTTCACCGATGTGCAGAGGACGCAGGCTGTTTCATGGCGATTAGGTGTATCTAGGGTGGTAGGTTTGTGACTACACGTGTGGGTTGGCAGTTGGGGGAAAACTTGAGACAATGGTCCACTTCATGAGCGTACACTGTAGAGAAGCCCTCCCACACAGCCTTTGTTAAGCGTTCTCTCTTGAGCTGGCACTCCAGCCTCCCTGAGCCCATTGACTCCCCCTGGATGCTCTCCACAGTGTTTCCTGGGTGAAATATAAGGGGGCCTCTTTAATACTGTAACATCCGTATCCATTCCTTTCACACATGCCCCCCTCTCAGTAAACTACAGCCAATACAATTTAATCCCATTTTGTAGGCAACTTAAATTCATCCAATTTCACAGATTAGGAGTTGTGGTCTCTCTGCAAAATTTTGCTTGGTTGCATTCTTGATGTTTCTTTAGCTTTCATTTTTGACACACTAACACACAAGACACACAACTAGGGCAAATTTTATATAAATATGGATATATATATATATACATGTTCATATTATCTAACCTTTCCACTCTTTAATCTGTGCACTAATTCTTATGAAGGCCATATAAACCGCTTGCATATTAGTGTATTTTCCATAAGCCTGCTTTATTTAATTTCAAAGACCTTGTTGGAACAAGTGTTGTTTCTATAACAACCATAAATCACAATGTAGCTATAGGGTCCACATAATTAAACTGAACATATGAACATATAGCGCGAATGGGATGCAAGTCTTATGTAGCATTTTTATTTAATTACAAAGTCTTAATTATAAAATTGAAAAAACAGAAAAAAGATGAATTGTTCTTGAGCGTATTGTGCTCGTCGTCGCAGCCCCTGACAGAAATGGGTACAGTGTCATTTGTTAAAGGCTTTCTTGTGTTTCTGTGAGACAAGCCTCTTTCCCACGTTATAATTTCACCTTCTCTGATGAAAACTTTTCATTCCTCCTGCCAACTTAAAGCCTGCGTAGGGGTCATAAAGTAGCTTGATGTGTAGTGCACTTCTAAGGGTTTGTTTGCTCAGTGGGAAATGAGAAATGCAGTAATTCTTTCAAAAACTATACAGCGCAAATAGATGTATTGCACAGAAGGATGATGGAAGAGGTGAGGGGGAAGGGGGGGGGGGGGGGGGGCGCAACCTCTGACAACAGAGACTGGTCTGTTTTATGAAAACGAACACCGATGGTTTTAATTTACTGACTGCATTAGTCGGCTCCTCTCTAACCAAGCTTGGTGTTGTCTGTTTGGCAGCAGCAAAAGTTATTAATGGTGCAATAACAGGAGGCAAGCCTGGGCACAGAATATTCTATTCTTTCTTAGATTGTGTAATGATTTTCCACAAGCGAGAGTGCTGCCTGCTATTCCTCTTTGCAGCTTTCTTTTTAATGGAGTGATGAGGGGAGGAGGTAGCAAGAATGCGGTCCTTTGGGTTAATTGACTTATATCCTTCACACTGACATGCCTTGTAAGCATGAAAAAAATGTTTGACTACCAGAGAAGATATGAACCGACATTCACCTACTTCAGTGTATATGTATTATATGTCCTTTCCTTTAACACGAACTGTAGCTAAAATAAAATAAAAATTGAAAATGTTGTGTTTCCGGGGGGTGGTGGGTGGGGATACACAAGAGGCCTCTTTGTGCATATGTTACATGAAGCATAAAAGCATAATAAATACAGACAGGCCTAACGCGCTCTGTTACATATTCATTTTCTAATCTGGGAGCATATTTGTGACCTTGCATGTTAGCAGATGGATTCAAGAAGTCAAGCGGTCATTAGAAATTCAAACCAGACAAAGGAAGTGAGTTCAGTAGGAGATTTAGATGATGACCTCCTGCCTGGAGACTTGTTTTCGGTAGCTCGTTCAGGTTTTATAATGCCAGCTCTGCAGGTTATGTTTTTAACCACAATTACTGGCCAATTGTCCAAGTCTGTTCTGTGATTTATGGGTTTTAAAAAACAGCGTACGAGAAGGTCAAGTCGCAGGGCAAAAGTGGTTGGCATTACTGACATGTCCTCTCTTTTTTATCCTCTCAGGGAAACTAAATTTGCCTACACTTCATTGAAAGATAAACTTTACATTGATCTAAATGTGCGTACAACCCAAGGTTAACACTTCCTCTACTCTGTACTTTTAATGCTACTGAGTATGAATCAATACACGCTCAGCCCCCTCTCCTCTCCATTTTTTTTCCACTAGTCCTCATATTGATTCTATGCATGAGCCTGCAGAGTTATCACAAAACAAATTGCACAGACTTGAATTTGACAATCCCTTTATGAGGAGCGCTTCATTGATTTCTGGATGGTGGCTCTGCTTGGCTCCTTTACAGAGGCGGGAGGGAGGGGGGGTGCTCATTGGAAAGACACACAGCACGGCTTATTCTAATTGCCTTATTGCCTATTGTATTCTGGTGGAAGCTTATGCAGCACAGCGTCACAGGGAAGAAAGTTAGTGACTATTGCTCACATGTACAGTAAAATATACAGTGTGTTCTCCACCTTTTTCCATGGGCATATTTCAGCCCTGCTGGGAATAGCTCTGAGTTGCCACTTTTTCAGGATGCGTCGTGTCAGCGAAATCAGTCCTGCAGTGAGAGGCTTGACACTGCAGTGACAGCGCAGCAATATTTCTCCTCTTGTTTCAGGACATATTACCAGCAGCATGACATCAGAGGACTCACTGTGCACCTAGACCCCCTTCTTACATGCACCACTGCCCCTACAGTCCTCTGGGTAAAAGGTGCTGCATGCTATGTGATTCTAATCATCTTTTTTTTGTTTTTGTTAAGTTAAAAAACAAAAAATCTGACTGGGGTTTCTGTGTGGAGTTTGCACGTTCTCCCCGTGTCAGGGTTCTCTCCAGGTTCTCCAGCTTTATCCCACAATTCAAAGACATGCAGTTAATTTGGGTTAGGTTAACCGATGATTAGAAATGGTCCATAGGTGTGAATGTGAGTTGGTTGTCTGTCTCAGCCCTGTAACAGACTAGCAGCCTGTCCTGGGCACGCCCCACCTCTCACCCTGTGGCAGCTGGGATGGACCCGGTGACCCTGAATTGGATCAACAGAAGAAAATGCATGGATAATTTGGGGAGTTTGTTTTTTTTATTTATGAGTAATTATCTTTCTCAAAATACCTTATAGCTGTGTTCTTTCATTGATTTATTCATTTGTATCTTACATTTGAAGTACGTGTGAGTCTAAAGCCATTGAAATGGGCCGCCATTAGTTTTTTTTCCTCATATAAAGAAATTATTCACCTAAGGCACTTTCCATTTTTGAATTGATAGGCAGGTAAAAGGCATATATAAATGGCTCACAGTATACAGAATGAAGAGTATAATATTATGAGACATTGTGTGTCTGTGAGGCCACCTGATGCAATCCACCTCCAGGGTTAAGAGTTTATCCAGACCTCCAAGGTACCATATATATTTCTTGTTTACTTCTCTACATACAGTAGATCACTTTGATACAGAAATGGCCACTAAAAGCCACTCTTCTGCCTCTGCAGAAAGTGGTATTCATCTCTGCGATGTCCTTTCTTTTTCACAAGGTTTTTAGGTCTTCGGTGTAAAGAAAAAGGGGAGGGGGGGGGGGATTCTGCCTGCCTCTGCCTCCTTTTTCCTCCGTGTGGAATAAAGCTGCATTTTGAGGGGGAGTACTGTCATGCATCATACACCAGGAGAAGCAGGAAAACAAACAGGGCCAGATTCATCAAACAGGGGGAGTTACTCAGCAGGGTGGGGGAACGTTGGGTGTTAATCAAAGTTGAACAGCTCAACTCATTTTATTCCCAGCGGAGAAAGACGGATCGAGGCGGGGGAATAGCAGAGACTGCATAGTGTGTCTTGTCTATGAAAGCAGTGCATACGAGATGACATAAAAGTGTGAAGACATAGATAATTATGTTAAACAGTTGAAAAATCCTTCCAGTTTTCTAACTTCAACTGAGATTCACGTTGCAAGGATTCATTAAATAAGCCCAGCTGCAAATTGTGAGTACGCAGTTTAACATATTTTCAGCTTGTGCGGCACAACCTAGTCACTCTGGCTTATTTGTTTCTACGTCCTGCAGACTTTGATGTGGCCTGTAATCTTGTCCAGTCTATTAGGATATTCAGATCGAAGCGGAGAGTAAATTAGTAGAGAAGCACTCGTCCAAATCGTGTCTTTTAAAAAATAAAAATAAAAGTAAAAAATCTGCAGTCCCTAATTGGATGAATGGATTTATTTTGTTTTTGGAACATCCGTGGTGAGGCTTCTGTTTAATCTCCGCGGGCCCCTCATCCTGCTTCCCCACCCACTCACCAGATTGATTGTATCTCATAACAGACAATGGCATCAATGAATTCAAGTAGTTTTTCCCCCCCTCTTGGGTAGAGAAGAAAGAAAATCATTTGCATGCAGGTGACATGTTCAAACAGGGCAAGGCAAGATGAATCAAAATGCAACTCAACAGTTTCCCTAATGCTTTGACCTAATTATGCACCCATTTTTCCTGCCTACTTTTTTCCCCCCCTCCACATTGGCTAGTCATATCAAATCCAAAAACATGCAGGATTGGTTTTGATGGAAAAGTCTCTGCTGATTCACTGATTCTGTGTCTGCCTTAGATTAAATTTACTGGAAGATTTGATGTCTATAAAAGAATGTGCAAGATCAAATGCTTAACCATAAGCTGCGCAGAGACCAGACGAACCTTTTCCCTTTCTGATCAGCTATATTAGTGAGTATTTCCCCTTCAGGATGCTCTTAAGGTTGGACATATCATCTTACATCACACTAACCACAACAGACAAATCCAGTGGGCAGAAGACTATACTTGCGCAGACCAAATGAGCATCAAAGAGCATCAGATTTATGATGGTGGAGTATTGATCCCAGAGGAAATTAAAATCATGTTTATAGGAAATTACTTAGATGACCCCACAGATGCTGTCTTACCAAGACGAATATGAGCGCGAGCATTGTGCAAAAGGAAAAAAAATCACTGATTTGAGTGCAATATTGAACCTGAACTATAAAATATAAGTGACAAGTTAAAGTACAGGTTCAAGCTTAATGCAGTGCAGCTCGAGAAAACACATGCAAATACAGAAAGTACAACCTGCATACAGAGGAACAGGCTTTTTCCCCCCCAAGGGGCACTAAAAGGTGACAAACACATTTGTCGTTGTGGCACCTTAAAAAGTCACTTAAATCTAAAACCAGATGGCAGAAACTGTGTCCTGGCCTAATAGCATTTCCTGTTCCTGTGTGTGGTATTTGCTTTATTTAGTTGTGTTTTTTGAATTAGCAGGGAGGGGTTCCCCTAAAGGCAGCGTTAAAGCGTCGGAGAAGATGTTTTTCTCACTTTGCTTGTAATTTGCCTGCTTGCATGTGTTTTCTCAAATCATAGTGCAGCAAGGTCTCAGGGTCACCGCACTTGTCTGGACTTTTGGATAACAAAGCAGCAGCTATTTTCCGGCACAGAGAATACAGTCTGAAATGTGACTGCTTGTAGGCTTTTGTGTTTATTAAAAAAAAAAAAAAAAGTTGTAGACACTTAAGCTGCACTCATGAAATCCAGGAATGAAATTTATGCTTAAACTAGCTATGTGTGCTTGGTGGAGTTTTTTCTTTTTCCTTTTATTCTGTGGCCGTCTTATTGCTTCTTTCCAAAAGCCGTAACACACCACTGAAAGAAAAGATTCATACCATGGCGTGTTAACCTAAATGAGAAGAGTGGGAGCTGAGAAATAAAAGAAAACGTTCCAGTCATTGCCACCACCCTGTACTACAGTCTAGGCCGACATTAACACTGAAATGAGAATGACCTCATCATACGTTCAGCCAAATCATCATAAGTGACATGATATTAACTCTGCCAGACAGCTTTATTATTTTTTTTCTCGGGCAGTTCTCCATTTTGCTATAGTTTGTGGTTCTGTGCCCTTGTTATCTGGCCCTCCAGACTCTACTCTGACTGTGAAGCAGAGGAGCAGAAAGATGGCAGTAATTCATTTTGTGCCACGCCACAGGCAACGCTCTTTTTCCCTTCTGCCCATTACCTCTAGACCAGACTCTACGTCTCAGCAGGACACCGCTTCCTTCCGCTCTGGCCCAGACCCACGGTACTCCAGGGGGTTGAGGTTAGTGGACGACCCACTTCAGATTCTGTCAGCGCCACCCGCAAGCATCTGAGGCACTCCATTCTACCTCCAGGAAAACTGCAAAAACGATGGCAGGCTCACAGTCAGTTTAATCGAAGAAGCAGTGCCTGTTTTCTCTTCATTTATCTTCATATACAAGTTGGAACTCCATTTTAAAAGACCTCTTAGACTAGACTTGTTTGTACAATCACAGCCATATTGTGGCACGTGTGTGTGTCTGTGTGTCTTTTCGAGCTTTTTTGCAATATCCAAAAATAGCATTGTGTTCTACTATGTTTTATAGTTTTGTGGTAAGCAGGAAGGCATTAAGTATTTTTCTAAGGTAAAATATTCTAGTTTGGAATGGAATAAGGCTCAATTACAGTCCAATTCTTCAAAATGAGAAGATGTGCATCAAATACAGGATGCCTGGATGTTTTTGAATTTAGAGTGATACATTGGAAAAGCACTTTTTTTGCAGTATTGCCACAAGACCTAATTTGTTCCCCCGGCAGGCATTTGAGTTTTGTTGTTTTTTTATCTTTATTTTGACATGTTGTTGTTCATGAGAAGATGAGGAGAAATATCTCATTAACAGGCTCTCTCCTATCTCCCTTCATAAATCACTGACATGGAAATGAAACTGTCCTGACAAAAAGGGAGATGGATAGAGGAAAACAAATGCAAAAACATTACATGTACATTCATCCCTTCGCCCTCCTCGTCGCTGCTTCACACGCAGGCATTTCAACAACTGGAACAATTTCTGAATCGACAATTAGAAATGCAACAAAAACCTGAAGTGATTTAAAAGAGGATAAAAAAAATCTAAGAGGGCACTTGTGCTACACTGCAGTGTTTTCACAGGATGGCAGCTTGAGTCTTGATTCATTGATTCTTTGTTCAAATGTGACAAAGCCACAGATCTCTGATTACTGAGACAATGATTACATTTGTCTCGTGTTTGTGCAAGGTTTTTGCAGTCTCTTTCAAAAAACCACACCTGCATGGGTCAAAAATACAGACATATTTAAAGTTTTCTTCTCATTCTCTTCCTACGCTGAGCATGGGTAAATTATAAATAATATAACTTATATATCTAAGTTTTGGAACAATGGTAGTAAATAATAAAATACTCATAAGCTCTATCTTGTTTCTGCAAGAACCTAAAAAAATGAGGAAAAAAAGAAAAGGTTTGAAACCTCGTGAGTTGAAAAATGAAGCTAACATTAAAACACCCCAAAATTTTGGGCTTCTTGATTAAAGCTCCCTCCAAAAGCATAAGCAAAGAAAATTCAATACTAACGTTCACACCTTTACATGAGGAGGCTAAAAATGAGGTCACAGTCTTGTCCAAGAATTATTTTTAGTTCTCTATGTTCAATGTTCCCCTTCTTGACATGTGAACAGGAGGTGACTCAACCTTTATTTGTAACTATATATCACCTATTTATACTATAAGGCTTAGTCTTCTGTAAAGTAAGAGTGTGGAAGCTTTGACAGAAGGCTATATCTGCTAGCTCTAACTCTAGAATCGGACCTCACAAGTTTTTTTGTGGTTTTGTTGCATTTGGGGGCACTTTTGATTCAATTATACATTTTATATATTCAATTTTTCAATAATACAGCTTGTTGTGCAGTTAATTGTAGTAATAGTCCAGACAGGAATTGTGTTTGTAGGTAAGCGAAATTGCTGTCTGGATTTGTTTACAAAAATGGAGTTTGCGTATATCTCTAGCTAATTAGCATTAGCAAAAAAATTGGAACTCCACCCACTCATGCAAACGTGGTTACTTTTAGGACTTCTTGCTCCTTCCATCTTTTGCAACTTTGTGTAAAAACCAAGCCGTAGCAATATTTTTTAATTACGAGTGAAGTTAAAGCTGTTATGCTGCTAACTGAAACGTTATCTTTAGCTCAGCAAGACACAGCAAGCACAAGTGGCATTTTAATTGCCTGTTTAAAAATGAACTATAAGAAAATAATGTCAACCCATCTATGGTGTACGCTACTTCTCGCCCTGTGAAACCTGGGATAGGCTCCAACTTTCATTTGCAAAAAGGCAATAAAGCAAAGTGGACTCTAAAGTAAGACCAACTGCAGATGAAGTCATTTGCAACAACAAGCAAATGCAGATTGAGATGTCAGCCAATGGGATCCCAGGGGACAGTTCAATTCACAGGTACAGTATCCACTGAGAGAGACGAGAGGTAGGCCCATGCAGGTGAGTCCACAGGCAAGGGTGTAGAAATGTTTCAGGTGATTATGTTTGAGATCGAAACTAAGTAAGCTAACTGCTTGCTTAGTTTGCCTGAGCATTGGTCTTTTTTTATTCTGAGAAAGAGGTTTAGGAAGGTGAGCAGGCAGGTGAGGTGATCCACTAAATTCTCCAGTGAAGGATTTCAAAGAGGGAGGACCAAGTTGATGAAGAAGCCACTCTTCCACCAAACAGGGAATGCTGGGAAACAGGGAAACGCAAAGAAAAACTAAAAGGCTTAGAAAATCACATGGAAGAGCCTGTTAAACACTCAAATGTAGCAAACAATCTGACAGAGAGTGGACACTGGAGATGGTCATTGACTTGTCAGAAGATGGATGGATGGATAGATGGATATCACTGACCTTTTGAACACGGCTTCTCTTTTGTCTGACCATGATATTTTTTGTTTTGAATATACCCTGATGTGTTACAAATATATCCTCTTCCCCTCACGTTCATTTATTTTTGAGTCAATTTCCTTCATACACTCCAATAAAATTTTAAACTACATTGCATCTGACAACGCTGACACTTCTATCACTCTCCCAGACAAGCATAATCAACAATCTTTGTCAATTTTGTTGGATTTAAACTCACAGATTTACCCAGTGGTTGTTACACAAGGGAGTCCGCAGCCCGTTATCCAGTACACCTTCCTCAAGGAGCAGCTGACATTTACTAGTGTAAATCTGTCATCTCAGGAGCTATCTGTATGCCACAGTGTTTTGTGGGGAGAACTTTGACTTTGAGCATGCATTCGTTAACAGTGTAACTCAATCTGAGAAGTGCTTCAGCCTAGCGATGAAATCTAGAAGATTGCAGCTGCGAAACCAAGCAGCTGATGAGTCCCTGAGGAGGTCAAATCCTTTTGCACAACTGAAAATAAGCTCTGATGCGTATGCAACCCTGCAACGGGCAAATCTAGATATAAACAAAGTCCTTAATTGAGATAAGTAGCTGCATTTACCTAATCTTGACTATTTTCGGTCTTGTCCTAGTAATTATAATATCACTCCACAATGTGCAGGTACACTTGAAGTAATTGCTGGGTGTGGGGTAAGCCTTGATGAAGTGGGATGCTGATAGCACCCGTGATTGGATAAAATATAAATCTTTTGATCTCATGTAAAGGTTAAGAATAGTGCATCAAATTTCTCTTTAATTCTTTTTTTCTTTTGTTTTTTCAAAGCAAAAACTCGTTTTTGGAGTTTCATCTGACTGAAATAGAAAATGAATATTTCTTTGATCTCTGAATGAGAAAAAAATGCCAAAAGCGATCACCAGCCAACAGGGAAAGTACAATAACCCAAGTCTAGTAAATGGTGTTCTAGCAGAAGGAGAAAGCAGAGCTACACAATACAGCTTTTGCGAACAAATGCAGAGGATTAAGTAAGTTTCCCTTTGAGAAATTAACTAGTACAAAAAGTGGAGATAAAAGAAGAGACAGAATAACAAGGCCTATTCAGAGGTTTAGCCATGCATTAAAAATCATAGTGTTAAGCTTCCTGACAGATGCTAATGAAGTGATGTTTACATTTTTGATTCGCTGCCTAAACAAAGGTAAGACATGCTCTCAGAAAACAGCAAACCCTGCAATCCAAACACATCCATTGAGTCTGTCACCAAAGACATGACAGCTTTCTTCCCTTTCTTTAACAACAATAAGCAGCTCATTTCCATATTAATGAGAAAAAAGAAAGGCAAGTGGATGAAGGGGGGGTGTCGAGCACGGAGGGGGCGATGTTGCTTCTTGTTGTCTTGGCAGCTATTGACAAAGTCTTCAAATAGGTTGTTAATGACCAGCCTAAAACAAAGGGAGCAGCCTGTGGAGTAATCATATCAATATGTTGTGTATGTACATCGTGCTGAGTACTGTCGCCATATCTCCTGTGTGATTGCTCTGGCGTAAATGTTTTTTGCCACACATTTAGATATACGCACGTGTTCACGCAAGGACACGTGCGTGCACGTGTATTTGCCGATCTATAGACAATGCGAAACATCTTTACAAATCAGACATCCTCATCACACAGGAAGTAAGCTTCACTACACCCAAAGGGTAAACACCAAATTAGCAGAATTAGAGTACACAAAGCCAAATTGAGAGGGGGGAGGGGTGTTACAAAAGATCTATTGGATCTCTTAGCACCGATGCCACAAAATGTAAACTGTTTATGAGAAAATGCTGTTGTCTTGACCTGCAAAGTAAAAACTGTACACTTCGGATTGGGCCATAAAATCCGACTTAAAGAAGGGGGCGGGGTACCGTTTTTACACTGGGTTCATTCAATATGTCACAGAGACTTCTAAGACTGTGATTTTTTTCTTTATTTGATGTGAACAAATAAGTTGGGTCAGACCACAAAGGTATTTTAACCACCTTGAAGAAAAGAAAATTTCAGCTTAATTTCATGATCCAGCATTTTTGGATCTTGCACCACTGAAAACTACATGTCTGCGTATTTCAGTTTCAGTTTCAGTCTAAGCATAACAGTAGATTCTTTAAGGTATGCAAGAAGTTGTCATCAAACTATCAACATCACTCAACGTATGCAAGAAAATGTACAAATGCAAATATCTGCATATTTCAGTTTCTTATATGACTTAATCCTGGATTCCCCTCAAGGATATCAGACTCACACTTGAAAGAGATGAAAATTTAAAAAAAAAAAAAAAGGTTTTATTCACAAATTACATCATAACTTATTATAAATAATTTTGTTGTAATCCATGTATCAAAGTCCCAAAATGTAAATTGTGGGATCTCTGTAATTTGTTCCCGTATTCTGTGTAATTTCTTAGGAGGCATTCGCCAAGGCAACACTTGACTCCGAGAGGCATCTCCTAAACACAATCTTCCAGTTCATAGTGCATGTCATTAGCCTCCTAAATTACAAACATCATTAGGGGAATTGAATCAGCTTAGCATCCTGGGGGGGCTCAGTCTGCTGTTCCTACATGGTGAGCTCATTCTGAGTGTGGTGTCAATCCTATTTCACAAGTTCAAGGAGACCCATTGGGGGTCTGAGCCGTTCACCCCCTCTTTATTCTTGCATGGTGAAGCCCTGTTTCCTTATTAGCAAAATAAAAAAAAGAGGTTGTAGGTGGGTGGGTGCGTGGTGCAGCCTTCATATATGTTGAGCATGTAGGAGCAATGATGCATACTGATCTTTGCAACTTAAACAAGTGCTGGGGCATGCTTTGGCAGCCGTGCATGTTATTATTGATTTGTTTTTATTCATTAGAGATAATAAATATATTTTACAACTCAACCAAAAAAAAGAACCAATACAAAAAAACAGAGAAATCAGACTGTAATAACTTACCAAGAAATGGAAAGTGTGGCGATGAGCAGGTGCATGAAAATTGCGATTGAGCTGAGTACGTGGGGAAAATCCTTTTGAAAAGAGTCTTCAAGGTGGAAGTAAAGTACCAAGGGAAAGCAACTGATTCATAGGAGGGGAACTGAAATATAGGAGGGGTGACTAGAAACACAACATGAGGAAAAAGAAATTTAAATAAATTCGCCCCTCGAACCTCCAGTGCAACATGGTCCTTGTACTCTGGAGCAACAACTAATTCCAACCGATGTAAAAAACATGGTGGGGGTGGTGTGCCTTCAATAATTCATCTGGAGATTGAAAGATGTGTGTCTCCAGAGACCGTAGTGTAGATAGCATGTTGCACAGCTCTCCAGGGGACTCGCCATGAACTCTGCATGTGAATTTGTGAGTATGGAGATTGAGTTCAGGGTTCAACATGAGAAGGTCTGATATGGCTCTACACTGAACCCTACCTCCTCTTCTTACAGCATAGAATAAATTCCTCCAGTACTCAAAACTCCCCACAGATCTCCACCAATCTTTTATGTTGATGCAGTGGTGGATTCGATGTGAAATGCAGATCACAGTTTTTTGCATGTTCAACAATAAAAAAAAAAGTAACATGGCACTTTCCTATTTGTTTACAATGTTGCTTTAAAGGGGATCTGATAGCGTGCATCCCTCCAGTGTTTTTTTGACTTGAGGCTGTCGATTCTTTTGTTAAAATGATAAAAGAGCACAATAAAATCTTATTGCTGGCTCTGATTTAACTTTAAGTTTGACAAAGGAAAACAGAGAGCATGCAGCATGAGCAGTGGGAATGGAAGATTTAAAGAGATTTCTGCTTCTATATACAGATTACATTAGCTGCTTGTGATTATTGTATGCCGTTTTGCAGTGGGTTGTCATTTATTTGTAAATGTTTTTGCAGCCATGTAGTACGGTGCTTTGTAAATCCTTTTGAATTTTCTATGTTTCTGCATAAATATGGCTTAAGGCATCAGCATTTCTTATAAGTAAGTAAAGTACAAAGACAAATGAATTAAAGGTTTCCAGTACCGTCGATCAGGCTTGCATACTGGCTTGGAAGAATTTTAGCCCACTGGTGATGTGGCGGTGAGCTTCCTCACATAAACTGCTTGCTTCGGGGACTTCCTCAACATTTATTCTAAATTAAGAACAGGACTTTGACATCGCCGCTCCAAAACTTTTCAGGATCAACATTTGTGCTAATGGTTGCTGCATGACTCACCTTCTTTTGACATTCAGTTCGAGAGCAGTTTTCCTTTAGAATTATATATAATTCACAATTCATTTGTCCATCTATGATAACAACCTGTAATGGCTCAGATGCAGCATATCAGAGGCTGTTCTAGATCTTGCTATTGGGGAGTAACAATGGTCTCACATTTCCTTCGTTTGTACACAATCTGTCTGATTGTGATACATAACAGGCAAAGTCCAAAGATGGTTACAGATGGTTTTGTGACCTTTTCCAGCTCAATGAGCATCAATTCCTTTTCTTAGGTTCTCTGAAATCTCTTTTGTTTGGGCCATGATACATTTCCACAGACATGTGTTGTGAAGGACAGACTTTAGGGATTCTTTAGAGGCCTCATATTTATACTTGAACCTCATATTAAGATAATTTTCAACTGCGATCTACAGGCATGCTGCTGCAGGAAACAAGGTGGGTTAGAAAGATAAATAACACTCAATGGTTTTTCTGTAAAAACACCACTACTTTGTCATTTTTAATTAACTGGGTTCTGTTTTGCAACTTGTGCGAAACGTTTTCAGGTCAGCTTTGTAAGGAAAAATAGAAAATTATTAAGGATTTCCAAAGTGGCACTACTGTAGATGTGTTTCTTCCTTTAGTGTGAAAATGGAGTATCTGATATCATAAAATAGTCACAGTTTTCTGCCACCATTTTCCGTTTTTCCAATTATCTCACCGAGTTCGGTTCAATTCTTGTCTTCTTGTGCTATAAGCTGCCCAGCCCCCACATATAGCCAGTGTTCTGACAAAAGGTGGGCAATCACTGATGGAGAGACCAATAGAGAAGGGAGGTCAGGCAGAATAGAGCAATAAGAAAGTTAAAAAAAATGGCTTGCTCTGTAATGTAATGAGATTGAGAATGAGATATAGAAATGCATTGTGGTTTCTTGAATCTGTAGCAGCGTTCAAAATGTTTATCAGAGGCAACCTCTTCATGGTTTAATCATATGAATCAATGTGTGTCGTTTGTGCAACAAGTTCCAAAAAAAAAGATAGTAAAAATCAATCATGTGCTGTCCTCCATGCGCCCCACGCTTTCACAAAAAAACTGGGGACGTGCTCTTTGCTGTATATTCTTGTCAAATCAATTGAGCATAGGTGAGTCCAGTGTACAGCACAGTTAAACCATGTCTAGGACTAAATTAAATTCTCTGCCTTTACAAAAGCCACGGCACTACTTGCAGAATAATCACTTTAGAGAAAGCAAAGGAACTCCTAACATAATCAATATTGGGTTGTTGAGATTTGTACAACTCCTTTTCTGTAAAAACGCTCCCTCTACACAGAGCGAACATAAAAAAATCTAAGTGTGTCTCTCCTTAGATCTACAAGGTTTACCCTTCCTTCACCTTTTACTCACTTGGCTGTGCTGTTTTATGAGCTTTCAGTCAGCAGCATCCCACAGTGATCCATACTAAAGAGCACCATTAATCATCGGTACAATGTAATGGGGTGAAACACAAATATCACAGCCTTGTACAGTCTCCTATAACATCTTAGTAGTATGTTAAAGCAATTCCATAAATTATACATTGACTGCAGACTAAAGCACTGCTGGTACATTCATAATTCTGTGTGGTAGCATTGTATGGAGAGAAAGAAAGAATAATTTTGACATATTTGCTTGTAAAATTTTTATCACCCTATGAAGTTGGGTAGAATTTATGTGACAGGCATGCAACATTTTGTCATCCATGTTAGTGGAAGTCGGGGTCGGTGCACTCAGACATCGCATCTAGTTGAAATTTGGACCACACACAGATAATCTGGCTCTCAGGCAACACTGGCAGACCAACAGCCAGAACTGACTGCTATGGCATATTTTACAGTTAACGCCAAGTATTTGAGATTTGACGTGCCAGCGATTTAAAATGAAGATAAAAGGCAAAGAACTTCCTAAACTATTCATGATTGGCTAGATGCTGGTTTTCTCTGCCATTTGGCGAAAGACAGGAATTTTACAGGGATTTTATTGTAACTTTTCAATGAAAAAGGCTGAGTGGTGCACCAAACAACGCTGATCAGAGCAGTGAGATGAAAGTGTTGTGGTGGTGCTGTTAAGTGATTAAGATTATGATTCCAATATGTTTGATTTGATCCCATTGGTCAATGCCCTATTCCTATTGCTTAATTTTAGCTACTGCAACTATACTTAAAGCCGGATCAGGTGACCCTGAACCCTGAACCACCCCTTTCTTATTCTACTATTGGTTCAGACTTTTGCAGGACAGAGGTTTGTTCCTGTTAAAAGAGAGTTTTTTTCCTTACCACTGTCGCAAAGTGCTTGCTTCTAAGGAATCATCTTAGAAAATGCAGGGTAGAGCAATTTAATTCAGTCTTATTCATATAACGCCAAATCAAAACAACAGTCACCTCAAGGTGTTTTATATTGTAATTTCTCAATAATAAAGAGAAAACTCCAAAAAACAACCTTTTGGGTAAGCACTTGGTGACAGTGGGAAGAAAAATCTCCCTTTCAACAAGAAGAAATCCCTTGCAGAACCAGGCTCATAAAGACAGGATAAAAGACAAGGTGCAGAACAGAGTCAGATTTTAGTTTTGAGCCGAATCTTGAAAGATTGCATTATATTATTGATCATATGATTTGGTACTATAAAACTAAACATGCATTGAATTGACTAGCACTCTACTGTGATTTATATAAAAGGTGAAATCATCTTTTTTAAAAAAAAGAAAAATAATAACAGCAGGCCACGGAACCAAAACAATGAGCTCAGAGAAACTGAACTATACTTAAAAACAATATAGCCTCAACACAGTGATAAAAAAAATAAAAAATAATAATAGTTGGTACAGTTTTTAAGAACTGAGAAGCAGAAGTTTGACAAAAAAGCCACATATAGCAATACATCAGATAGTTAACTTTTAAGAGTTCTTGAACTTATCTTCAATGCTCTGAGCATCACAATTAAAAAAAAAAAAGGCATTCCCCAAGAAAAGCACTCCTCACCTGAAACTAAAACTATCTCAGTTTTAAAAACTCTCTTAAAAAGAGAGAGAGAGATGCGGTCATTCCAGAGGAAGAAACCAAAAATGACCGCATCATTTATGCTCACCGCGGTAGAGGAAGGTGTGTGTCTAACAGAGAGAGGGGGGGGGGGGGGGAGAGAGACGGTGGTGTGTGTGTGTGTGCGTGTGTTTGTGGTGGTGGTGGTGGGGGGGTGTTCTTCTTCTTCTTGGTTTATGTCATTGGTTTAAACGACCCAAGACCCCGCCTTTATAAAAAAGAGAGTTAGACATAGTGTGACTACAGCCAAAGAGAGAGAGAAAGAGAGAGAGAGGTAAAATAAAGCAGAGAAGCAGTTAGACACCTACTCGGCGTTTATGCTCCGTCGTATTTGAATAAACAAGGACTCGCTTCAACACATTGTAGCTCGTTCCCTGCTCGGCTATCACTCCTCTCTATCCGGTTGTTTCTTCTCGCCTGCCCCTAAAAGAGAAAAAGAGAGGGGGGAGAGAGAGAGCCCGCGAGAGAAGCCGCTCGTGCAGCGCGCGGAGGATTAATAATAAGGTGGAATCAGAATTACTCCAAATCTTATTTCGTGTCCCCGAAGCGGATGATGCTGCCGCCGACGTGTGCCTAAAAAAAAAAAAAAAAAAAAAAAAAAAGTCGGCTTCTCAACTTGCTATCTGATACCATTCATCCAGGTAAGACTGCATTTACAGAAGCAACACCAGCCGTGCAGATTTAACTCGTGTAATTCAGTTTTGGAGGAGGGATGGTGGTGTTGGTGGTGTTGGTGGTGAGGAGGGGGGTTCAAAAGAGAGTTGGCCGCCGTTGGGTTTCGGGTCCGCATACGGCTCTGACCATGTGTGTCCACCTTACTGCGCCATGAAGATGGGGGAATGGTCGGTCGGGGTGGGTTGTACACACGGGAGGGAAATTATTTCTGACCACGTATATAGCACGCTGTGTCAAATGTGGACACGACCGGACCGCGTTTCCCTCCTTACAGTGTTGACATTTACGTTCCTCACCTTTACATGGCGAAAGGTAGCTGTTCGGCAAAGGCATGCGGAGTGTATTGTTTTTGCACACAGCCAGACCCCTCACGGAGTGCGTGTCGGTTAAAAGAAAATAGGAAGTGCATTAGTAGAGTGTCTGTTGAATGGCTGTGGAGTTGTACAGGCTGTGTTGTGCTTTCCAGCGAGACTATTTGCTCATAAATCCTCTAATACCCCATGCTTGATCCGAATGACTGAGTTTTTGTAGGCATAATAGTGTTGTAGAAGACGTCATCCTGTGTAATCTTCAGCGCTCCTCGCTGCTCAGCCTGTGTCTCTTAAAAAGAAAGAAGAAAAAGGAAAGAAAGAGAAACGCACGCGCAAAACGCACGCACACAAGTCATCCCAACAGGAGCACATTTGCTGCATCACAATGTCACTGACCATTCACTTGTTTGTGTCCTTGCACACATTTTAAGACCTCTTTTGGAGACACTTTGCAATAAGCTGTTACGCATGGTTACGGAGGATCAGAGGGCCCCTTAAACTTTTTTTTTGAATTGCAGGGCCCCGCAAATAGATAGAAGATCAAACACCTGCATCTGATGACATTTTGCCCCGAGGAAACTCACCTGAAAGGATTTGGTGGTTTAGTGTGGAGCTGCAGAGGTGCAGTTTGCCAAATAAAAGTAAGATTTTAGAAACTGATTAACTTAACAGTTGTTAAGTGGATGGCGTTCTCTTGATCCCATAGACGATGTGACTTGAAAACCGCTAGAGGAGAATAATGAGCTGTTTTCTGTAGTCCCTGCTCTTAATCAGTTAGCTGTATTTTACATAGAGGTGAGTGTATATTATTTTAATTGCTGAGCTGTTATTTGCAGCTGGAATAAAGTATCACTTCTGGTTGGGTAAACTTTAAAAAAAGTAGTAAAGAAAGTGCTTCCTCTGTTTACAGCCACCTTTAGGTGCAGGCAGCGTATAAATGAGCTGCTAATTGCCTTGTGTTAACTTGTTAATTACACCCACTAAAGTATTCTTACATATTATTGGACTAATTAATTCACTGATTACTCTGAAAATATGACAACAGGACACGTGTTGGATTAATGAAGAACCGGGGTTATCCCAATTCCTTATCGCTCATCATTAAAAACATCATCGTCAGTAATTAATTCTTGTCAACTAAGATAATTTCCATCCAGCACCCACACCAAAAGAAAAAGTATAATCTTGATATAATCAAAGTAAATAATTGGATCACTGCAAGCTAAATAAGAGGTGACCTCTTTGTCTGTGCATGTATTGACTGAGAAGGGAGGGGGGCGTGTGCGCCTTAAGGAATATCAGACTGTTACAGATGTGTGCAGCTTGGACATCTGCTCCATTGTCAGCCATTGTCAAGGAAGCAGTTAAGATGGTGGGCAGATCAGCTCAACAGAGCTCCCTTGTCAGGAAAAAAACGATAAACTGCAAAAGTGCAGCAGGAAAGAGCTCCTAACACAGAGCGGTATTCTACATTCACAATTACTCCTGGTCCACAGTGGATCAATTCCTCATTCATAACCAATAAAATCGCTACACATACGTTAAGATACATATTTTTTTGCAGAAGGCACCCTTTGTTAGGCTCACCTTCCCACACTGTGAGTCAGTGTTATCATTTAGAATGGGACCTGTCATGTTTCCACAGAGGAAATTGAACAGACTCAGTTAGCCGACCCCGTGAAGAGCCTGCCCTCTGCCATCCTCTCCTGTGTTGCCGAGCAGCACCCTATCACTCAAGGCAATTGAACGTCTCTGAGGGGACCTCTGTTAGCCCCGTGCAATATTTATTACCATCCATCATCCCAAGACTCTCGCTATATGGGTGAATAACAGTGGCTGCTAAGTTCTGTGTTAAAAAGTTCCCTCGCCAGCAACCATTAGAAGGGATTTATGAGAGCGGCTTCCCAAGAAGTGCTGTGGAAGGGAGAGGGAGCATGTTTTAGAGTTGCTGCGTAGCCTGCCCGCTGGGCTGTGCTGCCAAATATGTCATGGTTAAAATTCTGACTGGCTGAAGAGCTGCCTGAATGTCTCATTTCCATTTCAAGTTTGTTTTCTTAATAGGTTCTATTGCTTTAATTAATTAGTAGACTGGAAGAAAATTTCCCTGAAAATGTCACTCTTTCACTGTTTTAAACCTTCTTTGAATGGAATGTGTTTGGTTTTGGGTGGAGGGAAACATTTTGAAGTGCTGGAAAGTTGCATTTGGCATTTTTCTTTATTTTGACCTTTAGTAGATAAAACAACTGATTATTTGCAGCTGCCTTGCTCAGTGCTATAGTGACACGTGTAGCATTTAATACACCATGCTGTGTAATTCCCATATTTGCTGAATTGTGAAGCTAACAAGATGTCTATTTTCAGTGTATTTTCTTTGTAGATAGTAATGATGCTGATCTAATGTTCACTGTGGGCTTTAATAAGAATCAACTAATGTATGCATGCTGTGCATACAGAGCTGGTAAATTCTGCCTTCATGTCCTTTGAATGAGCCTGTGTGCATGTTGTGTGAAAATTACGTGCTCGCTACATCTCGATGTAGTCTTTGATCCTGCAGAGATGAGATGGGAGAGGGTTTTTTTTTCAGTTTTCCACTCTGGTGAGATTATTTGTTTGTCAGGGTTGAAAACAATTGCAGTGTATCTAAAAACGGGTGAAACCGTGAGTATGGGACAGCACCATAAACGAATGCCTTATTACGCTTCTTTTAGGTCAATTTGAATATGTGTTTTAATTGGTCTCTGAAAGCTAAGACTAGTCGTCTTTTTTTTCCTGCGTTCCTCAAAAGTGCCTGTGTGATGTGACTGCGTAGAGCTGACGAGCCCGGGGGCAACGGTGTTCATTTGAAGCTCGCTCAACGTGCTCATTATTTCCAAGCAAAGTGAAGATTGATTTAGCTGAAAGCTGGGATAGTGTTTTTAATGTTTACTTTTTCTGCTGTGAAAAACGTGGCCGTAGAAACTGATCGAGACGGTAAATCCGGCCCCAGATTGCTCTTGGTCAAAGCAGAGAACTTGGAAACAAGGTCTTTGCTACTCACGGCAACAAGAGATGTCATTACTCAGCAAGAGGTACTATCTCATGCTTTGAAAACTCCTCTCACCTTTAGAAATGCTGTATTGAAAAGATATCTCAAAGAAATAGTTTACTTGTCATTCCCATTTCTTTGCTTTTTCTCTTAAGGCATTGTGAGTCTTCACTTTTACGCACATTGAAGAGCGCGTGTGTTCAGTGTGGGTGTGGTTAGAGGGGGACTATCATCGCTAACCAACCCCCACCCCCACCCTTTCCTATAATTTCATTGACAGTAGCAGCAGTTGTGTTCTCCAGAGCTACACAGGGGTAAAGGATAATTGGAGCTGTGGATGTCTTTTTCGTGGAACCCTGTGCCAGCACTATTCTCTGTACTATACAAAGGGACAAGATCCAGCGATAGGGTGTGCATAAGAGATCTACAGTATTCGCTAACACAAACAGATGTATTTTATTCTGACTGAAACTAGTAAGGCTGAACCTCATGTGGCTTCTGAGTTGGCTGGCAGTTTTTTTTCCCTGCTGTTATTGGAGTGGATGCACTGCAACAGCCACTCTGTGCTTTTACCTTGCACCACTCTACATTAGTATCAGGGGAGAGCGATGTGCCCGTGTAATAAAGTGTAGGTGCATTGTCTTTCAGCAGTGCAAAAGGTCACGCAGCGCTTGTACTTTGGCCCCTGTTGGCCGTGTCAGAGACCATCTTGTTAGCATTAAGGTATGAGTCGTTTGGCAAAGCAGCACTACAGCAATTAGAGTTATTAATTATTTTTCATAACTTAATACACTTTCGTTTAATGCATATTAATTGATGTGCTCCCAAATCTGCACTCACATAATCCACCAAGGATTTCTCAAAGGCAAGCACAAAAGGCTTTTATTATCTTAGGAGGAAGTGGTCTTTTGGGACGTAAAGTGCCCCTACTCAATTGTGTATTACAATATGAAACAGACGTAAGTGAAATGAAATTACAACATATCATCAGCACGGTGAAGGATCCTATTGAATTATTACCTCGGCAGCGCCATTGTTGTAATGTCAGGCTTGCTCTCTTGGATGTGACAGAGGTTTTTTTTATAAAGTCTTCATGCAAGGAAGTAAAAAGCAGTTTCAAGGTTAAACTGTGTGAAGGCCAAATGTTTGGGGAGGCTGGATTAATTTCATGTCCCATAATGTGATTTGCAGTATCTCCTCCTCTCCTGCCCTTGGTTTCTTTGGAGATGTGCGAGCCTGATGAGAGCTGAAAGCAGGAGGGGAGGACAGGGGGGGTGCTGCTGTAACTATCTGCTGCATTTATAAGTGTTTACAGGACTCCTAAATGGAATTAGGGAAGATGGTGCGTGCTTACAAATTCACCATCATTCCCACACCCTGTCTCATTACTGAATACTAATTCAGAGGTTATTCCTTTGGTGCGCGGCAGAGAAAATGAGCTTTCTCTCACACATGCTAGCACGCACAACCACAGACAGACATATGCTTAAATATAAAATAACAGAACACACACCCAAAAAAGCGCAATCACACGATGGGCGCTGGTTCCCGAAAAACAAAAATTAGTGGACGTTATCAATTGCAGGGCAGGCTACGAAGGAAGGGGGACCACCATGAGAACAGCAGCGTTTGCAATACAAGGAAGTGATAAAATCAGCAACTGAGGTCACTGCAGGGAGTGTTTGAGGTGTAATACTGGTGGGTGAGTGGGTGGGTGAGGGTAAGTAGCACCATCTCATTACTGCCATGCTGCAACATCAGTGATTGAAGTACATCAACACTGGGGCTGCTCAGTTTTGGTACTTAGATTAAGATTTCTGTCCAAATGGAATCAGCAGCATGTGGGTCATTCTCTAAATTGGGATGTAAATGTGATACACTGTGCGGACAAAAGATGCTCGAGGTGAAAGACGCAGCTCAGTACACCTGTGTGGACTGTGTATAGTTCGGATGTGGGTTGAGTAAATTTAACGTGTGGATAGCTGGGCATTTCTTTCCCAGTCTCTCCTTAGGTAGCTTTCAGTGAGGGCAGTGAGTATAATGAGCTGTAAAATGAGTAGGGAACAGCGAGTTTAGGCTGTCTGTTGCAACATGTTGTAGTATTTTAAACCTCTCCTTGGCAGGGGTGCGCTCAGTGGTCTGTGCATCAAGTTGCTGTTCCTCTCCTTCTCAATTTCCTGCAAAATATAAATGTAAGTGGCGTCAGTATCACCAGTGAATTTTGTTTTTTGTTGTTTGTGTGAGTTTTTTTTTTTTACCTCTCCAAGTTCAGCTACAGTCAGATAAAGAATTAGATCTAATCTTTTGATCTATCCTTAAGCATTCACCCCCCTAATTTTAGGGAATTGTTGCTGATGCTATTATAGGGCGCTGGCTGATGCATTTAACATATTAGGGAAATTAAGAAGCTTTTGTTTGTAGGATCTCTGAAACAAACTGTTTTTGCCCCCGCTTTTGAGACAGTGCATTTCAACATCTTGCAACACACTGCTTTTATCAAACACAGTAGAACACGTCACTTACCAGATACTTTGTGGTATAAAGTATTGCAGCTGTGCTTTGATGGTATGAAAAACACCCCATGTGAGGTATTGGCATTTCAAATGCCTTCAAACTGCACTTATTCATATTTACCCTTCACATACACCCTATAGCAACGCCAATGTAGCCCTGTAGCGCTATTATATGTCTGAAAGTGCAGTTGGTAAGAAGAATGAAAAGACCAGGGCTGCTGTCTCACACTTTCTTATCTTGTTTCCTCTTTGGCTTTTTTCTTGTCCTCTAATGCACATATCCATCTCCACACCCCCACCCCTCCCCCATGCTAGTGGAGGTCTCATTGCTTATGTAATGTCTCTAAACATTTGTGCAGCATTAGGGGAAGTCAGCCATGCCAAAACTGTGCAAAACGTCCCTCTGTGCACCCCATAGAGGTGGGACAGATGGCAACCCTCGTTCCCAGTCTTGTAAACTGCCTGTGACAGGCGAGATGGCATATACACAGCTGAAGTAGGGCAACACTAACTAAAGCTTTACAGACAGTGGTGGACACAATTGCATGCACCCTCATCAGTGAGGTGCTTACTATGAAAGCCTCGTTTTATTGCATTTAGCTGTTAATTACAGCACAGTGTTTACCGCTCGCAGATTCGTGGAAAAGTTGATCCGCACTGTAAACGCACCGTCGCTTTGCCCCGCCTGTGATCCAGATTCTGGCACACCTATAACAATTGCTATCAAATTCTCGCAAGAGATCATCCATCACAATGTTAAAGAAGGTGACCCGGAGTTGTTTTCTAATTCAGTCGTTAATCACCGCCACAGCAGAGTGTCGGGCACTTTCACTTTGTTCCCCTTAACAACTCTCTGGGCAGAGTCCATTACTGAGTAAACAGACAGTGAAACACAGAAGAAATGAATGAAGCTGCCCAGCACAGAATCCCCAGAGGTGAGATCAAATGGCAGGCCCGGTGATGATGAGGGATGTTTATGGCTGGCACTCTATTAAGAGGAGGCTCTTTCCCGCTGGCTCATAATGAACATCTACCTTGTGAAATGGTTACTTGGAAGCTTTTTTCTTTACACTGAATTACTGGTCATTTTCATCAAATTTTGCCCTAATTGCTCTCAGCAGTGAGTCAGGGGAAGGGCCACTGATAAAAAGAATGAGTTTTAGGGTAAGTTGGCAAGGTGACTGGCTTATGGCAACATTAGCCATTTTGATTTGAATAAATCTCCACCACCGTTTCTCCCCCCTTTGTATGTTAATGAAAGCCAGCTCCGTCCTTGTAGGATGATATTTCAGGCCTGAACTCTTCTTCTTTTCTCTGTTTACTCGGCAACGCCTCCTCCAGATGTCCCCCACTGCGGGAGGCTTTGAGGCAAATGTGAGAGGCTTCCTACTAAACCATACACTCTCACACACACAGACATGCACACACAAACATGCACTCTCACATCACCTCTGGGGGTAGCCACTTTAGCTGACCTGTTACGAAATATGACTTCATGGGCTTCAGACAAAAAGTGTGTTGTTTCTATCAAGAAGAGACTTAAATATTGCTGACAAAAGGTGCAGCGGATGTGTTGGGGAGAAAGGAAAAACATCTCTGAAAGGAGAATGTTTTCGTAAATCACAGACAATGTACCATCTGCACCCGGCGGGGTGTATGAGCGACACTGGACTACTGCTGTGAGGAACTATTGCATTGTTATTAAATGGCTGTTGCCTCACTGGCAACCATATTAAAGCCTCAGATCCTGTGCCTGATGCAAGGCAACGAAGAGGAAAAATTTAGGAGTGGGGTGGGTGGCAGAAAAAAAAATCCCAAACCAGCCTGGCCTTCTGGACATGTTGACACAATGTGCAACTGCAATTGCATAGATTAGAAGATGGCAGTAAAACGTCTTGACAGTGAAAAGAAAGATTTTTTTCCCCTCTCGTCTTTGCCTGCTCTAACCTCTCTTAAGTCCTTGTTGCTGTCCATCACCACTACTTGCTCAGCATCTTGCACATGCTGCTGTGAAAGGGGAGCTTTTTTCATAGGTAGGATCTATGTCTTAAGAAAGGCAGATGTTACAGTTCGGGCTATACCAGAAACTCATGCTGGGAGGGTAATTTTCTTTTCCTTTCTAGATTTTCTTTTTTTTTTTTACTATGACCATATTCAAAGAAGCTACTTTTTATCCCTTAAGCAGTTCATCTTCAAAATTCATTTACCATTTTTTTTTACTATAGGATGTTCCTCCCATCTCATGGCGAAGGAGCCTGGATCTACTCGTGCTATATCAGCGTGCTCACTTATTGATGACGGGGTTCATTTTGTGCACGTTGAACTACTAGCAGAGAGTTCGTGAAATGCCACTGAAGAGCGAGAGCTGATTAGCTCGTCTTGCTCTCCCCTCATTTCATTCTCGCACATTCGCACGCTCTGATAACAGTTTCTTGTTAACTTTCTTTGTGTCAGAGGTTATTAAAATGATGCAGTTTGATTATATAGTTGCTGAATTGACGCTGACCTGTGCCAAGCTTTCTGTGCAATGTCTGTCTGTTATTGAAGGAAGTATTTTTTGTTACTTTTTTCTTGTATTTCCTCCAAATGTTTTGACCCTGAACAAACTGCAGGCTTTATGAAGATTGTCCAACCTCCCCATTTTGTTTAGTTTTGGTCAGTTGCTGAAAAGAAGCTTCAGCGATGTGTAATTACATGGTTATTATTATTTTTATTATGGGATTTGGGGAATTGTTTCTAACTATTTTCTTTTTTCTACTTTTCCTAAATGGCATGCAGTGCACATGTGCTTTTATACACATGTAAGACTTAGTCTCTGAGGGTAATCACATATTTTTCTGGGCTTCTAGCGTAGCCACTGGAGACTGGAGTCAAAACTGCCTTTTTGCCCCCCTATCATTGTTTCCAAAAAATTCGAATGAATTTTTAAAAAGTTAATAAAAAATAATAATACGATTCCGAGCCTTTAAAGGGCAAAGGTACCAAAATTCCAGATATTAAAAAGCCTTCCCTGGTGAGAAATTAGAAGTGGTTGACAAAGAGGACAAAAGACTCAGCTATTTTAATAATCTCTGCAAAAGACAGACCTCGGATCATTTTGTCTTATCATGTAGAAAAGTTACAAAAAAGAGAAATGCATATATTTCTATCACATAACACAGATTCATTGCAGGGCAAATACCACGTATAGTCACCCACCAAGGGCACATTGTGAGCCAGGAAAAACCCCGCTGGCCTGAGAAAAAAATAAATAAAATCCTAGTATTTTCTCAACTGTGACACAGAACGAGCACAAAACCCGAGCAATACTTGTAAAATGTGGAGTCAAGTGACTGTCAGATCAGTAGCTCTGTCCCATCCCTGCTCTGGTAACTCTGCGAGGAGTGAATTTGTGAATGCCCATAAATATGCATACGTACTTGAACTCTGCTGCTTCTTTTTTCTGTTGTTTTTTTTCTTTTTTTCTTGACAAAAGTTTCCGCGGGTCTGATTCTTGAAGGCCGTCATGGAGCTTGACGAAAACCTGACATTTGGAAAGGTCTGCGAGAGGGATTTGTTTGTGACAGCTTCAAATTACAGTGGCACGGAGGGAGCAGGAGAAAGGGGAGGGATGCAGAGATTGATGAAGAAAATGGCTCCTGCTTATTTAAATGTCAGTTCAGCAAGGTGAATGCCTAAGCTTCTTTTTTCCCCCGCAAGCATTACATGTGTATTCCTCACAATGGAAAAACATTTCTTGCCATCTTTTATTCTGTGTGTGTTTCTCACCGTCTTTCTGTTTGGCTCAGGCGGTGTTATTGGCAGGAGGCTTTATGCCTTGTGAAGCTTTGCCAGCATCTTGACAGTAACCACAAACCATTTAGTTGTTTGTTTTGTGTAGGTAGTGACTGAAGGACCAGTCACTCAGGTCCTATTTAGACTGGAGGTTTATTCTGGACCATATATGCAGCAGTATAAAATACATATTAATTTTCCGACTCTTGCGCTCTCTCTGCAAGTGCAGAAACAAAGCAAAAGTAAGAAAGACATCACTGCGAGTACAATCTGGGGGAAGAAAGCACACAAGGAAAATAACTGATAAGTATGCTGCAGTTTCTGTATATCCAGAGTGATTTCTGTTATGTAACAGCAGTTTTTTCCCCCCCAACAAAGGCTGTTACTTCTTGTCAGCCCTCAGCGCACTTACGAGTGCACAGGGAGCTCTGCCTGTCACTGACCTTTTTAATAAGGATGAGATGACCGAAATACACCAAGTGTCCCTCGGTGATGATAGCCAAATGTCACTCAAACTAAAGGACTGTAGCCAGACTTTCACATTGAGATTCCAACAATAGTACAGAGGAGGGAATGCAGAGCCCCCTATCTCTTTTCCTTGACAAATAGCTGATGACACTGTTGGATTAAGTCCTCACAAGTCATGCCAGCTGCTGGAATCAGATGACAAGTACCTCCATGTCTACGTGTCTTAATCTTTTTCAGACACTTCCAGCCGTCGTGTATAACTGGAATATTTATCACACAGGTTGCAAAAGCCAGTAAATTATGTGACTTAAGTGATGCCTGAGTTTGACAACTGCTTTCCTGAAAGGCATGTGCCCTTTTGCCTACTTTTTCATTGTGCCCTCCTGCCATGACACATTTTATTGAAGAGCTGTCTGCGGGCGTACCACAAGAACTCTATGCTGTCTCTAAACTGCAGCCTGCACAAGTTCCCACAGTAGAAAATAGACTTTTCGAATCAGCTACTGCAAACAGAACCTGTTTTAACAGAAGCATTGCCCATAATTAAACTAACGCATAGGAAAGTATGCTGGGGTGGCTCCCGTGATTAATGGAGCAATTACATAATCCATTACACTGAATTATGAATGTGCTAATGATGAGCTCATGTTGGGTAATGATTCCTGGAGTTTGCTTGTGTAAAATATGAAGAGGGAAGCAGAGAGGACTGTCGGTGTTTGCAGATGTTCCTCTAATCACTAGGAGGTAAGGCTAAGGAGGAAAAAGAAAATGTGCGACTTCCTACAGAGAGTGGCACCTCCACCATCACGGGTCATTGCTTCCTGTTCTAGAAAGAACGCCTCCTACTGTTCCCACTTGGATTAGATGGCGTAGATTTGAGTGTCTCCTGCTATGAAATACTAAGGCCATACTAATCTAAATTAGTGTTTTATGTAATTTTTATGATGGGAGCATAAAGTATGCAATTAAGGAGGCAAAAAGACAACATAAAGGATGACAGCTGGTGACTAAGCCCTGTCATAATTTTCTCGCCTAAAACAGTGACTGGCTGCAAAGCATTAATTTGTTGTTTACATTCTTGTGTCTTTGCTATGCTTGCTTTGGTGCAGGAAATGCCTCAAATATCTTGTATCATGTTAACAGAATTCTAGTTATATATTAAGTAAAATCAACAGTTTTTACTTTATTTGCGAATTCTGGTGTTTTTTGGTAAAGATGCACTGATCGACCGGCCAGGGGTCGGGATCGGCCGATTTTCCGTGTGCTTGGCCCAGATTGCCTGGTGAGTCTCACATATGTCCAATTATGAGCTGGTCTGTTTCATGCATGTCGTTTTCATGCAGAAAATAGCTGCTCACACAGTTACGGCTATATGCTAACATATTGTTTGTGTGCTGTAGCCATGAAGCAACCTTATTGAGAGACTTAAACACCCTCACCCAATTGAACATGCCCAGTTTGAACATGATAGCAAAAGGAAAGTGGCTAAATCTGAAGTAGCCAAAGCTCGATATGAGCCTTGGTATAAGCAGTGAAAAGACCAATGCAGTTGCAAGGAAAATTGCGGAGATGGGTCAAAACAGGGTCAATGTCAATGCAAATAACTGTTGTACCTGCTTTTGTTTGTTAAGCTAAAATATGTCAGGTAAAGTCGGGTGTACAGCTAGTTTTATTTTCAATTATGTAAGTGAGAGTAGATCCTGCAACTTACTGCAGTGTGTGGGAAATTGTAAAGTTGAATCATTTCTTTTATCATGAAAACCATTAGAACTGAAGAAAAGTTGGGTTTTCTTTGTATATGCTGTCAGTTATAGTGCTTCGAACTGAAAAGAAAATTGCAGCGGATAGATCTCTATCCTTCAGTCCAGCTGCTACAGGTGTATAAGATCAAGCACCGAGCCATTCAGTCTGCCTTTAGGAACATTTGTGAAAAAATAGTTTTGAAGAGCTTACTGAATTTAAGTGTGGTACTATAAAAGGATGCCATCGTTGTAATAAGTAAATATAAATAAGTCAACTGTGAGTGGTATTATTGCAAAGTCGAAGCCTTTAGCAACCACAGCAACTCAGACGCAAAGTGTCAGACCACATAAAGTTACAGATTGGGGTCTGTAAGCGCTGAAGGGTGTGGTGCGTCAAAGTTGCCAACACGCTGCTGACTGAATAACTGCAAGGTTTGAAACCTTTTCTGGTGTTAACATCAGCACAAAAACTGTGCACGGGGAACTTCATAGCATATGTTCCCATTGGTGATGAATAGTTGTGTCCAGATAGCGTAACTTTAATTTGCTAGCAATAGCCAGAATAAGCTCATATTGGACCAACTCTGAATAAAAGTGTACTAAATTGATAAAAGATGCAACAGTGAATGCAAGATGAAGGTTTTGCTGTTTTCCCTGGTATTAATTTTTAATGTATGAGTAAGAGCACTTTATCTATGCAAATTGCATTTACAATCAAACATAGTTCTTATGACACTGTGAATGAATGATTTGGTATTGTCAGAAGATTTGAAGACTTGTTTTGTTTTCTTTGTTTCTTAGTTATTTTTTCTGTGACCTTATTCAGCTTCACATCTTATTACTAGATAATCTTGAAAGTACATGCAGCGTATCTGATGTTGAAATTGTCATCTGGCATTTCTTGTGTTTAGTTTCTTTAAAGCACTTAAAGCAGTGTAGGAGGGTTTCAGTTTGTTTTTTCTATGTAATGCCTCATCCTTATTTTTCTTGTTAAATAAAAAGACTTCAATTAAGGGTTTGAATAATAGTGCATTTCAGACTTAACAGACATAACAGCTACTATTTAAATGCAATAACAACTTTAAATAATAATAACTTTAAACCCTCCTAATGACTTTTCATGAGGTTTATTTCTTATAGCTCCTTCAGGGTTTTTACAGACAGTGCAGATACCTCAGTAGTACATTCTTATGAATATACTTCATAACGTTCTCATGAATCTTAGCTTAGGTCACCTTCTTCTTTTGGTTCTGCAACAGCCTAACCACAGAGATACCACCAAATGCAAAAAGCACGTGTTTGGTCTTTGCATCTGGCAGACAACTCGCTGCAGATATGTATGTAAATACTGCATCTGAGATAATAAGAAACACATCACAAGACAATAAACTAAAAATGGATCTGAGTAAATATTTTAGTAGAACTATTGAATATCTCTCATCGATATGGATGAAACCATGGCTGATGGCTGGATTAACTTCACGATGGATGCCTGGTGATTCTGTCTGTGGATGCCAGTCTTTGTAATTGTCGGTTGAGGTCTTACAATTCTCTTACAAATAGCATTGCTGTGGAGTTTCTGTGTCTTATTTACTTGACAAGCAAATAAAAGTACTTTACTGTCTGAAAGTACACAGTTTATCTTGTTTAATTAATAAATGCTGTTAAACCATGAATTTACTATATATATTGTTGTGAACATTCATGAATCTTCACACAGCATCTCCAGAGAACAAAAGTTCATTGCAAAAACAAGTTTTAATGGGGCTTGTGTTTACCAAGCTATGACCTCCATGCCCTGAATCCACATAAATGGGCTTCCTTTTTTCCTCCAATTATATTCTTTTTATGTGTACAAATAACAGAATCTGTTTGTTGATGTAGCTCAACCTGCTTCAGCGTGTTAGTGGACCTCTTTAGCTGGGATGATTGACGTCCATTATTTTTCAGCATACCTTGTCTGTTATAAACTTGCTGTGGGTGCGTCTGCATTAGATCTGGTTCATTTGAAGTTCACCGTGAGTCCATTTTCTTAGGTAAACAAAACAGCCTGACTGTCAGCTTCCAGCTGAGGACAGTTATCTGCTTATCTGTGACTGAAAATTTATTTCTTCTTCCTAGTGGGAAATTCCTCTTTGCATTCTGTCAAGGTAACAGTGTTTGTCATCTTTGAGCGAGAGGTGTACTCCGTGCTATCTGCTGTAAGGGAGTCGCTTCGGCGTTGGAAGCTGGTAAATGAATTTTGTCTGTTAATTTTATGGGGAAACAATTGCTAGGCAAAAAGACGAAAAAAAAACTTTAATGGTTTCAAATATCGCAGTAAAAGTTTGTAACTGTTGAGAAGCGTGTCTCCTCTCCAGAAATTGCCTGTATTGTTTATTGCTATGGTCAGAATTGCAAAGAGGAAACATTATGAGAGTTTTGACGAGGTTGTTAGTTTGTGTATACTAGCACGTGTATGCGCAGGAGTCCATCCGAGCATCTGTTGGCTGTTTTCTCTCTGCGTGTGCTGCTGAGTGGAGCCACCTTTTTTATATATGCAATTATTATGTAAACATGCCATTTTGGTCTCAGAGCCACTTTGTCTCACATTGGCTCTGACTGTGTTGCAGCTCAAGACTGAATTGAATGCCACTGAATGCCATGATTTCTTATACTTAAAATACTTAAAATAAAATCATACACACATTGTGAGCTGTTACGGTTATATTTGTTTTTTCTGATTCAGTGTGTGTTTGTGTGTTTTTTTTCTTTGTTGTGTTGTGTTTGTTTTTTTGTCTGATTCTTAGCAGGATTATTAAAAAAGGTCCGGATGGATTTGCATGGAAAGTTTTCAGAGAGGTGTGGCATCGTCCAGCTTGGAAGAGATAAACAATTGGACCATTAAAAGATAGGGCAATGCTGAATATGTCATGTCATATCTTCAAATTTGTATTTTTATTAACCCGTTTTTCCCATGACAATACTCATGCATGACGTCTACGCAAAGGGCGTTTGGATACAGACACATTCAGTGACAGTTTATTTCTGCAAGCTGCAAAACTGTGACTTAAATGAATACTTAAAGCTAGTTACAGTGTCTGAAAGAGGTTTGTGTGCAGTTAGGGTCCCTTCCTGCCCTCCCTGCTCTCCAGGCCGCAGGCAGCACAGTGTCCTTTGGTCTTTATAGTGGGCCTCTGGGCTCTGGGCCACTAGCTCTGCCTTGTTCAGGTCCTTGTTCTGCTCTGCTGGTTGCATTGGCCCTGTTGTGAAATGTGATCAGTCAGCTCCATTAGGGCCTGGACTGGGTGCTTTTGGAAACCAAATGGCCCAATTCCTGGTTGTACCACCCAGGAGTTGATCTCAGGGATTGGTCGGAGCGAGTAGTGTCTGTTGCTTCGTAGTAAGTCTGCTGGGAATGCAGCCACACTGCCTTGTTGTTGTGGTATCGCGGGCTTGTTTACCACGTTCTGCCTTTGTTTGGACTCTTTTACATGTTAGGTAACAGTGGATTATGTATTTTCTTGTGGACACACAGTATGCCCAGATATGTTTCAGGTTAGTTTAATAACTTTTCTTATTAGTTATTTTAGGGCTGCTGTTGAAGTCAGTCGTAAGTACCCTGAACTCCCACCAGTATTTTTAAAGCCACCTTTCAAGTTTACAAAAGGTGAGTGTTAGACCCTTATTAGATATTTATAAGCTATATATTTGTTAAAAAATCATTTTAACCCATCACATCGTCTTTGTTGTTTCCATCTGTGTCAAAGATAGAGCAGCTTTGTTGACTTTTTGCCATTTGTTGTGCTGATTTGTGACTGTCTGACATGCTCAAGCTGAGTGACCCATTCCACTTTAACCTTCTTGTTCATATTTTTCCAGCTGTGAAGTGAATGTCCCCGCCTTTTTTTATGTTCCTTGAAAACTTGAACATCAAATTTGTGGCTTTTGCTGAAAATATGAACAAATACAAACTCTAAATTTGGCATCCTGTTTATTAGACTGACATCCTCTAATGTGTGTTAGTAGTTCATTTGAGGAGGGTCACAAATGCACAGAAAAATCTGATACTTTACACGAGTCCTGACTTGGAGCGACCTGTTAGGTGGATACATGGGAAGTCTGACAAGCACGCTTTCACTGCAGCGCAACTTTTCTAAACCAGTCTGCTTTGCATAACATCAACTTGGCTGCCTGTCATTATTGCTTTGTAATTAACCTGCAGAGGCTCAAAATGGGCGCCCTCTGAATGGCTTAATTAACCTGTGCCTAAGAGGCGGCTATTGTCCTCTTTGCTTCCATGACCTGCACTAAGCAGCCTCAGTACCTCGTATTCTTTCTGCTCTCATGTAGAGCTATAATGGCTGAGAAAAAAGCGTGCCTGCATTTGTACTGAGATGATATAAAATCGTGCATGGATAACATTCGGGTCTTAGCTTTTAATTGGCGCCATCAAACACTCGATTTTTGGAGTCAATATTGATTTTAACAATAAAGCACAAATTAATATGAATATGCCAATTTACTTTATATACTTAGAAATGCTAAGGAGACTTTTAATTAGGTTTAATGCTAACAAACTATTTGGCATCTTATCATAAAGATAAAACAAATGCTGCATGCTACTGTCTGCTCAGCTGTGATACTACTCTGTCTACAAGACCTCTACTGGGCCACTGTTAATACTGCAGTAGTTTTGAAATTAAAGCATGCATCTGAGTTACAGTATGTTCTGTTTTTTATTGGGTCATTTCAGATGACAGATACAAATAATCTCCAATATACAAATCATCCTCCTTATGTATGGAGAAGGTCAGGAGAGAGAGATAGAATAGGGAGTGTCTACAGCCATAAAAACTGATGGAACACAGAAATGTACTGTCAAATTTTGGTCCATCTTCAATGTGTCTGACTGGCAACAGCTTAATTTTTCAGCATGACAATGAACCCAGACTCACTGCCTTTGTAGTAAAAGCATAATGGATAGACTTTCAAGCCCTCTAGAATTATACAAACTCTATTTCTGCCATATACGCTGTATTTCCATCTATGTTTGCACATGTTTCTATAAATTGCTGCTCCTATTTTTTCCAATAAAATATCTAAAAAAAAAGAAAGGTGAGTCAAAACTTTTGCACGGTACTGTTTGTGGATGCTATGATAGGCTGATTTTCACCAGTGTTATCACTGAAAGTATTTACTATTCTGGCTTTTAATTACCAGGCAGGGGATTGGTCAAATGGCAGGAAAATAATTATCACTAGTTTGGCTGGTTGTTTGTTGTTTATGCTAACTGGCATTAAGGCAGTCTGTAAAGCTATTAGCGAGTTTACTGACTTTTTCAAGGCTGCTTCAGGGTTTTCAGTTTAGTCAGAGGATATATGATGGATATAAGCTGTTTTGTTCACAGTTTATTGTTGACAAAGGCAGATACATTAAAAAATGTTTTTTAAAAAAAGCTAATATGTGTATGTTAATACCAAATGCATTCTCATTTAAGCCCAAGAACAAGTACAAATTGCTTACTTTAATGTAAATAAAGACTGCTCAAGTGTGATTGGTCAGTACAACCCACACAGCAAGCATGCTGCAAATGGAAACCAGAAAGCCTCCGCTATTATAAATCGTCTCCCTTGTCTAAAGATTTGCATAATCATATGCAGATATCTGTTTATAGATATTAGCATTTAGCAAGCAAATGTGCCTAACACTTTGTTACTCTGCAAAAAGGGAAGATTTTCTGCTTCTTTTTAAATAATATGCATATTAATGTGCACTAGTGACGCTTAAATAATAGTTTTCTTTTGTTGTCTACTTCTTATTGAATAATTAATGAGAGATTTGTTGATAATAAAAGCAGGCTAGTTGGTTTCATCCCTGGGCTCCCGCTTAGCTGAGGAAGCAAAAGTTGGGATAGCTTTGTCAGATAAGAGCATATCATTTCATGGCATCACCCTGTGGCATGGCACACCTTTTCTCATCCCACCTAAATTGAGTTGTCTCCTTGTTTAGTCAGCTTGATTTTTCTCAACATCAGCATGGAGCCCTGAAAACCCCTGGGATTTGAAATCTGTAGATGTGCGTTTGTATAAGGGAAAAAGAAAAAGGAAGAGGTAGACTGCAAGGCTTGTCTCTAGTCAGTTGGAGCAGTCTGTATGTGTGTCATCTCACGAGTGGAACACCAGCTTGGCCCACTTCTGCCTGACCGACTATACTCTACGGCTCATCTGGGCTCTTCCCTCCTGTCTCTTTTGTTTAATTTGCTCTCTCTTCTACACTCCGTCCGTCTCTTCCCTGCGTGGGGTCCACTTCTCATGTCTCTTCTCGATATTCAGAACAGACCAACCAAGGCTCGCAGAAGATGTAGAACGTCCCAGGTGAATCGGACAGAAAGTATTAGCTCACAGTCAGCGTGTACAACGAAATCAGACTGGACCACCCAGTGCAGATTCACACACATACAGTTCCACACCAGTGCATGCATACATACACATCTAGGTCAGACAGTGAAAGGGGAAGAAAGGGGGGAACCTTTAGCTTACATCATGCCAGCTCTGTTTTCACAGACAGCAGGGGCTCTGAGGCTGTGTGAGATGATATGGCCTCCCCGTCATCTATAACTAAAGCTCAGACACAAGTGGTACGTTAAGCCAGAGAAGCTGTAAATGATTCAACCTTTGTATTTGGCTCCATTTTATCTCACTACCAAGGATGGAGATTACATCAACAAGTAGAGTGAATACTTGACAGAATACCTGCTGTCAAATGTCAAGTAGGCCATTAGGCTGCTAAACGCTACACTAGGTTCAACATCTCTAATTGTGCACCTCTGTTTGGTCATATAATGTAACTCACATATTTAAAGCTGTATTCTTTACGGAAAATGACGATAAAACCAAAATAAAGTACTAACAGATATTTTCATTTGCCACGTTTCATTCTAAAAATTACAGTAAGTTAAATAAATGTGGCGAATGAATGTCAATGATTATGTATTCAGAGATTTCAATGCTGGTATTATTAATATTTGACATGTCAAAAACATGTGAAGGTTATTACAATGACAGCTCAGCAGGATACGATGTGTTCATTTTGAGCAGGTGTTAGAAGGGTTTGTGTTGATGTCTCAGTAAAGTAGAACACTTGTCAATCATTTATTGTACAGCAGAGCTGAGAATGAACCAGGTCCCAAGAAAATGCACTTCAACTTTGAAAGGATGTTGAGCAAAGCAGCATTTTTTTTCTTTCGCTTTTGGCAGACTATATATTATCAGTCTCTTGCTGTCTACATTTTGTCTCTTAGATCACAAAATTATATAAATGATCTCCAATTAGGTGTAATTTAAATGTTTAA
This sequence comes from Rhamphochromis sp. 'chilingali', assembly GCF_963969265.1. NCBI lineage: Eukaryota > Metazoa > Chordata > Actinopteri > Cichliformes > Cichlidae > Rhamphochromis > Rhamphochromis sp. 'chilingali'. Next base: position 20,689,166 of record NC_137950.1, on the reverse strand, counting down.
TCTTAAGCTTTCTTGTAGATTTGACTTATATTATGAATTAAATCAATTTTATACAGATATTTACAGATCGTTTGTATCAGGGGTTACATTTGGATTTCATTCCAGTTTCAGCTGTTTTGTGGTGAGGGTATCTATTTGACATCATAGCCAAGATGCAGATTCTTGGCTTTCTGTTATGAAAATTTGTAATATTTATCACGTTGGCACTCTGGATTGAAAGGCCAAAAAAAGCTTCTTTTTTTCATGCAGTCTTTATGTTCTGGCTCTTTCCCAGTTCGTTAGATACAAGCTTCAAAATAACTGCATCACCAAGACAGACAGGCTGAGCAAATCATCTCCAACCTGTGGTTTACTGTTTATACGTGAGAGTTGAGATGCCCTTCTCTTTTAACAAAATGTCAAAATATTCCCCTATTTACTAAATGACGGAAAATGTGAACATTTTTTATACTTGGAATTTTTTTTATTTTAATATCGTGGCTAAAGCTCTTCTATAAAACATGATAAAATTTTAAGCCTTGAGACCGAATTAGGAGTCAGCTAATACACATCAGCGGGTAACTAGGAGAGTGCCAGAATGATGGATACTACAGACACGTCATCATCCTTTGTGTGCGTGTGTGTTTGCACACTCATTGCCTCCATCTAAGACCTTCTCGCCGCCCATGGCCAAAAATGTCACTCCAGGCTGCTGTGGGTTCATTATGCCATTATCTACCTCAGGCCACAGTCCATTTGCCGGGCAGAGAGTGATGAAGCTTTTTCACGGGGTCACCCCTCCTGCTGGAGGCCGGTCAGCTGAGGTGTGTGTGCGTGCATGTGATGAGAAAGACCAAAAGACAGATTGTTCACCTGTATTTGACACTAATCATGATTTAGCACAGGATGAGGAATGTGTTTTGTATTGTAACCACTCCATACATATGATTTGCTTTGATTCACATTGTCTGTAGCTGATAATATCTATCACTGACAATGTACAGCTCAAGATGATGGATTCATTATTGGCTTTGCTGCAAAGCAGTAAAAGCAGTAAGTACACTTTGTAAATGCAGCACAGCAAACAACCTAAATCAAATCTAATGGTGTATCTGTCTGTCATTTGGAGTTACGCACACTCAGTCCCAGCTAGGTAATTTTCAGACACTGCTTCATATCTCAGCGTGGGAAGAGTTAATCCATCAGAAGTGAGTGTTCTTGTGTAGCTGAACCATATTCCCTAGGCCTTTCACCCATCCGTTGCCTGAAGAGAACGGCCAGCTTATTTTCTCTGCATATTAAAAACTGCCTGGAGAGGTGGCAGGCAGGGCCTCAGGAGGATGCAGATAGCAGGGGAAAAATGAGTGGTAAGACAGAAACTGCATGGGCGAGAAGGGGTGGGGTCTTTTTTTTCCTTTCTTTTTTTTTTTTAAATCAAATAAATGATTAACTAAATACATCTCCCATTCCTGTCCAGGTCCAAAAAAAAAGGACCAGCTTTGATCTGCGTGGCCCTTTGAAATGATCTAAGGAATGAGGGAGAGGGATATGAGGGAGGGGCAGGGGTAAGTAGGTGAGACAGGGACAGGAAATGCCACGCCTCTCTGGGTTTAGAGGGGAGATATCACAGGTATACTTGCACAGAGTGCAGCAAAAGCAGAGCTGTAGAGAAGGGGGAAGTCTGCAGTGGTAAGCTTTTGGATAGTAACTGAGGTTGTGGGAGTTGTTCGGCAGCTACTGTGTAAAGTGAGCACAGCTTTAAAATGCCTTAGGATAGATTAGCCTCCCAGGATCCCCAGAGATCAATGGGGCAGCGTATGCCTCTTCCCCATTCAATAGTAAATTTGGCTTCACTTTCTCATCACAGGAGGCTGAAGTACTTCTAGATGTAAGTCTCATATCTGCCATGCTTGGTGGCCCCTGTAAAGAGCACGATGCCGACTTAGGCGGAAAGGTGCACCCTGACTTACTCCTGTAAATGTTTAAAGTACTTCTCTTCCCCTGCAGCTATTCAGCTTTCTTAACTTTCACAGCTGCGCTCTGTGACTAGTTGCATGGGCATTAAATCATCTGGTAGGTCTACTTAGTCTGTTTTGTTAGTTTTAAACCTCTCTTTAAATCACTTCAGACAGCAGGGTGCAGATTACATTCATTATCAGCAAGAATATTGCTATAAACAATGGCACAATAGTGTGTTTGTTTTATGCCATTGAGTGTACAGAAGAAGGGTAACTTTGTGTTGTGCTGCGGCAATTAAAAAAAAAGCTTTTGTTAATGCAGAATGTGTTGTAGCATTAAAGCCATCTGGAATTCCCAACTGCAGTGGTGGAGAGAGCAAGTGATGACTTGTACTTGTCTCTGTGGCTGTGGACTGACTGTGCTGGAACGTAAGCTGTATAGCTATACCTCCATCCGTTTTCCTCAGCTTATCTAATTCAGGGTTTTAGGGGGTAAGAGCCTGTCACACCTATTACAGGGCAAGAAGTGGGGTAGACCACAGACAGAACACCAGTCTAACGCAGGGGTAACACACAGAAACAGGCACTGACTCAAACTCACATTCACACCTAGGGCCATCTTGGAATCTAACATGTATGTCTTTGGACTGTGTGAGGAAGCAGGAGTAACTGGAGAGAACCCAGGAATTCCTCCAGAGGGAAAACATCCAAACTCCACAGAGAAAGGACCCAGCCGGCTGGCAGATTTAAATCTTGTACCCTCTTGCTGTGAGGCGGTATTGATAACCACTGCACCACCATGCAATATATCGTTTTTTCCGAAATTTGAGAAATGTAGTCTCCTATGTTAAAATGCCCAACTAAAGCCAAAGAAACATCAGCTAACTTATATCAAATGCTTTCTTTGAGCATTTAATGCAACTACTTAGATATCTGTGTCTGTTAATTGCATCCATATAGTTATAGGATGTGCCTTGCTAACTGCTAATCAAGCTAGCTAGCATTACCTGAAAACATATCACTCCTATCGCTCTTTCAAACATGGTGACTTTCGATAAAAACAGGGAAAAAAGGTAGTCAAGGCTGACATCGGTCCATAAATAATAGGATGACATCACGGTAGTACTGGCCATTTTTATAAACAGTGTATATGCTGAAGCTGCACTTTATGCTAACTGCTAGTCTTGTAGCAGCTCTTTAGCTTATCTTCAAAAACATTTAGAATTCCAAAAGTTTGTAGTTGCTGTCTTTTTCACTCGTTCCTCCCTATGTTTGCTTCCTTATGTAACAACAAAATCGTGGGAGGAGTGGGTGGAGGCCTACATTTTTTTACATTTCCATATAACTCTACCACTTTATATAGCTTAGCACTCAGTAACTCTTAGAATCATCCAAATGTGATGGATATAATTTAAGTACCTCTCGTAAGTACGTCTTAGCTGCCTATTCTGTTTCATTATGGGTACTAAAGATGCATCAGCTGCAGTTTTTCTATGATTACAAGGAGTATATTTCCTTTTTTGCTAAGGAAATGCCTGAATAAGGTACATGTGTATATCAGCGTGTGTGCTACACAAAGAATGTTTTGTGATAATTTCACATTATTATGCAGAAATGTTTAACACACTTCACATTTATCTAATTATAAACGTGCAAAATAGCCAGGAGCCACGCTGAGTGAAACACAGGTGTTGAAAACAGAACAGCCACCATGTTTAAACAAGGATTGACGTTGCTTACCTCATCTAGAGATGTTTATTATTGAGCCAGCCTAGCATTTCACTGAAAGGCTACTGCTTTGTATCAGTGACTCTGTCTGTCCTTGTTGTTTTTTCAAAGCCAGGAAACTTGGGTATTTTCCTGAAGTCACCTGATGCTTTTAATTTCGCAGTGCGTCGGTTATTCTGTTGGAGTTCTTTCTTAGCGCTTTTGTTCCCACGAGACCGCTGGATCCTCACTTTCATTAAAGTTGTTTGGAGAGTCTCTCAGCTTCGGTGCCTCGTAAAACAAACTATGATGAAAACAACTAAAAAAAGCCCCACACAAGCCAACGCTACCCCTCTGTTTTATTAGTACATGCACACAGAAGCAGACACACATACACAACAAAATACTGTTTGTTGAGGTTCTAATGAGTCCCAGTAGCAGTGGTTTGATTTTTTTTTTCCCTCTCTTCCTAATTTGACATGCTTCAATTGGGCTGGGTCCCTCTCGCTCCGCAGACCTCAAATCCTCCATGCAGAGGCCTAATGAATCTTCTCCATGTACACAAACAAAGGACAAACAAAACAAGCAGGAAACGCTCACTTCCTTAAGCTTGTAATTGTCCTAAACATGTCAGTCAATCACAGCAGCTTGCTCGAGTCTACTTTCTATGCAGACAAAAGGGTTATTAGTCACCCATGTGAACACACAAATCTTCTGATTTCCGAGAGGTATGCTCGTGTCTTGGGTTACAACTGGCGGAGTTTTCTTTCATTTCTCTTCAGCCGAGTTGGAGCATTCAGCATTGTATTTTCTGCTTAGGAAGGTGACACGAAGAAAAATGAGTCGAGCCTCACCGGTCTCTTAGGGCTCTCCGTGTTGAGGTTCAGCAGTAATTGAATCGGGGCTTTTGCTGCCCACAGAAGACAGTGTGAGTGAATTGTCTCAGATAGTTTATAGGGTAATAAACTCCCTCCACACCAACACCTGCCAGCTGCGCTCAGCTTTGACCAGTTCTATTTAATACCTCTTGCTGTGCACCTGCAGCCCACCCATAACGGTCAACTCGGATCGCACCAATCGACACAGCCAGTAGGCGGTTGTCTCTTTTTGGATATTCCTGAAAGTTATGATTAGGGCAATTAAAATCTTGACTCAATTAGCCCTGCGCTGTTGACCTTGTTTGCAGGTTAGGATGCTGTACAGTATCTCTGGCCAAATGCAATTACTGCAATCTTTTTTATCTTATCTGATCCCCTCATTATCTTACCTCTTATAAATAGTGACATTTTTTTCTTTTTTTTTCCTGGACTTCTCTTGACATCTGCTCACAGCTAAATCAAATCCGTCTCTGTTAAGAGGAGCAGCTGAGTGGGTGAAGAGTAGGTGGGCAAATGGATGCAGCGCTGATGGCATCTAGAATTGTATTTGTCACAAAGGAGTCTTTCATACATTACACTCCGTGTTTACTTAAGCCAGTTTGAATTTTTGGTCAGTCTGCAGTGTTCAGATGTAAAAAACGAAATAAATGTTGCAGTGAATAATGCTAATTACATCCCTGACAAAACTGCACCTTTAAAATGCTATTACTGGGTGAGCATGAATCTTCTCTCTGCTTTTGCGGCCAGCTTTCGGTATTATTAAGGAATTGTGCATTAACAGGAGTCAGCAGTTTCCAGTGCTGCAATCTCATTACATTTACAAGGAAGGGATGAAGAGCAACAAAAAAAAATTAATTGGAGGCTTGCGATAGTTAGGACAGGAGCCTGGGCAAGGGCAGAATAAATCAGAGATCCATTTGACAGCTTTATGGCACTGGAGAGGGAGAAGTGGTTGACTTTAATGGGTGGAGATAGAAATGTTGAGTTACTTTATTTTTTCCTCTTTCTCCCTATGACACGCACTCCCCTCCCCCCCTCATCAGCTTAGGCACACAGCCCCTCACCCCTGAACTATTTGGCCTGGCTTGATATATTGAGTTAATTCAACCCGCTCTGTGCAATAATTCATGCGTTTCATGCATTCACTGTGATGCAGATGCAGTGTGGGGTGGATTTGTTCATTTTCTCTGTAGAGATTGCGAGCCTCTTTCCTCACACACACACACACACACACACACACACACACACACACACACACACACACACACACACACACACACACACACACACACACACACACTTCTGTTCTGCCTGTCACCTACTCTACAAACTGTCCCCACCCCCAGCTCCTCTCCTCAGCTCTTTGGAAGTTAATTTAGGTGAAAGAGTGTCCGTCTTCAGCAAGTAATTCTTGCAGTTTCAACAGTTTGTGTCCCTTTTCAGCAAGGAAAAAAACCCACTAAGCTTGGTCGATGCCAGCACAACAGCCCAGTACGCTCAAACGCTCCATCTTTCTCCCTACCTCCATTCTAAAGTCTCCTGGTCCTCGCCCTGCGGTCACATCCTGCCATCACCCCCCATCACCAAGTTCACTAAGGTCATCCCCACAAGGGGCCAACCCCTCCCCAACCTCCCTGCTGACTTAAGCCTTGTGCTTTTATAATTCGGGGGGAAATGCTGGCTACTAAAGCAACCGGTGAAGTGGCTTCTGCAGGGCAATGGGGCCCTGCTCTGTGTGCACTTATTTATTCTGGGCAGACCTCTGTGTGTGGTGTGTGGGGGTGGCATGTGTTAGTGCTCTAGGATTGTTGTATGCTTTTGTGAGCAGATGGATAAGGTCACACCTCAGAAGGCATTGTTTGCATATTATACCACATAGTGTATACAGAAGTGCCTGAAATGTAGAGCTGCAGTTAACATGTGAAATACGTTGAGCACAAGGTTGCAGAATAATGTAATGTGTTTAACTTGCATGTTTTGTCAGAGAAGATGTTCTCTGTGTTGGTAGGAAGTGAAAAGAAAATGACGAAAAGCAGCAAATGTTCACATTTGGGAAGCTGGAACCAATGAATGTTTGGTATGTGTGCTTGATAAATGACTGGAACAATTAAGTGAATAGCTGAGCCCTGCTAAAATCATTTGATTATGAGCGTGTATGAAGAAAAACAACTGTAGTTAACAAACTACACTAACAGGCATTTTGCTCTGACATTTCAATTAAGTCATCTGAAATTACAAGTGCAGCTCAAGCAGAAAGGTCTAATTAATCTCAATCTGGTACAAAAACCCAAAACAAATGTTTTGCACATTTGTAACTCTGTGTTCAAAGGCATGCCATCACTTTGCAAGCTCTGCTTTGTTTTCCTTCAGGTTTGAGCAGTGGCAGCGTTGGGTTTCTGCAGTGTTTCAGAGGCCTTGGCTAAGACCAGCCAGCCAAAGATAAACACTGAAAAGCATTTCCCCCCAGGCCTTGAACACAACTCAATATAAAGTTGAAGCCGTCACCTTCACTTTTACATGGAAACTCTCGAGCTGGAGTTAGCAGAAAGAGAAAAAAAACCTACTTCTTTACGTGGTCTGGCAGAGTTGCAGAGCACATTGTTTTCATTTATTTTATTTCAGTTGGCAAGGTAGGGGTGAGTTAAGTTTTTTTTTTCTGTTTTACTTTAGCAGTGGGAGGGAAAAAGGAGGTCACATTTGTTGGCAGTGCTGTGGGAGTGCACTGATACGAGTGCGAGGGCTTTGTGTCAGGAGACATTTTGTGGCAGACAGGACAGAAACCTAGCGCAGTGACAAGGGCTTTTCTGCACTTTAAAAGGCGTGACGACCCCCGTGACCCAGTGAGTTGAAATGGAGGCCACTGTCAACTCTCATGCCTGATTAAGAAAAAAAATCTCTGACAGCAATGGTTTCCTTATAAAAAAAAATACCAACAAAAAACCCAAACATCTGTGGGATGGCGATTTAGATTTTAAACAGTGTAAAAATTGTTTTTGTGTATGTTTTCATGAGGTCTGTGTCACTGCTGCTCAGACAGCACAACTGACCTAAATGATGAGGTGGTCAGTGTGACTTTAGTGTAAATACAATGCCATGATTCGTGTCCTCGTCCGTTGTGTTAGGGACTGTGTACTCTCAGGAGATCTCATTGACTTTTTCCTGCACTAATACAGAGATATGCACATCTTTATGTACCCTTTTCATCCTACACTTGATGCGTTTAAAATGCGGAACACTAATACTAAATTTGTAGATAAAGCTTATGACATTATATTGATAATAATGGTTTACTGGCCGCCTTTGATGTGTTGATGGTTGATAAATTATGCTTTGATTGGTCTTTCAAAGGCGACTCTTAACTGTAACAGATGGCAGCTTGCAGTGTAAAGTTTGCCAAACTTCTCTTCAGTTTATGTTAGTGCCTAGAAAATTAGTCAAGTAGCTGAAGCATCTATGAATAAGCCTTTATTTGTCACTTGTAGTTGTCCGCAGCGAAATAATTGTGAGTGGTTTAGAGAGTGGTGTACAACATTTTAATATATTATAGAAACTAGTAGACTGAAAAGTTCCTTGAAAGGATTCCTCTGGTTATATAAATACATTCATATTTTTTATACATGTGTTTAAATATATTGTGTAATAGCAACATGTAGAGCCCCTGCCCTGGCATTGTAGTAGTGTTCATTGCCCCAACTTTAGTCTTGTGGCTGCTTATTCTTTAGCATTTACCCCTAGATTTAAACTTATATTTATTTATTGGGTTGAATAAATTGAAGCTTGTGCAAGTGCTTTGGATCTCCTTCACAAAGACTGGACGTACTAGTTCTTTTCTACAAGGTTGACTTGAAGCATTTACCACTTTGATTAAGCTCTCTCTCTAGCTGTTTCAGCTGAGTGGCTGGCCTGCTTTTCCATCAAGCACTTGCTTGTTATCTGTCTTTGTTATTTCTCTTTATTTTAGAGGTGGTTATATGGATTGAGGTTAAGGTTTGGTGTTTGGTTATGGAATATATGATTTAAGTTTCTCACATGTCAGCTTCAGAGAAATGCAGGAACAGCAGAAACGCGACAACACCGTAGAGATTGCATTTGTTCGTGAGAGCTCCTACAATGCAGCCACATGTTTGATGATTCCTAAAAGCAGTCACACAAAGTAAAAAAAAACAAATCCCACACTATCTATTAAATGCATTTTAACTGATTTCTCGCACTTTAGTATTGAGGAGATGCAGAGACATGCTCCATCTTTGGAAAGAGTGGATGCTTCTGCACTCTAATCAATTCAGGTAGGGCAGCTTTATCTGTGGAGCTGCCACCAGAGCCACGCTGTACAATAACTCAAGGCGGGCATTTGAGAAGTGTGTGAGTTTGATCCTGTGCCAGGGTGATGAATAGCTGTTTTTTCTCTTTTGTTGCCCATCAGCACTTTTATTCTGCAGTTAATCCGCCAGGCCATGCGTACCTCCCCGCTGTAATTTTTCACCTTGCTGCGTGAGATTGTGTTTGTGCATTTGTGTGTGTTTCCCTATCCTGCTGTCAGTGGTTGGACTCATGCTCCCACACAAACACAACACCTGCATGTGCTCCGCCCTGCTGGGATTGGAGGTTGATTTAAAAGTGTGTGTGTGTGTGTGTGTGTGTGTGTGTGTGTGTGTGTGTGTGTGTGTGTGTGTGTGTGTGTGTGTGTGTGTGTGTGTGTGTGTGTGTGTGTGTGTGCATTGATAGGATTGGCATCTTGTGAAAAGTTAGTGGGGAGTGAGAGCCATATATAACATGTCAGCATGCACTAGTTGGGGGGAAACGCCTGTTACTGAGATGGGTCGGGTCTTAAAAGGATTGTAATCTTGTTACAGATAATGCAGCTTATCCACCTGTTTTACTACATCAGTGGATACTGGACTTTCTGCTCAGGCTCACCTCCCACTGAGACCATGTCCGCACTAAAATAATTACAGCTAACAACCCATTTTTTCCATTTATCGTGCCCTTCTGCATGCACCAATCTTTCTTCTCATTCAGACATGGATATTTTACCAAACATTCTGCAGATTGGATACATTGAAAAACTTTTTTTTCCATCTGGCTCCAGCTTGGCTGCTTGAGACAATCTCCTGCTGTTATTCCCAACACGAACGTCTCCAGTGGGTCCATGGAAAGCTCAGAAGCTTGAATTTCACATGAGAATTTAGGAAGTCCTGTAGTCTGTGGTCACCTGTGTTTTTGAAAGTCAACACACATGGTGTTCCTATTGTCACATGTTTGAGCTATTGTGATTGGTAATATTTAAACATTCCTGTGACTCCATCTGACTGCAGAGCTCCCTTTCAAGGTTGTCTCTTTGTGCACTTCTGGACCACTTCCAGCATAGCTGTTATTTTTAAATCTCTCTGTTCTTACCACTTGCATATGTGAATCTGTGGATTTATCTCTGACCTTGCACAGAGAGACAACATTAACTTTCATGCCAGCCAACCAGACAGCACTGTTCAGTGTCCCAGCCCTAAAGAGGCACGAACAGGAGATCAGGGTCGTGCATCATGAATGTGTCTGTCAACACAGACTTCTGCTGTAACATCGGCAGCCTCTAAGGGAAAATTGCACACCTGTTAACAACACAACATTAAGTCACAACTTGCCAAATTTGGCTTCTTGGACCTTCTTCCTTAAACGAAATTCAATGTCAGCATTTGACATAATGGAGGAGATCCAATATGTGTTGGAGATGCACAAATGTGGTGGTCAGAACTGTACTTTAAAGGAATGTCTGAAAAATGGCAGCCATCGTTAACGAGGAATGGTGGCAGGGGGTTATTCATAATACTAACAAAGTCTTATCTTTTGCTTGCCTTCCACTCATTCAGTTTACAGTTTACATAAGGTTCATTATTCTCCATCAAGACTTTGATATTTACGCAGATATAGAAGTTTGTCTTTTTCCTGTCCACAACTGCATAACATTTGAACTGGTTATTTTAATGCATCTTTAATCCTTGACACTCCATTCCTCTGATTGGTTGATTACCATGTTTGGGACCCTTAGTCCGCCTTTTACACAGGAAGAGTTTTTTGGCTTCACTGGCCAGATGTTGCCTTCTTCTAGAATGAAAGTCTTCTAATCCTACTTCTGTAGCTCACTGGATTAAGGACACTGTTTTTTTCTTAAACACAAAAAATGAAATACACATTAGGGGCATGTATTGACAAATTTTGTGCAGAAATGGCAATCTTTATTTCTTATTTGAGAGTCCTTCTGTGCTGCTATGAAGATTTGTGTATGTGGTTGAGCCGGGGTGAGAAAGGTGTTTGTGTATAGAAAAAAAAGAATGATAAAATTGATCAAATGATGTCAGCAGTTTTGAAATGCCCAAGAAATAATTTTAAATGGGGGATCAACCACTCAAAAGTGCTATGGTTTTTTAATGAGCTGACTAAAACTTGCTATGACCACAGCTCAAAACGGGCATCTGTAAGCAGTAGCTGTGGTGTGAGATCAGCTATGTTAAAATGATCTGATGACATAAAGCCTGTTGGAAATTTTCAATGGTAAAGTGTGGCTACTGAAGAACAGATGATCCCCACCTGATAGTTTCAAGATTACACCGAAACTGTGGTGGAGCTTTCAGTTAGATGAAGCTGGACCCCACAGACTTCACATTTCTTCAAGACAGGAAAAGCGGATTTTCCTGTCCTCACTGAAGAAAATCGTAAATCTGATGTTTGATTGATGCAATGCAGCAGAGCAGGGACAGCTTTTACGAACCCTTAATAAACTTACAATTTTATTCTCGATGAGCTCTCGCTACAGAAGATGGGAATATATGTAAATGAGAACAATGAGATGAGGAGAGCAGAATTTCTTTACTAGATGATGGCTGGGATTTGTGTATTTACTAAAAAAAAGAACAAATGTAGATGTTACCTTGTTTGCATGCGTTATGTGGACAAAAAACCCACTATTACACACGCTAAACAGCATTTTCAGATTTAGCTGGCTCAGTGTAAATGCAGTCTGAGTTGCCGTCTTCATCCCCACTCCACCCCCCAAAAAACATCTTGGTCACTTACATTAGATCTCTTGCAGTAGACGGGTTATAAGCATACTGCACATAAAAATGGTTAATGAGGTGTAAGTGGAATGACCTGAAATTCTGTACAGAGCTTTACACCCCAACAGAAAACCTCACCACCTCTCATTTCTCTAGCTTTTCAGACTAGCTCTGATTAGGGAGTTCAGAATCCTTGTGGTCATATATTAATACAAGCCTGAGCACTTTGAGGCCCTCCTCAGCCTTGCGCTTGCCGCATCGCTTCATGGCGTTGCGGCTAGCCTGCCTCCAGAGAGCTGTTCTACATACGGCGGACAAGGAGCACAGCTTCACGCAAAAGCCTGCTGAGACTCTACACCATTTATCTCTCAGCTGCAAGGTTGGGCCAGTACTAATTGACTGAGCCGTGTGTGTCTGTATGTGTGTCTGTCAGTCTTGGTCCCTTGAAGCATGGCATATTAGTAGAGCTTGAAATGATAGGATGTGGTGGTAAAGAGAGAGGTAGGCCAACCTTGTGTTGCAAGCCCTTCCAAGGGGGCTCGGATGAAAAGCTCTCCTGTTAGTCAGTTATTGGCTGTGGTTCTCCAAAATGTAGCCAGTAAAACTGCTGTGGGAGCAGACAAACCACACTGCTGATGCTGCATTTAAAGGAAAATATCCGTTAATTACAATGCATGAGTTTTTTTGTAATTATGAGCATCACTGATGTTAGTTATATAACGTATAACATCAGTCAGATGATATAATAAATGGCAAGCAAACCCACTTAATCAGTGGGTGAAAACTGTGTGCGCCAAATACATCAGATGGCAGGTGAACTAGGAAGTCAGTATTTATACAGTGGTGGATGTTTGCAGTGCACAGGGTTTGTAGTAATGTTACAGTTAGCGTGAATGACTGAGTTGATTTAAAACATGAATTTCCTGGCCACACATATCACGTTACCACGTTTCAGCAATTAGGTTTTCCTTTTTCTTTGAACACATTACCAAACAAATTGATTGTCAAAACTACAAAACGTTCGACAATCTGGAATCATCCGTAAATGTTCATGGCAGTGTGAATCTCATGTCTGCTGCAGCACACCCTTCACTCTCTTTCTCTGTGTTCCTCTCACCACTCTGCTCTGGACTTTATCAACATGTTGTTTGACTTGGCTTCCACCCAATGTAAGCCCAAGAACAGCACGGAGTTGGCCGTTTCATCGTCCACAGGGAGAAGGGTGTGTGTGTGTGTGTGTGTGTGTGTGTGTGTGTGTGTGTGTGTGTGTGTGTGTGTGTGTGTGTGTGGGTGTGTGGCGTGTTCATGGGCACGTTCTTGGGGGAGTGGAAGAACCTCGTTCTCCTGGATCAGGAAGCTCTGAATCATGCTGGCTCTTCCTGGAAGGACCCAGAGGGAGCCAGGCTGAGCTGGACTCTGGCAGGCTGTCTGAGCCGGAGCCTGGCCTCTCACTGACACCAGGCTGGTGGTGAGTGCAGTTCTTACCTCACCCTCACAAGGCAGGCCACACCTTCCCTCTGCTCACCAGGTTGGCACGCTGCAGGCGTTTTCCTGTACTGGGAAGTGTTTTCAGCTTTGGCTCTGGCTGTGCTGTGTGCTGATAACCCCAGCCTTTGGAACACTGAGAAACAAGATTTTATTGATTGGACGTAAATAGCACAAGGTGGGCTACAGTGGAATACATTTTGAGACTAAATTTTCATTACTGATAGCAGTAGTTGAACAATTCTGGAGTCTGAAGGCATTCACTTTAGCATGCTTACCAAGCTAAATATAAGTGTGTCAAGCTGTCACCTGCCTACGCTGTCACAGGCCTTGTTTGGTTCATGGAAATCACACTCTCCACAGCCTGAGGTGCTGAGGATCTTAGGCATGAAAGTTGATATTAATAGTTGAGCCGGGTTGGTGCTGGAGGGTGTCCACACCTTCCTGTTTTCTCTTTCTTTGTTTTGGCCCACTGCTGACAGATTTACCTCTAGAGGAACTCCAGCATTTGAAAGGGAAAAATGGTCTCCATTGTTCAAAGGGGGCTCTAGTGGAAGGAAAACACAGGCCTTTTTTGAAGAAAATAACAAGGGGGTAATAATGGTTTGAGATTTCAATAGTAAACAACCTTGTCATTGAGACTAGTGTTTGTTATTTCTAAAGGAAATTGAGAGGATAGAGGTATTTTTCCAAGTGAAGTGTGCCTCTTTGGCTGGAAGTGTGAACTTTAGCTCGCTTTGAGGAGGTTTTCATTTCGGAGTCTCTGAAGAGGCTTGCTGAGCTTCAGCTTTTGATAGGAATCAGCAGTAAGAGGGATGGATATTGCTGTGCGTTTTCCTGCTGCACACTGTCAGATAACCTGAACCGGTTGTCTCGTCTCACAATTTTCCTGTCAAACTCCACAGGGAAATTAAGTCAGGAGAAGTAACTGCATAAGTTGTCCAACTCTATCTTAAAGCTGCTATTTTGTGCTTTTACTGTTTTGGCAAAGATCCTCGCAGAGCTCAAATTGAGACATTGCATTGAAATTGTAGCGTCAGCTGGGAAAGAAACTAAGATAAATACAGACTTTAAATTGTATTTGACATGTCTTTTGAAAGATCACATAAAGCTTTTCTGTATGAGACATAATTTGGCAACTTACTAAAAATAACCAGTTAGATAATCTAACTTTCTAACCATCCTTTCAATACAGATAAAATACACTGCCTCTCACTGCTGTTTTTTTTTTACTCAGAAACTCATTCATCATCAAAAGTAAATCAATACCCCATTGTCCGGATTCATTCCATTTGAAGATTGATAAAATCCTTGTTGTTTCACTGTGGTTTCTGTGTTTTTGCCAGATACTGAAAATGTGTATTGATTGACTATAAAAGATTGCCAAACAGTGGATGGGTTCGTAGTTACATAATGCAATTCAAACAACTCTAAATCAAGAGACTATTCCCATCTAATCCTGTAGTACCTCATTTTAATCATTGAAGATCTGCACCACGCGTCTTATTATTTTATATTTTAAAAAAACCGCAGCAGCTGTTGAAGATTTTTCGTCATAATTACTAAACAAATATTGAAATCAGCTCAAACTAGAAAGAGCTACGAGCGTGTACCTGTGCCAAGCCTCAGCAGTCTCCACATTTGTTTTTCCTAATAGAAAATGTTCACAAGTTTGTAATCTGGATCTTTATCGGATTAGACATGATAAACAATTGTGGGATGTATGTGCCAGGCTCATTTCTTGTTTCAATCAAGTAAGTGCCTCGTGTGAGAAAACGAGTGCCATATGAAGGGAATCCTTTTAAAGCAATTACAAATACTATGAGCTGCGATCTCCATTTGTTTTCATTATCAGAAGATTTGGATTAATATTCTGTTCCTGTTTGTCATTCATTTTTATTTAATAATGGTTTCAGGTCTAATAGATAAGCACCGAAAACTAATCGCTGATTGGTTTGTTACTAGAGCAACTTTTTGTTATAATTCTGACATATGCAATACCACACATTGCTAGTTCTGGCCTGGAGCTCCTTTTCCCTTCAGAGCTGTCTTAATCCTTCATTGCAGAGATTCAGCAAGTTGCTGGAGTTTTTGGTCCATATTGACATGATAGCATCACATGCTCTATTGAGATCTGGTGACTGGGGAGGCCATTTGAAAACAGTGACCTCATTGTCATATTCAGTTAGCCATTTTGAAATGATTGGAGTTTTGTGACATGGTGTGTTATCTTGTTGGAAGCAGCCATCAGAGGATGGGTACTGTGTGGTCATGTTCAGCAGCGATACTTAGGAAGGCTGTTGCAGTTATATGTTGATTGATTGATAGTAAGGAGGCTGTGGTTTCCCAAGAAATGATCCCCCACAACATTACACGCTCGTCTGCATAGTCTGGTTGTAGCGAATGATTATTTGAGTAGCTGTTTCCTTCATGTTAGCTTGAAGCAGTCTGGGTATTCTTCCCAATCTGATGCTCAGTTTGAACTAAAGCATGTCATCTTTGTCATGTCTACATGCGTAAAGCCATCAAGCTGCTGCCATTGATTGGCTGATTAGATAATCTGCATTAACAAACAGTTAAACAGGTACAACTGTTATATCTGAAGTAGGGCTGTGCGATATGACCAAAATCTCATATCCCGATATAAGAATTCTATCATCCCGATAACGATATAAAAATGTAACATTTTCTGTAAATTATGTGAATCTCGGGCAGCTCGTCTTGTGGGAAGTGTTTCCAGCTGCGCGTCATGTAGCTGGAGTCGAGTGTTTTAACCGATGCATGAAACTATACATTTTTAGACATAAGTTGTAACAGCCGCTGTTTTCTTTGTGAGTATTTATTACACGGCGTGCTGCGGGGAAAAGCCTGTTCTAACGTTTGAGTCTAAGGTTTATTTTTTAGCACCTGGCGGCTCTTTTTTTTTACTTCTTATCCATAAATAATCTGCTCTTTCACGTGATTCAGTTTAATTTGAAAAGTCTCAACAGGATCTTGAGCTTTATTGTGAAAGGTTTATGTGGTACATAAACAAGCGGACGCGATGGTGTTACCGTCGTTGTTGCTAACGACAAAACATAAAAACAGGTGCTTGTCCATCCATAGTGTGGTTATAATAAATATAAGAGAAATAGAGAACTTTAAGAAATTAATATAGCCACTACAGTGACCATCAAAACTGAGAAAAAATATTGCCGTAAACAGTTTATTTTGAGACACCGCGAAACAAACGATATATCATTATAACAGCCCTAATCTGAAGCATCCAGTGAGTTATATTGACCGACAAATTAGACAAAAAGTGCAACTTGTTGTTTTAGAATAATCAAGCAGAAGTCTCAGCAGCTATCATATTTTAGTCTAAGCATTAAGAGTCAGTGTATGCAATTGTCAGTGGCTGAAAACTCTCATGTTTTGACCCTGAGAAATAAAACCTAGGCCTGTTTGCTTTTGATGTGGATTGGAAACATGCTGAGTGTGGATTTTCTGGATTTATCTATCACTTAAATGTTTCATTGAGAAAATCCCCAATAAATGAATCCCCACGCTGTCGGGCATTAACTGACGTTTGTGGAAATGTATCACCGTTAGATATATAAATGTCAGAACCTGTCTGGTGAAGAAAAAAGAGACTCCCCCTTCAGCAGCAAGCCCAGGGCTTCACTAGCACTTGCTCAAATCCTTAGAAAGTAAAGCCTTACTGGAGCAGACCCCAAGGCTTAATGTCAGCAAATTAATTATGGATTCACCCAATTAGTTCACAAACTGCACTGTGTTCTAGGGAAAATGATCATTCCCCCAAATGATGTCTCTCTTCAGTCTTTGTCCTACTGTGCGTTGCGTCTCTCTTAGAACCGCGAGTGTGCATGCCGGCGTGTGTGAAGCGACACGCAGCAGGCAGGTAGCCTGACCTTTTTAATTATTCAATCTCCCAAACTCATCCTCAGACACTCTCATACCGTCCAACCTTCAGTTTAGCTTTCAGTTTAGCTTTTTAACTACTCCTGCCTGTCTAAATATATTTCTGTCTTTCTTAAAATAAAACATCCTGTGTGCTCTGTTTTTAAAGCTTTTCTAATCACACTGATCTGTGTCAACACATGAAGTGATGCTGTAACTCGAGTGACTCATTTGACAGTGTGAGATTGCCTTTGCTCAGTCTGTACACCCCCACCCTGTCTGATAAAGCATGTAATTATTGCTATCTAATGAAAGTCGGTCAGGGACGTTGCTCATATCTATTTACCAAAGCAAAATTATTTTCTTATTTCATCATCATTAAATTTCATCGCATTACAAGATGATGCTGCAACAAATGAATTTTATTTGGATTATTATTATTTTTTTCACATCCTCCTATGGTTAAAATCACAATGTTGGGTGGAGAATAACCAGGACAGAATAGAATTAATGCTTTCATTATTGATGACTGTATACGTTGGGTTTTTGATGTGTTAATTAATTGTTCGGTGAATAAAAGATCAAAGTAGAGCGCAAAATGCCAATCACAAGATCACCTAACAGTTTCTTCTGCCTTAAAAAAAGGTCAAACAAAGCCACAAAACCAAATGATGTCACTTACTTTATGTCTCAGCCTTGTGGTCTTCCTCAGTACATTAAAGGAAATAGAGGTCATATGTTTGGCAGACGATTGGCTTAGAGAGTCACATGGCTATTGACTTCCTGATCTGATATACATCTTTCTGATAACTAAAACCAGAATTGCACAGATCCGAATCTCCATTATACCACCTGCATTATTGCTCAATTCAATGACTTGTCATCAGCAACATGCGGTGTCTATAAACTGTTCACCTGCTCTCTGTTGTAACCTCACATATGCCTCCATATAAATGTGAAGGTTAATAGCCACACGAGGACCAAAGAGTCCTTCTAGGAAGATGATCAGAGTTATTGACTTCACATGTCTGTGTCATTAACGTTGTGCTTGATCGCTGCGCCGCTGCACATAGATTAAGCTTAGACACGCCCCCTATGTCAGTGCCAACTCAGGAAGTTAAATGGTATTAAAACCACTAAACATATCTATGGCAGCATATGTGTTACTTTTTTATTCACATATGTGTGATAAAAACACGTAACCTTTAACTTTGTTAAACCGATACATTAATAAATTAATATAACATGAGCCAGATAAAAGAATAACATTGAATAAAAAATTTAATTTAAGTCGAGAAAATAATAATGGATTATAGGTTAAAACTTCAAAAGTTCAGCACCCAGCAGCTGCATAAAACTTTAAAAATATGCTTAAGCTTAGCAAACAATCTCCCTATTTCAGTTGTAATAATACTAGGAGGTGTGAAAAAATGAAGGGGTCCTGAGACGGCCTTTTCTTATTGATTTGTTGGTGTTTTCTTCTGTCATAAATCACTTTACAACGAGATCAGTCATTTGAGACTGTTTGTCTTTGTGCTGTATTCGAAACCCCCGCTAACTGACTGCCCTTCCCCCACATCTGCGTACCATACATACTCTGACAGGGATCTCTGTGTGCCCCTGACATTGAGCAGAGTTTGCAGACTGTGATTGTGCTCACGGGTGAAGCCATCCTTGGGAGACAGAGCCGGCTGTCACAGATATGGATTCGTTCATTTAATGTTTTGGTGTCTCGCGCGCAAATGTTTCCCTTTCAGTGAGCTGTGGCCACGCAAGCGGGGGAGTTTTATCGATCATCTGACTTTTAATAGCTCTTAAATATTAAGATTCATGTATATGACCTTTGTGTTTGAATTGAGTGTGCAAAATTCCTGCCTAAATACCCTCTCATGCACTGCTGGCTGCACTGTCAGGCTTGTTTCACTTTTTCTTTTATAGTATTGAGAAATTGAACTCTTGATTCATGTGAGTTTTTCTTCTTTTTTTTTTTGGAAAATGAAACAGTTCTCAAACCACAGCTTATAGTTGATTGTCTAACAGAAAAGAAACAGGCATATAGATGGGGAAGGTTTGGCCTCTGTGCGGGTCTTGTTAGCTTCTGTGAATCCTCCTCTTCTCAACTTCCCACCCTCTCTGTCGCTCTCACTCTTTATGTCACACACACACACAAGTGGATGGCCCTGGAACAAGGGCCGGTGATTGATAACTCTGTGCGAGAGACCTCAGAGGCAGCGGCACTACAGAGAGATGGACAGATGAAAGGGGAGAGGGAGGAGGGACTGAGAGGAGACTGAAATGAAGTAACAGGGTGAGGCCTTCCAGCAGCAGTTAACATACTCCAGCCGGGGTACCATATTGTTAAAAAGGCACCCTGGAAGTAACCTTGTGTGCGGCTTCCTCTCGTCAAAATCATTCTTTTCTCTGCCATGACAGTAACTTAAAGATTACTCAGCTGAACAGGAAAATGATTAGCCTTTTCCACCTCTGCAGGGATTATTTTTAATGGACCCTTCTTTATCCAGGTTGTATGTTGTTGCATTTATGACCTGCTAAAGATCTTTAAGCATTTAGGTTTCCCATAAGTCCATAAAGGGAAAGAACTGAAATCATTAAAGGAGGCTTATAAACAGAAAACGGTTTTAGAGGGGACAAAATGGTGTGGCAATGTACGCTTAAATAGGAACATGTGGAGGATTTTTTCCTCAAGGAAAGGCTGCATACAAGTCTTTATACCTCCTGGTGTGATAGCTCTGCATGGTCCCATATGTGCAGAGGTGTCCTGATAATGTCACATTTCAGCACCACCCACAGTAGCATGTAGTTTCACATTTGAATAGCCAGTTCTGATGAATAGCACAGGTCGGCTCAGATCCACAACATATGAAATCTTTACCTTCTCACCCTTCTCGTGTTTTTTACCCTCGATATTTGACCACACAGGACCGATGAAGACTTTGTGTAATGACTTTGCTGTGATGCTTTCTGACACAAAGAGATATTTCAGTGATCTCAGCACTTTGTGAGAGCAAAGGCGCCTCAGGCTCTGGTCCTGGATGAGCACAATGTGGGATATGAGTGTTTTGAGAGAGAGAACGTTTAATCCCTGTTGTGCTGCAATAATTTAGTTCCATTTGACTCAAATGCTTTTCCCCGCTTTCCTTTGTAACAAAGATGCAATTGTACAAATAATTGCCTGCATGTCTGTGAGTGATAGCGAATTAAAAAGGCTTTGTCGGGTTACATTTTCAGACAGCTCAAAGTTACAAACTTCTCTTTATCTGAAATGGCAACTGTGATTATGTGTGCAAGGCCAAATCGTGGCCAAGCTAAAGTTATTTGAAGTTCAGTAATCATCTGGCTTCATATTGTGTGGATGTGAACATGTGTTTCTCTCTGGGTAGATTCTAACTACCCTCTATTGGTCTGAACGTGTCATTACATGACAGTCCATCTTCAGGTTCGACACATCACTTTATCAGATGATAAATTTCCCCTCTCCAGTCTTATCAGCTTCCTTCACATCGACTGTCGTCAGACTGAGCATTTCTGCGCTTGCTTTGTTTTGAAAAACTTTCACGGCAAAAAAAGGGAAGAAGTAGACTGAGTTGAGATACCTCAAATGTCACAGTGATCAATAAGAAATGTGATGAGTGACAAGTTAGATGGAGCTTCACATGAGTATTTGTCAAGGAAAGAAAACACACTTCAAACAGGGGAAAAGTGGAGCTTTTAGAGCACTGAAGTTTTGTCACTTTTTAGAGCAAATGGAGCACTTTGTCACCAGCAGTGTCTGAGTGCATGTGTGTGAAGCTGTGTGATTCACTGATTTCCTGTATATCTATTGCCTGCAGCTTCCCAGACTCTTTGTGAAGAAGAGGCTGTGGGACTTTGTAGTCAAGGCCTCTTTAATGCATTCCTGTGTCAGAGATTTTTTTGGTGCTTTTACATCAATGATGTGTGTATATACAGTAACTACGTGTGTGTGTGTGTCTGTGTGCGCCCGCGTTGCTTTAAGCCAAGTTTCTTTGTGTTTGTGCCTTTTGTGTAGGTGTATGTGCCGAGGCGGTATGCCCCGGGGAGTAGTGCTGACAGTGCACTAGGAGTCTGAACCTTGTCAGTATTGGTGGCTCAGGAGGAGAGATACCCTGCTGTGCGGAGCAGAGCCCTGCCGTCCTGTGCTGTGCCGCGTTTGACGCCATGTCCCTGACTGACAAACACAAAGTGAAGAGACAGCGACTGGACCGAATCTGTGAAGGTAAAGTTTTGTGTATGTACCCATCTTAAACTTTTTTTGCACTCCCGACTCACATTTTCCTGCACTGCTCTTCTCTCTACCTTCGCGCCAGTTTTTGTTGTTTCAAGAGCTACTTTCAGTACGTACAAGCAGGCCTCCAGATTTTGCTGTAAATTAACTTTGACTGGGTGTCAACTGGGTGTGATGATGATTCTTTATATTTGGAGCTGCGCTGAACCAAAATCCTGGTTTGATGGTCTACATATTGAGGTTTAAAGTGACCTCAATTTGGTCAAAAGTGAGCATTTTTAGAATACAGGTTTAGCCTGGGTTTAACCTCAAAATCTGCATTTCTTTTGACCTGCAGAGAATGGAATTCTTGCTAAGTGCATCTCCTTGTTGTTTTCCTTTGGAAAATAAATCCTCACTTTTATGTTTTTCCTTCTGTCTTCATTGACCGCCTATTCTTGCTGTTCTTAGCAAAACCCTAGCACCTATCGGCGATCAGTGCCTATTGATTGCTATAATTTTCTGCTGGCACGCCGCACATGTCAGATACTACAGTAACCAGTCTATGAATGTTGACCTCAGCAGCAAACATTCATCTAGTGGATGTAAATGAAATTACTGCTTTACTCTGGCCTCTCTGCGAGCTGTGGTTGGTTTGTGTAGGAGTGTCTGTTATGTGACTTATGGTTAAGGAGAATCTCTAAACATCTGAACTCAAGTTAGATTACCGCAGGGGATTGAATGGTTTCCATCCTGTCACGCCTGTTAAAAAGCAGCCAATTTTACAGCATGAACTGCAGTGATTATTAAGCTTTAGGTGGTGGATTATAGAGCTGTGGTGTTGTATTGAAAGGCCTGAACATACAAGAGGAACCCCCTGCTGCACGCATAGCTACAAAGTAAGCCTAGGCAACAAGGAATATGAGTTTTTGTGTGGGTGTATAAACTGTATCTGAAGCCTTGTGAATGTGCATTTTTAAATCCACTTGTTTGACTGCCCAGCGTGTGTTTTGTGTTGTGTGTATGTGTGTGTGCATGCGTGTTTGTGCGTATGGGTCTGTCAGACTGTGTCCTGAGGTAAAATCATCTCCTCTCTGCTGTCTGGGTCCCCAAGAGGCTTGTTAAGCTGCTAGGCCCTCCTGGAGCCAGCGCAGAGAGAGGCAGACATGACTGCAGTGCTGGAAAATGAAGCTAGACGCACCATTACCCCCAGTGCCAGTATATTTGTTTTGCAGCATGATGTAACCACCTCAGCTTTATGCACATGAAATGAAGGACATATGCCACACTTCCAGCATATAGTCAGGACCAAGAAACCTTGTCTGTGATGTAGCATTTGGAAATATATACTGGCATTAGGAAATTACCTTACAACCCTGAACCAATAAAAGCAAATCTTTAAGTTCAGCATTTCTCGAGTGTAATCAAGCTTTTTTTGGGAAAAAAAAGTTGTCTGAATAACTAGTCATCACGAAATCAACCCCTTCATTATTTATTTAGTCAGTTTTACAAGTTTAATAATAATAGTATTGTTTTTATAGCTTTGACTACACTAACAGGTATGCAGTTCTGTATTATCTTGACAGCTAAAATTTAATGAGAGAGAAAGAAATACGGAGAACCTGAGTTTTAAAACAACATTTTAAATGCCATGAGGTGCAATCATAACGTTTTTTGACTACACAACACCTGACTTAAATTTGGCTAATTGCTCTTAGGGCAGTGCTTGCCCACTTCCACTACAGCTGCTGACCACTCGCACTCTGGACCTCCTTTAGCGTGTTAAAACCTGGGGCGTCAAACTTGAATTTTTATTTTTGGGAAAAGACAGTCACAGGGAGGCATATCTGATATATAGGGCAGCTGATGAGCAAAGGTATTTTTTGGCTACAATACTGTGTTTTTCAAAGCACCCAATAGAAAATAACTCAGTCCTTTGGGTAGAACTCCATATTGACCGTTTGACCCTGGGGGATGAAATAACAGTGCATGTCTTAATAAGCACGCTCCCAGCTGTGCTTTTAATCTTATGCACCAGATATCCGGCTTTTCTAGTAAAGAAGTCTGCTGTTTGGTCTCATGGTTGTAGCAGGAGAACCAGCGCTGATCACCAGTGATGATCCCTGACGTGACAGGTGGGTTAGTTTTACCCAGACGTTGATGTCTGTTGTGTTGTGCGCAAGTTGTAGATCCATGATGAAATCCCTGACAGAGAAGTGAAAAGTGTTTAATAGGGGACTTTCACAGGGAGATCTGAAAATAGCAGGGTAAAATGGTAAATGCCTGTATTTATATAGCGCTTTTCTAGTCCCTAAGGACCCCAAAGCGCTTTACACATCCAGTCATCCACCCATACATTCACACACTGGTGATTGTACATTGTAGCCACAGCCACCCTGAGGTGCACTGACAGAGGCGAGGCTGCCAGACACTGGCGCCACCGGGCCCTCTGACCACCACCAGTAGGCAACGGGTGAAGTGTCTCGCCCAGGGACACAACGACCGAGACTGTCCAAGCCGGGGCTCGAACCGGCAGCCTTCCAATTACAAGGCGAACTCCCAACTCTTGAGCCACGATCACCCCGAAAGCATCAACGTTATACATGGTGCAGTGCTGCCCAAGAAGATGACCTTGAATTGGAGAACAGGCAAATCATTTTAATTAATTTATATTTTTGTTTTTTTGGTGGGGGGGAGGTGTCAATAGCAAGTTTATTCCCTTTGCACTCAGAGTTACATGAGAAGATTCATACCACATGCTACATGCTTTACCACATGCTTTATTTAAACAGCAGAACCAAGCTCAACGGGGCCATCATCTGCCATGGCTGAATGGGGGGTTAAGGGGGGGAAAGCTGCTTTTGCTTTGCCCAAATCAACTTTCACCACCTGTAAAACTTGCGGAGATTTCTTGGCCAGGACTATTTGCCAGTCAACATGCAAAGACTCCAGGAAGTCACTTATCCCAGCCAAGAAACAATACAGTACATAACCCCCTGCTGAACTGTTGTTTTAACATGGAGGTTTTTCACTACCTAGGATTGCTGCTGATCACAAGCTGTTTCCTTTGGACAAAGCAGTGATAGCAGTTTTCTTAGTGCTGCTCAGCAAACCAACATGACAGCCTTATGAATCTTTTTTTTAACTAATAAATGAATGAAGCAATGAAATTTCCAAGATTTCCTTAAAGTTTTTTTTATGGGCTATAATTACAAATAAATTTTATAATACACAGCACAACAAGGAGATTTCCTTATAAAAGTTCTCTCTCCCCCCCCCCCCCCCCCCCCAAAAATAAATAAATAAATAAAATTGAACAATAGTTCTTTAATAATCACCTGACCTTAAAGGTGAGTCGTAAGTAACAGGAGGATTTTTTCTATTGGTTGAAATAACTTCCTGATTACCATTGCAGTCCAGATCCAGCTGCTGAATTTGCATGAATCAGACAGCTGAGGTAGTTAGTCATTCCTGAGGGAACAACAGTTTGTCTGCTTGGCTTGAGCGCAAAGCCCACAGGAGACGCATAGAGAGACGGTAACAGGTGTTGCTGTGATGCATGCAGAGCTGCTTCATGGTGAGCTTACCTGCCGACGTTCCTTCTCGCACACTCGCAAACACAAGCACGCCGGCGTGAAAACTCACACAAGATCTCCAGATGGCTGTCATACAGGATCAGTGCATCAGTCCCCTGGTTGCTATTGTGAGGGCATAAAGGGGGGGGGGGGGGAGACAGCTTGTGATTTGTTCACGAGCCAGTGACCAGGCCGAGTTGTCCCACTGATTGCATGTAGTGGAGTGATAAGGCTGCTATGGCGATTGTCTCTGAGCAAGGAGAAAGCGTACATGAAGCGATCTGCTGCTTTTGGTTTCACACGCAGGTAAAAGCCTCACAGGACCTATTTGGCTACTGTCTGGAGTAACTCATCTTAATCCAGGTTCACACTTCAACCAGACTCGCAGTTGGCAAACAGATACAGACCAGATGAAGCCATGATTTGCGCTGTCTCTTCTCAATCTCTTTCAAGTGAAAATCTGGAACGTCCTCTTTGGAAAACGTCTGCTGAGACTACACTCTCTCTGCACTGTCCAACAGAGCCTTTGCCTTTGTTTCCATTGTTTTCCCAACATTAAAATACACCTCTTGTCATATCCAAGTCAGCTCTCGTTGCCACGCAAGGTGCAAATTGTAATTTTTTTTATATTATAGCATTTCCCAAATTGTTCATCCTGGCTGTCTTTATATTAGCATTTATGGCAGTGGGATCACATATGCTGTATCTCTGAAAACCCGGTGGCTAGATGACAAGGCTGATTAAGCCATTAAAGTCCTTGATATGTATATAGCATAATCTGGCCTGTCTGCAAATAAGAAGGCAGGGAGCTGGTTGCAAATGTTTTATCAAAAGCTGCTAGTTAGCTCAATCAAAGCAGCTGCTGGGAAGCATCAGCCTTAATTCGGCTTTATGAGAAATAGAGAGATGCTTTCTATCTCTCTTTCTCACTCTTTCTCTTGTTCTGTTTCTTTCTCTCTCAGGGGTGGAGAGATTCATTTCTGTCATCTGAAGAGATGAGGAGTGATCTGCCACGGCCCATGTTCCTCCCAGCCTCAGGTCCTTTCATGTTCTCGGCTTAATTTGAGCTGAACCAATGTTTATCATTCTGCAGCAACTGGGCCGAGTGGCTGGGAGGGAGGACAGTTTTGCTCCTGATCCATTTTTTTTTCTTTGCAAAGATTGTTGTTTTTCTTGTAGACTGCATTACTCTTTTCCCTCTGGGTTAGATTAGTGCCGCTCTAATCTAGTCAGATAATGTTTTTATCAGCATCTGCATTTTATTCATGTTGTGCAACATGATGGCACTTTATGGTGGAATAATTAGGAATATAATTTATCCTTATTAGATGCAAAACAAAAGTAGTACTGCAGACACAGAAGCAGAATTGTTCTTTCTAGTTTCTGATTGCATTTGCTCATAACTGTTATAGTGAATCTGTTTAGTGTGAACTTTGAACTGGATTGAGCACTTGAGGAAAAATAACGTGAGTCATGTAACTAGCTGTTTGGGTGTTCTTACCAGCTTTACTGATTCAGAGAAGCTTAGAGTCACCAGTTAAGAAAACTATATTTTTGGTGATCTTTTATTTAACTGATTATTCAATGAAGCTTATTTTGTGGCCATTTTCTTTAAACTAGAACCCGATCGATACAGCTTGAATGAAAGGTTTAAAAATATATCTGTTGGCTGATTCATAATGAATGAATCAATGAATTTATAGCATTGAGGATTGAGGACTGCCATCCCAGGAATGGTGTCAAAATCGTTTCTTATATTTTATTGCCAGTTTATTGCCAGTTGATTACTCTAAATTAATTTTGAACTTAGAATATGTTTCCTTTTAGACTACAGCTGTGGCATGCTTTCAAGTAGTACAGTATATATGCTATATAGTTTCTCACTTAGTACATTAATTGAACAGGATAGTCCATATTTATTACCCATTATCCAGTTCAGGGTTAAGATAAGATAAGATAAGATAACCTTTATTAGTCCCACACGTGGGAAATTTGTTTTGTCACAGCAGGAAGTGGACAGTGCAAGGCTGTTGTAGCGAGGCTGGAGCCTGTCAGTGGATTTATATTTGTTAAATGTTGAATTTACACTGTAGGTACATCGCAGACATCTCTGAAATCCTACATGGTAGCATGCACCTCCCTGGAAATGTAAGTACATGTTGCTTCGACTGGCCTGTTCAGTACCGTCGATTCATTCTGTGCATTTCCAAGTAATTTTTTGCTGCAGTTTTTGAATTTGTCAGTGAGAGAACAGGAATGATTATCTCAATATAAGGACTCAAATATGTCCTGGAGAAGGATTGCAGAAATTGCAATTATTGGAATGTACGTAAGGGAATGACCCCCCAAAAAAGAGTGGAGGACCCAGGAGGGAAAAGCATCTTATTTGTTCCTATTGTGGCTGGTACCACATATAAAACACTGTGACACAACCATGAGGTAATTAACAGATTAAAAACCACACAAAGTCCTGAATGCCGGTAATGGTGTCGTGAACTGTTGGTGCTATAGGCTCGACAAAGATTTACCGCAGAAGTCTCTTTTAGCTAGCACTGGCATCACTTGCAGCACTGACAACACATCCACTGGCTGAAAATTGCTGTAATTCTTATGTCCTTCTCCTTTTGCTTTATAGCTAAAATTTTAATCACTAAGGGTAAGAAATCTGTTGCATTATATTTCTTTATAGGTGTTTTATCAGGATTACGTGCAGCTGCTTGTCTAAGACACTGATGAATGAGTAGTCTAGCTTATCTTGGGAGATGAAACATAGATTGCGGCTATTCTTAAATAAAAAGTGCCAGAAGACGTACTGACCTTTATACACTATGCATTAACACTACAGAAAATAAATAACGTTCGCCTTCTATAGCGTTCAGCGCATACGAATATTGCCACCCTTCCCCCACATCTCTGCTTTTAACTACAAAAAGCGCTCTTTCATTTAGCCGAACTCCAAATCATTTTTCACCAACGACTTAGAGAAAAATTACATTTTCTCTCCTTTCCTCTCTCTCTTGCTCTCTCCTTCCCTCCCTCTTCTTTCACTCAGCTGCAGCTCCAAAATGCAAGCGGGCTGTCGTCTCTCCCTTCTGTCTGCCCCATCTGTGATGCAGTATGGGCCACTGGCTTGATAATGATAGGCAGGCGGAGCGTGGGGCTGTGCACAAGGCAAAGATGGAAAATACCAACCTGCTAAAATGGAAGACAAAACTCTAATCAGTTGCTTCACCAAGTCTACTTGAGGTCTTGCCCTGTAGCGGCTCTCTCTCTGCCCTGCGTTCCTCCCATCCTTGAAATCTGTAACATGCTGAGCCGTGCACTGCAGAGATGCGAGGTGGTAAAGAGGCAGAGGACAGCGTCTTGATAACACAGCAGATGTAAACCCTCTGAAAGCCATCAGACCAGAATTGGTACCATGTGTTTTTCTTTCCTCATCGCCCCTCCTTCCTGCCTGCACTTGTGTTTGAGTGAGAAAAGGCCCAGAGGCTCATTAAAACTTTAATATACTGTACAATCACAGTAATTGAGTAGAATTTTCAAGTTCTTCCAGTCATGGTTTTAATTTATGAAGTCCCTATGAAAGTTTAATGGATCAGCAGTTGTAGAGTCGCAGCTATCTAAATCATTCTGCAGCTATCTCTGCCTGCACTGCCTGCCAAGTCCCGCCGTTAGCGTCCTGTGCCCTAGAAAGATGGCCAGATTGCTCCAAAGGCACGACTGTTGCTGGACGTCTGTTCAACACATTGTACCTAGAGATCTTTCACAGAGCCGCATGACTGGCTGTGAGCTAGCAAGCCGAGGTTTTGGCATTAATTTTGATGCCGTTCACCACATATCCAGTGTTTAAATTTGGAGTTTCCCTTTATTGTATTATTCATACAAGCAAACACAGGATCCCTGTTGCTTGATGAGTGCAGTGTAGTATGCTCACTTAATTATGGAGCAACTCTCGTGAGAGAAAGGCTTGTCAGGGAAAATGCACAAGATGAATTTGCTACCACAGCTTCTTTTGCTAATAGATTGCGGGAGATATGATAAGCCACGTCCTTGTTTCGTTGTAAGCAACACCAGTCCGACCGTACTTGAGATGTTTATTATTGTTATTAATATTTTGTCAGGAAGCGGGAACTGAGTGACACACAGCCCTGAAAGGGGCTTATTAAAAGAAGTTATTGTCTGCGATCGCCGCAGAGAGATACAACACAGTGATTAATGGTGTGTTTTACAGTTGACAAAAAGGCGCAGGGAGACTCAGACCTGAGAGTACAGGACTGAGAAATCACTGCACGGAAATTGCTAGGTATGGGTTACCTCTAATAAAAGAAAGCATTCTTCAGATGTGCGACATCATGCGCTGCACAGAGCTGCAGGCAGAAACAAAACTGTTCTGATTTCTTCTTTGTTTGACCTACTTAATGCTCTCTGATTCAGATGTTCCATAATTAAAAATTCTCTTGTTGTTTTTTTGGTTTTGTTTAGATATTTTATCACTATTGCATCATTTAAGCCTGGAGTCGAAAACAAGGCGGTTCTAGCATTTGGCTCTGCGGTTTGACAGGTAGTGGGACAACATAAAGAGACACAGCATTATAGCAGTTTCTTGTTAGTCTTAAACTGGAATAAATTTAGCCCGTCTCAGTCACGCTGTCTCAGTGTCTTAGCTTCAGAAGCATCCAGATGATGTCACTAGAGACTTGCAGCAAAAGGTATTCCTTTAAACCCGAGGTGTCTATTTCATTGATGGGTAAAACGCAGAACAGAAACAATCCTATAGACATTTAGATGTGACAAACTATTCGGTATAGTCCAGTCATCTTCCCGTCCTTTCCTTTCTTGTCCTATTTCACATTATCTGTTTTCGAGGTAAAGTCAAAACTGGCAGCCTCTCACTTTATCGGCCTTTTTTCCTATCAGACACTTATCAAAGCTCCTTTCTTCTCCTCCTGCCACTGTTTGCATTGCTCTTATCACAGCAAGTAAACACTGGCAGTTATCTCGCTGATGGTGACATCTCATAAGCCACATCTGCTCTGCTGCGCATCTGGTGTGCAGTAGCAAAGTGTAAGTTCTGTGAGTGGATAAAAATGACGCGCACAGATGATATTGTGATGGCTCACATTGACCAGAATGCCTGCTGACAAACTGATAGATATAGTGGCTTAGTACCATGTAATAATGCACTAATTCAGTTCACATGTATTTAGATTTCTGCTACACACCTGTAATGTTCTTTCAGTGCCTTGTGCACAGTTGAGATACTATTATGTTGACACACCAGCCTACTGCAGTAGGTGTCTCTAGGATCATGCATTACAAGGACCATATAGACACTACTCATCGTAGTATAAATCAGTCATGACGAAAACAATCATTAGAACACGGCTGATTATAGGCATTCATATATGTCAACTTGCCCAGTGGTTTCCTGTCGTTTTCTACCAGTCACTAAATAAAATGTGGCCCACAGTAGTACTTGTGTGACTGGACACTGTAACCATCTCCTCCCCCTCTCTTAAGGGAAATACACCATGTCAATCCCCAACCTCCTCTGTCCCTTTGGGAAGATCCATTAATGCCCAGAGGGATACCGGCTGCAAGCCAATGGAGAGGTGAGCGGTAAACACTCGAGCTTTACTCTCTATAAACACATCCAGAGGTATCAGCAGTATGTTGGCTGTGTATACTATCTAGTTCAAGTGATGTCACAAGGGGCAGTGGATTTAAGCAGGTTTTAGTTTGATGCTAATCCCCTTGTGGCAAACGCAGTGGACAAGAAGACTACGCCTGCCAATGGCGTGCATCAACCCCCAGTGGATTAGTTCGCCTTGTCCCCTCCTCCATTCTGCTGCCATTGTCCAGCATGTGTTTTTTAACCCCAATTTCTCACCCTCAGTCTTAGCTTGGAAAGTAACCGTGATACCCAGCACAAGCATGACCTCTGCAGTAGAATGGAGCAGAGCTGCAACCTAAAGGTGTGTTAATTTTCTGTGTGTTTGTATTCTTTCTGTGTTTTTATCATGTTGGGCCTCTCTCCCCACAGATTTCTCATGTTTCCAGGACTGAATTATTTAAATAGGTTGCCAGCAGGGAGCTACATGATAGCATAGACTGAGAAGTGAGGGGAAGGGAGGGGGGCTTTCGGTTGCACATCAGGTAAAAGGGTACCTCCTGCTTCACCTTTCCTTTTTTCCTCTCTGTTCCTCTCTTTTGATTGGGGCTGAGTGTAACTGGAGAGTTGAAATACAACACCTGGCTCTATTTTCCGCCTTTATAGCTGCCCTCTTTATTGTCTTCACTGATGCCTAACTCAAGTGAACAGTCGTATTTTGGTGGCTGTCTGAGCCAGCGTGGTCCTGAATGGAGTGAAGGCCAGAACGATAGGGCTGCAAGTCGCTGTCACTACTGCGGTAACATTGCAGGGTGTAGAAATTCTTCTGCACTGTGTGGGGAAGACGGAGACGTTTGGTTTCACGGTCACCTAGATCTTGGGGAAAAACGGGATCCAGTCCTCCACTCCTCTCTATACAGACAGATCCAGCAGGACCAGCATGGGCAGCCACCACTGAAGAAAACCTCTGTACCTGACCTAAGCAGCAGTCTCTACCTCAAGGAGCTAATGGCAGGCCGGGCCTCAGCACCACCTCAGGATTATTACCTCACTGACGCCACCTTATCTGGTCATCCACCTAAGGAGTCTGGGTTTTACAGGGATAACCAGCACTTGCTCACCAGATCAGCCTTGCATTATGGGCCCAGCGTTGGGGGGGTTAGGTCTTCCTGGGATCAAGGACAAGCAAGAGCCACACCCTCTTTACTGGCCTCTGCTTCTACACCTACACCCGCGCCTCTTCCTCCTCCCCCTCCTCCCCCGCCTCCTCCGCCACCACCTCCCCCTCCGCTTCATGAGCTGAGCCGTTTGTACAGGGAAACTCTGGGATCTAAGATGATCCCAGACGTCCAGCGTATTGGTGGCAGCTCTCCCGCTACTGCGATCTTCGGGGCTCAGCCCCCGCTTCCTGTTTACGCTGCTGAACCGCTGTCTGCTCGTCAAACTTACAACAGTATCAACAGCTTGCGCCTGGATCCCCTTCAGCCAGCTGCCACCAGTTCATTGGTGGATCCAGCTTCTCAGGGAATGGACGCAGCTTTCCCCAGGGCTTACGGAGCTGTAGCCTCCCAGAGGCTGCCTTATGATCCAAACTATGACCCCAGCTCAGCCATGGTGGCTGCCACAGCTGGAATGGTCTCCACCTTGCCTCCTCACCAACCCAGTGCTGCAGACCCTAAGAAGATGGTGGACCCTGCTTTCTTGGCTTTCTTAAGAGGGGAAGGCTTGGCTGAAAGCACAATTACACTTCTGCTGCAACATGGCTTTGATTCCCTTTCCACACTGGGGATGATGGAGGACCATGATGTTAGGTCTGTGGCCCCTAATTTGGCCCAGGCCCGTGTTCTGTCACGAGTGGTGCTCAGTTGCAAGACAGTTGGGACGGCAACACGTGCCCGATCTAATAGCTTCAGCCATCGCAATGACCTCTACGTGCAGCCCCAGGGTTTGACTATGGACCCCAACCTGATGCAGCAACCTCCCACCACTGTCCAGACAGTTTCCCCTAGAATGGGAGAATTTCTGGGTAGAAGACCGAGCAGCGCACCCTCCCAACATCTCCTGGAAACCACCACCTACCCAGGAGCACGGCCGCTGGCACCTGGAGCTTTTCCAGTCAGCCCTGGAGGATATAGCAGTGCTGTGACTCAGGGAAGACCCTTCTCCATGTATAATGCCCACACTGGTCTTGCCATGTCTGCTCTCGGAAACCAGCCTCCACCTGCTCCAGGCACCCCTGGAGCTGCACCTAAAACCTTCTCTGGCTCCTATTCCCCGATGGAACTGATGAAGAGAGCCCCCAACTTTCCCCCAGCATCACCTGTAGGAGCAGCAAGCCCCCTTCACAGCCCACAACTTCTCCGCAAGGGGATCAATGCTGCTCCTGAGAGTACCATAGTTCCCGTCAGCTCTGCCACCACTCTTCAAGCGCAAAACCTTAACAACAACAAGATGGTGGGACGCCGCACCGGTCCACCTGTCATAGTCTCAACCATGGTCACTACGCCTGACACAAGTAATGTCCAACCTCACTTTTCTCATTAATTTATGCAAACCTTCCATCCTTATTGCTGAATAACCTTTTTTTTTTGTAAGTTGGTAATAATTTTCTTCTGTATATTAGTTCTACATATTTTGACATGGATTTTGGCATACTAGGAAAAAAATCACACTGACAGTGTTTTTGAATGGAGGAGTAGCATGCAAGATGCATCTGACAAGTTAAGTAGCTATGCTCGGAGGGGTCTTCTTTTTTGAATTACGCAGCTATTTATACATGTATTGCAAGAGAGTTGTGTCATTTGCCAGAGGGGATCCTGTCTCATCATCAAGTTGAAATATTTCTTTTGAGCAGCACTGCTTTTATTGAGGTCAACATTTTTTCCATCTATTTCTTTTTAAAATTGTTGGTCAGAATTATTTTCAGGCACGAATGTGCTTTTGGAGTGGTTTGCAGCTCCGTTTTGCTTTTCAAGGTTGCCTGCACTTGATTTGGTGAAGTTAGAAAGCACATTTTAAACACTTTTGATTATTTAAGTGTAAGATATTAGACAGAGTGAGTTAAGTGACAGAATTGCATCAATGTTAAGCTTGTCTTATATGTAAAAGTTTATTTCCTTGATACAGAGCTACTGTCATTCTATTTTACGCTGCACTCTCTCCTAATCTGGGGCTTAACCGCCTCAAATCCAATTACACTAATTGGATGTATATTTGCGTCGACTATAGGAGGTAACTGTTTTTATAGACTCCACGCTTCCACTCAAATCCTGCTTCCAGTGCAGCGCAACTAAAAGAGTGTTTCTTTTGTTATAAACTCAAATTTAACTAATATATTGAGTTTATTAAGTAAATGTCCACTGATCTGCATTGTACACGTTTTCCAGCATGCTCCAAGAAGCAGTATACAGTTTAGATTGTAAAATCACTGCTAATAAACAGCAGTTGATGTTCATTTCGAAATTTCATTATAGCTTTTTTCATAGTGACAGAGCCATTAAGGAAATAACTACTAAATTAATATGTTTTTGGAGCTTTCCTAAGTGTGCTTTTATATTTAGATCTGCGGAAATACAGTTATTAATGGGCCTCAAACAAGGCTAACACAAGTAGTGAGGTAGCGTTTTATGTCCAGATACTGCAAGTGAATTCTCCAATGAGGCATCATCTCAGCTTATTTTGATTTCTCCTTCTAACTAGTTGATATATTTCCCGGCTGATGAGAGCTGATGAGCTTAGGGAGGAATTAAATCTTTTAACCTTGTTTTCAGCCGTGTAACCCTGTATCTTGCCGGCCTCTCTAATGGGTTCGTGGGCCGCTGCACTTGTTATAGAGTAATGACTTTTATGAAGTGGCTTCCCTTCATGTGTTGTCAAGGAAATAAGAAGCGAGGTGTGAGAATCAGAAGAGGGAGAAGGAGATGTGGGGGAGGCAGGAGGGTTCCTCTCGCAGTTTCGCGGAAATGTACGCGTCTCTCCAAGGTCACGGCGACGGCCGAACGTACCCATAACACTTTTAGCAAACAAACTCATTTGCATGGCGCTGACATTTGTTGCTTCACTAACTTCATCTGATAATGGGCGGCCCTTGCTGCTGATCGGAAAGCGTACTTCTTAATTGTGTGTTGCCAGGCAACATAGGTTTCAGTGGTAATCAGAGGCAGATAATCTTCACATTTAAGGAAACAGGAAAGTGGAGCTCCGCATTCAGTGTTACACATTTAGTTTTTTTTAAACTTGTTACTTTTTTGCAGAGATAATTGAGTGAAAACAATAAGACGGTGTAGGCCATTTCTTTTACCCACCCGCTCCCCCTGAGCAGTGTACATCTCAAGAAATTGCTAGTCACTTTTCTGCAGAGGCGCTTGTATATCTGTGAAGAGCCTCTCGCATTACATGCATGGCGTTTTATGTTAAAACATGCATATTGATGAAAAGTTGACACGTAATTCCTTTTACACGTCCTGAATAAATCCTCCCAATACGAAGCACTGTCCTTTTCATCGTCTCACATTAAAGTGGACGTTTACACATAGCGTGAAGGCATCTACATTATCGTACCATTAAATTCAAATTTATTCTCCAAGGAGAGTTGTAAAAACAAAGACGTGAGCAGAAGTGAAATCGGTGCTTTCTTAAAATATTTAAGTAGATGTAGGTGCAGGTGGGAGGGCCCTGCCTCCTCTCCGCTGGGCGCTGTCTTGGTTGGCTAAAGCTGTAAGTAGTGTTAATAATGGCATTAAACGGTTGAGTCAAGCTCTGTTGCACCATTTCCTTCAACCTTAAGTAGGGAGAGGGCCTCGAAGCACTTGCATTGGCCATGGAGTTGTCCGTCAGTGGCATCCCACAGAGCGGCACAGGTGGGTGAAACTTTCAGTGTCACGTGAAGCAGAAGAGCCATTTCCCTGGCTGTATGTGCGATTGGCTTGTAGCCTGAATTGTGTGCGTGCTCAGTAGATTAACAAAGGTGGACACTTGCACATGGTTTCCTTGTGGAGATAATCCGCAGAACATCTTCAGCTGTACTTTTCTGGGCTGGAGAATTAGCAGGCAGTGTGGGGAGGAGACGGGGTATATTTTGGGAGCAGAGCTTGTAACTTACAGGGAGGAGTGAGACCAGAACTTGGCAGCAGCGCCTCATAGCCATATGGGATGTGTCAGTTGATGTGTTTACCTGAATAAGTCTGTTCTCTTGGTGACACACTCGGTGCCCAGGTTGTAGTCAAAACACAGCAGATCACCTTTTTTTTTTGCCTCTGAGAGGAAACCATTGCTGTTTGTGGCTGACAGTTATGCAACCTTCCAGTGCATGGTTCCCATGGGGGGCCTGAATGGGATTTTAATTTCCCTGCCTGTGTTTGGAAGGACATTCACGAAGATGCATGCCTAATGTGCACTCAGCTGTCCTTGGCTAAACTGCTTTGTGTTCAGGTGTCTGACGTTGATTTCACTGTGCACTCGTACATGTTTTTCCCCCTAGCTAGGTGGAAAGAAACAACTCCCTGTGTGTCATTTTGGCCCTAGACTAGTACTTGCAAATGCTTTAGCAACAAGGTAGCGTCTGTCTTCCTGCGTAGCCACTCTGGTTTTGATTCTATGGGAGCAAAGCGCTTTGATTTATAGCTAACATGGTCACACATGCATAACTCCAGATATTCATGCATTACGATATATGGCTGTGTGTGTGCGCGCTGGTGGAACAATGAACGAGGTTGGCACAATCCACCATGCTGCCACACATGCACACAGACAACAGATGCCCGTCTCTCAACAGCAGGAAGTGCTCATTTTCATCAGGATGGCTGAATGTGATGAAGCTGACAGCAGGACACAGAGACAAGACCTTAAGTTTCCTCTATTTGTCTCTCTCTTCCTTTTACTAGCACTATCTACTATACATATAAAGTGCCGTCAGGAAGTGTTGCAGTAGAATTGTTTTAGCTCTGCTTTAAAAAAAATATCAGCTAACTTAAAAACTAGGCACATCACGAGCTACTGGAGCACAGCTGAAAACGTCTGTTTTTCTGATGTGTATGTGTATGTGCAAACATGTATGATCCAGGCTCCGTTTTCTTTAAATTCAAATGCCCTGCGGTGTTAAGGCAACACAAAAATAACTTTCCTAATACTTCCTGGCTGAACTGCATGTTTACCCTTTCCTTACTTGTTCTTAATGCAATTATGGGTTACACATTATTATTGTGGAGGGCTAATAGCTTAAGGGAGGAATAGGCGCAGAATTAGAGAGGTGGAAGCCTGCTGTCCACATGTATGTGTTTGTGCATGCTACTATACAAGCATCACGTGTTGCTGACAGTGTGTCATCCTCGCTAATCCCACTGATATGAATGAAGGGAGACAGA
Source organism: Rhamphochromis sp. 'chilingali' (assembly GCF_963969265.1). Classification (NCBI taxonomy): domain Eukaryota; kingdom Metazoa; phylum Chordata; class Actinopteri; order Cichliformes; family Cichlidae; genus Rhamphochromis; species Rhamphochromis sp. 'chilingali'. Next base: position 20,652,422 of record NC_137950.1, on the reverse strand, counting down.
CAAGAAGGTTCAGCTCACACATCGTCGGTACGGAGTTATTATGTGGAGCTGTAATAAGCATCTATATGTGCTTTTGTATTAACGCCTTATAATCACGCACATGCAAAACCCTCACTACTTTAAAGCTGCAGAGCAATTTATTCAGTGCTAACTCTTCGTTTTTTCCCTTTTTTGTTCACATAAAAGAGTAAATGTGTAGTAATTGTAGCCTTTGTGCTTATTACCTGTAATTTTATTGAAAATAATTGTGCAACAAACTGAATGAACTCATAACATTTGGACAATTTGTTCTGTAGTAAGTAAAACACATGATCGGTGGTAATCGGTAAGAAACGTTCCTACCCCGTGTGCTTCACAGTAACTTTGGGATTCTTAGACACTTGCCTGTTTGCAGTCTCTCTGTCATGTATCTCCAGTTTCCTTTAAAACCTGGTAGATGTTACATGAACTGTCTGCTGCTCCATCTCCATTAAAAATCCGTATTGTTTGTATCCCCGAGGAAATACGACAAATCTATTTTTCCACTTCAGTATTTATTTCAGAGAGAAAAAAAAATTGAAGGAAAAAAAAAGTGTTTTCGAGCCCCATCCTCACTCACCCCTCCCTCTGTGTTTTCTCATGGTTGATCTTTCCAAACCATCGGTTGCGTTCACAGAGGGATTAATGGTTTCTGCAAAGCCAGCCAACCCGTGGAGGGAATGGAGCCTTCGAGCGAATGAGGAACAGCTGGTCTCCCCCTGCTTGTGACAGCTTGAGTGTTTGAGTGTGTGTTTGTGCGTATATGTGCGATAGTTGCAGCTGACCTCTGCGCAGGGTCAGAGGTGTTCCTGCTCCGAAATAACACAAAGTTTATGTTGCCGCTCTTCTGCATTGCTGATAAATGCCAGTCAGTACTGACAATGGGCCTATTTAAGTATTACGGGTTTGCAACACAAGTTTTTGTTTATACTCTGCAATTACCCTGTAATTACCCTTCAAGTTTGTGTGTTTTTCATTATTGAGAGAATTTTCTGTTATTTTGTGGTGATCAATTTGCTGTCGTCCTCAGTGCTAAAGGTAACTGCGATGGTGCGATGCATACAGTGTGAGTATGTGCGGGGGGTTTTCTCCAGCTTTTGTGGGTCTTCGTCTGATGACTTGTTATGATTGGTGGGAAGAATAATTTGGCTATTTCGAGAGACTGCATTGTCATGTTTATTCTACTAGTCTCCCCATCCCATGGCAGTTTTGTTTACAGGATAGCAACGGCGTGCGCTTGCTGCTCGTGCTGCAAGAATGGCAGCGCTTTGATATAATCTCCCCAATTATCTGTCGTCAATTCCGCTGTATATTATTCCTCTCTCCACAGCAGCTGGGGAGGAGACTGGTTTTGTGCTTGTCACAGAGGAACAGCTGCATCCACTAAAGCAGACAACTACCTCTGCATACCTCCCCAGTTATTCTCTCCTTTTTTCTTTTTTTTCTTTTTTTATCCCTCCCCCTCTTTCTCTCTCACTCAGTGGTGGGCAGGTCACCCTGAATTATTCATCAGTGTGAAATGAAAAAGCTCATGGATATTGAATATCCCCTCTGAAGTGGTGGCCAACATTGTGTTTTTTTTTCTCCTCTTCTTCGATTTTTTTTTTTTTTGCAACTGAAAAGAGTAAAGAGAGGCAGATCTCATTGCCAGGGTATTTCAAAGGTTAACCGATTGCTTTACCTCGTGCACATATTTACTTCTTTCATGGTCTGTGGTCAGGGAGGAGGGAGGAGGAGAGACACTGAGAAATACAGAGGATGAAGAATAAAACCTAGGAAGACAGATGAAAGCAACAGGATTTTTTTTAAAGGTGTAACAGTAATCTCTGTTCTTTTTTTTCCTGGAAGAACTTGTTTCTCTGACCACCATATAGTGGGTGATCTCATTGCCTAGCTGATGTACTAACCTTTTTTGTTGTGAGGCCTATTTTCTTCCAGTAAAAATTGCACTTCGGCCGGTTGTGGTCATCCTGATCGATCAGTTGTCATTCGTTCCCCATGTGGTCCTCTGTGCTTCTCTATTGTCTTCCGGGCTAGTCTTTTGTCCTGTGGTTTGATCTCCTGCCCGTGTTGCAAATCCATGTTACCGGTTGCCATTCATCCAGCACAATTGCCAGTAAACACAGCAGAGGCTCTCAGAACATTTCCCATGTGAGTTTATTTGTAATGGGCAGGGATAATGGGTAGAAATTAAAAATTCGGTCGAATATTTTTGTTTCCCATTTGCCGTCCTAAAAAGTAAGTGAATACTGATTTTCCAGAGGACAAAGATGTGAAACATCCTCCTTACTGCCATAGAGCAAATGCTAAAATAACAAATAAACCAAAATAATCTGCTCAGCAGCGAATCCCTCATCCCTTGTTTCCTATGTTGTACACACTAATAGGAGATGGAGTGCTTTATTTGTTCAGTAATACCTGAGAGAACAGGCAGCGCTGACCCTGCATTGCTCCCATTGGCTGCTACCTTTGCTTCCTTTCATTTTGGTCCATTTTCCTCCATTCCTGATTTCTACTGCAGCACAGACAATTACGCAGGAATGCTTTTAAAGGTATTCTCAAGCTTTACAAATGTTCCTACAGGAAACAGCCAGGGGTTCAAACGGCTTTTATTTTTTTTTTTTTTATGAGCAACAGTTCTTAACAGAGTCATAATGACTGACAACTGGAGAGAAGAAAGATATTTTATTTTCCCATGAAAAAAAGAGAAAGTCAAATTGTTTGTCTTCCAGGAAAGCCTCTTTTTTTTTTTTTTTGCTTTAAACTCATATTTGGGAACACGCCGTTACCTCTGGGTAATTGTGTTTTAGCTTGAGTGAAATGCATCAATTGTGATGGCGTACAAGTTGCGTGGGAACGTCGTTGTGGCTTTAAGGTGTCAGGTTTTCCAGGTGTCAAATTGTGCGCCCAAAATGCGAACTCCGGTTACAGTAGGTTTCAGGGTATTATATTTTGTGGGGAAGAGGTCTGTGCTGCCACAGGAAGTGTAAAATATCATTTGCCATGGTAGAGGGAGGTGGATGAGTAGGTGGGTGGGAGTTTCTTTTCAGAGGGTGTAGTGCGATGAAGCGGGGGGGGGCTATGATGATGAAAATGGCTGTAACTCTTTAGCAAAGTGAGCTTTAAAAGGCTGTAAGTGGACACCTCATAGTATCTGATGGCTGACTCCTGGTTGACAGGACCCCCATGACCCCAGTGTATTTATCGTAATGGAGCACAGCTGGGCTGCAGCTTCGATGGGTTAATAGCCATGTGACAGCTTTTGGGGGTTGGGGGGAGGTAGGCAGGAGGTATTTTGTGCACGTATGTGCATGCATTTTATTTACTCGTGCACTCCGTTGAGTGGCACACAGGGGCCACACTTGGGAGGGTTGGGACTTTGTGCTCCACTCTCTCTGCCAGGCCAGATGGCTCCTGTCACTGAAAGGGGAGGAGGAGCGATGGAAGGAAAAAGGGGAAGGATGGAGCTCTGAGTCGCCCTTAACAGCGCTAGAGTGGCCTGTCCCCAGAGCCACCACATCTGGAGACCACCTGCTGCTGGCTCAGCCTGCTTCCTCCATCCTCATCGCTCTTGCACACGCTCACTTTTCTCACTCTGTTTTTCCAGATGGGGGAGGTGGCGGTGGTGGCAGTGGTGTGTTTGGTCAGGCTGCGTGCCTATATTTCAGCAACTTTAGTGTCTGTGCTTTGGGTGGAGGAGGTGCAGGAAGGAGTGAGCTGAGGAGGGATGGGAAGAGGAGGTGGCGTGAGAGCATAGAAAAATATCATTTTATTTTATGACTGCACCAGCCTCTGAGAGTTGTGGGTTTTGTATTTGTTGTATTTCTTCTTTTATTCCTCCCCAAGTAAAGAGACAGAGTGAGAATGTTCGTTTTTCTTCTCTTAGCCGTTGCTGCAACTGATCCACAGGCCACGGGGGGGCTGTTCCTGCCTGGAAAATAAAGCCTGCTTGCCCTCGTTGGCTCCCCCCAAATAAAATACACTCATTTGCATTCCCATGCTGTAATTTAGCCCTTCTCTCTCACACATACACTCTCTCTCTGCCTTTGCTCTCTCTTTCACTATCTCTGTCCCTCATCCCTGCATCTTTTCAGCCCCGGTCCTTGCAGTTCTGCAGGGACTTGAACGTGGGAGGGGAAGAGAGGAAGGGAGGCAGAGAAAACAAAGGCGAAGAGGCAGTGTTGACTCAGGGTTGTTATCTGGACCGCCGGTGAGGGGGTGGGGGGTCTTGTGGGTATCTGTGTGTCTGCATACATGCCTGGGGGGTTATTTACCCTGGCTGCCACTGTCACGGCAGGTGCCTCCCAGTGGATAAACCTGGGCCTCCTAAATAAATATTCACTGCAGTGAAATTAGACTTGCATCACCAAAAATTAAACTAATACTGCCCTCTTTCCCTCCCTCTGAAGAATGTCCAGACCGCTAAAGATCACCCATATATTGATGTTGCATGGTGACTGGCTTTACGATCATCCTGATATTTTGGTTGGGTGGGATCAGAGGTTTCAGCTCTCATTTTAAGTTGTGAAGTGAACAAACATGATCTTTGGCTAAAGTTATTTTGCATTGCTGATTCCCTGTGAATGAGGGTTGAAATTGTTTTATTGGTCTGAACGGAAGACTTAGTTTGTTTGCTTTGGTCTTTTTCCCCCACATAATAAATTCAAGCAGACAATGCGTTCATAAGGGACAGATTTACTAAAGGTTTGTGGCAGTGCCAGCTCATTTCTGGAATAAAAAAACATGTTGGGATTTACTAAAGACATGCAGTGTAAAGTTAGCAATGGAAAGGTGTGGACTTTTTTTTAAGCCATGTTTGTAGGGCTTAGTTTTTCAGATTTACAATTTTGGGAAGTGGAGTCTGCTGAGGTTTGCAGTAGTCAGTTTACTGCCAAAAACATTCCTGATGCACTGAGAGTGTATGCTAGAAGGAAGAGCATTTTATTCGCTTGTGCTAATTTATTTTGAATGTGTTATCAGAACATATTAATTGCCAAGGCACGCTGTTCTTGCTGGAGGAACTCAAAGACTGCCCAACTAGAAAAAGTCACACAATTCCCGCTGCACCAAAAATCTTGCAACCCGTAATTCTCTTTTTTTTCCTTTTGTCCTCTTGTTATTTAAGTCAAGCAGGGCTTTATAATAAAACTTTTACTTTCACAAAACTGCCTTCAGCCTTTATTTCACTGAGTCTTTCCAAGTGAAAAAGTAATGACACAAAAAATTCGCATAGTTTTTCATGTTTCGGGACAAAACTGCATACAATGTTGCCACTTGTTAGACTATAACAGCCTAGCAGTCATTTATTCTATAGGTAGAATCAATCAGAATGTAGTGCTGTTGTAGCCTACACATGTGAGTTCTCATTTGTGTGTCTTCCTTACTCCATGAAGAACACCTTTCCCTACTATTGCAGTTACCTTGGCCACAAAGCTGTTCCAGATGTTCATTTTGGAAACATATTGAATATTGTGATTTGGAGGTATTTTATAATAACGATTGCATTCCTCCACTGGTCCCCAGAAGATTTCTTCTTCCACTGTTTGTGTAACTAATAGATTCTCTTGCTTATTAGATCTTTTTTTTAGGTGGATTTTCTGATTATTGGAATGAATTGGCTACATCTGAACTCACGAATGTGCACAGTGACTGTAATTACCTGCAGAGCTTGTAGTTGTAGTTGAACCTGTAGCTGAAATGAAAAGAAAAAAAGGTCTTGTCTGCTTCATTAACATTGCATTCCAGCGAGAATCAAGATATGCAATTTGTAAACTTAAAAGTCACAGTGTTTTTGGGATACTCGTGGCTATATTAGTACAGATTTTGAAATAAATCTCTTCACCCCACTGGTATGGTAAATTAAATTTGTGATGCTCAGCACTCTGTGGTAGGGCTGCTCGATTATGGCAAAAATGATAATCACAATTATTTTCACTGAAATTGAGATCTCGATTATTTGACGATATTTATTTAACCCTTTAAGACCTACCATAGAACCAAGTCCGCCAGAGCTTATATTATTTTTTTACATGTTGTAGTGCCATTTGTGGGAGCATTTCAAGTTGCTATACATCAATACAACTGTTATATCCCATATTTTAATAATATGTATGTATTAAGTCCATAGTAACTACATTAATTGCAAAAAAGTGCAATAAACTACAAAAAAATTGAAATTTTTTTTTTTTTTACATATATTTCTACTTGGAGAAATTTAAGAGGTTTATCCCTCAAAACTTTAAATACAAAAAAGTTGCAAAAAATAGTTTACAACAACAGGAAATTTATTTTGAGTGTCTTCATAGTTTTATTTTGGAGATACAGCAATTTTTATATACTGCAGGAAAAACGAAAAACAATCCTATGATGCAAATTTGCAAAGAAAACAGCAGGTGCATCAAAATAAACTATTTCCAGCAGTGCAATTCGAGTTCTAAGTATCCCAGAAACTATTCAGAAAAGTCAAACATGACTTATAAAAACACCAGTATAGGCTTTTAAGGCCTACAAGTAAAAAAACTACATTTTCTGCGAAAATGACGTCACTTCCGGTTTCGGGCAGGAAATGGCGGACATGCAATAGTTAGCGCTGACTCTGTTTCAATGTGGGAAGTGTTACGAACAGCTGATCGGATGGCAGCGTGTTTCTGGAATATTATGTTTTTGTTGCTGCAAGCGCTTTTTATGCAATTTTTGCAAAGCTATATGTGGAAGGAAACCGTGACCTAGGACAAGCTGATGGCATAAGATGTAAGTACAACTCCTCCGGTTTCATATGCAAAAAATTTTATTGCGCTAGCTTACAGGGTTCAGGTTCTACAGGGATTTAAAAATAGTTACACAAAACGGAGTGTGCTGCTCTGACCGGCTTTAAAGGGTTAACAATAACAATGTATTGAATAATGACTTTAAAAAATAATATAAAATAGTGTGCAAATACTGATAACAGTGCAAATGTTTGCAATATAAGAAATAAATGAAAAATGTCAACATCTATGTTTAGTGAACTTTGCAGTGTTGCTCTGTGGTGCAGCTACTTGATCCACGTCTGACTCCGCAAACCCATAATGTTTCCACACCACTGAAGTTTTTTTTTTTGTTTTTTTTTACCTCTTTTCAACCAACGGCAGTCACTCTCCTCTCCAAATAACTTCTGCTTAGCTTTCCGAGCATCCCTCGGGTCCTCTTAATTGTTGTGACTCGTGTTCGAAATGCAGAGAGGTGCGCTCGATTTGCCACACGGAGCAGCACGAGAGTAAAGCAAGAGGGAGGAGCTGATAATCGGCTCAGTCATTTTTAATGATCGTTGAAAGCCCAGATCGTAATCGAGATTAAAATTCGATTAATTGAGCAGCCCTACTCTGTGGAAGCCAGCAGTATTCATTGGGAAAACTGTTCCGTAAAGTCTGCGGACATTTTTTGAGCAGATCAAGCATAAGTAGAAGTACAGTACAGGAGAAAATCATGGTCTTACAGTGTGCTAGAAAAAAATTGCATTAAAGAATGCACAAACTCTTGATACCACTAAAACTAAAATAAAAAATAGAACACCAACACTTAGCTCTTAAAAAGGGGAAAAAAATCAAAGCAAGAAAAACGTACTGTAAAAGCTGTCTGGTGATATTCTCTGGGGTTTAACTGCTGTGGAGCTGAACCTCTTTTTGACCCAAGTCCAGCATCTGAAATGAACCCCTGAACCTCTGGTCATAATGTGGTCAGCTCAAGCCTCGTCTCCAAGCGGCAGGTTGGCTCGCTCTACCACTTACTTTCTTAAAATCCCTTTAACTGCTTTAGGGGGATTTAACGGGCCTCTACATCCACTGTGCTCTCAGAAGCCAAGTTCTAGCGCTTACATTAAAAGGGCGCACACAGTATAATTAGGCTGGTTAAAGAAGAAGGCTCCCTCTCATGGACTGTAAGAAGGCTTGGAACATTTGTTGGGTCTTCCAGAGCGTGAACGCTGCCCTTGATGTCTTACTATGCTAAAGGTTGGCGCTCAGAGAAACCATGCAGCAGGAAGGAGTGTAGACTGAAAACCTCAAGTATTATTATGCATCCCAGGAAAAGCAGCACTATTGCTTTTCTTGTAAGTGTGGTTGATTTAAAATTTAACAGATTTCTTTTTTTTTTCCGTAGAAAGCCACACTAATTTTTTAAAGAGGCAGCTAATATAAAAACCCAGATTTACATCCTTGTGCAACTCAAAGCACCTGAGAGTAGGTTGATCACTTATGTTTACACAAAGACTGTGTTTACTATGTGTAAAGTGAAGAGAAAAATGAAAGGCTAAAATAAAGATCGGTAGACATTAAAAAAATTGGATTTCAAATGGAATTGATTAAATCTGACTTTAAGATTTTTATCGCACTGAATATTTCAGAAATTCAGCGCTAAGGTTTTTTTTGGTCAGAATTTCAATTAAATACATTTTGGGCAGCAAAACTGAAATGGTGTGGGGAGCAGGGATGGGATGCTGCAGTGCCAATCTGTCGTCACTAGTCTTCACTCGCCTCTTCCAAATAAGCATGTCGTTACATGCTCGTCAGCTTTTGGACGAGTGCTGGAGCACATCTCGCTTTCTTTGAACTGGGCCAGTGGTTCCCCATGCATAGCCTATTGCTTCTGTGCAGCTGCATCTTCCCTGCTTTAACCCAAAATTTTTTCTTCTGGGATTCTGTGATATTCTTGTGTTAATATACTGCTGTCAGACAGACAACCCCCACCCCAGCTTTTTTAATATTATTAAAGAGAGAAAGATCAGAGGGGCAGCCATATCCCCACACTTTATAAGGAGTGTGAGCATGTCTGGCCGGCTGGCAGGAAGTGGGTTGCTACTGCCTTTGATGGTCAAACTCTCTCAGATGTGTCATTGCTGCAGACTGTAGCTCGGATGACAGGTCATGTCTCCGCTTGTTGGGCTCTTGCAGCTGAGATACAACAGCCCCAATAATTACCTGAGCAAGCACACACACTTTAAGCGGATATACATCATGGTCCTACACACAGACAAAAAAAGAGAAGTAGCTTTACACTTAGATGGACACTGCTTGTGCTGTTTCACCTTTCTGCTTTCACTGTGAGTGATGATCAGTTCTGGCGCGTGACCGTGCCGGACTCTTGCTGTATTGGTCACGCTTGTCACGCAGCTGACGGTGTGCGTGCACGTGTGTTTATGTGTATGTTCGTCGCCGTGCTCTGGCGAGTAGCAGGGAGGCTCCGATTGCTTTGTTATTCCAAACAGGGTGTTTACAGCCACTCATCCTCACAGTCATTCAGCAAGGCGATCTGTCAGCTCTCCCCTACAGGGACCAAACTGTGAACTTAACACGCTCGGCTCTGATGACTTCCCTGATGGTGTGAAGAACAGCAAAGTCTACAGCTGTAATGTTGTTGCTGGAGTGGCTTGAATGTTGCATTGTTCTTGCAGTTTGTGTGTGTGTGTGTGTGTGTGTGTGTGTGTGTGTGTGTGTGTGTGTGTGTGTGTGTGTGTGTGTGTGCATTTTCAAAGGGAGGTAGGCGGTATGAGTGTGTATGTCACTTCCCCAATGTTTTTCCAGTAAGCCCCCAAAATATCAGGGTGGAGTGAGTTTGTGTGCATGTTCAGTATTTTTGGTGGAGAGTGGGGAGAAGGTCTAGATGAAAGTAGAAAAGAAGAAAAGGAAACCAAATAATCAGCAGGGAAAGGGAGGTGAGGCTTAGGCTGGGAGCAAACCAGTGTGTGTGTCTGTGCGTGTGAGGGGGGGGAAAAGGGGCAGGCATTCTCAAAACACCATGGAGTCCAGATCAGAAATAAAACATAAAAAAGTGGAGAGGCAGGAGGAGGGAAAAAAGGGAGGAGGAATTGTGCTTGAGTGTGTTATGCGTGTGGATCCTGTGAAGTGAACTGAACACAGCCGTAAATTGTGCAAGCCCAGAGAGTCCAGCTCTGTATGTCCAAGCTGGCACGTCTGATTTAGACAGATCTTTTTTTTTTCCTCTCTTTTCCCCGATGCAAGGTCTTTTTTTCTGCAGCTTCTGGTTTATTATCTGCTAAGACAAAGGCAGGAGAAAAAAAGCTAAGGAGAGAGAGCGATAGAGAGACACGCAAAGCGAATAAATGTTGCGCAGCTGACAGCAGAGGAAGCAGCGAGAGAGTTTCCAGCTACTGCGTTCCCCGACCGCAGCAGCCTTTTCTTCCTGGGAGATTTAAAAAAGGAAAAGAGAAAAGGACAAAAGCTCCTGCCCCCGTCTTTCTCCGTCCTGCTACCATCCGATCATCAGCTCTGACCTCAGCGTGTGTGAGTAAGCGTGCATATAAGGACGCCGCGGGTGTATGGTGCTTTTCTCCCTGCCCTCAAAGGCATGGACTAAAGATGATGCAGCCAGGGGCTTAGTGAGAGCCCGCACCGCAGAGACCCCTTCCCCTCACCAACAGGGCCAGACCGAGAGGAGCAACTCCAGGGGAAGGGGGAGGGGGGTTAGAGGAGTGGAGGAGGAGGAGAAGAGGAAGAAGTGGAGGGGGGGGGGGTACCCTCCATGGATGATTGCAGAGGGTCCTTCACTTTCCTTTTTTTGTGTTTTTTGTTTTTTCCACTCCCTACTCGCCTCAGTCATCTCCTGCTTTCGCTGTGATGCATAGCCTTTAAAAACGAATAATGTGGAGACAACATTTTCCAGGCAAGCAGCATGTTTCCTGTTTTCTCTTCTGGATGTCTAATAAAGTCTGGCATGTGGGAGGTGGGAGGGAAGTAGGTGAATGGGGAGGGGTAGAGGGAGTATGGGTAAGAGGAGAGGAGGGGAGCAGTGTTTTAGAGTGTGTGTGTATGTGTGTGGATGCATTGCGTGCCCGGTAAGGAGTAGTCATTTCGGGGTCTGTTACTTGTGCTGCTGAACTGGGCTTACTAGGTTTTTGCTGCCTCTGCAGTCTTGGGCTCAGAGTTGCACTTTGTAGCTCAGGGCAACGCCGAAGAATAAAAGAGCGGGAAAAAGAGAGAGGAAGGGGAGGTAATGGGAGGTCCGGCGTGGTTCTGCCATGGATGCTGTTGACACTCGCTTTTGTCCCGCAGTGGAGTGCGAGCTCCGGCCCGCCAGTGCACACAGAGGGTACCATTTAAAACAGCCGTGCGCTCATTTTCTTGGCAGGGGATGGATTGGTGTGGCGGGCAGCCGGGTGGTGACAGGGGTGGGGCACTGGCAGCGGAGGACAAGTGGCCTTTGTGTGCTACTTTTGGGGAAGTGAAGGGAGGGAAGGGCAGGGAGGAGGCTGCCAACAAAGGGTGCTTATGCCCGCCCTCCACACCCGCTCTCTTCAACTACTACAACTCATGCAATGACCTCGTACAAGCGCCATGTGAAATGGAGGGAAACTTAAGTGAGGAACACAAAGTGTTGTTTGACCTAACAGCACTGTAACCTGTGCACAGCAAGCTTCTCCTTTACCTCGCAGCAACCTCCTGGCTGTTCACCAAGGTTTGCTGTCCCATTCATTACCTCCCAGTTACATACTATCGACCCTCATGTCAACGTTTTCATAAAAATCTCACTTTGCCTTTGCAACCTTTTCCTCTACAAGAACATTTACAGCATGGAAATGTGGTTTGAAGGCCTTTTGTTGAACATGAATGTGGTTTAGAATCTTCTTCCTAATTAATTTGTTACCAATTAAAGTGCATCTGGTACACAGCAGACCATCCTATGTGCTCTGGCTTTCCTCTGTAGAGTTTTCTCATGTGACATCACATTGCTCAAGAATTGCCCACCTTAACTATCAGTCATGAGGGAAAAATGTGTATTGCCCAACTGGCTGCAACTGCAACCTCCTTTTAGTTGCTTTGGTTTCTAGCAGATCACCTCAGTTGCTTGTATAAATGCAGAGTGGTATAAAAGTGAAAAGAGGTGAGTGAAGAAGAAAGGCTCAGTTCATCATAGGAAGCACTCAGCAGCCTAGGTCTATTACAGTGTAACTGAGGGGTAAGCATCACCTGATCCAGCCATAACTATAAGATTTATCAAAAAGAAAAGTAGTATTTATAGTCAGGTATAGGGTATACATGCTGGCCTCTCGGTGCCTGTAAAACATTTGTAACATAAAGTTGGCCTACATAGTGTGTGCACCACTGTAGGCCTCTATTTTGGTTGATGCTGTTTTGCACTCTGTGGGTGATTTGGCATGTACTGTTAGGAAATGCAAGCAGCGGGGTTGTGACTAAAGTCAGGTTATGTAGGGAATCAGTAAATTATTAATATGATTTGCATGAAAATTTTAACCGGAACGTCAAACCTGAGAGACAATCGTGACAAGATTGTTCCACTAATATAAAAAAAAAAAAAGATTCAACTTTCTTCTCAGAGTTGTCTAAAACTTTTTCATTTTTTCCCTAACTCACAGTAGAGATGCCAATTTGCAGTGAGGACGTGAGATTTACTACAGCAGTAAGCTTTTGTTTGGCCTTTTTGGCAAGTTTCTGGGAGAATTATCTTTAATTAAGAACAGCTGAAGCAATCCACTGCGAGTGACATGTTTCTTTTATAATAGCCAAAAAAGGCATTCAGTCTTGATTTATTGTGTGGCGCATGTGACCTGAATGATTTGTAGAATCGTTTTTGCCAAGAAAATCAGCAATGATTTGATTGTAATTTGAATTTAAATCAAAACGAAATCCTTGTCAAAATGGCTCCATATTTTCTTTAGAGTGTTTAAATTATTTAAACGGCAACTGTTTCCGCTAAACGTAAAGGTAGATTGTCAACTATTTTGCCAGCCTGGGAAAGTCCAAATGAAACCACATGTTCATATGGTTTGGAACTGAATTTCCCGGAGGAACCCACCCGAGGGATTAATAAAGTTTCATCTAATCTCTAATATCAAAGCGCGCATGTAAAGCAGGCGTTACGTGACCATTTTATAACCCTTCTCTCGCCACCATCGACATGCCCCACCTCTCACACGCAGCCTGCTCCTTTTGGGCTTAGCAGGGAAAGTATATGGGTCATGTGTTAGCTCAGGGTGGCACAGTAAATGGCTGTAACAGTTAGCGGTCAGCAGCAACCCCCACCCATTGTTGAGATGGAGCCACCTGCAAACAGCAGCTTGGGGTTGCTAGGTAACCTGTGGCAGAAGATGATTATAGTATGGTGGAGGGCTTGTCTCTCATTAGCACTAAAGTGACTTCTGTTTCTCTGCTCTTCTCTTGATTTTAATTTCTCATTTCCCCGTTGCCCCTCTAGTCCCCCTTCCCCTCACTGGAGGCAACATAGCACCAGCAGCAGAGGCCAGTGGTAGGATAAGACTCCTAGCTCCCTTCACCACATAATGGAAACACTGGCCTCATCTCCCGGTACGCCGCTCTGCTACTTCCTGCTGCCAGACTCTGACTAAGTGTTTCTGGCTCAGAAACCGCAGCCTTCAGCCCGGACTGAGTTAGGGTTGTATTTGTCTAAAGGAATGATTAGAATTTAAATACAGATTTAAATACTGAGTAAGATTACTGGAAAAAAAGAAAGAGGAAAAACACTGATCTTATGAAGTTTGGTAATCTACATCAAGTGGTTTTAAGCTTTTTTACTGGAGGCCTAGATTTCCAAAATAATTTCCATTGTGACCCAGTTCTCATTTTCCACAACTGGTGTGCAATCTAATTGAGAAAAATGTTCTGTTTTTAGACCGCTAACTGAGCCCCCACATTTTATTACAGGGAATTAAAAAGACTTTAGTAACATAATATCTAGCAGCCATGGATGTCTTTAAAAAAAAAATCATTTCAAGGCTCGTCTTTCAGCGTCTTGGAGCCCTCATGATAAATATGTCTGTGCTTTTAGCAGGGAGAATTGTTTTAGATGTGTTTGTGTGTTAGTTTCATTCCAAAAGTATAGTAATCACAAAGCAGAGGTATTTAATTGAATAATATAACCAGCAGATAAACCATGGATACCTGTACAGAACAGTGTCGTATCTATCAGGCTGTAAATTAAATGTTTTTAGATTAGTGGTTAAATTAAATAAGAAAATGTCACTTATGTCGCTAATTTTTGACATGTCAAAGATTTGCAATTAATTAAATAGTTGAAGAAAATCAAATAATTAATCACCAATGAAGAAAATCATTAGTTACAGCCCCAAATCTATCATTACACATATTACACCACAGCAGGAGGTGTGTATGCGTGTGAACATGCATCACATGCATTATTTCCTTTGGCAGGTAAACCCACAACAGCAGCTGCCCCCCTCAAAGAAAATTAATTCATCCCTAAACATCTCACGCGCATGCATTTGCAGCCTGGCAACAGTTAAGCGGCAAGCAGAGGACGCAAGAACTAGGAGGAAAGGAAATGAGGGAGATTAATTAATGGAGGAGTGAGTGAAATTAAGAGCACTCTGCCTCCTGCGGCTCTGACATTACCTCCAATACTCCACAATCCCCTGCCCTTCACTTAACACATTTGTTGAGATTTGGTGCACCGTATGAAAGTCTGTGCTCATGCTTCAGTTCAAATCCTCTGGCTGTTTGCAGTCAGGTGGCCAGCGGCCGCGTTTGCCAAGGCGCCAGGACGTAAACCTGCAGAGAACATGGTAGACCTGCTGAAAATGCTGTTTTACTCCTGCCTGTTGCCTCTGAAAAGGTGTTGCACAGCTGTTAAAACAAGTGAGCTTAGAGAGTGCTTGTCACAGTGGAGGTTAAAGCTTGTTTCCAAGGCTTGCAGTGCCTCTCACTGAGATTGTCTTGTTCCAAAGAGTTAAATTCATGCTGAGATAAAAGATAAATTGGAGGTTGACAGTAAATCGTAATCTTGAGAAAACTGCTGGTGGCTTCAAAGCACAAAATTATTCTAGTTTATGGCACTTTAGAGGGGATTTTTACTACCTTTTCACCCATAATTTGCAAGCCAAAAAGCCTTTAGATCGATGTTAAGTTTTTTAAACCCCGACTATTTGCATAGTTTGTATATAAATGATAGTCACTCCATTCCATCCCTCATTGGTTGATGAAATCCCATTATGAATTCTCAGGACCAGACTTCTTGAATGTACTTTCAAATGTACATTAACTGAAAAATAAGAAGGTTACATGAAAAATACCCCGTAAGGCACCACTCAGGCAGTAAAAAGAGACCCTTTACAAACTGCCGCCACCAGGTGGCGATACCTGTAGACTGAGTAAAAAATTATTCCTATTTTGAACATCTTTTTCATGTCACATTTCAAAATGGCATGAAACCACATTGGCTATCATCTTGTCAATCCCACGTCGGTAGCTAATGGGTGCCAGACCCGTCCCTCCTCATCACATCCATTTTTTGCAACCAAGATGGCGAAACAGAAACCCTCATATCAAGGATGTTACGAAGGAGAAAATTAACTATTGACGTGAAAACTGTCTTTTGAAACAGCCTGTGAACATGTTTATTTTAACACGAGAGTTTATTAGCGCTTTTGAAGCCAGCCTCGAGTGGACACTCGAGGAAGTGGATACTTTCAGGCACTTCTGCGTTGCCCTCATTTTCTAGCCCCGGGCGTTGTTGCCTGGTTACGAGACTATTACTCCCCATCCATTATTGTGACTTAAATATGAAGCTTTAAATTGTCAGATGTATGAACACATCTAAACACACACAATTCTATATTCTACTTAATTTAGATTGGTACAGACTTGTTATAGATGCACAGAGCACAGGGATGCTGTTGAGTATCACCACGGAGAAAAGAGGTGGTGAGAAAGGTGTCATGAACGCATCACCTATCAGAAACGGGTGTTGTGGTGTTGTGCAGCTGACAAACCCAGCGGTTCCGGTTGAGACTGGTTTGATGTACTTGCTGTCAATTTAACACAGAGGGAGTGTTGCCTGTCACCTCCCTGCTTTCCCTGCCTGAATATATCATATCCTCTCCATCAAAATCAACAGTGTAAGAATCAATCTGTCACACAGGAGGACATGCGCGCTTCGGCTTATAGACAGACAGACCAACTGGAATTGAGGGTCAGAATAGAAAATGGAGGAAAAGAAATGACAGTTGAGGTGAAAGAATGACAGAGAAAGGAGGGGCAGTGATTACTGAAAGACAGCTGAGGAATGATAGCAGAGGTCGGGGAGGAATTTATGTGAAAAGGGAGAAAAAGAAAATGAGATGCGCAGTGAGCAAACAGTCACTCAGGGCTAGACATCGGCAGCAAAGAGGAGCTGTCAGAAGATGCTATCATACAGGGAGAGATCTGCGAAAATACAACAGTGCCAACGATACTTTAAAATGTAGCAGAGGAAGAAGTCGACAAGAGGGAGATTAAGAGACTGAGTAAGAGACTGAAAGGTCAGAGGAACCCGGTGGATGATTCATGGAGTTCAGCCTATCTAACTTCTGCCTAAGGGTTTCACACAGCCTGTCAACCACTCCTCTCTCCTACTGCTTCATCTACAGCTTCTCTAACGTGCACACACACTGTGCGCCAATAATTGTTAGATACAAGTACACACTGGTAGGATGAAGCAGGGAGAAGCCATAATCAGTATTTTTCTTCATATCTCTGAATCAGTGACAAGTAACAAGTGGCATTTAGTTTTTAGCCTGTTTTAGGTTATTGTTTTTACTTTAGTGCACATTTGCACCTTGACTCTGAGCAAGAATAAAAGCTCATCAGCAACTAAATACATCTGCTGAATCCTAATGTTGCCACCTATGATAGACTATTTGTTAACAACTTTTATTGATAGTTGTGAGATGTTTTCTTCTGCCCTCTAGTGGACATGTAAGAAAATCTTGAATAGAATAAGCTTGAATAGAGTTTGTGTGATTTTTGGGAAGAAAAATAAGCCAAAGTATTTGGAAATGACTTATTACTGGCCTCTTACATAACTTTCAACAGTCCAAAACCCAGACGTGTTCAGTTTACAATGACATTACAAACAATCCAGTCATTTGTTTCACTCGATCGATCAACCACCATTCGTGGAGTGTTTCTGACACACCCTCGCCAGTTTGGTGTTGATGTTTTTGACCACTGCTGCCCAGTCTTTACCAGCTGCCTCTATTAATATTCAACAAGCTGTCACATACAGATGCGACAGCCAAGCTGGTAAGCCTCACCTTTCCCACCGTCATGTCAGCTGTCTTGAACAGGGAGCCTGATAAGGAGGTAGGAAGCAACGGAGGCATTTGATGGAAGGCTTGAGATGAGGAGGCGGAGGGAGAGGGGAGGAGGCGGCTGTCTGTATGTCAGGGGAGAAAACATCTCCTCCGCCCTTTGCACCGCAAGAGTGGGGTGGATACGGCCGTTTGCGCCTCCGACCCCAACTCATGGCGCAGATGCCGGCGGTGCCAAAAATAAAGTGCATTAAAACTGGCAGCCAAAGCCTGTTAAGTGATCACCATGACAACAGGCGGAAGGCGCACGGAGACGACATCTTCGCTACAATCCTCCCCCCCTGCCCTAAGAGGCTACACTGCTGGACTGCTCGCTTTCTGTCAGCTGGGCTTTCTCTGCGTCTCTGCTGTCGTTTATGTGCTCCTTCTCCTTTCATCCTCCTTCTCCCCTGATAAGTCTCCTGGGAGCTCTTTAAGCTAACAGGCAGTGTTTAGTCTGTTTTTATGCTTCCTTGTTTTACATTTTAATTTCACTCTTCTCTGAATCGCTCCTCTTTTTCTTCCCCCCTCCTCCCCTCCCACCTGTTGTTTTTCTCACTGTGCATTTTAACTTGTTTGTGCACACACACATCTCATCTTAAATCTCCTTATCTCACCTATATCGGTCCCAATGCTGTGTGCTGTAATCCCAAAGAGCACTGCCCTAATGAGACCTCCTCCACCTTTGCTCTCCTTTCCCTTTCTCCACCCTGCTCCTTATCGCATGGCGTCATTGTAATCTTCAGGATAACTTTGAGAGCTATGCATACACTAGTGCGTGCACAGAGTGAGGTCATGCATGAGCATCCCGATACAGATCTTAGCAGCAAACCTAGATAAGAAACGTGATGTCGTGAAGTCACAGGGAAACATCCGCAGGGGATCTTGTTGTCGGGGTGAATATGGTGACCTGTGCAGTGTTGCGATGCTGTTTCTTAGCAAGGAGCAGTTTTGCTTCTTCTAAAGTCTCTCCGTCCACAGGACAGCATCTGAGGGAAGCATGAATATTGATGCTCCTCACTTGTTAACATTGTATGAAGCAGGGGCTGGTAATTGTCTGTCTTCGAAGCGCGACACGTCCTCTTCAGTGGGATGTGTGAGAAGGTCGATCCCGCTGGGGAGTTCGGCTTCTCTTGACTCATTTTACTTCAAGTGAGAAAAGTAGCGAGTAAGGAGAGGAGAAAGAACCGAGCGGCGACAGAAACCCGAGTTACGACACGCACTTTGTCAAGTGTGCCGAAGTGCAGCTGCGAGTCGCTTCCGAGTTTGTTTCAGGCTTGTAGCGTTTTCTCCAATGCTCTTCATTTCAATGATGCATTGCTCTTATGAGGCATTTCTAAAGGTGTCCTCACAGTGTTTCTCTTTTCTTCTTCTTTTTTTTCACCCCTGTTCCACAGCAGCTGGTTCCACTCACACTGCCGTTTTTTAACTGGTAAAAGAGAACGACCAAAGTGTGCGTGTCAGTATGCACACAGGGGAATTTGTTCCCCTTCATATGATTGTGTGAAACTCTGTCTGCTTGCATTCGCCTATCTGTGTCAGTGTATGTAAATGTTTCTGTGTGCGTTTGAGAGCCAGACCCAGAGGATTCCTGCAAGTGAGCCCGTCTTCTAATCCAGTCTTGAGTAGGCGCATTGATTTATTGAGCAACTTTTGTTAGTTCGGAGAAGCTTCCTGCTACATCCTAATCAGCACACACAAGTGCACACATGCATACACACAGCAGATGATTGTTATCTGAGTGTTGATTAACTGAGTGAAGACTGCAATTTAGTGATAGTTACATTTTATATTTTATTTGGATTTCATCTTTCCTGATTTTGAAAGCTACTTTCTTAATACCTTTTCTGTTTAAAATAATCTTTCCTCTTCTTGAATGTATCTCTCCAGGTATTCGGCCTCAAATCATGAACGGGCCCATGCATCCCCGCCCGTTGGTGGCCCTGCTGGACGGGCGTGATTGCACCGTGGAGATGCCCATCCTTAAAGACTTAGCAACCGTTGCCTTCTGTGATGCTCAGTCCACGCAGGAGATCCACGAGAAGGTAGGAAGACGCACGCACCGTAGTTCACTTTCAGTGTCTTCCACATCGCAGCTGAACCTTGATGGAGAGACGGAATTTACCCGTCACTCATATCTCCCTCTTCCTTTTTCTATAGCGCTGATATGTGAAGTGCGTTATATTGGCCTCATACACACCTGCCAGTTAAAATATAGTGGCTTCATTATGATTTAATGTCACTTTGTAGCACTGACTGTAACGCCTATATCAGTGCCATTGTTCTAATAGAGAATCTCGTACAGCGGGGATGCGGTGTAATTACATTGGCTTGTAGAGGCTCTTTATTGCTTTTTATGCAGCGCCGTGGTTACAAAACAATATATGGCCACAGAAATGGGTATCACCCAAGTGCTATCTCTTCATCTGCAGACAGAGTGAGGGCTGCTATATCTTCCATCGCGCTGTTTTTATGAAAATGGGACATATTAAAAAAGAAGCATTTGCATAGAGATCAATTCAATCAAAGACCTTGGGCGGTGAGGAGAAGGGGGGGAAAGTGGGTAGCTTTTTGTTTGTTTTAACACTGCCTTATCAGGAAAAACATGATTGTAATGTTCACCTCGCAAGCATATTCAGCAGTTTGCAATAATAACTTGCAGTCTAGATACCCAGAGGGGCGGTATAGATTGAAAATGTCCAATCTCTGCTTTCTGCAGCATGGATGCGAAGATGCAGTGTTGATAACTCTGGGAGTTTCAGTTCAATGTTGTCAGGGCAGACAGCAGCTGCCACACTCCCGTACATATACACTAGACAACAATAAAAATAAAAAAAAATCTTATGGAAAAGATTGGCCGAGGATTGAATATGAAAGTTGCCTAAGGTTATGTGAAGTCTTCTACCTGGTAATCCTCTTTTTTCTCAAGTGATAGGGATACAATAAAGCACACAGGCAAATACCAATCAAGATCAAGTTACAATACCACTTCAGTGAGACCAAATCCTGTATGCAGCACCTGCGCTCCAGCATCATAATCCAAGGTCTCTGATCCCTCGTCTTTGTCACAGTCGTCGCGCCTCATAACCACATGTGGCTTGTAAAAGTTGGATGAGAGCCCATATGGCAGGGAGTCAATATTGGCCTATTACTTTGTGCGCCGCCTGACTGTGATCATCCAAAAGAGGTGTTAAGCTTGGGGCTTGCAGCTAATGACTCTTAATGTAACTAAAAGATGATAGATGGAAAAATTATGATACTGTGTTCAGTTAACAGTTCAATCTCTAAAATGCAGGGGGGGGGGGGAGCCATACATTGCGTGTTGTCGTCTCGCGTCATTAGTTAAACTGTGAATAGAAAGTCTTCACAATATCAGCAAATGTTTACTATTTTCCATTTATAAGAAACAATAAATTTTCAAAGCAGTAAATCCTTTAATAAACCCTAAATGGGGTTATATAGATATTTATAGCACTTTTCTGTTGTTAAAGTACTTCACCCATTCACATTCACATATTAAATGCTGTGCTTTATCTGTTACACACACACACAAGGATGAATGGGGGCATTTAGGAGGTTCAGGCTCTTGCACGAAAACAGTTTAAGGTGCATACTGGAGGAACCAGGTGTCAGACTAGTTTAGTGGACATACTGGTTAACATCTGTTTATTCTTTGGCACTAAGACATAACTTTTTTTGCTTTCTTGCTGCTATTTCACTATTTAGGTGGGGGACTGGGGTAAATGTGCAAGAAGCCACGTTGCTTTAGATAAGCACTGAGGCTGCAACCAGGAAAACTGGTAACCTCCCTCTGACCTAAGCGGCTGGACCTGGCATGTAGTCTTCTGTAAAATCAGCACATCTCGTGTGGACGGATTTGTTTTAGAAGTATTGAAAGATTTTGTGGAATCGATGCACTGCTAAAGTGGATTTTGAAGGTACAATGGCCAGTGGGGTCAGAGCTTGTTGTGTTATGACATATTTCACAGTATTTTGTGACGCTGTCCTGCAAAATGCTAAGCCACCTTCGTTGTAAGAAGTTTTAAGTAGTCTGTAGTTTTATGAAGCAACAGTTTGAGCAGCACAACATCCCTGCGGATCACTCACCGGATGACTTCATTGCCATAAAGTCCCCCTCCTAGAAGCTAGGAGTGTGCACTACAGTGTGCACATCACCAAATCAAAACTCCCTTGAAACAGTCTATCTTTTGCTCAGCCAGGCTAAATGTGAAGCACGGGCTTTGTGCCTTGTCAGAAAAGTCCAGGCGTCATAAGAAATGATAGATCCTTAAAGCGATAAGGGTTTGGTTACAGTGGAGAGGGGGATGTAGCTGAGGTCAGAGTTTCCATTAACATCAACTACAATCAGGCTAGAAGATTCCTTCCCCCAGCTCAAAAACAACACAAGACCTTCAGGATCAGCGCAGAGGGAGACAATTATGTATGTGTGCATTTTGGCCGGTCGCGCATGTGCGTGTAAGGAGTGTTTTAACCTTGAACTAATATCTGGAAGGCCTGTCCAGGACACTGCTCTAATAAAAGCAGTATGGAAATTCAGAGCTAATCTACTAATCACAGGAAAGCTAATGCAGCTTGGCTGGAGGTGAATGTAGAGCTGTTATTTAGGCGCTGACAGGGGCCGGGGCTGATACGGAAGGGGAATAGTTTAGATCCACATCACAGGCCAGGTCACCTTGTCCACGTTAAGTGGCAGAGGAGCAGCATGAGCAGCATTTCACAGTGATTGTCCCCCCCCCCCGTCCAAGGTGACAGAATTCAGACTTTTTTGGGAAATGTTTCACTTGGTACATCTTAAGATTGTTTTTATTTATTCTTTTTTATTTAACTTGAATGGATTGTCTTTGGGTAGGTAGATTCAACAACGCCACCATGTGGTTGTTTAAAAGCACAGTTAGTTTTGACCTTTACCTGCTTTAAAATAAGTAACAACCACTTTCACTTACACTTAGCTGACATGCATCTTTAAGCTGGAGTTTGCGCAGCCTAAAATTTTACTCAATGCATGAGTACAGCAGGTAAGAACATTTGGAAGAAATAACCACAAGCTACTAGTCTTGATGCATTCTCAATCATCCAAGTAAGTAAATCTCCAAAAGTTGATTCTGTTCATCTTCTCCCACTGAAAACACTACATCCAGATGAATAGAATCAACTTTTGGAGACACAAGCTACTAGGGCAAATGCGGGATACATTCCCAGGAATCGGGAAATTTTGAAGCCTGAAATACAGAGCGGTACAGTCTGGGTAGTAAATTAGTTACTTTCTTTGTAATGGGGCTATTTTAATTCTATTATTCTATTTAATTTATAAGGCTTATCCTGCAATCAGTACCTCTCTATCCAGTCACTTATCCAGATCTTGTGTCCGTAAACGCTCTTGGTGCAATTGTGAATACCGTGCAGAACTGAGCCCCCGCAAAACAATATAATGACTGTTTCTACTTCCAGTGCAGGTCTGTTAAATGGACAATGTGTCAGTGTTGCTCGCGGCCATGTGATGTCTGTAGTTCCCCCTCGATGTGAAATCTATAATGTTCACAAATGTCGGAAGTCACGGCAGGTGTGTGATTTTCACAGCATCTCTGAAAGGAATGCGACAGTGTGATTGTCATGAGCTCTTGTATCCCCAAGTGGATTTAATAGCCGTGTTTTGCATGAGCAAACGAGTAAACTGGCCAACGGAAGACACAGATTAAGGAGGGAAAAGCATTTCATTCAGTTGTGTCATGCAAAATTTTATGAATACATGTGTCTGCAGGTGCTTAATGAGGCAGTGGGTGCCATGATGTACCACACCATCACCCTGACCAGAGAGGACCTGGAAAAGTTCAAAGCTCTACGCATCATCATCCGCATCGGCAGCGGCTACGACAACATTGACATAAAGGCTGCTGGAGAGCTGGGTATGAACTCTTTAAATAGCGGCTACTAAATCATAATCATTTTCTTCTCCACATCTGTGCTCGTGTAACAGCCTCTTTTTCTACATCTGAGCAAAGCTCTAATGTGTTTTGTGCTCCTTTGATACGACTATCCCGCGTCGCATTGATTTCTTGTGAGGGAGCAGGTCTGCTGATTTGCTTGTTTGATCGTTTGTTTGCCTGTTAATGACAAACGATACCTCAGGTGCCTGTAATCAGATTTAGGTGAATCTTGAAGGGAAGATTCATCACATCGCAGCGTTAAAATTGGACTGACCATCTAAAAGAAAAGCAGCGATGAAATAGAGCTAATAGTCGTTGTCCCTAAAGCGGACTACTTCGAATACCACGTATACCGTTTCCTTGTTTTTACTGTATGGATTTTTTCTGAATAGTATCAAAGGCTGAATAAATAGTCAGATGAAGTGCAGACATCCCGCTGTGAGCCAGAATGTTCAAAGAGACAGAGTAAAAGACACACGGGGAAGGAGAAGAGTTCAGTTTTCTCCCTGAAACACCACCCAGGCTTATATCAGCAGGCTGGTGGCTCAAAAAGCTCTTACAGTTGACAAAGCTGCCATTTCCCTGCCAATATGAGCTACTGTGTCTAACTGCCACCCACTCACCGAAGGCGCTCTGCCTTGCAACACAGGAGTCAAAAGCTATCGTGCCTGGAGAAGGCGGCGCTGATATGACGGCTGTTCTCGGGGAGAAGAAAAAAGGGGCCATTGATTGAGCAGGCTCGGTCTATTTTTTGCTGTCTAGAGACGACTGCGCTGTTATTCCGAGATACAGAGTGAGATGAGGACATTAGGAGGAGAATGAGGGCAGGCAGAAGTGCTTAAGTGTTAGAACAGAGAAAAAAAAGTAGTCTGTGTTGTTGGAGGAAACGGCAAGGTAATACCACAAGGTCAGGCCTGTATATCGGCTGAAAGGAACAAAATTATGAACACTGCACTGGATAAGATCTTGACTTTACATATTTACGTGTGTATCTTCATATTATTATTGACGTTTAGCAGGTGATGTTTGGAATACTGATTACGTTGCCCAAATATAGACCTAATTAAAGATAACCCAAGTTATTAAGGGATCAGTTCACACCATTATCAACTTTTCATGTTTTTCCTCTGGCCTGTAATGCTTTGGAGATTTTCACTGTTGAAATATTTGCCTTTCTCTTGAAAACAGTGACCTAATTGGCAGTCGTGATGCTAAAAATTACATTTGGCTTTTCAAAATATAGCATATGTGAATTTATATACATCCACAAACTTTATTGTGATCAGTTTCGTGTAGGAAGTATCGTTCTCTCTCTTTCTTTTATTAAACTATGCTCGCCAACTGTTTCAAGAAAAGGCCATCCGTCTACCTGTGATGAGAGGCTAATGCTAGTGACAGATAGACAAGTGTTAACATTATATGAGCTGAGCTTCTGTGTGGTGGTTCCTACATAAAACTATAAAGTATGTGAATGAGGGCTTCAGAAACATTACCGCTAAGTAGCTTTTTGGTTTTTTAGTTTGGTTTTTTGTTGTTGACGCTTTGAGCATCACGAGAAAAGTTCCATTAAAATCTAGAGAAGGCAGTTATTTCTACAGAAGATCCATCCATCCATTTTCATCCGCTTTGTCCGGGGCCGGGTCGCGGGGGCAGCAGCCTAAGCAAAGAGGCCCAGACCTCCCTCTCCCCAGCCACCTCCTCCAGCTTATCCGGGGGAATACCAAGGCGTTCCCAGGCCAGCCGAGAGATATAATCTCTCCAGCGTGTCCTGGGTCTGCCCCGGGGCCTCCTCCCGGTGGGACATGCCTGGAACACCTCACCCAGGAGGCGCCCAGGGGGCATCCTTGTCAGATGCCCGAACCACCTCAGCTGGCTCCTTTTGATGTGGAGGAGCAGCGGCTCTACTCTGAGCCCCTCCCGGATGGCCAAACTTCTCACCCTATCTCTAAGGGAGAGGCCAGCCACCCTTCGGAGGAAGCTCATTTCTGCCGCTTGTATCCGCGATCTCGTTCTTTCGGTCACTACCCACAGCTCGTGGCCATAGGTGAGGGTAGGGACGTAGATCGACCGGTAAATTGAGAGCTTCGCTTTTGCACTCAGCTCCCTCTTCACCACGACGGACCGGTGCAGCGTCCGCATTACTGCAGCTGCAGCCCCAATCCGTCTGTCGATCTCCGGCTCCCTTCTCCCATCACTCGCGAACAAGACCCCGAGATACTTGAACTCCTCCACTTGGGGCAGGAACTCATCCCCGACCCAGAAGATCTACAGAAGATATCACCCCTATATGGGTAAATATAATAAAATATACTTTTGGACCAAAAGCTTCCTTTGAAGTTTTTATAATATATGACCTGTGTTATAGTACATAATATCCATTCACGTATCCATCATCTTCTACTTGTCTAAAGTGAGGTTAGGGGTGGCAGCTGCCTAAGCAGAGTATTCTAGTCGTCCTTATCTCCAGCAACACGTTTCAGTTACTCCTGTGGGATCCTGAGATTCCCAGACTAGGCTAGATGTATAATCTCTCTAGCAGGTTCTGTATGTCCAAGGTCCTCACTCTATCTCCAAGACTGATCCCAGCCACCCTACAAAAGAAACTATTTTCATCTGCTTTTATTCGTGACCTTACTCTTTTGGTCATGACCCAGATCTCATGACCGTAAGCGAGTGTTGGAATGTAGACTGACTGGTACATGAAAAACATCAATCCGGCACACCAAATCCACCGGTCTGTTTCATCCTCGGCTGCAATGCGTGCTGGAGGTCACGCTCCAATGAAGCCGACATATTCTGATGTCATTTTCACACTCCCTTGAGATGCTGACCATGAATATCAGAAATCATAGTGACCCATGTTGGTTTTTTCGCCCTGGACAATAAAATCTCCCTCTGTACTCATATTTCACGTGTCACATACGTCTTTAATGTGCTTTTCAACCCTTCTGCCTTGTGTGTGTTTACTGTTCTATCTTTAGGCATTGCCGTGTGCAACATTCCCTCGGCAGCTGTGGAGGAGACGGCAGACTCGACCTTGTGCCACATCCTCAACCTTTACCGGCGGAACACCTGGCTCTACCAGGCTCTGCGGGAGGGCACGCGAGTCCAGAGCGTGGAGCAAATCCGGGAGGTGGCGTCCGGTGCCGCCCGCATACGTGGCGAAACCCTGGGTCTCATCGGTTTTGGTGAATATTCAGTTATTCGCTTTCCTCTTTTAGCCTTTTTCTGGCTCCTTCTCTTGCTTTTTCCTCTTATTTTCATCATGTTTTTTTTTAATTTACTCTCCCTTCCGTTGCTTCCACTTTTGTGCTTTCATATCCTCTCACCACTCAGTGTGCCTTCTGTTTTCCTGCTCTGATAAGGTTATTTTTCACCCTCTGCCCGTCCCACAGATTATCTCAAGGTTGTCTGTTTCGCCTCCCTGCGGGCTGACTTCCTCTCTCTGCCTCACTGTTCTCATCCCACTGCTCTAATGCTCACCATTATATCTCTATTATACTCTCTTCTTCTGTTTTCAACTCTTCTTCTCTGTCACCACGGTCCCTCGACATCTTGCCCTGCCATGATCAGGCCTCATGGCAGACTAGATTCTTCCTCTGTGTGTTTGTGTGTGTGTGTTCTGACTTGATTCCCTCTCTGCACCTGTTTTAGTGGTGATTGTGTGTGTTTGTGCGTCACTCTGCCCTGTCACAACATCACCGGGCCGACAGATGCTCTGTCTTCTCACAAGCCTTTCCTGAGTGCCACCTTATCTCTCTGTCCACATACACCTCCCCCCCCCCCACACACACACAAATACACAACCTCCTTCCTCCTCTACAGGTCCCAGACAGCTGCCTGGACTAACTGTGCCTGAACAGCGGGTCCTGGCAGGGAAGATTTCTCCCCCCTGTCTCTCCCTTCCTCATCCAGTCCTCCCATTTCCAGCCTCCTCTGCTGGTCTTTCTGGCTCAAGCTGTCTCCAAAACAATATCCATTGTCAGTGGGAGGTTGGGGACATCGAAGGCCTCTTGGCGTTGGTTTCTAGGACTCTGCATATTCAGCCAGCTGCACAACTGTCGGCAAATACACAGACTGAAAAAAAACCCCTCTAGCTCTGGGGTGACAGTAGACTCGAGGACTTGAAGTACCAAACAACCAACCATTTGATCTTCTTCTCAAAAATAAGTTCAAGCCTTTTAGTTGTGAATTATTCTGTTATTTCTCATATGTAAATGTAACCAAGTAGCTGTGGTCTGCCTATCTACCTCCAGTAAATATCCAGGATAATCCTATCAACTAAATTTGATCTGATAAAAAACTCATTTTCAACTTTGGAATTTGGGGAATATGTTAGTCTGGGAAGAGACATCTAAGATACCTTTAATCAGCATTTTTATATGAATGAAGGCTTAAATGATCATCAGGGTTCAGTGTGATAAGCTTGAAATGCCATTTTAGTTACTAAATGCAAAACAACATTTTTAACACATTATATTCCCCTAAAAATGATATTTTTAAATGTTGCATCTTATACTAAAAGTGATTGCAGACAAGTATAATTACTTTCTCTTGAAACGTCTCAAAGCAAATTCAAAACAAAGAAAATTCCACTTGCATATTTAGCATTTCCAGTTGGTCAGATCAAATTAGCCGTGCAAAGACAGTGTTGATACTGCAGCAGATGCAGATGAGGACCGATGAAAAAATGTTGGAATTCATTACCCAAGTCTAATCCTTCCCACATATTTCTGCAACATTAGCCGATTATGTGTCAAGGAAACATAAAAACTGAATATCCAACCGCCAAAGTTATGCTTCCATGTTTTAAGAGACACAATCGCAAGGTAAATAAGGACTTTTTGACAGCCTCTGGTAGTTGCACATTTTTCTATGCTAACTGTACTCACTTAAATTTTTAATTAACAGAATCCCATTACATCCATCTTGAAGTTGCTCACAGTGAAAAGTCTAATCACTCAAACCAGTTTATTTGAGTGATTAGGTTTAGTTCACTCTCACCACTATGATCAGTATCATCTCCACATGAAGCAGGCAGCTGTTTTCAGACGATTGCGCACTACCCGCCTGCGCCGAATGGCACACAGACACAACTGACAAGTATTTGAAAGCTAAAGAGAACAAATAACCGTATTGCACGTTATTGGATTTTGCACTTGTTGCATCTCTTTGCAGAATATGGAAAATATCTCCAGTGATATTGTGATGTCGCCTGGTTCCTTTTGTAAAAACAGTAGAGATAATCTGCCTGCTGTGCACAAGGACTTTTAAAACAATGTTTTTTTTAAAAAAACGTTGACCTCTTGGCCAATTGCCACCATGTTTGCCTCTTCACTGTTGGGTGAGACAGGGCTGATTTCAAGAATTGGTGCTTCAGCCTCGTGTTTTACTGCAGAATCTGAAACCTTTGTCAGCAGAAAAATTTGCAATGCAAAGCAAACATCTGCTGCCGAGTCGAGAGTGAAATGACAGAGATCAAAATGTTCAGATCCACCTGAGTGGGTGGCAGACCCCCTGGTTTTCGTTGCATGTGGCATTGATAAGTGTGGGACGGGAGGGCGAGGCTTAGAAATAGAGACGACAGAGGAGCTGACATATTAAAGGAAAAATCCGCACAAAAAAAATACAAATTCTTTTTTTCCCAGTGCAACAAAGTTAGAGGTATTTTTAGATGCCAAAAACTTCAGCTGTTAACTGATCTCATTGTAAATCAAGATTGTGTAGATCTAGTTTCTCTTTAAACCCAGTTCTTTGCAGACATTTTCCAACAATCAGAGAGGCAGAAGAAATCATTGCAGAAGAAGTGATGATCCAACTTTCCACAGCTGCTCCAAAAGGTTTAGTAAATCACATCGTACTGCAGCTGCAGGATGACCTGGTCTGTTTCAAACTGACAAGAAAAATCTTTTTAAAAAATTGATTCCTTTACTGCTGCTGTCTGCATCGCTTTTTTAGCTTGCACTTACAGCAGCTCACACCCACGCTCTGTGTTGTGTCAAACGTGGCCTGTGAAAATTAGGAAAAGTAACGTTAGCAGAAAGAAATGGACAGATGAATCACTCGAAGAAAAGTAAAGTGCGCAACTGTGATCATCGCAAAATTTGTAGTTTTATTGTGCGATAGCTGCAGCTATATCTGGGTCTTTAGCATTGCACGTCTCTTATCGGCTGACATTGAAGGAGAAGAAGAGAAGGAGTGATTCTCTTCAGCTGTGGAGTGTAAGAGCAGGATATAATGCTCGATCACAAAGAGGGGACCTTGAGAGTGTAAAGGACCTTATCGATCCTTTTTACGAGCAGCAACATCCACCTCTCCATTACTCTGTCCCTCTCTCTCTCTCAGCTGCTGCTGCAGAGCAGAAACTGGCGTCTCCAGCCAACAGAGTGGAGACTCGCATCCTACACAACAAATGGCTGTGAGAGACAGAGGGAGAGGCTCGAATGCTGCACATTCAGTTTCTGATTCACTGTCTCACAACTTCACCTCACATTGGGCCTCATTCACAAACAGTGTGTTTGCACAAACGTGTGCCTAATCAGCACAAATGTTTTACTCACAAATCTGGGATCCATCCGTGTTTTCGTGCCTGAAGTGGTTGGTGCACGGCAAACGAACGTAGAGCTGCCTCAGACTTAGAAAATATAAACATACATGTTTTAACTAAATGCTTAGCAGGTTAAAACTGACTTAAAACACTTAAAAAACCTTTAATTTATTAAGGCAGTGGCCAATTACATAAAATAAACACAAATCCGTTGCCTTTCATCCTTGCTGGACGTCATCGCCGTCACCTCGCCACTGTTTCAACAATGTCCTACTTACGGATGTTTGTATAATCTGGTCGGTTATTCCTTTTTCCATAAACTTGTATCTTAAGCTTTTTTCTTATATCTAAGTCACGGTCTGTGCGTCAAGGATTCAGTATTTACCGCTTCAGTGATTGCAACCCGAGTCTCTTGGTGTGTCTTTCCAGTTTCCACCTTAGACATTATGTTTCCTCAGTCCACAACTTTTTTTTTGCTTAAGTGACCTTTTTTCTCTTAGAACAGCTTCACAGCTTTCTCTGTGATCCGCCTCTAGGCAAACACGTTTCCTTATATAGAGAAAAATGGGGCCACGGAAGTATGCTGACTGCAAGTAACGTGCGTGCACCTGCTGATTTACAGTGATTCTCTAACGTGCACACGATAGTAAGAGTAAAATTGGCTGCTTTTGCACGATCCACAAACCTGACTTTTGTTTGAGTGCTTATTTTGTGCACAAATTAAAAAGCACACACGGTGAATGAGGCCCTTTGTTTGTTTGTTCTTGTTGTTTTTTAATTTTTTCATCATAGCTCCTTGTCTTCATCGTAAGCCTTTTTTCCCTTAGTGATATTAAAAGTAGCCTTTTTCACAACTTTAATATAATAAAGCCGACATGAAAAGGCTGTTGCAACATGAAAGATGTTCAAGTGACATCCTGTTACTATTAGAAGAATGAAAGGTTTATTTTTTGTGAAGTTTTTTTTAGACATTGGCTTCTTTTTCGCTCATTTTCAGGTCAGAACTTGTACTTGATTATTTTCTCTTTTTTTATCGTTCAAGCATAAAAAAGCACTCAAATCAGGGGATGAGCCAGTGCTCAATTTAGCAAAGAACTCATTTTAAATTGTATCTTTAGGCAGTTTGTCAATAGTATTCTATCACAATAATAAAACCTATTCCCCCCTTTTTTTGGATTGGCAAGGTGGTTTCTGAAGAGCTATAAGACAAAAACTTATATCTCTGCATTGTTTGCAGTGTGTCTTCAAAGGGTTAGAGTGGTGGATGGCTGTGGCTTAGAAGGTTGTGGAGTTCCCATACTAATTGGAAGATTCGTGGTTCAATCCCTGGTCCTCCTCTGCATGATGATATTGTGAGTGCAAGATACTGAACCCAATGAGTTCACTGGAGTGTGAATGTTAGATAGAAAACACTGCGGACGCAATTCTACGTCCTACATCTTTTTGATACATGTCTACAAACTAGTAGATGGTCTAATACATCTTGATGCATGCTCAATCATCCAAGTAAGTAAATCCCAATCTGGATGTAGTGTTTTCAGTGGGAGAAACATTTCGTCACTCATCCAAGTGACTTCTTCAGTCTCAGCTGACTGCAGGTTTCCCCAACCTTATAAACAGTGCATTGCACAATGACTGAAACTAACATCACTGAATGAACGATGGGCTGGGAGGTCAGTTCCTTGATCATTAATGTGCAAATTCTCATGACCATTGATCAACAACTGACCTCCCAGCCCATTGTTCAGTGGTGCTAGTTTCAGTCATCGTGCACTCACCCACTGAAAACGCTACATCCAGATAATCAGAATCAACCTTTTGGGATGGTCTCAATGGAATGGGTGGTTGTCAAGAAGACTTAAGCAAGGGAAACAGAAAAGGCTGAGATATGACAAATTACACAAGAACTGGAAACAGGTCTTATGGTATGATGAACCAAGATGAACCAGCGGTGTTGGGGATCTTGTCAAAATTGATGGTATTATGAACACAGAAATGTACCGTCAAATTTTGGCTACTATGCAATACCATCTGGAAGGCATCTGAGCAGTTTAATTTTGTGACATGACAGTGATCCCGAAACACACTGCCAATTCAGTAAAAGCATACCTGGATAGAAAACACACACAAACCATGGAGCGGTCGGACCTCAACATTACTGAAGCAGTGTGAGATTATTTTGACAGTGAACAGAACAAAAGGCAGCCAACATCCAAAGAAGAGCTTTGAATGTCCTTTAAGAAGCCTGGAGAACTATTTCGGAAGACTACTTAAAGAGTTAATAGTTAACAAGACATGTAAATGATCAGTGAACTGGTATTTAACAGTGCAACTTTTGAACTTGCCTGGCTTTTTCTGGAGAAGACACGCTCTGTTAACGTACGAGAAATCCCTCTGTGTCTTTGAGCACGTTGACAAACTTTATAAACTCTTTGTTTGTGTCCCCAGGTCGTTCGGGCCAGGCGGTTGCAGTGCGAGCCAAGGTTTTCGGCTTCAACGTCATCTTCTACGACCCCTATCTGCAGGACGGCCTGGAGCGCTCGCTGGGCGTCCAGCGCGTCTACACCCTGCAGGACCTGCTCTACCAGAGCGACTGCGTCTCCCTGCACTGCAACCTGAACGAACACAACCATCACCTCATCAACGACTTCACCATCAAACAGGTGCATTACTCAAAACAAACACAGACACGCGTCGCCCGCACACGTGTCACCCAGACAGAGCTGAACATCCCATTGAACAGCTGTGACCTGATGTGGGCTTAATGCGGTGCTATCTAGCAGGTAGACAAGTCGAGATGCTGGTATATTATTACTCTGTCAGCCTAGTGTCTGTCCTAAAGAGCATTATATCTGGCAGAAAGAGAAAGCAGGAAGAAGAAAAAAAGGACTGGAAACAGCAGCAGCCTTCCTGCCTGTACATTCCCTGCTCTTTATCTTAAGCTCCACCAAAGCTGGACACAAATTCATTCCTTTGCTCTGTCAAATGCAATTAGTGCCAGCCCACGGCTACAGCAAATATATCGACTAGGCTGCACAGTGTGAGGGGAAAGTGCTGCTCTCTGAGTCAATAACTGCACTCTGAGGCACTGCCTGGGGTGACACCTGCAGGGCAGCTGAGGAACTGCACAAGCTGGGGACGCATCTTCCTTCTGTCAATATCACCCCGCACTGTGACACACTCTCTCTCTCTCTTTGTCTTGTCCCTCGCGCTCCATTCTTCCTGAGTTACAGTATGTGAGGAGATGAAGAGGAGTGGGTGTAGGGTAATAGCCTAACCCAGTTAACTCTGTGTCTTTTCCAAAGCACAAGATTCTCAGCTGCCTCTTAAGTGCTGCAATGAAAGAACACTTTTCTGTCTTTCCTCACCCAGAATTTGGCAGTGGCTCTTAACGTTTAAAGTGGAAACGTGTGTGTGCATGTTTGTGTATTTTCTGTGTGTCAAAACCACCAAGGCCTAATAAAAGACTGCCTGCCAGCGTAAAGGCTTTTCATGCCCCTGGATTTCAGCTTTTGTCAACATTAAGGGATTACTTTCTTCTGAGCATATTCATTTGATTTTTTTCTTCTTCCTCCCTCATACACTTTTTGTTGTGCCTTATTTTCTCCCCCCCCCCCCCCGGTAAGCAGCAAGGGGTGGCGGTGCTACTTCATCTTTCAGCTCATCCCTCGTCCTTCATTTCATCTCCTTGGTTTGAACAAAGCCTGCTCTATATCCCACATCTGACAGCATTTGTCCCAGTTGCCTTTCTGTCTCCTAGATCTTTCAGGTGTCAGGTGAAACAGAGATGTCACCATTTTATTCCTTCTTCTCAATTTATGTCCTGTTTAATATGTCTTAAGACATATAATCCAGATTGATGCTCTCTTTTAGATCAAACACATTCATTTGCCTGCCAGGCTGGCATACACACAAAAGTCCATACATGAGCTGTAAAAAAGCTGGCTTCATCTGTGCCTAGTGTTGACTTGTTTGTGTTTGCATGCCTTTTGCACTACAGATGCGTCAGGGTGCATTCTTGGTCAATACTGCACGGGGAGGTCTGGTGGATGAGAAAGCTCTGGCCCAGGCGTTAAAGGAGGGAAGGATACGCGGAGCTGCCTTAGACGTCCATGAGACCGAGCCCTTCAGGTAAATGCACACATGTGCCAAATCCTGGACAGATATAGGCAAGCAAAGTGATGGGTGTGTAGGAAGGGAAAGACAAAGAAACAGAAAACCTTTAAGAGATAGACAGACAGGCAGGAACAATGGCAGATATAGTTATAATGAGATAAAAGAGAAATCATGTGCTTCTAGAAGGATCCTTCAGGGCCCTGTGTGTAATAGAATTGAGGAGATGGAGAGCTGGATTTATTCTTGTCAGAGCAAGTTAAAAACATTTAAAGGTACAGGTGTATGCTTGAGTTTGAATAGAGGTGCAAAAAGAGGTGAATAATCTCCATTTTTTGGTATCCAAACACAACGATAACCCAAGAAAAGACCATATTTATACAGGATTATTAAAACAGACCTTCTTGGACATTTTTCCTTACACTTTATTCGTGAGAAAGTGCCGGGGGCAAAGTGGTGAAAGGCCAAAACTAGGTGAAAAGGCATCAGTAAGTGTGTCATAACATGCAATCAGCTAATTAAGAGTGAAAGTGTACAGCTTAATTTGAAGTATAATCAATAAATCTATAATTTCTTCATTTTGGCAAATGAATGAATGAGTTACAAGTACTGCTGAATTGATTTAATAACTATTCAAATGACATCTTGACACTTGTTACTTTTGTTGTCAATTATAAACAAATTAATTCAGTTAAGTACTGGTGATATGAATAATTGGAAAATCTGGTAACAGCTTCATCATGAACTATACTGGTGACACTGGGTAACCAGTCTGAAATAATTGTAAATGAAATAATTTCAGATTTATTTCCCAAAGCTCACCTGTTCCCCTTATGATTTGACACCGTGTTTTAGCTTTGAGCTATGAACTGCTTTCATCAGAAGGCAAACAGCTTGGTACGCGTCCCACTTCTCCACCATCCTAAGATCCGTGTTTTCCGTCTCAGCGGGTAACTGGTGTTGTGTTGTTCACGCGTCGGGGGCAGTCAGAGAGTTTGGAGGCTGATTATTTCTGGACAGCTGCTCAGCTGAGTGGCTGCTCAAGAAGGCTGAAACTGAACCCGATGAATCTGGAACTCATGCTCCGCTAACCCAGCATGTCAACGGGGGAGCGTTTCATAACTTTGGACCTCCATCCCACGCGGCATGACACCGATTTCAGGACGCTGCTGACGCGTTGCAAAGCTTACACGCAGAGAACCAGGCT
This sequence comes from Rhamphochromis sp. 'chilingali', assembly GCF_963969265.1. Classification (NCBI taxonomy): domain Eukaryota; kingdom Metazoa; phylum Chordata; class Actinopteri; order Cichliformes; family Cichlidae; genus Rhamphochromis; species Rhamphochromis sp. 'chilingali'. The sequence goes on along the minus strand of NC_137950.1, from coordinate 20,617,497 downwards.
AGGTGTTACAAGGATGATGGAGGGGGAGGAGGGAGTTGATGCTGATCTGTTTTTGTTAGTCTCCTGAGAGGAAAGAGGCTGACAGAAAGGAAGTATCAAAGCAGCAGGAAGAAGATGGTGGCATCTGTGAATAACAGGATCTGACATTTTACCCCACTGGCCATATTTCCAGACAACTGTCATGTAAACTGTACACAAATAGTTTTTAAAGGAAAAGAAATAGTTACAGTATCAGATGGTTTTGATATACAAGAATATGTTTCGTCATTGGCCTCAAAATAAAAATAATTAATTCTACGTTTGTATTTCTTTATAAGTTAATTAGTGAAGCCCTCCACAACATCCGGTACAGCCTGTTATTGATGTTAGTTTTAATATAATTCTGTCATCATGTGCTTGTTGGAGAAAATGTGCATACTGTATTAATTTGACTGTGTGCTGTAGTTTTGCTCAGGGCCCACTGAAAGATGCTCCAAACCTGATCTGCACGCCACACACAGCCTGGTACAGCGAGCAGGCCTCACTGGAAATGAGGGAGGCCGCAGCTACCGAGATCCGAAGAGCCATCACCGGTAAGCCGCCGCGTTTCAATTTTGTTGTCCAACATCCATCGAAACTAAACATCCACGGCTTCATTATGGAGGCCCGCGCCTCGGTGCAGTCTCCCGCGTGACCTGTTGCACGTCTTTTCTTTCCCAGATGTCACATTTCCACTTCAATAGACCCTCGGCAGCCTTTATTAGATCTGGACCTCTTAATTGATGTTATCCTTAGCTTCACGACACAGAGTGGCTCTCGGGGGCTGGCCTTGCCGCCACCCTGGCCAAAAAAAAGAATTTAAAAAACTGATTGTTAAATGGTCCTAATTTGCATTTGTGTATCTAAGCCTGATATGTTTGTCAGTCTGAACTCATTAACACTTTGCATAGCCTGGCCGCTCATGCCCTGTAACAAGTCGTAGCCTTCGAGTGTGTTAGATTTATGCAGCTCTTTTAAGCTGAACGCGTGTCTCGTGACAGGCCGTATCCCTGACAGCCTACGAAACTGCGTCAACAAGGAGTTCTTTGTCACTACGGCACCGTGGGCGGTCATGGATCAGCCAGGCGTTCACCCTGAGCATAATGGCGCTGCCTACAGGTAAGGACTGAAAATACAGCCATTATTTTCATTTTAAGAACAACAGTTTTATCACCTGTGAGCTACACTAAAGTATCATAAACTAGAGCAATTTCCTTCGTTTGCTCCGCCTTTATACAGTTGTAAAAGATGTCTTGATAGATCGGTGGTTTTTATAGGTTAGTTCACCACTCCTGTAGAGCCTAGCATCTCATCCGCTAACGCTTCCCCTTAGCAGCAGAAATAAATTCTGTCCACATTGTCCCACTCTTCGCCATTCTTGATCTCAGCATTTCCACCTCCATGTGCTTCTTTCACGCAGCCAAGTGAACCAAACTCTTCCAGGCGTAACAACCGGCATCCCCCAAGACAAAATTAATGCCTAGATCAGGACCAGGTAAATACGATCATCTGGGGCCAACAGCCTCCGGTTGGAGGTCCTGGATATAAGACCCTCTCACCTCCTGAGCTCACCTGATGTGTGTCCCTCCTGTAGTTCCCCTTCAGCACTTACCTGTTTGAATGAACACAGAATAGAGATGGGTAGCAGTGAATGTGGGTTTTTGAGTGTCACAGAAAGCATGACATGAAACCACTGAGGTGCACTTCCATGGATGGAGTCATGTTTCGTGGTTTCCTTCTTATAGGTATTTGGGAATGTTCTTTCCAGCTATTTTCTCCTTCTCTGGTTGATGGATTTTACTGTGATTTCCACACCCATTTCCCCCCCTAACTAATGTGACATATTAGCTCTTTTCCACCAAACAGTCTCGGGAAGTCTGTGTTTCAGGAAGTATTAAGATAACTGCATAACTGCATTTTTTTAAAACAAAAGAAAAATGATGGGAAAGAAAAATATGTGGCTCATTGATAAATAGAACATGTGCTGCTTCTTTCATGAGAGGATTGTGTTTTCTCCTTTTTATATCAAATTATGACCCAATCATCTTTAAATTAGGCACTAAAACTTTACGAGCTATGAGCAGATTATGTGCATTTATAGACCAAACAGTATCTTGCCTTTTTATTTTAATTACCATAATGAAACTGAAACAGTTTCATATTTAATCTAAGCTGAAGAAACAAATCAATAAGCAAGGCAAGAAATACTTTCCAAAGTATGTTGATTAATGTAATCTCTATAAACAGGAAGATCGCCTGGAGAGTTCATGCTCCACCAATGCCCACGTCCTGTTTTAAGGAATGTGATCCAGATGTACGCCAAAGTTTAATGGATTCTTCTCTACCTCCGCTCCCTCATTGCTTCTAGCTTTATGAAATTAAAGCCTGGTAGCTTCCGCAACTTGGTTCTGATCTTAGAGAAGTAATTAATGTCTTTTTTAAATTGTTTGATGTGTAAAAAGTTAGTAAACAGCAAAAACTCTTTTTGTCTGGCCATCTGTTGAGTCTCCCTCTCTTTCCCCATCTTGCACCTGTTTCATGTTTAGTCTAATCTGGCTGCATATTTTTCTGGACATATTAAAACGACAAGAAATTCCAATTTTATTCACATTAATTTGGACCTTTCTGAATCTGAAAATTCAGCCTGAAAGCTAAGTAACTCTTAAACACGTTCCTGAAAAGGTGGAAAAGAAGCAGCAGTTTCACTAGATGATGAGGTCTTTGCACAGAATCCTGTCTTTCACGGTTGTACGTGGGGGTTAGGCTCGTGTCGGCACCACTAACCTCTGACCTTTTCCCTCCCCAGATACCCGCCAGGTGTGGTTGGAGTGGCTCCGGGCGGCATCCCAGGGGCTTTAGAGGGCATGGTGCCTGGTGGGGTGCCCATCGCCCACACCTTGCCCTCTGGTACACACCCCTCCCAGGCCCCATCGCCCAACCAGCCCTCTAAACACGGCGACACTAGAGAGCACCTCACCGAGCAATAGCAGCAGAAAGGATACATACGGCAGCATCTCATCCGGCCTGTTGACACTCAGAAACAACCAATCAAAGCAACTGACCAACTGGGACCAAGAGACAGTGAAACGACACAAGCGGCTGCCTGCTAAAAATCCAGCCAGCAACTGGGAACAAAAGAAGTGTTCCGGGAAATTTGTACTTTTAACCCTTTTAGTTTTTACTCTCTGTCTCTTTGGGTTCAGTTACCGACTTTACTCTTTGATGATGATGTATTTTTGTCTTTCTTTGGGACATGCCTATGATTGTGGACACAGAGTCCAGTGTTTTTAGTGCTCCGGGATTACCCGATGAGACTCTGTTCAGCTGCCCCCACCGTACCACCCACCTCAGAGCTCATGGGAAATGTAAGCCCACTTCTAAACACACCAACTGAACAAGAGAAAAAAAAAAAAAAGAAAAACCTTTGGCATCATACGTTACTGGATCGTATGACCCCTGACAGCGCTCCTAATCTTCCCCGCCTCTTCTTCACCCAGCTCCAATCCTCATTGTGTAACAAGTGTGTGTTATTTAGGCCCCCAATTATGCCTCAGAAGAGAATTATTATTAATATTGTTTTTTTTCTTTTTATCATCAGTGTGAATGACTAAAAATGGATTATCAGCTTATATATATTTATCAAATTAAAGAAAAAGATTGTTCATCAATTATAGTAATCAAAAGTGGGCTTTAACCCTTTCCTGGCAGTGGTACATTTGACACCTGTCACAGCTGGAGTTCCAGCTTTTCACCACTAGAGGGCACTTGTACACAGTGTGAGAATTTTTGAGTTTTAAGTGTCTCCAACTTACTACTTTTTAAAGCAGTTGGTGATTAACGTAAAGCCATTCATTAAACACGTAACTGCAGCTGAAGCTTTTGAAAAGAAGTTATTTTGTACTTTTAGTTCCTAAAAGCTCAGCGATGCATCCAGTTCTCTCCAGAGAAGCGTCTGATGGCTAACTAATCATAATGGCAGTCTTGTTAGACATGGTGACCCAGTCCCTTCTGTGAGCACATTTCACACTGAAGACAGGAAAGGGTTAAATTCAGCATGGTTTCTTAATGACTCAGGAATAACACTTTTTTTTTGCAGATATTGTTTCTCCTCCCGCCCCTCCCCCCTGCAAAATAATTGTCTATAAAAGGAAAAAAAGAAAACACAAAGACTGATCTGGTTCGTCTGAATATTGAATATTTCTCTCCATCATCCTCTCCATCGTGGTATTTTTATAAAAAGGACACATTCACACATTTTTTGGTGTTAAAGAGTTTTGAGGAGTCCTGTTAGATTCGTATTGCCTAGTTAAATGTTCCTATAACCATAGTCCTATGTGATCCCCCCTCTCTACCTGCTCCTTAATATTTCCTTTGTTCTAATGAAGGCCAGGTTCTTTGGGGCATCCTGTACTCTGTAAGAGCAATAGCTGAAACTCTTATTTAGTGTCCCAACAATAGCAGAAGAGGCAGCCAGCAGTATGTTTTTGTTTTTAGTGTGAGTATTTGTATTTGTTTCTTGTACAAGGTGAACATTTAGCATTCAGTGCAGTTCAAATAAAAAAAAAAAGAAAGAGAAAAAAAAAAAGATAAAGATACGATTCTGAGAACCAGCCGTCTGTACTGACTTCTTGATTTTCATGTAAAACAAGTTTACTCCCTTGTCATGTACATGCACTGGCCGCTTCATTAGGTACACCTGTTTGTTAACTCAGCAAATGTCACAGCAAGAAAATAATCACATTTAGCCATGTACAGTCAAGATTGGCCTTCAAAGGCCCAGCAGAATGCAGAAGAAAGGTGATTTTAGTAAGTATATCAGTAACTACTGATCTACTGGGAATTTCCCCGTACAGTAGAGAAGAAAGGTGAGTGGCACTTCTCTGGGTGAAAGTGCATTAATCGTGCACGGAGCATGCAGGAGAGCATCTCTGAAAGCGCAACGCATCGAACCTTGAAGCAGGTGGCGTACAACAGCAGAAGATCACATGCGTGCTGTGTCTGTCTGATAAGAACAGGAAGCTGAAGCTACAATTTGAAGATTTGTCAAATTGGACAACAGAAGAAGAAGACTGGAAAAATGTTGCCTGGTTTGCATGTCTTGATTTCTGCTGCAACATTTAGATGATAACACCAAATTCCTAGCATGGATCCATCGTTCCTTGTATCAGTGATGGAGTGATGGGATATTTTCTTGGTACTTTTTGATCCTGTTGGTACCAATTTATTATTGAGTAATGCTGCTGACCATCTCAATCCCTTTCTGACCACAGTATACCCATCTTCTGATGGCCGCTTCCAGCAGGATAACACTATATCACAAAGCTCAAGTCTTCTCAGACTTGTTTCTCAATGTGACAATCTGCTGTGCTTGTCACCAGATCTCACTGCGCACCTTTTCAGATGTGGTAGAATGGGAGAGTCACATCATGGATTAGCATGAACGTGCAGCCAACAAATCTGCAGCAACTGTGTGATGCTATTATGTCAATATGATCAAAATCTCAGAGCACTGTTTCTAATACAATTTTAATTGTATGCTATGAAAAATGAAGGTCATTCTGAAGGCAAAAAAAAGAGTCCACACGGTATTAGCATGGTGTACTTCATAAAGTGATCAGCAAGTGTATATTTCATAATTATGAAAAAAATAAAATAAAATAAAAATCACAATATCAGGGCTTTATCACAAGTGTAAAGCCCCAATACTTGGTGGTGGTGGGGGGGGATGAAGACAATACTGAAATAGAATGAAATCCAGTATTTGGGGCTACAAGAAATAACTTCTTATTGAATGAAAAACAAAAACAATCTCACATTGTTTAGTCCCAGAACAATTAATTTAAAGGGGAGGGGGGGAGGTCTGTTTTTATAAACCTCTCTTGATCTAGTAATTCTGTAAGTTTTAAACAAAATCCTGCTGAGGGGGTAAAATAACAGACTGTATATAAAAGATGAATGTATGGAACATAAGTGAAAAGTACCTTAAACCTGCAGTTCTTCATATTGCCAGCAGGGGGAAACTCTTTGGCTACAAAAAGAACCCTGCAGGTTAATTAATATTAAAAGTCTTATTCAGAAATTTAAACTTTAATAAAAATTTGTATTTAATTTTGTCTAAACTGTTGTTTTGCACGTTGCAAATTACGGCCCACGTCCGAGTTAAAAATGATGATAAAGCTAATGTGGGGCCCATCTTGTCCTGAATGTGTAATTTTCTTGGCCAAATTAGCCCCACTATCAAGCACCATGATGGCCAAGATGTAAATATTCAATTTGAGCCTTTACAACATAACTTTACTAACCAATAAGTGATGGTACCGAGGCTAAAGCCATCTTTTATATACAGTTTATGACATGCTTCTAAAACTAACTGTGATTTGCACTATAGAGAACTCCATACTGCAGTGATCCTACTTATATTTAGATGATGTGGGTGCACAATGTGAACATTATTGGCTGTGTCCTTGTGTGCGATCAAACATTCCCGATCCACCATCACCCAGTGACTTCAGCTATAACAGGAAGGAAAAGCAATCGTGCGTGTGTGGCGTCACCAATTCAAACAACGAATTTAACAGTGGGAATTAATGAACAATGCAAGTAAGTAAGTAGGTGCAAGTGAGTCAAATTTAATATTAACGCTGTCCACTGAAAGAGGCGGGGCGTTTGGTTTTCTTTCCCCCACCAGCATCATCACCACCCCCCACTCAAACAAACTGTGTCACACATAGAAATGTCAGTAAGCCTGTATGTCCTCCCCCCCCACAGAATTTATGTATAATCTGTGCAAAATAAAATACTTCAATACTTCAACTGAAAAGATCAAAAAAAAAAAAAAAAAACCAGATAAAACGGGGCAGAACAAAGGGTATCGCCTCCGCGTGCCAACTCTTCTGAACAAATAAATAAATTCAACATCAAATGGGGCTTTGTAGAGGGGATCAGCAATCAGGAAAACAAGTGCTCTGTAAACCTTAAACATACACACACACACACAAAAAGGATTATCATCCTCTCAGTTTGAAGCAAAAATTTCTGTCAGGCAATTCTGTATAAATGAACTTTGCCATCTAGTGCAGCTTCAGGATTTCCTTAAATACAGTATATTTTTCCTATATGAGCTATTACTTCTCTCACGGTGAGATAATTACCTTGACAGGAAGCATCAAGATAACCGGTAAGGACTATAGGGAGGCAAACCAAGTGGACTTGCGTTCATGGGAGCAGTAATCAGGATTCTGTTTGATGGTGCTGGTATCTTCTCTACCACAGAGCTCACAGAACACATGCATTATTACAAGTTAAAGATTTACATTTTTGGAGAAACGAGGGAGGGGAAGGGGAAATGTAGATAGCAAGGTAGTCTCTCCCAGACCCTATAATGTCCATTCCACAGATTTAAGAGCTCTTTTCTCTCTTCTCTACTTCCCCCTCACTCACTCATCTTCATCGTCCTCTTCCTCGCCATCGGAGAGAGAGGCACAGGGGTGGATCTGGCGGTATCTGTCCAACCACTTCTCCACCATCTGGGTGACCAAGGGGTGGTTACGGCGGCGAGAGCTCTTCTGCATGGCAGCCAGCATGCCTCCTTCTGTCACGCAGCAGTCCAGCCATTCCCTCAGCAGCTTTTCCTGCTGCTCCTCGTTGCCCATCTGAAGTCACACACAAAACATGCTATTAGTAATGTTCAGATACACGCTTTCACCTCACAATAGCACATGTTAAAAGCTTTCCTGCATCAAGACTAATTTGCAAAAAACAAAGCTAAAACTGGTCTACAGCCAAAATCACTGAAACTAATGCTAAAGATTGTTAATCGTTTCACGAGGCACTGCTACCAAAACTGGAATTTTTATTACAAAGGCCGCTCCATCCAAACTGTAGATTCAGTTTTGATGAAATGCAACAAGTATTAAATACAACTGGTAGATTTTTCATATTTTAAGATTAATGCAGTTTTAAGTACTGTGACTCAGAAATGGTACAAGTGAAAGGCTTATAACATCTGGTAGTGCGCTACATTATTACATGGTCACATGGTGAAACCAGCTTGTCTACAAGTCAAAATACACTGGGTAATTGATCCAACTGCTGTTTCTTCACATCCCAACATCCCACCTACACATAATATTTTAACCTAGCCTTGTAGACTGGGCTTTAAATGCAGTCAGCACAGTTCTTTTTGGAAATTGAGCTGGCATAACCCTGCTAGGCTTTCTAATATCCTTCATTAGCCGCTACAGTGGATCAGCCGCCTCCATAATCACACTATCCCTAGCATCCTCGTCTTTCATGCCACCCCTCTTTTTATCCTCCTTCACTACATCCATGAATCCTCCTTCCCAGTAGCTCAAATCAAACACCATCCCTCCTCTGCACATCTCCAAACCACTATACCTAAGCTGTCCCCGTGATGTACTAAATCTTAATCTTGTCCATCCTGGTCACTCCCAATAAGAAAATAAAAATTAGGACCTTTGTCTCCTCTGCCACCTCCAGCTCCGCCTCCTCTGTCAGTTCCACCCCCCGCCCCCCAAAAAAAGCAGTAAAGTTCAAAAATATTTACAGTAATACCAAAATACACTTCTCAAAATTACCCAATTACCTGCTTTTTAAAGTTAAATTTAAAAAAAATAATTAACAAATCTGCAGTTTTACAGCACAACCACAGTTCCTACCTCTTGTGCAGACAGGAAGTGAATATGCAGCAGCTTCCTTTCGCTGTCCACCAATGGCAGGAAAGTGACTGTGACATCGTCGTCAGTATTGAGGTTGGCGCCCGCACCGCGATTGTCGTAGCCGTCGTTCTCCATAGCCACCAGGGCCGAGAAGTGACCCCGTGTGTAGCCCAGGGCAATGGGGCTCTTCCAGCAGAAGCTCTGCTCCCATAACAGAGGCAGGTACACACCTGAAGACACACAAACTAGTCAAAAGGTGCTGCACGCCACAGCACTCGAGGCATCGGCCAGGATGGCAACTGTTCGCTCAAATTGTGTGCAAATGTCAGCCGAGGCCGAGCGCACTCTCAGATTTGACCTGACGCTAGAGGCGGCTGCTTTTTAGCCCGCTGAAAACAACCGGTTCTTTGTGAGCAGAGACGAGCTCCGCGGTGCAGCCTGATGCTCTGCTTTTTCAGAAGTGCACCCGCCCTCACCCCTCTGGCTTCTGACAGGCCAGCTTCCAGCTCCAAAAGCACACCAGCAATCACTAAACACTTAGCGTGCAATGTACACAAAAGCTATGGTTTCAGTCTACACACATAATTACCGTAATTAAGGCAGGCCATCATAACCAGGCTGCACCCTAAACGGAACAGATACACAGCGAGGCATCACAGACCATTTTATTTATTCAAATTATCAGTGCAGCACACCGAATGAGGTCAAGATATTCTGGCAGCCACGCACTCCAGCTGTGCTCACTCTGCATCTCATACACAATAGCCTGTCTGTATGAGTAATTCTAATGGCCTTGTTTCATGTGGTGTTGCTGCAGGTGTTTAAAGCTGGCTCACGCCATGATAAATGTTAGAAATAAACAGCGAAGCTCACCGGGGTCAGTTTATCACAAATTCCACTAAATTTTAAAAAGTTCTTTCTGCTTAAATTAAATATTAGCAGAGCTGTAACATAAGTGACTACTACACCCTCTACAGTGCACACACGAGGGTCCAAAGCTTCACCTTTGATAGTCACATCAATAAATATTAAGAAACATACTGATCAGCAAGTGTCAGTACTCTGTTTCCATTTTCCCCAAGATCTGACACCCTTTACAAGTTCAGGATCTGAGTTGAGAACACCGTTTTGTATTACAGCCACACGATGCCTCACCTTGAAAACGAGTGTATCCTAACGTTTCCCCACGGAAACTTTTGTAGTATTTCACTCCGTAGACTATGATGGGTCTTCGAAGAATATGTGCAAGAACAAAAATGTGGGTCTGCTCTAGGCTGGCCCCGGGCTAAAAAGGAGGAGAAAAAGAAAAAGCATAAGAATAGTTAGGCATTGTGATCATACTGCAAAGAGAAAAGTATCTTATGCGCGAGTATGAACGCTTTTCTTTCCTTCTCATTGGGCACATTACATAAGCACTTTTAAATATTCTACTGCTGCAATGATCTATCGCATAAAAAGGGGTTTCAAAGTTTCAGCCTTGTGGGATGGGATTTAAAAAGCTTGGTTTTTATCCTTCGGCTCTCATCTCTCCGTTGCTGTCAAAGCCTGAGACGAGGTCATCGCTTGGTAGCTTTTGCTGTGTTTGTTTGTGCTGCTGGTAGAGTGGCTCTAAGCTAAATGCCTGTAAATCCCAAGGTCACATGCTGGGGAGAGAGAGTGCTGCTTCAGCAGGTGTGCCGGTAGATCAGCTGTCTACAACTTCATCTTAGGGGATCAGCAGTAAATTGCTTATGTCCTATCTGTCATTCACACATGATCCACCATGCACAGTGCGACCCTTCCGACTGTCTTTTCCCATTTAGACTAATGCACATATATGACAATAGTTCATAGTTTCAGTAGCTTGTGCTTTATGCAGACCTTTATTTCCTCAAATAGAGTTGTTTAAAAAAAAAAAAAACCGTGGTCGAGGTCACTGCAGCAACAGAATCTGACAAAACAGCAAATCAATAGCTACACTAACATATGTTTTGCACTTCTGGTGGTGTCGTGAAGTTGGCAAGCACAATTAATCTACTTGCAACTGCGGTGTCAGCCTGTTGAATTATATAACCGCACGCCCGTACTGACGAGATAACCTATCGGCCTGTTTGAGGCGGCAGAGTGAGCGTTGTGCACGTAACACGACTACCCAGTGTTAGAGACCAGATGGAAGAGGCTCCACGAACAGACTGATTGTGTTCATGTCAAGATATTAAGCAGATCAGCTTCTAGCTTTGAAAAGACTGTTTCAAATGATTTCAATGTAAAAGGGCTTATTTAATTGATATTTGTTCAACTGTATTAATTGTGCATATTGAGTTTCTTTGAGGATAGCTGTTTGTAAATGACAGTTTTTGAGTTGAGTGAGCAAAATATAAATGCATCCAACTATCTTATGAGTTGCCTTTCCTTGATCAAATACAGGCGATACATTGCAATTTTGATGTTTTCCCACAATTATTGCAATATGACTCACACGCTTTTGCTGACTGGAGTGCTGCAAGAGTCTAATGAATATGCAAACAATGCAAGAGAGGAAAGGGACTATTGTTATGTAAATATTTTGGAGACAGACGTTTTGGGTCATAAACCTTCCCGTTTTGCCTTTGTTAGTGCATCATTTTCTACATCATTTTCCAGCTTTTATTTCTTTTGTAGACCAAAAAATAAAAAACATTTAAAATGTACCACTGTCTTTAAACTCAATGGAAGTGAAGGTAGGCTGTAAACCAGAGACAACAACATAATTACCTGGCTGGCCAAAGACAGAATGAAGGCCCAGTCTTCCTGCCACTGCTCCTCTCTGAGGGAGAAATGTAAACCAAAGCTCTGCGAGTACCATGACTCCCACTCCTTCCAGCGTGTGTAAAACCTATTTTTTTAAAAAAAAAGAATATTATTATACTATTTTCAAAGCTTATTGAATTAAAGGTGACCTCGAGCTCAGCCTGCTTGTATAGAATGGATTACTTTATGTATCCATTTACAGAGCTTCAAAAGAGCTACACTTTAAGTGCCAGAGGTCTTAATTATACATAAACAGAACAATCCACACACCTGCAATGCTCATTAAAAGGACTTCTACCCATGTTTTTTGTCTTGTATGAGTGTAGTCTATAGGCATGTCCTCTAGAAAGAATATTCTGTTATACACCAGTTTGAAAATCTGGATTTACAGTCACTCGTATTCCAAGAATATAGCAAAAACTTTAGAATAAATATAATTATGATGTAAACAGGTCATAAATTCACAAAGAAAAAAAAAACAAAGTGCTTGTGTTAAAGTGAATCGAATCAATACAATAAAGTCTAATTAAATAAAATAGCATAACTTGGTAGAGGGGGAAATGATGAATGACTTTTTTTTGTTGTTTTAATGTGTCCAGTCTTGTTTGCAGTTTATTTCTTTCAGTTCGTCTGCTCTCGCTTTGTTTTTATGCAGATAACACGAGGCCATTTTTGAATATGCAACATGAACTGAGAGCAGCCTGTGAAAATTTTCAAGTGTCAAGTATCAGACTACAGGAACTGTGTAGGGCTGAGCCTCTCACCAGTGGGAGCAGTCGTGCAGGCTGTCGTGGAGAGCCTTGCGGAGGACAGAGTCCTTGTCGTAGATGCCCCAGGTGGCCTGCAGAACAGAGTCCAACAGGCAGTCTCCGGCAGTGCGGTTCCACAAGGCGTAGAGGCGACTGTCCAGGCGTGTCCCCAGCTCCAGAGACCAGTTGATAACAGGAGATTCCTCTTCCAGTTCTACAAACAGATATAAATGTGCGATTGGGTGTTGAGGACTCCAAGACAATAACTAATCAAGTTCCGTGTTGTTGCAGTGAAAACACAAAAGAGGAACTTGTGGCTGCATTTATTTTCTCCGCTAATATATTTGATAGTTTAATGAAAAGAATCAAAACAAAAAATTGTGTTTCCAAAAACTCAGCATAGGATTGCATAGATGCTGCGTTAAGTGTTTCAGATGTGCAGCTGCTGCAGCCGCTATTTCCGCAGGGACAAAATGCAAAATGCAAAACCTGCTTTTCTCTTCCCATCGTGAAATATTATTAAACACATCTCCCTGAATATGCAATCATATTCTGCACCAGAAACTCAAGGCAGCTCTATCCAGTAGCCCACTTTAAGGTGGCTTAAATGGGTCATAACACTCCTTTTATATCTTCGTTGAAACACAAAACACACACAGCTGCACTGGGAGAGTGTCATTAGATAAGTATGTGGGAGGGAAACTAGTGAGCTCAATTAACCTAATTAGAAAAGGAAAAGAAGACGAAGCAGGAGGTGGGGAGCTGATTGAAGACAAACACAGGCAGGGAAGATGCTAGTTTAAAGTCCCTTCTATTGCAGGACGTGAATGGCTGAAAACATGCAACTGGACAGATTGAGAATATGACACAGGATATAAAGAATGACATCTTCAGTACCTTTCTGCACATCTCGATCTAACACCTCATCAAACAACTTCTCCTGGACAGCAGGCGGCAAGTCTTCTATATCTGCAGAGAAACATGGGAAAGATAGGTTTTCATGCTCGTTATAACCTAATGGTAGACAAGGCCGAGGGCAACATAAATGCTACAGTAATGACACACAGAGGGGATGTTCTTCACTGGATGGCATTTTGTCAATGGCACACTGTAAATACAAGCTCTGTGTATTGAACTGTGCACACACAAAGCCAGAACACTGGTGGCTGTTCTCTGGTTCAATAGTGAATGGCACTGGCTTTGTCTGAGAGCAAGAGAGACACAAACAGACAAAGCGAGAGAGCGAGTGCCCTGCAGCTGGCCTCGGGCCAAATTCACTCTGTAGTGAAATGCTTGGCATTAGACGCACACACACAAAAATTCGAATTTATATGCAAAGGCTTCATAATCTTTGCTCCCAGGGGCAGCAGCAGGACTAGATCAGAACAGTGGGTGTTCTTAAAAGTAAAGTGCATGTCATTTCAGTGAAGACTTAATGCCACAGGGACGAGCTGATGTTTCTCTGAGCAATGCGGCGGGGTCCTATTCTTACACTCAAGTTCACACATTGACAATTTAGACATTTATACTGTGTAGAAGAAAATTCTACAAAGAAGCCATGAATAGAATCCCAAAGAGCACAAAAGTAATTATTTCCCCGTTGCTTGCTTCCAGAGTAAATGGAGCCAGTAATATTCAGTGTCAGACATGACAAATATTAAGACTGGTTGTTGGGGTGGGAGTTTAATCTGAGCTGTTTATTGAGGCTACAGGAAAAATTATATATTTCTGCGAGCACAGGCCCATAAAGCAAAACTGATAAAGGGATAAACAGGAAGAGAGGTTAGATTACACGCACAAACACACACCAATAAAAAAAAAAAATAAGTGGTATAAGCATTAAGACCCAAGTACCTGCGGGCAGAGTAAAAGTGACCAAGTCGGTGAGGAAGTAACAGGTGAAGTCTCCTTTACGTTGACGTAGTGAAGATGCAATCTCTCTGCGGATCTGCTCCGTCAGCTCGGGACACACCATGGAAGGGATGCACTTGGCTGCTTGCTGGCTCACCTTATAGACATGCACACAGATTAAAAAATTTTATTTTACAATGAAATTAAAAGATTAAATGAATATGTGAACTTTGGACTATATAACTAAAACTAAGCTAACTTATCTACACTTAAGATACGTCTGCAAATGTACTACCCCAAAAGATTTGTTATGCTAAATGCTTGCCCTCCCAAACTGAAAATTCAAAACCGCAAGCTCCACCCACGACATTATGGTAGCGCGCCAGATGTTGTCCATCAGCTGCAGCACGCCAGGAGGGTTAGCATCAAAAGCTGGGCAGGCACAGTGCCAATTCTATTAAACAGAAGCATTGTAGTCACCCACACTGCATGCCGAGAGTGAATGCGCTGCCATCCTGTGCACTCAGATACACTGTGTCTTCTCTTGCTCACAATTTTGTTTGAATTGTCAATTCCAGTTTTAGTAGTATTAGTGAATCTTCTCAAACAGAGACGAGATCCTTGACACATACTCATACGCCGTCGAGACATGGTTCCCATGCATTTCACGCAGCACAAAAGAGGAAGTTGGTCCACCTTACCCACCCAAGCGTTTTTCATTCTGGGGATCAAACTCTCCCATGCATAGTAAAGACCTGCCTTTCTATGCTTGCCAACATGCTTCCTGTGCCTTTTCCTAATCACTGTTTGCTCTCCGAAATCACATCAACTCTTATCATGCCCCATAAGAAACAATGACAGAATAGCAGCAATTCTAATACCCCCCTAATTCTAAAAAAGTGCTTTTCTGCTGTAATTCTATGCATTAAGAGCATCTATTTTTCATTATATAGCACACTTGGTAAGGAGCAATTATAAGCGGTTGTGGCTGATAATGAGAAATACAAAAAAGCACTTAAAAATGAAAAGTTTCTGTAACATAAAGACTTTACAGGCATGTTAGAATTTTTAGGATCTTTTTATAAAAACTGACATAAATCCTCTTAAGATTAAAAACTTATAGCAAATTTTTGCTCAAAGATTCAAGACTATGCTTACCTCTGTTAGCAGAATGGCGAGCATGTCCTGCCTTTGAAAGCGAATAGCCAGATGTACCAGAGTGAAGCCTACATCAAAAGCTGAGGACCGATTAAGGAGCTGCACCTCGTCTGCAGTGAGCTGTCGGGCAATGTCGCCACCGGATGACTTATAAGCTTCTACTGCCGCCAGGTCTCCCTCCACAACGCCTGCAGGAGAGGAAGGAAGGAAGGAAGGTTTATAAAAAAAAAAAAAAAAAAATCAGAAGGAAAAATAATGGAAAACAACTGTTAAAAGTGATGAATCAGTGCCTAAATATTGCTGACACAGCTTCTTTTCTAGGATTGTGTGTAGCGAGGCTACCAAACTTTAATAGAGTGACTCATGTCAACATAGTCGGCCATTTATGTCATCACATGACATACACATTCAAGTGCGGTGCATCGATATAGGGAAGACTAAATGATACAACACAAGCCATTTAACAGCACTACAAGTCCAACCTCAGAGCTGACCATAAAAGGTTCAACACCTTTGTAAACATCATAACCCATCTGCAATGTAGCCTTTATTACTTTGGATTAGTATTACTTAGGCATACTGAAACAAGCAAGTGTATTCAAAAGATAATCAAAAGAACATACATGTATCAGCAAAAAAAAAACAACAACATTAAAATCCATTTTAAAAATGGTTTAGATATATTTTTTGGAGCAGCTTCAATCCCCATGTCTGTTCTTGTAGAAGCAAGATGTAACAGACAGCTTTAAATGTGCTAACACAACATCGCAAATCACAATTTATTAATATTAAAACCTGGGAGAAATTTGTAAAACAAATCCAACTAGAGGAAAAAATTAAATAGGGCCTTGATGTCATTCGACAGCTCTGATGACCTTTAGATGTAGCCACGAGCTAACCGAGTGCAAGAACAGTTATCACACTGTCGGGCTACTACATAGCAGAACAGACAGAGCAGTGTAGCTGTAATGTGGCGCTATCAGAGAGCTGTGTAACACATAGGACAGTGTGTTGAACCTACTAGTCTCAACATCTGTTATGAGTGAAACAGCCAGGTAGCAAACAGGACACTGGAAGAGCTGCTTTATTTAAACTGGCTGCCTTACATCAGGATGTTCTCTCAGGCAGGGAAGAGGACAGTTGAGTGAATCTGGACTAAAACATTCCAAGCATGACCCTTCTCATTTTACACATACTGGGTGACATTTTGCAAACAGATCTATAAATACATGCAGAATGATTTGAGTTGCAATAGCTGTTGCTATGCGGGAGACCTCAAAGGAACTCAAGAATGCGGTGACCCGTTTTCAGTGAATACAGGCAGTTTTGCTAAATTTAGACTTAGATAAACAAACCGTAAACCTTTGTCAGCGTCAAGCTGAAGCTGTTGATTTACTGGTCGATCTATGTTCCTACCCTTCCCTGTGGCCGTGAGCTCTGGGTAGTGACCCAAAAGAACTGATTGCTCATTTCCGCTGCTTTTATCAGCAATCTGCAACTAGTGTACCCTTAGAGATAGGATGACGAGAATGGCAGTTCGAAAGAGGGTCAGTGTTCAGGCAGTTGACTATGATACCTCCTGGATGGCTCTTAGTTGAGGGGATTCTAGCATATCCAACTGGGAGGAGACCCAGTGCAATCCTAAAACATGCAGGAGAGATTACGTTTCTCACCTGGCTGTCTCCCATGACATCACTGATTAGACTGCTGCATCAAGTCCCTGATAAACGGGAATGGATAGATGGAGAGATATCCTACTGGTTAAGGCAGCTAGGTTTGCAAAAAAACAAAAAAAAAACAAAAAAAACCCCAGACCTTTCTTGTGTGACTCATACCAATCTTTGTAATATAAAACAAAAGCAATAAAAGAGAAGTTATGAAGACTTTCTAAAAACCGAGAAACAAGTAATTGGATGGTCAAGTAATGTGCATTGGCATGGTGAGCAAGCATTAGTGCAAACCAGATTTCTCGACCAGTATTAGGGCTGCCACGATTAGTCGACTAGTCACGATTACGTCGACTATCAAAATCATCGACGACTGATTTAATAGTCGACGCGTCGTTTGAAGCTTTGTAAGATCACAAAAGACGCAGGAATAAGTAGTAGAATTTAAGAGTGCAATAACGGACTGAAACAGAAGATGGCAGCACTGCATGTACAAGGATGCCAGCTGCTGTTAAACCCCGAAGAAGAAGAAACTGTGTCCCAGAATTCATAGCGTAGCCCAGCTCAGTTTCCAACAATGGTGGCAGCTAGTTAGCTTTAATATTACTCTTATTATTCTTTCTGGGTCACAAAATAAACGTTTAACATATTTTCAGGCGAGAATGTAACTGTATAAACCTCAAATATCTGCTCAGTTTATCAAGACACCACATATTTTCAAAAGCGCTTTTCGGAGACGTCTGTTACCCACTAGCTCGATAGCTAGCCGGGGGCAAGGCTCACTAGAGCCCGTGAGAACACCGGACTCCCAGCAAATAGTTTTCAAACCCACTGCCGTCTTTCGCTACTCAGGTTAAATATATATAAGGCTACGTTCACACTGCAGGCGAAAGCGCATCAAATCCGATTTTTTTGACCCTATGCGACCCATATCCGATCATGGTATGACAGTGTGAATGGCACAAATCCGATATTTTCAAATCTGATCTGGGTCACTTTCGTATGTGGTACTGAATCCGATACATATCCGATGTTTTAGAAAGCGACTGCTGTTTGAACGGTCAGGTCGCATTAAATCCGTCTTTTACGTCACCGACACAAGACAGACGCCAATTATCAGCTCCGGAGAAGCACCCGAGAAGACATCGTGAACGCTTCCTGGCCATCCAGTGTAGATGTCAGTGAAACTGTTGGGAAGACATCGTTGGAGAAACGTGAACATTTTATTTGTACTGTATAATCTGCAGATTCTGACAGAAATCTGCAACTATCCTTTGAAGCACCGCTCCTCTAAAACAGCAATAAGGATAATTATTAGGTTATTTACATTATTATGTAAATAACAAAATAACTTAAAGCAAAAATTGGGAAACGTAAAGTCCGAAGTCTTTATATTAACGGCCATCTGTCAAACAATACTGTTTGGTCTGGGTCTAAACAGAGTGCGTTGTGTGTGAAGTCTTCTTTTGCGCATGCGGGCCACTTTGAGCGTTCACACTAGAGCGCGTTTGCTGTCGCATTTTATTTGTAGTGTGAACACGCAGACACAAAAAAAAAAAAAAAAAAAAAAAAAAAATCGGATTTGATCAAAAAAAAAAAAAAAAAAAAAAAAAAAAAAAAAAAAAAATCGGAATGAGCAATAAGACCTGCAGTGTGAACGTATCTGCAAATTTCATTCAAATTTAATAAACTATCATCTTGTCTTTATTTTTAGTTAGCACATACCATAAACACTTAAAGCTGTAAGCTAATGATAGTTATATAAGAGCAGATGCATGCTAGTGCAATAAGCTGTACGTTTTACGTCCAATAAATGCATGATCTGATTAGTTGACTAATCGCAAAAATAATCGGTGACTAGTCGACTATCAAAATAATGGTTTGTGGCAGCCCTAACCAGTATTTTATCTTTCGGAGCGCTGTATGGGTCCTTTCATTTAATGTAAATGAAAACATTTAAGTTTTAGCAACTGCAACCCATTAAAAGATTAGGCTATGTAATATTCGTCCCCATAATGACCCAATCACCCAGAGATGGGTCATAGAGGTTTTTAGGCATGATGGTTTGTGGTTTTATCCCAACTAGAACGCCTCATTACGCCCTCAGTGAACTAACATGTCAGAATATTTTGCCTTTGCATGCTTGACAAGGTCAGCTTCATGAGAGCATGTCTGATCCCAGCAGTGCCTACAGTCTGATCAATGCACATCATGCAGGTTGTGAAAGACTTTGAGCTAATATTGGTCTGCGCTTAACAAATACACAGTCTGACATTGTTTCTCAATCAGCTGCTCCACAGTAACCTATGGTTATCTAAAAGTAATGTGCTGGAACAAATGAAATCAATGTCTGTTTGTGTTTGTTTCTCGATATCTCTCACCATAAGTACTACAAAGTGGTGGGCTTGCATTTTTTTTGAATCATCTGAAAAATTCAGTTCATCGTCGAGATTAATTTAATCTTCTGAAAGCAAAACAAACAGAGGTCCTTGATAATGTTTTTTTCTCCCACACCACATTATCAGGAACCGCATCGAAATATAAACAGAGCGGCAACAGCAAGAGACACCAGTTAGGTTTTTCACTGAAACAAAAGAACCATAATACAAAAACATGTCCGCTTCCTTTTGTGGGAAAGCACAATCAATGGGAATCATCTGATTTTGGCTCTTGTACGGAGCACAAAAAACATTAAAGTAGAACTGCAGGAACACAGTAAAGTGAAGTGAGATCGTGTTTTCAGACCTGAGGAAGTGCTTGGCCATAACATACTCGACTCAGGCACTTCCTCCACTGACAAACACTTTGAAGAGCACATGCGGTATAACCGTAAAGAGTCAGAGACATGGTATGAAGAAGAAGAAAAAAAGGCTCAGCCATATTTAAAGTTAATACATGAGTCTTCCCATGTCTTTAAGGACAGCGGTAGGGAGAGGGGAAAAAAAGAAAACGACAAAAAAAAAAAAAAAAAAAAAATACTGCCAAGTTCAATCAGTGCAAAGGTCAAGGGGGCGTTGATCATGTGCTGCACTCATGTTTTTTTTTCCTTCTGTTTTTTGTTGACTGTTTTTAATGTCCTGTCAATGTTATTTTTACCTCTTGGGGGGCTCTGTTCAGTACATACGCGTCACTGTTTACAGGGTCTATTGACTGTGAGCCAGGAGACTCTCTGCTCCATGGGCTGCACTTGCACTACGCTGCCCAGACGGCCCATTCATCCCCACCAGCTGGGAAGCACTCACACCCTCTCAGTTGCTCAAAGATGCTCTCAGAGCCCAAGTAAAAGCACTGGGAACATCAGTGGTGAATTGGACCAAATTCCTACTTTCCCTTTTACCACATTTTATGGTTTTTTCATTGCAGTCAGCAGTATTTACCTGATGGCACCGCCCTATGAAATAACACAGCAGGAATTTCTTCTGTACTCTAATATTTGGAGACTAAACAATGAGTCATGCCGTCACTCATTTATAAAATACAAAGTGGCTCTTAGTGCTGTGCAACCTTGGCACTTTGCAGAGTGATGCACCATCTGCAATGTAATAACACAGAAAATGTGTTGCATTGGGGACAATAACTGCCACCTCTGTCTGGAGTACAATGCTTTGCTGTCACTTAGCATGACATCACAGACACACAAAAAAAGTGTTGTTATAAGAAAAACATGACATAGGAGAGTGTATTCTTTTTAAACAAAATTAAGAAACAAGCACATTTTCACATCATTCATTTGCTATGAACCAACTGATCTCCTAATCCATGCAGAAATTACATGTAACGTAGAAAGGAGGAAAAAAAACTCACCAGCACATGCACTAAGAAACAGCCAGTCAGTTTTCTTCATTCGGTTCCTAATCTGCTTTAACCTCTTGAAGTCGACTTCTTGTTCCTCTTTGCTCATGGCTCCAGCTGCAAGCTCTATCCTCTGGAAATCCATAGTGACATGATCTTCCCTCTTGGGCATAGGAGGGGATCTCCTTTGCCCCTGGCCTTCGCTGCAACTGCCCCTCCACCGAGCCCTGTCTTGCTCGTTGATTACGGGTGAGGGCTCCGCAGACTCGGCCAGCTCTATGGCTTCTTGGTTGTTGGGCCTGGGGAGGGCACACACCACACATTTTGTAGTTCTGGGCCAGTTCTGGTAAGTGCAGGCGGTACATGTCCAGTGCTGCTGGTGGGTGTTGAGTCTGTTTCTGTCATTATACTCCTCACAGGTATCCACAGGAGAGTGGAGAGCAGGGCGGCAACCTGCATTGGAGCCTGACGTCTGTGGGGACTCAGTGGGGCTGCTGGTCCTCGGGCGCTGACAGAGGCACTGTGTGCAACGGATGGCACGAGGCCAGTTCAGATAGGTGCACATCTGGCAGGACCACTTATTGGCAATCTCAGCCATACTGGGTGACCTGACTCTAGGCCTGGCACTGGAATCAGGACAGATGAGGAGGCTGCTGCCACTTTCACTTCTAGAAGGCTCCCACTCCAGCCCGGGGTCCAGATCAGGACTGTTTTTGTAAGGTTCCTCTGTAATAATGGGTCCCCTCAACCTCGGTGCACGGCACATAGTACATTTGATTGCAGATGGCCAGTTTTCATAGGTGCAGTAGTCACAGGCCCACTTTATCCTCTGCTCCGTCATTGTGGACTACTTTAGTTGGATGCACTGTTGTGAAAAATCCCGTTAGAGTTGAGACATAAACAATAGCTCTGCGAATAATCTCGAATAAGCAGGTGTTACAAACCATTGTGTTTAGATATAAGAATTCCGTCCAGCATATGCTCCAGCAGTTTGTAAACTAACCTGCATCTGATCGGGCACATTCAATGACACACTGGCAAGATTACATTTTAGAGTGTTTGATTTGAATCCTTAATAATCCGTAACTCTAAGAAGAATGGTTAACAGCGCGGTTTTAACTCATCTGACTAAAGACACTATTGCGTTACTCTGCAGTTGTGTTTTTAGTCTTTAGCTTTAGCTTGCTAGCTACTGAGCTAACCTCCTAGCATATATAGAGCTAACTGCCATCAAATCCAACGATTAACGCGCACGACGGAGCATACAGTCATGGAAAAGGTCATAATTTCATTCATGTGAAGAAAAATGTGATAATCTTACCGTTTCGTGACTGCGCTGCGCCGCCGAAAACCACAACAAACCCTTCTCGTTCACTCCCCCTCCTCCCCTCCTCTCCTCCTCCTCCGGCTCAATCAAACCTTTCCCAATCCGAATGATTTCGACTCCTCTGCCCTCTCACATGTTTACCTTCGTGGACTCGTTAACCACTGGCGGAACAAAGCAATCCCCGGCAAAGCCTGGAACACCTCGAATCATCGTTTAAATCCGCGACTCTCCGTGGTTTACATTGCCTCCGTGTTGTTTAATGGCGGCGACAGCAGACAAATGAGTAGCAGAGCCAAAATAAACGCTGGCCTGCCTCCGTCACCAATCATCTGGCTGAGTTCTCAACGTGATTGGACAAAGGTAAAGTACTGTGTTGCCTTCAGGAACGTCCGGAACAGTCAAAACGCCCTGGGGGGTTTAATTTTTAGGACGCAGAAAGAGTTGATAACCACGTCGCTGAAATACTTTGCATATTTTGTCGATTTTTAGGCACATTGCACTAGACAAAAACATGTTGATGTTAGTCATGCTAAGACATTTGCAATTGGATAGTTTACACATCCCCAAAGATTGGGATAGAAAACTGGATTACATAAATATGACATTATCCGTATGGATATTAAATCCGATATTTATAAGCAGCATAGAAACCATGGTGAGTCTGTAAATTGTTTAATTTCTTAAATTATATTTTGAATACATTCCAATTAAATTCTGAACTAGCTGTGAAGAATAGCAAAAGCGTTACGTATATGCTGATGTAACTGAAAAAAATAGGCTTTTCGGTTATGAATCAAGGGTTCCGCTTTCTCTGGACACGCCCCTTTCAAAACGTCACTGAAAACATGGCTGTTTTCTTGAGCCGGTTACACCACGTTTCGCTCCACGTTTCTAACGCGGAGAAAATAGCTAATGACCTTGTCTCTAAATTCAAGTTTGATTTATTTGCTGCCAGATTAACTGACAAGTCCAAGCAGTTTGCTTTCAGGAAAGGAGCAGCAGTTTTCGTCGTAAATGAGAGACCCAGTAAAAGCAGCGTGGGACTGAATGAAGGGATACTGGGATTAGCTGACAGATACTCCATTGATCCACAGCGGGCTGACTTGGAGAAGTACAAGCAGGGTAATAATTCTTTGGGATGTCTTTATGATTTAAGCCCTCTTCATCCGGTGGATACTGTAAACAACGTGTGTTTCGAGGTAGAGGATGTCCAAAGGTCATTCAAGGTTCTTCGCGATCTGGGCTGTAATTTCTTGGTGCCTCCCACCACCGTTGAGGACGTGAATGGTCCTGTCACCTACTCGGTAGTAAAATCAATTGTGGGAAACGTGTGTCACACGCTAATTGAGAAGACAAACTATGAGGGAGTCTTTTTGCCAGGGTTTGATGTCATTGAAAAGGACTGGAGCTTGGGAGAAGAGGACATGTCTTGTCCTGTCACACACTTTGATCACATAACTTATGCCTGCCCCAGGAAGACAACCCGCCAGGTCATGGGGTGGTATGAGAAGGTCTTTGGTTTTCAGAGGTTTTTCATTGATAGGTGAGAAATTGCTCCGAGGCATTTGTTGCCATATCTTTTCCCCAGCGTGGTGTCAGTAATCTCAAGGCTGTTTGTTCTCCTGAATAGTAATGAAGACGTGGATGAAGGTTTTGTGATAAACCAGGAGGGCATTGGGCTTCGACTTACTGCCATGGAGTACTGGAAGTGCAGCAAAGCAGGCATCGCTCTTCCTTTTGCTGGCAAAAAGGAGCCTGACTGCAAGTTTGTCATTGCGGAATCACTGCCCGAACAAGGTAATAGAAACCCCTAGTTTCTCATTTAAGCCACTATTTATGATCTCCGCCATCATTGTTTGCATTTGCTTTGTCAGGCCGGAACCAGGTTGACACCTTCTTGGAGCAGCATAGGGCCCCAGGGATCCAGCACATTGGGCTGTACACTAAAAACATTGTTTCTACTGCGCACACGATGGCTGAAGCTGGCGTACAATTTTCCTCCCCTCCTCCAGCCTATTACACTCAGGTTTGAATGATTTTGAACTATAATCACTGCAAGAAGCGACCTGTGTTTTATTCATATTTTCACATTATAGTTCTGTTTAATTTATATAGTTGGCCTGGATTTTGAAATTTTGGGAATTTGGGAGAAGCTTGTCCTCATACTTCCTGCAAGGCAGGCTTTCAGAGATTTTTCAGATCTTGTTAAAAGGGTACATTTTGATCCAAACCATGATATATTACCACACTTGACAAAGTAGTTATGCCTAAAACCTAGCTGAACTGTGACTTAAGGCTGAAAACGATATCAAAGAAAAGAGGGCTTTGAAGGCAAACTTCTCCCACTAGAACACATAATCCAAGTCATTATCACACTTTTCAAGGTTATGCCATCACCACACAGAAGGAGAACAGGGTCTGCTTTGTACCAGTAATCACAGGAGCAAACACTATAATTACAGACTTTGTAACAAGTTCAAAAATAAAGGAATTTTCCATCTTTTTAAACCCATCCCATTCGCTGTGGCAGCTGGGAAAACAGCAGGAAATAGAGGAAGCAGGTCACAGCCCCCAGATGCTAGCACAGCATGGGATTCTCCTGGATACAGACCTGCACCAGGATCCTTTATCACAGAGAGCATCCAGTGAAAGTAAAAGGTAAGAGCCAATCAAGAGTTGTAATCTCTCACAGCCTTCAAAGAATGCCTCTCTTGTAAATTGTTTTAGTCAATGGTTTCTTTTAACTATCTTTGGCATTATCTTATTAAATAAGTGAAACACTGTGAAAGTTTTGTGTGATGTATGGCTGCTCAATGTCAGCAAACAATCTTATCAGTCATCTCTATTAAAATGAGGACATGTTCCTGTTTTACTATTCAGTACAATTACAGAAGCCCGTTTGGCTTGCAACATGCATGTGAAAACTGCTTGACTTGGTTTAAAATTGCTGCAATAATGATGAAAGACACGAACCACAATTTTTTTTTTTTTTTTTTTTTTGTATTCACCAATGAAAAGTTGTGGAAACAGTCCCGAGGCTGAAAGTGAATCTACTGTGCTGCTTTTCCCCTTTCAGACATCTTCTACAGGTGTTTACCAAGCCCATATTTGCTGAGAATACCTTCTTTCTCGAGCTGATTGAGCGAAGAGGGGCAACGGGATTTGGCGAGGGGAACATCAAGGCGCTGTGGCAGTCAGTGCAGGCGTACATGGAAAATGAGAGGGTGGATCGTCAAGAACCTCAGGGATCCTCAAAAACTGCACAAACTGCTCTTAGTTAGCCACTCCAAACATTTCTATAACAGGTTATGTTATTTCATGTGGCTGCACTATTTACTGAAAAACATATGAAATATTTAAATTAGTCTCTAAAAAGTCCCTCGTTGCACTGATGACACATTACTTATTATATAATGTATTCATATCTGTTGAAATGGGTGCTGTGTTCTGTACTTGAAATGATACAACAAAAGACACTTGCTGTAGGAGTAAAATAATGTCTTTGTTTTCACTGTCTCAAAGTAAACCACATTGCTCCAGAGTAACCTCAATAAACTTGACTCACAGTAAACTGTGAAAATCAATTGCTGGCTTCAAAATATTGTGCTCCGTTTTTCTTCTTGTGTGGGCCAAACTTCAGAATAAGCACACTTAAAACCTCTTAGACCTTCCTAGACAAAGACTGACAATGGCCAGTGCATTTTAGTAATTGTCAAAGATACTGGAACTTACAGTTACTTACATTATATAGTAGCACTTGCATGCGGTACTTTTACTTTGCAATGCTTTTGGGTGCAGTGGCTTGTTCTTCATTGTTAATGCAGCACATGTATGTAAAGTGTCTGAACACCACTTCCACATATACTCAATGAAGTATGCACAACAAGCTCAAGCTGCTAGAAGACTGAAAGCTTGCTAATGCATCAATGATAGTGTGCTTTTTTTAATGTATACTGTGCTATAATAACACTGTATATTAAAGTATTTTCACTTAAAACATTTAAGTGCATTTGCTTACTATAATGCTCATAGTTATGAATGCAGGAAAAGTGAGAAATGTTTATTTATTTTTTTACATTTTATACTAAGGTATTATTAATTGATTTAATGCATTAGCATCACTTAGTCAAAGTCACTGTCCATATGAGAAAAAGTGACCACTTCATTGGCTCGTAATGTAGAAATGTATCCCAAACTATTATTTGCTGTTCACTTCATTATGTAAGCATTATGTTGGTGGAAAATTAAACTAGGCTCTTTGGCCCTTTTTTTCCCTAAATAACCCACCCACACAGTCACTTGAAGAACTGTTACTGGTCAAACAGCTGCACCTCTTTCAGAAGCCGTAGTGGTTTTAGCAATGTGCATGCTTTGGCAAAAAAAAGTGGCTTTAGAACCTCTTAGAAGGGATCTCCAATCCCACAGAGATGTGCCAGTTCAATTAACTTGGCTATAAACATTATGGATGAGGATTAGTGGGATAGATGAGAAGCAGTGAAGTTTAATGGACTTCCACGAAAGCCATATGTTCTTTTTATGCCCTGTCTGTAGTTACAGTATCCTACTGAGTACACAAGAGAGTCACTGTAAAAACAAAACATAAAAACTCAACAACAGGCAATTTATGAAATGAATGTACTTCTGCATTTTGACAAATGGTGTCAGTGTTTTTCCTTTAATCAGGGGTCACCTGCTCAGGCAAACTGCATTTTAAAAATGTTGATTCTGTATTAAGGATTTATGTTTTTCGATTACATAACAAGCAAACCGAAGCAGCACATACAAAATAGATGCACTCCCCTTTCTTCATTCACCACTGGAACTGGGCTGTGCTATGGCACGAGTTTCTAAAGTTTAATTTTAATTGCATTTGCTTCGAATTATCTGATATAATAGGAAATTATGCTGTGTGATAGAGAGGATTAACTGTTCATTAAAGTTGAGAAGGGATGGCTCCTGTAACAGGAGTCTTTTAGCCATCTGTCTCCAGCCACAGTGTGAACCCCAGATGGTGTATAGCATTCTGCATGGGGTCTCAGTAAATGGAGCTGGAAGATAACTCCCTATTTACTGTTAACCATACGCTAGCTACAGATTTATTAACAAAAATCATAAAGAAATATGCAAAAACATCATAATTTGTAGCTACATCAGCAAACACACTCCAGGTTACTTTTTGTAGCATTTTCCTACACTATAATTGGTGCACACTGCCCCCTGGTTGTGATAGTCACAACACACACTAGCAAACCTGTTGAACAGGAAGACTTCCACCCCTGTTCTGCAAGGTACTTTCTTCCTAAAGAGTGACTTTTAATGCTATGAAACAGAAAAGCCAAAAGTTTGTCTTATTATCTGTTTGCTAAATACCTTCTCTATAGGGATTTTGTGAAAAACCCCAAAACTCTAGCCCGGATAGTAGAAGAGACAAATCCTGGGTGCCCTTTAACACAAAAGGCAG
Organism: Rhamphochromis sp. 'chilingali'; assembly: GCF_963969265.1. Lineage (NCBI taxonomy): Eukaryota > Metazoa > Chordata > Actinopteri > Cichliformes > Cichlidae > Rhamphochromis > Rhamphochromis sp. 'chilingali'. Next base: position 20,590,027 of record NC_137950.1, on the reverse strand, counting down.
ACAGTCTAAAACCGAGGAGGACAGCCTGACAGTCTGGGGGAGATTAGAGGCACACAACAGATGTTACTCCTTGATTAACAATAGTGTCTGCCAGGGGTGAGTCTCAGCTCCCCACCCTTCTGAGGCCCACTATATTAATTCCAGCTCCTAGGAAATATATTGATTTACTGTACATAATGTTATGGGACAGGGATGATAATTTGCAGTCCTTTAACAATGCATAGAAAAAGCATGGACTTCATGAATTGAATTGCCACTGGCTCATCCAGTGGACCCATATTTAAACAAACAGTGAGCTAAACCAACTTTAAGGTGAGATACCCACCTCTTGTAAAAATACTTGTTTAAATAAACTGATAAAAGTGTACAACGACCACAAGCACACGTCTGTTTTATATGTTTAAGAAGTTAGAAGGCAAGCAAATATTGTGTGCAGGTTACCACATATACACCAGCTGCACAGCGTTTGTGTGTGCATGTATGAAAAGCTAAACTTGTATGGCTTTGCTGCTGTAGGTCATGATAAAGACTGAATTTAGTTCCTGGAAGAACATCTGCTTGCAATAAATCTATTTATTCAGGATTGGCCTGTGCTGTACTGGAACTGATAATGTAAGGTGGAACAAGCTATGTATATAGAACATGCATTTTACTCCCTCACCCTGTCTGTAAGTCACACGCACTCGGTAGGTTATCATGTTACACTGCTGTGTATTGTGAAAGTACCCTGTCTATATGCTCAGATCAAAACTGTGATTACTTTTCATTACAACAGGGTTGCTCACACCATTAGTTGTAGGCGCGGGGTGGTCTCTTTTACAAAAAACATCAGAGGATAATATTTTCATTTCTACCATAACAAGCTTCGACTGAATTGTGTATGAGGTATAAATAAACTAAAGAAACGCAAAGAATATGAGAAAACTAAAAAAGATTGTAGCATAAATAACTCGTGGGACACCCCTCGCCCCTACCCAAAGTGGTACGGCTCGCGTATGTTGTCACAGGCTCATTAGCGTGCAGTCTTGTTGGACAGTAGAGCACTGGGTTAATGTTGTAGTCTGCAGGAGCTGCCTTGAGCTGAAGTAAGCTTCCTGTTCTTTTTTTTCTTTAGTAAAACAAAACTCAACACGGTCAACCGAAACTAACCAGTTGCCCGGTGGTTGTTGAAGATACGAGACGCTCACCGTGATGATTGTGAGTGGCAGTTTTTAGTCTAAAAAAAAAAACTTTCTGGCTTAGCTAACTTTGAATCTGTTACTACTATGTCATAAAGAGTGAGGTGCGATGTTCCTCTGTGTTTTGAAAGTGCGTGGTTTCTGTTAATGTAATATTTATGGTGACACATTAGAAGTAACTCCCAGCAAAGTGTTGTCGGTGAAAACAAAACATAGCTAAAAGTAGTAGTTAGTTAGCTTAGCAACTTTTCCTCTTGTTTACTGCCTTAGCCATGCCCTTTTTGTGTTTTGCCTAGGTTATTACTTGCATAAATTCTACTGTAAATGATTTTGTCTTCTGCCGCTTATTATATTTATGTTTTGTCACTATAATTTGTGATTTAATATTGTAGGGACTTATAATAATTATATATAAAAAAGATATAATAGTAAGTTTGTCCATTCATCCACTCAGCATTTTTGACAGTAAGTATAAATTCATCCACATACATTTGTAAAGTGACTTTGAAGTCCAGACATTCTGATCTCATACTGGATTTTCCCTCACGCATTGCAAAAGAAGTCAGTGTTGGTTAGTTAGTGACAAATGTATAAGACTTTTAAAATACATTTTACAGGTATTTATTTGCTGGTGGGACATTGGTGGCCCATCTATTTCTCAGATCCGTGTGTAGTTACACTCTATGCTGTTTTTCTTATCTTTATCTTACCAACCTTACCCTCGGGTATGAAGTCAGGACTGGCTGATACACAGTCCAACAGATTCTGCAATTTAAGTGGATGTTGGGATCATAAACACAAGAACTTGTTAACTTGTTAAACCTGAACTACTGGCTGTGTCCCATAGCTATAATTGGGTCTGATAAAATTTATAGGTGGCTTGTATCATTTATTAGGGTTACATTAGGTGACTTGTCCTTGAAGTACAGATGTATTTATTTTTTACTTTCTGTACATGCATGTGTAATATCTATTTTTCACAATTAGCAGCTTGTGGCCTTTCTGTCATAATCCTGTTTGCTTCTGTGAGCTCCCATCACAGTAATTTCTTTGCCAGACTCATTTCCCTTTCATAAAGGATTTTAGAAAAGGGGTTTAAGGGAGTGTTTGTGTTGGTAACTTGGACTAGCTTAGTTTTCAGGGCCTTTTCTTCTAAAATTAAGAGGCATCCACCTGGATGGTTGGCAAGCTCCTCTGAAAAACTGTTAAACAGTTTTAGCTCAAGGACACGAGTGACTGCCTATCAGAACTTGCCTTAAACAATATGTAAATATCCTGTGTACTGTAATGCCATTGTTGCAGCATTGTTCACTTCCATGAGACAATGTTGGGACTACATGGTATTTAGTCAGAGGGAAGGCAGTGTTTAGGTTGGATAAATTCCTGCATGTAAACCCCAGGAGTAGTCTCTCCCCTGCATTATAATGTCCACTCAATGTGCCTTATTCTTATTTTGGTCCATTAACATGCAATGCTATTCCAATGTCGTTGTTGTGTCTTCAAGCCTCTGTAATTAAGTGACTTGGCTAGATTTAGAATTCAAGTGGACAGCATTTCTCTCCAACTTGGACAAGTTTGTTGAAAGCCGTGATTACAGAGATCCACAAAGCCGTTGTTCTGGACAAATGTATACAGTGCAAGTGATTATGTATGAGAAAATTAAACAGCAGGCCTGCTTTAAAACGTAGGCCTCCTTGGCTGCCATGCATAGCCATGCTGAGCCTTTGTGTTTATGGTAAGTGGGCAGCTGCATGCTTGTGAGACCTTGGCTGTACCCCAGGCCCTCAACTGAGTCTGATAACTGCTATTGAAGCCTCCCAGCCATGCTCATTTCTGACTATTCACTCACTGCTTTAAATGTAGTGCACCTCCTGTTTGACATAGCCTAATTTCTGTGAACATGCAGACAGCTGTGGGCTAGCCTGCCTCCTACAATGAGTTTCATAAATTTCATTTCAGTCAGTCAGCCGTGACAGTACTTAGTAGCACCTGCCCTCTGTGAGACCAGCTTATGAGAGTACCAACAAAGAAAGTTTCAGGTTTCAAAATCTTGAATTTCATAGTAAGAATTCTGCATGTTGATATTGTTTTAAATTTGGATGTATGTTCCAGCACATCCACAGATACAAAAGCGCAACACTAGTTTGACACTATGTCATTCACATATCTGGTCTATGATGTAGTATCACTAGCTATATTAATTCAAACACCACCATGTCATTAGAGACTGTTCAAATGCGAGTCCAAATATGGGGCCTGCATGCAGCTCAAAGATGAACAACATCAGTGCCAACAGCTTGGGGAAACAAGCTTTTTAGGAACATGCATATTCTTTCCAAGGGAGTGTTTCTGCAGAGAGCCACAGCCAGGCATTTACCCAGCATTCCTTTCACAAGTGGTGCAGTCATGAAGAGCAGCATAAATCCCTCAGTTCGTTTTTAAGTCTGGCCATCTCAGGTGCTCAGCAGATGCTCAGATTATTGAGATGGCCACAATCCTGGGATTGTTGAGGGCAGGACACAGCTCCAGCTGCCATTCTTTTGTGCACATCAAAAGAGGATGCGTGGAAATTTAGCTTGACATCCTCGCCATCACAAGATGTTTGTGTATCAGTGTACCCAGACGAGAGCTTTAAATTTAAGCACTGCGATATCTTTCAAATGGGTACATAATAATCTTATAAGTAGTTTAGAAGTGTATTATACACTTGATTTAGGGCTAAAACAATCATATCTGTGTTGTTTTCCACCAGCTGTCCAAGTGCTATATAGATGGATTAGTATTAGCTCTGATTGCCCATCAGACACAAAGCTGCTAAATCCTTATATAATGGTGGCCCAACCCATGGGATTACACCGTAAGTCATGTATGGCAAAGCTGTTCAAATTGACGAAACAGGGGTGCACTTATTTTAGATGTGCAAACCCAGTTTAAGTTAAAAAAAAAGTGTCATTTCTTTTCTTTTTTCATAGAAAAAACAGTAGGGTATCTGGAGGTTTTGAGACCTTGGCTGACTTTAAAGCAGACATTTGCTTTAACTTGACCCAATCAATTCTGTGGTTTCCTGTCGTGTCCTATCTCATTTACGCTGTGCCAAAGCTTTCTGTTTCTGACAACCTAAAGCTGCGATGGTTGAAAGCCTTCTAGTGACCACAAAGGAAGCGTGGAGTCCCATCAGCTTGCCCAAGGCGGCTTATTGTTGTGTTTCAGAAGGGCTGCTGTCACTGCAGACTTGGCTGCTGTCACTGCAGACTTTGCTGCAGTCAGTCAGCAGCCTGTTTGCATGTGATGGAAGGCCACGTCTGAGGAGCACGTCCTGCAACGTTGTTCCCCTTTTATAGAGATTAGACTTCTCAGTTGTCATAGTGTCAGCTGCCCTGGCTCAGATAAAACGTTATCGCGCTGCAGAACCATAGAGACTCCCACTGATTCCCGATAATGCCAGCATCGTTAATGGAGGTGATTCGAGTTTTGACATCAGAAGGGGAGTGGCACCCCTTGGGCAGAAATTCTAGATACCTCATTTGGCAGATTACACCATCTATGAGCACAGCTGTGCATGCAGTATTAGGTGAGTGGGTTGGGTGTAACCATTAAGCACTAGTCATGCTATGGTATGGCTTCCACATTTGTTTTACAGGTTTGTCTGTACAAGAAAAGGCAGACCAAGCTAGCCTTTGCCAGAACTTATTCACACACTGACACAAGTTTAAATGGCTTTTAAAGGCTGCAAGGTTAGGCTTTTATAATTGTGTATTCAACTCATGTCATGGAGCCGAGGAATGTTTATAATTATGTCATAAACCTCACCCATTTAAAGCACTCAGTTCAGATTTATGGGAGATGGGATTTGTGGGATAAAAATGAAATGCCCAAGCATGAGAAAGATGATTAAGCCGCTGCTACAGCGGTGGTTGTTTACAATTTTAGAATTAAGAATGTAGGACTCGATTTTTTGTCTTTTTCCATCCTTCTAGGGAAGGGAGACGTAATTTAATTACCTCTTTGTTCAAATAAATGTCAGAACTTTTCTCATGTTTGGGCAAACTTTCTTTTCTCTTTGTTAATGTCGCTTACGTATGTCACCAAGTCATTCAGTGTAATATATAAACAACTGTTTCCTCTGTCCAAGCACATCCATAGCTATCTCTGCAGTGAAACAGATCTCTGAGGTTAATACTCATGCACAGTGTAATCGGCCTGACCCACTCCAGCTTCAGGCTTTTATGTGTCCTTTTCTCAACACACAGGCCACAAGTTAAAACTGCCAGACATCCTTGAGTGGTGTTGATCTTGTTTTATATAACTCTGCTAAAAACGTCCTTCTAGTTAAGTTGTTTTCTTCATGTGGTAAGTGCTTGTAATGGAAATCATATGCCGAATGCAAATGCCACCTTCAGCATGTCAGCTCCTGCAGGGTCTTGTGATGCTCTTCCCCCAACATCCCTCACGCACACACACTTTACCCCACCGCCGGCAACCTCAGATGTCGCCTTTATTGTTTCCCACGGTGTCTCATCTTCTGCACAAAGCACTCTTTTGTTTTGCATGCACCATCCCCCCCCCCCCCCCTTTTTTTTTTACCCCACTTGCAGTTGTTCTGTCATTTAAGTGCACACCCTCTGATCTTGCATGCAACGTACGAAGATCTTGTGTCCACTTCACTTTATTTCAGTCGCCTATCTTACTTGGCTTCGTGTGGTACTGATCTAGTGGTTGTAAAATTCTTCATGATGATTATATAGATTTATATCTGTGACTAATCAGCAGTTTTACTGTAATCATGGCGCAGCATTAATACGAAGAAGGTTGTTTTGATAACCGCAAGGTCAGCTATTCCCAGCCAGCCCCTGAGGATTCAATTACACAACTTTGACTTTGCTCTATTCCTTGCTGTGTGCTTAATGGAACACTTTTGAGGAAACTTGCTCTCTGTACTATAAAAACAGGCAAAAATAAAACAAGGTATAGAGTTCCACTTTTGTTATTAGGTTGGAGAGAACATTGAAGTGAAACACCTTGTAATATTAATCTATCGATGGCAGCATGACGAAATAGGTGACGCCTTGTCAATCAAAGCGAGTGTTTGCTGGGAATGTTTACTCCATTGAGAATAATAAACAGAGCTTGTCGAGCCATTGACCTCCTTGAAATTTCCACTATCTATCTTCCAGATGTTGAACAGGATGCTCCTGTGTAGAGTGACGGGCGAGTTGGAGAATTTATCAGTATTAAATGCTCATCTCTGCACATGCAAGTTAGATCTAAAAAGTTAAAAGCTTGCTCATTCGTGAAAGAATGTGTTATTTGTGGTTTCATGGTTGTCATAAGTGTGCGTGCCTGTGCAACGTTAACAGGCCAGTGATTGAAATCATTTGATAGACTTAAACTAAGCATGCATTATCTACCCAGGGTATAATTTAATCTGATCAAACCATCCTAACTAGCTTTGTACTGTTTAGTTTGACCTAATGGTGACAGGTTACCCCATGTAGTCCTTATTACAGTACTTGCTAATAAGCATTGTTAAAAAAAATAAATAAATACAAGTATTAGTAAGTATTAATTGAAGTAGACTATGAAACCTGTTTAGATTTAGCTGTGAAACTTTTTTTTACCTAATTCTCTCCCTTGATGCATGCTATTTGTGCCATCCAACTGACCAATGAAGGGGTTGACTTACAAGTTGGCTTTTATAGTAGCAAGATGAAACCTTATAAAGAATGTGACATTTGCACATTTTCCCATTTTATACAGCTACAGTAAGAGTGAGAATGTATTTCAGTGTTTAAGCAGTGACACAAATCCCCCTTTGGGGATGGATGAGAAAGGGCATCCGGCGTAAAACTGCCAAATCAAACGTGGAGCTACCTGCTGTGGTGACTCCTTGTAACAAGGCAGATGTGTGCAACAGTTGAATTGTCTCCTGATGATTTGAAGAGCAAATGTACTGGTGATCAGGTGGGGAAAGCCCTGACCCACTTTTTAAGTTTTGCTTCTAGGTGTGGTAGAATTAGAATTATTGGGTTTTTACAAAATGTTATGGGATTGGTTTAGATCACTGGGTAGAACAGGAGACCTATGTGCTGTAAGACTAATGCAGAGGTTTGGGTTTGAATCTGACACGAGGACATTTACTTGTGTTATAGTTTGATTACTTAGCTGAATACATCGTGTAAATTTTTGTAAAATTGTTGGAAAGCTACAACTGGAACATGACAAATGGGTAATGTTTTACATAGCATAAGCATGTTATTATTTTCATTGCATGCCCACATTAGCATATAGCTCAAAGCATACAGCCTGACAGCTGCTAATGTGACTGTAGCTCTAACTATTCTCAAGGAGAGAGATTTCCTGTAAGACTTTTAAGATTAACTTTTGATATCATTAGGAGTTTAGTAGTTGAAGCTGAGATGATGATAGTGTCCCTCCATAAAAAAGGAGTTTGTCTTCTCCTCCTGCTTGATGGCTCTCTGCTTATATGGTCGACAGAATGTCAGAAATGTACTGAATTATAATCCTGGGCTCATCTTTGTGTGTCTGCTCAGGATTGGACCGAGGAGTGAAGCACATTCTGGGAGGAGCCGAGGGTGGGCGTCTTTAATTTATGAGAAATCAGTCTGCTAACGCCGTGCTCATCGAGATGTCCTCCAGCTTAACTTGGCATTACCGTAACGACGTGGGACAAGCATGTGCGTTGCCATGGTGATCATTTACCCCAAAACACTGGAAAAGAAGGGTGCCGATGATGTAACAACCAAACGCACAAATTTTGTCCCGGTAAGAGGTTATTTTTTTATTCATGTGAGCAGATGTTTTGTGAGTGTGTGTCTCTGTGTGTTATTTCACATGTTTACATAAAATGACACAACCTAACCACGAGACTTCACCCAATGAGGAAGAGGACAATGTTCTGCTCAGGTTTAGGAAGTTATTGCTGGCCACTCATTACTCCATAGCACTTTTATGATTCTGCATTTTATTTTTCTAATTTGCCAACTTTAACCAGAGCTACAAAATCTTAGTCAGTAATAATCCACTCTGTTGAACCCCCCCACCCCCCATTTTTTTACCAAAATGATATTCACAGATTCACTAGAAACGAGTATTATAGTGCTCTATCTACTAGGATAAGCAGCTCTGACTCAGCACAGAGTAAAAATTCCCCCACTAATATGGACTGACTTTGCCCTCTTAGTCCCATGAAATGAAGTCATCATGTTCACGGGCTGAGCATCCATCAGAGGAATTTATGGTGGAATGCTTTCTCTCTCTCTTTCTCTGCGTTGCCGAGTTGCACGTAGGACCAGTAACGCATACACAGAATCTGTCTTTCCAGTAGTTGTTGTTTTTGCTTCTTTTTATTTGTTCGTTTACTGACTTGTAATTATTAAAGCCTGTTCTACATTTTATTTTTGTGGCTTTCCTGTAAGCTGAAAATTTTCTTTTTTTTTCTTTTTCTACAGTTCCAGGCACAGACCATGAGCCAGGGGACAGCACTTTTCTCTTGCGGACTCATGGGTAAAGGTTTGCATTATGTGACATGGATAAAATCTTAGATCTTTAACTTATTTACATGTTGCACATTGCTTACAATAACAAACAGGACAGGAAGTGTTGTTATAAAGTAGTTACAGTGGGGCAAAAAAGTATTTAGTCAGCCACCGATTGTGCAAGTTCCCCCACTTAAAATGATGACAGAGGTCAGTAATTTGCACCAGAGGTACACTTCAACTGTGAGAGACAGAATGTGAAAGAAAAATCCATGAATTCACATGGTAGGATTTGTAAAGAATTTATTCGTAAATCATGGTGGAAAATAAGTATTTGGTCACCTCAAACAAGGAAAATCTCTGGCTCTCACAGACCTGTAACGTCTTCTGTAAGAAGCTTTTCTGTCCCCCACTCGTTACCTGTATGAATGGCACCTGTTTGAACTCATCATCTGTATAAAAGACACCTGTCCACAGCCTCAAACAGTCAGACTCCAAACTCCGCCATGGCCAAGACCAAAGAGCTTTCGAAGGACACCAGGAAAAGTATTGTAGACCTGCACCAGACTGGGAAGAGTGAATCTACAATAGGCAAGCAGCTTGGTGTGAAAAAATCAACTGTGGGAGCAATCATCAGAAAATGGAAGACATACAAGACCACTGATAATCTCCCTCGATCTGGGGCTCCACGCAAGATCTCATCCCGTGGGGTCAAAATGATCATGAGAACGGTGAGCAAAGATCCCAGAACCACACGGGGGGACCTGGTGAATGACCTGCAGAGAGCTGGGACCAAAGTAACAAAGGTCACCATCAGTAACACACTACAACGGCAGGGAATCAAATCCCGCAGTGCCAGACGTGTTCCGCTGCTGAAGCCAGTGCATGTCCAGGCCCGTCTGAAGTTTGCCAGAGAGCACATGGATGATACAGCAGAGGATTGGGAGAATGTCATGTGGTCAGATGAAACCAAAGTAGAACTTTTTGGTATAAACTCAACTCGTCGTGTTTGGAGGAAGAAGAATACTGAGTTGCATCCCAAGAACACCATACCTACTGTGAAGCATGGGGGTGGAAACATCATGCTATGGGGCTGTTTTTCTGCCAAGGGGACAGGACGACTGATCCGTGTTAAGGACAGAATGAATGGGGCCATGTATCGTGAGATTTTGAGCCAAAACCTCCTTCCATCAGTGAGAACTTTGAAGATGAAAGGAGGCTGGGTCTTCCAACATGACAATGATCCAAAACACACCGCCCGGGCAACAAAGGAGTGGCTCCGTAAGAAGCATTTGAAAGTCCTGGAGTGGCCTAGCCAGTCTCCAGACCTCAACCCCATAGAAAATCTGTGGCGGGAGTTGAAAGTCCGTGTTGCTCGGCGACAGCCCCAAAACATCACTGCTCTCGAGAAGATCTGCATGGAGGAATGGGCCAAAATACCAGCTACTGTGTGTGCAAACCTGGTAAAGACCTATAGTAAACGTTTGACCTCTGTTATTGCCAACAAAGGTTATGTTACAAAGTATTGAGTTGTATTTTTGTTATTGACCAAATACTTATTTTCCACCCAGATTTACGAATAAATTCTTTACAAATCCTACCATGTGGATTCATGGATTTTTTTTTCACATTCTGTCTCTCACAGTTGAAGTGTACCTCTGGTGCAAATTACTGACCTCTGTCATCATTTTAAGTGGGGGAACTTGCACAATCGGTGGCTGACTAAATACTTTTTTGCCCCACTGTATGTACTAGATGGTCTATGATTAAAGTCTAGTGCATTTTGTTCATTGTAGCTTTATGTTTGGTGAAACATGTCTGGCAGGTGTTTTTGCCAACAGAAATAATACAGTAACGACTTTGTGTTGGGGGTTTAGCATTAATTTAAATTTTGCGGCACTCCTTGATGCTTCAATACTCCAGACATGCCGCAAAAGAGTCATATCTTTAGTTTTCTTCTAGCGGTAGGACATACTTTACAGTCTCTGTTTTGTATAATTGGATGTATTATGTCCTTGCAGTTACTTGGCATTGAGTGTGTAAGAATTGAAAATGTCCTGGCATAGAACAGAGTTATACCAGAAGGCCTTTTGTTCTTTGTCCTACCCGTGTATTGTGGATGGCATTTTGGGGAATTTTATCTCCAGTGAAGAAGAATAGACCTTTTGCATACCAGAAGTGGGCAGTGGCCTCGATGTTTAGTATCTGACTCAGAGTTGACCAACCAGTTCATTTGGCATATCTGTTCTGTGGTTTACGAGTGTTGTTTCTATGACAATAACAGGTGTTTGCATGGTAGCTTTGGTTTCGGAGAATATCTGACCATTGACTGCAAATACCGAGCTGGTCTGATGCATCGCTCTTGTAAATCTCAACGAAGAGATGAAAAGCTGTAGTTAGAAGCTTATTGACATTTGCTCAGGCATGTTGAGTCAGTTGGACGTTGAGCTCCATTCCCTTTTCCAATCAGCTGTACTTACAGACGGTGACGCTAAAGCAGTGGCTGCAGGGCAGTATTTATTTTTAGTGCCAATTAAACAAAGCAGTGAGTAGTGTCAACACAAAGTACACATGGTGACACCCATGCTTATGCATTGCATAAGTTGCGGGTACTAAACAATTGTAGTACCTAGGACTAAAAGCAATTTTCTTTGTTTGAGATTCATCTCCTAAAGGAGTTTGCACAGTGCTGCAGGGGTGTATAATGGTGGATTTTTAATTGTATCTTAATATATTTTTAAAATCTTTGTGTAAATTTGACACTAGGGAGTAAATTTGCAGTCCTGCATGAGTATGGAGCTGTTGTTGAAAACTGCTGAAGAGACTGAAGTGAAAAAAGAGGGAAAGTAACAGATTAGCACTGGAGTTTGAACACTGCATTAAGATCTGTGGGCAGCTGTTGATTGATCAACACACTTTCAGTTCAAGTTTAGCCCTTACATTGTTTCCCATATTGTAGGTGGGATTGTGTTTGGGTGTCTTTTGTTTTTTAAAGGCAGTTTCATTCATATAAATGTGGTCTGTCTGTTGCAGACACAAGCCGGTGGAGGGACATGGGTCACAGGTGTGCCATCCAGCGGAGGCCAGTTGGAACCAGCCTGGAGAGCCTGTGGGATGTTCTGCCAGAAGTGCACACAAGTTCTGCCCACTGGGACTGGGATGTTGGCTCCACTTCAAGCACAATCACTAACTTGTTGCAGGACCTAAGCCTAACTGAGGCCTCGCACTCCACCGCTCCCCCCAGCAAACGACAGTGCCGGTCCCTGTCTTGCTCAGACGAGCTCAGTGGTTGTCGCTCTTCCTGGCGTCCTCAGGGCTCTCGCGTGTGGACAGCTGTGGAAAAACGGAGGTGCCACAGTGGAGGAAGCGTCCAACGCAACAGTATTGGAAACATGCAGAGTGGCTTTGCGGGCATGCAGCGCAGCTCCAGTTTCAGCCTGCCTGCCCGATCCAACACCCTTGAGCTGCCGTCTTTCACCCAGCGCCCTCCATGGTCTTCTGCGTTCACCAGCCTGACTCCCTCCTCCTCTTCCTCAGTGCCCCTGTCCTCCGACCCTTCATCGCAGCCCCTCTACCTCTCTCATGAACAAATTTGTCTCCCTGAGCCTCGTGGACCGTCACCTCCCAGCTCCCCCGACTCCACTCCAGAACTGGAACGGCGTGGAGGACAGGGGGGTCTTCCCCGTAGTCGCTCACAACCATGCGTCCTCAATGAGAAGAAGACTGGTGTGAAGCGCAGGAGACCAGATGACACACACAAACAGAGGCCTTCACTGGATCTGGCAAAAATGACACAGGTTGGTATTTAACATGTAGATCAGATGATAATATAATATTTTTCTTTATTTAGACAGAAGAAACATTAAATACTGAAAACCTGCCAGTTTACCTCTTCCATTTAACAACACGTTGCACTCAAGATGCTGTCTGTTAATACACTGTATTAACTTTGAAACTGAGCCAGTCATAATTTATTAGGAGCTTTTTCCATTGGCGTTTTTATGTGGCATTTATTTATCGGTTAAACGCGCCACAACCCCATGACTTCAAGGAGGAGGATTACAGGAAATGGTCATACCAGCTGGAAGCTTTGCGAGGTCAATCAGTGTCAGTCACAAGCATTTTTCTCCTTATGTGTCGGATAAACAAAACACTTATGGTTAAGGTCACTCCATTGTTTCCCTCAGGCGTTGTCATTAAAGGCAATTGTTAATTCATGCAAGCCTATTCAGGGTCACATTCGATTATCTGAGCTTGTACTCACAGAGTTTGAAGAAAAGTAGCCCCATTAAATGTGCTACTGAATAAAGATAATTTGATCAAAGCAGGAATTACTAGAGGAATGATTAGCTTCGGTTGGTCGCTTCTGAAATTTGGATTTATCTGGACATCCTGGCAGGCGTTTGTCTGTTTGCCCCTCGAGCTCACACACACACACACGCACACACACGGTGCAGTTTCACACATTCACTGGCTGGATCATAAACTTGGAGCTGGACTTGGCCCCTGTGAGAAAGTCACCCAGAGTTCAGCAGTGTCTTAACAACAACGCTGCTGTGACACGACAAACAGACGCCGCACGCGCTCCAAGCAGGAACGAGGTCAGCGTGGCGAAAACAACCTTAGATGAGGCAGAGAAATTTCAGGGTGCTTAGATTTGGATCTTCCCTGCTGCTCTTTGTCTCTGTTAAAAAGGCACAACTCTGACAGGTAGAAAAAAAACAAAAAAAACTTCCAGTGATCGGTAAATTTTGTTGCTTCACTTTCTTTTGAATTGAAGTGACTGGCGTAAGGCAAACCCTGGAGGAAATGACTTCCAAATGACTAGCATGAGAGGGATAAAATATCATTTGACTTTTAGCCTAGTTACGCAGAGGAACTTTCTTCAGTCTTTTCTAAATGATTCATTACAGCAGTAGAATATAGAGTTTGACACGTAGGTTTATCACTCAAGCTGCTTACAGGTGGATGTTGAGGTGGTGGACGGGTGGAAACAGCAGGCATCCACACAAGGAACTGCAACTGGAATTTCAGAGGGAAAAATGGGAAATGTTCAAGTTTCCAGCCTGAATTAACTGCAACAATCCCATTATTCATAAACCCTTAATTGTCGTTATTGCTCTAATTGGTTCTGAGGAACAAGCTTTCACTTAAACCTATTTACATTTTATAGGTTAAGTGATTTCATTGAAAAAAGGACTAAATATGTTATATTTAAAGTATGAAGTGTGTAGTTGCCTTAGATTCAACAGAAATGACATTCACGTTTGATGATAGAGTAAGTCTGTTTGGCACTCAGCTCAAGGGCTTATATCGCTTCACACCCGTCGCCCTATCCGCATTCAAAGTCACCTTACTATTCAAAGATCGGTCTCAGTGCTGAGTGCGTCTCTAAAGTGTCCTCTCATCCACACGCCTCACTGGTGTGATTTACTCTCTGCGTGGTTCACTGTGACTGCAAGTGGAGCAGCTGTGGCAGAGGTTATAGATCGTCTCACAGGGGGGGATATGTGTCGGGTAAAGAGATATTGATTTCTGTAAATTCAGCTCAGTGCGTAGATCGCTCCCACTACCAGGCCTCATGAGCTATTGATCAGCTTTTATTGACGGAGAGTCAAGGTCAGTATGGATGAGGAGACTTTCTGCTCTCCTCTTCGTTTCATTCAGTGGGTGGGTGGGAACGAGGGAGCGTGACAGTAACAGACAACGCAGGCAGTACTTACTCATTAGCCTCATTTTTATTGGTGCAGTAAGTTATGTGAGGATACGCTGTCAAAGAAGATTTTGTGTGCATAACAAGTCTGCTACTCTAAATTAGAATTGTATTTGGTTAAGTTAACATCCGTGCCACTGTTTTTTTCCATATCCCAGACTAATTGTGACCTTATCAGTTTAGTCTCATGGTCTCTCAGGCGAGAAGTCTGAGAGACCTAATGCTGAAGGCAGCAATGTGACACTGGCCTGCTGCTGACAAATGCACCCGCTTGACTAGAGCCAAGAAAAACAGCAGCGCCCTTTTGATCTAGTAGAGACTTTACTCACTCATGCATAGATCTGACCACGATGCTCTCTATGTTTGCAACTCTTAGTGGGTGATAAATCCTGAAAAAGTGAGGTTATTTGTGAACTGACATTGAATCAGCTAGATTTGAAATCACATTTTTATCTATGCTGAGAGTAAAGAGGTGTGATTTGTCGAGTCATAATTAGGGAACTATCATTACGAATTGTTATGAGTTAAAACCTACAAATATTTCCCTCTAAAGGTTTTATGTATCTCATGTTACTATAAACTGTCCTTTCCTTTGTGGTCTTAAAACTTACATTTGATTTATCTCTTATCTATTTATTAATCGCAACTCACTTGGCTGTGAGCTGCATGTCTAACAGTCCCATGCTTGTTTCATGTTATATAAGCACACAAGTGACAGCAGGTTTCACAGAGCTCCTATTCTCCCGTGTCCCTCTGCCCTAACACCGTAACAGTCAGGCATGAGGCAGCTGTCCTGCCTTCTACACATTAGCTGTACAGATTGGAAAAGCCTCAGTTGTAAAGCTTCTCGTTCCAGCGTGCACAGCTGTCACAGGACTTGCCCACAGCAGTGCTGGCACACATGTATTTGCCTACAAAAGGTTCTGGGTTTCCCAGATGTATGTGGGTGTTGTGCAGAGTCAAAAGGCCAACATGAGCGATGTCTGCCTCCTGGGTATCTGGCTACTTGCTGTTTTCCAATCTCTCCCATCGGCCTTCAGATCACAGTTAACAGTCTCACATGCTGTCTGTAATGGAAGCTAAATTTGTATCCTTCAAATCTTGTTATATTTTTATATTATAGAGTTTCTTGACCAGTGTCCAGCACTGACCTCACTCAGTCACCCACATGCTGTTTGAGTACAGTAGTGGGATTGTTTTCATAAGACGTCTGTGTGCCTTTAGCCATGCTTGTGTCCTCTTTAGGATATGGGTCATACTCCAGGAAGGGAAATGTTTTGTGGTTTAAGTGCAAGTCTGCTTCCTTGAGAGCATGAATTCAAGGCCTCTAAAAAAATTCATTGGCTCTCCACAGAAACTTCGGAATTTCCACAGTCTGAGCTGCCCAGGATTCACAGGCGAGGACGGCCGCGAGTCCAGCCAGGCTACCCCCACCCTCAGGAGCACCACTCAGCGCGATACTGACGACTCAAACGAGCACAGCTTCAAGGACATTCAGCCTCAGACCAAAGAGGGCGAGATCACCAGCACCGTGTCGTCAGACACCGCTACAGAGGATGCAGACTGGAACTCCACCGATTGTGACGACATGACACCAGGAACGGCCAATGGGAAAGACAGTGAGCCTTTCTGGGCAGGTCTGTGCAGCATGAGGAAGGATCAGCTTGGAGGCGAGCTAGATATTGAACAAATTGAGAGGAACTGAGCGGGACTGCCTTCCTCCTGGGGGAAGCTAATTTAGAGGACTGAAAGAAGAACAGTGCTGATAGTCTTAAGGAAAAAGCAAGTGGAAAGCGTTCTAGCACTTGTCTTTATTTTTTCCCTTGTGGAGAATTTTGAACAGGAGCTTTGTGTGCTAAACGCCTATTTTTGTGGACTTTGTGTAGTCAGAAGCTACTCCCCCACTGTGTGGTATCTTAAACGTGTCTCAGGAGAACAAGAAAGTCAGGGAGGATGGATGTGGGTGAAAATAGAACTGATAAATATAAAAATGATTATGTTGGCTCACAGACTGGGGTCTTTAACATTTCTCTGTAACCCTGATTACCCTAATTGTACTAGATATGGAGAGAATTCACAGCGGGTTTGTAAAAATTCTCTGCTCCAGGAAGAGGGTCTTTTCCTTTGACGTTCTTCAGTAGTACGTGGGTACATGATGGAGAAAAATGGAGACTACTTCATGAGTTACTGTTAGTAAAACCCCTTTCACTTTTACTGAGCAACAGGCTGCACGCACACACCATAAAGTATACTGAAGAGCTTAACATTTCACACAGTAACATCGGGCTTATCTCTGGATCTCTGCTCCTGTATGTTTGAAGAAACGTGATGCTAATAGCGTTAATATTCTTTCTTTTTACGATTTGTAACTACAGAGTTATGTAAAACATGAGCATATTTCTATACGAATAAACACACTTTTTAAAGTGTCATTTGTAACTTCATTATTTAAGTGTTTTTTTCTGGTCATGACATATGGGATCTCTGGACTATGTTTAAAGCAGATTTTAAACTCAGCTAAATTATTTACCATTGGAGCAATTAAAGGATTCTGTGACTGCCAAATCCCTTTCTGGCCACTTGCACGTCTGCTATTTCACCATGGACTGCAAATTTAAACAGACAGAGGGGGAAAAAAGATAAATAATTATACTTTTGTGCAGCCGATTAACAAAGGTGATTAAAGCTAGATCAGCAGCTGCATCCAAGCAGTTTTCATCAGAGTGTCCAAAAATTTTGTGTGCGCGGAAATCAACTTTTACATCCTGAGGCATCTGAGGGGGAGCCATAAATTCAGCCTCGTAACCCTTATCCAACTCAGCGTTGCTGGAGTCTGACCCAGCTGTTGTAGTGTAAGAGAGGTGGGCTACACCCTGGACAGGTGGCCCGTCTATTGCAGGGCTAACACAGAGAGGCAGTCATTCATGCTGACATTAACATTCACAGATAATTTAGAATTGGCAAGTTAATATTCACGTTTTTGAGCTGTGGGAAGAATCCAGAGTACCTGGAGAGAGAACATGCAAATTATACACAACAAGGACCAGCCTGCCAATGAACCACTAACCACTGCACTGCTCAAGGAGAGCAATTAGTGCAAACTGCCTAAACTGACCGATGCCTTGCTGGTGAAAATCTACCATGTGTAGGTGATGCACAGGATTTAAACAGCGTAATCTTAAAATACAAGTTGTCCTAAAAAAGGTGCAGTTTGTCATTGGCAAAATCACACAACTCTTAAGTCAAATGCTGGAACAAATCAGTTTAAAAAGACTAAAATCTTCACAGTAGAAGGCCATCGAGATACACTGAATAAAAGTACTTTCATGCTTAAACTCAACTTGAATGTTGGATTTTATTTATTTGAGGAAAATATAATACTTTTTCCATAAACTAGCACATGCTTTTATATTAATACATCTGATATTTTAAGATAAAAAAGGTAATACAATCAAATACATAATAATATTACATGATTGTGGGGTATAATTGTGCATAACTAGATCTACTTTTGATGATTTTAAGGATATTTTGCAGAGGAAAGTTGCACAGTACATTTTAATGCAGGGATTCTTTGCTATCTTATAAGTGTTACACACTAGCAATGTTACTTTTGGTCAAGTAAAGCAGCTGAAAGACCTCTTTCATTAATAGCAGCAGTGCACAGGACAGCAAGGTCATTGTTGGCGACGTCTTTAATGCAACGATGCAGACTGACCCAATTAAGTTGCAGGAAAAGACAATCACAACCGTAGTAGTGGTACTACTGATGAGCCTGTGTTTGTGTGCTGAGGCGGCGAGTAAGTATGGAGGACGCCAGGCAGAGTTGGGAAGTCCGGTCCCTTTTTCTTTCTCTCTCTTTTCCCTTGATGGCGGGTGGAGTAGTGGAGCTGAGCGACGGTTCACCCCAGAGACCTTCCTCCCTCCCTGCTTTGGGAAACAAAAGGGGCTTTTTCTCTGAGGAGCACAGTGACGTGGGAGGCGGCTGTGAATATGGGCCATGTGTCAGGGCTGCTGCTGCTCCGTTTGTCTGTTTCCCCTCCCCATCTCTGGTGCCTGTGCAAATCTACAAAAATTTATGCCGTCGTTACATTTTTGATTCACTTCTCCCTGACGGCCGCACGCTCCTCCTGCAAGTTTGTTCACACTTGCAATGATGCTTGTCATTCTTTGAAAGCAATGATGTGCCACTGAGGGAAGAAAGACTCCTCATTAAAGACTAGCTGAGTAATTTGAAGATTGCTTGACATGCTATACTCAAGGCTCAAATTTCAAACGAAGCATATCTGCAGGTCGCCTGCAATGCCTTGTAAAGTGCTGACTTGTGGCTGTTGCACGAGAAACCTTTGAGGCCATATTTACGCTCAGAGTCACCAGTGGTACACACAGCTCACTAAACCTTTCTCATGTACTGAGTTGAGAAGGAAAAGGGTAAACACGAGCCTTTTTAAACGTGCCGTGCAGCAGCCCAACACACTCAGGGCCCCCGGCCTTTAATCAGTAGAGCGACAGAAGTGAAGCGAGACGATAGATACAGCAGGAGGGGTGCATGACACTTGCTCAAAACCCTCCACCACACATAAGAGAAAGGTGGTCACTTTTGAGAGGCTTTTGGAGGTTAATGACACTTCACTTCATACGGCATACTTCAGCTTTAAGACAACAGACGTCCCACACTTTTCACCGCATTCGTTTGCTTCTCTATTATGAAAGGGTTGCGCTGACAGTTTTCCGTCCACATGTACATAAATAAATCATTTTATTTAATATTCAAATATGATGCGTGCTTTACAGAATTTTTTTTACGCCATTTTTCCGGGTGGAAAAGTCAAACCATATGTGAAATGAGCCGAATATTGGCAGGAGTCTCGGGTTAGTTGCCAACCACAGCTTGGCAGCTCAAATGTGGTAGAGGTGAAAAGCAATTTAGCAGTACCACCCAACCACAAAACATTTCCAGTAGAGCAAATGCTTTTTTTGTTTGTTTGTGTGTGTGTGTGTGTGTGTGTGTGTGTGTGTGTGTGTGTGTGTGTGTGTGTGTGTGTGTGTGTGTGTGTTTTTAAGTAAAATTGCGAGGAGCTTAATTTTGAAAAGTCAAACCAAAATATCAGCTCAAACCTCCAGTTACTGACTGGTCATGTTGACTACACTTTGCAGGATTCACTCTGAAGTACTTCTGGGAAAAACTGTATTCATTGTCGTGTCTTAAAAGCAGACGTCTGGTCTTACACAAAGAATGAATCAGAAAAGTCATAAATTCTTATTTTTTTTGTCAATACCTTCTGAGTTCAGTCCAGTGTCACTTCACAAGACAACTGCAGGGTCTAAAATGTGAGTCCTCACCTCACCGACCAGTAAAGTTGTAGTTTTTACCTGTTTTGCCTATTAATGAGACTTGTTCCCCATCCACACCAAGGGTCTAGGAATAGAACAGGTTATTTATACTTTCTTTCTAAAGCTGTATTCACATGAGACAAATTCAATAATAGTCGCTTTATGTACAACTATGAAGACTGTTGGGTAGAAAATCGGGGTGGGGTTGGGGACAGCACAGAGAGGGAGGAAATTTAGGGTTTGGCTCCAGACCTAACATCTTCAGACGTTTCAAATCCCTCCTGCACCACCAAGAGCTGTTGGCACAGCTGCCCACAAGGGAAGGAGAGTGATGAAATGTGGGGAAACCGCGTGTCTTGGCGAGCAAAATCAAGAGGCCTCTTTTAGACCAGCTTGCTACACGCAGAAGGGAGGGGATAAATAACTGGCTGCTGTAAAAACAAGTGCACGTTTCTGTGGATAATGGTGCATTTAGAGCTGCAGGTGTGCGACGTTGTCTGGTCAGCTGACCCTCCATTTCCTGTCAAACAGGAAGAACCGAATGAGCAGAGATGAAAGTTCAAGGTAGCACACAGCTGGCAGTTGTTAAGGTGGGTAACTGCAGGTGCATTACAAAAGCGGCTGTGTGCACGCTGTGTAAGAGGAGCCTAACCCAAATAGATGACATACAAATGTAGTGTATGTGAATATAGTCTGAGAGACACACTGCAGCAGGGAGCACTCTGCAAATATGCACAGTGTGTGTGTAATGAGCTGGGGAAAATCACTTATAAAAGTATCTGACCATAAGTTCGATTTACATTAAAATAATTTCAACAAATAGAAAAAAGTATCAAAACTTTGACTGGGATTCTGTTGCAAACGCAAACACTGTTGAAATCATACCCCTCACAAGAATGTTAGTACTGAATGCCAGAAAGTGGCAGGATACTTTCAGCATACAGCCACATTCTGTTCTTGATCCTCAGACTCATGTTAAAGGGATTTGCATCCCTAAGGTGTCCGTCAACATAAGATGAAAATGAGATCATCAGCTCAATGAGCTGAGGTTGTAGGAGAGGAGGGCGGGAGGGGTGAGGATACTCTTGTGGTCGTAATCATATTCTGCTATGACCAGAGAAGATGATACTTCAAGACAGACATGTAATGAACTCTGCCTTGAATCAAGTGCACTAAACGGGAAATGACATTTACAGGTAAAATGCAGAAAAGGCTATAAAAGGGAATTCTTCTGCCACTTTGACAAGTTGTATTTGATATCCAGTCTCGACACATGAGTAGTCAAAACTCTGAATAGGTGGAAAACAAAGGTTAGTATCATATAACTGATCACTTGTGAAACATGGTCACAATCTCTGCTATTCCAGGTATTCCTGAAATATTGCATTCACAGGATTGGCACAGATGGAGTGTCACTGTGACTCTGAACTTCGGACACTGAATTCTAATCAGTTTAACCTAATGTAGCCCCTTAGTGGAGATCTCTATGTAGGTACAGGGGAAATTCCAGATTCAATTCTCTGTGCACATATACATATATACACACACACACATATACATATATACACATACATATACATATATATACATATATATACATATATATACATATACATATACATATATATACACATATACATATACATATATATACATATATACATATACATATATATATATACACATATATATATACACATATATATATACACATTATATATATATACATATATATATACACATTATATATATATATATATATATATATATATATATATATATATATATATATATATATATATATATATATATATATATATATATATATATATATATATATATATATATATATATATATATATATATATATATATATATATATATATATATATATATATATATATATATATATATATATATGACACAGGCGTCTCCCAAAAGATAATAAGACGATGTACAAGAGGCATCATTGTGGGAAAAAATATTTCTCAGCTTTTATTTACATTTAAGCAAACGGAGGAAATAGGAGTTTTCCTATTTGTTAAGTCACTTAACACTACCTGTGAATCATTCAAGCATTTAAAAAGCACCTAGCTCAAAGGATAAACCAGTGTTGCATCGTCACATAACTGAAAAATTAGCAAAGAACAAATTTAAATCGTATCTTTAGTCACTTTGTTACTAGCAGCCTGTCACAAAAACAGATGAATCTAGAAAGAAATGCCCCTAATAACTGTTTGACAGGCATAGATAGTATTTTTGCACCAACAAGGTGTGGTGTGTCTTTTAACAGCTGAAGAAGTGGAGGACAAAAGAAAAAGGGGGAGGCTTAAAAAACTTTTCTGTTAAGTTTTTTAGGTCACGACTAAGAAACAGGAAAAATAAATCTAACAAAAAGGAAGGAAAGTTAGGAAGGAAAATAGGGGAAAGGCAGAGGTATGCCAAATTACACAAGAACTGGACTGAAAAATCGGTGGCAGAAAAAACATCTTTGCAAATCAATTATGGAGTAATGAATCCAAATTTGAAATATTTGTTTCAAATCGTTAGCAGTATGTACGAAAAGGTCAGGCAACAGTTACTGCCTATGGCCATCTGTGAAACACTGTGGAGACTCTGTCAGGGTTTGGATGCATTTCAGTCAGGGATGTTGGAGATCTTGTCAAAATTGATGGAATTATGAATGCAGATTTTGATCCACCACATAATACCATCTGGGTAGAATTTGATTAGAAACAGTTTCATTATTCAGCATCAAAATGATCCAAAAAAACACTGCAAATAAATCCCAGCAGCCATTTCAAAATTTCATCGCAAAATATACCGAAATAAGGGGTGGCTCAAAATTTTTGCACAGCAGTGTATCTTGCGTATTTTATTTCATTTCTAGCATAAATTGAAGTACAAGACAATACAGTTATTTTAACGTACTGAACACAATGCAATACCAAAAAGGCCCAAAGGTGACAAACTGATGTAGCAATCACCTTTACATGTTAATCTGCCAGTCTATCAATTTGTCCCATGACAGTGAAATCCTACTCTACATGCCCAGACATGTCTCCCAAAATGAGGTCACCTCTATTATCTGAAAGCAATCTTGCTGTGCAGCGACAGGAAAAGAATCAATGTACTGCACCCCATTAGGAATACAGTATATCGCTGTTTAACAGTGCAGACAGCCAGGATAGGTAAACTGTTGCTAATTTGTAACTTATGTCAAACGGGTGGCTAAACTCAGGCTGGCCTGAGAGGTGAGGTTAACAATCATCCAGCTCTGGGTCATGTGTGTGTTTGAGTTTAAGACCTAGTGATGGTGAACCTGCCAAAAGGGGTGTATGTGTGTGTTGTAAATTGTGGCCTAGATCCCTCAGATACTTCACTTCCCTTAACTGGAAAAATAACCTAGTTAAAGCCAAGTGAATTCATTCGAGAGTATTCAAATGCATGTTTAATAGTTCAATACGAGTCCAGCAGGCAGTAACATAATGGACAAAACACAGGGTCAAACAATGTGCAGGCTGTTAGAAAACTGGGTACCAGCTGCTAGTGCTTTTCTGCGTACATTAACATTTATTCCTGAATTGCAAATAGGAGTGGTACAACCAGTCAAGCTGCAGTTTCATACTACTGCATAACATTTCATTACCTCTGAATGCCCAGACATACTCAAGCTTGTGTCTGCTAATGGTGAAATAAACCTAAGAGACCTCAATGTATCACTTGAAAACGAGCTTTTTTTTCTTGTCGAATTTATTTGGTACAGTGGAACCTTGGGGGCAACGATTGAGAATCATTTGTTTTACGCTCCATTTCCAAAGATCTCAACGATCCAGCTGTGACACTGAAGCCCAATAACCAATCTTTTTTTCTTTTGTTTTTTTGGCCACGGTCGTTTTATTAACCCTCGGTGTGGATACCGTGTGTAATGAGTGGCTTTTGACAGAGAAGCTACGACAGGACCGTCTCCAGTAAAAGCCCGCTTAAAGTCAAGTAAATAAAGATAAGCAGTTGAAGATCTGTGGTTCTTCAATCTGATGGAGTGTCAGTTTCATTTTTGTTTACACAGAGAGAAACATGAGCCCAAGCATCAGCATAATTTATCGCATTCAGCAGTGGTTGCATTTATCATCTCTTAGACCAGCTCACTTCCCATTTCCAGCGATTTATTATTGTAAAACAAAAGCCTCTCCGATATGAATTCCAGTTTAAACCTGAGCCAAGGCTGAATTTTCCCCAAGTGCTTTAAGACCTTGAGCTTTTCTCTGACAATGACTCAGACAAATTTCCAAACTGATGGAGATTCCACACATTTTCACACAGACTCGAAAATGATCTTTCTTTAGAACAATCAAAGAAAAAAATCAAATATTTCCTGCAGCCCTGTATGGGTTGTGCACGTTCTCTGTTTTCATCACATGACGCACAACAATTACTCTGCGTTAAAGTGCAGCAAATGTTTAGTGCAAACTGTGAGTACAGCAGCTCTTCGGAGAATTTGACTGTGGGAACTTGAACACTGCATTTCTCTCGCCTTTTAACTGTCAGTCAGCAGCTGGTTACAGCACACTCGTGTCATCTTGAGGTATCTTATCTATGCCAATCATGTACTGACAAATACACAGTACAGCTCAAGCATGCTCAACACTATCTCTTGCAGATGGGATAATTGTTCTGCAAACTTCATTCCAGTTTGTGTCACACTTCGCAGAGCAACAGATGGGAGTCTTTCCCATGTGTGACAATACAGTTGGCTGTTAAGAGTTTATAGAGGCCATGGGCTAATTAATTTAACTTTCATAACAAAGAAAACTTTCAGAAGCTACTTTTTAAATGGTACTGCTGATCAGCTAGAGTTCAGTGTCCACTGCCTGGTGTTCAGTGCCCCCTCTGACTGAGGATCATGTCCACCGCCTGGGCCAGGTTGTCTACAGTGCCGTCAGCCGTCACCGCCGGGTGCCTCTCATCAATGGGCCTGAGGGAGGAGAAGCAAATGCACAGGTTTGAGGACCTGTATCGCAGGACAAAGGAAATCTTGGGCACAAAAGGGATGGTAAACAAGGACTAGCAGTTTGACGCAGTCGAGTGGATTAACAATGCTGAATGCATTATGTGGGGGGATAAAAACAAAACAAAAAAAAACACAACAAAACACAACTGAAACGAAAAAGAAAGTTTGTTATCAAAACTGTCATCCTGTGTGGTAACTCTGGTTCTGTTAAGAGCTTGTTTAACAGCATTGTATTTTTAGTTCTTTTGGCTGCTCCCCTTACAGTGTATCATCTGCCTCAATCGCACCCTTTCCAAAGCATACCTACACTCTGAATGTCTTTGACTACATCCAGAGTACATCCACAGTCGTCATCCTTTGCCCAACATATTAGTTGATTTGAAGGTATTTCAGGGTAACAGTGGCTCCATAACCACACCTTTCTATCATATGTGCAGGCTACTACACCACAATTATAGTGCTGTTTTGTATCAAGGTTAGGATCAAATCGTAATATACTGTTAATCTGTGAGGCTGTAACAAAACACATTACTTCCACACATGGTAACAGACCGATTTCTCCAAACTTGCTGTTCAGCTGTGCTAATCTCGTGGCTCTGTGGCCCCTTGACTACATTGACCTCAAATTTTTGTTAAGACATTTAGAGACACCAGTGCAAGAGACACTTGCAGTATTCCCCTGACATTCTCATCAGCTTAATCGTTACTCTGCATTTAGGACAAATTAGCAAATGAACTAATGCCAAGGTGCTGAAAATGGTTTACCTCAGACTTGTGCACAGTCTTGTTCTACATTTGTAATTGGATGGACTGCACAGAAAGGGTTATTGTATTTACAGCACGCACACAGAAATGATGTTTACATTTTTTCCCATATAAAGTACCCTACATCAAAAGGTCACGGGCCAATGTCCAAAATTACCCTACCCATAATCCTGTTTCCACACGATTTCCTAAATTGTGGGAAAGCTGTGGACTTGGTCAAGACGGGCAAGGCTGTAGCTTCAACACTGGCTGCTGCCATTGTTTGGATCAAGGCCCAGTGATGGATGCAGATTTGGTTGTTTAATCAGCTGGTAGTGGAAATGTAATCCATTTGGTGTGGCACTAGGCCCAAGCTCACACGGAGGACCTCCTTTCCACCCAATTCCATCAAAAGACAGAGACGCCCCTTCATTCATCAGAACTGCCCTGGAGTCCTGCTCATTTATGGAGTGGTGCCTATAGACCCCCCCACCTTGACCGGGCTCTGTGTGCTGCCTGTGTTCCTCAGTCACGGCTTGGAACTCCAGATGGGGACTCTTTGTCAGGCCCTGGGTGTGAGGCACACACCACCATTAATCCTGACTTCTGAGAGCTTACAGAGCCCCATGGCAAATATTTGTGAGCCGCCCAAGTGTAGTGACAGAAAGAAGAGGCCTGTGGTGGTGGAAATGGGGGAAGAGGTGCTGAATGCCGAAGCCACGCTGAATATGGCAAAGCAGTGCCATGTGTTTACGCATGTCTGTCAGCTGCCAGTGCTTGGGTTATGTGAGCTGGTCCACTAATGGTTGGGGTTTTATGTCTCCTGTGCTGGATTACTCCCGCACCCTTTTCTGCCCGAGGACTGATTGAGTTCACACACGCATGCACGCACGCACAGGCATGAACGCACAAGCAACATAGGTCACATGGCTCTTATGTTTCAAGAAGTGAAGCCAAAAGTATCAACCTCACTGTCTTTTCAACCCGATGCTTCTTTAAATCTCTCCCCGACTCCATCTTTTAGATAGGCATACATAGATGCATGCGCGTGTATTCATTTTGCTGCCTTCCTCCCATTCCCATGAATAATGAAGAAGTAACCAGGTCAATGTGACCATGCAAAATTCAGCACAATACAGCTAGTGTTACCGGTGAGGTAATCTGCGGCTTGCTGTCCTTCAGGTCAATGCAATATCAATACACGTGAATAGATAGGTTTGGTCCCTGAGCCTGACTGACATTGCAGAGCCATCACGTAGGGATGAGGTCAGCTATGAGGCAGGAGGTGGGGAGCAGCCAAGGCTTTAGTACAACACAGCTGCCCCTACGCTGAAAGAGCAAACTGCCTCATCAGATGGTTAGTAAATGATCACACGATTTGTGCTGCAAGTAGTGCAAGAAAAAAAAAAAAAAAAGATTAAAAAATCCAAAAGGAGCAGGTTGGCTAGTGGTGAACAAGCACAGCAGCTGATTTGACAAAAACGATTTTGACAGCTGATTAACATTCAAGCAAATCATCAATCAAGATGTCAAACACTTGTAGGCTCCAAATTTTTTTTTGACAGTTGAAAATTTGAATATCTTTGGTTTTAGACAGCTAAAGACCTCACATTGGGCTCTAGGAAGGTTAAATGCTGATCAAAAAGGAAAAGTGGAGCTTTAAAGTTGGGTTCTCTAATGCTGTCGATCCTTTAAAGCTATGAATGCCCCATGTGATTCTTGCAGGTTGTCACAGGACTTGCTTCCAAAATAACAAATCAGTTGTGAGTGATTCGAGTGTGATATGACATATACAGTATAAAACTTGACACTATTAAAAACACTTTATTTGCAGCCACTGGTTGTTCCTCCGTGAAAAGAAAGTAGATAAGAATGACTCATGTAGTGAGTGCATTTGTTTGTGAAAGTCTGCTGTGAGTCAGAGACACACAGGGACGAGGTAAGATATAGAAATAAAGAAAAGGACTCTTGTTTAACCTGAAGAGAAGAGGGCGGCTTCACCTTTGTTTCGTTTTGTTTAGATGCATTCAGCTGACTCCTGAGGTAACTGACCGCAGGGTGAGAGAGCATGAAAACGCTCTCGCTGGTTAATGCTTAACTCGCCTCGTGCACAGAGGGAAGCAAAACCGTCACATATACCCAATTTCAATTTATACTTGTCTCTTAACCTCTGCACCTCTGCTGAGCAGGCATTTTGCTTGACACAATACTGACGAAAAAAAAAAAAAAAATCAGGTTAGCAGCGCGCAACTCTCGGTGATATTTTGGTGTGAAGGCGGTTACATACTGAGCAACTCAAGCTAGAAATATCTGGGTTTCCTGTGATTTGACTGTAGGACAAAAGGCAACGTTGAAGCTTTGATCTAACTTTTAATGGCTGCTATTAATGGTGTAGTCAAAGAAGCATAAGCTAGTATAAAATCCAAACTGCCTACATGAAATATGGCTCCTATTAGACAGAAATTAGCATTTGTTAGCAATGAAAGAGGCTGGCTACTCAGTGTAGGCTTTAAAAGTAGTACCGTTTAACTTTGGGAGGTTCTTCTGATCAGTGTGTTTGCGCACTCTTAAGTAGGAACATGGGTGTGACAAATTCAGCCAAATATTTCAATATTTCAGCCACGTTGCATACTTTATGACTTGGCTTTCCGAGTCATCATGAGAATTTTCCCAGTTGGAAATCTGTCACAAAAAGTCACAACTCTAAAGAGGGCTGAAGTTACCAAGAAAGTGTACTGAAAGTCATAAAAGCATTTAAAAACAAACCCACAACAAGAAACAGGAATAACCAATAAAAGCTTACCAATAGAGACATCACATAGCAACTAACTCAATGAAATGACATAGTTATCACACTGCTCCTCTAATAAATAGGAGCTACAGGGTATCATTGTAGGCTTTGTGTAAAGTGAGTTGCCACCTAGCAACACAGGGAAGATAACACTGAAAGTAAAGAGTCACTCTGCAAGTGAAAGGTGGAAAAACAGTCAACCCAGGCCAGTGTGTTGTTTTCATGCCAGACTAGTGAAGGCAGCAGGAGCTGAAACGCAGCCTTTTTTCCACTATAAAGACGATGATATTAAATATAACCTGAGGGAGATCACGTCTTGATGACATTCATAGCCTTTATGTTGAGCCAAGCCGTGTGGGTGACATAAGATGCAGGCACATGACAAAGCTCTCTACCTTCACCCTGGGGACAGGGAGAAAAGGTGTGCAGCTGCTCGCGTTTCCTGCTGCACGGTGCCGCTTTAGCAGCGTCGGCCTGGAGGGTGAAAATGTGATCCGTTTGACTGACTCTGTTGTAAATAAAATGCCACAAGACCGAGTGAAGATGTAGCGGGGATCGTCGACACCAGCGATGCTACAGCCTGGTTTTATTACAATCCGCTCCGAGCTTCACTTTTCCTATCTTTCTGTTCTCTTTTACCTGATAGGTACAAAAGCACAGATAACATCCTTGAAATAATACAGCTGCACCTTCTTAGGAAAAACAGCCCAACTGAACAGAGGAAACCACCATGTTACGTGCATGTTATGGCAACAGAAGTGACAGATGCTAACTTGAAGCCTTCACATCCTCTGCCGAGTTTGTGGCAGTGCAGCGACCGTTATCACTTCACTTTACAAAAGGCTACATAATGTTGAATCATGATCAGCAAACAGCTGCGGCATGGTTTTCACACTTTACGCAGGTTAACGGTTCTTTCCAATCGAGCTGGACACAAAAGGGGATTCCCTGGTTGCGGCGCAAAGAGCTACTTGATTATTTTTTTCCATCCTGTGGCTGTACGAAAACCTCCTGTGAGTACGAGCGATGACTGTGAGCGTGTGTGAGAGAGAATCCTGACCTGCTGAAAACCACCTACTGGAAACTTTCTGCCTTTCACAATAACAAAAACATCCAATGCGACGTGAACAGGATGCAAACCATAAATTTTTTTATGTCCTCAACGACTACTTAGGACATAAACTTTTAGACATTATAGATTAGACTGACTCTTTATATTTGGTGTGACGCTCATCGCTTTGAAATCTATTTAATGAATTATAAAAGGTTTTGCTGCTATGGTTTAGGTGCTAATTTGTGGAGTCATCTTAGGTGATCCGGTGGGAGCAAAGGGAAAAAAATATATATATCTAAATTTTAGCTTTTAAGAAGCCATTACCTTCTTCAACATTTAACAGCTGTCCTTGTCAGTGTTGTGCTAAATATGCAAAGCCTTACGTGACCCAGATCTAACCACACTGTTTTCATCTGTGTGCTGTTATTATTAGCAGCACTGCTGATGACTTGCTGAATTGTCTTTTTGTGCGTATATCTCAGGGCGCATGGGTGTTATGCTAGCTCTGAGGTGCTGCTGAGTCACCTGCATCAGATAAAGAAAATGCAAGTACAACCATGCATACCCACTTGCTAAAACAAATCCTAACAAAAAAAATGGTTACAGCAGAATCCAGGCAAAGGCCCAAATCCCTCTAGCCAAGCAGCTTGTCAATTGGTAATTGCAAGAGGGATTGGTTCCCCATTGAAACGGCTACGGGTCTGTGTTCATGTATTTAAGAGGCAGTGCCATGTTTCAGCCTGCCATCTGTGGGCTACAACTCGCTCTACTCTCCCACTCTCACTCATTTCCTCTTCTCTTTCTCACGGGTGGAAAAGTACTGTTGAAGGAGCTCAGTGACTGAGGCCTGCTTGGTTCCTTTGTCTTACCGTGGGAGTCTGGTCTCACTGCAAAAAAAAAAGCTCAGGTTAATTATTAATATCTCATTGACTTATAACGCACAGCAGGCTTTAAAAGAGCCTGCAGGCAGGGGGAAGCTAACACCCATGGGTGGGGAGGCTTCTATAACCTCTTTGTGGCTACTGCCACTTCAATCTATGACCTCAATTCAATATATGGCACACTATCAGGTGTTCGGATTACACATTACTACGATACTAAAAACAAAAATGAAACAAGCTTTTGAGATTTTGTTGAAGACGAGTCTCACTTTGCCTTTCAACTGTTCAGTTCAGCTTTGTTACTTCTTGGATTTATGACTAGGTAATTGATCATAGGGCTCTCTTATCTGTCACATAAGACAGGACAGCAAACTCAGGACCCCATGTAAATGATTTAAACTCTATATTTAACTGTATAACAAACAGTAAGACTGTTGGGTTTAAAAAGGGGGGGGGGTTTCAGCAACCTGGAAACCACCTAACAGCTTTTTACACATACATTTAAAGTTTTTGATGTTTTTAAAAAAAAAAAAATTGGCATGATGCTTTTCTGACAGATTGTAGGTGAATGTAGGGCTCCTCCAGCTTGTATGTAGAAATGTCCTTGGACAAGACACTGAACCTTGAGCCTCCCAACGCTTTCATTGGAGTGAGATTGTGTGAATGTCAGAATAAAATTTTAAGTGCTTTATGAATGGGTGTGTAATTGGGATAATGATGCTTGTAGTAAAAACATTTTGAATGACAAATCAGACTGGAAAAGGGTATGTATAGTTTTTATATACCCATCATGGTCATAAACATCATAGTAATTTGGGGTTTTTAGATTATTAATGTGAACTCTTCTTCCATAGTGAAATTGTCACCCAGTCTACAATGGGACATCTTTGACTTTGAAAGAAAGTTTGAATTTATTTTGGATTTTCTCTAATCTACACAGGTTCAAACATATGCATACGCTCAGGTGGTGCTGAAGGTTCTACAATGTCTTTTAATTTGATGCTGCTGCCATGAAATAAAACTTTTATGGTGGTTTTAAGACTTGTTTTATGCATTTAGATGCATAATTGCTAAAAGTACGTGCTAGGTGGTTGCTAAGCAATAAGATGGAATCAAAATATGTGATATAGATAAGAACCTTGACAGACTTAAGATGTAGTTCTGTGCCAAGTTTGGTTGCTCAACTCCAGATTGTCTACCAACTACACGTACACAAAGAAACAAATACAAAAAAAGATTTTGCGATAGCCAAAGTATAGCTACACAAATCTGTATCTTACCAAGTATGGATTGTCTGGAAACACCATGCTAAATTAGCATTTATTTTTTGGAGCAAGTATGCTTGCATCAATTCAGATCCACAATTTTGTACAAATAATTTACAATAACAGTTTCAGTTGGCATCATGATTGGCTGATTTTGGTTGCACGCTACAATTGGAAAATTTAAAAGGACTGACCACAGTAGTGAAAAACTAGAATGATAAATAAAGCAGTTACAATTTAGGCCCATCCGCTCCACATTTGGAATACACTGGGCATAAAGATGGAAAATTAGGAAGTGGCCCATTGCATGATGGGGCTCAAGTAGCTGTTAGCACGAGCAAGAACTAACAAGCGAGTCTCTTTTTTTCCAGTGGAAATGAACACCCATTTCTAGAAACATGCAGCAAAAGAAATCCAACTAAAAAACACAGCTTTCATGTGTTATCTGTTAAATAGAAGGGAAATCCAACAGTGGAAATAGGAACCTTATGCAACACACATTTATCCCAGTTTACCATGCATCCTGCCAAGGCCCTGCTGCTGACTGACAAAGGAGATGCTGAGAGTTGTTAATGGCTTGTCAGACATCACTGTGCTTATCTGTATGCTTCTGATGATGCATAATGTCAAAATTACTTTAGAATTATGCCTTATTCGGTCAGTCTAATAAGAAATGAACACAGATTTATATACAACCCATTCTGTACAGTCAGGTTTATACATTTATATATAAAGCTAACAGGTTAGAACGTGCTAGCTTTAGTTCCTCTGAACATCTGGGTGGACTTGGACACAAAAGAGGGCCCCTGTGGATTTAGCTTTAGCTCAAAGGCCACGTTGTGCACATGTCACGCATCCCTTTGCTGGTGTAAAGAGTCAGTGTTCTTGTGGTGCACAGATAAACAGACCTAAATGACACATTTAGAAACACTGTAGCTGACAAATTCACAGCCCACAGCCTCAGCGGAGAGGAGTGCACTTCGATAACTTCACTTCCTTCCCACACAGACAAAACTAATGTGTTAAGAGTGGTTAAGAGGACAGGGTGTGGGACTGCGCTGTTACACGAGACACTATGAAGTGCCTGCACTCTTTTCTACAAAGCAAAATGCTGCACAGATCAAGACAATGCAAAGCGAAAATGTGACTCAAGCGTAACCTGCTCAGGCAAGACTACACATTCAATTCAGTTTAGTGTGCTTGAAGGAGAGAATTAAAGGCATTATCTTAGGTAATCTACATTTCATAACTGTCTAGGTTAAAGGAAGGCCTTGCAGTCATACATGAAACCATGACCATTATCATATGTGCTGATCTATATGTCGTGAGGAGGACTGAAAGCTAAGCTAAGCTGAAATACATAATGTATCTGGGAGCCATCCCAGAAATGACCACAAAATAAAAGCTAACTGGCACCAACAGTCCAGCAATAATCAATTTCAACATCATGCCAATATAGATTTAAAAGCAAATATTTTCAAACTGCCAGATCTGATCACCATATGGAGGAGGTCCAACTTAAATTTGGATCACTTCATTTTTATTAGACAGCCATTCAAATACAGGCAAATGATTTATGAGGAATAGTGCCAAGTTACAGCATGTGGTCTCTTAGGAAGCGGGAATACAATTAACCTGCCCTAAATATGCTAGTAATATTGGGGTTATTATACTAATTCTGTCCACTTTATTATATTAAGCTGACAGCAAACATTTTTCTACTTGAAAAGCCTTCTCTTGTGTTTGCTGAGGCTGATTGGCCATTTGCTTTCTTAATGAGCTGTCTTTCCTTTCATTCACTGCACTCACAATGGCTTTATTTTCAAGACTTCATTACAGGTTTCAGTGGAAATCTGCTCAGGATATCCACACTAATCACAGGTTATGTGCCACTCAGAGAGAGCCAGTTCAGTCTGGGCTGGGAAGGTTTCTCTGGACTGGTCTGCTGGTGGACAACTGTACAGTGTATTGTAGTCTGTTAAGCTGTTAAAATCCTTTGGTGCTTACTCACAGATTAATTGTACCATCACTTTTGGATTAAGCCAAATTCTTTTTCTACTCTCAGACTTGTTGGTTCTGATCATACTAGCAGTTAAAATCATAGCTTGGAATATTTGCATACTAACGCATTGGATGAGAACTGCGTGTCCTCAGGGATATTACTCATTGCACAATGTTGCAAGCTCATAGAAGCTTCATTGACAACATCCATGTTCGTGAAATATGCCATATGCCAAGCATTTATCGTTTTTTTTTGACATATTCTTGTCTGTCAAAGAGCATTTTCAAAAACTGTTAGCTTTTCTTCTAGTTATCTCATTACTACACTATCATGTTTCACTCAGTTCTCATGAATCTCAGTTTACCTATGCGTCAACTGTAATATCCGTCTAGTAGCCTTAAAGTCAAAGAATCTGACAGTTACAGAACATCCCAGTTGGAGAAAGTTGCTACATAAGAATAACCGAAAACACCTTTGGACTAAACTAAAATAAAGACTAAATACAAGTGCAAAATTATTGCTTTAATTTGAGTACATTTTACAACAATATTGAAAGAACTGCTTGTAAGACATATAATACCATACATAGTGCCTGTGGGTACAACACAAGCAGGTTTTCTTTCAAATTGTTTCCTAGGTGAGGTATGTGAACACTAGTTCATGCGGAAAGGAGCTAGCACACAGCTCAGAGTTCCCACAGAGTGTTCTTAGGTGACTGAACACATGAAAAGGCTATTATTGAGGCTCATAAAGCCAAAAATAAATACATTTTAAAAATCAGCAGAGCGATATCAAAGGTAAACCTAGTAAATGACACATGACCTGGGAGACCAAGACTGCACAGAGAGTCAAGAGTGTTCTCATCAAGAGTAAAGTTCATGGCACCCTTTTTCACCTTTAGATGCCTTTCAAACATGTTGGTGGCGAATGTGTTGTGGGCGGGGGAACATACAGCTTTCGTCGCGCTTGCTGATAGACAGGAGTACGCTTTTACACCCTCGTATACTCTATATGTTCAAAAGGCAACACCCGCCACACCCTTCTTCTATATAGATGCAAAGCAACAGCTAACTAAAAGAGGCTACTCTGTTGTCTCTATTATTTTTTTTATTAAAAAGCCACAAAAAACGAGGAAAAATGTAATTCTAAATGTTTTGTGAACCATTTTAATTCATTGTCTTTGACTCTTTCTACTACGCTTGCAAAAACTGTAGAAAAGCTGTGCTTCTGTCTAAATATTTATGGACATGATTGTACTTTGTGTGCCCACAAAGGCAGGAGTGGAGATATTTCTGGAATGATCGGTGGAATCTCAAACGCTGGAACAACATGGGGTTTTCCTGTTCTTTACACTGTGCCAACAAGGGCCATGAATGCAGCATTGAACTAATGAACCGTTCTTTCTTTAGCATGTTCTTTTGCAAACATGCATAAGTCAGCATCTTGATGCATTCTCAATCATCCAGGAAAGTAAATCTCCAAAAGTTGATTCTGTTCATCTGGACGTAGCGTTTTGTGAGAGAAACGTTTCGTCACTCATCCAAGTGACTTCTTCAGTCTCAGCTGACTGCAGGTTTCCCCAAATCTTATAAAAAGTACATTTGCATAATGACTGAAACCAGCCCACTGAAGGGACAATGGGCTGGGAGGTCAGTCTTCTCATGATAGTACTTTCTATCATGAGAAGATTTTGTCACTACTCAGTGATGAAAATACTTATGAGCCCCTGAAACGAGACCCAGGAAGTGGCTACAGGAAGAGGGTGATAGACTGTCTGAAGCAGTTAGAACAAGACAAGGCTATTGACCGGACCTCATACCACAGGCTGTACCCAGGGGAGTCTACACCAAGTCTGTATGGTTTACCGAAAATACATAAACGGTGCACCTTTAAGACCGATTGTCTGCATGATCAACTCTGTCACCTATAACACCTCCAAGTTTCTGGCTTCGATCCTCAACCCGCTGGTGGGCAGCTCTGAACACCACATCCAGAACACCCTAGATTTTGTTGAGAAGGTGAGAGCTGTCATTATGGAGGCAGATGAAACCATGGTCTCGTACGACGTTACATCTCTCTTCACTTGCATCCCAGTCACGGAAGCGTTGGAGGTAGTCCGTAAGAGATTACAGGATGACACCAACCTCAGCAACAGGACCACTCTCAGCATCGACCAAGTGTGTTTGCTTTTGGAACTGTGTCTTCATTCCACCTACTTCACATACAAGGATCAGTTCTACAGGCAGAAACATGGGTGTGCCATGGGCTCCCCAGTTTCACCCATTGTGGCCAATTTGTACACGGAAGAAGTGGAAAAGAGGGCTTTGCTTTCCTACCCTGGAACACCACCAAGCCGGATATGTGGATGACACCTGGGTGAAAATCAAATCTCGGGATGTACTACATTTCACGGATCACATTAACTCGGTGGACCGACACATCAAATTCACCAGGGAGGATATGAAAAGTGGCAGGTTAGCCTTCTTAGACTGTGAGATTGCCATCAGTAATGGGGGATATCTAAAAGCTGACGTGTACACAAACTGGGTGTCATCAGGACGCTACAACACAGCGCGAACACCATCCCCACTGACACAGCGGCCAGGGAGACAGAAGAACAGCACATCAAGAAGGCCCTGAGTAAATGTGGTTATCCCAGCTGGACTTTTGTCAAAGTGGGAAAGGCACCTAAAGAAAGCTCCAGCCGATCCAGGAGAGAAGGACAACCGCTGCCCAAGCGAAAACCTATAGTGATCCCATATGTGTCAGGAGTATCGGAGCAGTTGAGATGCATTTTTTCAAAACACCAGGTCTCTGTGGCTTTTAAACCCCAAAACACGCTGCACCAAAAATTGGTCCACTCCAAGGATCGGGTCCTCCGACACAAACAGAGTAACATAGTGTACGCTGTGAGGATTGCCAGGATTTATACATCGGGGAAACCAAACAACCTCTGGCGAAGCGGATGGCACAACACAGAAGAGCTA
The DNA here is from genome assembly GCF_963969265.1 of Rhamphochromis sp. 'chilingali'. Classification (NCBI taxonomy): domain Eukaryota; kingdom Metazoa; phylum Chordata; class Actinopteri; order Cichliformes; family Cichlidae; genus Rhamphochromis; species Rhamphochromis sp. 'chilingali'. The sequence continues at coordinate 20,553,571 of NC_137950.1, read as the reverse complement.
CCTCATCAGGCCAGAACTCTGCAGTCTATTTACACCTACAGGCCAGTGGACACTCTTTCAATGATGAGGATGTACACATCCTGGACAGGGAGGAACGCTGGTTTGGGGGCGGAGTCAAGGAGGCCATTTACGTGAAAAGGGAAAGACCATCTGTGAATCGAGGAGGGGGCCGAGGGGTCATCTTTTGCCATCTTACAATGCTGTGATTGCAGCCATTCCCCAACTCTCTGTGAATGGTACTCATGGCCATTGATTAGTGGCCATTGATCAGTGGGTTTTGGTCAGTGGTTGTTGATCAATGGTCATGAGAATTTGCATAATTATGATTAAGGAACTGACCTCCCAGCCCATTGTCCCTTCAGTGGGCTGGTTTCAGTCGTTATGCAAATGTACTGTTTATAAGCTGGGGAAACCTGCAGTCAGCTGAGACTGAAGAAGTCACTTGGATGAGTGACAAAACATTTCTCCCACAAAACGCTACGTCCAGATGAACAGAATCAACTTTTGGAGATATGTCAGCATGTTTGTTTTAGTAAATACAGTAGAGCATTGGCTTGGTGCAAGCCATAAAATTACTGTAGGGACAGTAATCCATGTATGGTAAGCACATGGCCACTAACCCAACCCACCCCCCAACCCCGCTATGCTTCTTTCCTGTTGTGTCCCTCGTTGACGGCCACAGACAGAAAGGGCATGAACCAGGGTGCGGTTTCAGCAAACTATTTCATAGTTTGTATCATCAGGGACTAGTTCCATCTTGAGAGCTTCAATCTGGCTCAGCCTGCTTGTTTCCACACATTCCCATTAGCAGCCAAGCGTTAGCCGCAGAGAGAGTTTCACAGTGTAAACCACTCTGACGATGGTTGCTGCTGTGTGAAAATGTTTGCTGTGTGCTCTTTGCCAGATTCCAACTAGAATCCACTATGGGCTTCCTCTGGCGCCCATTCAAAACACCTATCAAAGCTGTGCCAGTATCCCACTCTTTGCTGCATAGCTTTCTCCCCGGCACAAGCACACACGCCAGCGCTGAGGGTGTATGCACACGCAGCACATGGGGAAACGGCAGTAGCAATTAAACTGGTTTACCACTGCTGCATGCAGAAACAGCATGATGTGAACCTGCTTTTATGAAGCTTCAAAGCTTCCCAGTTCTGCGCTGATGCAGTTCCTTGAAGATAAGAGAACAGAAACAAAGAACACACGATCGGTCACAGGAACAGGCTGCTGTAGATCACTATTGAAAAAGGTAACATACGCTTGAAAGAGGAAAACAAGGGCATCATACTCATAACCTTACTGCTCAGTAACATTTTTTAATTATAAACGCCAAGCTCACAGCTTATTTGTTTTTTTTGTACTTCCACAAAATAATTACCAAAAAAACCCCCAAAAAACCCCCACATTGACCCACCACTCATTCGCTAATATTGCTTTTATAATAAAGTGGCCCTTTATGCTCACTTCCATCATGTTTCATAATTAAAGGTAATCCTTATTATTTTTTATGCAGCTCTTAGGTCGTCACCTGTCGCCATAAAACCCTTTCACCTTCCTTAAAGCTATTTTTCTTTTGATTGGCTGTCCCTCATAAACAAGGATATTAGCCTATGCTGTTCTCAGTTACATACGCAGACCTTTAATTTAACACTATTGTAACAGTGCATACAGATAATAAAGGCTTGATATGGCCACTTTATAGTCATTCAAACCATTATTAAAGAAGCAAAATGGTTGGGACAAACCTGCAGGGAACACTGCAGTTGTGACACTTTACTTCAGGTCGCTGTTTTGGTTTCTAGGCGTAAAGAAAATTCCCCGTTTCAGTTCAGCTTCGCTGCTTGTGTCAATCCTGTTTACTCCCGCGGCAGATAAATGTTTCCTCCCAATACCAAATGGCAGACAAACAAATTGAGTGCCTAGTTGGTGATGAGCGTAACACTTAGCAGCCAAGGACCCAGACACCAGCTCTCTGAAGAAGTGTTGCTTTTGCATAGACTTGCGATTATCAGCTGGCCATAAACATTACTCCAAATGAATGCTAAAGCTGCTTCATGTTAGCTGGCAAGTGTTTCCTAACAAGTTAAAAAGGTGATAATTAGTCAATATCAGGTTTACAGCTTGAATCCATGTGACTATGAAATCCATTAGCTTTAATACCAAATGTTGCATATAATTGGCCCATTTCGCTGGGAAAATGTGTTTTTTTTTTAAGTACAATTATGCATAATTGTCCAATCAATTATTGTTACAATCTGCATTTCAGGCCAACATCAGTCCAAGAGCTTTTTCCTACACACAGCAGAGCTTCATCAGAACAATAATTTAATTTGTGTTTTTAAAATTACACCTGAAACCTAACCAACTACTGATTACTGATTTTCAATAGCATAAACAGCAGTTATGGATAAAGTGTAATATGGATGGTATTCAGTAACCACTGAAATTTCATATACAGCTATAATGTTCTGACTGCCATTAAGCATGTAACTTGAGAAGTGAAAGCCTGAGTGGGGTTTGGAGCAGAGCTCAGTGTCTGTGGATTGTTCCCATGCAGCTGATTAACATCAGCAGTCCGATCTCTATACTCTCAGTGTAATTTCCACCCACTTTTCAGTGGTAGGCCCCTCTTTGCAAACCTGGTCTACATTAAAGAGCAAAGGGTGCTCTGGCTCCCTTGAGGTGCATTAACTTTCACTCGTTATATACAAGAACAAGGGAAATTTGACTGCTAGCAGAACTGCCAATTACAAATGCCCTTATGTTGTGCCTATAGCTCACCAACTAGTCCAGCAAAGTCACGTTGCTAGCTCCACTTTTGAATTTAATCAAAATGAGCCACATATATAAGAAAATACATCTTATTTAACACTAAAGTGAGCACTTAAGTGCACATAAAACCCTCTTATCGTATAGGTTTACTATAACATGTATCCATTAAGTTCTATTTGATACTTTAAAAAACTACAGACTTTAGCTTTTAACACATTAAAGGTCAAAGACACACATATAGCTTCAGAATGAGCGAGGCACAATTTTGGCTCTTCATCCCTGAAGCAGCCAACAAAAACAAAACAAAACCGGCTTGTGAACCAACTTCAAAGGATGTAAAACTTTAGAGAGGATTTTTTAAAAGTAGACACTCAAAAAAAAAAAAGAAAAGAAAAAAAAGCTTAAAGTTGTCCAGAGCTATGAGTATGTCAAGTGAAAAGCATTTTCACACAAGCTGATACGATTTGATTTGTATCTTTTTCCCTTCCTGTCTTGTCACCGAGTCTGCGGTATTTGAATCCGTAATTTCTCCGAGTGTGATGGGAACTGGAGGCCTGCGCAGCATCTGGTTGACTTGGAAACAGCTGTGTTTTCACAGTTATGACTGAGGGTTTATAGCCGCTCAAAGCGAGCCTGGGTTCACCGGGCCCGTTTAGCTAAACAATGTTAAATCTCAAGTCTCCCCCCACTACTCAAATTCCCACTGAAACACTGTTAATGTCAAAGTTACTCCTCTTCCTCTCAGAGAACGTGTAAAGTCAGCAAGTCTGGGCACTCCGAGTTCTGGGTTATTATTAAGTTTCCCATGTTTAATAAACAAAGACAGTTCGCTTTAGGTGTCATAAATGAACAGCCTTTATACTCTGTTCCTAGTTGTGGGCAAAAGAATACACAAATACTGTGAGGCTCTTCTGTTATTACTGTTTCACACCCACATGATGTGCTGTTCAGAGCTGCTATTGCAGCAATACATTCGAAACACATTATGAATGATTAAGAAATCATCTAACAGTTTTGGTTTCCTTTGAGTCATTATATTGCTCTGCTCAGCTCTCCCCAGATAAACCCCTTTGATAATACTAATAGCAATAAATCCACAGCTGATAAACAGCATGTCATGGAACCCAACACTAGTTTCACACATGTTCCTCTGCTAATCTATAACCAGATGCTTTCTCCACAAAACATAGTTAGGCAGTGATATAATTTAATCCCTTTTACCCTGTTTAGTAGAATTGACACTGTTCAGAGTGTCAGCACACTGGAGCTCAACAGAGCTGCTGGGAGTAGACTATGAAGTCACACAAACCAGATGAATTCATGTGCTTACTCCACTGAGACTCTACAGTAGAAAAAGTTCAGCCCACTTGGCTTCTAAGCTAAACATGCAGAGATGTGCAGGTCTGTCTTTCTCTCTCTGAACGAATGACTGCCCAGACAGAGGGCAGCTTTTATAATGAGTGACCATGCTCTTAGCTAAGGATTAATGCTGAGTGATGCTCAAGCAGATTACTCAGCGTTCTCTGGTCACATGACTGCAACCTGCATGCCAGTCTACGTTGGCAGGGCAGGTAATAAAGAAGAGCACTCGTCAGATTGATGCGTGGTTTGCAGGCAATTTAAATATTTCCATATTCATATTCTGTTGCATGCATCTGACAGCTACAGTTGCTAGCTATCCATCTTTACATAAGGGTTACTCACGTTAAGACAAAGGTAAACATTAAAAGCCCACAATTTTGTTTGTAGCAATTATTTTACTTTGGGGAAAACCTGCATAAGCTGCAAGAGTAAGGTAGAAATAAAAAAAAAAAAACGTCATCACTTTTCTCACATATCCTTAAATATGCATATAAAGGGTAAAGCATTTATATTACTTACCAGAACTGCAGACATACTAAAATTATAGTAAACAGTACATATGGCATAATGTAGTTCTATACCAGCATCCTCTCTTACACCCAGAAACTCTTCTCTTTTCTTAAACTGTAAGTACCACATGGTTCTAAAATAATCAACCATAAATTTCCGTAATTACACCATAAGGAAGGCGTCCCAGTACTCCCCAGATTTGGGACTATAAACCCTTTGGTGACTACGACCTTGCGGGCAACGAGCATCTACATGTGGAGAGAATAAAGCTTTTTCTGGCAGATTCTCAATCAAATAAACAAATCTAAGGATTTAAGAATATGGTGGCTGACTCACAGGAAGCCTGTTCATTACAAAGGAAACATTGCGCCCCAAATCTGGTGTAATGCTGCCCCCTTGTGGACAAACTAAGCAGCTTCTTGCAAGGACATTTTTTTCAAATGCACTCACAGAAACCCTAATAGGTACACTTTGCTAGTACTAGTTGAACCCCATGTTGCTTTGAGAACTGCCTTGATTCGTTGTGGCATAGATACAACAAGGTGCTGGAAACATTGCTCAGAGATTTTTGTGTGTGAATTGTGGCCTTAGGTTCATTTTCTTAGCTTACAAGAGAGGCAGCCAGTGTGGTCAATCAAGGTTTGACGTGTTGTGCGTTCAGAGATGCTCCTCTGTATACCTTCGTTGTAATTGGTGGTTATTGGATTAATGGTTACGGTCTTCCTATCGGCTCCAGCAGTCTCTCCACTGACCTCTGGTTTCAACAAGGTACTTTTTACCCTGCTGCTCACTGGATATTTACTCTTTTTAGGGCCTGTAAACTGCACACTTGGTTGCGCGGGAAAATCCCATTGGATCAGCAGTTTCTGACCAGCCTGTCTCACAACAACATCCACAGCACGATCAAAGTGACTTAAATTGCCTGTCTTCCCCATTCTGATGCTCAAATTCAACCTTAGTAGGCCGTCTTGATCATATCTTCATGCCTAAAATACACTGATTTGCTGCCATGTGATTAAATGAGTAGATATTTGTTAATAACCAGCTTACGTACCATCTGTGAAACAAAAAATTAAATGAAATAAAATGAAATGAAAAGAAGAGTAGCAGCAACATGGCCGATGACAATATTTACTTCTATTATTTTTATCTTTAATAACCATATAATTAAACAGATAAGTAAAACAGACAGTAAGAATATGGATTATTCAGGACAGAACATACTGACTGTAACCGTTAGATAAAACGGTTACCCAACATAGACAAATCACAGTTCACATAGCATATTTGTAGATTTAGGATAACACTGACCTGTACTTGCCAGTCCGCACCTGTACACCTTTCATTCCACAATGTTGGGCCCCACCTACATCATTTAAAAGATCGTCTCCAATCATCAGCACCTGAACGTGAGAAGGGAGAAGAAAGAGAAAACAGCAGTTCCATAATCCGTGCAACTGATGACACAATACTTGACCCTTTGTGGTTAACCAACTGTATCACTTGTTAATACCACTACAGTATGTTTTTGAACATTTGGATACACTACAGATCATTACTGCACCGAGCTGCCAGAAGTTATTCTCTGATGTCCTTGCTTCCTTACTAAGCTTCATTAGCGCTTGGGGAGATCAGTTTCATCCAGGCCTCCATTCTACTCATGTTTCCTTTCAAAACCTGCTTAGTCGTCATCTCAACTGACCAACCTTTTGCACCACTGCCCACTAAAGAAGCCACAAAGGGGGATGAGGACAAAAACAAAGGAGCAACCCATGATGGGCTCTCTACAACACAAGAAAAACAAAAAGGAGACATATTAGAACAAATATAGTGCACTGGGAGAATTAAAACAAAAACGGGGATTAAGAATTCAACCAGCGTCACTAATTTTAGATAAAATACGACTACTTAAACTACTCGCGAGATTAAACAGGAGCAGCTTTTTTCCCCCTTCAATGCAAGTGTGTCAAGGGCAAAAAGAGGTGGCTACAGACTCCTAAGAGAACCTAGTGCAGATGTGTTTTAAAAACATCCACACCCTAGACCTGCTTTGCATGCTCAGTGAGGTCAAACCATGGAACTACTTTACTTTATTAATGAAGCAGAGGCACAAAGAAAGGAGGGGAAGCTGATGAAAGCGGAGACAGAGCTGGTACAGAGAGTTCCTTGAACACAGGAGGAGTTCAGTATCAATTGACTGGGCCAAACAGGCCGTTGTTCAATGATTCTAAGAAGGCATTTCTTAAAGAAACAAAGAAGAGAATAACAGTGGGTCTGTAAGGGAGCTTTTTAAGTGAGTGACTCGACAAACAAGGAAAAGAGCCTGGGTGAGTAAATGAGTGCTCTGGAGAGGATGGCAAAGTTAGCTGTGAATACATCCATGTATCTGAGAAAGAAGGAAAATTACTAGAGTGAAACTTGTACTGAGATTATTGAAACTTTCGTTAACATTCTTGTGTCTGTGTTGGTGGATGTGTTCCTCTACATGAAAAGGTAACCAAAAAAAAAAAAAAAAAAAAAAAAGCCTGTAGGAATTATACAATCAAATCAAAAGACCATGTTTATCTGTTATATATTATAATTCCACAAGTATTACAAAACTTGTGTCATAATATGAATTACTTGTTAAAGTGTCTTCTTTTGCATTCTTCTCATACAACATAACACAATGCTTACTCTTACAAATACTTTCAATAATGAAACATATGATATCAGACTTATAAGAAACAAAAGCAGATATAGTGATATAGTTGATTCGATGTGTTGAAATCATATTGTGCAGCTTTTAGTTGTCATTTTAAATATTGATAACATGTTGCTGAAAGCATTGACGCCCATATTTTGGCTGAAAAGACAAAAAAAGACCCATCAGAGAGATAGGAAATCTTTAAGAGTGGCTAAATCAACACTCTGGTACATTCTTAAAATGAATGAAAACACTGGATAGTTCAGCAACAGTAGTAATACGATGGCACCTGTCCAAGATGGCGGCCAACCAAACCGGTTTGACAACCGGTTTGACCGGTTTCGTGCGTGTGCGCATGCGCGTTCAGTAATACGATGGCACTAGTCCAAGATGGCGGCCAACCAAACCGATTTGACCAGTTTCGTGTGTGTGCGCATGCGCGTTCAGGTGTGGAAATACCACAGGGGATCAGAGGGGTTATATGAGTTTGTGTTTTTAACGGGGTTTTAATTTAATCAAACCATAGGGTTTTTAATTAAACTATTTTTATCACTTAGGTGTATCGCAACATTCAGTTATGCATGTGTTCTTAAAAGCAATTCTTTGTTTCTTGTTTCATTCTTGGCGGAGTGGAAGCTGTTTTGGTTCACAGTGCGCCTTAACAAAGAGGGTGTGCTCTAGTCAAAAGTGTTGGTAATAGTGTTTTAATCACACTAATTTTCTAAATCTGACAATGTCTCAGCTTGCAGTGAGGCATGCATTTTATTTTATAAATGGCACAAATGGGAATTTCTTCTGAATGGGTGACGTCAGCATGTTCACAAGCGTTTCATTTAATCAAACCCCTAGTTTTAATTTAACTAGTTTTTACACATCTACTGGGGTTTCTTTCCAGGGTTGATGCGATCATTTTATTTAAAAATCGGGATTTCGGAATGTTGAACTAAGAGTGAGACAAAGCCAGCCAGCTAGTTTTTAACACAGTAAATGTTACAAATAGCATTCAGTCCTTTAGAAAATAAATGCTATAAGCAACCAGTATCGCTCTTTTCAAACTAATCGTCTTTAAATACACTCATTTTGTTGACAAAGCCAGCCAGCTAGTTTTTAACACAGTAAATGTCACAAATAGCATTCAGTCCTTTAGAAAATAAATGCTATAAGCAGCCAGTATCGCTCTTTTCAAACTAATCTTCTTTTAAATACACTCATTTTGTGATTCCGGTGTCACACCTTGCACCGATGCAAGCATTTTATTTATTTAAAAACGGATCAAACGGGCCATTTCTTCTGTAAGGGGTTTCATGGTTTCAGAGTAGTTTTTAACACAACAGATAGTCACAAATAACATTCAGCCCTTTAGAAAATAAACGCTACAGTGATACTTCTAAAACCAGTCGCCCAGACCCGCTCCAACTTTTCAACAGCTGGCTAATTGTTTGAATTTGTTCAGGATTGTAAAAGCCCACCGTGGGTATCACTAGTTGAGAGTACCATGCGAACAAGGGCCCAGCCTATTGTTTAAAGTGGCCGGTATTGGCTCTTTTTGTAATTCCTCGACAAGGTAAATGGGGCAGGTGTACCAGTCGGGTGGCGACCCCGCCTATTGTCTGAAGTATCGGCTCCTTTGTAATTCCTTGAGAAGACAAAAGCCCTGAAGGGTCTCATTTAAATTGATTGGAGACATACCTTTTCTTTTTGGAAACACCCACCCTATATAAAAAAAAAAAAAAAACACGCTCAGAGCCCGAAACCCTGAGCCATTTACGCCTCAAGATTCGCTGCAGAGCACACCATTTTCTTTGCGATCATCAACACTAACATCGTTCTTTATAACATGGCCATCGTAAACGGTAAGTAAAACAAAACCTATTATTGGATTTTTAAAAAGTGTTATGTTAACATATTATAGGATATTCAAACTATTTTTTTTCCCTAAAACAAAAGCTTAATTTTTAGGAGTTCGGGAGAACGGCCCAGGGCCCTTTTCTTTAGAAACGGGCGCTTTTACAGCTGGAACTAGTCCTCTAACAGGCACAAGGTGTGTACAGCATTACTGGATTTTAAAACGTATGTATGTTTTAAACTAGCGATTGTTTTAAATTATGTAATAACGTTTTTGTTTGTTCCAGGGTTAACAAACTGAGCAGGAAAACATTCAGACACCGCGACCACAGAGCCCAACCTTACATCAGGTGTGTATACAACGGGATGTATAGTTGTGTATTATTTTTTCAAAAGAAAAAAAAATTAAAAAGAGGTTTAAACAATTACAAATGTTCTAAACTGACCGTTTTACACCTACAGAGCCACGCCAGAGAACCGGGTGTGTGGAGAAGCAGGACCATCCCGAATAACGCACACTACAAGGTAAGCATAGGCATATATAAATTAGATAAAAAGAGATAGAGAGGGAGACACGCTTATTCAGTTTGAAATGGGTACATGTATAAAATGTTTTAACACATGTCTATCTATCTTCACAGACTGCAGAACAGCACCCCTCCTCATAATGATCAGGACACCGTACGATTCCAGACGTTTTTGGAATGTTTAAGCAGTATCGACCTCCCAGAACAACAAAAACCTGGAGCTTTGTGCAACAGTGGAGAGTCAGAACAGATCTTCATCAGCGAACCTGCAACACCCCCGAGTGAGTGGCTACCTCGCGATTTCTCTGATGTTTTTGAGTACAGTATATCAGATTTTGATCTAGTTCATATACCCACCACCCCAGAATGTGACAGAAATAGCATTGATTCACACATAGATTTCGAAGAAGGCGGCATAACAGACTCTCAAATATCACCGGCGTATGATGCTTACATGAAGCTTCCAGACGCTCAGCCTGCTGAACAGAGTCATATAGCTTCAATAGCTGATAAATTATGTTTGATTGAAGCTAGACTCAATCAATACCACCAAGAAGCACAGGTACAAAGGCAACAGTTTACCAAATTCATAAACAAAGTGTGTAGTACATTAGACAACATCTGCTATGTTCTATTTAAACCCAGATTCCTTTTATAGTTTGCAGTGAAATTTCTTAAACCATTGTTTAATGGGACAGAAGTACAAGTCACTCTTTACTAACACACTGTAGATAAGTTTATTGCTGAACGACACAGCTAGCAGTCCCACACACTCTTTAGATTTTTGAAGTTTTGTGTGTGATGGTTTTGCCTCTCACACCTTACCCCTTTCTCCCAGTATCACAACAGTATGACTCCCAAAGTACGACTCAGTAAACAAACAAGGACTCTAAACTCAGAACAGAAAGATACAGTTGAAAGATTAGTGATATCTTTTATGATGCGTAATAAACTACACCCTCTTCTTCTCTGTATTTATGTTGTTTGTGTGCGTGCGTGCGTGTGTGTGTGTGAATGCCTTAGAAGTCAAAGTATACATTAGCCATACTTACAAAAACATTTTTAATTTCATTTAGAACTGAGATTCTAAGTTGTAAGCAGAAATCGTATGCTCAACCAGGAGTATGTTTCCCCACTTTCACAATGCTGAGGCATCAAATCCATGATCCAACAGATGGTTTGTCACATGTGGGCGAGAAGGGCAAGCCAACCCTTACTTACACAACCTCACACACTATAGATTTTTAAAGCTCTTGTGTACAACGGTTTAGCTAAAGATATAACTTCTACTTTTGATAAAGATCACTCCCTCTGCATATTTCTTAAGAAATGAAGTGTCTTTACTGGGATATTTATTGTCAAACTATGCGATTTTCCAAATGTGTGTGGAGTAAAATGTTGTGACCAAGAATCATTCAGGATTAACAACACAAACTGTTTTGATAGCAGAAACAGTCTGTCTTATAGTTCCCATACTTTACCGCTAGTTTTACAAACACATTCTTCTTCATATCGGTTTAATTGGTTTTTTATGAAACTGATTTTTAATAGTACAACCAAGGTCTAACTTTTCCTAGCTCCCCAGTATAAATGCAAGAATTTTGCAGACTTTATTGAAACTGTCACAATTTAACACTCAATGCCATAAACAGAGTTGATCCATGTTTCTATGGACAGTGTTTCATACATCAACAGCTCTGAAAATCACTTTTAAAGTAATGTAGAACATGATCTCTCTCACTCTCAGCGTCTCTAAAAAACCCCAGCAAACTGACAATCACCTCTAAACAAGGGGTCAGTTTATAGGCTTTTTGTTTGTTTGTTTGTTTTGTTTTTTATCAGCCGCAACACCATGTAATGCATGGATGTTAGACTCTTTCACCAGACCATGTTGCTAGCCCAACCACCAGGCTCAGGGTCTCTGAACTCTAACCCTGGCTCTGGCTGCCAAATGTGCCTCTGACCCTCTTGTGCCTGTTCACCACCAGACTAAGTTTGTACTCTCACCTACTAACATTATTTTATTACAGGGCAATATTCAGCTAGGTTACTACTTTGACTTTCTTACTTTGAGCACATTTCCGAGCCCATACATTATCAAACTTTTACTTGAGTATTTCTGACACCAGCTATACTTTTACTTAAGTAAAAAAAAAAAAAAATGCCTGCACTATCGGTGTAAAGCTGTCTTTAATTCTTTAACAGTTCATGCAACAATTATAAATTAAACCTGCACCACAGCTAACTCTTTTTCATAACCAATAACAGGTGTATTTCTTAGATCTACAGAAACAGCCAAAACACTCTGCTTGTATAATGCCATATTCTCTCCCAGCGTACCCTTGTCTCACAACAGGGTGATTCCCAAAGTACGACTCAATAAACAGAGACTCTAAAACCAGAACAGAAAGATAAAATTGGAAGATCAAAGATTAAGGTTTGTGTTTTTATAGCACAAAGTAAACTGTCCCCTTGTCTTCTAGGCCTTGGCGTGCGTACCTTAGAAGTCAGATTATACGTTAGTCATACTTCCAAAAACATTTTGAATTCCATTTATAACTGAGATGTCAAGCTGATATCAGACATCTTGTGCTCACCAGGAGCATGTATCCCCAACTTCAAAACCTTAAGGTGTCAAATTCACAAACCCAACATGGGCTCATTCAACACAGGGGCCAGAAGTGCATGTCACCCTTTACTGACAAACTGTAAATAAGTTCAATACAGGGCAACGCGGCTAACAGCCTTGGAAACGCTTTACATGAAATAAAACTTTTTAGAAAACCCTTTACAAGAATAAATGTGATGATCTGTTTTACCTGAATCAAATGTATTAGTTTGTTTACTTGAAATAAAATTTATTTTTGAAACCCCGTACATGAAGTAAAAAGTATCATGTTGCAAGTTCTGGCTTTAATATTTCCAGCTGATAAGGAGACGTTTTGCATTTCAAACGCTACATATCCTACCCGCCCTTTAAGATCATCCCACTTCAGGATCACGCCCCACCTTCTGTTATTTTAAAACAAGACCGCCGTCTCATTCCTCCAAAACCTTTTTTTTTTTTTTTTAAATCTCAAAACAGCGAGAAGGATGGACTCTGCACCCCTGCGTCACACTGAGGAGGAGGACAGTTCCTCGGACGAGGGCTCATTAGTACCTGACACGCCCGGTTACTATAGCCCCTTGGAGAAGCAGCAGCAGCAAGCCGTCGAGCTTGACGGTCGGGCATCTTCTTTATTTATCGATACCGTGAAAACAGCTGTGTATCACCTAGTCAACCTAGTAATCAACAAGTACCTCACTGACAAATGCAACGGCTGCAAGTTTGACCACCCCAGCCAGAGACAGCATGAGTGTCTGCAAGTGTTGGTGGATGACTTTTACGCTGAAAATTATTACAGCATCAGAAAAAGACTCCTCACCCCTCGCTTCATTCCTTCCATTCAACATCTGCTGATTGCCCGCAACATCAAAATGGACGACGTCAAAGTCCGCATGGTGGCGGAAACTCTCTTGCACGAACTGAAATCGGTAAGGAAAGTCTTTGACGCCATCGCCGAGGCATACCACAATCTGGTGGGGTTGGACGTGGTGAAAATCGGGCAGCTACGGTTGGTCAGAGTGTTACAAAGGAGGCTGCTAATGTTTTCTCTGAAAGACTGATTCTTTCCAAAAAAAACAAAAAACTTATTGTACCGTATCTTTCAAACAGCTACCCTGCTTATTTTTTCAAACATGCATCCAGATTTTTTCTTTCTTAAAACATGTAACCTGCATTTACCACATTTTTAAAAGCATGTATAATTTTTCAAACATGTATCCTACATTTAGTGCATTTTTTAAAACATGTATCCTGATATGGCCACCCTTCCAAGGCCCTGACAAATTACCCGAATCACTATGGGATAAGGATGGCAGCCACTATATGACCAGCTTCTTAAGATAAGAAACGTAAACTTTGTTAACGGTATACCCGAATCTCTTGCTGATGACACCCTTCTGCCTACAGAAAAGAACAATTTGTTAATTATAGACGATGTAATGAACGACGCAGCTGACAATTTAGAAGTACAAAATGTGTTTACAAAGTATGTGCATCATAGAGGAATTTGAGTTGTATATATCTAGTTCAGAATTTGTTTATTCAAGGAAAATCCAGTAGAACCATTTCCTTGAACACTAATTACCTAATATTGTTTAAAAATCCGAGAGATAAATATCAGGTTATGCTTTTAGGTAGGCAAATGTTTCCGGGTAATACTAAATATTTTATAGAAGCGTTTAATGATGCCACATCCACAACATACGGGTATCTTTTAATAGACTATAAAGCTAAGACCCCGGACTATTTAAGACTCAGAACAAATTTACTATCAGACTGTCCGGTTGTTTACATTCCAAAACAAAAATCAGCAAAGAGGTGAAAGGATGTCATCACGCATGCGGAGGAATCTGTCTCTGTTGGAGATGATATACAGGGCTCCTCCTACTCTACGCAGAGTTATTATTAGTAATTCAAATTTAGATTTTATCAATGCATTGTGTGAGATAGCCTTTAATATATTGCATGGTAACATTCCACTGACCAATCAGCAGTACAAACAGCTAAAAAAGAAAAAAACAATAATCAGACTGATTGCAGACAAAAAAATAAAAACTTTGAAAAAGAGAAAGACAATCAACCAATCTGGTCACAAAGACACAATCACAGACAATGGATACTTGGACACCCCACATTAAACCAGATGTAACCCAGCCCAGTAGTTTCCAATCATGCGGAGCATGGCTGGTTTAATGTGGGGTGTCCAAGTATCCATTGTCTGTGATTGTGTCTTTGTGACCAGATTGGTTGATTGTCTTTCTCTTTTTCAAAGTTTTTATTTTTTTGTCTGCAATCAGTCTGATTATTGTTTTTTTCTTTTTTAGCTGTTTGTACTGCTGATTGGTCAGTGGAATGTTACCATGCAATATATTAAAGGCTATCTCACACAATGCATTGATAAAATCTAAATTTGAATTACTAATAATAACTCTGCGTAGAGTAGGAGGAGCCCTGTATATCATCTCCAACAGAGACAGATTCCTCCGCATGCGTGATGACATCCTTTCACCTCTTTGCTGATTTTTGTTTTGGAATGTAAACAACCGGACAGTCTGATAGTAAATTTGTTCTGAGTCTTAAATAGTCCGGGGTCTTAGCTTTATAGTCTATTAAAAGATACCCGTATGTTGTGGATGTGGCATCATTAAACGCTTCTATAAAATATTTAGTATTACCCGGAAACATTTGCCTACCTAAAAGAATAACCTGATATTTATCTCTCGGATTTTTAAACAATATTAGGTAATTAGTGTTCAAGGAAATGGTTCTACTGGATTTTCCTTGAATAAACAAATTCTGAACTAGATATATACAACTCAAATTCCTCTATGATGCACATACTTTGTAAACACATTTTGTACTTCTAAATTGTCAGCTGCGTCGTTCATTACATCGTCTATAATTAACAAATTGTTCTTTTCTGTAGGCAGAAGGGTGTCATCAGCAAGAGATTCGGGTATACCGTTAACAAAGTTTACGTTTCTTATCTTAAGAAGCTGGTCATATAGTGGCTGCCATCCTTATCCCATAGTGATTCGGGTAATTTGTCAGGGCCTTGGAAGGGTGGCCATATCAGGATACATGTTTTAAAAAATGCACTAAATGTAGGATACATGTTTGAAAAATTATACATGCTTTTAAAAATGTGGTAAATGCAGGTTACATGTTTTAAGAAAGAAAAAATCTGGATGCATGTTTGAAAAAATAAGCAGGGTAGCTGTTTGAAAGATACGGTACAATAAGTTTTTTGTTTTTTTTGGAAAGAATCAGTCTTTCAGAGAAAACATTAGCAGCCTCCTTTGTAACACTCTGTGACCAACCGTAGCTGCCCGATTTTCACCACGTCCAACCCCACCAGATTGTGGTATGCCTCGGCGATGGCGTCAAAGACTTTCCTTACCGATTTCAGTTCGTGCAAGAGAGTTTCCGCCACCATGCGGACTTTGACGTCGTCCATTTTGATGTTGCGGGCAATCAGCAGATGTTGAATGGAAGGAATGAAGCGAGGGGTGAGGAGTCTTTTTCTGATGCTGTAATAATTTTCAGCGTAAAAGTCATCCACCAACACTTGCAGACACTCATGCTGTCTCTGGCTGGGGTGGTCAAACTTGCAGCCGTTGCATTTGTCAGTGAGGTACTTGTTGATTACTAGGTTGACTAGGTGATACACAGCTGTTTTCACGGTATCGATAAATAAAGAAGATGCCCGACCGTCAAGCTCGACGGCTTGCTGCTGCTGCTTCTCCAAGGGGCTATAGTAACCGGGCGTGTCAGGTACTAATGAGCCCTCGTCCGAGGAACTGTCCTCCTCCTCAGTGTGACGCAGGGGTGCAGAGTCCATCCTTCTCGCTGTTTTGAGATTTAAAAAAAAAAAAAAAAGGTTTTGGAGGAATGAGACGGCGGTCTTGTTTTAAAATAACAGAAGGTGGGGCGTGATCCTGAAGTGGGATGATCTTAAAGGGCGGGTAGGATATGTAGCGTTTGAAATGCAAAACGTCTCCTTATCAGCTGGAAATATTAAAGCCAGAACTTGCAACATGATACTTTTTACTTCATGTACGGGGTTTCAAAAATAAATTTTATTTCAAGTAAACAAACTAATACATTTGATTCAGGTAAAACAGATCATCACATTTATTCTTGTAAAGGGTTTTCTAAAAAGTTTTATTTCATGTAAAGCGTTTCCAAGGCTGTTAGCCGCGTTGCCCTGTATTGAACTTATTTACAGTTTGTCAGTAAAGGGTGACATGCACTTCTGGCCCCTGTGTTGAATGAGCCCATGTTGGGTTTGTGAATTTGACACCTTAAGGTTTTGAAGTTGGGGATACATGCTCCTGGTGAGCACAAGATGTCTGATATCAGCTTGACATCACAGTTATAAATGGAATTCAAAATGTTTTTGGAAGTATGACTAACGTATAATCTGACTTCTAAGGTACGCACGCCAAGGCCTAGAAGACAAGGGGACAGTTTACTTTGTGCTATAAAAACACAAACCTTAATCTTTGATCTTCCAATTTTATCTTTCTGTTCTGGTTTTAGAGTCTCTGTTTATTGAGTCGTACTTTGGGAATCACCCTGTTGTGAGACAAGGGTACGCTGGGAGAGAATATGGCATTATACAAGCAGAGTGTTTTGGCTGTTTCTGTAGATCTAAGAAATACACCTGTTATTGGTTATGAAAAAGAGTTAGCTGTGGTGCAGGTTTAATTTATAATTGTTGCATGAACTGTTAAAGAATTAAAGACAGCTTTACACCGATAGTGCAGGCATTTTTTTTTTTTTTTTTTACTTAAGTAAAAGTATAGCTGGTGTCAGAAATACTCAAGTAAAAGTTTGATAATGTATGGGCTCGGAAATGTGCTCAAAGTAAGAAAGTCAAAGTAGTAACCTAGCTGAATATTGCCCTGTAATAAAATAATGTTAGTAGGTGAGAGTACAAACTTAGTCTGGTGGTGAACAGGCACAAGAGGGTCAGAGGCACATTTGGCAGCCAGAGCCAGGGTTAGAGTTCAGAGACCCTGAGCCTGGTGGTTGGGCTAGCAACATGGTCTGGTGAAAGAGTCTAACATCCATGCATTACATGGTGTTGCGGCTGATAAAAAACAAAACAAACAAACAAACAAAAAGCCTATAAACTGACCCCTTGTTTAGAGGTGATTGTCAGTTTGCTGGGGTTTTTTAGAGACGCTGAGAGTGAGAGAGATCATGTTCTACATTACTTTAAAAGTGATTTTCAGAGCTGTTGATGTATGAAACACTGTCCATAGAAACATGGATCAACTCTGTTTATGGCATTGAGTGTTAAATTGTGACAGTTTCAATAAAGTCTGCAAAATTCTTGCATTTATACTGGGGAGCTAGGAAAAGTTAGACCTTGGTTGTACTATTAAAAATCAGTTTCATAAAAAACCAATTAAACCGATATGAAGAAGAATGTGTTTGTAAAACTAGCGGTAAAGTATGGGAACTATAAGACAGACTGTTTCTGCTATCAAAACAGTTTGTGTTGTTAATCCTGAATGATTCTTGGTCACAACATTTTACTCCACACACATTTGGAAAATCGCATAGTTTGACAATAAATATCCCAGTAAAGACACTTCATTTCTTAAGAAATATGCAGAGGGAGTGATCTTTATCAAAAGTAGAAGTTATATCTTTAGCTAAACCGTTGTACACAAGAGCTTTAAAAATCTATAGTGTGTGAGGTTGTGTAAGTAAGGGTTGGCTTGCCCTTCTCGCCCACATGTGACAAACCATCTGTTGGATCATGGATTTGATGCCTCAGCATTGTGAAAGTGGGGAAACATACTCCTGGTTGAGCATACGATTTCTGCTTACAACTTAGAATCTCAGTTCTAAATGAAATTAAAAATGTTTTTGTAAGTATGGCTAATGTATACTTTGACTTCTAAGGCATTCACACACGCACGCACGCACGCACACAAACAACATAAATACAGAGAAGAAGAGGGTGTAGTTTATTACGCATCATAAAAGATATCACTAATCTTTCAACTGTATCTTTCTGTTCTGAGTTTAGAGTCCTTGTTTGTTTACTGAGTCGTACTTTGGGAGTCATACTGTTGTGATACTGGGAGAAAGGGGTAAGGTGTGAGAGGCAAAACCATCACACACAAAACTTCAAAAATCTAAAGAGTGTGTGGGACTGCTAGCTGTGTCGTTCAGCAATAAACTTATCTACAGTGTGTTAGTAAAGAGTGACTTGTACTTCTGTCCCATTAAACAATGGTTTAAGAAATTTCACTGCAAACTATAAAAGGAATCTGGGTTTAAATAGAACATAGCAGATGTTGTCTAATGTACTACACACTTTGTTTATGAATTTGGTAAACTGTTGCCTTTGTACCTGTGCTTCTTGGTGGTATTGATTGAGTCTAGCTTCAATCAAACATAATTTATCAGCTATTGAAGCTATATGACTCTGTTCAGCAGGCTGAGCGTCTGGAAGCTTCATGTAAGCATCATACGCCGGTGATATTTGAGAGTCTGTTATGCCGCCTTCTTCGAAATCTATGTGTGAATCAATGCTATTTCTGTCACATTCTGGGGTGGTGGGTATATGAACTAGATCAAAATCTGATATACTGTACTCAAAAACATCAGAGAAATCGCGAGGTAGCCACTCACTCGGGGGTGTTGCAGGTTCGCTGATGAAGATCTGTTCTGACTCTCCACTTTTGCACAAAGCTCCAGGTTTTTGTTGTTCTGGGAGGTCGATACTGCTTAAACATTCCAAAAACGTCTGGAATCGTACGGTGTCCTGATCATTATGAGGAGGGGTGCTGTTCTGCAGTCTGTGAAGATAGATAGACATGTGTTAAAACATTTTATACATGTACCCATTTCAAACTGAATAAGCGTGTCTCCCTCTCTATCTCTTTTTATCTAATTTATATATGCCTATGCTTACCTTGTAGTGTGCGTTATTCGGGATGGTCCTGCTTCTCCACACACCCGGTTCTCTGGCGTGGCTCTGTAGGTGTAAAACGGTCAGTTTAGAACATTTGTAATTGTTTAAACCTCTTTTTAATTTTTTTTTCTTTTGAAAAAATAATACACAACTATACATCCCGTTGTATACACACCTGATGTAAGGTTGGGCTCTGTGGTCGCGGTGTCTGAATGTTTTCCTGCTCAGTTTGTTAACCCTGGAACAAACAAAAACGTTATTACATAATTTAAAACAATCGCTAGTTTAAAACATACATACGTTTTAAAATCCAGTAATGCTGTACACACCTTGTGCCTGTTAGAGGACTAGTTCCAGCTGTAAAAGCGCCCGTTTCTAAAGAAAAGGGCCCTGGGCCGTTCTCCCGAACTCCTAAAAATTAAGCTTTTGTTTTAGGGAAAAAAAATAGTTTGAATATCCTATAATATGTTAACATAACACTTTTTAAAAATCCAATAATAGGTTTTGTTTTACTTACCGTTTACGATGGCCATGTTATAAAGAACGATGTTAGTGTTGATGATCGCAAAGAAAATGGTGTGCTCTGCAGCGAATCTTGAGGCGTAAATGGCTCAGGGTTTCGGGCTCTGAGCGTGTTTTTTTTTTTATATAGGGTGGGTGTTTCCAAAAAGAAAAGGTATGTCTCCAATCAATTTAAATGAGACCCTTCAGGGCTTTTGTCTTCTCAAGGAATTACAAAGGAGCCGATACTTCAGACAATAGGCGGGGTCGCCACCCGACTGGTACACCTGCCCCATTTACCTTGTCGAGGAATTACAAAAAGAGCCAATACCGGCCACTTTAAACAATAGGCTGGGCCCTTGTTCGCATGGTACTCTCAACTAGTGATACCCACGGTGGGCTTTTACAATCCTGAACAAATTCAAACAATTAGCCAGCTGTTGAAAAGTTGGAGCGGGTCTGGGCGACTGGTTTTAGAAGTATCACTGTAGCGTTTATTTTCTAAAGGGCTGAATGTTATTTGTGACTATCTGTTGTGTTAAAAACTACTCTGAAACCATGAAACCCCTTACAGAAGAAATGGCCCGTTTTGATCCGTTTTTAAATAAATAAAATGCTTGCATCGGTGCAAGGTGTGACACCGGAATCACAAAATGAGTGTATTTAAAAGACGATTAGTTTGAAAAGAGCGATACTGGTTGCTTATAGCATTTATTTTCTAAAGGACTGAATGCTATTTGTGACATTTACTGTGTTAAAAACTAGCTGGCTGGCTTTGTCAACAAAATGAGTGTATTTAAAGACGATTAGTTTGAAAAGAGCTATACTGGCTGCTTTGGGTGAAAAGACGACATTGTGTGCAGCGTTTTAGAAGTATCACTGTAGCGTTTGCTGAATGTTATTTGCGACTATCTGTTGTGTTAAAAACTACTCTGAAACCATGAAACCCCTTACAGAAGAAATGGCCCGTTTGATCCGTTTTTAATTAAATAAAATGCTTGCATCGCTGCAAGGTGTTGACACCGGAATCACAAAATGAGTGTATTTAAAAGACGATTAGTTTGAAAAGAGCGATACTGGCTGCTTATAGCATTTATTTTCTAAAGGACTGAATGCTATTTGTAACATTTACTGTGTTAAAAACTAGCTGGCTGGCTTTGTCTCACTCTTAGTTCAACATTCCGAAATCCCGATTTTTAAATAAAATGATCGCATCAACCCTGGAAAGAAACCCCAGTAGATGTGTAAAAACTAGTTAAATTAAAACTAGGGGTTTGATTAAATGAAACGCTTGTGAACATGCTGACATCACCCATTCAGAAGAAATTCCCATTTGTGCCATTTATAAAATAAAATGCATGCCTCACTGCAAGCTGAGACATTGTCAGATTTAGAAAATTAGTGTGATTAAAACACTATTACCAACACTTTTGACTAGAGCACACCCTCTTTGTTAAGGCGCACTGTGAACCAAAACAGCTTCCACTCCGCCAAGAATGAAACAAGAAACAAAGAATTGCTTTTAAGAACACATGCATAACTGAATGTTGCGATACACCTAAGTGATAAAAATAGTTTAATTAAAAACCCTATGGTTTGATTAAATTAAAACCCCGTTAAAAACACATAAACTCATATAACCCCTCTGATCCCCTGTGGTATTTCCACACCTGAACGCGCATGCGCACACACACGAAACTGGTCAAATCGGTTTGGTTGGCCGCCATCTTGGACTAGTGCCATCGTATTACTGAACGCGCATGCGCACACGCACGAAACCGGTCAAACCGGTTTGGTTGGCCGCCATCTTGGACAGGTGCCATCGTATTACTACTGTTGCTGAATCTATTGTGGTAGACTACAGATGCAAAACTAGAAAGAAAACACTGTGTCATTGGTTCAGAATTTGTTGGAAAAACTGGAACAGGAGCGTCAGAGCACAGAGGAACAAGCTCAACAAAGCAAACCTGCAAAACAAGAACTAAAGGCAGCTGGTCTTTATTGCACAACTGACAGTAAACTTTTCCATCCTAACTTGTGCTCTGTGCACATGCAGGGCCATGTATTGCTGCATACCTCATGTGGTTTAAGGCCCATATCACTGAGAACACTCCGGAAGAATGTCGGGGAAGGTTTTCCAATTACTTCTGCCTTTAAATCACAGGCATACTAAAAAGAACAAAAACACAAAAAAGCCAACATTAAAAATAACTTATTTATTTCCACTGAACTCTAAAAAAAAAATATATCAAAATATCGGTGCACGTATTTTACCTCCAGAGCTTTCATGTAAACACCAACATCTAATTTTAAACCGTCCGTCTCCTTGTAGTATCGCCTATGAAGAAAGATTAACATCAATAAATACATTTCATTATATAATGATGCGTTACTTGGAATAAGCAATAGAGTAATGTCGGTTGGCTACTAATATTTAATTACCCCTGGCCCAGGGAGAAAAGCACCGGCTTTTCCAGGCCTATGAGGACCCTGAAAGCCTCGTTCAAGTTCTGATAGGAAAACTTTTCAGCTGCATCTCCTACAATCACACAGTTTGGGTTGGTTTTGTCAACACCGTCAAACTCCGGGAGAAGTCCTGCAGAGAAGGAGCAAAGTCAGTCATAAATGGGTTATTGCATCTAAAATAGGGCTGAACGATTATGGAAAATAATCTAATTGCGATTTTTTGCCCCAATATTGCGATTGCGATGCGATATGCGATTATTTTTTAAGGTCTTTGTCTTCTGTATTATTAAACAAAGACAAGCAATACATCATATAGTATGGCCAATACTATATTACATTAATTTTAAACTGTTCTTTCCTGGAAGACAGACCTCTGTTATGATGACATGAGGTGATGCATGAATTGATGACTGACATTTTTATTTAACTTCTTCAATCACAACAGTATATTTGAACATACACAATAGTTTATTTTTAAGCTTACAAACATCTGAGCATAAAGTGCTGACAAGGAACCCTGGTGTAAACATTAAAATGAAAGTCAGTACAATGTGCAGATTGCAGAAATATACATAAAAAAAAAATCAGTGGCTTTACCACACTCAGTTTTTCGACATCTGTGAACTACTAGACAGTCATTCAATTAAAAAATAATATTAAATAAATAAAACTAATAAATAAAAAATACACACATCTTACTGATCTCTGCAGTCAGTAACATTACACATAAAGTGCAAACATAATAGCAATTGTATAAACACACACACAAACACGCCTTTAAAATTTAAAGGCGTGAAATTGGACGGTCTAGTTCTGATTAGCGTCACCGCTGTCTCGGTGGAGTTTAATAAACTCGGCCGTCTGCTTCTTGCTATCTAAAATATAACCAGACACTGGTGTAAATTCTCGACTGTCTCATACTTCTGTTTAATAAGTTTTCTGTTTGACGTTTAGTCAGCTGTGTGAAAACCAAGGAGGAACCCACCCGGGGGATTAATAAAGTTTTATTTTATCTAATCTAATAACTTTAATCTCAGCCAAACCGATTTACTCACGAACAAACAAAACACTGAAAAAAGCCCAACAATAACATTTTTAGGTTGTCTAAGTGACTTATATATTACGTTTAACCCGAGCAGCGAAACTCCGCGGTGATCTGAAAATGATGTGCCGGGAGTTGTGCCGTTCTCGGCCGCATCAGTAACCCTCGAGCTCCCGGCTAGCTGTCGAGCTGGTGGGTAGCAGACGCCTCTGAAAACGTCGAAGCACTTTTGCAAATATGGGATATCTTGATAAACCGAGCAGATATTTGATGTTTACACAACTACTTTCTCGCCTGAAAATATGTTAAAAGTTTATTTTGTGACCCAGAAAGATTAGTATGAGTAATTTTAAAACTTAGTAGCGGCCGCCATTGCTGGAAACTGGAGTTTGGCTGGGCCGCGCTATGAATTCTGGGATATGGTAGTAATTTGGACAGCCTTCGGCGCGTCGCTGTGACGTAATCGGTCTACAAATGCGGCCTCAGGAGGATGCAGCCCATGAATTTGGACATGTCCAGAGTATAATCGCAGCCTTTGCGGTTAGAAAATTGCACTTGATCATGTCGCGATATTATCGCAAATGCGATATATCGTTCAGCCCTAATCTAAAATCATTAAATTATTAGATAATTTTCAGCTCAACCCGCTTTGATTAGTCTGAATATTTTATGATTTAAAATTTGGGCACGATGGACATAATGATTATTGTGAAATTTTAGTTTCATACATCAAATATAATTTATATACTGTATATGGATTCATGCCAGGTATTTGTAAGAATAAGTAATGTCTTATGCTGCAAAAGGGGAGACTTTACCAAGTAAATCATATTATAAGACACATAAGTCTTGTTTTACTTATGAGACAATTTAAGTTCCATTCAATAGCCAAGTTAGACGTGGTCCAGCAGAACACTCAAGATGACTTGAGATTAAATGAGTCAGTTTATAATTTAACACCAGAATGTAACAGAAAAAAACCCTTTATGTACTCCTCACATATATTATACCAGGGCTTTTAATGTGCATTTATTCCAAGTGCACTCTTAGAACACAATCAACTAAAAAGTGGTCTGAAAACTTTAGATGCTCAAATATGAATCTTACCATCATGCACCAGCAAGTGAGGACGTAAACCTCTTTCTTCGAGAACAGCTATGGCTGCAGGCGCAGGAGGGAAGACTTCAGATACAGAGATGTCAAAGTCCAATCTTCGAAGCTTGGCTACAAACTTCTCTCTGGTGGCCTGGGTCTCATTGGTGCAGAATCGCAGCTGCAGGTCGGATTCCTTGAGCCTTTCAATAGGTCAGGAGGGCAAAGCAGGTGGTCACATACATCATTAAGTCTGAGTGACGGACTTTGACAGCTATTCAAACTGAAGACGTAAAGCTAATCAAATTTCTACGTAAAATTTTCACTCACTTTTTCACAGCTTCGATCGAGCCAGGAATTGCAACTCCGTCGCCCTCCCCGCTGTCATATAAAACTCCACACAGGTCCAAAATGACACCTTTTAAACTCTTAGCACAGCCCGGCCAGCCACTGTCCGCCATGCCGAAGTGATTAGTACGCATGCGTGTAATATAAAGCGGCATGTGGCAAAGCACGTGTGAAGTTTAATGTGTTTATCGAAAACATACAAAACAGTATTTTTTAAATGTACATCTTTAAGTATAATTAGACTCACCATTGGATCCCAGACGAAGTGCTTTCAATAAATTCTGGACGGAACATTAAAAATAAACTTAGAAATTAATTTCAAAGAAGTAATTTATTTATTCATGAATTAATAAAATACCTAAACAGAATGAAAAAATACATTTTTATTTCAGTGATATAATACTTGCTGTCTTTTAAATTATGCAATTACTGCGTGAATTGCAACATGTAGGCGTACCTCATCTCACCGTGACGCAGTCGCATTGAAAGAGCCACGACACTGCCTTCCCACTGCACAAAACAGAAGAGCTACCAGCTGGTGTGTCTATAAAGGACAAGCATCATCGACTTGGAAAGAGAGATTTGACCACGCTCGGCTTTCTTCTGGTACTGTCTGACTTCCTTTTATTTTTCCTTCCTCTTTTTGAATTTTTTTCTTAAATAATTTAGGGATGGAAATTTGGCATCCGGAAGTTGCTCATGTTCCTCTGCTATCCGGTATTACATAAAGGAAACAAAGCACCTGTGTCTCTGCAGCAATTTAGATGCGTTTTAAAGGGGGACGAGATAAGATAAGGAACCTGTGTTAATTCATACTGAATCGTTGATAAGCATCACATTTAACCACTCGATCATTTTAAACTACAGATCGCTGCAGCTCATGTCTCAGGGCCACGATACAGGTTTGTATAATCCGGGATTGTTTTGGAGAACTGAGATATAAATATAAATATACATAATCTGAAAGAACTCTTAACTGCCCATCTTTATTTAGCCTGCTGGGGCTGGTGGGTGTATCCCGGAGGCAGCTCCCACGACAGCCTATCATGGCTCACCTAAAAGGAGCTTTAATGCTGTCTGCGGCACATCAGCAGGGACACGTGCAGTGTCATTACATTAAACCTTCCAATTTACAGAGTGTTTATTCTGTGCTGTACATGCTAAAGCTGCTGTCTACACTCCTTGTTAGTTTAATCATATTGACTTAGGTAATAATAGATTTCCCTCAGAAGGTGGCTTATAGCATTCCAGAGTTATTGCAATAACATTATCTAGTTTGTCTTCTTAGTAATAGAGCTAGGGATATAATAAATAAGGAGATATTTTTCCGTGATAAGATATTAAAGAGGTTTACAATAGATATTAAACTACAGGCTAACTCACGAAGAACTGCAACTCTCAATAAGCAAATTAAATGATGGTTGTTCCAACAAAGAGTATTGTTTAGGTTACTTCCTGTATATTATTTTTATAGTTAAGTTGGTGTATTTATAACACTGTTTTCTGCTGAATTTTATTTTCGTAGTTATGTTGTCAAACTAAAATTACATGTGTAGTTTTAGTTAACTGTAATAAAACTTAAAAAACAACAACAACAACTTTCCAGCGAAAAGACAAAAGCCCTAATAAACACAATGATGTGAGACACATCAGAGCGATTTGTTTTACCATGTATTTCTCACCTATATTCAAGAAAGCCTATTTTCATGAACAGTGGAAAAGTCTAGAACAGCTGCCATACTGCTGTGGGATTACTTTTTTGTTAACCCGCCTTTAGTATGGGAGTGTTTTACATTCAACACATTGTGCTGGTTTTGAAAGGGAAGCATTGTTCAGCAGGCCTGTAAAACCTATGCAGTCTGTGGAATTTCACATTGGAGTATATCAGCTTATTAAAGTTCCAACTCTGATGCTGCATTTTATTTTGAAACAGTCTCAGGCATGAATTTACAGTAACCTTTTTGTAACTATTCAAATTTTTTCTTGTTTACTTAAAACCTTTGAAATGTTTAAATGTAACTTCATTATTATATGTTAGAAATTTTCACGTTTACGCAGTCCTAAAAGTAGAGAGGGAAAGACGAGGATGGAAGAAATAAAACTACAGAGAAGATTCTTGGAAGTAGTAAAGAATGACATGCAGATGGTTGATGTGACAGAAGAAGACTCAAAGATAAGGATGAGATAGACTCTTAAAGGGAGCAGCCAAAAGAAGAAGAAGAGTTGTTTTTCAAGAGAACTTTATGAGACTTCTTAAAAGTTCTACTTTGGATTTTGGCTGCCTTTGGTCTGTTCTCTGTCAAGATGACGATCCCTACCTGCTTCAGTAAAATTGAGAACCGGGCTATGGGGAGGCCAATTCATGACTAATAGTGTTCCATTGTGTTTTTTTTTCTAAAAAATGAAGCTGCTGTGCCGACATCCCCAAAACCACTGGCTGATATGATGCCTAAAACCATGACAGATCCTCCACAGTTTCAAGAATAACCTGCAAACCATAGCAATAGTTCTTTGGGTGTCTTATCAATACCATTTTGTGCATGTCAAGCTGCTACATTGTTATTTTTTGTAAATGTTTGTAGATTTAACTAAAAATGGGAACAAATTATGATTTTTTTTTTCTTTTCCTGACATGCTGCTGGTAATAAAGTGTGGAAAGATATTTTCAAAAATTGGTTCTTTGTTACGTGTAGATTCAACAGACACAAAGGTTCATCCTTTTAGTTAGGTGCCTTATGTTTGAGCGATTCACAGATCAGTGTTAAGTTGCTTAACGAGCAAGAAAACATTCCTTTGAGAAGGGCTAGCTTTCCAAAGAAAGCCTGAAGTATGTCAAGGCTACATTAAAAATTACAAGAAAGTCTGACTGCTTGTAAGTTAGCTCATTTTTCCCACAGTTTTTTATTAGGTCGTGGTTTCACTTCACTACCCCAAAACATTTACTTTAACTTTATTCTTTACCAATGCCTTCTTAGAACAACTTGCTTAAGGTTTTGTTTTGCTGCCATCAAACTGTTCCTTTTATGTATTAACAGGCTCTTTCAATTAGACAACAGCATCTGCATGACTGCTGACGCTGCACCAATCCTCTGCTGATCTCCCCTTACTCATGAACAAGACCCCGAAGTCCTTCCACTGAAAAGAAAATTACACTAACACTAAATGAATAAAGATCTTTTTTCCCACAAATTTGTGGAATTAGCTATTTTTAGCTACCTTATGGAGTTTTTATGTAGTGTTTTATTTAAATCCCCATATTTTGTTGAAAGATACCATAATCATTTTATTTAGAAAAACCAAATCTATTTCTTAATGAATAACAATAAAAAGTTCTTAAAATCTGCAGTAAACTGCTTGAATGTACTTCTGTGCGCCATTGTATCCATAGCACAGTGAAATATTAAGGACTTTTATTATGAAAGGACAAAATGGGCTGAAACTAAAGTTGTTTTGGGTGAATCTGAAATTCCAGGCAAGGGAAAGGTGTGGGGAGGGTCACAACTTTGGCTGTTGTGCTGTCAATTGTTCTTGACCTGTAAGTGAGTAGTTTCTTCTGCTTTTATTGATTTTAAATGTTTACACATGTGCCATTGAGTTAATTAATAGATGTACTTGTTGTATTGAATTTATGTAAGAAAACAAGTTAATGAGCAGTTAGATTCTATCCTCGACCTTGTTATCGTGCAAAGCTCACTGCAAACATAAAATGCATATTATGCTTACTATATCATATTATATTAGCATTTAAGATACTGTTTCTCAGCGTAGTGAGTAATGGGTGAAATTCCATCTCATGTATTTGGATATTTGTGTTAATTCTAGTTGAGGCCCTTTTACCTCGCAGTGATAACTACAGTTAATTTGGATAGCATTGTTTGATAGAAATGGTGATTAAATCTTTATTTTATCTTATTAGTTATATTTTTACTGTAGAAAATTATGACATTTCGTCTATCTGTGATTATCTGAGGCTGAGAGAAGACCAAGGCCATGTAAAAACATTATTATTAAGCAGTATCCCTTTAACCAAAAGTAATTTTAACCTTAGCTAGCAAACAGCAGTTAGCTAATTAGCTAGCTAGCTGGCTAGTTCATGTGACTAGCCTCATTACACTTTGCCAACATAATACAAATGTGTCATTAAAATCTACCACTATTATATATTTAAACTCAGTTGATTCAACACTGTACTTAAGGTAAAAAATCCTGGTGTTTTTATGTCATATTACGTGGGGTCTTTTCTGTTCTGATATATCTCAGAGACAATTGTTGCTCTTTTAGCATATTACAACTAGTGCAGTTGGTTTTAAAATTTAGTTACTTTAATTTAATTATCTCATAAAGTTCTTCATATCAAGTGGTGGGGAAAAAATGGAAAGATCATTTTGCATGTTTGTGATAAAAATGAAGGCCATTTAACAAACACGTATGTTTCAAACACATCCTTGTAAAATATGTTGTAATGCTGTATATTAAATTGCCCTAAAATATATAAAATGATGAATAGCAGTAATGTGTAACAGACACGACAATTTAGCAGTAATATTTACCCAAAAAATGAGAGAAAACTAAAACAGACAAAAAATAGTACAAACATGGTACAAAAGCACTCCAAAAATACCACAGAAAGACTGAGAATCTTCCCAGCTACTGCCTGTTTTATAATTAAGGTCTCTATTTAGAATTAAAGCATCTGTAAATCTGTAAACTTTGGTTATTGGGATGTTGGATTACCAATATGCACTGGCCCCTGTGAATAAGTCATCTATTTCCTATCTCAACTCAACTGAAGCTGTCTGCTCAATTCTCCCTAAAACAAATATCAAAGTACACTTTGTTTGGCACTGCCAAATAGACTCAGGTGAGTTAGCCAACTAACCAATGTAACTGTAATTAATCTTGAAGTTTGTATGGGGTTTTAAAAGGAATATTCATCTGAATTAAAAACAACATTCACAACTTGTTTAAAGTTACTTGACTTGGAGTATATTCGCAGTAGTTATAAATTCAATTCAGTTTTTTTTTATATAGTATCAGATCACAAAAACGGTCACCTCAAAACCCCAACCCTTAGACAATCCCCTCTGTCAGCAAGCACTTGAAGCAGAGATGGTTCAGGTTCACCTGATCCATAAGTTTTAAGATCTATTTTTTAAGTCTGGTCTTAAAAGTAGAGAGGGTGTCTCTCTCCCAAATCCAATCCGGAAGTTGTTTCCAGATTAGAGGGGCCTGATAGCTGAAGGTTCTCCTATTAATCAATGGTAGAATCTTGAGAATTTTTGCATGTTGATGGTAGGGCTGCCACGGTTAGTCGACTAGTCACGATTACGTCGACTATCAAAATCGTTGACGACTAATTTAATAGTCGATACGTTGTTTGAAGCTTTGTAAGATCCTAAAAGACGCAGGAATAAGTAGTAGTAGTAGTAATTAATTTGCTAGGCGAGGAGAGACAGCGTGTCTAAATTTCAGCAGTTTTACTTGGTCCGCCTTTCTACATTTTTGAAAAGAAACCTGGAGTTGGTCCCATTTCTTTGAGTGATACGTCACAAGATGTCCTAGCTTTATCCAAAGCTGTTTTTTCAGAAAGAGAAATACAACAATTTTCCTTGCTATATAAAGATCTTCTAAACAAGTGCAACACTATTTCCTCTCCAGCTTCCAAGTTATCTGCTTTAAGGAGCGCATTTGTGAGTTAAGTACGAGTTAAGATTTGTAGCTTTATTTGTCAGAAAAGCCACAGTATCCAGTGTTGTACACAGTGAGGATTTAACTCTAGTAGCAAAGTAATTGACTTCTGTGGGAGTAAAATTTAGTTAGCTCCTCTGGATTGTCTTGGCAGAATATACCATTGGAGGAATTACTGCCTTAAACTTAGTTACTGCGCTTTCAAAAGGACATCAGCTGTAATGAAATCTGTTCCCCAGTGCTGTGTAATACATAATAGTAAATTTAAATGTCATCAAAAAGTGGTCCGATGCAGAAGGATTCTGAGGAAAACCTGTTAAATTATCAGTTTGTTGTCAGGACAAGATCAAGAGTATAATTAAAAAGATGAGTCATTTTGAGAGAAGCCAGTTGGGTCTAATGGATTATCCAGGCTGTTGTTTTCAGTGTCTACAATCATGTTAAAATCACCAAAGCTAATTAATTTATTTGAACCGATCATTAATAACATTATAAAGTCGAAGAAATTGGATAGAAGCTTTGAGTAAGTGCCAGATGGACGATAAACAGCAACAACCCACAATCCATAAAATGCTCACAGTCATTGTTATTGTGGTTGTGGGTATTTTATGGATAACTGTTAAGGTCAACCTTTCAACGGCTTCTGCAAAGGCCTGAGATGCATTAAGTCGTTTTTCGCTCACAATCTGAAATTTGTATAACTACATTACTGAATGAGGTAATACTTATTTTGAAACATGTATTCCTTGGGGTTTCATCAGGAAGGCTGTCCGGTATAAAAACGCTGCCAAATCAAACTGTTGCAACATGTTTTATATCTTGAAAGTCCCATGTAAGAGGCCTGTGGAATGACCTTCAGGTAGATTCAAACCCAGGCTGTCTGTTTAACCCAGTGAGCTAAACCAGCGCTCATCTGCCAAGTTTTGTTAAGGACCTATTCTTTCTCTCTGTGGCTTAAGAACTTGACCGGGAATGCTCCTAGGAAAGTTTCATTGAGGGGTTTCAGGGCGAGCACCCAATATGCTCTCTCAATGTTGGGCACTAAAGAGGCTCCAATCCTGTTGTCAATAACAATTCCACAGAAAGTCAATGACGTCATCTTATTTTGTTGTGAATGCCCTTCCCTATGAGTCATTTTAACTTCTGTTTATACCAACTCTGACAAACGTCTTCATGGGAATGAATTTCAGTCATTGACATTATCATTTTCTCCACCGTCTTTAATTCTTAGGTATATTTTATTTATAGGTTCAATTATACAGTTTAGGTGCTGTTTGGAAGGTTTTTTTTTTTCTGTTACACATTTTTGTTTGTCCGTTGTATCTCCAATTTGAAAATGTTTCAGATATGTACAACTGTTGTTTGTGCTTAAACTTGCAGACGTGTCACACAGCATAAAAACAAATGAAGGGAATGTTTCTCCAGCTGAGCCGTGCGATCCATACCGCACCTGCTCTCCGTTATGGCATCCATTCTGGGACGCGCCCCGTCTCAACTGCCGCCTCCAAAAAGAGGGTTGAGCGCTCGTTGACTTCTGAGGAAATCTACGCTCGTGAAGGCAAGCATGGAGCGCACAACTACCATCCCCTTCCTGTGGCCCTGGAGAGAGGAGAAGGTACGTTTGGCATATGACTATTAAAATTAATACAATACAGAACTGTGCAAAAGTATTGAGCCACCCCTCGTTACTTTATATCTTGATACAATTATGAGCTTAGAAGTCAATATTTGGTATGACCACCTTTACTCTTTAACACAGCCTCTCTTAGTTAAGCTTTCTCATAATTTCTTGGCATAGTCGTCAAGAATAGTTCTCCAGGCTTCTTGAAGGACAGTCAAAGCTGTTCTTTGGCTGTTGGCTGTCTTTTGTTCTGTTCTCTGTCAAGATGATCCCACAGTGCTTCAACAGTGTTGAGGTCTGTTCTTTCTATCCAAGTGTGGTTTTACTACATTGGCAGTGTATTTGAGGTCTTTGAAAATGAAACTAGTCAGATTTCAACACATTGCTCTTTGGAAATTGTATTGTTGTTGCAAAAGTACAATTTTATGCCTGTCAGACTATCTTTTAAATTGTTCATTGTTTCAACTAAAGAAATGGGAACACATATATTTATGCAACAGACTTCTACTAACAAAGTGCCTCGACATACAATTTAAAGTTGTCTGTTATGTGTAGACATAAAACCGGTTCATTCCCAAACCACTTAACCCTGACATGTCCATCTGTTTTTTTCCCCTTCCTCCCAGGCATCTATGTGTGGGATGTGGGGGGCAACCGGTACTTTGACTTCCTCAGTGCATACAGTGCTGTAAACCAGGGCCACTGCCATCCCAAGATCATAGCTGCACTCACCTCCCAAGCATCGAAGCTCACCTTGACTTCCAGAGCGTTCTATAATGATGTGCTGGGAGCCTATGCGGAGTATATCACCAACATGTTTGGCTATGATAAAGTTTTGCCAATGAATACAGGTAACATCTAATCCTGACTGCGCTAGCTATCTTTGAAGGTCATTGTGAGTAGATTTGTTGACTCTAATATTTTGTAATGCAACAGGTGTTGAGGGTGGTGAGACTGCCTGCAAGCTCGCACGCAAGTGGGCCTACAATGTAAAGGGGATTCCCAAAAACAAGGCAAAAATCATTTTTGCAGGTAAGTTGGTTTTTTTTTTTTTTCATTGAAATTGACTTCACTTTTCGTGAGTGTGTCCATTTTTTTTCACCTTACGCATCATTCTGTAAGAAATAGACCAAACGTTACTAACGTTTACTTTAATAAGGTAAGATGACCCATTTCTTGACTTGGCAGGCACAATAACCTCCACTATTACGGGATTAGGAGACCAGTGAGCTAAACCAAGCAAGTTACTTCTTAGAAATTGTATCTTTCAGATGTTCTTTGTTCAAAAAAATATGATCCCCCTCCCCCCAAACAACAATAATATGATAAACACACCATCTTCTTTACTCTTCTTGATTAGAGGGAAACTTCTGGGGCCGCACCATGGCAGCCATCTCCAGCTCCACTGATCCCAGTAGCTACGAAGGTTTCGGCCCCTATATGCCAGGATTTGAACTGGTCCCATTCAACGACATACCTGCACTAGAGGTACAGGTTTTCATGCACAAGATTTTCTGTACAGTTAGTTTCATGCTAAGTGGATAATATAGTCTATGAGACTCTGACCATCTGTGTATATATAGGGTAGAAATTACACATTGAATTTAGCTATTTTTGTGAATGCAGACCTTTTTTTAACATAACAGGTGAATAACTGACTGAAGTACTGTTTATTTATTGACAGAATTATCATATACTTGTCTTTTTATTTTCTTTTTTTTTGTCCGCCTCTCCAGAAAGCCCTTCAAGACCAAAATGTTGCAGCTTTCATGATGGAACCCATCCAAGGGGAAGCTGGTGTGGTGGTGCCCGACCAGGGCTACCTGACTAAAGTCAGGGAACTTTGCACAAAATACAATGTAAGTCCTGCGCAGAAAGGAAAATAAGTGTTGTAATTACCTACAGGTTGATATGGAAACAAATGTTTCCCTTCAAACTGAACTAGAGTCTAGTGTTTGTTATAAAAACAAGTATATTTCGCATATTTCCTGAAGCTTGCTTCATGCTGTTTTATGGTTTCAAGCATATGAATGTCAACATCAAAGAGCGGGCATTTAGTAGAGGTAGTTAATTCTTAGGTGGTTGATAAAAGCTGAAAGAGAAGTGTTTTGACTTTTCTGGAAACAGCTGTGTAATGACTTAGTGGTCTGTTTATGTACCAATAGCATAAATAAAGGCATGTCAACAAAATCTTTAATCAATCTTTGTTTTTTCTAAGTTTGACAACAAGATGTCCATTTACATTCCACGCTTTTTTCAGGTGTTGTGGATTGCTGATGAGGTGCAGACAGGCTTGGCACGTACTGGCCGACGGCTGGCTGTGGACCACGAAGACGTTCGTCCGGATATGGTCATTCTAGGCAAAGCTCTTTCTGGAGGAGTTTACCCAGTAAGCATTTTACTTTGGTTCAATCACGCTTCGTTACACGTTATGAATACTCGGAGTTCAAGATTTGTGAGACAAAGTAGACTCAGAACTTTTCACCTTTGCTTAACCTGATCTGTTTTTGTCTGCACTAGGTATCTGCTGTACTGTGTGATGATGAGATAATGCTGACCATCAAACCTGGTGAGCACGGCTCCACATTTGGAGGTAACCCGGTGGGCTGTCGGGTAGCTATTGCTGCGCTAGAGGTCAGTGTTAAAATGCACTTTACATTCACTTATTGGCATACGTAAAACAAGTCAGCAAAAGTTTTTTTTCCTTATTGAGTAAACAGATTAAATAAAATGAACATAAAATTTAAAATGCATAATAAAGTTGACAGTAGCAGAAGAATAATCAACCTGTTTGTTTTCCACTCTTGCTGCTCTTATTTGTAGGTGATGGAGGAGGAGAAGCTGGCAGATAATGCCCAGAGGATGGGGGAAAAGCTGCGGGCTCAGCTCAACAAGCTGCCCAAAGACATAGTGACAACAGTGAGAGGAAAAGGCCTCCTCAATGCAGTCGTCATCAAAGAGACCAAAGGTATAGTAGTGATCGTTTCTTGATAGCTAACATGAAATATTTTAGTCAGTGAAATCAGATTACAAAGCTAATCGACGGTCGTCTACTTTTATTATCAGATTATCAAGGCTTGAGTGTTGCCATCATGTTTTAATGCAGTGGTTCTCAAACTGTGGTACGTGTACTTGGGCTCTCTCTGGTGGTACGTGGGGATCTTTTTTTAAAGATTAAATAACATAGCATTGTTGAGGTTCCAGAGGCTCTTCTGGGAGCCAGAGTAGGCCAGGAAATGTCTCCCCAAGCATGAGTCCTCTATGTAGAGCAGCCAGGGAAATGAGCCCGCCAGCGCTCTGTAGCAGCCGCGACTGCTGCTACAGAGCGCTGGCGGGCTCGTTTCCCTGGGTCTTAAAACTGCAAAGGCGGCATGGTGCTGTCACGCCCTTTCTCAGTGATGCCGCGGTGCCTCAATCCCAGCCAGCATCGATGAGTCAGAGACCCCCAGAAGAATCGGTGCTGGATGCCGAAGCTCCTGGTAGCCAGGAGAATGCGATCTGTTTCTTCTGCAAGTGAGCAGTAATCATTCGCAGCCAGCAGCGGGGAGTTGGTGAGGCCAGCTCGTACCTGTAACTGTCGGAGGAAGACGTGAGTCTGGAGAGCACCATTCCTAGCAAGGACAGCGTGCTCTCCATGAGCTCGAGAGCGGTACCTTCACCCAAGCCCGAGAGAGAGAGGAGTTTCTCTGCATCGGAGAGGGAGTAGTGCCGCAGCAGCAGCGCCTTGAGAGCAGTGTATTTCCCTTGGGTGGTTGGATCCCGGAGGAGGGTCATCACACAGCCGATCCAGTGAGGCCAACACATGATAGTGTTTCGTGTCATCGGCTGAAATGCCACAAAGAGCAAACTGAGATTCGACATGCAGGAACCATGAAGGAGGGTTGTGAAGCCAAAAATCTGGTAGCTTATTTGCCACAGCAAAAATTAAAACGTACAGCTCTGCTATCACTTCCGACATAAATGAAGACAGAAAACTAAACAGCAGTAGCGTTTGTAGGGTTACTGAAGTTGGGATAGCTGGTATATAATGATGTGCTGGGTGGTGGCTAGCTACACAGCTATGTTAGCATAATATAAACACAGTGAAGCTGGAGGATGAACGCTAAGTTTTTTCCACTCGATAAAAGTTAATGTGAGAGTTTCTGATGGTAGGGACAAATGTAATCGCATGACAGGATGCTGTAAACAGACCAAACTTCAATCGGGAGAAAACCTGCAATATAAGGTTAGTCATTAATATACTGCTGCATGGGCTGGGCTGTAGTTACATCATAATGCTTTAAAATGAACAGTGATCATAAAAACTGAGAGAGGCCGACGGTGATCACTGACTTTGACATTGAAATGACAGTTAAAATAACATTTATATAAGAAATAAAATTGTCTGTGTAAACTGTATGTGGTGTTAAATAATACTATTGTACTTTAATGTTGGTCATAAGGGTGGTACTTCAAGAGCCATATATTTTATGGTGGTACTCATTGTGAAAAGCTTGAGAACCACTGTTTTAATGAGTATAAACGATATATTAGTGTAACTTATATTAAAACAATTTCCCCCAGACTACGATGCGTGGAGAGTGTGCTTGCGTCTTCGTGACAATGGTCTGCTGGCAAAACCCACCCACGGTGACATCATCCGCCTGGCTCCTCCCCTCATCATCAAAGAGGACGAGCTAGAGGAATGCATTGATATCATCCAAAGAACCATCATGTCTTTCTAAATGACTGAACATCACACTGACATCCTTCAGACTACTAGCTTAAGTTGTGATCGGTCAAGTAGCTAGTTTTTTTCTTTTTTTCCAGAATCAGTATTTCCGGGCTGGGCATTGCTGTAGAAATACAGTATAAAAGTACTGTGTATTTAGTGTTTGCGTCATTGAGGACACTGACACTGAACAGACAAACTAGACAGCCTCAGGAAAGAGTGCAATTGTTAGAACAGTGTTTGTAGTAATATTTGCTTTTAGACTCTCGGTAAATGGAGTAAAGGATGAGTTTTCTTTTTAAAATTTTAATTTTAAAAAGAAAAAGGTCAAAAGTTACAAAAGATTTTCGTTTTAATAAGCCTTCACAAGGCTGAATGAACACTATCTTGTGTAAGTGAACAACAAATTTATTAGTCTGCTGTTACTCATTTTTTTAAATTAGACTAAAGACATAATTGCTGTTTCATTCCATGAAAACTATCTTAAGGAGCTTTAGAAGTCAATACATTTATAAAAGTTTTAAATCCCACGTCCTTAAAAGCACATTTTTAAAAATCAAAAACAAAAGCTAAATTATTAACAAGGATACAAATGATTGTGCATTGCTGGAAGAAACGACCCCACATGATTGTAATAATTTACACTTCATACTGAAGGATTTGGTATTTTGATTTATATAACATCATATTGTTTAAGGACTGTTGAATCTTTGGAAGGCTTATGCTGCTAGCTTTGTTTGGCATGGAGTTAAGAGTTTACTGTATTCATGTTTTACATTTCTACAGTATGTATAGATTGTCATCTTACAATGTTACCTTTATGTTGTTGCATCTGTTTCGCTCTAAATAAATTATTCTCAAATTATTTATCTCTTTTCCGTTGTCTCTTGCTCTCTGCTTGCACCAGTAATGCAGCACGTCAGGAAGTGAGGTCACGGACTTATTCAGATGACTTTGCTGATTGCAATCTGGAAGATATCCCATGTAAAAAGAACCTTATCTGGGTTGTACTCACTTTGTAACTTAGGAAATTTGAAATGGGACAAAGTTCTCGGTCACAATACACAACAGGGGTATTGGGGTATATCAAAGTTTGTTCCTTGTAAAGGACAAAGTTTAACGAAGGAAAAATATCCAGATTACTCTTTTTTTTGTTTTTTGTTTTTTTTATGGATCAGATCCACAAACATGCATCTAATGACTTATATAAGCTTGGATAATTTAGCATGTCACAAAAATGTTGCATTGCATTAAAATATTTGCAATGACCACAGATGTGACACTAGAGGGTGCTGTGCTCTTTTTAAAATGAAACTGGATCCAAAAAACTATCCAAGGCAAACATGCTGTAGAGAGACAATTCGAGCCCTACTGACAGAGTAAGGTATGCACCCTCTGCTTAACACTGTCAGACAAACCACAGATTGGATGATCCCTCTTTTAGCACAAACAATCCTTCAGGCTAGCGCTACGCTGGGATTTCCACATATTTACAGATCTACTCTGACTTATTCTTTGGAAGTGGTCAGTGTCAGAGTCCAGTATATCAACTTTATTTTTCTTGAGCAGAAGCCAGCACATTTTTGATCATGTGACAATTCAGACGAGGAGAAGGAGAACTGGCTTTTTAAATATGACTTAAATATGAAGCAGTGGCGCATCTTATGCTCTGAGGTGGGCAGATGTGGAGTTGTAAGTCAGGAGGGATAGGAGTGCGAGATAAACGCTACACTGAAACAAATATTTAAAATTTCAGGATGTAATTGTTACTTTTAATCACCTCTGACAACACAGTAGTCTCACAGCAAGAATCTCTGGTGAGCTGACTGAAGTAAAAGTCACATGAATTCCTGTCCCTGGCCACACACACTCACAAACAGAAAACAGTAAAACCAAGAGAAACGAAAAGACTACATATACTGTAAGTCACTGTGTGATCAAATAACTTTATGCTTACAGTGTCAGCATATCCCAGTGGTCCTACATCCCAAACTCTCTAACAATAAAACATAATCCCATCACTAGTTCTACTCCACTTTCCCCCCGGTGTTTCTCTGCACTGGGGCCTGATCCACTGCTTGAGAACCACAAACATAGCCTAAAACTTCAGCCATATGACCTTCAGGCAGTGCAAATTAGTGTAATTACTGTGGAATAAACACATTAGTCTGCAGTAATTACCCTTTTTTAAATGGATGTTATTTCAAACCCTTTATTTAGAAAAAAATATGCAGTAGACATCAGGTGTCACTTTGAGACAGATACATAAAAGCATAATGAATGCACTTAGAAATCAATAAAGTCCGCAAGGTTTAGTTCAATGCGTTGCACATGTGATGGAATACTAATGGCCAGCTTCTCTTCAGAGGCTTTGTATTGAGTGCTTTTTTTGTCAACAATCATTCTTCCAAAGAAAGCTTGGATTATGTTTTGTGGGAATGCATGGCTTGCAAAAGAGCTGGACAAATTCTCAAGTGGAAACTGCAGACTAGCCACAGTCTGATCTGCAGAGCAAAGAGTCACGGTGTCAGATAGCATGTTTCCTAATCAAACCCACAACTATTTTCTGACTTTTTCCCGAGGTTTAACCTCATCTGCTCTCCAGCAGTCTCTGAGTCGCTGCCATCGGAGCAGGTTTTGTTTTATCATTGATGGGAAACATTAGGTGGAGGTCTGGAGGTTCACACACAGGACTTTTTGAGACATTTAAATGTGTTTCAAGCAAGATTTCTGATAAGCATCAAAAATTTCTGCAGATTAAAAAAAACCCCATCACAATTACCTTTTGAAACGACTTCAGGAAGACAGATCAGGAAGATCTCAACTACGCTACGGAGGCTAATTAGTTTTTAGACTTTTTTCAAATTATAATTTAGGTCATCATCTAATGATGAAGTCTTTGTTTGTATCAACTGTTAAAACAGCTGGTATATCTCAGGAGACAAATGTAAACAGCACTACAATCTAAGATAGATTATTATTTTGCATGAAGGAGGTCAGAGAAATGACAGGGGAAAAAAAGTGCAGTTTGCTTGTAAAATATGACTGGAATCCAGTTTGGCGGGAGAAATAAGGGTTATCATTGGGTGACACTGAGAAATGTGCAGACTTTGATCCCACACTCTACTGAGACCTGCATCCTACCCAGCCGTGGCAGAAAGGCATACCATATTCCACAAATGAGCTCCAGTTTTGGCAGGAGAGTGACAGGTCAGAGGATCTGGGAACACGTAGGTCCAGGCACCAGTCAGGCTTTGATTACCTCAGCCAAGCCTAAAGATGCTCCTGTAAAGCCACATGAGTTGTTTTCCCTGCCATGCACTCAGTGCCGACTGCCAGCCAAGTCCATTTGAGCATGGGGTGGATTCAAAGCCTAGTGTTTGTTCCATCACAATTCCTCATACCAAGAAGGTCAAGAGAGGCTCATCCAGACGACATGGCTGCTCTCAAATCCGCTCTTTCAGCTCTTTGTTCTTCACCTCCTCTTTGTCTCTAACCCCCTTTTCTGTCTCTCCATCTGCCTTTCTTTTAATTTGTTATCTCTCCCCGTGCCCCTGCTCTCTTTCTGCCCCTTTGTCTCTCCCTCAGCAAGCCCATTTGTATTCGTTCCTTACATAATGGAGAAATCAGATTGTGGTACTTAGCAAGGATGTAATCAAAGTCCCGTGCCAGGAATTTAATTCAGGTGAAGTTGCAGTTAAGAAGAGCATACATTATAAAGCTCTGTATGTATTTTTCCGTGGTGAATAAGGTGCCAGCTTGAGAATTATGACCGATGCACTGCTGCAATAGTACAAGCTATTCATTTTTCCTGCACCACCACAGATAAATCAGAGGAAAACATTGGGCTCGCCCGCCATTGCTCATAATAATAGGCCTTTTGCATTAAGTTTATGACAACTGAGTGCACCGATAAGAGACATATGCATCTTAAAGGGCAAATGACACATAACCACTGAGGAGTAATGCACACCGACTATTTTTCTCTCTCACCATGACCGTCTTGTAGTTCACACCAGAGGGATATTGATCAGGCATGGCAAGGTCCTCTAAAGGACACGTCCCTCCCCACAGACCTGAAGCACATTGGGCAAGTGGGATTCTCAGACCAGTCATTTTAGTTGTCACCCCCTCACCTGATTTATTTCTGGATTGTAGACAAGCGTGCAGGCTGTAAAAATATGATCTTCAGAGGTCAATTTTGTAGGGACTGATGTTATTAAACATAACGATGGAAAATACTGATGCCATTCAAGTGCTCTACCTCATCCTGCTGACAGTGAGGAGGTTAAAAAATGAAATAACATAATGTCTGCTTGGAAATGGTCATCAAATACACTTTAACTAATTTTTACCTGAATCTAATTCTCTCGCACAACAAAGCTTTTTGCAGCCTCTTTCTTTGGTAATCGTTATGCTTATTGTACACTGTGGTTGTAAAGGAATAAACATCATTAGCGACAATACTCGGGTAGGCTGTGCTGTTTAAAAAATGCTCAGTTTACACTAAGTGGCCAGGAAAATATCCCCCACACCATTACACCACCATACAAGGCATATACATATACAAGCTCCGACCCTCCAGATATCCATCTATCTGTCGTCCTTTTTTCCATTTCATTCTCTGACTCATTAAGATGGAGCTGATTGTGAAACCTGATCATGGAAGAAAGCATAAATCAAAGTGTACCTAAGAGTATCTGATGTATTACGTTTCTAGGCGCATCTCTTCGTGCAACCGCAGCTGTGGTACCGCATTCAAAATGTCTGGCAGTAATTCAAGACGAGGATGACTCATCTAACTGCCGTTCACTTCTCTGGGCACCGTCTCTTCGCTTTGCATTAGAAAATAAACTTGATAACAAATTTATTTAATTTTATTACCCACAGCCGGGAACACTGCTGTCTGGGTATTTGATTGGAAAGACGTAATTACAGTCAATAGAATTCCACTGATTGAGCTCCGCTTCGATATAATGAATGAAGAAAGGTTCACAGCAGAGGTGAGAGGCGGCTACATCCGAGACCCCGGGTGGTGAGCCTGTTGCCAGAGTGTGATTAATTCAACTGACTTCAAATACAAAATACAAACACACACAAAGAATGCTCAGAATATGCACAGCTGAGACATCAAAGGAATTACTTAATGATGAATGTGATCACGATCTGGGTATTTCGCAGTGGTCAACATTACCTTTAAAGGAGTACTGGGTGGTTCCTACTATACAGACAAAACAAAAGGCAGTGACGGCCTTTGTCTTTACATTATGGCATAACTTTGATGATCACAGAATTGTTATTGTGAGGTTGTTAAGTCTTCAGATATAAACCAGACATGTTTTTTCCAAGTGTTGAAACGCCCATCTTCTCCTTCAGTCGAGCAGTTAATTTGGAACTCCCCATAAAAAGTCTTAACACAGCTGATTCTAATTTTAGCCAAACTATGATTCATCCTAATCTAAACTGCTTGCCACTGATTCCACTGTTACATGTTTGGCCACTATTCCAGTAGGAGGTACCCAAGGTTCACATGAGTCTACCGTGACACCGAGACCACAGTAAAATGAGAACACACCGCCACTCGTGGCCCCGAAATATGCCTATGAGTATTTGAAGGCTGCATAAGCCGCAGACAGAACCAGTCACCGCCGCCCTCTTGTCTCTTCAGGTCAACCAAAGAAGCTGGGCGCTAACTCGGTCAAAACCATGCACAAACTGATGTTTCATAAGGACTTGGCTTAGCCTGCAGACTGGCCACAACAGCTCCACACAAAGCCTCACTGTTTACAGTGTTTGGGACTGAGGTGAGCGAAGAGGAGGAGGCAGCAGGAAGGAGGAGGAGCGGGGAGAGGGATGTGGGCTCAGCTTGCACTGTTGGATGGAGAGAAGAAAAAAGAAAAACAAATGACCAGGAGAAACGGGACCATAATGGTGCCCACAGGAATTTGAGTCTCAGGCCTCAAAACACTGAAAGGTCATTCTGCATGTCCTACAAGAGGATTTAGACAGAGTTTATACGAGAAGTAAGTGCATGGCACATTTAGGAAACAGGAGGGGGAGGATAAATTAACCCAGTGCATATGGTGTTTGTTTCTTCAACAAAGGGATGGATGTACTGGGCTAAGTGCTGCTCAAACCCAAGGTGATGAATCAAAAGAAAAATGTGTTTGCATGTAGGGCCCTTTCAAAGGAGACTGGAAGCCTAAAGTATCAAACAGCGACTTGCAGTGACAAGGAGATGCAAGTCTGGAATGGGCAAGCTGCCACAGAAGCTCTCAGTGTCATAAAGGATACATCACAAGTTTAAGCATCGCAGTGGCACTCTGCAGCTGATGCAGCACCACGTCTCTGTAAACAGAGCTCTGCAAACATGAAATGTCACTTTTTAACTTCAGCGGTTTCTGCCAATGTCTCTCACGATGGAAGCCATCAAAGGTGCATTAAAGTGTTGTGAGAACTCACAGCGTCAGTGATAATGGTAGCATGGCGCAACACTGTGTAAAAAGGCGGCCCTTGGTCGCTGGAGGACAGAAAGCCTTTCCGTTCATTATCGGCCAGAGATGATATGAATCAGCAATGTTGCTCCTGCTCTTTGTCTGAGCTAATTTATCACTAAAAAGGATGTCACATTTCTTTTTATTAGCCAAGTCAGTGAATGTTGGCACGCCTTCAGTGCTGAGGAAAGGTCTTCAGCCATCAGGATAATCTCACAGTAAGGTCTGTCGAGACACAACATTGGCTAATCTCTTGAGTTAGATGCCTTCCTTATGTTTGAATGACCCCTACGCTTGTGTTACATGACTTAACAAAGAGCAAACATTCCTCTGAAAATGGTCAGGTACAAGGACTGGATTGAAAATTAATGAAAAAGCAACCGATGTCCAAAGAACTGTGAAAGACCTTCAGAAAGCCTGGCAAACTACTGCTCAAGGCTAATATAAAAATTACAACAAAGGAACCAAAATATAAAGAAATTACGTGCGGCTCAGGACTTCTAAAGCTAGCACTTTAATGTGCCTGACACGCATTTTACTGTAGTGGTTTGTCTGGAATCCTTTATTATTTTCCCCAGAATGTTACAAAACACCAGTTTTTTCTCGAGAAATTGTTTTTTTTTGTGTTCTTGTATTTTGTTTACCACAGTCTTTTGCCTGGTTAATGTAGGGATCACCGCAGAAGATTATCTGCCTCCATCTCACCCTATCCCTCACACCTTCTTCTCTCACACCAACCCTCTTTCTCACTAATCCCCCCTCTGTGGTCTTCCTCTTTCTCTCCTGCCTGGCTGTTCCATCTTTAATGTCCTTTCTCAAAATATGTTCACTATTCCTCATCTGCACGTGTCCTTTGAAAGACCTTCAGAAAGCCTGGGTAACTGTCAACTGTCAAAAGCAAGCGGAATATAAAGAAATCAGGGGTGGCTAAAACTTTGCACAGAACTGTATTAAAATAAGTACTGCATACACATTAAATGGCTTTCTGTCTAACTGATGAGTTTCAATCATAGTTCAGAGCCCTTGAGTTTTCACATTTTTAACGTGACTGATGATATAATATCTATCATGTTAGGTGTGAAACTACCAGCAGACTACATTTGCCAGGGTTTTCTAGCCACGTAGGATGTATAGCAAGCATTGACATCTCTAGCAGACAGAAGCAAAGCAAAGAGTGACACTTTAATTAAAAGTTTTATGCTTTTGCCCAAAAGCATTCCCTTTTGACACATGGTAGGTAGGAAGGAAATTACATATGCACACACACACACACACACACACACACACACACACACACACACACACACACACACACACACACACACACACACACACACACACACACAGGGACAAATGATGAGAGCTTTTGATGTGACAGCAGAGTCTCCTCCCCAGTTTGTCAAAACGTGACAAAGTGTGTGACATTCCTTATACATGTGAGTGAATGTGTGGAACACCCTTTGAACACCACTCACACACAGGAAGTTGCCAGTTATTGTTAGACTGAAGCACATTCACATAATCTTTTATCCTCTGCTCCTTTCCTGTATTAAAATCAAATCCCTCACAGGGAAGCACTGATGAATAAAATCACACAGTC
This sequence comes from Rhamphochromis sp. 'chilingali', assembly GCF_963969265.1. Classification (NCBI taxonomy): domain Eukaryota; kingdom Metazoa; phylum Chordata; class Actinopteri; order Cichliformes; family Cichlidae; genus Rhamphochromis; species Rhamphochromis sp. 'chilingali'. The sequence goes on along the minus strand of NC_137950.1, from coordinate 20,508,767 downwards.
ACACACAAAATTCTGTCATTACTGCTCCCTCGGACTTTTAACTTTAAATTCTGACTCATGCACCTCCAGAATTCAAAGGCATTCTGCAGGGCTTTGATCCTTAAGTGTCCTTCAGAATCCTGCTGAAGCTGCACATTCAGACCTCATGGTATGTTAGTTGCACATTGGCCCTCCACTGGGGGAATTCAAAACAGCCCCCTCTGCTTCATCCTTATACACGCCACAGCTCCATGCCTGGGGCTATCAGCATACCATAGACCTGGTGATGCTAGGGGAATATGCCATATCTGCTTGTCTTTATAGCAGTGTGGGGATGACCTCCCAATAATGTCACATATTGATTTATCTGGGATTACTCTCTGTTGTAGATTTTGCATTACCCAATGAGCAAGAACCAGTTGAAAAAAGAGCTAAACTAATATGATGCATTAACATTAATGTAATGTAACAATACAGCTCAAAACGGACTCACTTTTTTAGCCACCTACATGTGGTTCAGTGCTACGCATCCACCACCAATGGCCTTCTCAGACTGCCTTAATGCTTTTCTGCTGGAACTGCTTAGAACATGTCTAACTTGAAATCACTGACCTTTTTGTTAACTGCAATTTAATGGGGTGATTCACTCTATTTTCCAAGTATACATCCATCTTCTTAAAAGTGTTGACATTCCAATAACCCTGCTTTTGAGCAGAGTCCTCTCAATGCGTGCTTGCTTACTACTGAAACACCAAACAAGCACACCCTTGAGATTTTGGCACCCCACTTTATGAATTCCATAAATTCAGTGCATTTATGATGGGCCTGCCTGGTGCTCTTAATGAGACTCGTGAAAACTTTGCCTGGTAACACTTTGACCTGCTGAGCATAGGAGAATACACAGTAGTTATTTGAGGGGTGATGTCACACCCAAGTGATAGGAGTTTTCCATGTCTGCTGGCCTTACGTAAGACTGAAAATATCACACCACGACCTAACAACGATAGAGCTGGTTTTTTTTGGTTTTTAGCTTGGATAGCCCTCCCCAGAAGATGGAAAACAAAGATTTCTCTTTCAAACTAATGAAGTTCCACAAATCTGGAGTTTCTATATTAACAATCAGCCAAAAGTCCTCATCAAAGATCTCTGCAGTCCCAGTAGTAGGTTTTGAACCTTTAAACCTGGATCAACAATGAACATTTTGCACTGCAAAAGGTAAGGACCTAATCCCCAAAATCTAACACAGTTTTTAGTTACTTTTAACCAAGACTACACCTAACTTTTGGTGCAGTAGTGCTCTTTAGTCACATCTTAATTCTTTATATTTTGCTAAGTAAATGAGGCACATGACCAAATGTGCATGGAAATACAGTATAAATGTCAAAAACGGAATTTGTACAATTTTAATGAACTTCAAAGTCAATATTTAATATGACAAATGACATCAACAGAGTCTGAACTCTCTTAGACAAGCTTTCTTGTCATTTCTATTTCAAGATGATCCCACGCTGCTTCAATAACTTTGAGGTCCGGACCTTGGGGAGGCCAATCAATGACTGACCTGGTCCAATTGTGTTTTCCAATCATGTCGTTGGTGCAAAAAAATACTATGTTATTCCTGTCAAACTGCGCTACCTTTGGCATTTGCCACAAATTCAGGAACAAATTATGTTTTTTTTTAAAATTTGTGACACGCTACCAGTAACAAACTCCGTAAATTTATAATCTAAAATTCTCTAAATTTTAAAATCTCTAAAATTCTCAAAAAAATATGATTGCTTGAAAAGTCTGAAGAATTGAGGGATGGTTCAAATCAGCGGTCCCAAACCCCGCGGCCCGGAGTCGTTTGGTACGGGCCGCGAGAGTTGAGGCTCGGGTGTGAATTTATGGTCTTCAGGGTTTTTATGGTTATTTTTTTATTATTTTTATCGTTAACTCGGTTTCCCCGGGTGTTTTCCCGTGTGGTATGATTAAATCTTGGTACCGGTATTGGTTTTATTTTGTTATGTACCTTAAAGGCCAGCCCGTGAAAATATTGTCAGACGTGAACCGGTCTGTGGCGGAAAAAAAGGTTGGGGCTCTAAATGGCCCTTAACCATTTTCTGAATCCACTATTAACAGGAAACCACATGTGGATGCAACTAGTAAAAATGACCCTTGCCACCCAGAGGCTGTCTGACCAGCAGTTAGATTCACATGAAAAAAAATAAACAGCTACATTTAATCAAAAATGGTCCCTTAAACCAATTTTTAAGCCCTTGGTAGAATAATGAGAAATCAGACACCTAACAAGCTGAATCCTGCTCTGTTTCATATTGGCCAGTCACTTCCCCGCATTGTGGCCATTCACCTTTGTGACACAGTTCAGCGGTTTGTGTCGTCAGACAGGGCGGCTCTGTAATGCTTCATAATCAAGCTTATCTATCCAAGCGTGGAGAGCAGCTGGACTGAGCTGATATTAGTATGCTCCCGGTGTGGCTCAGTGACAGAAGCTGGAGCTCACTCTCCCTTCCTCTCTCCCTCTCATTGCGTGGTATCAGATGAAGAATTTCATGTGAGAGAGGGTAGAATGAAATGTGCTGGCGATCTGCAGCAAACTTAGATTGGCTTTGTAGCTTTTACTGTTTTGAAGTAACTGATGGTCAAAGCACACATCAGTCTAAGCTGGATAATACTGACCCTGACAGCTTGTTTGCAGAGGCAAAGGCGCTGTGATTCAGCAGAGGCCCAAAAGAAAAACTGGACCACAAGTTGGAGATAGATGTCAAATAAAAATGTGTGCTAGAATTTTTAAACTAGCCCCTGACAGTGAGTTCAGAAAAGCAAAGTGAGCTGCTGGTGTGGAGCCTTGCTGTAATCTGACAGACTGATGTGATAAAATCAGGCCAAGCAATTGCATCGTTGTACCTGGAAAAGCTTTTTCTCTCCTCTAAAAGGACAAAGGCTGCAATTAGCGTTAGTGATGACTGCCAACTGCTGACATGGCTTTGTATCACCCACCCATCGTGGCTCTGTTTGTACCGTTTTTTGAGGTGGGAATCATTAGCTTATCTCAGTATCATGTCTCCAACAGAGAACGCTGACCGTAGAGGCAGTTTGGGCTCCGGCAGGTGTTTTTTACCCAGTGGGGATTGGCTAGATGCAATTTGCTGTTTCAGAATTGGACTCTTTTTCAAGGTTGCTCTTCTCCCACATAGACTCCACTAAAAACATGAGAAATGCCTGGCAGCCAGGTACCCATTGTAACCACACTCGAACAAGGATCGAGACAACTCTCAGGTAATTATAGAAGGTAGAACAAATTTTAACCAAAGAAACAACCTTTGCTTCAATCTAACTTAGAAGTCAGTACTCATAGAGAAAGAAGATGTGGGTTAATTTGACTACAAACAAATATGGATAATGTAACATATATTATAAGTCATAATAATTTATAATTTACTTTCAACAGCTTACCACCTTTTAGAGATTCTTTACTTTTAGTTGACTATATTTTTCTTCTCAGTTCATAAATGAAATTGCATTTTATTTATTTATTTATTTAAATTTTGTGATTTTAAGTTTAGCTGAACTGACCTGTCCTACTTGCAGAAGTACCATGTAATGTAGGTTATTCCTAACCCCTTGCTAAGGTATCACCGAGGGCCTGTAGTGATGCGTAACACATGTGGACCGTGCTTTACAGATCCCTAAACAAAAGCAAACCGTCTTATTTTCCTGTGACGGGCAGCAAGGTGCAGAATGTGACTGCAGCCTTAGCTAGTAACAATAATTCATTTCTGAGTGCATCCACTCTGCAAATGATCTACATTCAGCGTACCCACTGGGGTCACTCTGCAGAACAAAGCATTCCTCTTCTTCCACTTTGTTAGGTACCCTTGTTCAGCTGCTTGTTAACTGCAGATGGTTGACAGCGTGCTATCTCTCTGGAAGAAAGGTGATTTAAGTGACTTTGAACGTGGCATGGTTGTTGGTGCCGGAGGAGCTGGTCTAAATGTTTCAGAAACTGCTGATTGTGCCAGTAGCCTTTAACGCCATGTGTTCTCCTCAGTAAGGATGAGAGAGAATGGGATATTTACACACAGTTTTTTTTTATTCTTACCATTTGAGTGCCAACTGCATTACAAAACCACACAGCGATCTGTGTCCTCCTCTGGTCCCTAATAAGGTGATATAAGTCAGGTGTGCCTCTTTCCTCAGCTGCCACTATTCCCCAAACCACACCACTCCATCTATCCATCGTCCAGCTGAGCCAGAAGGGCAGGCCATCTACCAGTCAGGGGGCTGGTGGATCGATCCCCAGCACCTTCATTCCACATATCCTTGGGCAAGATGCTGAACTTTGAGCTTTAAAAAATACACAGGCATAGAAAAGAAGTGCTGTATAAATATGTTTCTGATTAAATGAATTCAACTTGTGGTATGATGTGCTTTGAGTGCTCAAGTTGAGTAAAAAGGTGTTATATAAGTGCCAGTCTATTTAGTAGAAAGGTGTGCCTAATAAACTGTCTGTTGAGTATTTATATACTGTGTAATCATACACAAAATACAGACTCAGCAGGAGTAATAATTTAAACACTTTATTTAAGTAAAAATGAGTTTGGTGACATAAAAGTGCCTCCAATGCTGGAAAACTAAGTACATATTCTATTATCTGGCAGAGAAGAGAGGGGAAAAACAGAGTTTACACAGGGGAAACAGTCAGGTACAGGTGAAACACCTTAGGATGGAGACACCAGAAAGTAGGGTTGAGATCACCTTGAAATAAGATAATCATGATGTCATTGCACGCTGTGTTCCTCACATCCTTCTGCATCTTTTGGAAAGCTAGCAACATTTTATAGCTCTCAATATTAGACTCAGGGGTTGTTTCTGGAAATAAAAACATAGCGGCCAAATGGCCTTCTGTGCAGATGTCGTGGATTTGTTCAAAATACCCTCTTTTTAAAAAATGTATTTATTTATTCTGATCCTTTTAAGCACCACAAGGCAAGTATGAATGGGCCTGGATCTGTTATATTCAAGACAATGGAGCCATTTCTACCTTCAAAACTGTCCATCTGATACCAAATCAATGTGGATGGATAAACAGAGCAACAGTTCAGGGAATAAATATGCAAATTTGGTTTGAGGGAAATTGTCACTTTAACAGTTAAGCTCCAGCATCCATCATGGTGGGAATAAATTACACATTACGATGTTTACAAGTTCAGTGTTTCTTTTCCACTGTAAGGCTGAAAGAAAGACAATTACGATATGGGGAATAATTCCCCACATAATCTCTCTCGTAAAAACACCCCTCCTGGTAAACTTACTCATTTACTCACATGACAAAATAGCCGGTTAGATTTTTATAACGCATTTTTCTGAATTCACACAGGGTCATAAGAATTTGATTGCCCTTTATTGTCTTGAATATTGCAGTAAATGTGCATGGACTTAAGAACAAGTTTACTATTGTGTCACACAAGGTGCACTTTCAACTTGGGCCGCTGAGAGCCGGGAGCAAAAAAACACCCAAAGAGCCAGAATGGCCCAATACAGTGGATATGCTATGGTGGGTTTTTTTTGCCTCTCTTCTTGTCCATCCATTAACAGTGAATTCATTGGTTGCCAAGTTGAGAGTGAACCCCGGATAGGTAACAGGTAATGTTATCCACCTTGACATTTCCCCAGTTAAAGGTAATCTCTGGAATTTAAGCCACATTTCTTCAGAGAGACACACTCTGACACACTATTGCTTTTCTCTTCCTTTGTATCGATTTGTTTTGTATCAAAGAGCAGTGAAGGCAGGGATAGAGAAGGGAGAGAAACGCCGTGGCAGAAGCACAGCTCTTCTAAAATGTGTTTTCACTATGTTAGATCAGGCTTTGTGGTGACAAAACATAAATGGACTGCATTTATAGTGCTCTCATCTCATAAAGGATGTGGCTGCATGAACATCACTGTATGCCACTGCAAACTACAGATATGGAAAAAAAACATAACATGATGAAAAGCCTGTCATTCACTTTTTCCCCATGAAAAGTGAAGAACATCTTTCACACCTACACCTATATGTATATATATATACAGAGGGCTGCACCAGCTAAAGGAAGTGTTGGCATTTTTAATGTGCAATCTGTGTAGAAGTCTTCCTGGAGTGTTTCTTATTTCGTCGTTTTTAAAATAAACCTCAGATAGCACAGGAATAGAAGAAATATAAGTACAAAGAACTTGCCAAGGTCCTTGGAGGGAGGGAGAAAAGAAAGCTGCCAAGCTTGTGTGGGCAGCATTAGAGCAACATCCATCCCTGGTGAGGGGTGGAAGAAGGGGAGGGAGGAACGGACCACAGAGGACCCCAGCTCTTTGTTGGGATCTGAAAGATGGACAATGCTGCTACTGTGTGCCGAGAGAAGGAGCCATGCTGCTGCTGGTTCCATAATACTGTCAAAGCTTGTCACAATTATGCCACTCTTTTATTATGTTCTATCGTTTTTTCTAATTCACCCCTGCTTCACTTCCTTTTTGCCTTTCTCCCCTCCACTCTCTCAGCCTTTTGCTTAAACCTCACCTTTCATAGTAATGATTTCATGTAGCGCTTGCTTGTGACCTCCTGCAGTAAGCCACAAATGGCATCTGCAAATGATCCAATCATGCCACTGTGCTTAAGGTGGTGGCGTGATTGTAAATGTTAAAGTGAATAAGTAATGTCTCTAATTTTACACCAGCTGGACTGCAGATGTGAGATTTGTGATAAGTGACACATGGAGAAATTTAAAGGACTCAACCAGTTTGCTATCACTGTGTAAGAATTGACTTGGACTTATCTCAAATGAGATGTTTGATTTGGATTTGCCTTTCACAGTAAAATTTGGCTTGCAATCTCAAGGGTTGGTCTGGACCTGTCACACATGGCCATTTGTTTAAATTTTCCTGATGCATTCCAAATATCACTTAATAAAAGTTTGGACACAGGAATGGGACTTCCACCCGTCCACCGCATTCACAAGTCCAACATGATGAGAATCTCTGTCAGCCTCTGTGAACTCCCTACTTCATCTTAAAAAGAAAGCACTACCTTGTTGCACTACTGGGAAGGCAGATCTCTAACTATTTTTAGCTGATCTCTTCCTCACAAGGAGTCACCACAGCAGGTAGCTCTGCATGTTTGATTTGGCAGATTTGTTCACCAGATGCCCTTCCTGAACCAACCCCAAAGCACTCAGATTTAAATCATGGAGCTTTTGCTTGTTAGGCAAATGAGCAAACGATATACTTTGGAGCCACTGAGAGTCAGATCACTAAATTAACCCAAATGTTTTTAAAAAAAATTCACATTACACTGATAGGAGTTCCTCAGCCATGCCATGAATCTCACAGTACACAGTTTCTGTGCTGATGTTAATGCCAGAGGAGGTTTGGAGCTCTGTGGTTACTGAGTTAGCAAAGCATTGGTGAATTCTATGCTTTATGCAATCATATACTGTGATTCTTAAATGCTTTGCAACAGTATCCCTTACAGGTCATTGTGGAACTGCTAGGAGGGGTTGTGTGATTTTTTTGAGGTTTTTCTTCTGTTATTGTAGGGTTTTTACCTTACAATATAAAGTGCATTTAGGTTGTTGTAGTCATTTGGCACTATTTAAATTTAATTGATTCAAAAATTAAGAAACTGAACGGCTCATTTTGTTTGTCTACAGAGTGTAAGTGGTGATGGACTTGGCTAAATGGATATTTCTGTCCGTTTGCCTGACCTTTTACCAGACCTTAAATCAAAATGGTAAAACTTGACTTGGACTCATCTCAGTCTAAAATTGCATTATGTCGACATTTTGCTTAGTGTTATTGAAGGAGTTAGAATTGGAGTTGATTGGAGTAGTCTGCTGTGTCCGACAGTGTAGCAATCAGATCTGTTGTCTGAAGGCCAAAAAATACCAAACAGATTTACTTTTACAAGTGGACCATTACAGCATTCGCTATCCGGTCGTTAAGTCTGACGTCACTACCCGTGTCTGGGCCTAAACTCCGCTGCAGGTCCATATGTCAAACGATCACTATGGCATTACTGAGAGTTGAAAAACTGTCTAAAGTCTTTCATCTTTAATAAAATGATCAGCGTTCTGCTCTACCAGGTGTAACAATTGAGTTTAACATCCAGGCCTCCATGAAAACGGAATTTATGACATTTAACGGAGTTAGAAGTTAGCAGGAAGTTAGCTCACTAGCTTCCATCTAAATACAATATAGCATGTCCTGACTGCAGGGTTTTGGAAACAAATTAAAACGTACAGCTCTGTTATCACTTCCAACATAAATGAAGACAGAAAACTAAACAGCAGTGACGTTTGTAGGGTTACTGAAGTTTGGCTAGCTGGTATATAATGATGTGCTACGTGACCGCTAGTGACACAGCTATGTTAGCTATAAACAAGCTAACTTTTTTTCCACTCGATAAAAGTTAACGTGAGTGTTCTCGGTGGTCTGGAACAAATGTAATCGCATGGCAGGAGGCTGTAAAAGGACCAAACTTCAGCCAGGAGAACAACTGAGATAATCCATTCACAATACGAGGTTAGTATTTCATATACTGCTGCATGGGCTGGGCTGTAGTTACATCCTAAGGTTTTAAAAACTGAGCTTAAATAAATGATTAGTGGTAATAAAAGCCGAGGGAGGTCAACAGTAATCACTGACTGTTTTAGGAGCTTTTTGAGATTAAATAGAAGAAAATACAAAACATTAAACATGTTAACAGCACAAAAGCCATATTAAACGCAGACTACTTTAGACCCGGAAGCAGGATTCGTCACGTCATCACTTAACGACCGGATAGTGGTCCACTTGATAGTCATATTTTTTAGAACTTTATTAGGATTTTTTATTTTGAGCAGAGAATAGAAAAGAAAAAAAGAAAGAAAATATAGCTGGAGGGACAAGTAAACAGACCGATAGGGACAGAGAGAAAGGCAGAAAAAAACATGAGAAGCTGTTTCAACACCAGCAAAAACCAAAACCAAACTTGTCTTGACTAACTTAACCTGGTGTTGTAAGTGCTCGATGAAATTAAACTGGACTTCTCAGTAAAGTTTGCAAATAACTCTTGCAGCAGAGGCTCAGGGCTTGATTTGGACATCTCATTGTGATTTTCTCTAACAGATTTTAAAGGGCCACAGAGTTGTGTGCATTGTAATAGTGCCCAGCCGGTGGCTGCCTCCACCCCAAACACGGCAATGATTGTCTGAAGAGACCTGCTAACAAGAGAAAAAACTGAAATAACACGAACACGGTATAAAATGTGGTGGTAGTGGTGCTTGTGCTTTCAGACTCACTTGAAGTACGCATGAAAAAACGCTGCATAAAACGCTTCACGTAAATGTAGAGGCAGCCAGCTGTGGAATATTGCAGCCGTAAAGTGGAGAGGTTTTTTTTTTTTTTACTGAACAAAGCCAGGACAACCGCAGAGGAGACCGTGTGGTGCTTATGTTTTATTTCAAGAAACTTTAGGGAACAACCCTTGACTCATATTCAGCATACTATAAAATGTGAATAGCTTTCCAAAAGATGCAAATGGATTTGAGGAAGGCTCAGAATACGTATGATTGTGCATTTCAGTGGTATTGTGTATACATATATATATGAGAGCAGAGGAGAGAGAGGATAATTAACGCAGCAAGACTAATGATTTGTATCGCTAGGCTGCAATCTAAAAAATAGGGCGCATTTAATTGAGTTACTGAAATGAATGCCATTTGCAGTTTGCAGGATATTGATTTTTTTTCTTTCTTTTTTTTTGCTGCTGTATTCAAAGCAAGTGGCTGTTGTTTCAAACAAATTTGAACAGGGAATGAAGTTGTTTCTTTCGTGAATCTGCTCTATTCACCATGTAAATGCAGCTTGAGGCAAACAGTTTATTTTGATGAGACAGGGTGAAAAGAAAAACGTGGGTGAATGAAAGGTCGAGAACAAAGTCTGAAGTTTGCAGAGAGCGTCAGCTGCAGCCAACTTCCCTCAGTTTTGTGTCTTTTCTTTATGTAAGACTTTTGAATTTTGCTCAACGAGCACTTGTGCAACTTATTTTCGTTCTCTGTCATGCTAGTGGAATTTGTGCTCTCTTCAGATGCCTCAGGACATGAATATTGCATTTAGTTCGACCCTAAACACTGACATTATTTATAAAGGCAATCATCATCAGCCGTGAAGTGAACCCTGTCTGCCTGCACCAAACAGCTGACTTCAAGGACTGTCTTTGTCGCATAATAAAGCAGGGATTCAAAACCACACACCAGTATACATGTTCTTCATTTTTGTAATATATATATATATATATATATATATATATATATATATATATATATATATATATATATATATATATATATATATAATATCAAACTTCCTTGGTGCTTAAACATTTCCATAATGTCCATTATTATGTCCCACTTTGCGGTTGCTTCTCTCCTCAGCAATTTGATAGAGAGCCTGTGTCGTCTTTTACCACAGGTATCTTCATTGTGTGGTTGATGAGGCTGTCAAAGACAGTGTCTGGCCAAGTGATGAGATATGACAGGAGTGAAGACTTGCCTCACTAGGTCTCACCTGCAGCTGCTGGCAAAGTCAGGATGTGTGCGTGTGTGTGTCTCACATGTGTGTTTGTCTGTATTATAAAAACCCCTGGTGCTCATTTTCAGTTATACCCTCAAAATGGCTGTGGAAAACCCTCACTGGGCTTCAGTCACAGCCAAATAATTTGCACTCAGTTGGTAGTCGAAATGCAGTCAGTAAGTATACAGGCATACACACTTTTTGCTGTTGTGTTGTCTCTGGGATCTATCACATTAGATTAGACACAATATGATATGCACAGAAAAGGGATTCCAGTAGTTTATTACACAAATTCATTAACAAATGGCTTGCTTGACTCTGAAGACAGCTCCCCTGTATTGCTGCTACTGCTACATGTTTGACTGATACAATATTGTGCAAAAGTGTGAGAAGCCCATGTTGTGTCTACATGTTACATAATTTTTTACTAGTTACTATTTGTTACTAGCACTCTTTAGGCAAATCTATGAAAATTTCCAAAGGATAACACAGTTTAACAGGCATAAAAAATGTATTTTTCCACCAATAAGGTGATTTGCAAAGAGCTATTAACTTAAACTTGGTATAATGCTGCATGAGGTGCAGTGTGGCGTTAAAAAGAATTGAGAAAACTGGATAAGTGGAAGACAAGAGAAGTGGCAGGTGTGAAACTATCTACAGCAGATGGACATTATCTGAAAGTCCTACAGGACCTGAGAGGTTCATCTACTGTTCACTGAAGTGTCTTAAGAAATGGTTTCGGTGGCTGTCAAGAAGTCATTCATAAGGAAGGAAAGCAGGGAGAAAGGTATGCTGAGGTATGCAAAATTACACAAAAACTGGGCAACACAAAATATGCGGCAACATTGTAAATTTAGAGCCGGTCTACTGGAAAAACAATGTAACGCCACCATTTCTAACCCCAAGCATTTTTTATGTTTAATGTTCCGTTAAAACATTTTCATATCACTGCATTTTGGAATTACCAATTACCAGTACTAATAAAAACACAAAAACGCGTGTGAGAATTTCCAACAACTGTTATTATCTGCTTAGATATCACCATCAAATCTTGGATACCTCACAGTGGAATCTGAAGTCGGGAATTTCATTTTCAATACCACATGAAATTGCAATATCAATAACAGCTTTAAAAAAGTGAGTAGAAAAGGTAATGCAGCTGAATCTACAAGTATCAGCTTCTTGACCAGTTCCATCAACTAGATCACCGTTATATTTTCTGCCCTGTATGGTAGATTATAGCCAGAAATACAGAAAATTTGTTCCTGTCCAAATTCTAACACTGTATGTCTAAGTAGGTCAAGAGAAAATGAATAGGAGAGTTGGGGAGGGTGGCTGGTGTGAAGTGATAAACAGAGGAGAGTTCAGCTCAGTATGAGTCATCATGGGTGGTGAGGTGGTGGGCAAACAGCTTTCCTGTGTCAATAATGAAGGAGGGACTCTGTGAAGAGCAGAGCCATCACAAGGCAAACTGTGGATTATCAACTCACAGCAGCTCACAAATGACAAGGAAGATGCATGTATGTACATTCACACATTTGAGGAAGGTGCCCAGTGAATTTCCTTCGAAACGATGCACGACACAGAGACAGCATAAAAGTGTCTGGCTCAGACCTCTGTGCTGACTTCAGGTCATTAAGGTGTCACATTAGATTTCACTCTAAATGGCCCAGCAGGGCTGAACTCCTTCCCTAATGAGCATCTGCACCACTGTCAGCGCCACGGTACATGTTTGATGGAAAACACTGTAATGCATTATTCTGTTCAAATGAAAAACAACAAACAATGTGAAGAAGAAGAAGAAGAAGAAGGGAAAAAAAAGTGGAGGACACCCAATCAGGCGCTGCACATCCAAAGCATGAATAAAACATGAGCAGCAGAGCAGGACGGTTTTGCATTATGTCTCTCTGTGGACATTTTTTTTTTTTTACTGTACACTGAAAAACTCTTCCAGGCAGTAGGTGATAATGCACAGTGGGAAACTTTTGCTCTCCACATATTCTGCAACACACGCAGAGCTATAGTTAGACACAAGTTTGGAAACTCTAATGGGGGATTAAATGACTGCACTGTCGAAGTTTGGTTTTCTATGACCTCCACTATTCATTCTTTAAGGCTCTGGAAAGCTATTTTCTCAATCAGCATCTTAATATGACTAATACGATCCAATTTCATGTGACATCCTCATTATATTCCCAGTGGCCTGATTTGGATGTGACTTACCTGATCTGTGTTCAACTCCTAAACATTTCCTGCTTGTTTAGTCATGAATAGTTACCTTATACTGGATTTAGAATATTATATTTTACTGAATATAAGCTTTATAGATCTGCATAGGCTTTTCTGTAAATGATCATGGCCCAACATGGTTGCACAATTATGTTACACAAACCCACAAACATGCTGCAAACCAGTTTAATAATATGTTATTTTTATAATGCAACATAACACCATTATTTTTTTTGCCTGTAGGTACAATTCATATGTAGATTAGTATGTGGCTGACTGTCAAATGTCTTTTATGTAATAAAACTACACTAACTTTCCTCTCCAAATATTTGGTATCCTATCATACTCTGTAGTTTTACCAAACAGTGGGTCTCCCACACTGCACTGACTGACTCTCAAACAATAAATGCTCTTAATGAAAATAGTTCTGACAGTGTAATATCAATAAATCCTGTAAGTAATTGGTCTGATAGACATTGTGCTAGTCTTGCCAGACCAGAGGGATAAACTGAAAGAAGTAAAAAAAAAGTCAGGTTCTCTGCCTTGACGAAACCTAAGATCCAAGTCAGACATACGGTGGATGAGCTTGAGCTAAGATGAAACCACCTGTAAAGCATTTATATTTACATGTATGGAGGAGCAGAGGGTTTCCCAGATGGCACAGAACTCATGGAGAGACATTCTGCAGCTCTCAGACAACCGTGCTGCAACAGTGAGTATAAATGGATGTAGCTGTGTGATGATGTCACCATCGGTGAATGAAGCAACCAATGCAGTGAGGATAAATGCGCCATTAAGCCAGGCTTTCTGCTTCACACTTATTGCGTACTCACGAGTTTCACACATCATAGACTTTTTCTGCACAAAATTATCCTTATGGATGCCTCTTCCTCCAATCAGAGAGGCTGTCAGTTGATGATAATAAAATAGTTATAAGAATCTATAAAGAACATAAAAATGTGACAGTAAAAGGAAACATTGTTGCAAATGGGATGAGAGACTAAAGTTGAAGGAAATTTTAATCTGCTTATTTCTAATATTATAGCTGCACATTTGGACTTTGAAACCTTAAACTGGATGTATTTAAACATTAAAAGTTACTGTATCATAGTCTAATAAAATAATATGGAAATTGTTTGCTAATAGTTTGTGGTGAAATCAATATATATATATATATATATATATATATATATATATATATATATATATATATATATATATATATATATATATATATATATATATATATATATATATATATATATATATATATATATAATCTGTGCTGTAGCAGTTACAGTTCCAGCAGTGTAAAACAAGTTATCCGCAGATTTAAACCAAGTACAAATGCTATGATACACAGTTTGTCCAGCAGTAACTTTACATTTAGGTGTCATTCAGTGGTTTTACTATGGTAAATGGAGATTCGTGACATCTTAATAAAAGAACCACCATCACATTGTGAAAGATCTGCGTGTAGCTGTGGCCTCTGGGTACTGTCCTGATTGTCCAGCTCTCTGAAGGTGCCACGATTCTACCTGTATTTTTCCTCAAGCACTGTAAAAACTGTGAGAACGTTCTTGTTCCACTCAGCTCGCCTCTACCTTGGTGACAGGCCAAGCCAGAGTTTACATCTATGAGAGGCCCCAACGTTTTCATATTACAAGATCAGAAATTCCTGAGGGGTTGGTGCACAGTGCTCTGACTGTTTGGTGCTCCTGCCAAGTCCTTAGTAACAGACAAGCCTATATTTAGCCAGGTTTTATGGGGTGTTGGAAAGTGCCTAAAATAGTTTGGAGGGAGACACTTCTACAATGCTACCCCACAAGGGTCTATCACACTCGGGAATATCAAACTCTGCAAACACAGCTCTTATTTTGCTGTGATTCTTGGCACTTGAACATGAACGTGATTGTTTACCTTTCTGTCTGAGGCAACAGTGAAGGCATCCAAAAACTTAAGTGAAAAGTCTTTAAAACTCAATGAATCATTTAGTCTGTCAGGGCTTTCAAATAGAATTTTCCCTGCACGGTTAATCTGTGGCTGTGGGATAAACTCAAGCTAAAATGCAGTTGATTTCCAATGCAGCCTTGACCCTGTCTTCTTATCTGACAGTTTCAGTCCTCCAACCTCCATCCTGGGGGAAACCTGCAGTTTTCAAGAAAAATTCTGATACCAGAAGAGCTCCATACCTACAGGAAACAATGACTGACAGTCTTCAACATCAAAGGTTCAACCTCTTGTCAGTTTGATGCAAGAGTTTCAGAGACACAAGCAGAGGAATATCAAAACTCCAGAGTCTCCAGCCTGAAGTGCAGATACAAATACATGAATGATCTCACATGTGCAGTACAGAGATTCACAGCTCTGATAGAGTTCAACTAAACACACACACACACACTCACTCACTCACACAATCGCACACATACAGAGACTCGCAGCTCCAATTGATTTCAGCTATCGTTCTACATTTTACATGAGACTTTGAAAAGCCTGCACAATCGAAGGCTCAAAGGGAATTATAATATCATGAAAGACATGTGGGCTGTACCTTCGACAAAATATGTATCTGATGTATTTTTAACTCTGACTCACAACTCTGAAAAGTTTTGTTTGAAAGTTGGCAGAAATATAGTATTGTCGCCCTGCTCCAGAGTGATTCCATGAATATGTTTATGGCCTGGGATTAAGTGATAATGAAGTGTTACGTACAATGCTGTGCAAAGTAGGCCTGATGCAAAAGATGTTGGAACTTGCAAGCGATGGAGCAACAAAGTGCAGCTCAGACTCAGAAGAGTGCTGATATGATTATGTGGCATCCTCAGTTAAACCAGCAGTATGAGTCAATAACTGACATTCCCTCTATTGTAAACACAGCAGGATATCACCACTATATTAAGCCTGAATTTAATGGAGCCTGTTTGGATTATGCCTTCTCTGTTGATATTACAGATACATATCCCAGCTGAATTTTCCACTAGTGGACAGAAAAATGAAGCCAATCCATGCATGTGCTATTTAGTTCAAATTCACTCCAGTCCACTGATCCAAGCCTAAATAGAAAGTCGCTCCCAGTCTGAGGATGGCACCCGTAACCTTACAGGAAACCCAGGGTTAGAAAACAAATTCTTCAGATGCTTAGCTATAATTTTAAAATGTGCATAAAACCGCAGCGAGTAAACAATTCTGTCTGTGAATTGTTTTTCCACCTGCAGGAACTACGAGGATGTGAAATTCAGTGTGCAAAGATATTGGGAGCAGAAAGGTGGAATGGGCTCAGAGTGGGCTTGGTGGTCTGGTCTTGTGACCCTTCTGTGTGATGGTGTTAGAGGACATTTCAGACAGCACCTAATATCTTGCAAGCAAGCTGGAACAAGTTCCCAGAGAGTTTTTGGCTTGTTCACTGTGCTGTTGACAGCAAAGCCAGTGCCCTGATTGCCTCCCTCCCTCCGCTCTTTGGACCTGAATAGCTATTCCAGTGAAGCACCGAGACGTTGATTATGCAGAGCAATGCGTGCTGGGAGAGGACCAATTACTCTGATGTGCCTTTTCATGTTTGCACATTGTTGAGAAGCACATCGGCTGGTGTCCCAGGGGCACACACAACAGTACACGTCTGAAGAGGCAATGCCAGCAGCCGTGATGGTGGGCGCAGTCATAATTGTCACAGGAAACATCATGAATATAAATATACAAAGAGAATATGCCAGTGAAAAGCTCTTTATTGGTTTCAGGCAATAACAAAAGGGAAATTAAGTCTAAAACTATTTATTGCATCAGGAAGAAAACTAGGTCTACACACACAATACAGACAAATAAATGGCAGTATAGACATTTAATATTAAGGTGCTAGAAACATTCATCACAGATTTTGGTTCATAGTAACATGACAGCATCACACAGTTGCTGCAGATTTGTTGGCTGCACATTGATGATCCTACATCCTACCACATCCCAAAGGTGCTCTGTTGGATTGAGATCTGGCGACTGCCAAAGTCGTTTGAGTACAATGAAGTCAATGAACTCATTGTTCAAGCAAGTCTTAGATGATCTGAGCTTTGGCCAGTTATCTTGCTTATGGTAATAAGGGAATAGACATGATCTGCAACAATACTCCCAGGCAGAATATGGTGTTTAAATTAGGTGCAGTAGGGGGCCAAAGTGTGCCAAGAAAATATCCTCCACACCATTACGCCAAAAGTAGGCAGAACTAGTGATTCAAGGCAGGATGGATTTCATGCTTTCATGTTGTTTACTCTAAATTCTGAACTGAAATATGCTGCAGGACATGAGACAGCAAATGTTTTTCCAGACTTCCTTTGACCAGTTTTGGTGAGCCTGTGCAAACTGTAGCCTTAGGGCAAGGCAAGGCAAGTTTATTTGTATAGCACAATTCAACAACAAGGTGATTCAAAGTGCTTTACAGAGACATTAGAAACAAGAACAAATAAAAAGCATGATTTAAAATTGATTAAAACAAGCAAATAAACTAACTAACTAATTAACAAACAAACAAACAAACAAACAAACAACAGTATATAAAATCAAAACAGATAAAATCAGAACAGTAGATAAAATCAGTAGTTAAATGTAAGTTTTGAAATTTAAGCTTAAAGTGTGGATTTGGTGCTTTATTCAAATGCAGCTGAGAACAGGTGAGTCTTCAACCTGGATTTAAATAAACTGAGTGTTTCAGCTGATCTGAGGCTTTCTGGGAGTTTGTTCCAGATATAAGGAGCATAAAAGCTGAATGCAGCTTCTCTGTGTCTGGTTCTGACTCTGGGAACTGATAAAAGACCGGATCCAGATGACCTGAGGGATCTGGATGGTTCATACTGGGTCAGGAGGTCATTGATGTATTTTGGTCCTAAACCATTCAGAGCTTTATAGGCCAGCATCAGAACTTTAAAGTCTATCCTCTGACGGACAGGCAGCCAGTGTAAGGACCTCAGAGCTGGACTGATGTGGTCCACTTTTTTGGTCTTAGTGAGGACTCGAGCAGCAGAGTTCTGAATGAGCTGTAGTTGTCTGACTGATTTTTTAGGTAGACCTGTAAAGATGCTGTTACAGTAATCAAGCCTACTAAAGATGAATGCATGGACTAGTTTTTCCAGGTCCTGTTGAGACATCAGATCTTTTATCCTTGAAATATTCTTGAGGTGATAGTAAGCTGACTTTGTTATTGTCTTAATGTGTTTTTCTGCATCCATCACTACACCCAAATTTCTCGCCTGGTTTGTGGTTTTTAGATGTATAGATTGAAGTTCTCTGGTGACCTGTAATCGTTTTTCTTTGGCGCCAAAGACTATTACCTCAGTTTTGTTTTTGTTTAGCTGGAGAAAATTGTGGCACAACCAGTCATTGATTTCCTCAATGCATTTACCAAGAGCCTGTACAGGGCCTCGGTCTCCTGGTGACATTGTGATATATATTTGTGTGTCATCTGCATAGCTGTGATAGTTTATTTTGTTGTTGTTTATAATCTGTGCCAGTGGGAGCATGTAGATGTTAAACAGAAGGGGTCCTAAGATGGAACCTTGTTTCCTGTTCGTTTCCTGTTCTCAGCGGACACCCGATGTGGTCTTCTGCTGCTGTTGCCCGTCTACTTCAAGGTTTGATATGTTGTGCATTTGAGTTGCTGCTGCATTCCTATCAGCTCAAAGCACTCTGGCTATTCACTTCTGACCTCTGGCATCAACAAGGCATTTCCGATGAGAGAACTGCCGCTCACTGGACCTTAATCTGTAAACCCTAGAGATGGTTGTCTGGGAAAATCCCAAAAGATCTTTCTGCCTGCCTGTCCGTTATCAAAAACCATGCCACGTCCAGAGTCACTTACTGTAAATAAACTTTCTTCCCCATTCTGATGCCAAGTTTGAACTTCAGCAGGTTGCCATGACAATGTCTACATGCTTAAATGCATTTAGTTTCTCCAATGTGGTTGACTGATAAGCAGTTGAACAGATGTACCTAATAAAGTGTCCATGAGTTATTCTGATTTTAGAATCAAATAGGAGTCGTTATCTCAAAATACTGGATCCTACCTTTCCCATAGAGTAACCAAATCATATTGTTTTTCTTTCTCTCTCTTTATTAAAATTGCATGTTGGATGAACTAAACCACGTAGTGTCCTTGTCATGGTCCGCGGCCCGGCGTCCGGGGTGCTGCTGGGATGTCCACGCCCACGAGCGTGGCTGCTAACCCCACACCTGCATCCCATCCCAGGCGATCACCAGGTGGACTATTTAATCCTGCCCTACCTGCTGCTCCACGCCAGTCCGTAGTCGCCTCTCAGCGATCACAACTCGGCGTGTTTTTGTTTTCGAGCCACCTGCCCGCCTGAGATTTGGTTCACATTCAGCTTCGCCGTCTCGACCCCTTTTGGAGCTCCACCCCCCTCTGGTTCACTCGGCCCGGCTATCACCGTGAGACGCACACTCCACCTTCCCTCGTATGCTGCCTTTTTTCCGCACCCCAGTAATCTGTCTCTCTTTTTGTTTTACAGCCTCTCACAGCCCCGCTCTCGGCGTTCCCTGTGCGGTCCCTCGGTTTCTTCTGGTTTCATACGTTGTTTTTCTGGCTACCCTCACGGGACACCTTTAGTTGCAATAAAAATTACTTTCTTTATTCGCTCCTACCCTAGTGTGTGTGTTCTGCTACTGGGTCCTGCCTGCTCTCGGAACTTCGGTTCATGACAGTCCTTAAATTATTACCCTTATTGTTTCGCCATGAAGTCTTTTTTTTATATGTTTCACTGCATTTAAAAAGCAGTAATAGTTTTCTGCACCACAGTGCTTTTTCTAATGGTGTTAAAAAACTGGCTGACCATAACCACATCTCATATTCGCACATTAGCATCAACCCCACATAACATTTTCCAGCTTAGCATTCACTGAGTGCTTGTGGTTTGATTTCAGCTGAAATAAATAGATGACCTCGTGTCGGCTCTGTACCTGCACTCCGACCTCTGGGACCCTTTGTGCTGTTAATAGCCTCGCTGGCACTGAGCTGATGCAGCTTCTCACATTTCCCACATCACCACAAGAAGAGAAAATAGAGGAAAAAAAGCTCAAGAAGGCAAACAGCACCATTTAAATTCACAACTGATAGTCTGTAATTTTTCCCCCCTGAATGTTTACCTGCAGGATAACAGCCTTTCATTTTGTGCATTAAATTGTTTAGTATCTATTGCAGCAAAAGACAGCAAACTGTAATGCTTTTTCTTCCAGCTTTCTATAATGAACTCACAAAATCCCAAACAGCAACTGAATGCTGATATGTGCATTAGTATAAAGAAAAAACAGTCTGTCACGCACTTATCCCTGTTTAAGTCCTTTAATACTTTAAGCTTTGGCTGACTCATGGTATGCATTTGTGTATTTATGGGACAAATCATGTAGCATTTGGTTGAATCAACAAAGAAAGCAAATACTCTATGACTGAAAGGACTTTCTTTTAAATGTCCAAGTCATATTGCTTGTTCATGTTTGATTGCATGTCTGATTTGCATGCGGTTACTCTCGAAAAGTGATTTGTTTTTGTCTCCGCAGGTCACAACTTAAGTTAAATAGTCCAGTTGTTTGGTGAGTCAAGCAGTTTGGGGCTACAAAGCAATGGATTTCTTTCTAGGCTTGTTTGGGGAAAAACAAAAAGTTTTAGGAAGCAAAACTCTATTTCTTTTCTGATCATAATGCCTCTGTCCATCCTCCCAATCTGAAAAACAATCCCATTTTAGTTGGAGGTCTATGAGTGTCTGCCGTCATTCAGCACCTGCCTCGTTTTGCTAGATGTTTGAATGACAGGTATGTTGGATGGCTTTCATGTACTCGAACAGAGTGTTGCGTTGGGAAAGTTTCCAAGGTATAAATTTATATATAGTAGTAGTTTCAAAGAAGACAATCAATAAAAACGCACAGCAATGGGATGCAGGGTTGCACATACATCAAGAAAAACTCTACTTCTGCAGAAGAGACACCTTCAAGTCAACTGCTATGGACAACCTGGAGAAGAGAAAGATTATGCATTTTCAAAGTGTGCCCTTTGGTCAGATGAGACAAAACTGGATGTCTTTGGCCACAGAGCCATTTCTTATGTTTGGAAAAAGAAGGCGGAGGTGTAAAAGAACATGGTGGTGGCAGTATTATGCTGTGGGCATACTTCAGTGCATCTGAAACTGGGAATCTCGTTAAGGAATCATGAAGAAAGAAGGACATATGGAGATTTTGAAAGAAAACCTCAAGCAGTCAGGAGGAAAACTGGGTCTGGGTCGTTGCTTTGTCGTCCAACCCACTTTTTACAAGGAGAACCTGGAGAATTTACTGTATGTAAAATTTATCAACATGAAGAATCTTATTCTAATGACTTTTATAATTGGTTTGAACTGAGCACTGTTCAGTTCATCAGGAGTGAGAATTTGGTGAAATCGTGCTATGAAAATAGAAACGTGACCTCAAACATGAGCACAATTTGGATGAAGAACAGTTCAGCAATCCCTGTGTGCAGTTTCACAAAAACCTGACCAATTCTATGTGAGAAGTAGTGATTCCCATGATTTGTGGAGGGATAGAAAGATCTATGACATCGGTGTTTGCCATGCCATGAGCTCATCAGTCCTTTGGCTACATTACAACAACAACAAAAATGAAATCTACAGCAACATAAAACTAAAGAAAACTATATGTCACCTACAATGAAACAAAGAAACAAAAAAGACGTCAATCTTAGTGACTAGCTGGTAAAGAAAGTAACTTTAAAGGCAAATATTTCCCACCAGAAGCAGTGAAGACCAAAGCAGAGCTAAAAAAAGAGTTTCTATTGGACTCCATTCATCAGGTGGCAAATAACCTGATGTGTCTCTGTTATCTGTACCCATATCTTTGTTATAGTCTACAGCAGAAGAAGCAAAACACTATATATCAAGGCACATTCAAACAAGTAATTTTTGGATACAACATTTTTATCTCCTCAGCCAAACATGAATGTTTGCGTCCAAGATTTATTTTTTAATATGCAAACTAAGAAGGCAGATTATAACAGATAATTGAAAATGTACTTTTTTTTTCTTCTTCAGTCCCATTCAGGACTGAAGTGCATGCTGTCTTAGTCTTTGCTGTCCACGCCCTGAATACAAATGAAAACTTTTTAGTATGAGCTGGGCATTAGTCCGGTAAGCATAATATAAAAGATTTCTCCAGGGGTTAACTGTTTAGATTCAATACAGAAACTGCCCAAACGAAGGGCAGGCTTACCGAGTGCTGAGAAGCATCTTCAAGTATTCATTAAAGGTTTAAATGTGAGCGGTAACATCTGAAGAATGTGAAATAAGGGCCTGGGTTATTGACTGAGCCTACAAGTTAATTTAAGCTACATCATTAATCAAAGAAATTGGTGTAATTAAAAAAATCAGGTTGGGAATGTTAAGTTGATAGATGACAGCTTTTAAAGGGTCAGAGATCTGCAATCCCATGTGTGATATTTAGCTATAAACGGAGTACACAAACACAAGGGATTATCCACAATTAGAGATGCAACTTCATGAATATGCACGACAAGACGTTGCAAGTGTAACTGAATGTGCCTCATTATCAGCTCTGTGCAGATACTTACCTGAGGCCTTTTAGGAAATCAGACGCCTCTTTTGATCCTCTGTAGTCAATTTACAGTATCTTTAGTCAAACTTTATTTAGGCAGATTCTGTTGGCAGATTATGTGATATAAATAATGTACTTTTGTAAAGTTAAGAAGCTTGAATCTACTTTAGAAACTTTAATTCTTCAGGCATCAGTCCAATGTGAGATATGTATGTGAGATATAACATGTATTAACAGGATGTAAGCGTGGGCTGTATTACAGCATTGATACCACAGTATTTTAGAAAATCCAGATGGTTTTCAAGTCAGTCTTCTATTAAACAGATGACTATGTTAGCCACTGTGATCCTCTCTGTTATCAATTCAATTCAATTTTATTTATATAGCGCCAAATCACAACAAAAGTCGCCTCAAGGCTCTTCATAGATACAGAGAAAAACCCAACAATCATATGACCCCCTATGAGCAAGCACTTTGGCGACAGTGGGAAGGAAAAACTCCCTTTTAACAGGAAGAAACCTCCGGGAGAACCAGGCTCAGGGAGGGGCGGGGCCATCTGCTGCGACCGGTTGGGGTGAGAGAAGGAAGACAGGATAAAAGACATGCTGTGGAAGAGAGACAGAGGTTAATAACAGATATGATTCAATGCAGAGAGGTCTATTAACACATAGTGAGTGAGAAAGGTGACTGGAAAGGAAAAACCCAATGCATCATGGGAATCCCCGGCAGCCTACGTCTATTGCAGCATAACTAAGGGAGGATTCAGGGTCACCTGGTCCAGCCCTAACTATATGCTTTAGCAAAAAGGAAAGTTTTAAGCCTAATCTTAAAAGTAGAGATAGTGTCTGTCTCCCGAATCCCAACTGGAAGCTGGTTCCACAGAAGAGGAGCGTGAAAACTGAAGGCTCTCCCTCCCATTCTACTTTTAAATACTTTAGGAACAACAAGTAGGCCTGCAGTGCAAGAGCGAAGCGCTCTAATAGGGTGATATGGTACTACAAGGTCATTAAGATAAGTTTTTTGGACATCCTGATAATAATGAATTACAGTAGTCCAGCCTGGAAGTAATAAATGCATGAACTAGTTTTTCAGCGTCACTCTGAGACAGGATATTTCTAACTTTAGAGATGTTGCGCAAATGGAAGAAAGCAGTCTTACATATTTGTTTAATATGTGTGTTGAAGGACATGTCCTGGTCAAAAATGACTCCAAGGTTCCTCACAGTGTTACTGGAGGCCAAGGTAATGCCATCCAGAGTAAGAATCTGGTTAGATACCATATTTCTAAGATTTTCAGGGCCGAGTACAATAACCTCAGTTTTATCTGAATTAAGAAGCAGAAAGTTAGCGGCCATCCAGGTCTTTATGTCTTTAAGACATTCCTGCAGTTTAACTAATTGGTGTGCGTTATCTGGCTTCATAGATAGAGCTGGGTGTCATCTACATAGCAGTGAAAATTTATGCTATGTCTTCTAATTATGCTGCCTAGGGGAAGCATGTATAGTGTAAACAGAATTGGTCCTAGCACCGAACCCTGTGGAACTCCATAATTAACCTCAGTGTGTGAAGAGGTCTCCATTTACATGTACAAATTGGAGTTTATTAGATAGATATGATACAAACCACTGCAGTGCAGTACCTGTACTACCTACAGCATGTTCTAATCGTGCTAATCCGGTCGTTAAGTGATGACGTGACAAATCCTACTTCCGGGCCTAAAGTAGTCTGCGTTTAATATGGCTTTTGTGCTGTTAACATGTTTAATGTTTTGTATTTTCTTCTATTTAATCTCAAAAAGCTCCTAAAACAGTCAGTGATCACTGTTGACCTCCCTCGGCTTTTATTACCGCTAATCATTTATTTAAGCTCAGTTTTTAAAACCTTAGGATGTAACTAACCTCGTATTGTGGATGGATTATCTCAGTTGTTCTCCTGGCTGAAATTTGGTCCTTTTACAGCATCCTGCCATGCGATTACATTTGTTTGTGACCACCGAGAACACTCACATTAACTTTTATCGAGTGGAAAAAAAGTTAGCTTGTTTATATTATGCTAACATAGCTGTGTCGCTAGTGATCACGTAGCACATCATAGCCAAACTTCAGTAACCCTACAAACGTCACTGCTGTTTAGTTTTCGTTCTTCATTTATGTTGGAAGTGATAACAGAGCTGTACGTTTTAATTTGTTTCCAAAACCCTGCAGTCAGGACATGCTATATTGTATTTAGATGGAAGCTAGTGAGCTAACTTCCTGCTAACTTCTAACTCCGTTAAATGTCATAAATTCCGTTTTCATGGAGGCCTGGATGTTAAACTCAATTGTTACACCTGGTAGAGCAGAACGCTGATCATTTTATTAAAGATGAAAGACTTTAGACAGTTTTTCAACTCTCAGTAATGCCATAGTGATCGTTTGATATATGGACCTGCAGCGGAGTTTAGGCCCAGACACGGCTAGTGACGTCAGACTTAACGACCGGATAGAATATTATGGTCAACAGTATCGAATGCTGCACTAAGGTCTAGCAGGACAAGCACAGAGATGAGTCCACTGTCAGAGGCCATAAGAAGATCATTTGTGACATTCACTAAAGCTGTTTCTGTGCTGTGATGAGCTCTGAAACCTGACTGAAACTCTTCAAATAAGCCATTCCTCTGCAGATGATCAGTTAGCTGTTATGCCTACGATGGGTCAGTAAGCTGCAGCACCAAGTGTCATCAGTCAAGCAGTATGGGTTTGTGGAAGAAAGGTGCTATTATGGTTCCTGCTACGCCCAACCTCAGTTTTACAATAATATATTTTCAGAGCAGGTAACCACATATATCAAATCCTTTGAGTATTAGCTTTAATTCAAAGAGTTTAACAAAAGTAACTGCATTAACTGTTTAGAAATTACAGCCATTTTTTACAGAATCTCAGAAGTCATTGGATTACTGACTCACAAGTATTTTCACGGCCAGGTGAGGCCTGTTATTTATCCCTATTATTCCAAGTTTTCTACTTGCATTTAGTAGCTGTTCACTGGAACTCTCAATATGAGGTCAAAAGAGTGGTCAATGCAAGTGAAAGATGTCACTGTTAGGTTAAAACCAACCAACCAAACAACCAACCAACCGACCGACCAACACACCAACCAACACACCAACCAACCAACACACCAACCTACCAACCAAGCCCAAAACAAAATAAACCTATCAGACAGATAGAAAAAATCTTTAGGAGTCGCCAAGGGAACACTCTGGATTATTCTTAAAAAGAATGAAAATATGGGCCAGCTCAGTAAACACCAAAAGGCCCGAAAGACCACAGATGACAACTAAAGCACATGATCACAGAATTATTTCCATGGTTAAGAAAACCAGGAATACTTTTGAGGAGGTGGACACACTATTGTCAACGTTTACAATCAAGAGACAGCAATAACAATGCAAATACAGAGGTTTTAGGAAAAGATGTAAACAACTGATTACACTCAGGAACATAAAGGATAGATGAGCCAGGATTAAACAAGATTAACTTATACCAGATTGATGGGAAGAGAAAATTATGGAGAAGAAAAGGAATAGCTCATGACCCAAGGCAGCTGTCAAACCCTGTGGAGGCAGTGTTATGGCATGGACATGTTGGGCTGCCAGTGGAACCAGGTCACTAGTGTTTATTGATGATGTGACTTCTGATAGAAGCAGCAGGATGAATTCTGAAGTATAAAGGACTGTACTCTCTGCTCAGATTCAGCCAAGTGCTTCAAACTGATCAGATCGTGCGTCACAGCACAAATGGATAATGACTCAAAGCAAACTGCAAAAGCAACCCAAGAGTTTCTCAAGGCAAAAGAAATGGGATACTCTTCAGTGACCAAGTCAATCACCTGATTTCAACCAAGCAGAGCATGCTTTTCAGTTATTAAATATAAAGCTGAAAGCAGAGAGATCCACAAACAAGCAGCAACTGAAGGCAGCATCAATGAATACCTAGCAGAGCATCACAAGAGAGGAAATACAGCATCTGGTGATGTCCATGGGGTTTAAAGTTCAGGGAGTCATTGACTCCAAAAGATTTTCATCCAGTCATTAACAATAATACTTATATTTAATATTATGTTAGTTTTTCCTGTTAATTAATTTTGAGCCTATGAAAATCGGGGGAATGTGGATAAAAAGTTGTAATCACTAAACAGTTTATGCAAAGTTGTTGTTAATCCCCTTGATTTAAAGCTGCAAGTCGGCACTTCACTCACATCTTGGTAGTTTGTTTGTAAATCCATTGTGGTGGTGTACAGAGGCAAAAGTACAAAAATGTCTGCTTTCTTTTTTCACCTGCAACAAAGATCATATGTAGGTATGAAAAAAACTGATACTGCCTAAACCCTGCAGGAAGAGATTAATATCTGCCTCCGTGTAATCTTGCTCTGACATCCTGTGTGTGACAGTTTAACTAAGCATTTCCAGCTGCAGCACACAACACTGACCTTTTAAGATAAATGAGGAGGAAACTGTGTGGCTGTTCTGAGACACTCTGTACTGGCTGCTCAAAAAAATTTGGCGACCTATGAGGACATCAGCGCTGACCAGAAAGAAGTTTCCAGTGGTATGTGGCCTTCATAATTTCCACATTTAAGAAACATGAGCACCGAGAATTTTCAAGAGCATGTCTCTTTGAAGAAAAAAAATTGCAATGACAGACAAGAAAGCCCCTCACAGGTTTATATGTGGGCCCATGCGGTCAGATGAAATTTCCATTAATACACCATAAAATACCAGTGCTGTCCTCTATGAAAGGAGAAGATCTGCGATGTATATCATACTATAAGTAATTGCAAATAGTGGCAATCCTTACATCTATACATGTCTATAAAAAAAAGACAGGTTTATAGAACAAGAGCAAAATTGTGTGCTCACAGAAGATTATTCAGTGCTTTAAAGGACCTGCAATCTTACTGGGTCTGTGATCTGAAAAGTGAATTTCTACCACTGTACTATACTTCTATGTTATCCTGAAAAAGATGTTTTTGGAAACAGTGCTGTTTAAATACTCAGCCCAGTAACATACGTTCACTGAATAAATATTTTGGACCTATTTAAATGATGCGTATTTGTAGGTCACGTTTGCTCGGTAAACACAGAGGGCATTGTCCAATTCAGACATGCTGTTTTGTTTTTCAGTGTGAAACTGGCCACTGGCAGCAATGGAAAGATTCATACATACAGCACTATGCAAAGATTGTTTATATTTTTCTAAGAAAATAGGAAACAGGTGCAAGCATAAATGTAAATACAGTATATAAGCGAAAAACACAAGTTTGTATAATTTTAACACACGTTAAAGTCAGTAATTGGAATGACTACCTTCTTCAGCACAGCCTGAACTCTCTTTGGCAAGCTTTCTTGGAATTTCTTTAATTAGTTGTCAGGAATAATTCTTCAGGCTTTCTTGAAGGACATTCCAAGCTCTTCTTTCAATGTTGGCTGTTCAGTTCTCTGTCAAGATGTTCCCACACTCAATAATGCTGAGGTCAGGATTCTGGGGAGGCCAATCCATGATAATAGTGTGATTGCATGTTTTTACATGCTTTTACTGTATTGGGATCATTGTCATCCTGAAAAATGAATGCGTTGACAATCAAACATTCCAGATGGGAGGATCAAAATATTTTCTGTCAGTTTTGACAGGATCCCCAATAAGACTGGCTGAAATGCATTCCCAAATCATGACATAGTCTCCACTGTATTTTACAGATGTCTGTAGACTCTCGGTCTTATACCTCTTTCCTGATCTTTATATTAACCAATGTTTGAACCAAAGGTTTCAAATTTTGATTCATTACTTAATAAATTTTAAGTCCAGTTCTTGTGTAATTTGGTCTTTTTTCCCTTGTTTTCCTTAACAACGGGTTGCTGCCAGCTGGCCTTCCACCTTTCTGATGAGTCTTTAGTAAACACGTCTTTGCACGTCCTATTCTTTAAAGAAATGACTTTCAGGAACTGCTCATCTTCTGTAGATAATTTCCTATGCCTGCTTCTTCTTCTCTTGTCCTCCACTTGTCCAGTTTAGTCACATTTGTTAAGGCCACGCTGCACACTGTGCTGAGATATGCCAAGTTTTTGACTTAAAACTGTTTGAGAATCACCAAATGTAAGTACAACAATTGGAATCAACTCCAGATCGTTTATCTGCTTAATTTGTCATGAAATAACAAAAGAACGCGCCTCACCAGGCAATGAAAATAATTATGTGATTGTTATCCAATTACTTCAGAGATTCTGAAAAGAGGAGACTGTGTATAAAATGACTAATTACTAAACAATTAATGCAATGCTTTTGTGAAACCCACTGAATTAAACCTGAAATTGCGCACTTCAATCACATCTTTATTGTTTGATATGTACACTGTGGTGGTGTTCAGAGCCAAATCTACAAAAATGAGTCATCTCTCAAATATTTATTGACCTGTCTGTAATTCTCATTTATCTCGTACTTTAATTTCAATTTCCATTTAGAGAGCTGCAAGTATGCAGCTCCGCTGTCACTTCTGTGGTAAGATAATATGCATTATACAGGCTGGATATATTACTATGATACATATGGTTGTCTGATCTGTGTCTTATTATATACCGAGGATATCAGGAACAGTGATATGCCACGATAAGCACCCTTCTTCCGCAAAACTCCTACTGCTTGATCGATGCAATTTGGTGCTGCAGCTTACGGACACATCATGGGCAGAATAGAGAGGACGATAGTGGCTTCAAGATGAATGTACATGTGGTAACATGTTAGCTGTCTTGTCATTGAGAGTACGATACGGAATGCTCCAAAACAGCGTCATATGCATTCTTCTATTTTATTAGTCCTGCATGTTGTCCAGAGCAGGTAGTCACGATTTTCCCTCTTAGTAGCTGCAGCTTCACCAACAAAGTCTAGTGCACTGTGCATGCTGTGCAGTGTACTAGTGAGCCTTACAATGCAGTATATCTCTAGCCGTTTAAAAGAAAGGCAGCCCATAGATTTACCTGACTTGAAATCAAGCCATCTGGATTTCTTAACGCTTTGTTAAACCATAAAAATACTATTTTGTGCCAAATTATGAACTTTAACAACAGGTTGCTTGTAACAAAGAGTCTAAAGATACTCGATTAAAATAGTTTCTTTTACTCTGTTATGACACAAAACTGATTCATCCCTTGAGTCAGGTGCTCTCTTTATGCTTGATTGATTTATAGGCAAGTGTTAAGTAGCTTAACAAACAAAAATATCAGTTTTCACTGATTTCCAAGGACTGGAAATGTTCAAATAAAAACTCTGAAAGACCTTGAGAGAGCTTGGAGAACTATTTTGTCAAGAACACTTTAGAAAATGAAGTCTGACTCCTTGGAAGGAATATATATATATATATATATATTAGGGGTGCAACGATATTCGTATCGATATTGAACCGTTCGATACAGTGCTTTCGGTTCGGTACGCATATGTATCGAACAATACAACATTTGTAATTTATTTTATCAACTTTCCTTCTGACGATGCTGTCTGTGTGGAGCGCTCAGTGAATCTGCGTTCGACTACTCCGCCTAGGCTGCACTGCGTTAAGGTCATTTCAACGAGATTAACCTGAAAGCACTAGTGGGAACACAACGAATATGACTGCACATTTACGCCGACATCATCCTAGTGCAAAGACAAAAACAACAAGCATGCTACTAACTTTAGCCGAGTCATTTAGACAGCTGTTAGCACATGATTCTCCTTATGCTGCTGAGAATATAGCCCAGAAGAAGCGGATAGTATAGCTTTTATTTTGGAAAGAGCCATTTCTCTGTAATAAACTCTCTTTTCCAAAGATGAGTGATTCCTCAATCAGATACAGGGCTCGCAATATCGCTAGCCCGACGTCCTGGAGCTAGCGATTTTTTCAGTCGGGCTACCAAAATCTATCTCTTCCCTGCCCGTCGGGCTATTGTAGGAAAAATATATGTCAATGCTTTTGCATTCTTTCAGAAATGTAGCTGGGTAATTATGTCATTGGCATCGGTGAGCCACTGTCAATATGTGACATATTGAAGTCGCGTTTGAATTTGCGCTTGTTTTTTTGCTTTCACTTTGCAATCGTGCGAACTGTGTATAGAGAGCGACAGCACTGATCTGTGAGTGATGATAATTTGTGCACCAATTCCTCTGACATCGTCTTATTAATCGTTAGCTTACTATGCAAACATGACAAGTGAAATCTCCCGCAGCTTACACATGTGAGAGGTTGATCGCGCAGAGAATCGCTGAGCTTATGTGAGTGCATGTGTAAAAGCATTTCAGTTCTGCTGAGCCAAATAAGACAGGTCAGGGTGAAGAAGTGACAGCCAAAGAAAAGCTTACCACAAAACGGAGAAGTTATGACAAATCAGACTATAAGGCAAAAAGAAAGTGCAGCTTTATGGTTTCATGGACAAAAGAATTTCTGTGGCTGCAATATGATGAGCTAAATAACCAGGGCTGCACATAAGTGGTCCGCAGGTGCGCATTCGCTGTCAAAATAAAAAACACGCACAAGGGTTAGGGTTAAATTTAAAAACTGTACTTTTGAGTTAAAATATATATTTATAATTTTAATAAATGACAAATTAAAAAGGCATGAACATTTTTTTTGTATCGAAAAAATATCGAACCGTGACACCAAAGTATCGAACCGAACCGAACCGTGAATTTTGTGTATCGTTGCACCCCTAATATGTATATATATATGTATATATAAAACACCCAGCACGCCCCTGCGGGCAGTTTATCCTTCAAGCTCGGGTCCTCTACCAGAGGCCTGGGAGCTTGAGGGTCCTGCGCAGTATCTTAGCTGTTCCCAGGACTGCGCTCTTCTGGACAGAGATCTCCGATGTTATTCCCGGGATCTGCTGGAGCCACTCGCCTAGCTTGGGAGTCACCGCACCTAGTGCTCCGATTACCACGGGGACCACCGTTACCTTCACCCTCCACATCCTCTCGAGCTCTTCTCTGAGCCCTTGGTATTTCTCCAGCTTCTCGTGTTCCTTCTTCCTGATATTGCTGTCATTCGGAACCGCTACATCGATCACTACGGCCGTCTTCTTCTGTTTGTCTACCACCACTATGTCCGGTTGGTTAGCCACCACCATTTTGTCCGTCTGTATCTGGAAGTCCCACAGGATCTTAGCTCGGTCATTCTCCACCACCCTTGGGGGCATCTCCCATTTTGACCTCGGGACTTCCAGATTATACTCGGCACAGATGTTCCTGTACACTATGCCGGCCACTTGGTTATGGCGTTCCATGTATGCCTTTCCTGCTAGCATCTTGCACCCTGCTGTTATGTGCTGGATTGTCTCTGGGGCATCTTTACACAGCCTGCACCTGGGGTCTTGCCTGGTGTGATAGACCCCAACCTCTATGGATCTTGTGCTCAGAGCTTATTCTTGTGCTGCCATGATTAGTGCCTCTGTGCTGTCTTTCAGTCCAGCTTTGTCCAGCCACTGGTAGGATTTCTGGATATCAGCCACCTCCTCTATCTGCCGGTGGTACATACCGTGCAGGGGCCTGTCCTTCCATGATGGTTCCTCGTCTCCCTCCTCTTTCTTGGGTTTCTGCTGCCTGAGGTATTCACTGAGCACTCGTCAGTTGGGGCCATCTTCCCAATGTATTCTTGGATGTTCGTTGTCTCATCCTGGACTGTGGTGCTGACACTCACCAGTCCCCGGCCCCCTTCCTTCCGCTTAGCGTACAGCCTCAGGGTGCTGGACTTGGGGTGAAACCCTCCATGCATGGTCAGGAGCTTTCTTGTCTTTATGTCAGTGGCTTCTATCTCCTCCTTTGGCCAGCCTATTACCCCAGCAGGGTACCTGATCACGGGCAGGGCGTACGTGTTGATGGCCCGGATCTTGTTCTTACCATTCAGCTGACTCCTCAGGACTTGCCTGACCCTCTGCAGGTACTTGGTGGTTGCAGCTTTTCTAGCGGCCTCTTCCTGGTTCCCATTCGCCTGTGGGATCCCCAAGTACTTGTAACTGTCCTCTATGTCTGCAATGTTGCCTTCTGGTAGTTCAATCCCCTCAGTTCTGACTACCTTCCCTCTCTTTGTTACCATCCGACTACACTTCTCCAGTCCGAACGACATTCCAATGTCATTGCTGTATAGCCTGGTAGTGTGGATCAGTGAATCGATGTCTCGTTCACTCTTGGCATACAGCTTGATGTCATCCATGTACAGGAGGTGGCTGACAACTGCTCCGTTCCGTAGTCGGTATCCGTAGCCAGTCTTGTTAATGATCTCACTGAGGGGGTTCAGGCCTATGCAGAACAGCAGTGGGGACAGAGCATCCCCACTGTTGCTGTCCAACTCTTCATACTGGAGACCCTTTCTTGGATATCTGCCACTGTGATGGTTACTGGACCCTGTTCAGGGAGGTCGCTGTGGTCAGCCCTCAGATCCTCTAGCCACTGAGCATTGCCGTTATGGGTTGCTCTTCCAGTATTGCTCCGTCTCCAGCCTTGGTGGTGCTGTTCTCTTATTGTTCCCTTGCCACTGAGAGTACACCTTTGCTGGTTCTGTGGAGAACAGCTGGTTTATTCTCCTGCCTTCTATCTCTCTGGTGTACCTGGCCAAGGCTGTGAGTCTTTGCTTGGCAGTTTCCAAGGCCTCAGGTATGGACAGCTTGCTGTATTTCTTAGGCAATAAAAAAAATCTTAAAACATTTTTATAACCCTTCCTATATCTGAGTTTTCTGCCACAGTCTTTGCAACCTCTAGTCTGTTGTGATGAATAAGAAAGCATCTTTTTTCAGGCTGATTTATTGTCATAAGTCAGATTTTTAAAAAGCCATTTTAAATGTACTTTTCTGGGTTTCACAAGATACAGTAGGATTCTGGATGCTGCAAAGGCTCTCTGCAATTTGTCTGCATCTGTGCAAAATGCAATGAAAAACTACAGCAGTCTATACAATGACTATGGCTGTGTCTGCTCATCCTTTGAGACTGCAGTTTTGGTTGCAGGCTTATTTACTGTGTTTCTAGTCTAATTGTAAACAACCGAAAAGAAAAGATTTTTTCCCCAGCAGCAGTTAAGATTCCAATATAAACATCTCAGACACATCACCTGCTAAGTGGCGTAAATTAAATCTGAGCCGACGCTTGGTGATAAACAGCAGAAAATAAACGGAGGAACAGCGCAGGGGTGGGACAAGTAACTAAGCATAATTCATCCGATTAAATCCAAGCAATCTGAGGAGGATAGTAACTAACCCACAACTACTGAAGCAATGACAAACAGATTTAATGTAAAATGAGTCACTTTTGCTCGGAAAATGTGAGGCAGTTACGGGGAGGTTAAGCCCATAGTGTCTGCGTCGTGGGACACAGAGCTGAGCCTACTTTGAACTTTATGCCCCAGTTTCTCATAGTCAGACACAGCAGGCATCATCCCAGTGTTTCCCTATGAAATCGGCTCGGACCAACCATTATCCGGCAATAAAGCCTTTAGCTCTGCTGTATGGTGGCCAAAGCCCTGGGGGATGAGATAAGACGCGAGGGTGGATTTGGCTCTTAAAGCTGTAAATCTTTTTTTACATGCCCTCCTCTCAGCTCATGTTGGAGACTGTTGCTGTCTGAGCTAATTGGCTGAAAGGACTCTGGCAGCTCAAGGCCATGAAAAGAAAATGAGCGACAGAATCCAATTGGCTTTGCCTATACAAACAGCAGTCTGAAAAATGACAAAGGGAACACACAGGGGTGAAAGAATTCAAAAGAAAGAATAATGAGAAGGGTGTAATGACATGTCACAATACAAATATTGAAAAGATTGAAGGAATATTTGCTTTATATTTGAGCTGCTATTTGCTCGTCTGTTAATTTAATATCTGCATGTATGAAGCTGTCATCACCAGAAAAACAGCCCGTTCCAGCGTAAATCGAGGTAGCATTCAAAGGGAGGAAGATTGTTTGTTTGTATTATATGGCAAAAATGAAGAACAAAGCACCCTTTGTGTATGGGTTACACATTAAATATGTAAAAAGTTATTCTGACCTTGTCAAACCTTTGGGGAGGAAGCAAAAAAAATACTTTTCTCAATAGACCAATCTGGAGTGGACGTTATGGTTACATTACTGCAGCTGTGTGCAAACTCTGTGGGGATAAAATGAAAGAAATACAGCAAAAAGCCATAAGTTCATGAGGTCATTTTGTGCCATTTTAAATGCAAAAAGAAATAAAATAAAAATGACCTTGAGTTTTATAGAATATCGCTGCCCTTGGAAGTGAAAGGCAGAAGCTGATGGTTGCATGCAATTAAATAGATACACTGAACTGAATAAAATCTCTGAGAACAAGACTGCATGAAATCTGCAGCACAAAAAAAGGAAAATAAGTGATGCACAGGACTGTGGACGTTTCTTTATATTTTGTCAGGAAAATGGGAAATTGTTGCCGTGATATATTTTGATAAGATGTCAACACCACTGGCTGAAATGCAGCGCCCAACCATGGACAGAGGCTTTACCGTATTTCAGATGGCTGCAGACACTCACTGTTGTACCCTTTTCCTGATATCCTCCATACATATTTCTTGACAGCTGCTTTTCAGTTGAAACCATTTTTGATGAGGCTTCGGTGAACAGTAGATGGCTCGGCTAACGGCATGAATCGTGTGTCAGGTCGTTGCCTGACGTTTTCCTATTTCTTAAGGACATGACTTTCAAATATAATTTTGTTCACCTGCAGTATGTTTTTTGGCCTGCCACATCTTCTCTTGTCCTCAAATTGTCCAGTTTATTCAAATTATTTGAATTTTAATCTGATATCTCTTTAGAAACCTTGATTTTGGTACTTTGTTGGTACAAAATGCTATTTTATGACTGTTAAACTTTCTCATTTTTGGTATTTTTTTCCGATTCCATTTCAAAGGGAACAGGTTATGTGGTTATTTTGACAGGCTAGACAGGTACAAGGACTGGACTGAAAATGAGCGAAAAAGGAGCCAATATCCAGAGATCTGCGTTATGATTTTACTGCTTTAAATTTGGGTACTTAACATTAAAATGGTCAATATTTTAGCTGTGGCGTGACATAAGAAATCAATGGCCACTGACAACAGACACAAATTGAGGACATGAATTAAGCCAAATGAAAATCGTGACAATTTAATGACTTTATGTCATAAAGGTAGAAGAAATAAAAGCAAAAAGTGGAGAACTAGACGCTTCAAGGTGAAGCTAAAGCACTCTGCACCATATAAGCAAAGCCATTTTTGGTAATGTCCAGTCTTCAGTTGGAATTTTATTTTAGTTTCTGTTAACTTAAATGTTGTTTTCATTCCAGTTTAATTTCTAGAAATCATAATAGATGTGATCAACTGTGTATCTTACCAAGCTGTGAGCTAAAGCACCCATTAATTAACAAAGAGTGATGGTGGCAATAAGTTTAACTCGGTGCAGAAACCTGTATTTAGGAAACAGCAACTTGGAGGCGAATAATGACCTTGGATGTGTGCCCACGTCTGTTTCACTCAGCAGACTGTGTACTGCTGCTGTGAGTGCGGCTGCTACGACACCTGAATGAGCGTGAAACAGCAAGCCATCACAATAATGTTCGGCTGAGAGGAGGTGGGTGTGCGGGGGAATTTGTAGGAGAGAGGAATCATTGATATGAAGATTACAGACAGCTCTCCGTGCAGCGTTCATGAATTCTTATCTTTGCATTACTCATTCTGTCTCAAAATAAGAGCACAATGTCAAAATGAAACAAGTCATTTGTGGCGATAAGAAACAAACCCCTGTGGTGGTTTTTTAATTTGTGCTCTATTTAAATGTGATCCCCAGCAGGGAATAAGATCTGTCTGAGAAAATCCTGTCTCGGAATTAATTCTGTATTTTTAACCTAGACAAATTTTTAAACTTTACTGAAATGATGAGAGGAGAGAAGCTATAAAGATGTTCAACATCTTTCAGATCTAGCTAGCTGAAAAAGCAATTTGAAGATATGTCATAGTAAAAAGACCAAGTGATTAATCAGTTTATGTCTAAATTGTGAACAGATGGACCATTAAAGAGTCTGCTTGTGCTTTTCACGTGTTCTTTTCAGTGACATTTTTCTATTTCCTCCCAGGCACTTTGCATTAATGTCTCACTTTTGCTTTCGAGCGGTGAGGTAACACTAGGTAAGGTCAGCTTACAGAATGGAGCACTTGACCATTAATGTCCTCAAACAACCGACCGATGTTAGCCAGCTAGCTTTTGGGCTGGGTAGCTAGGAATTTGTGTTCATTTTCAAGTAAGCTAAGAAAAAAGAAACGTAGTTAAAACTATCCAGCCAGGCGGTTATGTTATGCTCAAGGGATGCAAATACACGCTTCAAGCAGCTTGAGCCCTAATGGCTTCCTGGATATTACGCAGAGGACCTTTAATGAAAACAATCATTTCCTGCAGCCAGAATCCTCTTAATCCTCATAAACCCAATACGGTGAAATTTGTTCAGTTTTCCAGTTTATATGTGAGCATAATACTCAATTTTGCCAAATTCATGTGATGGGTACTCTATGTCCACTTTATCCTCCCCTCCTTCTACATTCTTCCAGTGGTGAATGAAAGGGATTCACTGTTAATGGAGAATGTGAAGTCACTCCACTGGCAGAAGAACACAGGCTAGCACCTGGATGGAGCATTTGTCTCGCTGTGTGTCACTGACGGATTGCAGTTTGTGAAACATGGCCAGACAGACAGTACACTGGATACCAGCCATTCAATTTAATCCCACCACCATCAGTCTCATGGCCATTATGACTCAGCCACAAGTACTCTGATGGAGATTTACTCACCTGTGTTCCCACTTCAGACCAGAGGAGTGGAGCCAGCTAGACGATATCCTCCTTTTCCATTTCTCCAACCTGGGATAAACACAGTCACATCCAAATGATTTGACAGCAGAAATGGATACACAGACCTCTATATCTCTCTAACAGAATAACATTTGACAGATCCCACAAGGCAAGTCCAGCAGGATGTATTTCCAGTAATACAAACCAACTAATCTTTTCCACAGAGGTTTACTTTGGTTCTTGAATGAATAGGTACATTTTCTCAAACCATTAACCTCGTAGTCTAAAGTTGCAGTATATGTCTCCATGAAAGCCCACAGTCTGTCATTTTGATGACCCATATCACCTTTCATTTGTTTTTACCATGTTTAATTCAAATATTGAAATGGTAAATGTTTCAGAGAGCAAAAACGAATCATAGTGGGTTAGTAGACAGATATTTCTTGAATAGTTTTTCGGTCATTGATAGGATGGTCTCCGCTGATATGGAGGAGAGAATGAAGGTAGATATATTGTCTGTACAAAATACCAGGTGGAAGGGAAGCAAGGCCAGGAGCACTGGAAGTAGATTCAAGCTGCTGAAATTGAGTAGGGGTAATCTTGGAGGAAGAGTACATAAAGGGCACTGAGGAGATGAAGAGAGTGTCAGACAGGATCATGAGTTTGAAGTTAGAAATACTAGAGGTGATGTTGAATGTTGTCAGTGTCTGTGCCCCACAGGTTGTGAGTTAAAAGCGAAAGAAGAATTCTGGAGTAAGTTGGATGAAGTGCTAGAGTGTCCCCAGGGTGAGAGTGGTGATTGGAGCTGACTTCAATGGATCTGTAGCTATTAGAGGGGTGATGAGAAGGTGTTGGATAGGTATGGTGTTAAGGAGAGGAATATTGAATAATAGGTGGTAGTGGATTTTGCATAAAGCATTGAAAAGGCTGTGGTCAACACAGATTTCAAGAATATTGTATGGCGAAGGGGCAATCTGAAGGAGACAGGAGACTGCAAGGTGGTGTCGGGGGTGAAGGTGGCTCGGCAGCATAAGGTGACTGTCTGTTGGGATAAGTATGAAAATCAAGAACAGGGAGCAAGTGAAGGTAGAGGCAATAATTAAATGATGAAAGTTTTATATATTGCAGAGTTTAGAGAGGAGATGAGACATGCTCTGGGTGTTAGGGAAGAGTTAACAGATGACTGGGAAAATACCACTGAAGTGGTGAGGGAAACTGCCAAGAAGGTATTTGATGTATCATCTGGATGGAGAGAAGAGGACAGGGAGACTTGTTGGTGGAATGAGGGAGTACAGGAAAGTATTCAAAGGAAGAGGTTAGTAAAGAAAAGGTGGGATGGTCATGGAGATAAAGAATTTAGACAGGAGTACAGGGAAGTTAGGTACACTGCAAAGAGAGATGTAGACTTTTAGGGAGTTGAATGTGAGGTTTGACAGTATGGAAGGAGAAAAGGACTTGTATTAATTGACTAGACAGAGAGATTGAGCTGAAAAGGATGGAGTGGTTAAAAACAGAGTTGGAAATGTGCTAAGGCAGGGGTCAGCAACCTTTAACACCGAAAGAGCCATTTGGACCCGGTTTCCACACAAAAGAAAACGCTGGGAGCCGCAAATACTTTTTGACATCTAAAATGAAGATAACATTGTATATATTGTTTTTTACCTTTATGCTTTGTGTGAACAACTAAGGTGTGTTGCTTATGAAATCCATGACGTGCTACAGAGAAAATTACATTTTATTTATGTAATTAACACATTTTGAACTCTTAAAGAAATATAACAAAAGGAAAGACACCCAGCTGAACTAAAATGATCCATGTAGCAAACAAAACTGTTATATTGCCTTTGGGCTTTTGGAGCCTTGACCTGACTTTTAAAAAATAACTGGAAAAAAAGCACTATGCTGCTACAAAATGAAAAATAGATATTTGCAAAATTCTGCCTAAATATGTATTTTACCTGGTTAATGTGTGTGGCGGGGCGTGGTCTGCAGCACCGCTGCAGGGGAGGCGGACGCACCTGAGCGGCACCCGCAATCATGCCTCACCACCTTAACGTCTGTGCTATCTATGCTGTTGTGTTGGTGTGTGTCAGGCTGTGAGCTGAAAAGCTACAGCCGGCTGTATGCGTCAGCAACCGTGTGTGAAAAGTGGTCAATAAAGAGATGCTGAAAAGCGTGTTCATGGAAACATCATCGGGTCTGCCGTGATATGTTTACAATGGGACTACTGGTCCTGAACCTCTGCGCACAGCGTCTGCAAATCGGGGCTTTCATCTTTACGCAGGACTGTAAGCTGTCATTTGTGAGGCGTGAGCGGTGTTTGTTTTCAACAGAGTTCAAGGTGAAGAATAGCTGCTGACATAATGTGGATCCGAAGAGCCAAAATTGGCCTACCTGGGGTTGAAAGTCTCGATAAATGCACGCCGTTTAGGCAGGTACACCGGCTTCCGCGAGTGTGACGCTTATTTTGAGCGATGAAAAAATAATAGAATATAATTTTATTTTTATATTTCAATATCACAATAACCTTCCAATTTAGAACTACAAGTTAAAAAAGAACTAACATAAATAAAATACACTTCAGCTAAATACTTCTAATTTATTTTCCCAAACCACGCGGAGCCGCACTATAAGGACTAAAGAGCCGCATGCGGCTCCGGAGCCGCAGGTTGCCGACCCCTGTGCTAAGGAATGAACAGAGAGTACTGAGAAAGTTGAAGGAGTACTTTAAGGAGTTCATGAATGAGGAAAATAAGAGAAAAGACTATGGACTATGAGTCTGGAATAAATACAGATTAATTTCATTGGCTGATTAAAAGGAATGCAGATGGAGAACAGTTAGTGAATCAGGAAGTGTAGCGTATTTGCAAGGCAGAAGTGAGGCAGCTATGACAATGATTAGAAGTGGAAATGCAGTGGATTCAGATGACATACCAGTAGAGATATGGAGATGTCTGAGAGAGTGGGCAGTCGATTTTTTAACCAGACTGTTTAACACAATCTTGGAGAGTGAAAGTATGGAATGGGGGAATGGAGAAGTGTACTAGTACCAATTTTTAAGTCTTTTTTTCCTTCCTTTTTTGGGGATAGGTACCAAAAGTACTTGGTGAGATTTAAGAAGTGATCGTGGTTTGGGTAAGAATATAATTAATTGTGGTCTTGTTTTCTTCTAGCAATAAGGGATTAGCTATAAAGGAAATCTTGTGTTTATACCCGAAACAGCAGCAGTTTTAACTACTAAATTTGATGCCCTAGATATTAGAATGGGCTCACTTGTCAATTGTCAATACAAAAAAAAGTAAAATTAAATACAACAAAAGCAATGCACTTGCCTGACTGTTGCAAAAACATTTAAATTGTTCCCATTTTTTCAGTTGAATGTACAAAAATGTCAAAGATAGCACAGTTTTACAGGTATGAAGTGGTATTTATGCACCAAAAAGGTGATTCCTAAAGATTAATCAACCAAAACTAGGCATACTTGGTCACGGTGTGAGTAAAACTAACAAATGGAGGAGGAAACAAAAAACTATCTGGAGCTGGTGAACAGAATCCAAAAGCCACATCCAATCCAGCAAAGATCTGACACAGCACCTTAGAGAGGCAGCTGGACTTTCAGTTGATTTATCTATGAAGCCTCATCAGAAATGGTCTCACTGGAAGGGTGACTGTCAAGAAACCATTATTAAGAAAGTTACACAGGACAAAAGGTTGAGAAATGCCAAATTAAAAAGAGCCTGGAAATCAGTGGCAACAGGTCTTATAGAGTGAGGAATGCAAATTTGACATTTTTGGTTGAAGTCATCAATATGTACAGAGGAGATATGAGAGGTAAAACTGTGAGTCATCTGTAAAACCCTGTGGTGGATCTGCCCTGGTTTAGGTCTACATTTTAGTCAGTAGTGTAAGAATCTTTCAAAATTGATGGAATGATGAACAGAGCAAAGTACTATCAGATTTTTATCCACTATGCCATGTGGAAATCATCTGATTGCAAAGGCTTCGTTTTTCAGCGTGACCGTGATCCATAAACACTGGCAAAGCAGGAAAAGCATAGCTGGATAGAAATAAACATAAAGGAACACTATCCATTCAATAACACTATTATTAAAGCAACATGGGATCATTTTGTCAGAGAAAGGAATAACAGGCAGCCAGCATTCATAGAAAAGCTTTGAATATCTTTCAGGAAGCCTCGAGAACTATTCCTCAAGACTAGTTAAAGAAATGACAAAAAGGCTTAGCCAAGAGAATTCGCCCTGTGTTGAAGAATAAAGGTTGCCATACCAAACATTCACTTTCAAGCTGTAGACAATTATACTGGCTCTTGTATCAGAAGTTCAATTGTTTAAAAAAAAAAGATCATCAGTGAAT
The DNA here is from genome assembly GCF_963969265.1 of Rhamphochromis sp. 'chilingali'. Lineage (NCBI taxonomy): Eukaryota > Metazoa > Chordata > Actinopteri > Cichliformes > Cichlidae > Rhamphochromis > Rhamphochromis sp. 'chilingali'. The sequence continues at coordinate 20,467,190 of NC_137950.1, read as the reverse complement.
AAACAATCTTCTTATTGGCTGTTTTGTTTCCCTGAGGTTGTCCAGTTTTATTCATGGCTGTGCTTCCTAACCATACAAAATCCTCCTTAATGGAAGTTGTCTTCCTGCTCAATCTGTGCATTACATTTTCCTTGACAAACTTACAGGCTTTATGACCTTGTGCTCTTTGAAAAGTTCTGATGATTACAGAGCTGCGGAATCCAATTTAGCTTCCACGAGCAGCCGTTGATATATGAAATAGCTGCCTTTGGCCACGGCTCGAGCATCTCTGTGTGCTCTCTGCTTTGTTAACCCACCAAAACCCCCGTGTTTTCATATGCCAAGACAAATGTGATCACACTGTTGTAATATGTTACATTCATCCTATCCTGTAATGCAGAGTTCAAATCTTTTGGGTTAAAGTAATTATTTGTGTTTGGTCTATAACCAGAACATCAGTAAAGCCTTGTGCTTGTCTAATCAGCTCTAATCACACTTATTTGGATGAAAATTGATATTGATTGGCAGAAACAGCCGCACAGCTGCAGTGCCACTGACAACAATGACAAGACAAAAATGTGGTTTTGAGACTGCAGGTCCTCAGCATGAATTCCTACATAAGGACAAAAGTATGCAAAGGTGAAGACACGCAACCAAACTGCTTCATATGAAAAAGAACACACACACGCGCACACCCCTCATTGTGCATCTGAAACACTGAGGAAAAGAGTTGAAGTGAGCGGAATGAAAAATAACATGTGCATCCATGCTCTGGCACATCGCGATGCAGTGCAGAATTCATAATACTTCAAAAGAGCTCTGTGGTCCCACTCATTTCAGACATAAACACTACAGAAGTATGCTGCTCAAGCCGTGTCTTTGGTTACCGAACCGGCAACAATGGGGTTGCCATTGACTGTCAGACAAGTGAAGAAAGATGCTTAGCCAGTGCCTGAAAATAATGCGGATCTGATTGACGTGTTTCCATTACTTTGTAATAATTACTTCATCATTGCCGTCTTAGTGTCTACAGTTTATTTACATGATGGTGCCTTTCTAAACCTCATTAAATCCCCAGAAGATGCAAATGAGGAAAAAAACTTATATGTACCTCATTGTCCTCCAGCCATTTTCCAGTTCATGTTTTTGTCTGAGTTGCTATTTGAATTCCTTTGTTGGCTCATTAAAATCTTCAGTGCCAAACCAGTGATGTTTGTTTCACATCACCTGGCATGTTTAAATTTTGGAAGACACAAGGGTGATAGTGAAAGAATTTCCTGCCCACAAAAATAGAGTGGAAAAATGTGGAAATGCAGAGTCCCAGCAATAACCTGAACAACTGATACCGCCAATAACATTGACATTTTATTAAAAGGTTCCTGTTCACAGTTATTATGAAAAATGATGTTTTATAAACTGATTTCCAACTTTATTAGACACGCTTGTTCAGCTGCTCAAAAAGACCTGCTGAAGTTCAAACTGATCATCAGAGAGGAGGACAAAAGTGAATAGGGTGACTTTGAACGTGGCCGGGTTGGTACCAGATGGGCTAGTCTGAGTATTTCAGAAACTGCAGTTCTGTTGGGATTTCTAGGGATTATAGAGAAGGATCCAAAAGAAAAAATATCCAGCGAGCGGAAGTTTTCTGAGCAAAAAATAGTTTGTTGATGCCAGAGGTCAGAGGAGAATAGCCAGAATGCTTCTGGAAGGCAACAGTAACTCAACTAACCACTTGTCTTTTGTACAGTCATGGGTTTAGAACCAAGTTATGCAGGAGACCACACTGGCTTCCACTCCTAAGAACAGGAAGCTGGAGCTATGGCTTGCAGGCTCAACAGAATCGAACAACAGAAGACTGCAAAAACATTGCCTGGTCTGATGAGTCCAGATCATTCAGATGGCAGGATCAGAATTTATTATAAACAACATGAAATATGGTAATTCTTATATAGCGCTTTTCTACTCTCCCGGAGTACTCAAAGCGCTGTATACAACATGCCTCATTCACCCATTCACTTCTAAACACAAGTGCAAACTAAAGTACATTCACACACATTCATACTCCGATGAATGCATCGGAGGGCAACTTGGGGTAAGTATCTTGCCCAAGGATATTTGGCATGCAGACTGGGGAAGCCAAGGATTGAATCACCAACCTTCCGATCAGCAGCTGATCTGCTCTACCACCTGAGCCACAGCCACCCCACCTGAGCCCACTGCACTAAAACTGCCTCCACGGTCACCTTATGTCAATCCAACAAGCCACCTTAGGGATGTGGTGGGATAGGGAGAGTTTTCGAAGGGGTTGAATACGGTACTAATTAAATATAGCTAATAAAGCGGTCATTGAGTGTACATGCATGCAAATACATCTCATGATGTATGAATGATAAATGGAAGAGAAAAGGGACGTTATATTTCCTTCTACAGACTTTCAGACTGAGTGCTATCTGCACTGTTTGTACGTTCCAACCTCGGGTGTATTATTTCAGTGTTTTCAGCAAACATACAGTCAGTCTTGAAAGAGAATGGGCTCAAGGTTAAGATGGAGACAATCAGACCGTTTCTATTCACCTTGCTGAAACCTTTTAAATGAATCAGTGTGTCTTTGTGATATGTGACTACCACGGTTTTTGTGCTATCACTTTATTTTGAAGCAAAACACTTTTAAAGTGAGGTGCAGTGGTTCTTTTTTAAAGCTTCTTTTGATTGATTGATTGATTGATTGATTGTAAAGTTTTACACTTTTTCTTCATATGTTGTCTTAATTTTCCTTATTTTGTCCGGTTAAATGCTCAAGACTCCATAACATTAAAAACAACATTAAAAATGAGTCAACTCAACAACTCACAGCACTGCAGTGCAGAATCTGAACAAGGACCTCGTCCCCTCTTCCTAAAGGTGAAAGCAGAGGCATAAAAAATAATAAGCATTAATTAATTAAACAAATGCCATTTAATTATCTTTTCCAAGTGATAACTGCAGTCATAATGTCAAAAAAAAAAAACCCTCTTCAGCCTGCATGAGGTTATTCTGGCACACGTGGAATTCATTTCTGTTTATGTATTTCTGGGAAGTGTGTTGTGTTGTTATAAAAAAACAATGGGTGATGAACCTGCCTGCTAAACTGATGTATGGGATCCTGTTCAGCACTGCAGGAGTTTCTCTATTGGCCCTCTCCAGAGAAATGTCCTCCTCTCGAAAAAATGGTCTTTCTACTAGACAAACAAACAGGCGCTCATAAATCAAACATGTATTTTAAGAAAATCTGTCTGTTTTCCCTGCAGTGACTCTTTTTGCTCAGCTCAGTTAACACATGATGCAATTTATTGAGTACTGCAACAGAAATATTACATTTTTCCATTCATTTGATGAGTCAAAAGGAGCAGCCTCCTAATGCACAGAGACGTATGACGAAGACAATGCACTGTGGCAGCTTTGGCCCAAAGTCCTGGTTTAGTGAAGTGCTGAGGCAGCAACGTTCACTGCGGTGTCAGGTACAGATGTCTCCCTGCGAATGCTGAATCAAATGATTTAGCAAGCATAAAGCAGATTAAAACATGCTGTAATATTTGTTCTTTTGATCTGGGCTATGGGTCCACATCAGCTTTGGTCATCTGACCACAGAAAAAACCCTGCTTCCTGAGAAAATCATCAACTGTTCCCCCATTCTGTGCAAAGCCATTAGGGGATTTTCTGTGATTTATTCACATGGTCTTGATCCAAAGCACTTTCCAGTATACATCACTGAAAAGGTCGTTTAAAAGTCTACAAGAAAAACCCAAACATGAAAACCCACACTTAAAAAAATAAGTTATTAAATTCTCTTTTATCTTTAACATGTCTGAGAAAAGTGATCACTTGCAGACTGTGACTTTGATAACTTGCCGTAAGACGTGAAAAACATCAGAAAAATCCTACGGTTATATTCCTCTCTGCCATAGACCATAATTATTGTTCAAAAACTGCTAAAACACATCAGTAAACCAACTTGACACAAACATCATCTTCTGGAAAGCCTTATAAGAGTGTACAACACTGCCTTCCACCAAATCAAATCAAGTCGTGTTTTTTTTAACCAAACAGAGTTAGAGGGCAATGTAATCTCAGCTGTTGGACTGTGTTCAGGAAAGCAGGAACATTTTCTAAATTAAGAATATGCTCCATTTTGTGCCACATGCAAGTTTTAGGGAGATTGCCAGGGTGTATGGTGGAGATAAAGAGATACTGAGGCCCACTGTGAGGTTAAGATTAGGAAAAGATTTCTTTAAAAAATGGAAACTATATATTTCTGACCTATTTTTAAAGATTGGCAATGTTTGGGGAATCTTTTGAACAGTAAGGGATAGAGCTGTGGCCACAGGAAAGGTAGGGAAGGCAGAAGGTATTGAGAAAAGATTAAAAATTGATTTTATTAATTTTATTTACATTACATCAAAAATATTTTGAAAAGATGTAAGTGGTTGAATAGTTAGGGGTGTTACATGCTTAGAACGGAAAATTACAATAAATTCAAAGAAGATAGGTGCCATCTAATTTACTTAGGCTACTGTTGCTCATCATCTGTCTTATTGTTAACAAATAATTATAAAAAAACATATTCTGGGGTAATACTTTATATATATATTGGACTTTGGACATACTAGTCTAAAGTCCAATACTGATTAACCCTAATGACTGTGGGTTTTCAGCAAAATGACAAATTTTTAAAGCTGTCAGCGTTAATCTTGTTAAAATGACGTTAACGCCATAACTGCATTAACGCGGCAAATCTCCGTTAGCGAGTTAGCGTGGATCGGCCCGTGAGTTGGGTTGCATGGCGTCAACGCGTTAGCACGGTTAGCTTGTTAACACGTTAGCGCCGTGCGGGGCACGGGGTGATCTGCGCTAACTCGCTAACGGAGATTTGCCATGTTAATGCGGTTATGGCGTTAACGTCATTTTAATGAGATTAACGGTGACAGCACTACAAATTTTATTGCAGTGTACGACATATAATTCACTTTAGTAGCTACACTTTGCTAGTAGCCAAATTGAACATCGTTCTGCCTTCAGAACTGCCCTCATTCTTGGTAACATAGATTCAACATTGTGCTTAAAACATACAAATTGCCTGTTCCACATCCAAAAGGTGCTTGGATAGAGGTTTGGTGACTGTGGAGGCATATTAAATACAGTGTACTCATTTTAATGTTCAAGGAACTGTTTGAGATGACTTGCGCTTTGTGACATGGTGTGTTATTGTGCTGGAAGCAGCCAGCAGAAGATGATTCCACTGCGCTCATAAAGGGATGGACATGGACAGCAACAATACTCAGCTAGGTCGTGGTGTGTAAAATATCAACCATTCTATTACACCACCAGCAGCAGCCTGATCCATTAATATAAGGCGGGATGGATCCATGCCTTTGTGTTGTTTACACCAAGTTTTGGCCCTACCAATTGAATGTTGCTACAGAAATGGAGACAGCTAATGTTTTTCCAGTCTTCTCCTGCCCAGTTTTGGTGAGCCTAATCAAACTGTAGGTCCAGCTTCTTGTTCTCAGCTTACATCTGATGTGGTCTTCTGCTGCTGTAGCACATCTACTTCAAGGTTTGACGTGTTGTGCATTCAGAGATGCTCTGCTGCATAACTTGGCCACATTCTTCCAATCTTCTACTGTCCATTTTTGCTGAAATAATGTAAATTGTCGCTTCAGTTCAGCGTTCAGAGATGCTCTTCTGCTTCCAATCAGCTTGAAGCAGTCTGGCCTTTCCCCCCTGACATCTAGCATCAACACAACATTTTCACCCAGGAAGCTGCTGCTCACTGAATATTTTCTCTTTTTTCTTTTTCAAGTTGGTTGTGTGGGAAAATCCCAGTACAGTAGATCAACAGTTTTTGAAATACTCAGACCACCCTATCTTGCACTTAAATCATATTTCTTCTCCATTCTGATACTTGTTTGAACTTCAGCACATCATCTTGACCATGCAAGTTGCTGCCATGTGATCGGCTGATTAGATGCCTGTGTAGTAACTGAACAGGTGTACCTAACAAAGTGGCTTGTAAAGCTTTTAATAGGGAGGACCTTAATAGGTGGCCACCAAAGATTAGGGTAATGAGAAATTTGCTGAAGATTCAGTGTGTGTCAGTGTGAGGTTGAGGTTTGACCTTTTATCATTCTAGCTATGAGGCATTTGTATGAAACATTTTTAAAACGAATTCCTGAGTTAAACCTTTTACCAAATCAAACTCTAATCAGTTCATCCTTGAGTCCAAATGAATGTTTGTGTTGAATAAAGAAATACTGCCTTTTTGTGAATGGGACTACCAACTCAAAAACATAATGCCTGAGGGCACGACTGTCACCGAGAAATAATAAAATCATTATTCAATCTTTGAAATTGCATCCCAGGGTCTTTGTTTAGTCCTCATATTAGTGCTGAACAGCGCACACATATTGCCAGGGTCAGGCTGTAATCACTGCTCAGCCTTCACTCACACAACGTGAAATGAAAGAGATGAGTAATGCGCAGGCTGAAAAGAACGGCATGGCAGAAGTTGCCTGACCCCATTGGAGTTTAAACCAGACTTAGCAACAAACACATCTTCACAGAGCACGAAATAAACACAGTTTACCCCCCCTTTCATGACCAATACTGGAAACAGACTGTATTCAATGGAAACCCAATCATTTATGCATGAGCTCAGCATTTATCCTTCAATTATCATGACTCATGATTTTATCAGACATCATTTCCACCCCCTCTCACCAACAGGCTTGCGCAAAAGCCTCATCTGACTGTCCTGCTGAGTTCTTTGCAACAAATTAAACCCTTCCTATTATGCAGAATACAAAAGAGACCATGTTAAGATTTGGTAGTGCTGCGGGTCATAGAATGACTCAATGGTAGATATTTAACAGACAAACCGTGAAGCGTCTCGCTCAGTTCAGAGACTCTTTGTAGAGTTTAGTTAAATTGGGATAGAAGAAATGTTCTCATCTCAATCAAAGTGTGACAGCTACTGAACTACTGCACACCTGAAGCAGAAAGTGCAACAAAGTTATATTTGACTAAACTGCAAAAAAGAAGCTTTTCAATTTGATCTACCTTGGCTCCAATTTTGAAAATATATGAAGAGAACTTGAATTCATGGAATATTTTGTAGTCCTTTGATCAAATTTGAAGGTTTAAAGATGCTGCTTTCCACTGCCCCACTGTTGATTGAATATTGCAGTGACATGTTAATGCTTATAAAGGAGCTAGTCATTTCTAGCAACGCTGCCAAAAATTAGCACTTTGATCTTTGGCAAGCCATATTTTAAAAAAGCAATCCTAGGATGTGTGTGATGAAATAATAAATCGAATACCACTGACAAACTGAATTACATCAGGTTGTGGTACGAATACCTTGCCATTCAGTACTTGAACTAGCTCAAAGAAAAAGCTGCTTGCAAATGAACGCACATATTTTGCCCTGTCCTCAGAGTTACATGTGACCTAATACACAAAATAAAAAAAACAACACAGGAAGATAAAACAAACAAAAACCAGCTGGTTTTTTTTTTTTGTTTTTTTTTTGCATCTGTTTCCTTTTTTCTCTGATTTCCACCAGGCATAAACAAAGTGGAGGCAGTTTCTGATAGGCAGGGTGGCTCATATGCTCTGGGTGACTTTCTGAAGAAAAAAAAACAGGCCTACCACCTTCCTCATAATCATCGTCATCATGTTGTTGGTCTCAGTAGTGGATTACATTAATATTATCCATGAGTGAAATGCAGCCAGCAGTCAGGAAAAATTCATATTGCGAGAAGATGAAATTCTTGAAAATCTATAACACCTATTGGGTATCTTGTCTATTAGCAGTAATGGACGTTGGAAGCTTATGAAACCAGCATGTGGAAGACAGCGTCTGAAGGCTTAATGGTATCCAGTGCAATGATTGCGATGATGATGTGATTGCTGACTCAGTGACAGCAGTTACAGAATTACGGCAGCATCAGTGAAACACGATATGAGACAACACATTTTCCAGCTGAGAGCTCTCTTAACTGGACCCCCACCACCACCACCACCACCCAGCTGCTTGCAGACAGAAGTGTGTCCATGTGCTGTACAGTCACCACAGTCAAGCTATTACCCGTTTAGCTTTAAATCCTCCAGATGCGTCACGATGAATCATCTCCCACATCTCTGGCTGAGATTGCATCTCCCTGTTGGTCTTCATCATATAAGAATGTACGCTTGTTCTTGAAACACCAAGATTAAAAATAACTAAATAAATAAGCCCAAGAACATGAATGTGTCACTTGTGGTCTTTGTGTCTTTTTTTTTTTTTTTAAGTAAGTGTATTATGCTATATTCATTTTTCTTTGGGGCAAACAGAATACTGTTGTTTAAAGGCATCCCATTTTACACACTGTCACTCCCGTCTCTGAAGAAAAAAGCCTCACAGCAGTCCAGTGATGAATTGAACAGTAGCAGGTTTATGATGTTTTATAACACATTATTTTCACTATTATGATTACTATTCCACTTCTATGTTATTTACTACAATAATATTTCATAAAAATCTCATCAAAAGATCAAAACATTTTTGCACAATCAGTTTCTCGCTGCTTTTTGTCCCTGTTGGTCTATGCCAATGCAATATTTAAACATGTTAACAAATATGCGCTTTCACATTTTCTTAAAACCCGTTTTTATTTCTTAGGTTATAGGAAAATAAATGGGAAAAACCCATCAGAACAAGCCTGAAATTTTTCATCAGTGCAATGTCTAAACCTCCAAGTAATTCCATGTACTTCCATTGTGTTTTATAGACTCAGAAATATGGAAAACATAAACTTTTTGCCCTTTTCTTAAGATGCAGAGCTGGCACGAGTAACCTACATAACCTAGAATTGGTTATTTCACATGTTCCCATTACATACACTCCAAAATTGCTCCACCTATTCTGATTTGGTTTACATATCGAAAAGGAGTAGGAAGAAGTGCACTGCACACATATTTAATCCCATAAATCATCAGGTAATATTTATCCAGCTTCCTTATTCATATAAATTAATGAATAAGGAAGCTGGATAAGACAAATTTGGGCCTTTTTTTTCATGAGACTCTGTGAGGACAGATTTGCTTTTGTGATCTTGCCTCAAGTGGACATTTCAGCAACTGCATTTCTTAATTATTTTTTTGGTTCATTTATACAGTCTTTATTATTCAGCAGCAATAGCAAAATGGTTTTCCGTGTAAATCTGCTTTATAACACTTCATAGCAAATCCACTTTAAAAAAAACAAACAAAACAGAACTATCATGATACTTAAAAAAACCCTTTCAATGTACACTCTGCTCTATGTGACTATAGAATTTATGGCGACCACATCTTGTTGTAGTTTTTAATCTTTTGGCATTTGCTGACTATGTAAACACATTTACCGGGATAAATAGTTATTTTATGTTTTATAGTGTTTATTCTAGCCAATAATTAGGACGGACAAACTTTAAACTACAGCTATCAATAGCAGAACCTTGACCTAGGGGCAGTCATGGCTCATGCAATCGATTATCTAACAATCGGAAGGTGGATGGGTTGATCCCGACCTCCTCCAGTCCTCGGGCACGATACTAAACCCTGAGTTGTCCCTGATGCATTTGTTATCATGTTAGTTAGCATCATGTCAGATAAATGAATGAGTGTGGTTGGGTGAATGAAAGATGCTATATAAGTACCAGACAATTTACCTCCCATCTGACTCCAATAACTGCTTTGAGGTGGTTTATATTGCAAGGTAGAAAAAACCCTACATAATTCAAAAGAACCATCCACAATCACATGATCCCCTATAAGCAAACACTTGGCAACAGTGGGAAGGAAAAACTCTCTTTTAACAGGCAGAACCAGGCTCGGGGAGGGGCGGCCATCTGTTGTGACGGTTTGGGGGATGAAGGGAAAGAGAAGAGAGCAGAGAGAAACAGGACAAAAGGGAAACTGTAGGACAGAGTTTGCTTTATTTAATCATTAGAAATAATTAGTGGTGTATAAACAGACAGAGTTTGAAAACAGATAAATGAAGGAGAAACGCTCAGTGCATCATGGAAAGCTTAGCTAGTTAAATTAGCTGGATGAGCAGCCTAGTACGATCAGACTATTTTTACAGTATTATCACTTCATAAACAGTGAGCGTGGTCTTAGGGCACGAATGGTGTTGGCTGTTTCTAGTGAAGAAGGCAATTTCAGATTCTGGGTTATTTCCCAAGGGTCACCACAGATTGATCCACCTGTCACATATTTTACACTGGATGCTTGTGTCTCCTCCCAGAATCAAACCAGGGATTTAGGTCTAAAAGGGAAATGTGCTAACTACTACTAGAACCACTCTTGCCATTTCTAGAGTAAGCCATTTAATTATTTTTCTTTTTATTCTTAGGATATATTTTATTTATACATATTTATATATTTCAGTTGGATTAAAAAACACTGATTATTTTTTGAAATTCATAGTAATCTAAACATGCTTACACTTGCTGATGTAAATCACTCATAATGAACCTAGTTAGAGAACCCGCCTTGGGGAAGAAGCACTTGAATAGGATAACTTTGTCTAGCATCGCATCGTTTCCTTTGTTTACTTTGATGTCTGACATTTGTTAACTTAGTTCGTTGGATTTAGGACACGAGCAGCAGAGCTGAAAAGCTACTATTTATGTCAATACTTTATAACCAGTCTGCGTGGTGTAGGGCATTGTTTTGGAAATAAACATGTCCTCTCCAGTCTAGAAGGTCATTTCAGATGCGCTCTTATTTCCCAAGTGTCACCACAGCAAATGCATCACGGATTTTTGGCATGTAAAGACAAAGAAGATCCCGGCAGAACCACCTCTGCCATTTCTAGAGTTAAGTTATTTAAATAATTGTGTTTTAATTCTTCTTTAAATCGTCTTTTATGTTATTATTTGTACATTTCATGTTACATTGAAAATTATAGTAGGTAACTTTGGAAATCTAAACAGTTTCTATTTCAAATTTATTTTGTTGGTGTCAGCTTATTTATAACACAATAGTGATGACTCTTTGCAGGGTCATCGCTCCCTTTCTGTGAATTTTTGCTTAAGGTCCCAGACTCCACAGTTAGAACTGATTTCTACATTTCTTCTTAGGAAACCCGCGTGTCATCCGTTTGACCTCTCACCCAAGCATCACACAACACCAGAGAGAGACTGAGAGAGAGAGAGAGAGAGAGAGAGAGAGAGAGAGAGACTGACTCCCACTGTTCGCGTTGGGAGCCTGAGCGAGAGGCAGAAGCGAAAGAAAGACTGTCACACAGCCTGGCTCGCATGCTTTAACTTGTTCTCATGTAACCGCCCGTGAAGGAAAGACGCAGAAGAAGAAAACAGAACAATTGCATGGATTTACAAATGCCTTTAAATCTCGTGACCACTGACCAGGGAATATGAGCCGGCTATGAGAAGTTGTTTGATCCGACCGGACGTGCGAGCGCTGCCGGCACAAATAAACTCATGGTAGGTTTTATTTCACACAGCAGCCTGCTGTATTTTCACGGCTGTTTAACCTTTTTAACATCAGTTTTCTGCTGTGAAACCTGTTGTCTGCGCCAGTTCAAAATAGTTTATGCACTCGCTTCTCTGGCTGTGTGTCTGAAGGGAGCGGGTGCAGAAATGGAAAAGTTTATGGCTGATTTGACTGTGCGCGCACAGTGTATAGCTACGGAGACATCATAAGTATAACGGACTCCTTTCAGCGCAGAGGCGCCCGCTCTCCCTAAAGGGAATGAATAGGTCACTATGTATTCTAATCAAACCCAAGATTTGACTCATTTTAAAGCGGCGGAGAGAGCCGCCGCTCCTGAGAGTTACCGAAAAGAGCGCCAATCGTGGGCGAACATCGTGGAGATCATTCGCAAAACTATCGAGGAAATCTTATTCGAGTCGCAATCAGTGAAGCGGTCGCTTTTATTCCAAAGTAACCACAGCGAGGTCTTTGGTTACATTTCCTGCGAGAAAATGTGGCTTCCATTCATGAGATGCAGGATTTTCAACCGTGAGAGACCAAACAAAAGGTTTCTTGCTGACCAATGAGAGCAGGGGAAGCCTCTGGAGGGACGGAGCGGTCCTCTCTTTGTCCAACAACACCAGACCGACCACTGATGCCTGCCGCGAAGCCAGCCTGACCGGGGGGTGTTTGGGAGTGAGACGGCATCTTTTTGCGATTGCGCGTAAAGGCGCACCTCACAGTCAAGCAGGATCTGAAAACACCTGCACATTTATCTTTAACTGCCTGAAAGAATTTGCAGGAGGTAGACATTTAAATTAGAATATGCTGGTGCTTTATGGAGTCATGTGATGTGCTTGGTTAGTGGCTGACACATGCCCCTCGGTGTGAATCACCTCACTTTAACCTCCTTCCCCCTTAACTTTCGGCTTGGTTAAGTTAATGTGCACAGTAGCTACTACAAGGGATTTTAATTACTGTAATTGAGCTTTTAATTGAGCACAGGTAGCAAAGTGGCTGCAGTGGTCTCAAACGCTGAGAGAACTTAATCGGCGAAAGAGAACTTAAGTAGCAGGACAATGCAGAGGTGATGGGAAATCTGTCAAGAGCACTAGTGCTGGCTGGAGCAGTTCATTGATTAGATGAATGCCAGGGAATTAATGAAGTGTTTAAAGAGCTGAGACATTTATCAAGCAGAAATGCCACGCATCCTATAGCGACCATCAACTTAAATGATTTGTGTCACCATACATCTCATATTTGTGGGATTTAAGGGCAGTTAACTGTGCAAGCAATGTGAAGACGTCATCTTTTTTTTAATTACATATCATGAACTACTAAGCACTCATTCAAAAAATAAATTAAAGAACAACCCGTGATGAAATTAATAATTGCTATCATCCATAAAGAACACTTATTTTTAAAGCTTATATATCATGTCATGTTGTTTACATTGGCGCGGCAGGATATATACAGTGTGTGTGTGTGTGTGTGTCTGTGACAGGATGTGTAGCTGTTTGTAAGTTGACACAGTCTATGTGGGAAGGCGAGTCGTAGGCGTAAGTGTGGTGGGGATTCTCTTTCTCACTGCAGTATATTATTATACAGTGAGTGGGATGGATGATTAAAATGATTTAAATGCCTCGACTGAGGGTAGCGTGCGTGGCCTCTAGCAGCCTCACTGTTTTTGTTCAAGCTCTTTTTTAAAGATTTCTACCCACAACAGATTTCTGGAGTGACTGAAGCACTTTGATGAATTACTCTGGCCAGCCCAAGTTGATCTATCATATCAAACTTCTGACTGGTGTAGCGTCAACGTCTCTCTTCATACTGGGCTGATGAGGCATTCATTTCGCATCTTGAAGAAGCAGAGCTATGAATGAATAATATTTCTGTCAAGTATGAGGAGAAAGATTTTTTTCAATGAGGCTTTGATTACGTGTAAATGTGAGCACAGCGGGATTAACAGCTTCAAACACTGGTTTTTCTCCGGTCCTGAAGATGATCACGCTTCTTTCACAGAAAGGATAAGATCAGTTTTGATGTGAAACATCACGTCGGCAGAAAAATGCATATAAATATGACGTGGCGATCATCTTATTGCTAAGCAGATCACAGTCTGTATGTAAAAGATTCCTCGGTTTCTGAAAAACGATGGGGAATGCATGAGCAGATCAGCAGAAGCCAAGAAGAGAGAACTTTAAGAGAAAATAACCCTACTTCTCTCCCGATGTATGACCTCAGTATACTTTTCTTTTGTATACATTTCTTTATTTTTGGCCTTATTTACAAGTTTCAAGCCATATTTATTGCCAACACGTTCTCACTCCCTAAGGGTTATTGCAGCACTATAATTATTTTCCAAGAAAAGGTTTAAATTGACGTAAAACACATGATAAGCAGAAAACGACTATGACAAGTTGTTACCCAATAAATGACTGACAAGTGACTCCTCGTAATGGGTAAAGATTCACTTCCACTTCCCGCCCATGACATCTGAGCAAGGAGTGGAAGCGATGTCAATGGCCAAAATGCAGAACTTATGATAAAAAAACAAACTTGCGGCTTAAAATTTGTCATCTCCAAACCGTTACGTGTCTATATCTCATTTACAAAATCGATGACTCAGACTTGATGTAAATGATTTTTCTGCTGGTTATGAAGTGGAAGCTGCTTGTACTGAACTTTGCAGCTCTCTTTTTTAGACCTATCTTTGTTCATTGCAGTGGTGAGTTGTGCGTTTTCCTTTGTTTTTCAACCCACCGTTTAGTCCATGAATAATTGCCTGGCTCCAAGTGCCTCTACTTTCACCAAGAATCTTTCAAAAGGGCCCGAGTTCATTTAAGTTGATATGAGATTTGTATAGATCACAGGAATGTAAATAACAAGCTAAAGCTGTTTAAGCAGGGTTTGTTTTTCCTAATGCATTTTCTTATGTATTCAAAATCAAGCATTCTGTTGAGCAAATGACAAAGGCTAACTTTAAGTATATTTCCAAGGATGTAGTTTTATAAACTACACCCAAGCTATAGGCTGTTATATATTGTGAGTTTGATAAAGAAGAAATGCTAACCTATCTTTGTTGGAATTTTCTCAGGAGAAGGGGATGCAATAGACACAGCAGATGCATTCTATAGGAATTCAATTTAAGTGACCTTTACCATTACAATTACCATAGAGAATTTAAAAGAAAATATGCAAAGGGCTGTGGTCTTTTCAGAGTCATGGATTTAAAGTCATTAGACACTGACAGTGATGAAACGTATCCCAATGTTTGGACGAAGGATGAATTACACACCGGATTAGTGCAAGTGCACAAGATGAACCCAAGTGTTTTGTGCAGTGGGGCAGCTTTTATTAGCAGAGAGAAGTGAAGACTTTCATGTGAATCGTGCCATTGTGCATTTAGTGTCACATGCATTTGCCACGTCGGTGCGTTTGTTTATTCATGCAGTTTTAATTTAGGTGTAATTTTCACCGGGTAATCCAGCCCATAAATCTTGAAACGTTTTCATATTCTGCTGGTGGTGTCATAATTTATCAAAATGAACTAGAAAGCGGAAGTATTAATGAACACTGGTGCATGGTCTGTCTTCCTGCCAGCTTCCTTTTGCCCCACATTTCTTTGTTTTCAGTGAGAACTCGTTTGGGACATTTTGCACCAGATGGGGCAACAGTGTGTCCCAGAGCAGCTCTGTTTCATCCCAAAAGCCTCTGATCAGACCCTGTGGCATTTTTTCCCTGGTGGTCAAGGGAAGCCAACTACCCCCCCTTCTGTTCAGATTTTAGTAGTTATTTAAAGAAAAAAACAATCTGTCCAACAGTTTCAGTAATTCTTCTCCCCTCCTGTTATCTTTCTCACTCATCACTGAGGACTCGTCTGTAAAATGCACTGAAGCACTGTACTTCTGAATGCTGGAGAGATTGTGGCTGTTTACAGCTTGTGCAGGCTTGTTTGTGTTCTCAGTCTGTTATGCTGGGCCCTGAACATTTGATCTAGCTTTAAATGATAAGGAAGCATGGACAGTATCATTGTACATCAGGCAAGTAAAACAGGGTTTGTAAGCAAAGGTGCCCTGATTGCACTGGGAAAGAGAGCACACTGCATGTCGGTAAACGTCAGCATCGGGTATGTTGCATACTCTCTGCACATCCTGTATCTGCATGTTTTGTGTAAAATGCAATCGTGTGGTTTAGGGTTACTGTCTCACTTGGCTTCCTCAAAATTGTACCTCACACCACACCACAGATCAGTGCTTTTGATATTGAACACAGCTTTCTTTTTCTCAGTGACTCATGCATTCCAGCCCTGCTCTGATAACTGGCACCCATTTTGTTCTCTTACATGGCCTTTTTCCATCCTGTAGCACAACTGTGTTTCACAAGTGAAGCATCTGACCTGTGTCTTGTTTCTTTGAAATAAAAATTCAACCACTGCTGCAGGATGCTTTATATCAAGTAGACATATCGAAATATGAAAAAAAAATCTGTCAAGTTTTCACCTTCCTTTCAGGCTTTTTACGAAACCTTTGTTTTCTTCAGCACTGGCTGCATGTTGCATGCTGTAGATTCAGTATGTAATCAACCCTCAGCAATACAAACCCCTCCCACTCCCACAACATGACGTCTTTTCAGTTAAGCTGTGTCCTCAGGGTCTATGAGTCTGCTCTGAGGATTAGAGAGAAACTTACATTTTTGAAAATGTCCATATTTAGTATTCACCTCTTGCTTAAATAGTTTCAGTTCTGCTTTTTCAATTTTAGATATCTGTGTCATTTTTCCTATTAGAGATTTTCAGTGTCATTGGAGCCCCGTTGTGCTACTGTTGACGCATACTGACACATCCATGTTTTCCTTTAAAAGGTTGCTGTGAAGGCATTATTAGAAATGCAGCGTTGTACAGATTCTGTACTGTTTGGTCAGTTACGGAGTTTTGCGTGGGAGAATCGTATGAAAAGAAGCAGCCATAGCGAGATGAAAAGGTCGGCACGTGTCTTGGTCCTTGCTGTTGTTTTCCACTGTCACACCACAACACATCAAGGTGAAAAGTTGCACAGAGCCAGGGCGACTCAGTTGCTCTCAGTCGCTCATGGCATAGTTTGGTGTGACTAAACCCACCACAGTGGAAAAACCCTATAATACCTGTCTTCCTGCAATGTGCATTCATAAACTGTGCCCACGGCCGCAGAGCAGTTTTGTTTTGAAAACTAATCTTTGTGGGTTAGACACCCACTTGGCTAAGAGATTTCTGGTCAGTGTTGAAACTAGAGATGGCACAATACCACTTTTTCATGTCCGATACCGATATCATAAATTTGGATATCTGCCGATACCGAAATGAATCCGATATAGTGTTTTTTAATCAATAAAACAGTTTTTTTAATATCTTGCTCCTTTTTGTATAAGTTCATACTCAAGTTTAAAAAAAAACACTAAAGCTATTCTGTTATACCTGTATGCAAAAAATACACTGCACCCAAAATATTTCATAGTTCAGCAATACTGATCAATCTAATAAACTTAAACCTACTCCATTCTCCCTATTCTGGTATTTTAAAGAGTAAGCAACCTAACTAATAGGGCTCTAAAACTCCCAGCAAAAAAAAAAAAAAAAGGGAACACCCCACCCTCCACCTCATGATGCTTAATTGACGTAATCAACTTTAATTTGATGCAGTGTGAAAGAAAATGCACAGAAATAAATTATTTTTCAAGAATAATTAAATAGAATCAACATCTTTCTTCAACAGAATTGCAGACTGCACAGATCGTACCTTCCCAAAGAAAAAGTACTATAGCTTACTAGGGTATATTAGACTTAATAGTTACTATATACAGTAATGGACTTCTATACATTTTACATCAGATTAAAACTTTGGGTGTAAGATTTGGATAATTATTTATTAAAAGCTCGACATTTTAAATGAGAATAAGAAAGAAAAGTATGTCTTTGTGCCCTCTTTTCCCTGTTCATGCCCTATCGGCCCCCCTGGCTAAACTTTGCTAGAACCGCCCCTGCACAGTTACCAGCTGTCAGCTACGTAGAAAAGGATCCTGGTGTAGAAAGTAAATAAATTCTAACAGCTTATCAAGCTTAAACGTGCTGCTGTTGTTCAGCCGCTGCTTTCCTCTTTCTGGCGCGCAGTGGGCGATAGACAAGCAAGAGAGACGGACTCTTGACAGAAAAGCCAATCAGCTGATCATTGATCAGTTTCATGATTGAAGTAGCAGCAGGAGAGGGAGGGGGAGAGAATGAGAGGCAGTCGCTCCATATATCAGTTGTAAAGCTTACGGGAATGCTTTACAAACATTAAGAGATGAACTTACACACTTGCTTTACTTCTCTCTGGGATAACTTCCTCGGAGATGAAATGCCAGATTGGTAGCAAGGCTACAAATACACACAGCCACTCTATCACATGACGCGTTCTGTGAGGTGCTTTTTTTGATATTTAATGGATCGGATTACATTTTTTATTTCTCTCCGATATCCGTAATTTACATCAGTATCGGACCAATACCGATACATAATATCGGATCGGTCCATCTCTAGTTGAAACCCTCAAAATCTGTAAAGTGTTTACCCTCCCTATATGTCAAAACAAAAAACGTCCACCTTGTTTTTATTTTCTGTATTCAAAGATTTTCTCTAATTTAAAACTGAATATTTTTTTGTGTTTTCAATGTTTGAGCAAAACAAGTAATTTGAAGACTTTATTTATTTGCCAGAGGTTTATTATTCAACTAATTCTATGTCCTGTGAAGACTGCACATCTTGCAGACTTTAGTGGAAACATACATGTATCTCATTAGTATGCAAAAGAGCTCTTTGCGTCACCGTAAACAAACCGGCTGTCAGAAGCTGTGTTGTTCTCTATGTCTATTTAAAAGTCTTAGGCCATTCAAGCAGTCTATCAAAAGAGATGTCAGCTCTTAAATATGTCGTCTTCAGCTTCTCGCCTGTCACAGGAAATCCTTTGTTGCCTTTGTAAATTTTCATAAACAGACTGGTGTTTTTGTAAGCTTGCGTCTAAGTGACAGCGGGCTTCGGTGTATGACTGAATGATCTGTACTAGAAACAGTATCCGGCTGCATTCTGGCTGTGTTTTAGTGTGGGAGTTGGACTTTGAAACTAACGGTGCATGCAGGGTGCCCGGTGATAGATGGATCCTCCAATGAAGTCATGTTATGTATTCCTGATGAGACTAGTGAATCAGAGGAGAGGATTTATGTGGCGGTGGAGGAGCAACCACTCCAGAAGATGTTGTCTGTGTGAAGTGGTGGACTGAGGCTGTTTGTCATTGTGCTGAACATCCAGTGATTAAGCTACCATGCTGACAGACATTCATCTGCTTTATCAAGTGAATGACTTGCATGCAAAATTCATTTGGCTCCAGTAAACAATGGGAAGTTTAATGGCAAGTCACATGCTTCATCTTCTTTTTGGTGTAATCCCATAAGTCACAAAGGTTTGCTAGTCAAACAGTGGTTTGTCTCTGGTTCCTTGCAAATTTAAAGCAATGAATAAAAAAAATTATAAGCTACTACATGTACTGCTAAGTGGGAAAAATTAAAGGTAAGGAAAAAAAATCACATGAAAAACAACCTGTTTTCAAGCAGCATGCGAGTTTTAATGTGCAGAAATGACTGTTGTGAGAAACAATTTCAAATTTCTTCAATAACGCAACAAACCTTGTGCTACTGAGACATCTCACTGGGACTTTGAGGTGCTGAGTAAGTCTGGCAACTCACGGTTGCGTGACACTGCCAAGCTGGGGGTCATTGCTTGTATTAATGATGCATGGGGAGCTGAACTGGCTTTTATTTCCCACACCATCTGTATCCAGTTGTGCCATGTAGATGGATTTTGGCGAGCTGAACAACCCCCCTTAGCAGCCAGTGGTATGATTTATGGGACTGTGGCACAAAGGGATAATGTGTGCAGAGAAAACTATTTGCAATTATGCAAATATCCACATTCACGATATACATCTTATTTATTTAATGCAAGGTTTAATATTGTGTTTTCCACTAAATATTCAAAAAGAAGTTCAGTGATTTCAACTGTTTTTGTTTAGTAAAAGCAGAGACATTTATATCTCTCAGGAGAACATAAAAACTGAAAAGGGTTGGAAAAGGAAGAAAATGTAATTTAGATAATTGAGAAATAATTGAACAACATAGGTTTGTGAAACCACTAGGTCTAGATGTGTAGTATGATATTAAAATAAGTAGTGATAAAGAATCTTAGTAAAGCAGAGAGAAAAAATGGCTGATATCAAGAAATCCTACCAGTGGCTGGGCAAAGCAGGATTGAAGCACAAGAATCATGTGTATATGAAATATTTTAAACTATTTATATTCACAATATTATTGGATGACCACCTTTATTCCTAAAAGCAACTCTTTTTGGCAAGTTTTCTTTCAACAGTCTTCAGGAAGCTCTCAGGAAGATCATGAAGCCTGGTTCTCCGGGCTTCATGATCAATCATTTCTGCTGAGGCTTTAGCCAAAAGTAAAGCGGATCAGCTGAAAGGTGAGATTTATCTCTCAGATACTGTGTCTGATCTTTTTCCTATTTCTTAAGGACATGACTTATACGTTCATCTGCTGTAAAAAGAATAGTTTTTGTAATTTTTTTGTTCTCCACTTGGCAAATTTACAAATTTTCTTAAGGATTGGCTGCACACCAAAGATAATTCACGATTTCCTGTAATAGCTGTTTGGAATCATCTTCCTTTTTTCAAAAATACAATTTGAGGCCTGTCAAACTGTTATCTTCAACATTTGTCATTCTATTATTTAGTGCTGAAAAACTTGTCCAGTGTGACCTTTCATTTTGTGACAAGCAATCCAAACATTTCATGAAAAAATTAGGAACTACTGTAAAACCTACTACTTCTCATCAATTATTCATTTTTTCATATTTGTGAAATTTTTCATGTTTGTGAAATATTTAATTAATATAAATTTAAAGAACAGACAAATATATACCACAATTTCTATTAAGACTAATGTGACTTAACATATTAGATCATATCTTACTTTCTTAACTATTCAGTACGCAATTACTTGAGTTTGGATGAGTCCAGCATACCATCACACTATCTCTCTATCTCTATTTATAGATATATCTATATATCTATATATAGATAGATGTGTGTGTGTGTGTATGTTCCCATGGAATTTCTTGGGGTTGCAGGGCAGTAGAAAGACAGAATTAGTGGTTCTCTGTGTGTGACTCCAGTATCTTTCTTCCAGATGTCACTCTAATGGGCCTCAGCACAGACCTGTGGGCACCTCAACAAAATAGAGCACCACAGATAGATGTGTTGATTTCCCAATTACCCCTGGCTACTCTTTTTTTGATGAGCAACTGGGAAACCTTTCAGTGTCCCAGTCATTTCTCACCTGTGAGATGGGATTTTTTAAAATAACCGCACTATGCTGAAAGCTTTTGCTTTTGGTTGTGTGTTACTCTGTGTTACTTGCAATGTACCTTAACGCAAGGTTAAAGCTGCAATTAGAAGTACCAACAGCAACAGCTCGGGGGCTTATTTAACCCAAAGAAGAGGATGCATCTTAGCATGCACATGCAACTTGGCAGCACGTCTGGTTTAGCTGAAAGGCCAACACCGAGTTCCGTTTACCAGACAGGTCCCAAATGTTTAGCTAAAGTGTCAGACGTACCTGTAAGGCTGTTTACTTTTTTGTGAATTTTTGGCAGTGAGGACACAGATGTGGCTTGGGTCACAAGGAATTTGTACAAATGTTATTTCCATCGCTTTAGCTATCATTTCGTGGGATTATCCCTGCCAAGTTAATTTGGAGCTGGAGTTTTATATCTGTGCCTGCAGCTGCTGCCAATATGAACCTTTGGTGTAGCAGGGAAATTGTTACACTTTGCAAGACGGATGTGCTGTTGTAGTTAGAGCATCCCTCAGCCTGCTGCAATTCATCAGGATATGGCCAAGCAGGTAGAATTGTGTATATATAATCTACTTCTAGGAGGAACAGGACAGATGTATTACCGTGATTTACCTGACACTCAAATTACAGTGTAAGTAATCCTTCTGCTAGAGGTGAAACATAGTGACAGCCTTATAAATTAAAATATACCATGGAATTAATCCTAGCTATTAAAAAGGAGACCTCTTAATGCTCACCTTTAATTTGGAAAATTAACCTGCCTGGCTGTCTGTTAAGCCTGTCCAAGCCTTCGTTACTGTTGAGTCATTTGTATAATGTAGCAGGGAGAAAATAAAGCACAGCACCTTATAAGCTGAAATCCTACAGGCCAATTTATTATTATAGATCCGGTGGGATGCCCTTGAGTAGCCTTCTTAAAACTGTTTACATCAGACCTGCTCCCTAGTGAGGGAGCCAACTGACTTAGTAATAGCTTACATTTTGTTAATTCACACGTTTTCTTGGCAGTCATAGGCTAAGACTCAAACCATGCTCATAGCTGGCAAGACAAGCTCTGACTGCTAACTAGGTGTGAAACACTATTGCATAGGCTTACCATATATGTCTACTAGAGAACCTGCAGAAATCAATGAATTACAGATAAAACAGGAAGCTGCTCTAAACACGTCATGGCCTTTGATGCTTCTCCTCATAATAAGATAGCAGCAGATGAAAACTTGTCTGACTCCAGTTTACTAAGTGGAGATGGCGCCTTGCTGGGTATCAAGAGCGTCCAAGTTGTATTTGCAGAGAGAGGCTGCATTTCTCTGATTATGTCAAGTTGCTTCTGGAATCCTCAAAACAGCAGGATTTTATTTTATTTCCTCCAGTTTTAGTCAGAGTCTCACAAGTAAACAAGTTTATTTGCAGGAGACTGGAGTGGAGTGGAGAATGAGCTCAGCTGGATGTAAAATTTCTATTAAGACTAATTTAATTTAACATATCAGTTTCAGTTTTATTTAGATTATATCTTAATTTCTTAACTATTCAGTACGTAGTTACTTGAGTTTGAATGAGTTCAGCATATCATCACTATACTTATATATATCCTTTAGGCAAATACAAGTTTTCTTTTATTCAGCAGTTACAAATTAAGACAAATACCATCATACATATTACAAAAGAATCATCAAACATTACATTAGAATTAAGATAATTGAATTGAACCGGGAGCTGCAATTTTAAACAAAAAATAAGTTAACAGTTTGTACAGCATGTTTGATAGTTTTAATTTCATCATGTGCTCAAATACATTAACAAAAACAATTAGATAAACTCATAAATCTGTTAACTGCCGAAACATTTTTTTCTGATCACCAAATAAGTATTTTCTTATCAAAGGATCTGCAAAAAAGGGCTGATTCAATGAATAGGAATGGTAAGAATACTTAATTCATAGGTATATTTTTTTCTTCCCTGGGATGTTAAAGTTGCTTTTAGTACATAATGCTAGAAATGGTGGGTAATTTCCAAATGTCACTGAATATCTTGTTCAGCAAAGCAGCTCAGGTAATAGTGATAGCAATGAAGAGTTAAATGTTTTCACTTAAGGTGGTAAGATGGAAAATTATGTCCCTGAAAGCTGAATAAGCAATGACTTTATAATTTTTCATTCTCAAAATACACAGTGTATATAAAATAACTCTGTATATACTGTATCTGTTTATGTCAGTTGATATATTGATTGATAGTCCAGTCTCAGATGTGCATGGTGAGATGAAAACACATTGATTCACTCTAAGGAGTCTGGGCAAGGCTGCACTCATATGCTTAAAAGCTTAGGTTAAGCAGATACAATATTTATGCTATGTAAAACTGATGCAAATATATAACAATGCATTTATATATAATAAAGAATATTTCAGGTATATTTCCCATTCATGTGGTAGTCATGCAAACCTCTTTGCTTAATCGAGCTGGGGAAAAAGGGGAACTCATTGAACTCATGCTGTTATTTAATCTTTTGCTAGTTAAATATATTTATATTGGGGTGGCTGTGGCTCAGGAGGTTCAGCACAGCAGGTCATCTATTAATGGTTTGACCTCGGCATGTCAAGTATCCTTGACCAAGATACTGAATGCCAAGTTGCTCCCAATGCTTTCATCAGAGTGTTAGGAAACATTTTCTGATCCTTAAACTTGGGTTACCATAAATATTTGTATTGGTTTCCATGTCATTGTAGTGATGATCCAAGCACCAAAAGGCCACTTGACTCAATTTGAAGTAATTTCCAAGCTGCTGTGGTGAAATAAACTAACGTCCACCATGGCCAATACCTTTAACACTTTATCATCTAATTCTTAAAAAACAAACAAACAAAAAAACAGACAAATCTGAGAGAATGACTGAAAGCCAAATTCACAGTGCAAAAACAGATAAAAACACGACACTACCATCAGAACCAAAAACCACACGGTTGAAAGATCTGTGTGGCTTCCTCCTGGCTCTAATTCTCTCCACCTGTGCTCTCAATGCGTTTCCTACATAGGGCAATGTAAAACCCATTCCCCGTGGTGCTCAAGTGACACTACTGCATAAACAAACAACAAAATACACTTTGAATGAGATCGAATCTAATTTAGATAATTATCTGTCCAACACTTTATTTGTTTCAGCTCCAGTCAAAGACTACAATAGTTTGGAATTGCTTTCTAAAAACATTCAATGCTCATGCCTTGTTTTGGGGAAGAAAACATGATGAAAATTTTCGCATAGGTCCTTTAATTTCTCAACCTGGACTCTCACCAAATTCCACTGAGTGTAAACCAAACCTTAAATATATTTATGCATGCACAGCTGCTCCATAAAATCGTATTTTAGTAGTGGTTCACTCTTTTGAAGTGTAGCGTGATTCCAAAGTATAAAATAGCATTTACAGATGTGTTTGTTAAGAGGGTCACTGGGCAAGACACTGAGCATGGAAAAATACAACTGCAGTATTGTTTTACATCTAAATTTAGTCTTGACAGTCTTAACCACAGCATATGTTTTCTTTTTTAATACAAGTGTTATTGACTGAATATAGTTTCCCCTGAATTTTTCTGCGAGCCTGTAGGGATCAAAATCTTTTATGCCGCTCTGTGGGTTGAGAGGCATTCCACTGGAAATGGTAAACATTCCCATTGGATTAATTACCAACTCCTTTTCCTCTGTTCTGTCTGTTTCTTGTCAGAATGGAGGTTAACAGTGGAATGAACTTTGGTCCACATGTAGAGAGTTTGCCTGTCAGGTCTCATAAAGCGCGAGGAGGCGAGTAGGACCAGGTGTTGGTGGATTGTTGAACAAATGAAAAGTTGGATGTCTGAAAGAAGAGGTCAGATTAGGTAAAAGGGACAAGTTCTAGCATCTTGTAGTTGTTTGTAGTTTTATCTCTTGTACAGATCTTTGAAGTTTTTACAAAAGTGTTATTGCAAGTTTGAAACTTTCTATGTCTATCTTGCATTGTTTGTGAGTAGTCTTTTTTTTAAACCTAACTTATAAGAAAACAGGTGCGTTGTTGGGATTCTGATGTTGTCCGATATGTTATAGAGGTTTGTGGCTTGAATTTTCAACTTGCATTATTGCTATTTTAATCATCTACACCTTACCAGACAGTATAATACACATAAAAATTGACAATAATATCAGCACAAAAACTTTACTTTAAAATTGCAATGGCAATGTGCTGTTGTGTCACCAAAGACGGTGGGATTCACTCACTGGGGACAATGACTTTGATATTGGGATCAAATAACAGATAGGTACATTTACAGCTGCTACAATGGCTGAAAATTATAAATAACCGAAACTAGCTAATTTCGACAATTATCTGTTTATGTTTAAACTCTACCTTCCAAGAAAACAGGTGATTTTGATGGTGCACAATATCCTATACATGTTAATGGCTTGCATATTCAACATGCATTGCTAGCAATTATAAATTCCAGACATAAGCCTCCACTAACAGCTACTCTCATTACACTCAGTGTTATTCAAACAGGCACACAGAGTTCACTTGAGCAGTCCACCCAGGTGTAACATCCACCTTATAATCTAAAAACAACACTGCACATTCCTTTTGCCTTCATTTTAAACAACGTGAGACGAAGGGATGTCACGATACCCAACTTGACACCCAGTTTGATAGCAAAAGAAAATGATTATCCTGCCTACTTAAATGTGCACTGCATAGCATTAACCACTGCAAACATTTAAGCCTATGGAACGTGGGGGATTTTGTAACAGCAATGTCAGCTGTCTCAAAAGATAACACATTCAGACTAATATTGGATGAAGTTGTTGAATTGAAGCACATTCACCTTTTTAATTATTTGTTTTTACCATTTAAATCCAAACAGATTTGGATGCTGGACTTTCTGGTGCTTTCCTAAATTGGAAGTATTTCCTCCCCTGATCTGAAAAGCATGATAGCATTGTTTGCATACTGCCTTTAGGAAATAAGTTATCCCCCTGCACCTTAATGCCTTGGTTATCTATGCATCGGAGTTCAGGTTCAAGTTACTGTATTTGTACTGGCAGACAGCTTTAGCCTCTCAAGACCTCGAAATGAGACTTTGGAAACCAGTGGCTGACGTCACAGTAGCTATGTCCATCTTTTATACTATGAACTTTCCCTGTGCCTGTGGTCATCCATCAGCATGTAAAGATACAACAGACTACTTGTAGCCATATACTACCCCATTCTGCTTACAGTACCTATGATAGACAGAAAATATTTTGTGGTCAGAATTACGGTACTTTAAGGTATCACAAATATGGGTTCTGACAGCATCTCTGTTGAGATCTACCTCATTAATTGTTGCTATGCTGAGATCACCAAGGCTACAGAGCAGAAGGATAATTATCAGGTAAATTTGGTGTCCATCTGCAAAATGAGTGACTCACAGGTGATTCAAATGTGCTATTTGTCCCCAAATTCTTTGCTATTAAAAGATACAGAAGAGCACCTCATGTGGTATAAAATGGTCTTCTGTACTTTAGAAGTCATGGCAGATGGCTGCCCCTCCCTGAGCATGTTTTTGATGGAGTTTTCTTCTAGTTAAAAGGGAGTTTTTACTTCCCACTGTCCCCAAGTGCTTGTTCAAGGGGGGTAATTCGATTATTGCAGGGTCTTTACCTTACAATATAAAGCAGATTTGGTGCTATATAATTAAAATCGAGTTAAATTGAATTGGATAAGTAATATAGTTTATGTGGGTTTGTACTCTTTTGAACTCATCTCTACCACCACAAACAGAAAAACCAGTCACTGTGAATTAAACTAGTATTTCATGACATCTTCTTCCCCATTCCATGCAACTTACTGACAAGTTAGTGCTGTATTCAAGATCTCTGGATCTCTTTTATCACAAAATCTGTCAGCAAGACGGATTAATATTTCACAAAAATAAGAAGAATAATCAACATAAAGGAACATAGACAGACATAAAACACTTGATAAAAGAGAACAGAGAAACTGAATTTAATTGACTGGAAGATTAGTATTAGAAAGCTTAAAACAAAGGGGAAAAAGAACAGTAGCAGGGAAAATGCTGAAATGCACACAAGGATCTCTTCAGAATTATTTTTACTCACATGGGTATAAATTTTCTAAAGTTAGATAATAAGTTGCAGACACATCACATCGAAGTTCATCCTGATAAATTATTCGTTTGAAACTGCTGTGCTAACGCTGCACTGTTTTGCATATGCCCCTCAAGTTTGAAACACCATTTTATCCACACACATACACCTTAATTGTTTATTGTGTTAAAGACAGAGCTCTTCAAATAAAACCATCATCCCTTGTTCAGGGTTTGATGTAAAGTATACTCCCATCATAAGACACATGACCTGTCACTTTCCCTGTTATCATTTTCAGGCCTAGTTTATCCTCATCATTTGTGTTCTGTTTGGAGCCCAGAACAGCTCTTCACAGCATATCCATTACCACAATCAATAATTTAAATAGGAGCCATTGTTTTTCTCTGCTTTTTAATGACGCCATCATAAGCACTTATTCACCTCAGAAGGTGCTGCCACTGAAATTAAAATAATGAATAAAAGATAAGATAGTGGAAAGTGCTGAACTGGGATTCCAGCTGTCTGAGATCCCAGCTGAGAAGCAGTTATGAATGCAGGGCAGAGGCCACGTTTCTCACCACCCTCCTCGGGGGTGAGAGCGGCTGATGGTTGTGTTTGTTAATTTGACCCTGTGTGCTCATTGGTCAGGCTGAGGTCAGATTGACTTCCTGGGGATTAGATTCTGATCTTTTGGGCCACAGAGTGTGTGATCCGGATGAATGTGATGGATGACTTCTCCTTGGGTAATATGACAAATGAATCCACTCCACACAGTGAATACAGATCTTCTCCTTGTTTTTCTTATGTGTGCTTGTAATTTACATGATTGAACTGGGCCACAGACCTTTGGGGGTGCTGGAGAAGGAGTGACATATCTGACAGGTCAGGGTGCTCCTGCTCACTCTATTATCAGACATCTTTGTGGCACACTGTAGACATGCAATATAATACAATCCCCTTTTCCAAGTGTTGTCTTGTAATCCCAAACTATACTAAGGAGTAATTTCATGGTTCAGTAGATAGCTTTGGTTCTCACTTTATTTGCACTAACCAGCCTTTTTCAGTTGCTTTCAAATAAACACATCAAAGTTAAAGCTAATAATTCTCTTTTTGCCACGTTATGAGCATTTATTACATTTAAATTGTTGTTTTTAGAAAAATATATTAATATGGGTAAAAAGGTTCACCGTCTGTTTTTACAGATTCTAACACTCAACAGCATATTAGCTCTACTGTTGTTTACTCAGATTGCATAGAAAATATGTGGACATAGCCATGGTGAGGTCAAATCCAAAAGCTATAGGGCGCAAAACTGTTAAGCTAAGTGGGTTAAAAATGTCTCTAGTGCCATTATCAGTCAAATTACTAAATGGTAATAGGTGCAATTGTGGGGTACCTTATATGAGTTGCTTCCCTCAGTTGTCCAAAGTAAATTTCTCCCAAGAGAACTCTGAGTATAGTTGCTGCTCCTCCACATTGAAAGGAGACAGCTAAGGGCGACACATGTTAACCCTCTCAGGCTCAAATTAAGTTTTTGTTGCTAATGCACAAAAGAATACCTGCAGTGGTACTTCTGAGTAAAAGAAAACTCATAAAATATGTATGTGGGGTAATCAGGTTGTTAGCTTCTAACTGTTGCAAATCTGCAACGCCTGCCTTGAGAGGGTTAAGGAGCTGAAACTCCTAAACCCTTTATCCAATTTGAATGTTGATACCCTCAAATGAAAGCTGAAAGGCTACATATTATGCCCATGTCCATTATCTAATTATAATTGGAATATGTTTTAGTAAACAGGTAACAAAACAAAACTTGTGTCAGTGTCTAAATATGTATGAACCTAACTGCATCGGCTGGCCTGGGAACCCCTAGACTTTTCCCTGGATAAGCTTATCCATTGATAATGTCCCAGATAATGTTTATCTGATTTTTACTGCAATGCAAACATCTTAAAGTACATTTAAAAAATAACAAAGAAATCAAAATGTTTGCATACAAAATATAATACTATTCCCTTGACCATAAATACTATCCAGAGAGTGAGCCGCCTTGGGGGACGTTTGAGCTTTCCGAGTGCTTCTTGTTGATTTCTGTTTTTGGACTTCACTGATCAAGCCCTCCTTGTCCATGGGGCTGCACACCCACGTATCTTCAATAATGAGTAATTACATCTGATAAGGAGTTTAATACATAATAACATCAAGCGAGTAAATTTTTCACGTGTTGGAGCTTGGCGTTCCTTTCATCTAATGCCATAGGGATACTCAACAAACCAGAAAGTAATGTCATTTATTTTTCCTTCTCATCTTTATCATGTGTTTGTGCATACAGATGTCTGATAAGTATTAGTAAGTTAATGGCCTCAGGTTAGTAACTGCAAGTAAAAAAAATTGGAAGGGTGAACTAAACAGAAAAAAGAATTATTTGTGTTAATTTTATGTATACTATTATAAATCCAATTTTTAATATACATAAATGTGCATATTAGGTAGTTCCATAGTGTAGTGGTTTACAAATTTTCCTAACAAGTAAAAGATCCCAAGAAGTGGCACAAATCCCTGGAGTGTTGTATCCGGAACGGGATCTGGTGTTAAAAACATGTGACACCTCTTGAATAAAGGAGCAATTAAATGAAATCAGTTTGGCTTTAAAGCCAAAGTTGTCTGAGGAAAGAATTCATCAATATTCATGTGTTTCATCAATGCCTCCAAAGGTTTTGATCATGTAAATCAATAGAAAATTGTTAAAATCGAGTCAAAGAGGGATATGTCTGTACATACATACAAGAAACATCAGATAATATACACCAAATACATATACTGTATTACTCCTAACATACATTAGCATACATCACGTTACAATAACAGAAATCACTAAAAAATATTCCAACGTTACCCTAAGGATGCTAATATATAAATATCACTAAGTAGTGTAAGTTACTAAGTAAGTAAGTCACGAAGTAAGTCACGCAGTAAGTAAGTACTAGATTATACATTTCCCAGGCATTATAAAAAATACCTATGTAAACAACTCTATATACAACTTATATGTTTGGATGAATTATAGGAAAGCAAAGTTTATGGAAACCTAATATAACTTAAAGATGTTGTTATAAGAGATAGTTATTGCAAGAGAAATGTTTGTAGCTGCTCGAGTCAGTACATTTTGTGTAATACCGTATTAAGAAAAATTAGTAAGAAACATCATGTCACTGCTTCTGAGAATGAGATCAGTGGTTTAATGGATATTAGTATAGTTTGAAAAAACCCACACTGTCCTACTTCCAGTAACCCACAGTCTCACACAATTTAGCAGAAGCAGGTTGTTAAACCAGGAAAACAAAATGTTACACAACATTTTCAGGTTTGAAGCCTTGCTATTTTTTTTAAACACTCATCTGTAGATTTATAGACAACATGTTAATGGAAAATTAATATTTAAATATGAGACACATGCATAATTTATTATAAGAGAGCTTCTGTCCCTTTATATCACCCTGGCAGAATAAAAAAGCCCCAGCACAGAAGGAGGCAGTGTCATTGTCACCAGCAGCTATTTATCACAATTCCAATATGACCAATCAAGCATTTGCCGCAGTGTCACATGTCAGAGAGCATTTAATGGCTGTACCACCCTGGCAGTGGCCTCATGCTGAACTTTAATTATTGTGAGTGGCCTGGTTGAAAAACGTTTTTTTTTTTTCAGCTGACACAGCAACTACAATTCCTTTCTTCTTCCATCTTACTACTTCTATCACATTCTTCCCCTGCCAGTACTTCCTGTGTTTTTGGTGGACTTCAACCAAATTCAACTTCCTGTCTCTTGGAAATGTTAAGAGAGGTGAGGCAGTAAGAAGGACCAGATGGTTTCACAGATGTGAACGTACAGTAAATTCACGTTTTCAGCTTCTATTGGCTTTTATAGTTAACTTATCAGCTGTTTTTGTACAAAACACCACAACAGGAAGTTGCCTGGAGTCTGCAGGCATGTAGGCTCATTAGCTGTCTCCTCTGTTCTTCTGTTTTTTTGCTTATTTTGTAAGTGGTCCTAAAAGGGAAATGACTTTATAATGGTGTGTGGACAGGATCGTCCCTGAATGATAAACCGTTTCTTCACTATAACAATGGATAGTTGGAATCAGCCTGTCGAGAGCACTTCTGGGTAGCTGCCCAGAAGGACTCTCTGGACAGAATGTGCTGTTCTGTTCTCAAGGTCTCTCAAGTGACTCCACTGCAGGGTTTGCAGTCCACTCTGTCATACTGTTTTCATGTTTTATTTTTCTCTGCACCTTGAGCAATGCAATGGTATTGAGCTCTCTGGCTCTGTTGCCGCAGAGGAAAGCTGGCAGTAGATTTCATTTTTATGGTATTGTCATATTCCACTTATGTTCATCTATTTTTATACCTCCATGCTGTCGATGGCCATGGCTAGAGGCATTATGTCTTTGGGATTGTTTCGGGACTGTACATTACTCTGCCATCCATTCATTAGTCCATCCATTCTAATAAATTTGAGATATTGTTGATAGCTTCTAAATGTTCTTTACATCTGCAACAACCCTTCACTTGGACTGAACTGATTAGATTTTGGTGCACATAGTAACCCAAAAAAAGCCTCATAAAATACACACATGTTACACTTGGTGTGATTGTGTTCAATTTAGTTTTTGTTTATAAAGCACCGAATCACAACAAGTCACCTGAAGGCACTTTATATGATAAAGTAAAGACCCTAGAATAATATAGAACAAACCCCAACAGTCAAATGAGCCTCTATGAGGAAGTATTTGGTGACAGTGGGAAGGAAAAACTCCCTTTTAACAGGAAGAAGACAGGACAAAAGACAACTCATTTATGCCATATTCACTGGAAAATCTATGTGATTCAATGATGATTGATAATACTTTATAAGCCACAGATTCAAAGGTGAACATTACTTCCTCCTCTTTATTTTGGCTGCTCTGTTTAGAGGTCGCCACAGGAGATGACCTGCCTGACACTAGGCTCCCAACGTATCCAGACTTGGGACCGGCAGTAGGAGTACAGTGGCTTGTGTCCCACAACCGAGCCCTGGAGCTATATTCAAAGGTCAACTTTAGTGCATCATCATACTGTTGGCCATTATTCACCATAGCCTCAGAACAGAAGTGGAAGAAATGTCCAGATTTTTCATCATTTTGAATTTGTGAAACTAATATTCGGTGCCCACGTATTACATGTCTTTGAAGGCATCTTTACATGTATGTTTGGATTTACATGGCTGTAAAGTGCAACTTGACTTGTTGGCAGAGGCGGTACTATATAGGGAGATTATATAAGGACCAACACTACAAGAGAATATAAATGTTTGCTTTCTTCCTTCTATCTTGATTTATTCCTTCATCACCCACATTTCTGATTGAACACTTGATTATGGATTGGGTTTCCGGTGACTAATAAATGCTTGAGGATTCAACCATTTTTCATTGAGTCTTTCTGGTGATATGAATCGGGCTCGCCTGAGCTTATCAACTGACCCTGTGCAAAACCTCATATAGCATTTCGCTTCACTGCATCCCAGCCACGAGTGCAACTTCTAATCTGCCTGTTGCTTCTCCAGATAAGTGAAGTTTTAGCTATCGTGCAGTGTAAACAGCACTGAATATTAAAAGATAGTCTGACATTTTAAGAACGCCCGGAGACACAAGAGGACACAAACATATACTCGGCCAACTTATCTTGCGGAACATCTTCAAGAGTTTCTTGCACAATGTTTCAAAGAGAAAGCATTTCCTCTGAAAATGGGTTAGTGCTAAACCCAGTAGAAACAAGGCCTTTTAATCTTCTCCATGAGTCAAAAATGAAGACAGCGATGGTATTTTAAACATTTCCTGTGAGTTCTCCGTAGCCTGAGAAAGCACTACTGGTTTGCTTTGAATCAAAACAAAGACGGCCCATCAGCAGGCCAGCAATTAATTTCCACCATTTGAAATATCAGAGAGCTGAGGAAGTAGGACAGTGCACTCTCTGCTACACAGACTGTTTCTCCAGCCAGGTATAACAATAATTCCTTGCTGTGGTTTGAGCAATGAATGGTTAAAGGGCTGTTGAGTGTTTTTGTCATTCGCTTTCTCTAAGAATGAGACCAAAACGCATGGACATGTTGCTTTTGTGTCACCACTTTTCCATTTTTTGTGTGTGTGCAAAATCAATACCAAAGAAAGCAAATTTTCATCTTCAGAACATTAGAAAAGCTGTAGCATAGCCTGTTTAAATTTGATTTGCTACAGCCAATAGCGTGATAGTGATCGCCAACAATAGATTCAGATTGGCCAAAAAATGAGTTACACACAGCAACTTTTCACACAAAGAAACATTTTTGTATTGACAGAAATAAACACAAAGAAAATAATTGTTTGTGAAAGAAGGGAAAGTACAAAAGAGAATAGCAATTAACTGCTGGTGTGAGGAGGGCTGTTTTTTTCCAGAGCCGGGATGGGAAGCTTGGAGGAAAGCAGACAGCAGACTTTAAACAAATCAGCCTGATTGGCTGTGCTGATATGTCCCTAAATGACAGGGTAGATAGTATGGAGAGGCCTCGCTTTCATGAGTTATTAAGACTGTGGCCAATTCCATTTGTACCACACAGGGAAGGAGCCGTCAGCGCAGCACGTACACCACTACTACTGAGGCTTATGTATTCAAAGTTAACTCAAATTCATAATAACTGTAATTATCTGTGTGGTTATGTGTTTGATCTTTCCAGCCAAACCAGTTTCCTGACCTGCGGTCTCCCTACATGAGTGATATTTCATTTCTCAGTGCCAATTTCAAATAAAATCTGAAACTACTGGTGATATTGATTGTGCGATAATAATTTATTAAATATTTAGTGATCATTATTAATTTTACAAAGCACGAAATCGTATTATCAAATTTATCCAGTCTTATTATTCTGTGGTTTGAAAAAGACCTGAAAATGAAGTACTGATGCACGCAC
Organism: Rhamphochromis sp. 'chilingali'; assembly: GCF_963969265.1. NCBI lineage: Eukaryota > Metazoa > Chordata > Actinopteri > Cichliformes > Cichlidae > Rhamphochromis > Rhamphochromis sp. 'chilingali'. Next base: position 20,433,207 of record NC_137950.1, on the reverse strand, counting down.
AAAAAGCTTTTCAACAGGTTTTATACTAGAACATGCACACAAATGGTTTTATACTATATTGCACTCAAATCTGTTCTATTCAGATAGATGCACACAATTTTTTTTTATTCATAGCTAAAACATCTCAGCCTAGTCTGATATCAAGTTTTATCTTTAAAAAACACACACACAGTCATTTGCATTACATTTGAGTAAAGACATATTTGCAGATGAGATTTCTTTCTTCAAAAGAGGTTTAGTCTCACTACTCACAAGCTGCAGGGCATTGGAGCCCGATCAATAGGACTCTTAGGACAGATACCAATATTTGTCAATTAAAAAAAAAAAAAAATCCAATATTTCTTATGCCATTTTTCTTCTTCTTTTAAAGACATGAAACATAAACAGATTTCCATAATATTTATTTGTATTTTTTTTTTTTTTTTTATTTATGCTTCACGCGATTCTGCTCAGCTGGTTGTTGTGTCTGTGGCGTTTCAAACATGTGTGCTGCCAAGGGAAGCTGGTGAACAAACTATGCAAAGTCAACACCCATAATAATATTGATGATTGAAGGGTGTTTCTCTTATTTATAGATGTCAGTACAGATAGATATCAGCAGTAAAACTATACCTAGATTTTTGTGTTTCCTCTTTAAATTTGTTTGGTTGACTTTTGTTGTTGGTGCAACACAGTATCAGTACACTGAATTTAATAGGAAGAATTGAACTGAATAGCTAGTGGCCAGATAATAGTTTAAGATTTTTTAATGCTTAATATAGATTAATTACACATTATTGAAAGAATTATTACTAATGCTTTAAAACTTAGTTGCAAAAAAACTTTTCAGCTACTTTCTTACAGGCAGTGTTCAGAGGCATTAAGGATGCTAAAGGTGGAAAAATGAATGTGACGGGTGGCCTTCAGTGCAGATAGTCTTCAAATCCATGCTTTAATTATTACAGATTTAAAGGTTTATCAGCTGAAAAAGGTAGATGATGCAACTTTGTGTTCTCTTTGTCCACTGCCCTCTACACATATTTCAGTTCCAGTTAAGCTATTTCATCATACTTGATGGACAGGAGCAACATATTTGCTTTATGAGTATAGCAGATTTGTCAAGCTGCCAGTCACCCACTGCTACAGCTAGCTGACTGATTGATTTAGATGCAACTTCCCTTGAGAGTGACATTGTTGTGTCAATGACACCGTCCCTTATTTGCTTTTGCATTTTCCATCCATCTGTTTTACCTGTCTCGATCTCTCTTCATATGTAACCCTCATGCACCATTTTTCTTTGCCTTCATCCTTGTAGTCTTTGCCATGACCCCCAATTGACTGATAAAGGAACAGAACAGAAGAGTGATACAGAAGAGTGATATGCTCATCAACAGTAATCAGCGGGCTTGTTAGGTCTAATTCTGTAAATGTCATCCTAACTTTAGTGCTGTGATTATAGTGTACAATCCTTTAACTGAAGAATCTATCGATTAAGATCCATTATTTTGCTGGCGTAAAGCAAAAACATATTTTACATCTGCGTCTTTCTTTTCCAAACTGAAGGTACTGTCAGGTGAACTTCTTGTAGGTTGGAAAGGAACCTTTTCAGAGCAGAGCTTGTTATTTCGACACCTGTTTCCTAGAAAGACTGTTGCTGTGGGGTGAACCTGATGGCCCAGCGGGGGGTAAATGACATTGCTTGAGCAGGGAGGCAGTCACTCCGTCTTCTTATCAGCTCTGCCTGCAAGCTGCTGGAATACAGAGCTGCAATGGGTAGCTGGGGGTAGACAATATCAGCAGCTGTGAGGACGAGCAATGACTCACTTCCACGGTGCCCTTATCTTATGATGTATGCGAGCAAGAGCAGGAATGGCATACATCAGCTTCAACTGCATGGGTATAATATATATATATATATATGCAGCTCCAAGTGTGAAGATGGGAAACATTTCCAAAGCCTTCAGCTATAAAATCATTCTGCTCACCCTTTTAAAAAGTATCCTTTTTGTCATCCTGCTGTATTTTGTTCAGAGCAAATCATTATGGCTTACCTTTAGACACAAAGAAAACCTCAAGGATAAAACCAGAAGGTAGTACTGCGAGAGCATTATCTTTAAAGATCAACATTTCTTTCACCCTTTAGACATTGGCGTTCTTTTTTATCTGCAGGTGAGTGTTGATCCAAGTGACTTCACAGTGAGGAATACTATTTTCTGATAATATAATCCCTCCTGTGGTCCAGGCCCGGCTGCGTATCTCTTATATCTATGTCCCTCCCCGTGAGAGCCTCATAGTTTCTGGGCTGAATGTCTCTCTCATCCTTATCGTTTCTTCCATATTGTGATTCCAATGCACAGGAAGGATGGGAGGATGGACAATGAGTAGAGCGCTGCTGTAATGTCTGATTGAAACAGGAAGTTTAAGAAGTCATTCCAATTAGTTACATTTTTCTCATGATTATACCGCTTTGTTGAGGTAGAAATGTTGACATTTTGTGAGCTGCTGCAATTTTATATTTTCTTCGTATTCACAGCAGGTAATTACAATATAGCAACGTCACAATTTCACACAATCAGAGAGGTTTAAATGAGTTTTTTTATAATAATTCTGCTCTTTTACAATATTTCAGCCAGATAATGAAAACAGTGAGATAATGTTGACACCTAGTCATCGCACTTAGTTTTCTTTCTTTCTCTGTCTCTCTCCATTTAGTTAGCAGAAGTCAGTGGATGAGGTGGGCTGTTCTCCATAACCCATTATGGATATCAACTACTGGCTATTTACCCATCTCAAAACATCCTGTCTGAAAGGCTCCTGCTCCATAACACCTCCCTGTGTTTGAGCTGGGACGCCCGGGACTCACAGGCTGTGGACATCATGACACAGATGGACTACAAGTACAGCCTGCTGGGCTCCACGGTGGAGGACTACCGCAAGAGACCGCTACTCCTGCAGGTGGATGAAACACCTATGAACCTGTTTGCAGTTCTGGAGGTAAAACGGGATCTACCAAGACGATGGAGCAACCTGGGGTGGTTCCGAAAGATCCGTGTCTACAGCTTCCTGTTTGGCCTGGCTGTCATGTTCCTCATCACGGCTTCATACATTCTGACTGGGGACAAAAAGGGCCTTCTCCTCACCCCTTCTCCCTATCACTTCAGCAGCCTGGTCAGCCCAGGACCTTTAACCTTTAATCTCTCCTCGGTCAAGGATTACATACATATTAAAATGGTGGTCAAATCCATTGCATCTAAGGTGGAGTTTCAGAGCAGTAGACAGCTTCCGGAGCTTAAAGCACTGGTTAAGAGTGAGCCACATGTGAGTATCCAAATTATTCTATATATTCTTTTTCCAATTTAACGCATGGACTTTGGCTTTGGATATCAAATGCTATCACAAAATTGATTTATTTAAAACTGATTAAATTCATACTTCAGTACTATATAACTATTTATATTACTCCTTTAATCAGCCCGAAGAGCCTTGTGCTATAATTAAATGTGTTGAAAAGGTGATTGAAATCAGCATTCCTGCCTACATGCTGTCTACCCAGGGCTGAATACGGCTACTCTGGTGTAATTCCCCATTGGCTACAGTGTCTAATTTAATTCATAAAGAGATAAACCTGCACTGAAATCCTTCTATAACTCTTTATGCCAAACCAGATAATTACATAGGTCCCCTTAAGCTCAAAGCCATCTCGAGGTCCTTCAGCATGTTGGCCTTGAGGCTTTCTTACTGTTCGTCTCACCTCAAAGCTTAGTTCAATTAATTGCTAATCGTAATGATAATGGCTTGTGCTTGGGCTATTTGCAATATAACTAATTTCTTATTGAACAACCTAATGAATTGGAGAGAGTGGCTGCAGGACAATCAATACTGCATCTGTGGATGGATCCGGCATTAATTGTCCTTAAAGTAGCCACGTCTTACAAAGTGCAAGCAAGTCATAGTGACGTGATTATTTGCTGCCTTTCATCAACAAAAAGAAAAAAATAACATCTTAACAATGTGAATGAATGCATGCATGCTCATGTGTAGTGCTACCAGAAAGTGTGAGATGAGATTAGAGGTTAATCTGGTTACAAAATTACCAGAATGAAAGTTAACATTTTGTGAGTTTGCACCTCCACACTTACTCAACAATGAATTTGAAGCTCTTTTTGTGAGTGTGAGGGTGGATAATGGATCTGAGTTAGATTGTTTTTATGGCCACAAATTGCAATGTTCCCTTCTGGCCAAATCAGTCCCTCAAACACAATTCAGCTAATGGTCGTTTTAACTATTCAAGACCAGACTGAATGCAAAAAAGCCTCCAGAACAAGGAAAAAGGTATGAATGGCTGGACTATGTGGCTGAGCATCAGCAGTACAGATATGATAGAGTGTGCTGGTGTTTATTGGAACATTGCTCAACAAATTTAGCATGAAGCCACTTGCTTGTGTTTCTAATTTATTATAAGTCTGATTTGCCAGAGACCACATTCTAGCTGCACAAACTTGTCATGAACGCACACAGTGCTTGCCTAGTCCTACCAAAATAATGGTCTGTAGGCTATACAAAAAACCCCAAACATATTCATCTTCTACCGTGCGATGATAATTGAGAGTTTACAAAAAGTTTTGCGTGAAATGTCTAAATGGCCTAACAGACTGATGCAACCTGCTTTCTCTGCATTTACAGATGTTTTCTGTTATCCCTCGCAAATTTCTGCCTGGTGTCAAGAACCCCTGCTGGTATGAGGAATACACTGGGAATATCACTTCCGACCCATACAGGACAAACTTATATGGACGCTATTCGCGGCGCTTCAGAACAGTTTTCCAGCACTTGAGGAACACTTTCCACGAACATTTGCTTCATCACAACAGGAAACTCTACCGCATGCGGTGCCTTCCTTATTTCTATATCATTGGTCAGCCAAAGTGCGGCACAACAGACCTGTATGATAGACTAAAGCTGCACCCGGACGTGAAGTTCACAACTTTCAAAGAGCCACACTGGTGGACCCGCAAACGTTTTGGTGAGTAAGGAACACGTAATTTTGAGCGGTAAGGGAGCCTGGGACCATGACATATGCTAAGCTCAAGTCACTGTCATTATTTTGGCAGTAAAATAGCCTCAGTGGACCCCACAAAACCACTAAGTGACATAATATTGAAATTGTCTATGCTATAACTATCATCATATTGTTTTATGCGTGAATTGCACAGTTTCTGCATATTTTAGTAGGTAATTTGAGTTCTTTGGGTATTGACTGACAATAATGTTAGAGTAAGACTTTTCTGAAACAAATACACATTTATGTATTTGTTTTTACATTTAGTTCCATATAGTTCAGTTTCCAGCTGTCTCAGGCTTTCTACCAATTTCTACCCCGGCTGTCCAGCGTATTATGTATCTATATTAATATATTTTATATTCCCAAGTAACCTTGGGCAAGATACTGAACCCTGATGCCCCTGATGTTTGTGTGAATGTTAGATAAAAGTGCTTAGGGATAGATAAAAGCACTGTATGAATGTGTGTGTCACTGGGTGAATGAGACTTATAGTAGAAAGTGCTTTCAGTGCTTAAAATTAAGAAGAAAGGTGCTATATAAGCTTTTCCCAGTGCAATTACAGTATAATTACAGGGAAATTAATACTCAAAACAAAAGCACTACAATTAACAGAAACTGCTAATTTTCTGCCTGAGAGTTGACCCAGATCAACATCCCTAATTGTATATTTACAATCTTTATGCAGCAATTTGAATTATAACCATTCCCTGTTCCCCTCCTGCGTACTTCTACACCTTCATTAGACTCTTACCAGTGCAACTTTCTCATCTTGGTATGTGTGGTTAAGCTTATGTGCTAACAAAGCTCATTAACAGCTCGACTAGAACTATACGCAGAAGGATCTAGATTAACTGTGCTTTATTGTCATCTGTGACATAGACTTATCTCTGTGGTAGAAAGCACTTGAAAGGAACATAAAAACAACCGAAGCTTCTTCAGGCACACTGAACCCACGCATGCTGTTTTTTTGCACTTGTTTAGCACGTTAATGTTGCAGTCGCTCCTTGCGACACATCTCTCTACCGTGAAATTTGCTTCCCTCAGCTTCTAGGTGCATCATTTGGGCTGTTCCCACTGTGCATAAATTTGAATTTTACACTCTCCTTGAAAAGAGTAACAGAGCAATTATAGGTTTATTTAATTACACAACAAATCTTTCCATTTTATGATAGAGCTGTTGCATAAAGGCAATTAAAGTTGTTACTTCTTATTGGATAGAATATTGAATAAATAATGGATAAATAGTGAAAATACTGGCCAATTTCATGGAGAGTTTAACACTATCTGTTAATATATTGGCTTGTTTGTTTAGACGCACACAAATTACTGCCAAAATTCCGGCTTATAATTTTGGCACTCAAGGCGTTTGAACAGGTGGTAACTCGAACAAGTCATTTGCACAAACAAAGAGAAAACCCTGTGCGTCAAGAAGTAAGAGCCGCCTCGCAGCAGACATCTGGGTCGTATGGCAGTTCTAACAGTGTGCCTGACATTGTGGTGTTCTTCCTCCACGAGCATCTGTGATGTAAAAAGAACCACCACACCATCACAGATGGGATTAAAAGATACGCAAGACCCGGGAGTGAGACTGAATGCACCTCATGTGAGAAGAAAACCCTCTGGACACCCTTAAGTTGAATGTTAAATCGCTTGTTTGGTTTGATTTAGTGATTTTAGACACCACGAAGGCTTTACTCGATTTCCTCTTACATCTGAAATATTTTTAATTACAAATTTAGCTGATAATAAGGCTTGTAGTAAAAATCTTAAGTAGGCCAAGATTTCTTTTTCTCTCTTGCATTGTTGTCTCTAAACAAGCAGATCATCATACCTATGAGGTTTTTTTTGTTTCTCTTTGATACTGAAAGAGTCATTAAGACTCATGAATAATGGGAATCCTTCATCAGCCCAGGATGCGGACATCAGCGAGTGAGTCAGCGCGTGCGTCTCACTAATGTGTGCCTGAAATAAAGAAATACAAAGCCCAGCAGTTAAACTTTAGGGGAGCGATCTGCCTTTTGACCGATGGCTCTGTTTTCAGTTCTGATTTCAAAATCAGAAGTCAATAACACAACAGCTTTATACTGAATTTTGTATATGCAGTGCTCAGATTATTTTATAATTATCTTTTAGTAAATGAAGCTACGCTATAACACGAGTGCAATACGAGCGCTCGATTTTCACCGTGATTTCTGGGGATGGGGGCTATTCTTCTACTCAACAATGACTAATTTGACATTTTATTTTTCCAGCAGCTGTCTGTCTAAAGGTTACTTAATGATTTGAATAAATTCACTCATGGCTTTGGTGTACTCCTTGTTAAGGGCACTACATACAGTATTGGCCACAATCTTTGGAAAAAAAATCATCCAAATTCTCACCACAAATATCAAAAGAGGCTTAAGTGTCACAGCCAAATCTATCCCTTTGAAGTTTATCCAGTTGCTGACTATGCCCCTAATCCTTTCGAGACTCACAAAACCTAATTGGTGGATTGATCAGTCTGCATGCAATACTTATTTTAATATGTTGGGTTTAATCTGAGTTGATAATTATTTGAAGCTCGTAAAGCTGTGGGTTGTAGATGAGTTGTTTGCCTTAATTTGTCTGCCTCATGCTCCGTGTTTTCTGCTGCTTGTGATGTTGCATAGCAGCAAATGCAGTTATATCCCAAGGACACAGGTCCCCCTCAGTTACTGTTCCCCCTCGTTGGGTGCGCTTTCATCTTTGCTGTCACTTTCTTTCTCTCTATTCCTTCTAGTCATGAACTTCGGGCTGCTAATCAGCACTTTTCTCTTAAGACATCCTTTGAGAGCTCTCAGAATTCAAATGGTCTTGTTTTGTATTTATTTATTTTGATCCCCCTCGAGGCGCTGCTCGGTCGATGCAGTAAAAAGGTGATTTGATGCGATCCGTGCTACATAACTTTCTTGGAGGAGCATTTTGAATCTTAAGCAGATGTGTCTGTTGTGTACAGTTCCCATCAAGAAACACAGCCTATTTGAAAACTGCTCTATGCCTAATTCATATGAAAAAGCACAGGGACGGGGGAAAAAAAAGAAAAGCACTGAAGCAAGACTCGCCAGAGCCATCACACCTCATACAAGTGTGACCGTTCTGGATGAGTAATGATGCAGACTGGGTGTTTGGAGAGTTTACTTGAGTTTTCTAATCATGTTTTTCCTCCTAAGAAAAGGTGGTTTAATAGGACACCATCAAAGCATCGCTGAAAGTAACAGCCGCCTGAGTTACCTCATTATCCTTATGCTGCATGGATGCTCCCAAGTCCTAAACCATATTTCCACGATAGCCTACTAAATTATAATTATAATGTACACCACAGCAGCTAAGATGGAAAACGCATTTGCTAGTCCTGCATTTTAAGGATTAACTTGACATTGGCCTTTAATTGGAAAGACGAGAAAGTGATCAGAGACAGTACTCCCTGCTGAATTTGGATTGGATCTTTACTTGGATTTTATTAGGTCATCCTGCAGTCAGGACAACAACAAAACCCTAATGACCCCCTTTAGTGTGAGCACAGAAACACATGTAGAGAAACAAGAAGGCGGGACTGAAAACACACCCACTTTTGCTTCTAGAATCCCATTTAAAGCCAACGTATCCACTCCAACAGCTTTTTAAGTGTAATAACTTAGCAAAAAATTCTAAAATATACCTGCCTAAAGTCAACATCTTTTTCTCTGTCAGGTATCATTCGTCTCAGTGAGGGCTTCCATGATCGATACCCAGTGGAAGACTACTTGGACTTGTTCGATCAGGCTGCTTACCAAATCCAGGGCAACCTCACAGCAAATACCAGGAGATCCAGCCAACCTGATATGATCATAGGTAAGTGAGATGACAGCCAGCTCCCATTTGTAGAAATGAAACTATTATAACATATATTATTGCAACACTTCGAATTAAAATTTATTGAAGCATTTTCCAACTGGGCTCTGCACCACTAGTTGTTAGCCAGTGTGGATAACATGGATAATTATCGTCTTAGTAGCATATTGGGACCGAGATTTATAAAATAGACTTAAAATATTTTTGGGCAGCATGGTGGTCTTTACAGTAAGAAGGTCCTTGGTTCAAATCCACCATCTGGCCCAAATCTAGTTTAATTTCCGGGTGGTTGAAAATTCACTCTGTGTCGTTTCTACTTGGTGCTACTGTAACTTGCTAACAAAGGCTTTAAAAGTTATACAATGGAAGATTATAATCTTTAGAATTAAACAGTCAGCACAACTGAATACCTACATATACTGTAGTTGCCCTATGCCTACTGCACAGCAGCCTCCAGTGGATGTGAGCAACATTACCTTCCTGGTTTATGTCCCATTGCAGTAATTTAATGGATCTAACAAGGACTGCCAAAGAGCAGGGAAAGGTCATAAAACCTGGTACCCATTGCTCAGATGATTAGCAGCCATGTGATATAAGTACTAACCACTTGGCAATTGGTTTGTCACTCATTATGCAAAATGCTGGGAGCAGGAGCAGAGATTTAGAAGTGGAAGTTTTGCAAGCAAACAGAAATGACTTGAGTGCAACGATATAGAGGTTCAGTTAGAGGACAAGATGTCTGTGCGGGCAGCAGTCCGTCTCAGGGCAGACATACAATTTTGCGCAGTAGACGAACAAATCTATGTGGTTTATTTGAGTCCAAAGGCAAAGTTTTGAAGCGGACTGTTGCAATATTTGAACAAGAAAACAAGAACTGATGCTCTTAAATGAAATGTCTCTTGAATAAATACACTGTGAGTAATATGAGGTGACAGGAGCAGGTATAATTCAAACAAATCATTCCTTGATCCAGTTCAAATCTAACTGTCATCAAAACCTTCATATTCCAAAGTGACCCAGCTACATTTTGCATTTAATATGAACTAAGATTGTGCAGAATGCAAACACTGAATATCATATTGCACTTTTTGTGCTATGCAAGCACAGTAAATCAAACTTTGAGTTGCACATTATGACAGGAAACTGCATATCAGCATTTCCCCACACAAAAAAATACCCAACTATTACAGACTGATTATCATCAGAATAACATGTTTTTGGGTAGCTAAGCCAACAAGATACAGGCGATAGTGTGTAAAACATTGCCTGACTTCTTGCTAATCGCATCTCTTGGTAGTTTTCTAAGCGGAAACATTTCCTGTTGAGTGTAACCTCTGTCTTCCTGTTTTCTTTCACTGCTTCAGGGAACAGCTATTGTTCCCCACTCTCTACTGAGAATCTTATTAATTACTCGGGTCATGTATCTGTTGTGATCCATCTATAGAACGTGGTCCTGCAGCATTCTGTGCCCTCGTCGGGCTGCAGCCAATAGCATTGGGCCTGGGGTGACCTGACACTCACTTTAAACTTCGCCTGTAATCTTGTGTCCAATATTACAAAACTACTATTAAAGCAGCAGGTAGTGAGGATGAAGCATGGGGCCGCTCTGTAGCAGCCACTTTCACTTCAGTGAGGGAAGGTATTTCTAAACGAGCTAGTGACTAAGCCTTAAAGAGAGGCTCTAACAGCTTAATAATACTGGACTTCCGTCTGCCTCACTTAGCCACTTCACTGAAGTGCTGTATAAGGGAATCATTGTTTTGTGTGCATGCGTGTGTGAATGTGTGTGTGTGTCAGGACAGCAATAATACCCGCAGTGGGGTGGTGAAGTCTTACAAACCTCCTTCCTCTATCTGCATATCCTGTCTCCAGCCCCTCTGCAACTATCTGTTTCTGTCTTTTTTCCCCCTCCATCGCTTAAACACTGTGTCAAAGAAATTGCTCGGTCACAAAGAAAAACTGATTTCAATTTTCAACAACAGGCTTTTCACACTTGGCTCGCTGCATTGGGTGCAGCTTAGCATGTTGCACTGTTTTGTTTGCGATTTCAAATAAATAATCCTAGTTAGAGGGGTGTGGGGGAGCAAAACCCCACTCAGTATTCACACGATGCCCTGGGAGAGCCCAGCACGGCGCAGGCCTATGGCCAGGATCTTGGGCTTCTGATTCTTTTCAACCCCCGGCCAAGACCCAGCCACTATGAAACACCAGAGAGACCAGTCTGGCTCCTGCATTTGTTTGTCCTGTACAGCCCTCCCTCTGGACCAAAATAAGCCCTTTTAATGGATACAGAGACCTTTAAATAGACTTGATCACAGTGTGTATCATTTTATGTGTTAACAGCATTAACAGTGATCCTGTTTCGCTCTCACCGTTTTCATCGCAAAAAAATAGGCCCTGGCTATCGTCCCTTTTTTTCTGAGGAAGGGAGGCAGATAAGGCTCCTGTTGTGTTCCTTCCAAATACAGCTTTGCTTCACAGATAAGAGGATAATGAAGGCGCAGACAGTCTAATGAATCCAGGATATCATTTCTCAGCTTGGCTTGATAAAGTTTATGGTCCTAAATTGTTTGAGAAACAATGTCCTCTGACTTGGTATGAGCACCAGTCTGGACAAGGATTTGAAGACTGCAGTCATTGTACTATTTAGCTGCCCTTGCTGTTTGTCTTTTTTCTTTCTTTTTTCTCCCATTGAGCACTTGCTTTAGAACATCTCATTTTATTGACCTTTGCTTTCATGTTTTACTTCAAGCTTTAATTTAGAGGCTGTATGTTTCAAGTTTCATAACAACGTGCGATTTAAATCTCAGACAATCATTTGCAGGTAATGACAAACTAAAACGGAAATGAAAAATGAAAATAGGCTTAAAAATTAGTTGCAAAAACAACAACAACAATGGTTTTCCCAATACATGCCCATTATTTCTTAATAACCAAACTGTTTATTTTGTATTGTCCACCATCTAAAACCCAACTTTCAGTGATTAATAACATTTGGCCAGTTTACATTTAAGCCAAACGAGATACCAAATTCTGTTTGTTTTTTTAAATATCAATCAACATCACATTTTACAATAAAATACGTTTATGGTGATAAGAATAGTAACGCTAAAATAACAATACAAAAGTGTATTAGTATGATGTTTTTATGTTGTTTTAGATTATTAGGTGTAAGATAACACATATAACAGTAATTTGATGTAATTTAACAGGGATCCTGTACTGTGTATATTTGGTAAAAATACACAAAAAACACAAATAATGAGCCTTACACTAAAAACTAAAAGTGTCTGTGACTGCACAATATTTTTGTGTATGTGTGCATGTTTTTACTTGAAGCACTGTGGCTGTATTTTCCAGGAGAAGCCAGCGCATCCACCATGTGGGATAACAACGCTTGGGTATATTTCTATGACAACACAACAAAGGGAGAGCCTCCCTTCCTTATCCAGGACTTCATCCATGCCCTGCAGCCTGATGCCCGCTTCATTGTCATGCTCAGGGATCCAGTGGAAAGGTGGGAGAAATCTGCTTTGCTAGCGATGATGCAGATCTAGTTCTGATGTGCATGTCTTTGCACCCCTATCATAAGTGTTTACACTGCTGACACAGACAGACATTTTCCAGGTTCATAAGAAACAAAAGACCTGTTGTCACAAGAGATGTGTTGACTTTTACTCAGACAGGCTGCTACAAAAGTATCATTATGATGCCTTTATCAGACATGTGGAGACCTTACAGCTGAATGCCTGTGTGATAATGTGTTTAGACGGGGGTGGGGAGGGTTCTTAACGCTGTTAATGTTGATTTTTACTTCTGAGAATGTCTAAGCATGCTCTGTAATTGCTTCTGTCTGTCAAATCGTGGCCCGTGGAACCTCTCCCCCGAAACAATTCTAGGAAAAAATGAGTTGCATGCTCAATTAGATTAGCTGTGTCATTTTTATTAGGTGAGATCAGTTTACACCCTGTACCGCATTTCCTCTATACGATCTTACATTTCAAACTAAATTGCAACTTAGAGTTTATATGGATCAGTGTCGCCACAATTCCCTTTCATTCTCATTTGACATATGGGCAGAAACATGTTTCAGTCATAGAGTCAACCATTAAGAACTGAGTTGAGTTCACTATGAATACTTTTGGTTGACTTAGAAAAAAAGCCTAAACACAAAACATTAACAGACTGACTGGAAACGACAAAATACCAAATTGTAGGTCCTAATTTGGACATCTGGGTTTCTCTGTGAAGGCCTGTCAATTCTGGAACCCATTACTGACTGATCAAATTAATTACAGAGAGAAATCTTTCACAAGGGCTGGCTGAAAGCAAACAAGAGTAGCAATTTTTAGTAAATTGAACCCCAAATGATTATTTTGATTCATTTAATTGTCACTTAATCTGGCAGCTTAATTAAAATCGAAATATCTTTTTTCATTTTAAGAGAGAACAACAGAAGTATAATGGAAGCACTAAGATGACAGAGATAAGAGTCAAGACCAGTGCCAGCATCAATAAACATCTGGCTGGCTTAACAAGCTAAAATAATTTGCTGTCAGAGGAGGCTGAGGCACTGGGGATTCCTCTTGCTGGACCAATATGATGACTGTCTACAGTTTAATTAGGAGACATATTAAAAATACCAGAGAAGAGGAAATATATCTGTGATATTACAGCTTGTAAATGCTTGAAGACAAAAACCTGAAACATAATGAGATGTCTTTTCCATGTTCAAATTTGTCTCTTGTCTTGCAGGCTGTACTCTGACTACCTTTACTTTGGTAGTGCCAATAAGTCTGCAGAGGATTTCCACGAGAAGGTGTCAGAGTCACTGCAGTTGTTTGAGGGGTGCCTTACGGAGTTCACAATGCGCTCCTGTGTGTACAACACCACCGTCAACAACGCCATGCCAGTGAGTGTTCCCCGCCTCCTGCTTTTGTCTCAAAGCTCCGCTGAAAAGCGGCACTTAGTGACCAGTTGATTAGCTGGTGGGAACGAAGAAAGTAAGAAAAGACAGATGGAGAGAAGTCCGTGCTTCATTAGCAAACGCTAAAGTTCGCAGGACAGACTTAATGGAAAGGATTGGCAGCACTGTGGGACCACTGAGCAGTTCAACACCTCAAGCCTCTTTGTGTACTACAAAAGCTCGTTTTCCTGTGAACTTGCTTCTTACTCATGGACCACGTATTAGTGCCAGCCAGTGCCCGGGCTGGTGTTAGGTCAGCTTTTCTCATAGCACCCTGAGGCAGACTGTGTGAGATGGGGATGAGGATTGTCCTCTGTTGGCTTTCCCTTTATGCTGCCTTGTATTTAGAGGTTCTCCAACAGTCTTTATGGCCCTTCATAAGCATGTTTGCTCTCTAGCGATGACCTAATTGTTCATCCGCAAATATCTATAAGAGTTATTAGCCCATGTGAGAAGCATTACAGCTGTCCCTACAGCAGACTCTCATGCCTGTGGTTTCTTGATAAAGGTTTTAGAGCTTGGATTAGTGTCTTAGAGAAAAAAAACAAATAAACCCCAGCATGAGAACACGTCTGACCTAAACTGTTGTACCAAATTGATTTAACAAAGAAGGAATTGCTGAGCTGGCTTGTAATCATCGATTCTAAATGGCCTTTCAATTTTCGCTAAAAAGGCGAAAGGACAGCGTATTTTGTGCACACCTACTGTTCTGCAGTGAACTGTCACAAAGGAATCCAAAAATCAATTTCAACAAGGGTTAGGCTACGAGCAAATGCTTTGATGAGATCTCACAAAAGATCAGTGTGCTCATTTATTTCTGGGGTTGATGAATTGTGTAGTGGTTTAATCTACGTCTCAAATAAAACCTCAGAAAATTAAAAGAAACGTCTATCCTGTGTTCCCAGAGCCCAAGTTGAGATCTTTAAAATACTTGTTTTGACCAGAAAATAATTTAAAGATTATTAAATCTTTAGATTATTTCAATTTGCACTTTTACAAAAGAGGGAAAATCACCTTATTATGATGCAAAACTAAATTGAAATACTATATAATGTTTGGCCGTAAAGTATTTAGTTTGGTTGTGATGATGATGCAGGTTTCCCTCTTTCTTATCTCCCTCTCTCACTTCAAATAATAAACACTACACATTTACATGCCTACACAGCATCTAGCATCACTGAGCCGAATTCATGGAGAAGACGAAAAAGAAAGCAGTTAAAATTTCCTCCCTCCACCTGTTTATCTCCTTAAAGAAGAGGATGCATGCACCACTTTGCTAAGAAAAAGTGCCTTGCATAGGAATTTCTTATCTCATGTTGACTTTCTTCTTCTGTGCCCTCAGGTCAGATTGCAAGTTGGCTTATACATTGTGTACTTAATGGACTGGCTGACCATCTTCAGCAGGAAACAAATTCTGGTCCTAAGGTTGGAAGACCATGCCTCTAACAGGAAATACACAATGCATCAAGTCTTCGAGTTCCTTAACCTGGGTAAGTGAACAAGTGAGTAAGTGTAGTCATGGGGACTCTGATCAGTACAGTTCCAAACAGTGCCCTAGATACATACAAATATGGATATGTAGTGTAGCAGTGAATGTGATTATTAGAAAAACAAATGCGTCGACCTAAAACCTGTGCAAACAAATGTCACTTTAAAATGGCATGCAACGATATAATTAAAATCTGTCGATGCAGAATACGGGAGTATAAAATCTCCACTTAGGAGTAATCGTGAACAGTTTACCACACACGCACACAGGTTTGAGTGTATGAATATGACAGCCAAAAACAGCCCCTTCCAGCTTTGTGGAAGCTTCCTTCCTCTGAACTCACTGGTTTATCCCACAGTGTAATTGCCCCAAAGCTCAGACTTAGCTCTTCAAAGAGCTGCCAACACCATCTAAGGTGTGATTACCTTCCAGAGAATCTTTTGCCTTTCTCACTATTTTGTTCCATTTGTTTAGTGTTGCGTCAAAATCAAAATAAGTGGACCAGAACGAGGGGGTGTGAAAGAAATGTTTCTGTGTTTTTCACAGGGCCGCTGACAAAAGAAATTGAGTCAGAAATCACAAGAAGCCCGGCGTCAAACACCAGGAGGCCAGCTGACAAAAACCTAGGACCCATGCTGCCCATCACTAAAGACATCCTGCGGGACTTCTACACACCGTTCAATGAAAAATTGGCCAAAGTGCTGCAGAATGACTCCTTCCTCTGGGAGAATAACTCTAAACTCTGAACATCCCAACATCACAACTCCTGTTATTTTAGAAAAAGAAAGAAAGAAAAAAAATACCACTGATGTGTCAACCAGCCCCTTTGGACTTCATCTCTCTCAAGTGCCCATTAAAAAACAAAAACAATAAAATCTATGTTTTTTTATTTAAATTATTTTTTTAAGTTATAAAAGCAGAGATGAATCAACGATAGAAAAATAGCACAAGCAAGTGTGGTGGTTTTGTGTGAGAGTCTGTGAGCGAGAGTTGAGTTGTTCTTGGCCCTGATTGTTGTTGTTGTTTTTTTTAACCAGATGTACCAAAATTAAATAGTGAAACTGAAGATATTACGTTGTCTCTTTATGTTTAATTAATTTAAAGAGGAAGATGTCCGACAGGACTGAAAGATGAGATGAGAAAAGATGAGATCTACTAGTTTTGGTCCTTTTCTTCCAAGATAGCTATACTCACAGAGACAAATTACTTTGATTGTACCTTTATCAGAAGGATTGTAAATATGGCATAGTGAAACGAGCTTGTAGGGGCACAATGGATTAGTGAAACAACAGCGCCCTCTACTGTGAAGAAGGTGTAACTGCAGTCTTAAAATTGGCCTCATTCAAGACTAAAAGGTTAAAAACACAGATGTGAAATGGAATATATGTTATCCTCAAAATTAATACAATGGTTTGTCTCATGTTAAATGTTAGCAGAGATTTTAACAGGAAATTAAAAGAAATAGTTTCTGAATTAAATTGAAGGACTTATTATCTGGCAGATGACTTCCTGCCAGATAGTTATATTGTATTATGCATAATAGTCCATGTGGTATGAAAGATTTCCTGTATCTGTTTTTGTTGCAGCAGAGCTTAATCAGTCTGTTAGAGAAGGTGCTCTGCTGCCTGTACGGTAAGAGGTGCAGAGAGTCAGGATAATCCATAATGGATAACAGTTTGTTCAGTAACCTTCTCTCCATCACAGCTTCTGGGCTGGCTCTGTACAGTCACAGACCAGCCTACCTCATTAGTTAACCAGTGCTGGAGTCACTACCTCCTATGCTGCTCCCCAAGTAGACCTCAGCAAAGTACAGTACACTGATCACAGCAGACTGATAGAAAATCTCCAACATTTTGCTGTACACATTGAAAAATCATCTCTTTCTATAGAAAAGAAAGAAGAGCCTGTTCGTACCTTTTTGGCATACAGCCTCTGTATTGGTTCAGCCTGCTGCTGACATGGATGTCCAGGTGCTCCTCCGCCACATCAGCATTTCTGGTCCACAAGCTCTATAGCTGTCCTCTGTCCTTTATTTGCATCCAGAAGACAATTTCTTCAAGACCACTCCACAAAATTATCCACTAGTGCTCTGTACTGCTCCTCATTCCACTTCCAACCTCATCCAACAACTGCGGAGTAATCAGAGTATTTCTGCAGGTGGCATGAATCAAACTTACAAAGAAGTTCTGAGGTTTGCAAGGTGAGCAGGAAAACAGCACAGTCTCCTGTGGAGCTCCTGTACTGAACATCACCAAATCATACAGAGCACTGCACAGTCTTACATGCAGTCTGTCTTGTCGGGTCATCAGTATCATAAGCAGCATGTAGACGATTGCAATGTCCACTCCTCCACTTTTGGATTTTCTCTAGGGTAAAAAAAATACTCTTTTAATAAGTGGTGCTGAATGAGTCACCGCTTTGCCAACATCTGGAGGAAGGCCCAAACTCGAGGGAAAATTGATTGATAGCATTGTTTATTCTTGGACTTCTGTAGCTGCAGAGTGTTGCTGAAACACATAGCTCAAATTAATTTAACAATGCAAATAATTTCACAGTTTATACAGAAGCACACCTACAAAGGAGCAAAATATTGCCAGAAAAATTCCCCCAAAAAACAATATTTCACGTCTTTAAAACAATGTTGCATGACTTCAATTACGAAAATATGAGACTGTGAAAATGAAATTCGAGTACAATCTATTCTCTACACCAGAGGGCAGACAAGACTTAACTATACCTAATTGTAACTTCGATTTTAGCAGGACGTTTAGTAAGTTACAGCAATTATTAACGCCATCATTAATGAGAATATTATTATTAAACATTGTGATGCTTTAAGAAAATGTGCCTCGATTTTGAATATGGGTTAAAAAAACAGAAAAATCATGCAGTAATTTTTCTTTCCTGACAATATTTATAGTTTTCCATCTTTTTTTTTTTTTTTTTTTGCCTGTCCCATTTGGCTCTTTTGCCATCAGAATTGTTGTCTAAAGGCAAAGAAAGATACCCAACGGATTTACTATACCAAATTGACCATCCCAGCCTTGCCGTAATGGTCCATTTGATTCACCTTTTATTGTTTATTTTATTTTCACTTACTGAATACGGGACAGACTTGACTGGGGGAAAGAAGGGGAGAAAGAAAGAGGGAAAGAGAAACAGTTGAGAAGAGGGACGGGGGAGAAGGGCAAAAACCAAAAACCAACAGAATGAGCAGAAAAAAAAATGCATATATCAATCACCTGGATCACCTGCTGAGAAAGAAAAAAGAAAACAAGCAGAAGAGAACAAGAGTAATAGAATAAACAACATCACAATGATATATGGGAATATGACAGTAAATACTAAATATTAAACATTATTGTGCAGCACATAAGATCAACAGAACACAGTGTGCTTTGAGGTAGGAGCCAAAAAGGGTGTAGTTTGTGGGTGTGATCACCCGTGTGTACACCTGTGAGCATGGACGCGCTTGTTTTTTTTTTTTTAAAGGTTCCTTCATGTAATGATCTGCTAGAGGGCGTGGGGGGGGGGGCCACAGCCCCGTCCTCCAGGGCGTGAAGCAGGTATGGAAGAGATCAAAACTCCAGACATCCAGAGGCCCCCAGAACACGAGAGACCAAGGAAGACCAACAGAGGGGCAGCCGCGCCACTGTCTCAGTAAGAGCTGAGGAGAGTCCCAGATGAGGGCTCACTCAGCAGCCGTGGAGCAGAAGCCAGGGGGAGTTGCAGTGACGCGCCCGTGAGCTCCGCCGGCAGCCAGCCGTGCCTGAGTGACCAAGCCCCAGGCCGACAGGCCGGGGGCACCCCACCTCCGAAGTGGCCCGAGCGAGCCCCAGGCCAAGGAGTGAGCCGGTGTGTACCTAGACGCCCACCCCCAGACACAAAGAACCACCAACGCACCGATGTCTGAGGGAGTCCGCCACTGGCAGGGAGGGCCTGAGATGTCCCCAGAGAGGTGGCGTCTGACACCCAACCTGACATATAGACACAGACATACAGGCACACACATATACAAACATCCATTCCCACCCTCATGCTCTCATATGCACTTACTCCACACTCAACCAATGTGGAGACAGACATAAAGAGACGCTGTACACACGATCACACTCCCCAAGCGTACTCTACAAACCGGGTCTAGGTACCCTTGCCCCTGGAGGGGGGAACTGCACCCAGACCCAGGTGGTGTTACCCTTTTCCCTGCGGTGGGGGGAGGCAGACCGCCCCGACTCCGCAGCAGCAGGGAGGCCCCACACTCCAGACCGCAGTCGGACGGCCAACTCCTCCTCCTAGCCCCCCCGCTCCAGCAGGTCGCAGAGAATGGGGGTGAGAGAAGACTCCAAACCTCCCTCCACCCGCTCATTGTAGTGTTGATGCATGTGTGTTCTAAGGTGCATTTAAAACCCAGGAGGGCATGGAGCTACCTGCCAGAGAGCAGCAGGTAAACGCATGGTCCCTCCTGCTAGCCCTCAATGTCTACGTGTATTTAACATTGAGAGGTGGGCAACGACGCCAGGGGTGGGGTGTACACCCTGATGGTACTTTGGATTCCGTGGTAGTTTTCCATCTTAACTTCAAGACAACTTGACCCAAATAGCTATGAGAAACTTGAGCTTAACAGTTTAACGACATGAGATCTTCTACTTCTCGCTGCTGTTTTTCAAAAGGTAATGCAGCCCTTTCACTCTGCAAACCCGAAGTGCCAGCAATTTTGGCTACTTTATCCTCACTGAAATCAAGACAATCTGAATGGAAAAATAGTGACTCCAAGTCATTTGCATACTGTGTTTAGAGTTGGATGTGTATATGACTGGCTGAAGGAGTTTGGCTTTAGTGAGAGCCTCCAACCAATTTCAGTTGTCTTTGAATTCACAAATATTATCAAAGTATCTTTCATCCTAATCTGGAATACAGATTACAGTGACTGAGAAGAAACTGAAGAAGAGACTTTCTGAAATGCACACTTAGATCACACTATTTCAATTTTCTTAATGAATAACCAAACATTGAACAGATTGGCATTTAGGTTCTGATCTCAACACTTCCCACAGGTATATACTAAAACTAGCACTGCAGAAGCTGGAGAATGAGGAATTTAAACTTTAGCTCAGGGGAACTTTGAAATTTAGCCCACAGATGAATCCTGCTGATGTAGGTGGAGTTTATGAAATGCTGCAGTGTGCAGCAGAAGAGCTGGACAGAGCAAGCATAGCAGGGCAAAGGGCAACAAAGACTATAAGGGAAATACAGTGCACTAATGTGCATGTGGGTTGTGGTCATAAGTTACGACCCGGGCATGTAACAGTATGTAGACTACAGTATGAAACATACACTTATCATGGGCATGAAAGGCAATTTTGGGCTTTTATTGATTTTTTTATTGATGTTCTTTTTCCAGGGTGCAATAATTCTTCTTTAATAACTTTAGAAAACAAGAATTGGGTGCACAAGGTTGAATTTAATTTGGATGTTTTGGATGACAATAATAATAATATTAATAATAATAATAATGATAATCATAATAATAATAATAATAATAATAATAATAATAATAATAATAATAATAATATCAGCATCAGCTGTAGATATTATAACATCTAGAAAATATATTATCAGCATAATTATCAGCACATAAACACTGAGGGTTGGAAGGAATCCAGCTAAATATAGAGTATCAAGTAGCATTGGTCTAAGTTGGATTTTTGAGCTATTATTTGCCTGATTCTTAGATGACATAAGCATCAGGTGAAATATTCTAGCACAAGCTGTCATATTTCCATTCCTAGAGTCAACACATATTACTGTCCTTTAGTGTTGTGAGCCAAAAAAAAAAAAACAAGACAGCAGGAAATATGCAGCAAAATGAAACAACACAAAACATACTCAAACAAACCAATAACATAAATATTATAGTGCACAAATAGGAGACCAAAACATAGAAAGTTAACTAAAATAAGTGTAATAATTCATAAATGACTGCAATATTAATCCCAGAATTACGTCATGCAAGAGGTTCAGCAACACCGGCCTGCAAGTGCTAGCGGCTACTAACAAAACTCCAAGCTAAGCCACCAAGAAACTCATAACACGTATTACAAATAAATATTAGCAAATAAACTTACATGCGTGAAGACGTGATTCCCCACAGCTCCTTCAGGAAAGGTGGTCACTAAAATCCCAGGAAGGAAAAAGAAAATCAGATTCCAGGTTGGTGAAATGTTGCAAACAGTTAGCTAGTAGCATCAAAGGCTCTATAATTGTTTCTTCTCCATACTGTCCGGATGCAACATTATTAGCTTTCAGTTGTATGCAGGGTGGTTTAATTATGAAATAGTGTCATAAATCATAAAGTAGTTTACTTAGAATATGATGGAACAATATCAGTAAAAAAATTACTATAGAAATATGCAGTAGGTAGATATACGCTAACTCACTTTGTTAGGTACACCTGTTTAACCTCTTATGGCAGATACATGGACGTAGTCAGGATGACCTGCTGAAATTAAAACCGAGCATCATAATGGGGAAGAAAGGTGATTCAAGTGACTTTGAGCATGGCATGGTCGTTATTGCTAATCTGGGATTTTCCCACACAGTCAATGAAATGGTCAGAAAAGGAGAAATATCCATTGGCCAGTAATTCTCAGGGTGATAATTCCTTGTTAATGTCAAAGCTCAGAGGAACAACTGAGCCAAGGTATTCAGAAAACCATCTGTGAACGTATGTAATGTCAAAACTTGAATGTGATTGGTGACAACAGCAGAAGACCATACCAGGTGTGTCAAGCTTCTGCTGTAGATGTGTTACTCAACTTCTCTGCTAGGGTGGCGTCTGGACACCTGTGCCTTCCTGGAGCCTCACTCTCCTTCTACTCACCTGATGCTGGTTCTGGCTAATTGCCCCTGACACCATTTAAGGCCTCAGTGGAGTGTTGGTCCTTGCTGGATTGTTGTGCTATTTTCAGTTAGTGTAGCCCAGCTCTCCATGATATTTTTCCTTGTGCTCCCTGGTTCTGCGGCTAATTGTTGGTTCTCCATCTCCTCCTGCACAGACCTACCTGGACCCCAGCCTGCCTTCCCTGGAAACCCTTTGGTTGAGCAAGAGCGTGAGTGAGGAAAGGTATGGACATCTGGACTGAGTGTGTGTTTTTCACAAGCGGATTGAAGAGGACTGTGAGCGTGACTGTTCCCCAACCCTGGACCTACACCTGGAATCCCTGGACCCCTTTTCTCCCTCTCACTGTACATATGTAATTATTCCACCCACTGCTGTAAATAAACCTTGTTCTGTCTGAACAGTTCTAAGTCCTGCACTTGAGTCCAGCCTAGTCACCATGACAGGGTGCCACTTCTGTTAGCTAAGAACAGGAAACTGAGGCTACAGTTTGCATGGGTTGACCAAAATTGGACCCCATAGAAGATTGGAAGATTGGTCTAATGAGTCTCAAGTTCTGCTGTGACATTGGGATTATGAGCAGTGTACCCATCAGGTTGAATATGAATTGACTGTACTCAAATGACCTCTACATTCACCAGATCTCAATCTAACAGAGCAACTTTTGGATGTGGTGATTTGCATAATGGATGTGTAGCCTACAAATTTGCAGAAACTTCTCATGTCAATATGGACCAAAATCTCTGAGGAATGTTTCCAGCACCTTGTTGAGTCTATGAATCCTGGTACTAGAAAGGTGTAACAAATAAAACAGATATCCTCATGTCCTGTGAGTGAATATATAGCTCTGGTATAGTAGCAGCATCAAAATACGATTTTTCAATTTTATGATGAGACCTGTTGTCAAAAAACATGTGAATGAGACAAGTTGCTACACTTTTTTTTTTTTAATGCTTTTTGTCTTTTACTATAAATGCGTCCACTCTCTTATTTTCAGTCAGTCTGCACACATGTTAGATCCCCACTGCCACTTTGTGTTAGAAGCAAAGGTTTGTGTATAAATCAGTGGGCTGGTGTCTAAGTTTTACAGACAGGCTAGGAAGGTTGGAAGATAATGAGAAGTTAAAACGTTCTTTTATATGATTTGTTGACTAAAAGGAAAACATGAAAAAAGAGGAGTTGGGGGTGTATGCCAGCAGCATGACGATGCAGACATCGTGTTTCAGGTCACATTTATGATATTCACTACAGGACCTTAGATGTGTTTGGGAGACCTTTTCTCCCCAGGTCCATTTCTTCTCTGTCAGTTTGGATAAGCTTCGAAGCAGGGCTTTAGCAGCGAGGGCTCCCTGTTTTACACCATCGTTTTTTCGTTTCTTCTCATCAAATATCTCTTAACTCTTTTGCTGTCCTCCAAGTTGTCTGCTGTCCTTCTCAGCTCTCTTTAGTCTTCTGTCAAATTAAACTGTCCCGGATCTTCCGGGATTCTTAATGCTATAGTGGTCCTTTAAGTTAATGTTAGACCTTCAGACTTTTGACCAACTGGGTATAAAATTATATTAGGAACCTTACTGCTGCTATTCTTGCTCATAACCATCCTTCATACCCTGAAATGAGCTGAGAAAAAAAAGAAAAAGTATATTCTTTTGAATCGCAGTTCTGTGTGTCTCTATTGTCTGTAAGAGAGAGTGCCACAGAGAGTTTCTTGTGACAACAAGAAAGAAAGACTGGATAAACAAGCTTATGCAACAAACATTTGCAATCCATCATGCTAATTGAGTGCTCTGATAGCCTGCCAGTTGTATCTGAAGAGGCTGTGTGAGGCCCAGTTATGCCCACTGACGTTAGAGAGACTGAGGAACGCAATCTTTAAAATAAAACCATTGCCTCAGTTAGGTAAAATATAGCAATATTAATCAGTTAACTTTTTTAATAGTATACACAAGAATGCAAAAGTAAGCTGATAATATTAAACAGAACAGTCCTGTGAGATCTGTTCAGCTTTCTGATTTTGTTGGAAGGGCTCAGCTGAAAACATCTGCTTGTGATATACAGTGCTATGCAGTTTTATCTGTTTTGGACACACATAGAAATAGAAATGGTCCTTGGCAGAGATTGTTATTACTGATTGGCCTGGTTATGTTTTTTTCTCCACATAGTCTAAACTAAGCTAAGACACGATGGCACTGTTAGAAAGCCGTTTCTCCACAAATAAGGGAAGCCACTGCCTTTCATGCTTGTTTACCTCCTTGTCCTTATATGGTTCTGTTTAGTGTTGACAAGTCTCCATATGGCATATTTGTCACTTCAGCTATTTTTAATCAGGGCAAATTCTTAAAAGTGGAGAATGTGTTAAACCAGATGTTACTTCTTTGCTTCTTCTGAGCCTCTTGTGCCCTTGAAATTGTGTCATTGTTCAACAAGGTTCACTGGATCTATGGTCGTTGCTCTGCATTAGCTTTCACATCAGACTCTAGCCAAGCATCTGAGAACAGCACAGAATTCTAATGTGGTTACATCTGTGTCTGGGCGGATCCTCGTCTTGAAGCAAAACTGACACATGTCCTTAGAGGTGCCCACTCTTGAACAGTGCTTTAGTATCAGTTCACTGGATGCAGCTGCAATATTAAACCAGTTTGTTTCAGTCATTCATTCATTCAAAAAACTCTCTCTTTATATCACTGACATTAGATGTAAACATCTGGCCTTATTTTGGTCACATCCAGCTGGAATCTGCCCCAGTCATAGCCAGGGCAGATTTAGACAAAGAATTAGAAACACAGGTGTTCAGGAAGGGAATCTTTTCTGGGAGGAAACTGAGGGCGGCTGTGCTGAAACACATCAGCACAGCAACAGGCTCCAGGCCACTGTGTTATAAAACTGACATTGTTGAAGAACAGCTTGAGGTCTGAGTATGTGATAAATAGATAAAAATGCTTTACAGGTCCCCAGTGGGGCGACATTCTGAGCTTAACAAACCAAAAACAGAAATAAATTTCACGTAATTGCAGAAATAAAATAAATGTAATAGTTTCTACAGTAACCACGCAGTGCTGTTGTATGAAAACACAGTCAATGCGAAAGTAGAAAACCAAAAGACTGGTTTGTACCCAGTGTGAAAGACAGATGTCCAAGTATATTTAGCTGGCCTGAATAAACCAGACACTACACACAGTGACAAACCACTATTCACTTCCAGTTTAAACATTTGCTTTGAGGATTTAGAAGAAGTAACTTTAACAGATTTTTTAATTGAGGTCAGTAATATTTAGCCCTGAAAGTATTGTAGTTAGTTAACCATGGTAGAAATAAGCTATAAACAATGTATAATTGCATATAATACTAATATTATATTATGAATTATGAGTATTCACTTTTCTTTGAACCAACTAACTGCTAATTTTAAGAAATGGGGTGTATTTTTACGGGTAGAATTAACTGCTGACAGCTTCTAGAAATAATCCAGATGAAAAAGCAATCAAAGCAATGTTCAAAGTTGTTGAAATGCTGTGTATAGAAACTGCAGGACGTTTCATGCTCCAGTCCAGACGGGGCAGTTCTCCTTTAGCAATATTCTCATTATAAAGATTAGGAAAAGATGCCACTATGCTGCACTAAATATAATTTGATTTAATATATAAATAAAAACAAAACTGAAAGAAATGAATCATTTGAATGTCATCACATCAGTCCATCCATCCATTTTCTTAATCACCTCATCATAAACAAACATATAATACATTGTGGAGTTATTTTTTAAAGAAAGGCAGATATGAAATGGTAAAGTGAGATCCGAGGAACCCACATATATAATTCCCTATATGCCCATGTATTGGCAGTACAAACAATACCAGTAAGAAACTTTGTTTTAAATAGCTCTGTGTAGCATTATTATGAATTTGACCTTCAGATCAAACTATTGACCTTAAAAAAGGGGTCAGAGGTCAAATGTGACATGACATTTTAACTCTTTCGATTAGTTTACAATATACACTACTCTTGTAAGAAGCATAGTTTCTAAGTTATAAGGCTTTCCGTCAATTTTCAACCAGTAAATCATTAAGGTGACCTTAGTTGAGGGCCTTGGTGGATGTAAGTCAAATTTTAGTGGATTATTAACATGATCCCACTCTATACCCCAACAAAGATGTAACAGAATTCAATAAAAACCTTTGGTGCTACCTTGTTTTCAAACAGACAGTGTGACACACATGCAGACACGCATACAAATGGTACCAAAAACATAACCTCCTTGGTGGAGGTAATTAGGAAATTGCTTACCGAGGTCACAAATCAGTTGAGAAGTAGGTTCATTTTGTCACTGACTTATCTTTGCAACCACATAAGTCATCTTCTACATGCCATTAAAATATTAAGATAATTCTAAAGTATTTCTATACTGTCTTTATATCCAGAGGCTAAAGCCATCTGTTCAAATCAAATAAAAGTGAAAAATAGAGAGGAGTGTTATTTCATTTCATTCATTCATTATAGCATTACACAACAGCAAAGAAATCTCACCATCTTTTGTGATCCCACTACCTAAAGCAAGATTAAGCATTGGATCTATTGGCTATAATCAGACCAGTAAAAATTTGCTGGCATCTTGAGTGGTGAAACAAGCTGAGTTCCATGAAGGACACCATGAAAACATAAGCTGACACAGACCTCCAGTCTCAAAACAGACTGCTCTGCATGTGTGCTGGTCGAGCAAATTGACCATTGCCACATTTCTCACAGTTTCCATGGACACAGAAGAAATATTGCTAAGACCCAGCACTGGGCTGTTACCTTCTTGTCACACTATGCTGTGATGAGAGATGTTCACCACTTAATTTCGCCAATTTTAGTGATACAGACACAGTTTTTTAAACTTTTTTATGTGGCAGACATTCCTTTTTTTATGGATTGTTAAATATGATCATTCTAATATGCATTCCAAGCCTTAAGTGTGTCAAAGCTCTACTGCACTTATCGTATTCCTGCGTCATTTGGGTTAATATAGCACCGCTTTTACATTCAAACTCTGACAGCACCAGCCTCATCCTTGTGTGGAACACATTTACCTTTCAGTGATTTAGCTTTCAGCTTTAGCTTGCCGCTTGTCAGACGTAGTGCCAAGATTTGAGAGTCGTTCCTAATGAAATGTACATACTTTAAAGCAGTAAATCCCAAGGTTGCAATATGCCCTGTTTTGGATCTATAAATGTGTCATATCACATTTTGTTTTACATGTAAATAAATAAATAGGTCAAGGTGGGTTTGTCCCGCTCAGGCAGGATAAACTCTTTGGATGTGAATTTAGTAGAAATATAGGGCACAAGCCAGTGTGGCACATCCAAGGTTGTTTTTGATGGATGATCACTGAAGGTGTTTGCATGCATACATTTCAGCCTCTTTGTGTGAGACTTTAAAACATTAATGAGGTTCTCTCCTTGCATGAAAAGCAAAGCACTCTCCATTTTAAGCACTCATTACAATTACCACTGTCCACCAAACTTGGCCTTACCATGCCCTACTGTACCAATGGATTCACAGTCTCAAGTCAGTGTCCCCTTTTTCATCAGTTACATAGTGACAAAGCAGCAGCAGGGAGAAATTTGCCATTGAGTTTCTAACCTGTCACTCTAGGCACTGACGCCCAGTTAATGAGAATTCAGCCAGGGGATTTTCTCCCTGTGAGAGATTATGGAGAGAGGCAGAGGCCATCACTCCTACCTTGGGTGTTCTTCACTGAGAAAGACAGCTATTGTCACAACATTCCTGCCTCAAGCTGCTCTATACTTCACAGCCTGATAAGCAGCTGTTTGATAAGCCGGCACCAGATCAGGTATATTAAACTCTGACGTCGAGTTTAGGAAATCATTTCATGCTTTAATAAATGTTAACCAAGATTAAATAGCGTCTACGCTCTAATATATCCGTTCTGTAGGTCACATTTCTACTAACAAATGAAGTGGAAGATTACATAAGGGTTGTTGGGCCTTTTTGCTATCCGCATTTCATTTTGAAAGCTGCACAGCAACAACAGCGAAAACTAATTTTCAAAGCAAACAACAGGAGCTTGAAAATAAAACACAAAGACAAGTGGAGTAGTACCTAGATAATTCTGCAGACTCCAAACACCTTCATTTTAGTCCACATACACACACTCTCTTCTCATAATATTAAATTATTATTACTTAATCAAACCTCATCCTAAAAGCTGCCATTTCCCCCAAAATGTTTCTAATGCTTCTTATATGAAACTTTGCAAGGTGAACCTGTTGAAACTGCCAAAATGATCTGTCCACTGATGTCACAAATATTATAATGCACTGACGCCTGTGGTAAATATTTGAAGAGCGTGTTTTGTGCACCATGTTAAAATAAAAAGAAAGATGTGCCTGAGAATAAAGATAAAGAGTCAGCTGATGTGCAGAGGGATAAAGGGGGTTGTTTAATTCTTGCGTGCCTATTTTGCGTTTAGTAAAACAAAATATAGCTTCCTTTTAGTTAGATTCAGTTACAAAAAAAATAACTGGGCAACACAACTTGTTGAGAATCAAAGCTGAAATCCTAGAGGCTGTTTCAAAGAAGCGATCTGTCATGTTACCAGCTTTTAATACAAGACATTCTTGTCTGCAGAGGCATCACAGCCACGGTGCGGTCCTGCATTTGAGAAACTCACTGACAGTTGTGGTTGCTTTAGCAGAAAGGGCTGACATTTGTCTCAAAGCCTGTTCAGTAAAGTTTTATAGTCCTTTTTGGATGCCTTCTTCTCATCCCTCCTTCCTTTCCTCCCATACGGCTCAGGATGGGTGTAGTCTAGATGAGAAGTGGGCGAGCAGTGAATGGCTGCCTAGCTGGCGAAGGATTATGCCAGCTGAACAGAGTCTTCCAGCCCTGAGCTGTCCACCCACTCCAGATCCTGTTCTTCTGTGATTAGCCTGCAGCCTCTGCCCACTTTAGCCTCCGTTCAGAGGCTGTCTCAGTCTCAGGTGTGAGTGATTTCCAGGCAACCTTTGCAGTTTTCTGTCCATCTACATGAGTTATGTGTAATGAACCAGCACATTTAAATTGGGCAGCATTCAGGCAGGCCACCAGGCTTGTTAAGAGATTATTATATCTGCCTTAGTTTGTCTTGCCTCAGCTTGATGAAATGTCAGAAGCTGTAGCTATTAGTTGTGCGAATGCTTGGTGGAATCCCCGTTCCTTATGACTACATCTTTTAAGCCCAAGGCTAGACATTTCTTTTCTTAGCATTAACACAAAAAGCACACACTCAAGAGAAAACCTTTCTCTCTATCTCTTTCCCCCCCCCCTCTAATTTTACCTAAAGAAAAATCTCTTCAGCGGACAAATTATGGTTTAATAAAGAATCTGCCAGTTTGACTCTCGCTTTAGGCTTTGTTATCATCTTGTTATGAAAGTGAGGCTCCATCAGCTGCTGCAGTCATGGCTGTATGAAAGCGAGGGAGAGAGAGGGGAAGAAAAAAAAAGAGGAAAAGCTTCATGATGTGATAAGCAGTGACACACAGGGCAGCGCTCCATCCCTGTGTTGGAACATGCCTGAATGCTCCACAGAGACTGTGTTTTGTTAATTTCCACTGCTTGTTAACGTGCAGACTACTGAAGAGTCCACACATGTCTTGGCTGAAGCAAAGGATGTATAATGGTCGCTGATTAAATACACTTTTACTATCGGATGCACACACATTTGTAACCGACTCGTCAAACTAAAAAAAGGTGGATCACGGTGCCTGTTTGCTTGGTGATACATGTGTTGTGCCAATTTAGACCTCATGTGGGCACAAGAAGGATACTTAGTGCTGCTTTTCCTTTGAAGATCCAGAATTGAAAACTGTTTAAGGGTTGCTTAGGTCTCCCAGTTGCTTCCCCCGCACATGATAGAGTAAACTTTTCTCTGATCAGAGAAGGTAGGAGGAGATGAATATGACAGCTGATCCCAAATGTGTCAGTTTCTGTCTCTACCATGCCTCGTGGCATCCTAAACAGAACTGTATTGTCTGTCTTCCTGCCTCTTCCCTTTCTGCTTCCTCATCTCCTGCTCTCTGTTTCTCCCTCCCTCGCTGCATTTTTCTCAGGCAGAGGCGTCCATGGACCCTCTGGCTCCCAGCTTTCGTCAGTGACTAGGAGTGCTTTGAAAACTTTGTGAACTCTTCCTGTTGGAGTGGGAAGGGAGAGAAAGGCGAGCAGTTGATGGCAGCAGCAGCAGGCTCCTCTGGAGACAGCATCAGGACTCTCAACTGGAGGTAATCCCCAGAAAATGATAAGAAAACACCTCAGGCTCTTAACCCCCCTGGCCCTGCTGGGACTCCTTGTGGGGTTGGCAGACCTTAGCCACGGCTCTGTCGGTGAGGATGAGGATTACTACATGCAGGGGCTGCTGATAAGAGAACAATACAACCAGGTCCAGGTGTTGGAGAAGCAAAATTCCTTTATACCCGATGGTGAGGAAGACCCAAAGGAGCATTCTGCCAAGAAGACTGCCAAGGCGAAGTCAGACAGCAGTAAGAAGACAGATAAAACCCCAGCAGATGCAAAAACGGGTAAAAACACTGCTGTGACTTAGAGAGCAACTTAAGCAACTTTTAAAGAAAAACAATATCAGTGAGTTTTTATCAGTTTTTTGTGTATTGCTGTACATTTTCTTTTAGAAATCCTCTACAAAAGCATGATCATTAGCAATCAATGAGCATTAGTGATCTTTAAGATTGGATAACAGACAATTCTAACAGTATCTTGTGCTGCTGCAACCTCTTTTTCTGTTAAATCCATAGGAAAGGTAAACTTATGAGATAGTGTTGAGACAGGTTTCAGTTTTTAAAACAGTCATTCTAGCATTTTATTTTTCATAGTCAATATTATTTGGAATTAAATAACATCACAAATGTCATATTATTTGGCATTTTGCATCATTGGGTGCTTGCTGTGTGGAAAAAGGGAAACATCACTCATAATCACCTTTTCTCAGAGTCACCAGAGTCAGCCGACGCTCATGCTAATCGATGAATAGAGATGAAAAATTTGGAGGCATCGTATTCAACCCTGATGTGCTCACTGACTCATAAAAATAATGATCTCATGATGTAGTCGTCCTCCTCACTACTCAGTATGCATACAGACCCATGTTTCTGTTTGGCTGCAGCACAACAGCAGGATTTAAAGCTTCATGCATGGTTGAGATTAGGATTGCACTGTGTGGTGGTGTGCAGTGCACATGTGAAACTTGTGCTATCCCAAAAAGTAACAAGCACCAGCAGTGCGGTCTTCCTGTAGTCCATGTTGAAATGGACAGCTTGAATCTCATTCTCAAAGAGTTTCTGCTCATGCAGGAGCAGGTTTGTAGGTGTGTTTGAAATGCTGCCAGGTGATTGGGAGACAGTAACAGGCTGTGAGGGTTTGTGTTGGTTGGTGGCTGATGGCGTAGTGCAGCTGTGTAGAAAGTGACCTCATGTTTCAGGCATCTGACTTCACGTGTCTCAGCAGAGATACCTGCTGCAGGTGAGACTGGAGGAGGAAGGTGTTAACAGTGATACAGAAGCTGCTTCTTCCCTACAATTACAGTTTTTATCGAATTAAATGCATCTTAATCACTTTAGTGTCTTCCAGATAAAGTTATTTACAGTATCTGTGTCGGTGAGGTGGCACTGTCACCTCAGAGCCTCAGGGCCTGGGGCCTGTCTGCGAGTGATCCTCATGTTCTCTCTGTGCCTCTTTGGGTACTTAGGCTTCCTCCTGCAGTCTGTTCACAAGCTTGCTGTTTTTTTTGCTGATTCTAAATTGAAAGTAGGTGTGAATAGATGTCTCAGCGTTAGTCGCGTGGCAGTCTGGTTGACCTGCTAAGCACGTACCCCGCCTCTTACCCAATGACAGCAGGGATAGGCTCCAGCCCAGATGCAAACCTGAATTGGATAAGCCAAAGAAAATGTTTAGATGCAAGTGTTGTATTTAAAGCTGCACTTTTAGACGGTTTTCTTTTTAAATATTAATTGTACCTAATATTAACTAGCTACATCTTTCTGCAGACAAAATAGACATCGAGCTACAGAACAAAAAAAGCTGTACGTTACCTTTTTCTAACAGGAATGCACAGAAACTAGCTGGTGAACAAAGCTAGTGTAGGACCATTAGTTAGAGGTGCGCCAGCAGAAGACTCGATTGTTTCCTTGCATGTTATATATGTTGTATTTCCAGCTTTCACGACTGCACTGAAGTGTCAAAAAAATAAAAAGAATTAGTCATGAATTGAGATTTGCTTTCAACTGAAATCCACAATGACAATCAATATTTTACTTTACCTTAAGAGTCTTAAAGAGAGAAGAAGAATGGAAGTTTCTTAACATCTTAGTGTCAGTGTAGGGAACAGTTTAAATGTGGAGAGTGAGCATTTTTTATTGATGATTGTTGCGTGGAAGAACCCATCCCTTCACTGCTTCTCGTAAGTAGGATCTCTGGAATTCATTTAGTGGAGTTTAATGTCATATTTCTACTGTACTATGATTAACTAAATGTCATGTGTAGTGCTAGTATTTCACCAGTGTCTCAACAACCATATGCTGGTGCTTTCTTAATCGGTTTTGCTGAAGCACATGTGGAGCTCAGAGCGCTGCGGAGTTGAACCTGTCCCCAGAAAGAGATGCAGATAAAGACTTACAGATGTGAGAAGAGCTGTTGTCATGTGGAGCCCATCCCAAACTTCAGTCAAATAAAAAGCATTTTCAGTACCTTTAATGTTAACTCACTGCCCCATACCCTGCTGCATGTACTGGGTGTATTTATGATGTATTTGAACCTTGATTTCCTGATTATTTAATATGAGAACTTCAAGAAACGTGCAAATTAAAATGCATTATTTATCTAACGTGAGAGGCAGACAGACATGAACTGAATGTAGGGAGCACAAGAGTTAAATGTTTTCAGATTCTGTGCCCAGAAATAATTTTTTGGTTCAGTCCCCATTCCTGAATCCATTACCATTTTCTCCTTTGTCATCACTTTTCCTATCAAATTCTGCGTTGACATCAGTGGATCAGCAATTTAAAATGTGATTCAGCCTTTTATAATTTTCTTTTCTTTTCCCTTTTTAACATTTCAATTCCTTCCTTAGTAAAATCCCCCAACAAAAAGGCAGAGAAAACCAAGAAGACTGCAGTGAAAAAGCCAAACAGCGTCTCAGAAGGAGAACAACAATACAACCCGATAAAAAAGGGTGAGTAAAAAAGCCAAATGGGCAAATCAAAGTTGACACTCACTTGTTATGGGAAATTCATGATTTCATAAAAAATCATCTATACTGCACTGTGCAAGGATCATTTCTATGCTGGGAAAAAAGATACAAGCTCTCTCAGAGATGACAACTCTTTTGGGTAGAGTAAGTGTTTTCAGAAACCATATTTTCCCTGAGAGGAAAGGTTTGGCAGTATAAGATGATGCTCTCAGAACTGGAGTCTAGCCGCAGAGGCACTGATGTCTTCTTTGCCTATGAAGCATTGTGTTTGGTTTCCATGGATCACAGTATATTTGTATATAAACTAAAACCAGGATGCCCCAGTTGTGTTTTTGGCACGTCAACTTGCTCCACTCAAAGTGTGATTCAGTGCAAAGTGTGTGTGGTTTAACCTCACAATTTCCACAACTCATAATGTACTAATATTGCCATTATTTGACTTATTTACACAGGATAAGACCTTTCTTTTTTTTTTTTTCTTCTATTGCAGGAAGCTCTATTTATTAATACTGGGAAATTAAGAGTGACTGGGGCCAACTGCAAATTTATGTGTTTATGTTGAAGCTATGCAAACAAGACAGGGAGAAAGGTTGCCATTTTTAATTTGGCATTCATGCAGCAGAGCAGAAAGTTGGATACTATTTCATGATGGAAAATAGGAACTCTATGCCGACATGCCTGGCATGCCTTGAACTGTCAAGATGCGGTGCAGACTTAAAAAATCAAGACTTAAACTTCAATCTGGTTTTTGAATATGTTTCAGCAGCTTCTGGTAGCAGCTAATTTATCAGAGGCAGGAATTCAGGGCTTATACTTTCTATAGATCAAGACCTCCAATACTCAGAACTTGTTCCACCTCTGAAATGTTAATTATTTGGCTGTTGTCAAAAGTCAAGGAGAACATGAGTGTCTGCCACATGCACATACCAAAACAAATGAGAGTTTTTGGTAATCTGAGACCAAAAGGGATTTTCAAGGTTTCATTCAGCAGATGTTTCAACAGCTCATTCATTATTCACGTCGGATGTAACAGAAATCAGCTGAAACAAATATTTCAACTAGGATTTGTCACATGTACTCTGTAAAGCTGCAGATGCTGGCTTTGATAAAAACCCCATTCTTCTTTCTGCTCGGCTGATGAAAAGTGAAAAGAAAATGGATTAAGGGTTGTAGGGAGGCTTACTTCTGGCACACTGAGTTGTTAAATAATTTTTCTATTACGGCGAAACAATGTCGCTTTTGTAAGGGGAATAAATAGTAAGTATTGTGTCATTTAAAAATGAGTTACAGTCTTGGGAAATGTCGAGAAATTCAACACACTGGCGGGTGCCAAAGTTGACTTCCTAGCACTGGATGCAGTACTTACTGATGGTGAAGTGATCATATGGGCTTTGTAACTCAAGGGATGGTGATTCTATTTACTTAGTTTAAAAAACTAAATAAAGTTTACTGGAAACAGTTGAAGTTGTTGCCCAAGTGTTCAAAGTGTTTCCTCAAAGTGTATCTAATAAATAAAGGGCTGACTTCTTTTAGTTTGGAAACAGTTTCAAACTCACAGCACATAAACATCCTAATATGAATAAATCATACACAGAAAATATTTCATTATTATACCACAAAATGTAAAATGAGAGCTTGTAACTGACAGAATTAGGTTTTGGCCTCAGCGATAAGTAGGCAGTTAGCCTAAATAGCAATGCCTTCAGTATCTATTTTGTCATTTTTATTACACATTGCTTTTGAAGGCAGATGTGTGTATGTGGGGGTCCTCTTGTGAAGGATTGGATGCAGATGGTAATGATGATTTAGGACTTTGCAGGAAAGCAGACAACCATCTATTTTTTTGTTCTGCTAACCTTGATCCTTGGGCTGCTTTGTGGGCTAGGCTTGTCCCTAATATGTTGTGATCGCTGCATTCAGAAGCCCCACGGACTTACAATGTGAATCTGAGAGCATTTTAAATATATTCACAGGGTCGCAAGTGCAGCAACACATATTTTATTACTGTATAGAGTTACTATAAATACTACGCTAGCTGGTCTTCCCAGCGGCTTTGCCTTTGGCTTGTTAATCAAATTTTACGGTTCAGTTTTACAGCAGGAATTAATTTGAGCTCGAGCTATGTTTGCTTTATGCATCAAACATAAATCAAGACATGCATGTGCAGATTCTGCATGCTGATCCTCTTTGTCTGTTGTGTCTCTCAGGGATTGTGGTTGGCAATGTTTGAAATATTTCAGTCAGGTATGCAAAGTCAGCTTCATCTTTTGGAAGAAATTTAAATCTTACTGCAGAGGTAAAAGAAGGAAAGTTCACTTGTCTTTTTTTTCAGCCTGTTACACTTCTGGTTGTTCATTTATGAAGGCCAGCCTGGCTGTGTGACAGCGACATGTGCAGCATATGCCGCATGTACAAACACTCTGGTGCCCAATCGGAAATTCTTGCGCTGAAATTCCATTGCTGTGATCCAGGGAAGTCTGCAAACAGCCTGATCTGACCTAAAGAGCTTTTGGGCAGCAGAGATTTCACACGTCAACTTTGATTTGCCCATTTGGCCCTCACTGGATGATTTCCCTTGCACTGTTAAAAGATGAGCCAATATCACCCAAGTAGTTCTGTTCAGTATACGTCACCTCAGTTTCTGCAATCACTTAAATACAGGCATCTGTCCAAATAAACTCCAAATGCTCTACAGCAGCAAACAAAAGCTCTTTTAGTGATGTGCAGCTCTCAGGGACTGAGTTTTATCTGCGTGCTTTTCGGAAATCTATCTTGAGTATGGGTGCTAGGCAACCAACCCATTGCTGGAGCATCAGTTGGTGATACTGAATAACTTCTGCACTCACAGAGATAATTATCAGTTGATTATTTGATTTGATGGCTGCTAATTGTCATCACTGAAACTATCAGTATTTTATGGGATCCAGTGGATAAGAGATTAGACATCTCTTTATTGGAGTTGCATTCATGTAGATTTCTAAATCTGTAATTTGGACATAAAACCGTAAAGTTTAGGATGTAAAAAAAATATGTTGTGTCATCTCAGTTTGTAAAGTGTGAAGCTTGTGATAATAAAAGTAACATTTTTGACACATACACTGTGAAAGTATAAAGATATTCCAGAGAGACTCAAGTGAGGAAAAGCTAAAAGAAAAAAACAAATAAGATCTGCAGTTAATTAGCATGATCTGTGCAAGCCAAGTGTATTCTGTTTACACTTTAGCATTTCTGCTTGACTTCATACCGTATGTATGGTGGTTAAATGGGGACTTTCAGCCTGTGAAGACAATTGCATGCTCTGGGTCTGAAAGTCAGAAAGTCTGCGAAATGATGCTACATCCAATTAGTATTACTTTACCTTCAGCTTATAGAAAGAGTTCAAAAACAAAATGACACACATGGTGGTTGTGAAGTTTATCTGAAAGGGTTGGCTCAGGTTGCATTGCAGGAAATGATCCCACAATGGAAGCCACATCTTGAAAGTTTCTTTGGCCTGATCCATATAAGAGATAAAATTTCAAGATGATGTTTTATTGTGGTTATGGTTTTATCTATTTTAATTTTAATTTCCCATAATTCTAACCCTAGCTTTACACCAACGAACATAAAAAAACAAGTTATAGAAACATCTGTTTTCATTTTTATCTGATATTCTCATTATTTAGTGCAGGTTAATGCATGTTAAAACAATGAAAATAGACCTCCCCCCCCCCCCCCCCCCCCCCAAATCAAGCCGTGTTCTCATTTATAACATTAAAAAGTTATCAGCAGGCTAAAAGCAGTAGCTGCTGCAATTTCCCCTTTTTTTCCTTCCTTCGGGATACTGATATCGCTTTAGTCGTTTTAGCTATTTAATCATGTATTCAGGGTGTAGATTGATGACTTTGATAGGTGTGCTTTGCTAAATTATAAAAAGCAAGCGTTCAAAGCAGAGTCATTAATCACCCGTGAAGGCTGACACATTTTGGAATTCATATCAGTTTAACAATCAAAACAAAGATCACACTGTGAGACTGCTAAAGTAAATGTAGTTCATGTGAGACCCCTATGCTAAGTTGGACTGAGGCACAAAATGATCACCAACAGCTATGATAAAGGTTGAGAATTGTTCCTTTTACTAGAATGAAAGTGGTCACATAAAACTATGTGTTGTATCATTAGATCCTCTAATTTTCTTGTGAAAAGTCTAAACTGTACCTTACTGTTTACTCAAGCTATACAGATGCATTGTGTCTGACTCAGGGCATCTGCATACTCTGCAAAAAGCAACTTTCTACCACAGCTGCACATGATACATAACATTACCATCACAAGCCAATTTGTAATTCTCATTACCTAGAATGCCCTCCCATTGGACTGGAGTCATTGAAGATTGATGATTTTCAGCTTCATGCATCATCTACCAAACGCTATGGCCTTGGTGCACACAGAGGTCGCCTTAACATTCAGGTGAGACGGAAATGTAAAGTGTTGGCATAGCAGACTTACCAGAAATGTTGGGACTCGTATTATACCCTGGGCTATCTCGTCTTTCCTCGGAAGCTTTAACATTTTGTGAAGGCATTTTCTTTCCGGCTCCATATTATAAATACAAAAAAATAAGATTGAAAGATAGTATTATTTTTAATCCATATTTAAGCTGCACTCAACGATGTGAGCTGTGATAACTTGGCTTTTCCCTTGTAAGATTGAATGACATTATCCTCTTGTTTCAGCTCACTGAATATTTTAATACCCCAAAGCTAACTAAACAGTGAAAGTAATAAGGTTACCATCAAACTAGGGGCACATCCCCAAACCTAATAAAAAATAACTGGCATCTGGGAGAAGAGAAGTGTTTCCTGTTAGTGCAAGCTTTGCTTTGAGTGCATTAGCCTGCATGCAGTGTGCAGCTAACCTAACATTCTGCAAGCTCCACCGCCCCAAATCTATCTGCACAATTAATGACACGCACAAATACACTTAATCCACTCAAGACGACATTAAATGGCAAACGACAAAACAGAGGATTTGTTGTGTTTGTGTATGTGTGTGTGCGCGTGCGTGTGTAAGCGCAGATATGATAGAAAGACAGATGGTGTCAAGAGAATAAGGAGGACCACAAAAAGCAGATGTCTGTTGACTCAGGCCTGTGCTCAGTGTTATATGTTGTTTAGATGAAAGATACTGAAAGAGCTGGGATTCATTTAACTATACATAAAACACTACTATAAGATAACTATATATAACCCTAACCCCTAACTATAGTTTGAAAGACATGCATTAGAAGGAAAATCTATGGAGGAACAAAATTGAAAGAAAGCAAAACCAGGAAAAGTAAGCCCTATATAAATTTTGTATCTGTAATACATGTAATGTTTCAAAACGGAGTCTCCATCTGGTAGCAGAACATACTGTATGAAGTGATGTGCCATCTTTCTTTTATTCTACTAAATAGTTCATGAAAAGGTCTCACTGCCTGCACCTGGACAAGACACGTGATACGGGAGTCAATATTTTTTTCTGTAGCCAGCGCATTTCATCTTTCATTAAAATATCTCGAGACGCCCTTCTAACTGGCTGACAAACAGAACATAAAAGAGACTACAAATGTCATCTATGAACCAGGTGTTTAATTCAAATAAGCCAAATATTCTTATGGCTCGAATACTGTGCAAAACTCTTGAGTCCCTCTATATTTCATTATGTTATTCTAGTAAAATGCAGCAAAACATGCAAAGATAAATAGAAGTGAAAACAGAGCTTCATTGGTACAAACATACTATTTCATATAGGCCAAGCTGTGATATCTTTGGCACTTTTTGCTGCTTTGACGAAAGAAATTAGTGTTTAGTAACAAAGTGCCTAAAAATACAATTTAAAATTGATTCTTTCCTAAGTTGTCTGTTATGTGTAGACACAACACTGGTTCATGCCTGAGTTAGGTGTCTTTTTTATTCTTTAGTAATTTGTCAGTCAGTGTTAACTGCCTTAGCAAACAAGAACAAAAAATATTTCCTGAAAATGTCAGGGTCAAGGAAAATGTTGGCTGAAAGAAAGCCTGGAGAACTATAATGAACACAACTTAAAAACCTGCAACAAACTCTCACTCTGTGGAAGGAAAATATAAAGAAATGAGGAGTGACTCAAGACATTTTTACACACTAATATAAATTAAAGAAGCATATAAAGACATTCACATGTCTGTTGGATTTCATAAGTTAATGTATCTTCCCTTTCCTTGCCTAACCCCTTTGTAACTGGAATTAGGATCAGCTGTTGAATTTATATTATGGCCTTTAACATCCTAATCTTTCTGATTAAAGCATGTGAAAGTCATGGTAAGGAGGAAATGACTCCATGCCCTTAACATCTGTAGTGAAGTATCTCATTCTAATGTTTAAATTTAGATGATAAAAATAAACAGTCAAGCCTGTAAGCATGCAATATGAAAATGAGTGTTCGTACTCTGAGCCAGTGTGTTGACTGGTACAGCACAGGCTTTACAGAGTAGCATTTGATCCCTTATAATCAGTGCAACATTTTCAGCTATTGCACCAGATTCGTACATCATACTAAAAGAGTTACACAAAAACAGAAATGGTGGGATTTGGAAAGAGTTGCAGGAGAGGAAGGACAGTTTTCAACACTGAGCCCTGTTTTATAGACGTGCTCATTCCTATAACTCTGCTTCACTGGCTCTGTTTTTTTCTCTTGTTCGCTCTTTTTATGTGACAGAAAAAAAGAGTAGGCTTGTACGTACATAGTAAAATTTATAGTTAATACACCTTATTTCAGAAGATATTCTTCACACTTCACTGTCTCCATTATAAAACACTTCAATAGTAAGTTTTAATTAGAATTTTATAAAAGAAAAAATGTTCCCAGTCAGTGTGTTGGACCATATTCAGACTGTAAGCGCACGTGGAATTAAATTGGCTTTTTCTGACCTGCAGGCTGGCCTTTATGAAGATGACCTCTATGACGGGGCCTGGTGTGCTGGGAGAGATGACACTCTACAGTGGTTTGAGGTGGATGCCAGGAGGCTGACAAAGTTTACTGGGGTCATCACACAAGGCAGGAGCTCCCTCTGGTCGTGAGTAGGAACCCAGCAGACATGTATGGAGAGTTGCAGATGGTTGCACAGTGAGGATCTAGATTGTTCTTGTCCATGAAACATAACAGGATAAATATGTGGGATGGATTTTATGCAGGCTATTGGAGCCTGTTTTGATATATTTGTGAAAAAAATTCTAAAGAAAATCTGCAAGGAGATTTATAACTGAATATCAAGCGCAGTGTTATGTAATGTTTATGAATGTAGGCAATCTTTGCATTAACCACTTACCTTGATTAAGTCCTTTTTATGTTTTATACAACAGGGAGATAAAATCAAGACTGAAAACATTATCATGCAACCATTTACCTGAACTTTGAATAGAGAAACTTGAATAATTTTCCATCAAGAGTAAATATTGAGAATCCTTTTGCTTTGCAGATGTTGTTTCTCTGCTCTTATGCAGTTATTGTTCAGTACAGTATGACATTATACTGTTTCAGTATGAATCTGTAAATCTCGCATGGCAGAGTCACAGATTTAGCTTTGCCACTCATGGAGCCGCGCCCTTAACGTTGCTAATACAAACTCAAGCACAGTAAATGGTCATAAAACAGTTTACATGTTGCACGAGTTTCAAAATGACTCTCCGTAATAAAACTGAACGTAGACGGACATAACCATTCCGAAATTCTTGGATTTTCCCTTGAATCCATCTGGAAAATTTAACTCCACGAACATAAACAAAACAAGCTTTTCAATCTTGTCTACATGGCACCGAACCTTCACTGGTGTTTGGCCTTTTCATGAGGCTTTTCTGATCCCCTCACAGTGGGATTAAGGATTTATGAATATGACTGATTGGAGTGCAGCCTGATTCTTTCATTACTCTTAAAAGGTCACCACATTTTTAGAAATAACACATCAGAGGAGAGAGACTGTACAGCCTTATGGACTTGTTGAACACAGTCAGATGTAGAGGGAAAAAGAGATGCAACAAGTAGGCATTATTATTTAAAAATGCTTTTAGAAAGAGTGTGCAGCTATATGTAAAACAAAAACTGCAGCACCATAATGGCTCAGTGGAGTCTTATGTACTTAATTATAAATATCTCCCACCTCCCACTGCTACATCTGAACAACAAGTGTGCCAGGTCTTCTTTGAGTATCCACACATGCGTTTACTCTTAAATTTAGAAACCACCTACAAGTCACTATTGCTTCAATTACTGTGCCGCAGTGTATACTGTTTTTAAAGCCATTTTAAAATCAAATCAGGGTGTTTTCCACAGCACAG
Organism: Rhamphochromis sp. 'chilingali'; assembly: GCF_963969265.1. Lineage (NCBI taxonomy): Eukaryota > Metazoa > Chordata > Actinopteri > Cichliformes > Cichlidae > Rhamphochromis > Rhamphochromis sp. 'chilingali'. The sequence goes on along the minus strand of NC_137950.1, from coordinate 20,391,395 downwards.
AGCAGGAAACAAACACTTCACTGTGGGTAAGTCACCCTAGGTGGAGTGAAAGTTATCTAGGTTTGTATCAACTGATTTATGAAACTGCCGCAGCTTTGTTTCAGTCATTTTGTGTGTAAGCATGTGTGTAAGAATGGTAAAAAACATTTCAAACACATTCCACAACACCTTGTCATCTTCATTTTTTGTTATACAAAACTGCAACTATACATGTTAGTACATCAAAAGAGCTTTTCTGCTACCAGAGACCCACAAATGTGAAAAAACTATATTTAAACTAGATTTGATTGCATCCCATGTAGCCAAAAAGGTAACAAAATGGGCCAACATTAGACTGAATGATACTATATGTGTTCTACTTTTTCAATCTGGTCAATTTATTACTTACAAACTGACAGCCTTTGTAAAGAAAGCACACACTCTGTCAATTCCAAGGTTTTATATATCAGGACATAACCAAAAATCGTCTGGTACTGTAGCAGCTTCTGAAGTTTTTAAAATGACATAAACATAAATAAACAAATTTCATCATGTCAATATTTTAACAAAAATGAAGCCACAAAACAGAAGCAGTGCTCTGAAAAACTACGCACATGCCATGATTTACCAGCTTCTAGGACCACTTTTAGCTGCGTATGTCGAAGTAACTGTTCAGTATCAGTCTGTCACATCATGGAGGCGTTTTAGTCCATTCTTCTTTACAACATTGCTCTATTTTATTAGGGTTTGCAGGTGGTCGTTTACACACAGCTCTCTTAAGGTCACACTACAGCATGTCAGTCAGGTTGAGGTCTAGACTTCTCTTCTGGTTTAGTCATTCTGTTGTAGATTTGTTGCTGTGCTTGGGATCATTGTCTTTTTCATGATACAATTGTGGCCAAGCTTTAGCTATTGGACAGATGGGCTCACATTTGCCTCCAGAATACTTGGTGTACGGGGGAGTTCATGTTTGACTCAATGACTGAGAATTTCCAGGGTTCTGTGGCTGCAAAACAAACCCAAAACAAACCCAGCTCCGTGCTTCACAGCTGGTATGAGGTGTTTGTGCTGATATGCTGTGTGGTGTTCGCCAAATGTGGCACTGTGCATTATGACCAGTCTCCACTTTGGTCTGGTCTGTCCAAAGTACATTGTTCCAGAAATCTTGTGGTTTGTTCACATGCAACTTTTTAAACCTAAGTCATGCTGCTGATGTCTTTTTAGAGAGAGGAGGTGTTCTCCCACCAGTCTTTTCAAACAAGCCATACTCATTCAAACTTTTTCTAATTGTACTGTCATAATCTTTAACTTTTAACATCCTAAACAAGACTTGCAGAGTCTGCGATGTTGTTTTTAGACTTTTTGTTTTTAAAAAGATCTTTGAGCATTGCGTGGTCTGACCTTGGGGTGAATTTGTTGGGACATTCAGTCCCAAGAAGATTGGCAAATGTTTTCCACTTGTGAATAATATTTTTAACTGCAGTATGGTGGACTTCACGTTATGTGGAAATGCCCTTATAAGCCCTTCCGGACTGATGGACAGCAGTACTTATCTATTAAGCCTAAAAGCCTTAAATAAATTGTTAGAATAAGTGTTAAAGCAATTTTGACAACAAGAAAGTGGAAAACTGGAGGGAACTGAGGACCACATTTGCATTTAAGCGAGAAGGCCAGCAGATTTTCCCCTGCCATCTACCTTTCTCAACTTCCCTCAACAATGTTATTTGAACACTTCAGACCTTTGTACTTATTAAGTGGACTGGGTGGCACAGACTTTGTAGAAAACTGCTATGTAGTCAGAGAGCAAGATGAGAGACTTTACCAAGTTGTGTTTGTAATTTCCCTTCAATGCTGGTGCAACCTAATGGCACAGAAGACACAGATGCCCGAGACAGAATTTCTCTGCAATTAGCTCTGTAGGGTATGTAACTGTCTGCAGTGCCAGCTCAGGGGCTTCCTTCTATAACAGTGCTTTAATTAACAGAGCTGGGAATTCTTACCAGGCTAGACCAGCTCAGCACTGATGTCTTTATCCAGAAGCATAGGAGGCACAAGGGAGTTACTGCCAACCTACATACTGCAGACTTTGGTTAGAGGTCTGTCTGGTGTTATGGGACATTAAGCCATCTGTGAGTTCTTTATATAGGCATATTTAAAAGGCATTGTACTGAGTGATGTCTCACCTGTCTGTGTTCAACATAAAGTACCTCTAAAGGACATGGCTGGTATATTTGCACACTTCATTAATTACTTCTCCTCTGTTCTCATATTTATAAAATTCCTCTTTTTTATTTTTTACATTTCTTTCTGTTTAGTTTATTTTAGTTTGTATAGAAATATGTATAACTGAGTTTTTTCAGTTCACCATTTATTTTTCAGTATGTTTATGTTTAATTGCAGGAGTCTGCCTATGTAACAGTCAACATGGTGAGTTTCAAATGTGCAACGTAGCCCACCAACATCTCCCTAAAGAAAAATTGTGTAATGGCCCCGATTGTTCTATGATAATGCCGTCGAGGCCTGGTTTTAAAAGTTCGTATGGTGTAACTCTAGGAAGGATTGATGCATATTGTCCTCAGTCTTACAGATTTGATGCTCACTGTGATGGATTAAACAGCGTGAGCAAGTTACAAGAGTGCACTAATAGATTTTAGTGTCATGGTCCTGGGCCGTGTTGGCCCAGTATTCTTAGTTCTCTTGTATTTTTGTATTTAGTTCCCTGTTTAGGTTCTGTTTCCTGAGTTGCCCTGTTATGTTGTTCCCTGTGTGCTTTCCCTTTGTGACTCTCACCCCCTGTGTGCCCCTCTATGTATTCATGAGCCCTTGTCCCCTTTCGTGTTTTATTCCATGTTTTCCCCAGCCTGTTATGTCCGTGTTCTCCCCGTGCTCTCTCCTACTGTCTGAACCTCTGTGTACTTCCTGTTTGACTCTGCCCGTCTCCCGTCAGTGTTATGTTCACCCCGCCCTGTCTCGTTATGGTTATCTGTGTCAGCTGTGTTCCCCGTGTGTTCCCACTTTCCTCGTTAACCCTCTGTGTATTTCTGTCTGCGTCTTCCTCTGTTCGGCGTCGCGTTCTCCCTCATGTTGTGTGTTATTCTCCCCGTGGTTCCTGGTACATCTCATGTTTAGTTTTTCCAGTTTAGTTCAGTACTGTTTTGTGTTTCACCTTTAAGCCAGCATTAAAACTGTGATCTTTAAGTTTATCCCCGTGTCTGTGAGTCTGCATCTTGGGTCCTTCTCCTGCCTGCCACACAACGAATCATGACATTTAGTCTTTAAGGAGATTAATAGAGCTCAAGTGATGCCTGGAAAAGCCTGGAAAATAGATTAAAATGACTAAAAGACAGAAGGTTTTCAGAGCACAGAACCCATCTAAATAAGATAACTTCTTAAGCCTGATATTATAATTGAGTGTTTCCCACTAGACCCCCAGTGAATCTGGCACACTGCTTGGTCTAGGCCTGAATGCTCCTTTTATTCAACATGATTAATACTCTACAAAAAATCTTGATTTCATAGTTGCAGTGCAGTTTTCTAATGCACTGCCTCAAATGACATTTCTCCCTTATTCTTATAATTTTTAACAGGAGTGATTGGGTCACCTCGTACAAGGTCATGTTTAGCAATGACAGCCATACCTGGATAACACTGAACAATGGCTCAGAAGACTTGGTGAGTAACAATCTAGACATTTAAAGTGCTTTATCCACCCCTCATTTCTTTATATTTTGGACAAGGAGCCAGACTTTCTTCTGAGGTTTTTCAGGCTTTTCTGAATTTCTTTTTTGCATCTGGCCTTTCAGCTGATACATCTGCTTTTTATTAGAAATGGGCTCAGTGGAAGATTTTCTGTGAATAAGTCGTTCTTAAAGAAGGGAAACGGGGATAAAAGGCTGAGGTATTTCTAATTACGCAAAAACAGGACTGAAAATCAGTGGCAACAGGACTTCTGGAGTGACAAATCCAATTTGTGGTCAGGAGAGAGCTACAACAGTGAGTGTCTACTCCATCTATAAAAGACGATGGAGACTTGTTTAGAGCTGTATCTCAGTCAGCTGTATTGGCGATCTTCAAATTTCACAGAATTATGATTCATTAGATTAGATTTCGATCCAACATGCAATACCATGTGGACAGCATCTGAATGGCAACAGCTTTGTTTTTCAGCACAACAATGATGCCAAACACACTCCAATGCACTAAAACATACTTGCATAGAAAAACATACAATGAAATCAATCAGCCACTATCCAACCAAATATTGACTTTCAAGCTCGTTAGAATTGCAAAAACTCTTATACTGTTTTTCCACTCAAGACTTTCATACAGTATTGTGTATTTAAAGTCTTCTGACATATGTATCATACTGAAAAATACTTATACTGTTAATATTCCTATTAACCATAGCTTAATAAGGATTCTTGTTTTCCGTGTCCATGGTTGGATGGAACCATTTTTTAAAAAAGGCTACAGAGTAATTACACAGAGAGATTTAGACGCCTGGTTATTTCTTAGCTTAGCTGAAGTGCAATAGAAAAACAGTGCGGATGCTGAAGCAGATAGGAACTTCATCCTGGCTCATTGTCAGAGATGGATCTTTCTCCCCACTTAACACTTCTGCAGTTTATGTAACTGAATAGACAGAAACCAAATACAGCTGAAAGAAAGAAAGCAAGAAAGAAAAAAGGAAAGATTAATAATCTCTTCTGCACATGCAAATCGGATCAAGTTAATATTTTTGTGGAAAATCATATCCTCATTGCTCCCTCTGTGGTTCACATCCCAGTTAATTAAATTTTGGTGTAACTGTGCACTCCCTTGGCTAGTGATGTCATCAGTGTGGGAGATAATATCCCTATGGTAATTTAATGTCTGCTACAAGCCTCCCTCTCATCCACCTTTTGAGCCAAATGCCAAACTGTTCTGTTGGTCTTTCAAAATGCCAAAAGGTGCGGATGACAGCTCCAACCGTGGGTGTTAAAATTTACAATAAACTCCCAGTGGTATCAAAGTCTCATGACATTGTACAGGTGCATTTATGTGTGTTTTTATATTTTTCGTTGGTCTTTTCAGGTTCTAACTGTACAACCTCTTTTTTCTTTTAATAAGTATTTATATTTATAATATTTTGGTTGTTTTTATATATATTTTAAAAGCCTCTTTAGCATTTATTTTATGTAAGTCTATCTTTTTGTCTCAGTAGATATTCAAGGGCAACAGGGAAAAAGAGATCCCAGTCCGGAACATCTTCCCAGAACCTGTGGTCAGTCGATACATTCGAATTAACCCTCGCTCTTGGTTTACCAGGGGCAGCATCTGTATGCGAGTGGAGATCCTTGGTTGTCCTATGCCAGGTGACGGGTTTGTATGGACAAAGCAGATACAATTAGTCCTTAATTTTTCTCGCAGGGAAGATTTTGCTTTTATGCATTTACTTTTGCTTTTCCCAGTTAAAGGTTTTCTATCTGCAGAGATTATCCACAGTAATCATGACACTGTTGGTGCAAAAGACAGGACAAGACAAGAAAGAAAATGTTTTCATTTTGCACAGGCTAAACCTAAACTGAAACCAAGAGAGCAAATTTTAAATCTTTCTGAAGCTTTTTAATCTTTAAAAACCAGTAACTGTATGTCTTCTGATTCCAGATCCAAATAATTATTATCACAGACGCAATGAAGTCATAACAACAGATGACTTGGACTTCAGACATCACAGCTACAAAGAAATGAGGCAGGTGAGTTACAGTAAGCAGACCAGTAGTAAAAAAAGAGAAAAGACTCAACCTATTTCTTATTCAGACCAGAGCGTGAAGCAATAAAAATGGCGTATAACTTCGAGCCAACACTAGACAAGTTGTGTCCTTTGCAAGAACAAAGTGTACAAGTGTAACAAATGAAGCGAACAGTGCCAGCCACATAAAAATTCATAAAGCATCTCTGCTTGTGACATTACTTATTCATATAGTTGTCAAGAGCAGAAGCCTAGTTTGTACTGAGAAGGAGGACAGCTGTATTTGTCACTGCGTACACTCTGCCAGGGTGACTGTGAATTGTAATTGTCTCTAATGTAGCAGTTCTATGTGTCAAACATTCGACTACAGGTGCTCTGAACTGCTCTTTAACACACTCAGACTGCTATGTATGAGTCTTTAGAAAGCTGCTGTGAGTGCCTGAAATTATATTATAGAAATATCAAAGTTTCTGCTTTTCTTTGCTTTCTTTTCTTTTAAAGCTAACATGTCTCACACAGGAAGTTCAAGCACCAATAGGCCTCCATAAAGAAAGGCTATTTTTAAAACTCCTTTTGTAGGGCTCTTGCACCCTTGGCATTTTGCTTCTTCTTGTATGTACCATATCTCCCCTTCATCTGTTGCTGTTTAAATACTGCTGTGCCAGAACTTTAAATTGGAAATAGCCCTTTGCGGCTTCCCGAATAAAGCACGTGTCCAATGAAGGGAATGAACAAGATATCCGTTATGATGCTCAAGGACTGTCCTTTCTGTAAACCACGGCTGATTATAATACAGCGCCCTTGGGATTACTGATATTGCCAAACACAGACAGTGAAAAGACATTATAAATGGTGAGGAAAGAGCACTTTTCACGCTCTAAATTAATATTGCCCAAGAACACGGTGGCAGAGATGCTTCTCTTTGATAACAGCTTTAGCGTAAGTAGAAAGTTTAAGCATATAGCATGCGCTGTGTTCTGTTTTATTATGTTTCCGTAAGAAAAAATTACAGAGAAGTGGGCAAAAGATTCCTTCTTCTAAGGCAGATTGTCCCCCAGTGATCATGGTAAATAACAGCCCAGGTTTATTTATCAAGGGCATGCTGTGCTTTATTGAGCTGAGACTTAGGATCCTATATTTCTATCAATAAAAAGCAGACGTTTGTTTAATGATTTACATGAGAAGTTACGTTAAACACAGACTTGATTTAAACCCCATGACCGGCTAATAACTTCTGCTGCAGCTGAAAGAGCTAGCACACACAAATGTCTGACATTACTGGGGTTTCTTTACTTAACAGCTAGTTAGTCTTTCTCCAACTGCACATTTTCTTTGTGTCACCACTCTTACAAAGAGGAGTATACAATAATTATTTCTATTTTAATCTGCCTCTGTGGGGGACATTCAATGGGCCTTTCTTGCAGGCTTCATAATTGCCTTGACTGCTGCTGCAAAGCCCCTCACACTGGCTGCAGTGTTATCAAATAAGGGCTTTAACACAGCACTGGAGAATGTGTTTCTGGAGTGTCATTTATTTTTATATTTTAAGGATATGTGCACATGTTCTTACAACTAAGCAATGCCATTATTAAGATAGATAGATAGATAGATAGATTGAATTAGTGCTCTTGAACAAGTTGTTAGCAATAAAACTCAAACTAATCACAATTGCTCCAAAGGGCACTAATAACACAAACAAGGTAGAGAGACCCAGTTCAGTGAATTAGCTAAGGTGACCTCTTGCGAACAGCCAAGGCATCACTTTGCTTAAACTTTGTCTAAACCAAAAATATATATTTTTAATATGTGCTAATTTGTTAATTTAATCATTAAATTTGAATATTTTAAGCAAACGTATGCAGATTAACTCACTTCTGGATGCCAGCTCTCAGTGGACATTTAAGAAACTTAGTGTAACTATTGATTTAGATTTAAGTGATGGATCTTTATAGTCTGTAACCTGGCATGCAGATGTGAAATTTCCAATGAGGTGCATGCCAGGTTACAACATGTAGGAGGCATTTGCAGTTATGATTGATTTTATTCTTATTCATTTTTTATCTTCTTACTTTATATTGTATCCCATTCTTATTTATTTCATCTTTTTACCCTGTATATATCCTATTGTGTCATATCTCCAGTGTTTCCTCAGAGGGCGCTCTCTGCACCGGGGCTGTGATCCCTCCCTCCTGCTGTGTGCCCAGCCTGGAGGCTGCGATCTGTGACCGGCTCCCGGTGCAGACGGCTCCCTGTGATAGTGTTTCCTCACTTGGCTCATGCGTACCAAGCCCAATTTTACTCTTTAAGTGTGCGTGTGTGTGTGTGTGGAGGGGGGGGGGGATGTGTGTATTCACATCGTTTATGTTAATGAGAGTGTGGGGAGTGAGTTGGAGGGCGGGGTGGGCTGCTTTTAACCATGTAAAGCACTTTGTGCTACATTTTTTGTATGAAAAGTGCTTTATAAATAAAGATTGATTGATTGATTGATTGATTGATTGATTGATTGATTGATTGATTGATTGATTGATGATATACAACATAATCCATGCAACTCAAAACAAGCTTTATCTGTTTCCTCAGACAAATGTGAAGAAGCAGACAAATTTGTGACCAAACCCACTCGTCACCATTTTCTGATTAAAAAATGTGAAACTTTAAACTAGTGCATATGGTGAGCCTAACAGTTTGCTCATTATCTTGAAAACAGCAGTTGTCAAAACAATCTCAACTCAAGGTCGATTTGCTCGCTTGTTGGGCAGCTTTCAGAAGATGACAGCTGTTGTCTTGTCATGAAATGACTGATGTGCCGTGATTTTCTGTCCCTCTGAGCACTTCTGTGACTTTGAAAATTTTGTATCTCAGCTGTAAATACCACAAAAATTCCACCTAGCTGTTTAAATAAATGTATTTTTTGATCTCTTGTACCTCTGAAAGTAGTTTTTCGGAGCCCCAAAGATAATGTGAGTTCTGCAGTAGATATTAGCTCTCACATTTAGGTCAGATTTTATATAGAGTATCAGTAGCTAATGCCTCATTATTTGCTTTCCACAGCTTATGAAGGTGGTTAATGAAATGTGTCCCAACATAACCCGGATCTATAACATAGGAAAAAGTCAGAGTGGCCTCAAATTGTATGCGATCGAGATCTCTGACAATCCGGGAGAACATGAAGTTGGTGAGTAGTTAAGTAAGTGGATTATGATTGCTGAATATAATGCAGAAAAAAGGAACATCAAAGACACACAGTGTTCCTAAGAGTTATTTTCTTTCTACAGTTGTAGTGATGGCTCTATAAATTTCCATCTGTTCTCTCTCTCCATCTCTCCCTTAATGTGAAACTGTTGATTAGGCGAACCAGAGTTTCGTTACACGGCAGGATTGCATGGTAATGAGGTGTTGGGACGAGAACTGCTCCTCCTGCTGATGCAGTTCATGTGCCTGGAGTACCTATCTGGCAACCAGCGGATACGTCACCTGGTGGAAGAGACTAGAATCCATCTACTGCCATCTGTCAACCCTGATGGGTACGAGAAAGCCTTTGAAGTGGTAGGTCTGCAAGACAGCCATTTGTGACCTCCTACCACGATCTGGCCTCTGGTGAAAGCAGCATCTCTCTGCTTGGTCTCCTCCTAATAAAAGTGCATGTGGTGCTGGAAAATTAGTTTGTTCGTTTTCTGTACATCATTCAATGTGAGCGCATACTGTAACACACTTTTCACAAAAGCTAACAACCAGTTTCAGGGTCATGTTTTACTTCAGTACATGCAAAGTTAAAAGAGATGAAGCTACTGAATCCTGTGACGCTTATATAAAGGCAGCAGGCAAGCCAGTTTTTTTAAAAGTTATTGTTTTCCTGACTGATTAAAGTGATTAAAGTTTTTTTTTAAGAAGAAGCTACTTTTGGTAGCTCACTTATTCACCAGGGTTGGCACAGCAGGTAGCTGTGTATGTTTGATTTGACAGATTTCTTTTACGCCAGCTGCCCTTTCTGATGCAATCCCAAAGGGATTTGTGTCTCCTCCCAGGAAAACAAGGAAACTTTAGCTTGTTAGGTGAATGACTACTACACTGTGGAGCCATGGATTAAAGCTTTTTATGGTATTTATATAAAGCCAAATTGCAACAACAGTTGCAAAAGCCCTACGATTACTTACAATTACTTACATTACAATTATTTCTTTGTTTCCTGTAAAAATTAGACTTTTTACCCCCTTATTCTAGTGTACCTACCTTTAGGTATTTGTAGATAAATATAATTACATTATAATTTCAAATAAAATATGTTGACATGGCATTTAATTATAGGGGATTATGCCCTTAGTTGTGGGCTGTATTATAAAGTTTTAGTGCTTTTTTCATACTTGACTTTTTAAAAATAGTTTCTTGGATCACAGTTTCTTTTGTTCAGTGTATAAAAGTCTTATGTAACATGAAAACTGCTGCATTCATTTAAACTAAATGCTCAGCTCTGCATCTCAACTTAGCATTTGGTCCTGTGGCTCTACATACCCTTTAAGTTTGAGTTGGCTCCTGCTAGCCCCAAGTCTCATCAAACCATAGCCAATTAGTTTCAGCAAACACTATCAGTGTCCACTCCCAAACAAGCAATGATCAAAAAGAAAGATGTAACAAATGGGTTAACCAAGCTCGGAACACAGATTAAAAATTTAGGCTTTATATTGTCAAATAAAAATGAGTTGCCATGGCACTCGGCAGCCACCAGTTCTGATCAGATATTTTGGCAAACAAGACCACTAACTTTAATTTTGATGGGTTTAAAGCTGCATGGATCATCAGTCAAATAAAAGCATGGCGACTTTGCCCCAAAATGCTGTTTTGGCATGCAAGAAGGCAGGGAGGGACAGATATCTTCCATAAATTTTTATTAAGGATGCTTTAAACTGTGTTGCAGTGATAAAAAAACAAAACAAAACACTTAAATCAGCTTTAAGCCCTTTTTGCTTGCAGGTGATGACCTTCCACTCGACAGCATGTTGTTTGTTTGGCAAACTGTGCGGATGGACCACAGGATTTTTTGATCAGTCTCTGCAACCCCTGCCCCTCCTGTGCCTGGCTTGATACCTCTGCTAAGCCTCTTAATGATAACTCCACACTTCCCACCTCCGCCGCTGACAGAATTCCATCTGTGATCATAGATTTGTGTTCCCACTGTCTTTGAATTTTCCAAATATTGTGGTTTTCTTTTGTTTTACGCAGGGCTCCGAGCTCATCGGCTGGTCTCTGGGTCGATGGAGCAACGATGGAATCGACATTCACCATAACTTTCCTGATCTTAACGCTATTCTGTGGGCAGTTGAGGCAAAGAAGTGGGCTCCTCGTAAAATGTTCAACCACCATATCGCCATCCCAGATTGGTACCAGTCCACAAATGCCTCAGTAAGTCAGTAAATCTTCCCCGTCATAGTCTGTCTTTTAAATTGTGATTGCCATTTGGTTTCCAGTGACTTTTCCCTCAGGTGACAAATTCTGACACTGTATTTTTGTCTTGGACTCCCTAGAAGCGTAACAAACAAATTTCATAGAGAAGATTATCAGTCTTTTGAAAAGGGTAAACATTTCACGGGGGCATATCAGTGCTGTCTATTTTGGGAGAAGCGGATGCATTCGCTGTGTGATGACAAAGGGGCTGTGAGCTAAAATATACCCAGCAATCTATTTAAAGCTCATCCTCACGAGTGTTTTGACGTTGGTGAGAGCCCCGAGTGAGTCATACAAAGCCTCCAGAATAGCTGCTGCAGCTGTAGAGCTGGGATCCCCATCTGTGCTCACAAAGCTGTGAAAACTATCCTTGCCTGCCTGGCTAACTGGTTCAGCCTGTGCTTGGAGATAAAAGGGGTTACGTGAGCCTGAACAGCAGGGGCAATTTTATCAATTTCCTGCCTCTTGATGAATATTTGTCCACTTTTTAAAGTGGATTTTACTAAAATTCTACTGCAGTATTTTAACATTTAAATATTGTTATTACTCCCTCTTGACAGCACATTGCAGCAAATTGTTTTCAGCATGAGTGAGTTTATTTAGTGACTGTGCCGAGACGATTGCATGAAGTACATTATCATTCCCTTTCCTGTATCCCCTCCCGCCTGTAGGTTGCCTTGGAGACACGAGCTCTGATAGCATGGATGGAGAAGATGCCCTTTGTTCTGGGTGGTAACCTCCAGGGTGGGGAGCTTGTGGTGACCTTCCCGTATGACAGAACTCGCTCCCAAGGGGTGGTCAGGGAGCAAACCTCGACACCAGATGACCACATCTTCCGCTGGCTGGCCTTCTCCTACGCGTCCACCCACCGTCTGATGACTGATGCCAACCGACGGGTCTGCCACACACAAGATTTTGCCAAGGAGGATGGCACCATCAACGGCGCATCCTGGCACACTGCAGCTGGCAGTTAGTGTCCATATCTGGAGGGTGGATTTCTCTGCTCAGCTCTGAGCCTTTGAGCTGTAGCTTTTTGTTAGCATATATCTGCATATTTGGAAAACTTCTGCTTTCAGAGCTTCTAGGTTTTAGCCAAAGCATTATGTAATAATTCACAGACAAACAAATAATAATGAAAGGCTTTTTTAAGCCCACTTTTAATTTCACAGATCTGGCCAGTAAGTGAACTAAATCCTGACCGGCTTCTGCTGTCTCTTTTTCTTGGCAGGTATGAATGATTTCAGCTATCTGCACACAAATTGCTTTGAGCTGTCGATGTATGTGGGTTGTGACAAATTTCCTCATGAGAGTGACCTGCCTGAGGAGTGGGAGAACAATCGCGAGTCTCTTCTTGTATTCATGGAGCAGGTACAGAGGCAAAGGAGCCCCTAAATTTCACACATGTACATAAAAAACTTAACAAATAACCAATAAAGGCACTTAAACATGAGTGTTTTAAATATTTTAGAGCTTTTTTATAATGTACATGGTTTTAATTTACTAATGTTATATCAATACCATAACTGTTTTATACTAAATTAATGCTGTTGTCAAATATAGGTTTAGCTAGCTGTTATTTGAATATCGGTGCTACATGAGGAGGAACTATATTATAGAATCCTTAACTGTCAACATACGGTACACTTCACATCATTAAACCACACACGATGACATGTGCCATGCTTCCACGTACAGGTGCACCGTGGGATCAAAGGTGTAGTCAAGGACCACCAAGGTCGTGGAATAGCTAATGCCATCATCTCTGTGGAGGGCATCAACCATGACATTCGTACAGGTATCATGCTGCTTTTACCTGATTCTTATTACTGTGACAGTGCGGTCTATCCTCTGTATGTGTGTAAACATGGAAAAATATTGTCCTTGTGACTGGTGCTGCAAAGTTGCCTGTGAGCTGTGTGTTTATTTTTTATTTGTCTGCCACTTTATATGTGTGTGCTTGACATCTAAATGAAAGGCCATTTCTTAGTTTTAGTTTTTTGAGATCCCCATTAGCTCATGCAATAGCAGTAGCTACTAACTGTTGATCTCTGTTTGTACTCTGAGTCATTAACGGTTAATGGTTTGAGCTAGTAAGCCAGTACAAAGTAAACATATTTACAGGAAACCCCCCCTTCCAATTGTCTGGACCTGGGTAGCTGTCAGCGTCTGTTTTGCAGCAGCGTTTTTGCATTCATCTGAAATTTTTTGCGAGTAAGCTCAGATTTTGCAATCAAAGCAGAAGAAGCTGCCTCGGGGCGCTCTGACTCAACTGTCTCCACAGTCCAGCTTATTCCTCAGAAATGAATCATTCTTGCAACGAGTTGGTATTTCGGTATAAGACGGGATAAAAGGCACAAACAAAAGCAGGTTATGTATTTTAGCGGAGCTCTGACTCAATTCACAGTCATAGCCTGTGCTGCCGAGGCCTCCTGCTCCGAATTTAACAATCAAGTGTGAGTCCTCAAGGCAATCTATTCTGATGCCTAAAAAATGCAGCTTTCCAAGCCAAAGTAGTTTTGTACTTAGAGCATGAAATCAAATGTTCAAAAGGACATTGGCCATTATTATTCCTGGAACTAAGTTTAAGTCAGCGCTTCCTCTTAGGATTCTCACTATTCTCAGCTGCAGAGAGGAAAGATGTGAGGGTATTTACTTTGATGACTGTACCTTTTCAGCTGCTTTGAATTTCCTTTGGAACTTTATGGACCTTTAGAAACAGGCGTTTGCAAGGCGGTTTCTCTCTTATCAAGATGAAACAGCTGTAGTCACCAAGAAGACATGACAGAAAGCTTTGGTACTGCTGATACACTGATATCCAATAGATAATGGAAATACGCTCTAGTTCCATTGCATTTTTCATGCAGTGACTTCAGAAAACAATTCAGTTCTCTTCTTCCATCTAGTAATATGAGCATGGATGCTGTTGTGTAACTATTTGGACTGACAGCAGCAGAACCAGACCTGCCTTCATATTTCATTTGTCTCAGTGGTTGTTCAGATGCGTCAGGTGGGTGTTTGGATGGCAGGAGGGACGCAACACTGTCGTTTTTGTGAGTGAGTCAAAGGCTGAAAATATTCCATAGGCGCACTGGTGTACTGAGGTCACGTAAAGGCAGTATTTGGCGCAGAGAGACCAAGAAAATCCAACACAACAAAGCAGAGCTCCTTTTAAAAGAGCTTCTTTCTAATTTTATACAACACCTACCTCGTCAAAAGTAGAACACACAGAACTCGCCAACATTTATTTTAGGCATCAAATGAAGGCTTTTATGATGCTTGTTTTTCTGCCACTGCTTACTGGGCTGTTCAAATTCAGATTTCTAGGACAGAATTTGCATTTTGCAACTGTGGCAAAAATAGTGTGCTTTAATGTGTTTTCACAGTCCATAATATGTAAAACACTTAAGGGTGCATCACATATAGTAAAATTTCTTACTCGTGGCTGTGCCAAGACTATAGAAATCAATTTCACCATAATTTATGCTTCAGCTTTATATCATGGCCTGTATATTAAAGATGGACGTAGTCACTGGATTAGAAAAGTGAAGCCTAAAGATGCAAAGGGCATTACAAAACTCTGGATCTAAAAGACTAAAATTCATTAGGTGTCAGCTTCTATGATGAACTGCTGAGTCGGTGCATATTTTTCTCAAGCCATTAAGATGTTATTAGCTAATTTACTACTTCTGATCAATGTGCTCATCATGCTTTTGAAAAAGAGAAAAGAAACTGGTTGGCCAACAGTATAACTGAAGGGAATAATAATTTGGCTGTATGGCAAGTATGCACAAGCACATCAAAGTCCTGTCAACTGATAAAAAGTAGCTAATTAATTGCACTATTTCCATTAATTAAAGGTCATAATTGCATTTTTTTCTCATAATTAAGTAATAATTAAGGTAAAATTAAGCAAAACATTGAAGAGAACAAAGTTTTCTATAGAATCTTAAAATGGACATATGTTCCTTTTTTTTTTTGACATATACAGTACTGTGCAAGTTTTGAGCCACCTGTCATTTCTTTATATTTTGTTTCCAAGGATAACTTTTAGTGTCACAACGGGACTGAACGGACTCACGCGCAGGCTCTAGGTCTTGAAAGCACAAGAGTCTTTATTATGATGCACCAGGTGATTATTTACAAAAGTGAGGGGAAAGCCGGGCTCCGGGGGTCCACACACGAACGGGAAAGACACGCACACTCTCCGTCCACTCCTCTTCACACTCGCACACTCTCCGTCCACTCCTCCTCACACTCCACTCACTCGGGTAACACAGGGGTAGGTCCAGGGAATCTGTACACAGAGACACGAATGGGTAGTTAGGTAAATCGCTATGAAACACTTCTGAAGTCATTGAGCTGGGGTTACACTGACGAGGGTCGGCAACGGTCCAGCGACGAGAAACACAGGGCTGCCGTCTTATAAAGGAGCTGGATCACTCGTGATGAGCCACAGGTGCGTGGGCCAAGGGCAGGAGCCCGCAGGTGAGCTCCGCCCAGGCAGAGGGAGGAGGGAAAGAGGGGAAAGGAGAGAGCAGGAAAAAACTAAAAAAAGGAATACAAAACATATGTAGCCGTACTGAGCCGACCGGGTAGGCACAGGGACCCTGACATTTAGGTGGTTTTTAATGGTAGTTTTTCAGGCTTTCAGAACATTTCAGAAGGTTTTTCTATGAACATGCTTTTTCACTCATTTTCCATACAGTCCTTATAGCCAACCATTTTCAGAGGAACCTGTTTTCTTCTTTTCTTTTTTTCTTTTTTTTTTGTTTGTTTGTTTTGCTTTTTAAAATTCTGGCTGGACTGAGACCTTTCTGTGTGATTTCTCCATGTTCTCCCCCCAAGGTTTACTCTAGGTACTCTGGCCTCCTCCTAGAGTCCAACAACATGCAATTTGTAAGGTTAAATTAACTGGTGATTCTAAGTTGCCCATAGGTGTGAATCGTTTCCTGTGTTAGCCCTGTGATAGACTGGCAACCTGTCCAAGGTGAACCCTGCTTCTCGCCCTATGGCAGCTGGAATCGCCTCCAGCTTCCCGTAACACTTAATTGGATAAGTGGAAGAAAATTGATGGATGGATGGTGTTGCATTGTTTGTTAAGCCACCTAACACTGACCTGTGACTCATTCAAGTTTAAAAAGTTACCTAACTCAAGGGATGAACCAGTGTTGTGTCTGCACTTAAACAATTTAGCAAAGGGAAGAAAAGGAACTTGTATCTTTAGACACTTTGATACTCTACCAGTCTGTCAAAAAAAACTAAAAACAAAATGTGTTGCTATTTATTTTGTTGAATATGCCAAAAAATGCCAACGATAACACAGTTTTACAGACATGAAAAAAGTCTTTTGGTGCCAACAAGGTGATTCCCGAAGAGTTATTACCTAGAAACCTGTCACAGTACTGTATGCAGTGTGTCCTTAAAAAACTTGATGAAGCTGGAGAAATGAAGGATGAAAGAAGTGGGAAGCCTAAAAACAACAAATGAACACTATCTGAAAGTTATTCATTTAATCACAGATGCTAACATATTAATTTTGATAGCACTAAGTGCTTAGTATTTCTAAAATCTGCTCACCTCTTTACTCAGTGATAGCCATGACAGCTACAGCACTTTCCTACGAACAAAGTTAATTTTCAGTGTTTGTGTCTTCAGCTGCTGACGGTGATTACTGGCGCCTGCTGAACCCAGGGGAGTACAGAGTAACAGCGAGGGCTGAGGGATACAGCCTCCTGAGCAAGAAGTGTGAGGTGGGCTATGAGATGGGTGCCACCCGTTGCGACTTCACCATTGGCCGCACCAACATGTCACGAATTAAAGAAATAATGGAAAAATTCAAAAAGCAACCCATCAAATTGCCCATGAGGCAGCTTGCGGCCCGGGGGTCCAGAAGGAGACGTCTGGGAACATAATGACCGTATGAGGTAGCTGGAGGAAGAATTAAAAACAAACATCTGCTCTGATCAGACTGCGGTGAAAGCCAAGCCTGGGTTTGGATCTGTGTCAGATTCCTTCTGAGTGCTGTCAGTGGAATTAGTGTTTTGAGACTAAAAATGTGGATTAATTTAAACGGGGCACTCTATTTGATTTCTTGTTTGGTTAGAGCTTCTTTGCACTCACTGTCATCATCAACTTTTCTCTCATCTCAACGGGAAACATTTATGCTTTTCATTTGGTGGAAGGTCAAGTTTGTTAATAGGGCAAATCTTGTGGCATTAGCTATAACAGCAGATAAGAGATTGTCATCATATTAGAGCTATTTTTCTTTAATAAATGACTATAGAAATTTAAGCCACTGTGAGGAACTACCATGAATGTCATTATGCACATACTTAATAACTTATGTAACACAGTTATATAAACAGTTACAAAAGCTTTATTACCAACAGCTGTATAATGTTGAGTCCTTAAAAAGCTTGTGGACTTAGTGACCTTTGTCATTGATTCTGTTTTATACACTTTTCTTTTAGTTATTAAAATAAAAGCTGTGTTTTGCACAAAGTGAACTCGTTCAGCTGATTATGTTGTGTGTGAATTCAACTCAGGAAGCCAAACTGTGTAACATCTTTTTAATACAGATTTTTGCTAGTCACTATGCCTGTCACCACATGTATAAAACTTTAAGCTTCTAATAATTTGCATGAGACATCCTGAAAATAGTTACATATCAGAATCTGTAAGTTTGGAGAGACATATCCAAAAAAAACTAGAGACAATTTCTTACATATAGAAACAGAAATTAAGAAAATGCTGTTTTTATTCAATTTTCATGCTGAGCAGACTCTACCACAAAAACAAAAATATCAATATAGTCTAATACAAATAGAACCTACTGGAGTACCCAGATGATTCTATAATTAGAAATAAGGGAAAGTAATTGGGCTAAACAGATGAATTCTTTCATTTACAAAAATATGCACATTGCCCTAGGTGGGGGGTGGGGGGGTTCAGGTGACGTTTAAAACATTCAAAGAGGTATTAGAAACGCAAAAATGTAATTTTTTGTACATATATATCTAAGTATTTGTTATAAGAAATTAAAATTTCACAGCAATCATTATAAACCATAAAATCATCACGACTGATTACTGCCATCTTGCCAGAAGTGGTCATATAGCTTGGAAAGGGCATGGGTGATCCATGATCTCTACATGCTTATTACTACTAAAATCTTCTATAATACACAAAATCTGTGTCTGTCTGTGTGGTGAACTCTCTCTAGAGATCAGGAGCCGAGCAACCAAACTTGACACACAGGTTCATCTTAAGCACCTGAAGGTTCTTATCTATATCTGATATTATGATGTCATCATGCTGCCTAGCAACAACTTAGCAGTGGGCTAAAATTAACCACGTTTAGCATGTATGCACATAATGATATGTGGATAAATCAGACATAATATATCCACTATAATAGCTTATGAAAACAGTGTATCACTTTAGTTTCTAAAGTAGTTCAGCTTGATAAATTCTCAACTATCAGGATATATTATTACAGTATGAAGTTGCTAAAACAGGCCAAACAATACTGTAGCATGGATATGTGCCAGTAAAAAAACCTGCTTGTCAGATAATTTAATTAAAAAACTTAAAAATACATTAAAAAGTCTTCAGACGTGAGCAGCATCACAAGAACGGTCAGAAGGCCCAGTTCAGTGACTCAAATAACTTTGATGCTTGAAGACAGGTGACAGCTTGATGACAGCTACCTGTCACCCAAAGCGATCATGCCATAAAACATGCATAAGTTAAAACCTTATCATTATGAAGTCATATAAAAGTTCAACCCTATACAGAAATCATGAAAGGAAAAATTAGATGAAAGACAAAACCCTTTTGGATGTACCAGGCATTTTATTTCTGCTGCAACTACTGTACTATGTCATTGCTTCTTTGAGATTATTGACAACATATACCAGTGATTCTATAAATATATGTAAGTAAGTAAAGACACCTCTGTTAAATTCCCTTTTTAGACACTGATTCCTGCCAAGGCAATATGAGTTGGATTTTGTCTCCACTGGGCAATAGAAGATAATCCTTCCAGCAGAGTGCTAACACATACTGACAGGCAAACACCTACCCCCGAATCCATCAGCAGTGGCGAGCATTCAGCCCATCGAACATGCAATTTAGGGGGAGTGCAGATCAATACTAAAATACTACTAAAAAAACAAGCAAGATTATCAACTGATTGAGCCACAAGGGATTCACTATGATGTTGCAGGTTATGTGTATGATTAATTTTCAAACTGAGAAACATTTTACTTCCACCTTTTGACTGAAACTCCCTGATGGAACTCCATTTCAGTCCCATAACATACTGTAGTAGTAACGACTGTGGTTAATTTTAAGCACCATCTAATTTGATTTCTGGAGTGGCGAGTGGTGCATCGTAGGAGTGTCAGGGTAGGAAGACTCTAATTATCAGAACTCTGTTGGGGCTTTTACACATCACTGGATTATTCTGACAACAACACCAGCCTTCTTTCTGTTCGACCAACATGCAATTAGAGGAGGACCTCAGCCTCTTAACTCGTTCTTCAATGATTATTGAACGGAGGTTCGCAAACCTGTCATCATCTCAGAGCACTGGAGAATAGAAGAACAGAGCTTGTTAATTTGATGTATTTTCTGTGGATTTATATGATGGCAAATGAAACAGAGATGTATATGATGTGCAGATGGGGAGATGGAGAGTTTAAAACCACTAAAACAAACCACAGGGCTTCTAAACAGTATATGTATATTTGTACTGTACAGCACTCAGAGTGGTTTTACTTCTGCTACAGATATTTAGTAATAAAAATAGAAGAAGAAGGTTGATTTTAGCCTGCCAATAGTACAATACTCAATGCCATTTTTGGGGGGGATATAGACTCACAGGTCACTTCATAGGTACAATTTGCAAGTACTGGTTTGAATTTTCACTGGTATATCGTTGATGTAAATCTAAGGTTCCATCCTATGAGCAAAGGCTTTGGCGACAGTGGGAAGGAAAACCCTCCTTTTAACAGGAGGAAACCTGCAGCAGAACCAGGCTCAGGGAGGGGTGGCCATCTGAGCCAGAGATTAATAATAACTATAAAAATTACCCATCCCATTGGCTGGAAAGTGCAGAGAGGTGTATAAACACATAGTGAGTGAAAAAGGTGACTGAAGAAGAAACACAGGAAACTCAGGAGAGTTTTCTCCAAGCACGACATTCCAGTGTACTTCAGACCCAGCAACACGCTCAGACAGAAACTGGTTCACCCAAAAGACAAACTCCAAAACACAAACTTAACAATGTGGTGTATGCTGTACAGTGCAGCGAGGAATGCCCAGACCTCTACATTAGAGAGACCAAACAACCACTTCACAAGCGCATGGCACAACATAGAAGAGCCACCTCCACGGAACAAGACTCAGCATTTCATCTGCATCTAAAGGACAAAGGTCACTCTTTTGAGGATGCCAGCGATCACATTTTGGACAGAGAGGACAGATGGTTTGAAAGAGGAGTGAAAGAAGCCATTTACGTCCACTGTGAGTGACCATCTTTGAACAGAGGTGGTGGTTTACGACACCAGCTGTCTGCCATCTATAATCCAGTTTTGAGATCCCTTCCCAGACGCCTTAATGCCCACTCACATCCTGGGCCATCTGACCTCAGGAAATCACATGATAGGGTGGGGCCAGGTTTCACAATGAGCTCACCTGAAACCCTGGCTGATTGTGACCCACACCCGCTTTCACCCCTTGGCTCATGTGATTAGGTAGAGGATCATCAGGGGGTCCTTTGTCCCTCTTTGGGGGGTTACTCCCACTGGGTTTAAATGTGGGATTCTCCACCATTTGACCCTTAGAACTGAAGAAGCTTCTCGGATGGGAGGTGAAACATCTTCAAGCAACTCAAAGAAGTCCAGACGCTTTTCTTTCCAAGCTCCTTAGACTACGATGACCTGGATGACTGAGAACCTTCACAGACACATCTCATCATCCCAACAACCCAAGATCACCATATTTATGAGTTAGTCTTACATAGTTACTTGTACTTTTTTTTATAGACATTGAACAGTTACACTTCTTTGTACCTCTATTTAAAGTTTTTAATTACTTGAAGTCTCCAGCTCAGCTTTTGTTTCTGCTTCTGTAAAAAATCAGAACCAGGGTTCAGCCTTTGATTTAAGTGGAGACCCTTTTCTCTACTGTAAGAGAAGAAATGTGGTTATTTCGGTTCACCACACCTTCGAATATAGAGTTGTTTTTAAAAAAAATGCTGACTATGTACTTAATTTACATTCCTATGCTTACCTTTGAATGTCTTGCATGTTACTGTATTTATAAATGTTAAATCAAACAGCTGCTGAATCCACCTAAAGAAGCAAGTCACTTGTTAAAAATGGGACATTGGACATTGATTATAAAATACTGGTGATGTTCATGAATAACTTGCAAGACAAACTAATGATACTTGCTCCATATGGATAGCAGACAATCCCTGTGAGATAAAATCTGTGTAAATCGTGACAGGGTATGAGGGTCGGGGAGTTGTACTGTAAGTAGGGTGTGTGCAGTGTAGCTGCTGTGGCCAGCAGCTGTGATACCATGCAGATGTGTGGGAAAATACAGGCACCAGCTGACCTTGCCAGAAGCTAAAAGGCCAGTGCTTCTTCAGAAGTCAGTCCAGCCTTTGAAGTGTTAGAGCGTCATTCTGGATATAACAGGAGTGAGACGTCACAAAGCTTTGGTAAACCAGCTCTTAACCTGTCTCCCCTCTGCTTCTCTGGAGCCTCCGAGACAGATTACACACTCTGGTTTTGATCTAATAGCGACAAGTGGAGATATCATCTGAATATCAGGAGCAGGACCACTCCTCCTTCACGCCCCTTCTGGCCTCAGCCTATAAAAGCCCCCCTTGTCCAATACCCGCTGTTCTCATTTTCATGCCCCCCCCCCCCCCCCCCCCCCCCCCTTTTTCTCTCTTCTCTTCTCCTGTCCTCTCCTCTCTTCCTTTCCTCCCTTTACTTCTCGTTAGTACAGGGGGTTCTGCCCGGCCCGAGAGCCGTCGCCAGTCCCCTTCAAGGCCTTCCCCAAACCGCAGCACTAATCACACTTCCTCATCCCTCATCGCCCATCGTTACCAAGGGAGTGGTCCCTGCTAGTTAAGCACATCCATGAAGAAATGGTGGTTGAGAAGTTTTGTAAACTCTGGATTCATTTTACTGGACACATTATTCCTCGTTTACATTTCCTTAATGAGCATAAAACAAATATTTCAAAAAGTCTCATTTAGTTGGCTTTAGTCTTCATGCCTGGTCATATGCTACATAGCCTGTTTAAGAAAGTAAATGCCAATTTGAAAAAATAATACAAAGTCTGATGAAGCAAGAAACATGAGCAGTCAGACAACTAAAAGGTTTTAAACAAAGCTGAAATGGCCACATTATTCTGGAAGAAGGCATCAAAATCTGCAGAGAGACTTTGATTTTAGATTTGGCCTCTTACTGAGCAGACTAGTGGTGAAGTATCGTGTGGGAGGTTGCAAACAAACAAAGAAAAAAACTGCAAGAAGAGGTTACCACCCTGTGAGATACACTTTTTAAACTGTAGCAGCTCCAGCACAGATGTCGCAGGTTATGAGCAAACCAAATGCAACCACTACCACAATGCACGGAGTGATCACACACAGATGGTATTCTGAAAGATCTGTAGTCAGTAAAATCTTATATGTCTATACTTGGGAGGTTTTGTAGACTACTGTACTTAATGTTACTTCAATGATGATAGTCAGGTGAGCTTAAGGAAAAATGTATAAATGCCTTTTAATGCTTTTTGCTGGATCTGTGTCAATGGTCAATTATTTTTATTGAATGCCCAAATCGAGAATGGAAAGTATTCTTTTGTCTGCATTCACTTACATATGACATACCATTCTTATTCCATAGGGTTTAATATGATGTTGGATCATCCTTTGGAGCTTCAACTTTTATGGGAAGGCTTCCCACAATGTTAAAGAGTGCATTTATAGGAATTTTTGACCATTCTTCCAGACGTGCGTTTGTCAGGTCAAATACTGATATTAGAAGAGAAGGCTTGGCTCATTCTAATTCATCCCAAGGGTGTTCTGTCGTATTGAATTCAGGACTCTGTGGCGGCCAGTCAAGTTCTTCCACACCAACCTTGCTCATTTATGTCTCTATGGACCTTGCTTTGTGCACTGGTGTGCAGTCATGTTGGAACAGGAGGGGCCATCGTTAAACTGTTCCCACAAAGTTGGGAGCATGAAATTGTCCAAAATGTGTTGGTCCAGTTTCACTGGAACTAAGAGGCAAGTCATGAAAAACAATTCCACACCATAATCCCTCTCCTAATAAACTTTACACTTGGTACAGTGGAGTCAGACGAGTACTTCTGGCCACCAACAAACCCAGGCTGACAGGTGCAGATGTGTGACTCAGAGAAGACGTCTCCACTGCTCTAGAGTCCAGTGCATCCGAAACTTTGCATTGCGCTTGGTGACGTCAGGCTTGGATGCAACTGCTCAACCATGGAAAGCCATCCCATGAAGCTCTACGCGCTGTTCTTGACCTAATCAGAAGGCTATATAATCTTTGGAGGTCTGTAGTGATTGATTCTGCAGAAAGTTGCCGACCTCTGCCCACTCACTGCCTCAGCGTGCGATGACCCCGCTCTATAGCCTACCACTTTGTGGCTGAGTTGCTGTCATTCCCAACTGCTTTCACTTTGTTATAATACAACTAACAGTTGATTGTGGAATATTTAGTAGCAAGGAGATTTTATGAGTGGACCTGCTGCACAGGACTTCACTCGTGACAGCGAGCCTAGGTACTTGACCATGGAAGGGACAGGAAAACCTGAATTCAGTGATATGGATCAGTGAGTGAATACTTTTGGCAATACAGTATATTCAAGATGGGAACAAAAACCACTTTGGTCATTATAGCTAATTACCAACTTTGTGAAAACTATAAGGTAACAGATTTTTTGTTTAAATAACAATTTAATTTAAAGTCTCTACACTGTGCATGATCTATAGTAGGTCAGCTTTGATTGGTAGGTTGGCTGCTAGCTGACTGCTAGCTGTTTGGTACCTTTAGGAACATTTTCAGTGCAGCAATCTGAGAAATAATTGCTGCATGGTTCATTATAATCTAAAAAAGTTTACAAGTGTTAGTGAAATTCTTTTACTATATTGGTACGTTATTGATGCTCATTAGCAGATTTGTATATTTGTTCAAATCAAATCAAATCAAATCACTTTTATTGTCACATCACATGTGCAGGCACACTGGCACAGCACATGCGAGTGAAATTCTTGTGTGCGAGCCCCACAAGCAACAGAGATGTGCAAACACAACAACACAAACGAGCAAAATACAAGAATGGCCAACCTGAAACTAATAAATATATGTACAATATATAATAGTGTATGCATTTCTGGATGTGTATACTAAATATTTTCCTACGTGTGTGTGTGTGTGTATGTGTGTGTGTATACACATTTTTACAAATTAAATAGTAAAAAAATAAATAAATAATAATAATAATAATAATAATAATAATAAAATATATAAAATATACAGAGTTGAATATGTGCAAAACAAGTGGCATTTATATACAGTGTGGAGTGCATAATGTTGAAGTTCCAGTAGTGAAGCTGAGGTGTCTATGACGTGTTCAGCAGTCTGATGGCCTGATGGAAAAAGCTGTCTCTCAGTCTGCTGGTACGGGACCGGATGCTGCAGAACCTCCTTCCTGATGGAAGCAGTCTGAACAGTTTATGGCTGGGGTGACTGGAGTCCTTGATGATCCTCCCCACTTTCCTCAGGCAGCGCTTCCTGTAGATGTCTTGGAGGGAGGGAAGCTCACCTCCAATTATCCGTTCAGAGCACCGCACTACTCGCTGGAGAGCTTTGCAGTTGTAGGCGGTGCTGTTGCCATACCAGGTGGTGATGCATCCAGTGAGGATGCTCTCAATGGCACAGTGATAGAAGGTCCTGAGGATGCGGGGGCTCATGCCGAATCTTTTCAGTCTCCTGAGAAAGAAGAGGCGCTGCTGCGCCTTCTTCACTGTTTTGTTTGTGTGTACTGACCACGTAAGATCCTCAGCCAGATGTACTCCAAGGAACCGGAAGCTGCTCACTCTCTCCACAGCAGCGCCGTTGATGGTGATGGGGGTGTGTACTTCTCTGCACCTCCGGAAGTCCACTATCAACTCCTTTGTCTTTGCGACGTTGAGGGTGAGATGGTTGTCTTGACACCAGTGGGTCAGGGCGCTGACCTCCTCCCTGTAAGCCGTCTCATCACCGTTGGTGATAAGACCCACCACTGTAGTGTCGTCCGCAAACTTCACAATGATGTTGGAGCTGTTAGTGGCTGTGCAGTCGTAGGTGTAGAGTGAGTACAGGAGAGGGCTCAGTACACACACCTGTGGAGCACCAGTGTTCAGTGTTTGATACACCTCTGGGCACACCTTGCTAATAAAGCACTTCATGTTTTTGTCCAATGGGCTGCTTTAAAAAAGTGTAATCAGACAAATAAGTGAAAGCATGTGTAAGGATGTAATAAAAAAAGGAAAAACAAAGGAACAAAAAAAAAAGGCCAAGTACATTTATCATTTTAGTGAAAGTATATTCTTGCAGCAGCCACACATAGCAGCATAGTGAGAATATGTCACACATTTTTTTATATATATAAAAAAAAATATAGTCAAACAAAAAGCATGTGGTAGCATATGGGAGAGAAAGAAAAGGACAACTGCAGGAATAAGCCCCACATGTTTGGGGTTTTTCACACAGGAAGATAATAATCATCCTGAGTTACATTTAAAAATTAAACTCTTATAATAATTGAGTTTCACAAATCGTACCTATGTTACCTATGTCTGAACCTAACCTAACCAGTCCTAAACAAAAGTATCATATGGAGGAAAAAAGATCCCAACATATTCTTTTGATTTGTGTTTTGCTTTTTGTGTGAGGTGTCTACTTTTCACTTTGAGTTGTGGCATATTTCTCACTGAAACTCCCCCCCCCCCAAAAAGCCCGAGTGGGCTGAAGCTAACCACCATTAAACCGTATTAGATGGTCAGTGCCACCCACCTGTAGATAATCACTGGCTCCTGGGGTGGTAATCAGTGTACAGGATATCAGTGTTTTACAGCCAGGCCCTTCTCTGTCAGCTGGTGCTGTTTCATTACCACCTGCATTGTGGTGTGAACAGAAAAAATGGCATCCCTGTGACTCAGACTGATTGCTCGTAGTAACAGTCTGAATTGCCGCAGATACATGAGAGTCATCTCGTCAAACCCTTGCTTTTTCCCCCCTTCTGTCCAACACAGATGCATTCTCAAAATCTAAAAAAACCAAATAGTTATTGCTTGTTATTGCTAAAGCAGGAAGTTAAAGAAAAAATAGGGGAAAAAAAGGAAAAGAAATATGGCTCCTGATAAGATACGGACACCAACTTCAGCAACTCAAAGACTTTGGACTGAGCAACAGTCCAGTTCTTTTTCTCCTCAGCCTGGGTAAGACCCTTCTGACATCTCTGGTTCAGGTGTGGCTTGATATTAGGAATGCATCAGTTGTAGCTCCTTTCAAGAGCTCTGTGTGTCTAGCTCTTCATGCACTGACACAATCCTCAGCCCACTCCTTGTAAAGCTTCCCCAAGTTCTTGAATCAACCTTGCACGTCAGTCCTCTTAAGGCTGCAGTCATCCCTGTTGATTGTGCACCTTTTTCCTTCTGCGCTTTTCGATTCCGGTCAACTTTCCATTAATATGCTTTGATACAGCATTCTGTGAACAGCCAGCCTTTTTAGCAGTGACCTTCTGCGGTGCTTTGTGGAGAGTGTTAACGACCTTCATCTGAACAACTGCAAAGTCTGCAGTCTTTCCTGTGATTGTGGTTGCATGTAGCGAATAAGACACTGTCTGAAAAGCAATATACTCAAAACACTAAATGAAATGTTCTAGTAATTTCAGATACAGGGTTTCTGATTGTCGTGAGTTATAAACCATAAAAAGCTACATTAAAACAAAAAGGCGTGAATTATTTCACTGTGTGAATTTTACCTTTTTGAATTAAATCACAGAAAATTTTGACTTTTTCACAATATTTAATTGTTTAAGATGCACTAGTGTTTATGTCTGTGAACAAAGACACAAAGACTCCATTACGAGAGGCTGAGAAGCTTCATGAAGACCTCTTATGGATTCATCTTATCCATTATGTCAAATAGAACTAAAGTTATATGTGCAAGTGTGAGCTGTGTTACGATGGTGTGAGTGTGAGAGTAAGTGTTTCTTTGTTGTCGCATCAATAACAGTTGTCATCAGTTTAATCATCATGGTTAAAATCTAAAACAGTCATCTTTGTCATTTTTACCAACATAACAATTACAATCTCCATTAAAAAAAAATATTATGGAAAAAGCATTCATCCCATCACTGCCAACATCGTGGGTTTGTCATCTTAGCCATCTTTAGCAGCAGCAGCAGCATCGAGCCATGGTTTTATAAATCAGGAGGTACATAACAAAACACTTTAGGCAGTCAGGTCAGTCACTGATAAACAAAATGAGGTATATTACACTCCACTCATTGCCACCGATCCACAACAGGATAAACTTCATTTGCATTTGTAGCAGCACATTCTGTAAAACTCAGACATACAATAAATTATCCCAATAAATTACATTTACATATATCAAAAGACTCAAAAATACTTTTCACATTGCCTTTCATCTAAATATGTCGACATGTTTTAGGTTTAGGTTTCGTTTTAGTCATCATTTATGAGAAACATTTAATGTGGGCAAGTGAGAACTTCAGGAAATCAGAATTAGAGGATAACAAAAAGGAAGCAGATTTCGAGTAACGTTGATGAACAGAAGTGAATAAGGCAATTATTGATTCCAGTAATATAGTTCTAGATATCTATATGTCTGGAAAAACTTAAAACTAACATATTATAGAATTTAAGGCATCAGCTGTCTTGGAGCGTCGTACAATGCATGATATAGTCAAGACAACTGTTTCTCCTTTGTAAAATTATGAATCCTTACACCCTACATAAATAGCCTTCACTTCTTTTGTTTTCTTTTCTGCTTTTAGAAAATTAATTACATCTGCTTATATTTAGCTCACTGGGCATCATCAGTAATTTTGGCACTGCATTTTCACTCCCCATCTCACTGTCAGATGTACTGTTTAATGCATTTTGTTTCCACATGACAAAAAATTTTAAAATGTACTGTAAACGAGTAAATATAACTGGTTTTCTATTGTCTTCTATCAAAGTCTTCTATAAAATCAAATACAGTATCTTTGGATGTTTTTGTTTCGATTTAATGGACCAAACCAACAAAATAATTCTAAATTGCTTAAAACTATTTTTTTTTTATCTCTTTACCAAGAAAAAAAATGAAATAACTTAGGGTTAGTGGGACAGGTGGGTTAAAGTTAGGGTCCAACTGGTAGCCTGGTGTTGTTAGAGACTTGTTTGTTGCACGTCTCCTTTAAATAAAGTTTATAAGGTCATAATTATTTCTACTTGGTGCCTTCCACCATCATTTGCCAAAGCTTTACAAATATAAGTGGCACTGGATGATTTTCATCTGCCTTCTACTGCTTTCAGGTGATTATTTAAAAGAAAAACCTTTTTATCAGCAAAGACAACAATATGTTATATTTATAAATACAATTGAGTCCTTCTATTAGTCCTTGCATTAGTATCAATATCTAATATCTGTGTTAGTAGCTTAGCTGCCCACTTATCTATTATCACTACTAGCTCTTTCCTGTCGCTGACTTCCTGGCAAAGTAGTTGGAAAACCTGCTGCTGGTTATCTGAGAAAAAAAAAAGACTAATAGGAATCACAGACTAGGATCATTTAGTTTTGCGGTCCAAGTTATTAATCCTATCTTAGTTTAGCTAGGATTATCATCCCTTGTTTTGAGCATATTCAGTAATTCAGACTGATTTTAATAATATTATGTGGTAAAGGTGCTCTCAACTATTACCATTGCACATTTAGTTGGCCTTAGCTGTTCAGAGATATTTCTTTTTTTACTTCACCCATTCAAACTGATTATTTCTGCATCCAGAGGTGCTTTGCTCTACTATTTTCTCGTGTCCGTGGCTGTCATCTCTATTAAATCATCTCATCTTTTTGCCAAAAGACATGTCCCGTGCATTTTCCTTCCTGTATGTGTGAAAAAGCATCGAGCAGTCTCTACGGGTCACTTGTGACTGTGAGTACAAACCCAGGCAAATACAGTTGATCATGCTTCACTTGACTTAACAACCTGAGGGCCACATGTCAGTCATGACAGCAAAGGCAGTCGGTTTGAAGGTTTTTTCTTTCTGCTAAAACTCTGCTTGGACAGATCAGTAAGTCCTTAAAATGGGTGCTAAAGCATGAACGATGCCAGTACACATAAAACAAAATATATTTACATCCGGTGCTAATACAGCCAGATAATGTATTGAAAAATAAAAAATACCCAAAGAATTTGCTTAATTCGGACTGGGCTATACCTGAGCCATCCTGTGCAGTGTGCACAGTCTGCTGTATGTTTTCATCTACAATACAATTTGGGAACTTGTTCTTCTACTTTGTCAAGTTTTGGTTAGACTAGTCTTCAGTGCTACATACAGAATTAATGTATAAATTACTGCAAACACTTTGCACAGACTAAAACAGACATACAGCCCACCCTCCCCCCTTTTTTGTAAGATAAAATGAATATTACAGTTATGTCAAAACAAACAGACACACTGCAAAATCTGTATATAATAAACTGTATCTCATATCTGACTGTAAGCTACCCTAAAATAATAAAACTTTTAGGTGGCCATTCATCCTGGGTAAGCACATCTGTCTCTCCAGGTGGACATGGAATCTGCTGCTCTTTGTTGTCCTCACAGCAAGTTCACTGCACTGATTTGCTGTTCTGGGGCCCGTTCTTCGTACGTCGCTTACTACATCCAAGATCAAATCATCGCGCTAACCGTGAGCTCGCTAATCCGGTTCCCCGAACACACCTGCTGTTGACGATTAGTACAGCTGGACGCAGTAATGTGACATCACTGGGTGTCATAAAAGGGGCTACGCATCGATAGTAGAAACATTGATCGGCAACCCTCTGATTGGTCGGCGAAAATGTCGAAGGAGCGCGCTCGGCTCGGTATTTTTCGGCAGCAGAGCAAGAACTCCTGAGTGAGGGATTTCAGGAGTTTCAGAGTTTAATCAGAACGCAAGGGAACACTGCAAAGGCTGCAAAAGCAAGGAGAGAGGGCTGGCAGAAAGTTGCTGACAAATTAAACTCGTAAGTAATTTAATAATAATAATAATAATATATTGGATTTATATAGCGCTTTTCAAGGCACCCAAAGCGCTTTACAATGCCACTATTCATTCACTCTCACATTCACACACTGGTGGAGGCAGCTACGGTTGTAGCCACAGCTGCCCTGGGGCAGACTGACAGAAGCGAGGCTGCCATATTGCGCCATCGGCCCCTCTGGCCAACACCAGTAGGCGGTAGGGTAGATTTATTATATTACACTATATTATCCAATATTATATTACATTATATTATATTGTTATATTATATCCTCTTTCACATTAGAGCCACAACAGGACCCACTAGAACATGGGAACAAGTAAAAGTGAAATATAAGAATATTCTACAGAATGGTAATATTTATCACTTATATTGCTTTTCGTCTCTTGGAAAGAGAGCCTGAAATAATCTGTTTGTTTGTTTATAACAGCAACCAAGAAAAGGGCAGAGCAAAAAAAGACAGGTGGTGGTCCTGCACCCCCTCGTCAACAAGTTGGTTAAGTAAATAATATCCTCACGGGAAAATCGATATCTCTCAATGAGCACACTGTCGCGCTGAGCTAAAGGATCCTGTCTGTCCCGCAATATACGCTGAATTCTGAGGACTCTCCTTATCAATCTTGCACCTTCCGCAATGGGTTGCTCGCGTAAACGGACAGGACATGGCTGCGACAGGCTTCCCAAATCCACCTTGGCTTTTATAGCCGTGGTCTCTCATCTTGATTACACGAAGTAATTTACAATTACTACTCTGAAATATGAATTACATCTGTAATAATCACATACATGTAATAGAATGTTAATAGTACATTTCCCTTTTTTAGGAAATGACCTGTATGTATCTGTGTGACATCAATAAAAGGATCAAGTGCTGCATTATCTTCAGTTACATTGATGTTATTTATTTATCGCTGTTGCTTTCGTATAAATGAAGCGGACATACCTGCGTGGCCGCGATCTAATCCTGTTTACATAAAGTAAACCTGCTCCCGAGCAGGTTTACGCTTACGGCTCTGTTGCTATGACAGCAAGTCCCGGATGAGCTTCGGGGAACCGAACGATCCAGGATCACGCGAAATCGTCAACAATCTAATCCGGCTAACCTACTTAGCGAGGTACGAAGAACGGGCCCCTGGGCACTCGGTATGAAAGCGCAGTGGTATTCCTGTACAGGGAGTTGACCTTGTCTGTTCTGTTTTCTTTCCTTTTTTTGTAGACCAAATTCAAGCAGACATGGACAGGAACTACCAAAATTTATTCCACTTCTTCATCGACACTAAACTAGGTTCTTTTTTCCCTGACAGTTGTCGGGTTAACCTTCCCATCGGGGCAATGCCGGTCACTCCACGGTGGGTATGCTGTTCACCTGGCTCTCGTGCTGGTGTCCGGACGCGTTCAAGGAGCTGCGCTTCAGCAGCTTGTTGATGATGTCAGTGCATGTCTTCTTGTACTGGTGTCGGAGGAGGGAGTACACAAATGGGTCGCAAGCTGCCTTGCTGTAAGCTAAGCACTTGGAGACAATTCCCCAGTGAGGGTTGATAGGCACCGCTGGAAATAACTCCACGATCCTGCAGGGAAGCATAAACAGAGGGTGGTGAGAGAGAGCGTGGTAGAAAGGCAAGTCAACATGCTGGAAAAGACATGCATGCCTTAAGCTTATTGAGCAGAAACTGAAATACATTTGCAACACAGTGTTCTATTTTTCCCCCATAGTAAGCAGGGAGTTACTTACGAAAATGTTCTGCTTCTTTATAAATACAGGAATCCCATTAAACACATATTTGTATAAAGTTATTTTTCTCATCTACCCACAAGAAAAAAAGTAGGTAGCTGTCAAAGGACAGTACAAGATTTCCCCGCCTTTCTGTCGTGAATGTGGATTTACAGTGTGGGGCTATATTAGATTTCATTTCTAATTTGCAGTCAGCAATATTTAAAGCCAGAAAAGACAAAAGAAGAGTAAAACAGATAAGCAGTAATGAGTGTCTGTGAACAAAGTTTGATTGTAACTGACAACCACATTAGACTGAAGACTGAGCAGAAAATGTCAGACAGTGAATTCTTCCAGTCTGGTAAAAAACAAAAAAACACCATCTCATTAGTGTATAATATAATATAAATATTTAATTTAAAGCAGCTCTTAATAAGCTTTACAGTCTTGTGAGGTCTGCATCTCAAAGCAGTTCGTGGCACTCCCAACTTGTTTTTGCTTTTAGACACATTTGTGTGAAGTGTAAGTTATTAAACCATCATAAAGCTGTATAAAACCGCTGATTGTCTACACTTGCACTCTGTATGATTAGGCCATCCAAAATAGAGCTCTGTCAGCGTATTACCACAGGCCTTACATGGGCTACTAGCCATCCCTGTCATTTGTTCACACACACTCCACAGAACGAGTGAATGTTGGTCACAGCGCCACACAAATGCAAAGGTGTTTTGTCACACGAGTTAACACAGAAGAAGCTAGAACTCCACAAAGCAGAGGATCAGGGGAAATCGGAAAATTTAACATGAAATGAATACCCCAAACCGAACCTCTTGGAAACTGGTTGAAGATGCAGCTAGTAGGTTTCATCCCATTATGTAGAAGTAAAGACGTTAGGGAAATGGTAGGCAGTGGTCCAAAGCAATTTTAAGCAGAGTCCATTTTTCAAAATCTCTGTTTATCGTACACAGATACACAGTTAGCACAAGAGCTTTCAGCACATATTATCTCATATTGTAACATTACATAGGCTACTGTAATTATATTTACAGTTAAATTGTTAGGAGGGCAAAACTGCTTTTCCAGGAGAAAGGAAATTCTCCAGAACTTATGGCTTAGGTGATATGACAAAGTAATTTGAGGTCATACCTACTTTTGCAGCTAAGCTTTGTTATCCACTGAAAACACAATAAATTGGGAGCACTTGTTGTCCACATAGAAGAACAGGTTACTGCCAAAGCCTACTTTATTTAACTCAGATCACGTCTACTTCAATTTTTTTCTACTGTGAGTTTTATTTACAGTAAGTTACTGGCATCCAGCTGCCATGTAGTTGCTGTAGATTTTACAGCAACCCCTTTACAGTGCAGCAGGTCTATGCATAAAGATTCTTTTGTCAAATCTCTTAATCTAAAGCTGAAATTCTGCACTTCAATCACAACAATCTTGATTGTTTGATTTAAATTCTGTTGTGGTGGTGGGTTCTCATTGTCCAAATGCTTGTGGGTCTGACTGTATTAAAGTAAATGTCTCACATGACAGCAACCCGATGACTTATGTGTCTCACTCACTACAGGCCTTATTTGGTATCCTGTCTTTGTTTAGTGATTGATGTGAGTGGATTCTACCTGACAAACTGATATGCACCCCGCGAACTCGAAGAGAAAAAGTGCTAATGCAGCAGCAGCAACAGCAGAGCAGAGGCATATTACTTATCACAAGGTCAGCCAATCTCATCTTCCAGCTCTGGCCAGTGTGAGGAGGAAGCGGGGAGGGGAGAGAGAAAGGAAGCAGGAGGGGAGGGATATGGGTATCTGTGACTGGAGTGCAAGGAGGTATCCAAGGGTTGCATACTCTGCATGGTGGTCCAGCATGGATTCCCTCTGGTCACCCAGTCTCTCTACTACTCACCTCGTGATCACATAGGGAGCGAAGCAGAGCATGAAGGTGCCGATAAAGGTGCTGATCTTCCTTGTCGCTCTCTGTCGTCGCCTCTTCTGCTCCTCCAGACAACGCTGACGGACACTACAAGCACAAACACATAAAGAGGGATGCCCACAAAGTGGGTTAATATGAGACAACAGGGAGTGGGTGTCATGTAGGGGTAAAGCATGGGGAGATCCAGTATAGGGTGAGTTCAGGTAAATCAACTGGGTCAAATTAAAGGCTCAAAGTGGGGATCTCCCTTTTAAGAATTCCAGTTTAATCATTTTCTCTGTGCCTGTATGGTTTTGTGTGATACCTGAGTGCACCACAGCTGTGATGCCATGGTGACACATTGCTTTGGAGATTTTTTTTTTTTTATGAAATAGAGGTCATCTGTGTGAGTAATAACAGGATTTATAATCTGCAGTAGGCTATTCAACCACACACACACACACACACACACTCAGAGATTGTATAGTAATTCCATGGGAGCTATTCTGCACAGAGACAGAATAAAGCAATCACCCCAGATGACATTTCAGTTATATTAGATTTTGAGCGAGGACTCAATTCACATGTAAGATTCGCTGTTTTAGATAGGAGAATAAAAGAGGCTAAACCCTTCCTTTTAACTAATTTTTAAATACTTTTCAAGCTCTACAAATATAAAGGTACCAGATTGCTATACCATATAACGTTATAGTTGCAGGATTGATAACTTAAAGTAGCTCACCTGGGGTGTATATCCACTAGAAGCACCAAAGTTTGCATTGTAATAACGTCGATCCTCTTACAGTGAAACCTTGCTACTTTAAGTACTTTGAGGTATGTGACACATAATACTATGAAAGATAGAAGAAAGGTGAAAGAGTGGAAAAAGATGGTGAAGACGACAAACTGTGTCCGATTGCTCGCTCTGGGGTTGGACAGGGTGCAGGATGCGTAAAGCCGGTGGTATCCAACCCAGGAGAGACAGGCGGCCACCGTGGAGAAGGACATGGAGTGCGCCCACGTGTACGCGAGCACAAAAGCCGCGTCTTTGTGGCGCATTTTGGAGTGGTACCTCAGGGGGAACACCACCGCGATCCACCTGTCGATGCTCAGAGCTGCCATGCTCAGCATCGAGTTCGTGGACAGGAAAGTCTCCAAGAAGCCCACGATCTGGCAGAAGCCATCTCCCCCCGGTTGAGCTTTACTGACAAGTCCTACCAAAGTGAGCGGCATGTTGGAGACGGTGAGCAACAAGTTGCAGAAGGTGAGGTTGAGGTTGAACAGACCGGGGACTTGCTTGCGGATCTCCGGGTTATACAAAAAGCAAATCAGCACCAGGACGTTGGACAGCAGCGACACTATAATAATCACAACCACCAGCACCGAGAGAATTACCTCCGCAGTGTCCATCCTGTGGACACCCGAAACTCACTTCTCTCCAGTTTTTCTGCGCATATCCAGTCTTTATTTTGCAGCTGCAAAATTACACTAATCACCCGTAACCGTGTCCATGCATCCCCGGATCTCTTCACCGGTGGAGATTCCCTTTTCTTTCAACTACATTGTTTCTTCTTCGGCAAAGATATTCAGGAGGATTCCGACATGATAGAAAACCTATGTTTGTTAGTTTTTTAACTTCCTTCTTTCTCCCCACTCTAATCTACAGAAAACAAGCTCTCTTGCCAAAGCTGCTCTCTTCTGGCACTGCGTCTTGCAGTGGGGTTTTGTGTCCTGTGATGCGCTCCCGAGGCATCACCCCTCCGCACACATTGCACAGTGTGTGGGCTACTTGATCTCTCTCCTCTCTCCTCTTCTGGGTAAAAGTAAGAGGAAAAAAAGAGCATTAGTTACAGCTAAAATGAGAAATTATTAAGCTCATTTAACGGAAAATGGCAGATATGGTCAAAATAAGCGTGCTTGTTTTGTTTGTTTGTTTTTTTCAAAATTAAAAAAAAATTATTATTTTGGACTATTGTAAATGTTAAACTCGCAAAACGGCTTTTTTCCATTTTAAACTCTCCTTCAGGACTTTTGTAAAAAGGGAGTTGGAATTATCTTGACAATAAATACAAGATAGACAGCATAATCAAGGTGAAAGAAGAATATAAATACTACACTAAAGAGCATATAAGGTACACAATTAAGAGGCACGAATCTGACTTTTCACCAAATCACCTAAAATCCTTAAACCTGTCAAACTCATTAATAAAACAGAGATTAACATGAGTTCTCGTGCCTGATTCTGATCTCATTCTTCCAAATCACGATTGCCAGCAGTACTGCTTCTTCATCTTTACTAATTAAGTCTGCATCATCACATTGATAAAGAGCAAAATCCTCTATTTCCCTGAAAGCTGGATAACACCCCCACACTCTGCTGCCCCTCTGGACTTCAGTGTGGGGAGAATTTTTCCTCTGAAGCGTGGGATTCAGCGGAGTGTGCTGTGGCACGTGAGCCACTGAAGGCGCTGGAGCAGTGTGTGTGAGGTGGTGGTTGTGGTTTTCAGAAGGGGAGGGGGACGGGAGGGGGTAGTGTGTGGGTGGAAGGAGTTATTGTTACCGTGCACACACACATACGTGATATTTGAGTGTGAGGATGTAATAAATGCAGTCTACCGTGTCCTCTTTCTTTGGCTAAACGTGAACAGAAACAGGAGGAAAAGAGGAGGATTTGTGTTGAAAGTGAGCCTCATTAAAGTCGTATACTATGAGGTAGTGGAGTATAGGGGTGGTGTTTGTTCTTGATGCAAAGAGAAGGTGGCTGCAGGGGTGGACAACCCTGGCAGCTGCTGTGTATGATTAGGCAGAAATGGAGCTCCATCTTGGACCCCATGAGGCTTTGGCTGTGATGGATGCATTATCAGCATGTTGTACATGTGATGGGACAATCAGCTTTTGCAGGAGCGGACACTTGCATACTGTCAAGCAACTGCTTCTGCGGCTTTTATCTCGTCACTTAAAGGGACTTATCAGCACAGAGCCACCAGTTGATCTCAGGCACAAGTGCAGCTTTTTGTATGCATCATTTTAATTATTCTTTTCATAATTAAATGTCAGGTCCAGAGACAATAATGTCTCTAAGGAAAGTGCTCTAAAAATATGGCTTAGAAGGGACAGAGGGACATGGATGAACAATATCCACAGACAAGGGGATACTATTCTTTAAAATGCAGATTTTTTTTATTAGGATTTACTATTTAGAACATTCACATTTCTCCACAGCACTACACCACATTAGACAAATATGCCAAGGAAAACCTTTTAATTTTAATACCACCTTACAGAAGGCTTGTTTTCAGAGAGCACTGTGTCTTTACAGATCCAAATATGGCCTGGTTCAAGGAAACATGGGTTCTGATACCTCCTGGCATCCCGTGAGATTACCCGGAATAAAAACACTGTACACAGCTCCTGTTGTGTCAATTAAATAATGCCTAGTTCCCACAAATCTTATCGACTGTGGTTTATTAAGAATTACACAAACTAACATTATGGAGGTCATTTACTGACTCATCAAACAATGCTAAAGAATGACACATAATTCAATATGTTGTCTCAAGTTTGTGTCTACCCACAACCAACATTATATTTGTGTAATGCAACAAAAAGTACTGATCATTCAAAATGGTCCAGTCCCATGTGCAAAAACACCAAATCTACACATCTTTACACAAACATTGATGGGTCTTGATTTCTGGGCTTAATTGGACTTATTTCCTTTGGGATAAGTTCTCATTTTTGTTGACTAATACCCTAACTTGATTAATAATAAAATTTAGGTTTAGGGCTTCAAGATGTACACATTGACTGGTCACTTCATTGGGTACACCTTCTTCAACTCCTTGTTAATGCAAATATTTAATCAGCCAGTCACATGGCAGCAACTTAATGTATTCAGGCATGTAGATACGGTCAAGATGACCTGCTGTCCAAGTTCAAGTCAAGCATTAGAATGAGGAAGAAAGGTGTTTTAAGACTCTTTCAGTGTGGCATGGTTGTTAGTATTGGTGGAGTATTTGAGAAACTGTTCATCTACTGGGATCTTAATGCAAAACCATCTCACATAAAATGAACACATTGAACCTTGAACCAGATTGGCTAGAGCAACAGAAGAATATAGCATGTGCCAATTCTGTCAGCTAAGAACAGGCTACAACTCACACTCACCAAAACTGAACAACAGATGATTTCAAAATCATGACCCGATGAGGTGTTTTGATTTATGCAGTGACATTTTATTCAGGTAAAGGCTGGTTGTGGTGTAATGGTGTGGGAGATATTTTCTTGGCACCTAACTGTTGAATCAAAGCCACAAACAATTGAAGCAGTTCTGAAGGCAAAAGTAGGCTCAAAACAGTTTTAGCACGGTATCCCTAATAAAGTGCTAACTGAGTGTATAAACGCTCTTTGTCAACATACCCCACTCATTCTTCGGGACATTGATAGGGACCATAAGTTCCAAAATAAAATACGTGCTTTACTAAGTAAAACTTGAAATTAGCAATTAAGGCTTCATCAGGAAACTTTTTACTGAAGGCATGGATCAGGCGTCAATAAGAGGCTTCTATCCAGCTGCATCTAGGAGAATTTACCCCCTGCTGAGTATTGCAAAGAGTGCAGCTCTAAGACATTTCCAAACAGACTTCACTTTTAAGACCTGGAAGGTTTCTGATACAGTCTAAGATCATTTGAACAAAAACAACAATCAAGAATAAACACTATCATGATCTCTACAGATAATTAAACAATCAAATTCATCTATAACATTTCTTTCTACATACCTAAATGCACTAATTTGCTACTAATTTGAGCAAGTGAGCAGGTGTACCTAACAAATTGGCCAGCCAGTGTATTTCTCCCAGTAAGTGAGTCTTTGCTTGGTGGCACAAGACCTGGACCAAACCAACCAACTATATTATTTATTTCTATTACCGACTGGAACAAGAACAAATAGGATTCATCTTCAGGTCATTCATCCTTTTTTCTGTTAAATGAATTTCACGAACATTTTGTCAGGAGATGGAGAGAGTGTATATCCATCACTTTACAGAAAGGCACAAAAAGGAACAATTACACTTAATAGACAGTGATAAGGCACCTAGAGTCAGCTGAAATGTCAGGAGGAGGTTTGGGGACACACACTGCATTATATGAATTATTATTATTATTGAGAATATTGATATGTTCTTAATTTTTTTTAATATTACAGCTTTTGTAATTACTAATCTATCACAGTGCCCCATAGTGTGTAACTTAGGGGTTTTATTACTTAAAATCTCTGTTTTGTAAGGGAATCCTTCGGGTTTACTGTGGCTGAGAAAAAATCTCAAGTCTGCAGATCTTCACTTTGAAGATAATACCTCTTGTCAAAAGATTTAACAAGTGCAGGACGTGACTGTGAGAGACAGTAGGTTGAGAGAGAGCCTGCGGCACTCCTCCTTTATGCTGTGACAGTGTGAATTTGAATTTGCTGCCAGTTCCAATTCCACCCTTGACTTCCCTCTGATTGGCAGGCTGGTATATATTTAAAACCCACAGTTGATATAGGCTGTGCTTTAGCTTCTTGGTTTTCCTGACTCATGTGAATATAGACATGTCACTTATATTTCCAACCTTCCCAAGAAAAATAATGCAGGATTTCTGAGCCGAGAAGAAGTTGTGCTGCAAATATGACAACTGGAAAACTTGTAAAAGTAAGACTTGAGTTATGTAACTCAGAAGAGTACATGCAAGCTGTAGAACAGCAGCCTTATGGCTCATAAAGGTCTCACGGTGAAGACGGTAGGGATGCTCACTCATACAAGAAGCTTTATATAAACATCGTGAAGTGCCACTTTGCAAGTAAGGAGAAAAGGAAGGTGTTTACACAGCTAGCTATAACGCTGAGAGAGGCCAGTTTCCTGTCACTTCTGACTTAGTCATCACCAATGCAACCACTCTGATATCTAATAAAGCTTGTACATATGTTAAAACACAAAGCAGTTACCTGAAGCAGCAGAGAATTACTGAGTGAAGCTGGTAGAGTTTCTGAAACCTATTACTGGCATTACTACCTTGAAGCAGATATTACTGGTTCTCAAAGTGGAGTCCCAAAACCCCCAGAGATGTGCAACACATACTGTAGGCGAGAGCTCCACATAATAATTTGTTGCAAATGACTAAATTCTGGCGTATAAAAAAGTAAAAAGTGCATTTACACAGGTAAAGGACATTTACACCAATAAAAGGTAAATTTGTTTTCATAACTTGGCCCCATTGTACTTCATGATGATGTATGGAGAGTCAGGTGAGTACCAAAGTCAGTGTGAGTCGTTGTCTAGTAACCATAAAGTGAGTACTGATTAGAAATAGAAATATACAAGTATGGCATTGATTATCCAATGTACTGGAAACACTCCTCAGAGACTTTGGTCCATATTGACATAGCATCACACAGTTGCTGCAGATTTGCTGCCCATCCATCCCAAAGGTGCTTTACTGGATTGAAATTGGTGAGTGTGGAAACTATTTAATGAGTCATGTTCAAGAAAATTTCTTGAAATGATCTGAGCTTTAGGACATTCTTTGTGTTATTATCGAGTTTTTCTAAGGAGCCAAACTGTGCTAGGAAAGTTTTCCCACAAGCCTGAACAACTGAGACTCGATGCTTTCATGTTGTTTGTGACAAATCAAACACTCATAAGCCCAGGCAATGTTTTTCCAAACTTCAGTTTCTTGCTCTTAGCTGATAAAAGTTGCACCTGGTGTGGTCTTCTGCTGCTGTAGTCCATCTGCTTCAAAGTTCAACATATTCAGCATTCAAAGATGCTCTTCTGCATAATGAGCTTGAAGAAGTCTGGCCTTTCTCCTCTGACCTTTGACATCAGTAAGACATTTTTGCCTGGAGAACTGCTGCTCAATGTATATTTTCTCTCTTTGAGACCATTCTCTGTATCACAATATGGCCCACAGTACAGTAAAAGTTCTAAATAGGCTCTTGATCTTATTTAAATGTATTGAGGTAGTTTTTCACTTATATACTGGACACCTTACAGTTTTTAAAACATGAACCAATCAGCAGCTGCATTTCTACTACATAATTACATAAATTTTGGACAATCTTTCAGTTCTTTTCCTGTCATCGGTTTCCTGAAAATGTTGTACTCCACTGAACTGCATTCAAAGACTTTTAAAAGATATCGAATTCTAATTTTATTATTGATGCACCAACATCCAGAAGTACTTGAAATGAATTCCAACTCGATCAGCTACATTAAATGCGACTGATGCTTGTGGGCACAATAATAGAATAATGTAATCACAGAAAATACTGAGTGCTGCATATGAATTTAAAAAAGCCTCCCTCATAAGAAGCTTTTGTTCATGTCCTCCATCTGTATGCCCTGCTGAGCTGCTCACCATACCGATCCTCCTGTAGTATCTGAGACTTGTCTTTCCACATATGGCAAGGCAGAGAAAACCCAGCACCCATTCTGATCTCACCACCAGAAATGTATAATCAGTGCACAGTTAATACAGACGCTAGTACAAGCTTGTTTTCATTATGGATCCTGGAAGGCGCTGGCTGTGTGTGTTCAAGGCTGGCCAACTCCTACAGACACAAGCACAAAGCATTCCAGCTTGACAGTGTTTTATTATAGGTGCCGACAAATTGCTTTCAGCCTCCTGCTTGATATTTGTACTCTAAAACAATGGAGTGCAATAATTATCTTTAGCGGGACAGTTTTATGCAAACATTTGCTGCCCAGATTTTGTAGGATGGTGTCAGTTTTATAGCATAATTATCTAAAACTGTTGAACCTTACAGGACGGAGCTGGAATGAGCTGTATTTTTTCCAGTGTTGACAAAGGAGAAAGAAAAAAAAATCCAAGGGAGCTTTAAATCAGCTGGATAGGCTTAAGAATAAATAAGAATAAAAGACACTTTCACTCTTGTAAATTTAGATCATTTATCAAGTCAAATACATCCGTCTTTCATCTCTTGATTTCACAGACGAGTTCACAGCGACACTGTCAGCCGTTCCTCGAAGCCTGTGGTACATCAAAGAGAGAAAGCAAACACAATTTGCGGTGTATTGATCTCGTTATTAGCAATTCTCTGGCAGAACACGAAGTGTCAGGATGTGATGCCAAGATGCAGAGTTTGTTTTTTTTTATCTGGAAGTATCTAGATGAGCACTGATGGGAGAAATATGTTTTGTCTAGTGTTTCTGGAGCATGAGAGCTTTTATTGTGGTGCACTTTAGCGGCCTGTATTTTTTCATAATGCAGTTCACTTGGACTTGATTAGATTCCTCCCCCATGTTGGACTGTGATCTGAACCCTTTCCCCTTGACAGCATTTAAATCAGTTTTTCATTCAGATACATAAAATAGAAAGCAATCCTCTTTTTCCTGTGGACCCAGATAGTCTATTACTACCAACAATTTGATAAGAGTCAGTCACCTTAATGCAGGGCTTAAGAATTACAGAGCATGTCTGACAGGTAATCAGTTCTCCCTATGAGCCA
Organism: Rhamphochromis sp. 'chilingali'; assembly: GCF_963969265.1. Classification (NCBI taxonomy): domain Eukaryota; kingdom Metazoa; phylum Chordata; class Actinopteri; order Cichliformes; family Cichlidae; genus Rhamphochromis; species Rhamphochromis sp. 'chilingali'. The sequence goes on along the minus strand of NC_137950.1, from coordinate 20,348,759 downwards.
TCGAGACAGAGGCTGAACCTTGTGACCCAAATAAAACCTGAATCTAATACCTCTGCTGTATATTTATCTTCCTTTGATATCAAATCATGAAATTTATGCTGTTAATAGCAACAGTTAACGCAGTGTGCCAGATTTGTTATTTTAAGTGCGGGTGTTATCCCACCATCAAACTGTAGGTGAAACCTGCTTCACTGACAGTAAAGGCAGCCATAAAAAGTACAAATAATCTACTCCTGTGATGACAATGATCCAGGAGCCATTTGGTTCTGTTAATTACTGAAGTCGAAAAACAAAATGTTGAAAAACTCTGAGATGTAACAAAAATAACAATGATAACCAAGACAGGAAAAATGAAAGAAAAAGATAAAGAAGATAATTTAGAGATAATTTATTGATACTATTTGTGATAACACAGCAAATAATGATTACGCAGCCTTTCCCTCAACCTTTCTATGCTCCCTGAAAAAGTTGAATTTGACAGATCATGTTAAAACACCAGATGACACTTAAAGGAAAAGTTGAATATTTTTTTGTAAATGTGTTGTAAGAAAGTCTGTCTGTACGAAACTGGACCTTGAAGGCTGTCAGTCCATCTTAGCATAAAGACTGAAGAAACTGAGAAACAGTTGTGTTCAAAGGTAGCAAAATCTGTCCTTGAATTCAGAGATTTCCAGTCACTTTGTTATTTACATCTTTTTAGAATTTGGCTGAATTTTTTACTTCAGAACTGCTCTTATTCAACATGCTGCTGGAAAGTTAAGTTGCGCCTGGTGTGGTCTTCTGCTGCTGGACCTCATCTGCTTCAGTTTTATTTATATAGCCCCAAATCACAACGAAAGTCACCTCAAGACATTTTTTATTGTTCGGTAAAACCCTACAACAGCGAGACAAGCCCCTATGAGCAAACGCTTGGCAACCTTTGGCAGAGCCAGGCTCAAGAAAGGGGCAGTCATCTGTCACAACCAGTTGGAGGTAATGGGGGGAAGACAGGACAGGTCTTTAAGATAAGACTGGGCTTAGTGGGCCTTGTATGCAAGGAGAAGAGTTGAATTCAGGATTTAACATCTGCTTGAAGGTTCAACATGCTGTCCATTGTTCTGCATACCTTGGTGTAACAAGCGGTTATTTGAGTCACCTTTTGTCTACTCCAAGCAGCCTGGCATTTTCTTCTGTGCTTTACCATCAACAAGGCATTTTCCCCAGAGAACTACTCTTCACTGGATATTTTCTCTTTTTTCACTCTCCTCTTAAACCCTAGAGATGGCTGTTCAGGAGACTCCTAATTGGTCAGCAGCTTCTGAAATACTCTGACCAACCCATCTGGCACCAACATCCATGCAATGTTCAACATTTTCTAAATCACTTTTCTTCTTCATTCTTCAGATGGAACATCAAGTTGTCTTGACTATATCTATGTGCAGAATGAGTTGCTGACTTGAGTTTCTGCCATGTGATTGGTTGATTAGATATGTGAGTTAACAAGCAATTAAAAAGGTGCATTTAACAAAGTAGCTGGTGAGTGTATATTAAGTATATACATCCTCATATTTAACATACTAAAACAACAGTTCTATAAGTCAAAAATAATATATTACCTGGATGAGGTTTACTCTGAGGTCACTGTGAAAATACCAGCAAAGTGATGGTATGCAAGAGCATGTCTAGAGTCAATGTCACATATGCACTTATGTGTGAGAGAATAAATCGAAGTGCTCTGGAGTAGCCCCAGATTAAAAGACGAATCAGTTTCTCGTTCCCCTGGATTTGTTGTGGATTCTCTGCTCCCACCTAAATGTAAATAAGGTACTTGCGTGGTCAGTGAAATAAGAGCTGTTGCCATGCCTCCTCGATAGTAATCTGAACTCGGCTGCTTGCAGTCCTTCTTGTGCTTTATACCAATCCCACCTTCTCATCCCTGCTTTGTGTTGAAAAGTCAATTTTCTCATTCACTGATTTAATTCATTGCAAGGATTAATTTGCCTTTCTAATTTGATTTCACAGTAATTTAATAAGTCCCCCCAAAATTTCATCAGTGGTCCATTCACCGTTGAGAGAAGCCCTAATTAGAAACGCTAATGCATAATTATTCTTTTATTTCCAGCTTAAGCTAGCCAGCACATGAATACATGAGAACAAGGGGATGACAGCAGATATCAGCTAAAAAAACAATCTCATATAAGCATGTTTACATGAATGTGTGTCTATACCCACCACCCTCCGTTTGCATTGAGGCACCTTATCAAGCTTGACGAGACTTCAATTAACTTCTGGTGTCTCCTTTAAAGCATGCAGCTCATACAGTGATATAACCATTAATGTCTCATTAACTTACCAGCCTTTCTTTAACACATATGCTGCTGTGCAGATGGAAACCTGATCAGATTTCTGAAGGACAAGCTTAATTAAGTTTATGAAGGAATGTGATGTAGCATGGTAGCTTGGATTTAGCACCGGACCATTTAATTATCATTTAATTAAAATGCTACAGAGAAACCTTCTTCATAGCTCAGTGATCACTGCTGTTAAACTACAAAGCAAAAGGTGTGCCTGTCCTGTTTGTTCAGGTGGTTTGCTTCTGAAAGAGATTGCCTTGGAAGTTAATTGCCAGGATCTCGCTCGTTAGCTCATGTATTCCTGCCATCTAGTGAAACTCTGCAGTATTACAAGCAGTCTCCAAGGGTTTTTTGAACTGTTGGAATGAATGAGACTGCAGCAAAATTTAATCAGTGGGTCCTCCTTGTGGCAAAGCAAGGTCAGTGCTGTTTTTACCCACTTTGTCATATTCCTTCTGCTAAAGTACCTGACTCCTTGAACATAATCTCTAAATTGCTTGCCCAGCTTGTCATGGTTACATGAATTATTTGACATCTCTGAAGCTAAACAGGATGCGTCCCATAAAAATGGCTTCCAGCCAAAGCATATTTTTTGAGGCAGTCCAAAATGCCAAGATGCTTGTGCTAAAACTGGATTTCAGGCATAGCAATATTCTTGATTTTATTCACAAAGTAATGTTAAGCAAATGTAAATTGCGGCTATGGTGATGTCAGAGGTCAGAGTAAAGGACCCAAGACTAACTCCATTTAATCTCAGCACTGGTTTGTCCTGCTTCTGCAGCTGCTGTAACGCCACTTCAGTCCTTGTTGAGATTAATAGCAGGCGCACACAGGAGCCATTAATGCTGAGGAGCCATTGTCCCACCTCTTCCCCAGTGCTACCCAGGGAGCCACAACCTCCATAATGGCTCCATTCTCTATATTAATGATGCTCCCTGGTCACATGAAAAAAGAAAAAAAGAAGAAAAAGATTTTTAGCTGTAAGCCTCGGTGAAACAAAAAGGAAAATGTGAAAAGGGGGAAGCAGGGAGACCTTCTGTCACCAAAAGAAGGAGGTGTTTTACTACAGGGGACTCAAGATGGCTCGTTATTAAAATTTAATGTGTATCGCGAGACTTTCAAACATAAACAATGTGGATATTTCCACAGGCTCAAGTTCTTGAAAAAATGATATTCAGGGTAATATTTTAATCTTATTTTTACATTTGATCTATTTCTATTGTTTTAGGGAATTTTAAGTTTCCTTCTTTTGTTGAAGGAAAGAATCTGCCATGCTGAATCTGTGTGCTTTTACTACCAACTGGTAATTTAATTAAGGTTTATTATATTCATATTTTGTAGAGTACAAATCCCTGGGTGGTGTTGTTGGTCTTCTTTCTCTAGTTAGTGTTCCCCGCCACTGATGAAGTTCAATTTTTACAAGCCAAATTCAACTCGGATATGGGCAAAAATAGCCCTTTTGCCACAGTTTATGGGCAAAAGTATTTGTCATATACATTATTAGGCTTTGACTTTAAAACATAAATGTTAAAATGGCATTTATCATCCCATTTATCTTATTATTATTTTAATTACAAGTATAGAAATTATACAGCAGGAAGAAGTGTTTCACTGAAAAAACTCAGGCTAGACTGACAGGCTGCTGCTTCAGGCCCCGCCTTAGCTCAGGATGCTGATCATCCAGTTCTGTAACAGTATCCAACTGGAGACAGACTGGTAGAATCTATCTCCACTTGGACCTCCGTGGTCTACTGTCATCAACCAGCAGAGGACTTCCTAAACTTTGTAGCAGTAGACATAAGATCCCAGCACACCAGTAACTATACCATAAGTCAGGTTTCACAAAGCAAAGTCAATATGAGAGTAGTGGTTGGAGTTTGTGGTATTTAGACTGTGATGTTACGAAGCAGTTTATATACTCTATATATAACCAGCTAGACAAACAGTGTCTTATACAACAGCCAACAAGTGTACACACGTCTGTATACGTTGGGCAATTTTAGTGCCTACTGAGTCCTGCAGAGGGCGAAGGAGACAGCCAGTCCACTGAACATCCCATCCACCTGAAACCCAAGAAGGACCTCTTAAAGAGAGTCACTTGCAATCAGAAAGCCCCCATTTAATTACAACACACAGGAAATTACTGAGTGAATGGGTCAGGCGCTGATAAGAGGCTGAGCTCTGGGGATGATAGCTCCTGAAACCCGAGGAGCCCCAATCTCAAAGCCAAATTATCACAAAGGCCAAGTCTGGAAGCCTGACAATCTGATTGTACTGTCATCCAGATTCATAATTAATACATTTATCAAATTAATCGCTGAAAAGAGCCCCGGCCTTGTGAACAGTAAGCAGATTCATTGGCCACTGGCTCAGCTTACCACTAATAACAGTGTTGTCAGTGGAAATAGGCCCAGAGTGGGCCGATGACCCGGACTTCATGACAGACAAATTGCGCATCAGTGTAGAGATGATATGGGGAATTTAGGGAGTAAAAGAAAGAAAAAAATGTCATTGTTTGGTGACAACCACAATTGTACCCTTGTTTCAGATTGTGAATGCCATGTTGGAGGAACATGAAAGGGATATTTACTGTTTGGATAGAGCTGAAAATATCTGCTGTTGTACCTGGTCTAACAAATCACTCATTAAAGGGACTTTCAATGTTACTACCACAGGCTGTAGTAGTGAAAAAGAATGATCTTTATTTTTAGAAATACAACTACCATAGAATTCGTACATGTTTAACAAGTGATTCGTGTGTTAAATAAGTAATTAAATAAGTGCACAAAATCACTTCAGAAAATGAAAAAGGTAAAACAGATTTATTATTTTTAAAAACAACTTTTTTTAGGCTTTACAACAAAAGAAACTATAAGTAAAAAAACTAGTATTTTGTACTTATAAAACTAACTAAAACAAAATAAAATGTACAGAAATTGCCTTAATTTTTGGTTTTTGCCAACATGATTGTCAATATTTTAAACATTAGAATTTATAATGGCATTCAGATATGCATGTTGTATAAATTGCTATGTTTCTTCTAGTCTAATTTAAAAAAAATTCCCTGACACATTCCAAAGTATTGTAAGAATTCATAATAATAATAATAATAATAATAATAATAATAATAATAATAATAATAATGATCCTAAAAGATAATAACAAATTGATTACATTTACTTTTCCCCCCTTATATAGTAATTTTCTACTCTGTGTACATAACACAGTTTATACAACTTGCCTCATTCATACAATCACTTAAAAAAAATACAAAAAAACCCCACAAGTGCTTTCTGTCTAACATTCTTGCCCATCTTCCCCAAGAATATTTGGCACACAGACTGCAGCGGACAGGTATCGAACCACCAACCTTCTGATTAGGAGGTTCCCTGGTCCTTCTGCAGATCCAGAGTGGGGTTGCTGTGGCTCTGTGGGTAATATTAAAAAATATTAAATTATAACTCCTGTAAACAGGCAATAAACACATACAACAGTGTTTCTTCAGAACAAAAACTAATGTTGTATCAGACATTAATAGAGTCTGATGCAATAATGAGTAAAAAGCATTTTTCAAACAAAGAACAAATTTATGTCTTCCCTGTGGTCGTTGTTTTGGTAAAAAAAAATTTGCTTTAGCTTTCCTTTTTTTTTTTTACTCACCTTGTTAGTTAACAGATGAAAGCATCCAACTACCTTCCTAAATGGTAGTGACAGCCTGACAGAAAACTAAATGTATTCCCCCCTTAGCAGAGTTCCAGTGATAATTCAAAGTGATTATTTGCATTGGCAAATGTGGACAGAAAAATAGTTCCTAATTTTTCTGAGTCACAGGGTCAAGTATGAAACCAAACACGCGTCATTTAGTTTATGTATACGTTAGAGAGGGCAAACATTTCTGCTGCTGACATCCTTATAGAAAAATAGCTTTACTGTGTTAACATTTTGGACGTTAGTGGTTCCCTGACTACAAATAGGATTAGTCACAACCCCAAAAACTGATCACAGACATCTTGTGTTGTCACCTTTAATAGAGTAGACCTTTTCTCTGCCGTGTCATCCCTGGTGCTATAGGGACTAATCACACATTGGTAACACATGGTAATTTAAAGCACTAATGAGAATACTGAAAAGCTGCTGGGTGAGCTCCTGGATTTCCATCTGGGCCCCTGAAAAGACCATAATCACTGGTCAACAACCCAGGTCATTTGAAACTGACGATATTGCTGTAATTACATGATAAATGTCTTTGTTAACGATACCTAAAAACACACAGATTTAGTATTTTTGTTGTTTTCTTCAGACTGTATACTATGGATACTGTGGATTTCTTAAATAGGGATTGCCTCCTAATTTACTTAGTCTTTTTTAGTTTTTATGAAATGTTTTCTTATAGAACATAATGAATCTGACAATAAGGGCATTGAGGAAAAATTTGTTTGAAATAGAATAATAATGCATTTGTACATTTTCTTATATTGCTGTTTCTCCAGAGAAATCGAGAAAACAACTGGAAAGTACTTCATCAGCAGGTGAGTTGCGCTCAACAACAAACGCATTCAGAAGTTTCAGTGTTTCAGTGCCGTGTTTCACAGGTTGAAACGTGACGTTGAGGACGAGGCAGTTTATTTCAGCTCATACTGATTTCGCCCTCTTTTCAAAACGAAAAGGAACAAGCGTTTCTTTTATGAAAAGACTGAAAGCTCAATTTGTCCTCTCTTGTTTACTCTGCGATAATGTTGTTTTGACATGTAGTCCTCAGCAGTGCTTATATAGTTGGTATTTATGCTGTCTATCAGGAGCTGGTTGAGGTCCTTTTCTGCACTGAGAGCCTGTCTGGTTCAGCTCTGGAGCCTGAATGGACCCACTCTTCACTGCCAACAACTGCAGCAGGCAGGTAGCAAAGGCTTTTCAGCAGGGCCAGCATGCATCACTCAACTTAGGTAGAGGGCTCTCTTCGTAATTGCCAACTATTACAATACGTGGCATGAGGGGTTCAACACTATTTTCAAACCTGATGAAATGGCATCAAGGCATCCTCTCACATCCAGTGATAATTGAACAATTAAACTTTAGCAGACAAATTACCTCTTCATAAAGCACAACTAATTATAACAGCAGGCCAGTCACAAAGAAGCTTATCCAGGGTCAGTCCCGGGGCTGATGTTCAGATTTTCATTATTAGATCAGGCTTAACTGTATTTATTGTATCAAATACATTTTTATTTGTCCATTTTGAGTTTCCTTTTTATGCAGTGCACCCCCAAAACAACTTTTTTTCAAGCATCCAGTCTGTTTCAGGGACCTAGGATATTTTCAGACCATTTATTTGAGACATCCAGCTGCAACCCCCCCTATTAAACATCTTGATTAGACAGGATTTAAATCACCCTATTTGATTGGGGCAGTTAAGCTCTTTATACTCTTCACTGTAAAATGCTAATTCTCTGTGAAACGAATGGACATGAATCCTCAGAGAGCATATGGAGAATCTCTCATATAAATAATTCACAGGAAATGAGTAAAAATTAGTGAGCAGAGCATCAGTGATGTTGCGCAGTCATTACTTCTGCAAATGAGGTATTTAATATGAAGGATTTAAAATGGAAATGTCATCAGTGTGAAAAATGACCTCCTTTTGCAGAGCAAGACACCTCATGTACACTGCAGCACAATACTAGCAATGTAAATGCATGAAATCCATACTACTAGCATTTTTTAGATTATGGTGTTTCCTTCTACTACTGCCACCAAGCCCTTTACACAATAGTAGCTAAGCCCCCAAGTGTGAACTCTGAGCCTAATTACCCTCACAAGGGGACCCGAAACTCCTCACGTGCACGCTGTGGAGCTCTTCAGGTGCATTAGGTGAAAATTATATTGACGCTAACAATGGTGGCTTCAGGATCCACTTCAAGGATGCAATAGACTTGAAGAGCACCCATATTTTAGTCCAGGACAAAAGGCAGAAGATAACAGTGCAGGTTCTGCAGCAGCAGTATCTGTAAACAGTTTCAAATTTATCTGCAAAATACTTCTTTTTGAAAATTTGATGAGCCTAAAAGAGCATCGAATGAATCAGTGTAAAGTTTGTGCCAGACAAACACACACTCATGTCAGTATTTGACACCATAAACTCCTCCCTTGGCCAGTCACCGATGAGACTCAGAGATTATGAATTTGATATTAATGCCGACCGAAAAGGCCAAACTGGGAGCACGGAGCACATTTAATATCTAAACGTGGCTCCTCTCGCACACACAAGTCATTTGCAAGTTCCAATACAAGATGATTATATGTGTTGATACATCAAGGCAAGAGATGAAATTGATTGCAAATGTATCATAAGGTGGTGATTGTAGACAATATTAAACTTCACAAAGGAGCTTTTGTTCTCAAATTCCTGCGGCGGTTCAGCCAGTATCGCCTCTGCTTTAATTTAATATCTATTTATTTTACTCCATTGTACGGGTTTTATTGAGGTTGCGCCTGCTTTATCGCCCCGATCTAAACCAGAAGTGAAGGTCAGGAGAGGCAGAGTGCCTCTGTTTATTGGCTTCCATTGAGCCCATATGAGCTGATTTGGCTATCTGCTCTTTCATAGTATTTTGTGCTATCCGGATATTGTTTATCACCGCATTGAGATATTCACTGTGTATTTACTGCTGAATTAAATATTCTTCATCACTTTTGTAATATCCTCTCTGTAGGCTCATGCAGGATGTGAGAATCCTGTTGGATGTGCCAGCAAATCCTCGCTGACGATCTATGAATTCAGGAAGAAAAAACAGCGTGGAACATATATTTGTCATCTGTGTATGCTTTGAAAATGTTAAGTCACACTATTTTAGGCAGCTTCACTATGTTATTTTGAAGTCTGGACTTGGTAGCGTGAATATTAACCCATTAACCCAAAAGCACATTCATATTCATCAGCATGTCCAAGATGTTCCAGTGACCTCAGATACAGTGTAATGTAAAAAAAAAAAAAGCCCACTACTACCTGGACAAATCAAGGTTATTCGTGTATGCAAAAGTTTTGACGCACATTTCATGTTTTGCCTCCAAGGGGCCAGACTTTCTTGTATTTTTTAACATGGTTTTGAGCAATAGTTCTGCAGGGGGGTTGCTGCTTTTTCACACATTTTCAGTCTTTAGTCATTCCCTTCAGTTGCTCCATTTACTGTTCACTGAAGCCTCATCAGAAATGGTCTTAGTGGAAGGATGGCTGTCAAGAAGCCATTCTTAAAGAAGGGAAGTGGATGAGATGTGCCAAATTATACAAAAACTGGACTGAAAATCAGTGGCAGCGGGTGTTATGAAGCGATGAATCTAAATTTAAAATTCATGTCGGTGTAAGCCATTTGTAAAGGTGGCTGTAGGTGGAGGTTCTTTCATGGTTTGGACCTGCATTTCATCATTTGATGGAATTATGAATGCAGAAAAGTAAAAGTATGATTAGATTTTGATCCATCATGCAATGCCATCTACAAAATGCCTGACAGCAGTTTCAGTCATGGATTGGCCTCATCAGAACCCGGACCTCAACAGATACCAGAACAAAGGCAGACAAGAGCCAAAGAAGACCAATGAATGTCCAATTGGTACCAGTTATCGAGCTGTTTTTCATACCATGGGAATGGAGTGATATTTTTCCTCCCAACACTATTTATTTCTATTATCTATTCCTTTTGAAATTTTATGAAAGAAAACAGAATGATCGTGATGTAAAATTTAAAGCTGCACATGAACAGTGAAATAGAAACATGGTTTCTGATTAGAAAGAAAATAATACTACATCAACCTTAATCTACATCTTGCCAGTTGTCTGATATTGCAGAACTGTCACAGGTGGATCTAGAAAGTTTTACATGGGGGGGCAAACGAGTGTGAAGAGGTATACACAGGGTGGCAGATACCTCTTCATTAAAGTATGTCAAAATCCCTTATGTGTAAATGGAATCAACAATATATACACAAAAACACTTTAAAACGATTCATTGTATCATGATCTCTTCTTAGAAAACGAATATTTTAGGTATAATAAAACAAAAACATTTCCCCCAAATAAATACAAAACAAATACAGCAATAAAGGAATAAAAAAGACAACAAATTCAGGAAAAGAGCTTAAATTACTGTTTTATCTAAATCAAATGTCATCTATTTCTTTTAGGAGAGCTTAAGCTTAAAATAGGGGAAGGAGGGATAAATAAGGCTCTACAGCAGGGTGGGCAGTTGACCCCCTTCCCCCTCTGTAGTTCTGGAATAAGCTGTATGGTCACTGCAGCCTCGAGATTCTTGCATAATGTTACCTCTTGTTGGTTTTGGGGGGGTTATTTGTTCCTCCTTTAGGTCACGTGGAGGGGTGGGGGGCTGTTTTGCCCGTGTGTGTGAAGCAGATGGAGCTTGGTCTAATATTTTTCCTCTCCTAGACTCTGCTAATGTTCATTTTTCACTACGTCAGTCTCCAAATGCACCTACACTTGTTTACATTTACACACACATATCATTGTGTGGCTTTTTCATGTACCGACTTTGTACTTTTGCACAGTGTTATTGCGATTTACACAGCGGATGAAAGCAACAGTAATGGTTCCCTGAATGCATCATCATGCAAACGCTGCAGTGATGGCTGAGTGACGTCACTCCTCCGTGGGAGAAATCTGATGCTGCAGGTCTTGCACGTGGTCTGTTGTTTACTTCTTCCAGGAACAGTGGAAGTGCAGCCAGACAGGGGGAGGAGGGGGAGTCGGCAAAATTTTGAAACAGCTGTCCTGGATAGGGTTACCGTGGAGAGGGGGAAAAAGACGCGCAGGCTGACGTTAACGTCGGGAAAATGTCGAACTGAATTCTCTGATGTTTCCATCTTCAGAGGCTCCGTAAACAGCGCGATACCTGAACTGTACGTATTTGTTTGGCGTCAGCATGCCGCTTTGCTCTCGCTCTTTGTTCTCCTCTCTGAGGTTCGTTAAAGTTCAAGCGTCCAAAGACCGTCAACAATGCGGTTAAACCGAGTGTAGCTGTGAGCACGCCGTTAAACGCAAACAGTGCAAATGCTGGAGTGATAAAAGTTTGATTGGACTGAAAAAAGAGAAAAGAAAGGGGGACAAAAGTGTACACAAACATGCTGTTTTTACGACAACAAGGGTTTCGGTCTCCAGTTTACGAGTTAAGGGAAACATCTCCCGTTACATATAGACAAATCATTTACATTTCCTTACAATGGCGTTGTTTCTGTAAAAATACCCCCAACAACTGGAATGCTTATGCTTTTCTTTATTCTCATTTTGTTTATGTGCTTATAATGAAGACTAGAATGTTTCAGCTTGGAAGTCTGCTGAGTCAGCTCCATCTAACCTCCAAAGCGTCAGAAGCTGCCCATGGCCAAATCCCAAAGCAGACACCGACAGTACCTGACTTTTTACAAAGCGTGATGTAAGTATTAGGTCAACTTAAACCTGCACTAACCTTAGTCGTACAGTTAGTGTGTGTCAAGTAAAGTACAGGGATACACTGGCAGTGGTAAACCCCCAGGGGCACAGTTTATTTGGGGGGGGGGGGGGGGTCACTGGGCCCTAAATGGGGCTTAGAAATGATTGAAGTCCAGATCTGTCTTTTTCTTGATGCATCATATTAAAGGTGTAGCACCTGTACTCTAAGGAGCAGCGGAAGAGTCTACCCTTAAACTAGATCTTGGTCCCATTAGGTAAGAGTGTGGTGGAGAGGTGCTTTTCTACTTTATTTCAGCACAGAGTGCTTTATTGAGGCAGTAAAGTGAAGTGAGTTGCAATACAGTCCAAATCAGAAATTCTAAAAACTGTAAAGGAATTTTATTTTGTACAGCTTCCCTTTTTTTGTAGCAATATAGAAGATTTGTGTTCATAAAACAATGAAATAAAATAAAATAAGATACTTTAAATTTAAGAGACAGAATAATTCTGTAACATCTGAGAAAAAGTGGCTGTGGTCCTGCCTACCATTACAGGTAATGCATCAACCAAACCCCCAGCTAGCAGTATTGTGGGCAATAAAGCCCATAATCTTTGTTTTGTTTTTTTGGTTAAGTTGGGTAGAGTTGTCCCTTATAACAATCTTTGCCTGTAATTACTGTTCCCCTACCCATCACTGAAATCCATCCTCTGCCCATGCACTTCACTCTGAGCATTGCAGTGTCTTTCACCTCATTGTTCTTGTCCATCGCCTACAACCTGCAACCCTAACACTGGTGTCCACAACCTGTGACAGCACCCAACAGCATAATAGTGGAGATGGAGCAGCTTATGGTGATCTAATATAACCTCTATGGGGGTAGCATTGGTGGAGTTTAAAGGCAAAATGATAATTCTGCTTGCAGCTTGTACCACTGTGCTCAAGTGGAATAACAAAAATATATATTTTTACCATTTACTTCCTCTGTAGGAAACTCACCGGGCTGAAAAAGGAATATGTTTTCTGTAATCTGCGTATCCCCGACCAGCTTCAGACAACCAAAGATGACATCAACCTTGTTATCCTTTCAGGTGGGTATCTGCTGAAGAAATGCATGGAATAATATATGAAAATAATATGCATATGACATAGGGATGTAAGATTTAGCATCTCCATCTAAATGTTTAAGATTATTTAAGCGGACAACAGTTTTTGTAATCGTCTATTTTGCTGCATGCTACGAATTAAATGGCTTTAGGAAGGATAAGTTATATTCTAACAATAACACTAATATTATAAGACTAGTGACAAGGATTAATGTTTCTTGATCTCTTTGCTAAGGTCATGGGATCTTCTGCATAGATGTTAAACCCTGGAGAGGCACAGTGTCTGCTCACAACCAAAACTGGCATGTGCAAGTGAAAGAAGAGGAGCAGAACTTTACCAATACGTGCATTGAGCAGATTGAAGATCCACTCAAAGCTATCATGGTAAAAAAATTTTAAAAAAAGACAAGTTTTATCTGAAATGTTGCAATGGCTCCATGAAAACCTAAATGTCAAACTGTCTGGCACACTTGAGTCCAAGGTCCAACCAATTGTCCAATACACTGTTTTCATCCAAACTGTGGTCGGGTTAAGAGATTCTGAGTCACTATAACAATTTATATGGAAATTTTAAATACAGAAGTGCTTCCTAAACTTCCTAAGTGGGCACTCTTCATTTGAAAGGCCATAATTGTATTCACGGTTTGAGGAGGGTGGGGGTGGGGGGTGGGAATGAAAGCAGGCAGGTGCCTAAACACAGCTGTCACCTTATGTGGCTGGGTCTGTTAGGAGTCATTCATTTCCATTTCTATAGATGCTCAAATTGGACTTGAAGCTTGACAGAACAGTTCAATGGCAAACACACACTGCAATATTGAAACGTGTTCTGCGTGAATTGGATCTATTAACTTCATTAATCTACACAAAACACGACAAATTTGAGGTTACATAATTTCTCTAAATGGGCCCTCTTTGAAATTTAAAAGTACAGTGTGTGATTCAGGTCATTGCAGGAGGAATGTTGAGACATCCTGTGAATGTGAGCGCATGCTAAACTTGATGAGTCTCAGCATTGTTCACGTAAATACTGGAACATTTAATAAGTTAATCGGCTGGCCTTTAAATTCGATAACTGCTGAACATTTTGCTACTTTTCTCCAGGTGTTTTATGCAAAGTGGATATCAGTGTTGGATGAAACAAATCATCTTTTTAACCAAAACGATCCAGGCGTCTGAAAAGGTTTTTATTACTTAGATACTAATAAAGAAAATGAAATAATAAGTATCTACCTAATGTCTGTCTCTTAGACTAAAACAGCAAACTTATGCAGTCATTTGAAGAGGAGTGGAGTGTCTGTGCGCCAAAGTCTCTTCTTCCCCAGAATCATCTTCCTCTCACCAGATTGTGAACTGGATAAGGAGCTGAGGAAGAAGAGGGAGCTGGTCTCCCACAGCCAAATAGAGGACTTCCTCAAATCTTTCAAGGAGGGCTATATTGCCTGGATATCAGATGCGGTGACGCCCTCCTGGATCTCTGGTGAATATGCATTAACACTTCGCTCAGTGTTCCAACACATTGCAAAAAGAACTGATCTATAATAACACGATATATGTCTGTTATTATGTCCTAAAACTTGTGAAAATATCCACTGCTGCCTAAAGTTCTGGTGGAATCAATCGAAAATTTACAGACACTCATCATGGGCTTGAATGTCTTGGTAATTTGTACAGCATACATTTATCAATTTTTAATTTATTTAGGATTTTCTCTAATCCATACATGGCCAAAGTATCAATACAGGCCTAATATAAACATATACCCCCACTAATATTTGGTTAACTGTTCCTTAGTAAGTTCCACACCTTTGATTGCCATCAACAAGTGTCTTGCATAATTCTGCCTGGATATATGTTTAAATTCTATCGTCCCGATAACGATATAAATCACAAAAACATTTTCTGTAAATTCTGTGAATCTCGGGCAGCTCGACTTGCGGGAAGTGTTTCCAGCTGCCCGTCAGGTACCTGGAGTCGAGTGTTTTAACCGATGCATGAAACGATACATTTTTGGACATAAGTTGTAACGGCTGCCGTTTTCTTTGTGAGTATTTATTACACGGCGTGCTGCGGGGAAAAGCCTGTTCTTACGTTTGAGTCTAAGGTTTATTTTTTAGCACCTGGCGTCTCTTTTTTGCTTCTCATCCCTAAATAATCTGCTCTTTCACGTGATTCAGTTTATTTTGAAAAGTCTCAACAGGATCTTGAGCTTTATTGTGAAAGGTTTATGTGGAACATAAACAAGCAGACACGCAATCCGTCCTTAGTGTGGTTATATTAAATATAAGAGAAAGAGAGAACTTTAAGAAATTAATATAGCCACTACAGTGACCATCAAAACGGAGAAAAAATATTGCCGTAAACAGTTTATTTTGAGACACCACGAAACAAATGATAGCGTAAAATTAAAGATAGACGTTTTTATATCGTCATCCGATATATATCGTTATATCGAACAGCCCTATCATCCACTTTGTGCAATACACGACTACCACTGGCAGCAAAACAGCCCTAGAGAGTGATGCTACCACCAACAGGATAGTGATGCTAGCATTCTAGCAATTTCTAATTCATGGCAGGCTTGGTGGTTCCTGAGTTGGTCCTGAGCATGGTAACCATTTTCTTCTCATTTGGCAAAGATGTCATACATTTGAATAACTTGTACTTTCATACAGTTGTTTGAGCTGATGGTCTTGGAATCTGCAGTTTACCAATCCCTCCAAGAGACCATCTCAACTTCTGTAACTTTATAGTGCTCCTTAGATCTTCACTGAGTTCCTTCTCCATTGTTCTACGTGTTGATCAATCCAACGAGAGCTGTCAAACATATCCTTTTTATGAGAAAGAGAAACTTAGTTGGCCTTGGCCTTGTCAAGTTAAAAGACATCGTATAATTTTTAGCACTACTTATTAAAATGTTGAAGTAAATGTATGTATAGATTTTAGCCTTTATTTATACTTTTGACCGTGTGTGGATTAGAGGCAATCCAAAATCAATTCACAATTGTGAACCCCTTGTTTTATGAAGATCTATGCTGTGCAATTATTCCAACCTGTAAACAGAACAGTTCAAAGAAATCATTTACGACCCAAATTACCATGACATTCATGGGGTTTTGTAAACTTCTGACTTAAATTTAGCAATAATTATGACTAAATTGGCAAAGGCTCATAAAAAGCCAGTTAAACTTGTGTTTTTCTTGACCTGCAGGTCATCTGTCGTACAGGCAGATGGAATCAGTGCGAGACGTCCTGAGGAGGGTGGGAACGTGGGATTTGGTGCGGCTGCACTGTGGCGAGCAGCTAAAAGGAGACTTCCAGAGCTGCCCGTATATCGCTCTCAACCGCCAGGAGACGGACACCCTCGAGTTTTCCAGTGTCAAGACCCTTTCTGCTGACTCGCTTTGGGCCCTGCTGGGACACGTTCCTCAGGTCAGTCCACTACTGTGGTTCTGATGAACCAGTCACAAACATAAACGCCATTTGTAACTTGGGATCGAATGCTTTGTCCAAATGATAATGTGAAGCATCACGCTCATCATGAACCAGCAGGTGGCAGTAGCACTTTATGACTGCCTCCATCAATTATCCTCTGTTGTTCTGGTAACTGGAAAAACACAGGTTTGATTTGTGCTGAAGACCCCCAAAACATGACACCAATTTCACAGTTATTTGAATGCAATTAGGATCATTTCTGTTTAGAAGTATGAGAAAATTACTGTATAAACACAGATGAAGTGATACAGTTTAGCAATTAAGATAAGAAAGTGAACCGTTTTTTTTTTTGTTTTTTTTCACCACACCACAGAGAGCGGTCTAACTGAGTACAGTGTTCAGCATTTAGATATAAATTAATTTAAATTGTACTGACCAATTTTCCAAACAAATGCTTTTTTCACAAAATGTAAATTTGGTTCTTTTTTTTTTTTTTTAAACCAGTTCGACCACCTACACTCTTTCTCTCTCAGATCATTTTAATGGACACCCTGGGTGTTATTGAAGCGTTAGGGCAGGTATTTTGTTTGCATCACAGTAATTTGAGCTGATTAAAATTGATTTTATGTTTTGGGTTAATAAGCAGATTTCATTCAGACTCGGTAAATGTTGCCTCTCGGGATGCGATTGGCAAATCTTAGCAGTCACTAGAGCAATGACCGAAAAAGGTGGTTTATATAGAAGTTAAATTGCAATGATGATAGAACGTTAGATTCACACACAAAAAATGTCATTTCGTTACATTTTCTTTTCTTCCAAAAAGCAGGATCGAACCTTTAATTATTTTCACTTGGCAGTGGTGCCTCTTTTCTGCTTGTCAGTTAACTAAATGTTACCTCTTTAAAGACCAGCGAGTGCGACCCAGCTCAGCATCCATTACAGATTCACACCCACCCTCGAACACCCAGACACTCAGCCTGCGATGTCCATGCAAGCCTGCTCAGGCATTAGTTTGCCCCCACCACCACCCAGCACCCCAGACTGTATGTACTCTCCCCCCTCGCCTCCAGCTGCTGTGTATTTGATACATGACCCAGCAGTCATTAGACAGTCTCCAGTGGGCTCTTTTCTTGCCCAGGGGGACACAAAACATGACAAGAAAATATATTATTTTCAAAGAGATATTTGCAAATGGAGGCACAGTGATGCAAACCTCATCCTCATATTAAAAACAAAAAAAAAAGGAAATTGGAGAATAGATGGTTAATATGCTTTTGTGAAATTGGTTTTATTTCTCTGATCGGTTTCTAGGTGTGTTGATGCAGTCCGCACCGGGGGAAATCGACTTTAATATTTGGAGGTTTTGCCTTTTTAATTCACTGTGTCACCTACTTTGTCTTTAGGAGAGAAAAAAATGCTCTCTGCTCATGTGCAGCAGCTGCCAGGGGAAGTTTGGGGGGGCAGCAAAGAAACCTGATAGCTACCCCCATTTTCAGAGCCTACAAATAATGCATGCTTTTGATTTTTTTTTTTTTAACTTGTAAACACAGGCTAGAAGATCTCCAACATGACCTACGATTTCTCTCGGGCATCTGTTAGGTTGCATGAAGTGGCACCAGATGCATTCAGAAAGCTGCCATGGAGGCAGTAGGTGTGTATTCTGTGAGCGCAGGCAATTACTCTGCAGAGAATGGGATGTCTACATGCACCAAAGTGGAGAATGATTGAGTGGAGTGGCTGTAATTTATTAATTATGGTCTATATTCTTAGACCACGGTTCTGGCTTCATTCAATTTGTATGGATTGAGGGGTAATTACGGTGTGTGTGTGTGTGTCTGTGTGTGTTAAGGAGAAAGAAAGAGCTGAAGATCTATTCATGTCATAATTTAAAGTGCAGGTTACTTGTGATATTCATCTTCATATTGTCCCCTCTTCTAATAAGGCCAGTTCATATAATGCAGTTTATTCAAGAGAAGACCCTGATTTAAAAAAAAAAAAAAAAAAGTTTCTGACTTGCAGTCAGCCTATACAGAGCATCTATTAATTGCAGAGCTGTGAAGCAACAATTAAGTTCTTTTGAGCGTAACTTGACTACACAGCCCCTCCTAGCTGATTAATAGAGGCAAAGCCGGTAGGTGAAAATCTGCAAATTCACAGACAACATCTTGGCTAACGGAGAATGGTACAAATAATCAGATCTCGGTTGCCGGAGATACATCTCGTCTCCCTGACGAGCTACAGATTCCACACAAATGTAGCTTGTTAATTTAACTCCACCATGACATTCCTCTCCATTTGGCCATCTCCCAGGCTGCACGCGTCACGGGCCTGTAATGGACAGCTGGTGCACTTGGTGCTTAGCACAGAAAAGGCAGAGAGGGTAGACATCAACTGCTTTGTGTGATAATGAATGGAGGCACACAAAAGGCCAGGAGCAGGCCATTTACAAAGCCTGCAAATTCTGCTGTCTAAATAGATAATATTGTCAGCCACTGTGTCTTTTGGGGTTTCTTTTACTGTAGTGAAAAAAACAGCATTCACCCCTTTGAGGTAAATATATGCCTTCCCCATTACTCTTACTTTCAAATATTTATGATAATCATTAGAAACCATATTCTATGTGTTCTGTGTGAGCATGGCTATAACTCCACTTATCAAAGGATCTGTTTCACTAAAAGAAAAAAAAAGAAAGAAGACAACTGTAGTTTTTTTTTCAGTTATGCAAAATTAAACAAAGCACACTTTAAAGTTGTGTCACTGAGACTACAATTTAGGCGCTAATTTCAGATTCATAGCTCACTTATTTCATTGCGTACCCAACAAGCCTGTAGGGACGCAGTGCGTAGGATGATATCTCCATTGTGGAAAAGTTTTCAAAGAAAAGTTTTTAGATTGATTTTTTTTTCTAGAAAGAAAGATCTATTGGTTGCATTGCATTTCCCCAGCAGAGATGAAAATTATGTGGACACTACCATGATGTTCAGATTTCTGTAATTGGAGGATCGCTCTCGAAAGGAAACTGGAATTGGAAATAATTCGCGCCAAAGAGCGTGTAGGAAGCTACGGAGGAAAAATAACCATGCAATTACGCATGAGAAGAGTGCTGCAGAATCACAAGTGTCTGTAATGAACTAGTGAAGACACCGGCACTTATACAGTGGAAGGCAATGATAAAAGCTGCCTTGTAATAGCATGTGATTAAACTTAGTAAAAAAAAAGAAAAAAAAATCTATTTTTTCACTCGAGCACTGAACCGCAGTGAAGAGTCCCGTGGAGAGATTCTGCATCTGTCAATTTGAAGATGACTCAATGTGTTTCCTCCAAATTCATCACCCAGCATGCAGTTCCAGTCATTTTAGAGGGCTCTTCAAGTGCTCTTTTGTTAATTTAGTTAAACATGAAACGTTAGAGTTCATGTTTTACACATTCCTACTTAACACAGGTGGAGTTTGAGTTTCACTAAATTTGAATACATGTTTAAGATTAAGCTCCAAGCCATTATTATTCATTAGCAAATAATTTCCGTGAATGTGGAATGAGCCCGGGTTTGCAGGGCACTGTGGGTAATAATATCTGCTCTACTGCATGCATATATATAGAATATTGTTAATTTGTATACTTTGTCTAGAAAATACAGCGCGTGCATTAATAGGGTTTTGTAATATGGTTGCAGTAACAGGATTTTCTTTTTAAATATGTTAGCACCATTAATATGAAGTTCCATGCAGTGAACTGTATTTCAGGGCGATTCTTCACTCAGTTCAAATATCCGAATGTTCAGCTATGTAAAATATTCACTTGAACATTTTCAACATTCAAATGTTGAATTGAAAGCATAATAAATATTGCATAGGTACATTTTAAAAAATTAGAAGATCAAAACTCTGTCTTTGATTCTTTTGCAAGATAAATAAAGAATTAGAACGAATTTTTTTCCCTTTTTTGTGCAGTTTTACAATTAAACAACAACAAAAATAAAGTATTTTGAAATGAAAATCATTAGCTATGTCCCTTACTATATGATTCTGTGATCACCTGTGAAACCATTATTGAATTGTTGCACAATCCTTTGTCATAGCACATTTAATAAGACCATGTAAGCTTCATAGATATCTTTTTTTTCCCCAGTTCTGTGACATTATCTAATTTGGCATTAAATGCTGGTTTTAGTATTTAAAAGAAACTTTTCTGCGGTCATTGGCCAACATGTTCATTTTTATCTCTGTAGGCTCAGTTATTTGTTTTATGGATTCAGGATATTAGAGTGATCCCCGCAGCATAGGTGCTAAGATATGATCAATAGGGATTCATGAATAATGAAGAGGCCGAGTGGAGCAGAGGCACTTAATTACAGCTTCGAAAGCCATTCTCGTTAATTGAGGAGAATAAAGGTGCTGAAGTGGCTTAAACGGCAAAAACTGTAATTTTTTTAAATTATTAAAAAAAATTTTTTTGTCACTTTTCTTTTTTTAAATTACAGCAAGCCTCTACCTGAAAGCCAGATGGATCCAAGTTCTCACCTTTGTTTTCAAATAGATACATTTGTATTTTATATTTAGTTTATTTTTGTTCTCAGGCTTTCTTTGACCATTTGTGAGCAGACTCTCGTTCTTTTAATGTAAATGCTAATATGCTGCATATCCAGACAGTGTGTGACTGCTGTGCACTGCAGATACAGTATATAATTGACAGCCCTGCCATCTGTTACAGTTATGTGAAATTATGGATAAACTAGTTAACAGACACTTTGGCCCATTGTCTGTTGTTTTGATAATCACCCTTAATAACGGACGGCATCAATATGGTCTTTAAACCTGATTTGGGAGTTAATGGAGTCAGATGGGGGCAGTCAGTGTATGCTCTGGGGGTAATGCTGTTAGAGATGTTCGTAAAGAGCAAATTAAATCAGTCATAGATTGTGCCCTCTCAAGTCAGCCAGACAACCAGACCTATTGAGGAGAAAAAGGAGGGGGATTCATATTTTAACCTCTCGCAGAAAATGCACTTATGTGGATGGAAATACAGTCAGAGCTGGGTGACTGCATGCAAATGGTTATTGCCCAGCCTAATGGCTTCCTGTTAGCTGAGGCAGGTTGGAAGGGGAGTCATATCTAATCGGAACTTAACCGGGCATTTTTTAAAAATATATATAATTTATTTATTTCTTTTTGTGGCCTCAGACGAGCACAGTGATTAACATGGACAGTAATGTCACCACCTCTATCTTAATGGATAGGGTTGGGAGTCAAATAGAAACTCGTGATATGATTCAGTACGTTACCCAAGATAACATTGGTATCACAGTACAGCCATTCCAAGATTCATATAAATGAAAGGAAAAAAAACAACAAAATACAGAATTTAAATGTTTAAATTAATTGATATTCACTTTATGTCTCTAGCTCTCTGATTTGCTCTGATACGTTTCATGGTATAGATTCAACAAGGTGCTGGAAACATTCCTCAGATGTTTTGATCCATATTGAAATGATAGCAGCACACAGTAGCTGCAGATTTTTCTGCTTGCACAACTATGATGCAAATCTTCTGTTCCACCATATCCCAAAGGTGCTCTATTGGACAAAGGTCTGGTGACTGTGCAGGCTCTTCAGTGAACTCACTGTAATGTTCAAGAAACTAGTTTGGGAGAGGTTTGTGACATGGTGCATCATCATTATGGAAGAAGTAACCATCAGAAGATGGGTCAGCAACAGTACTCGAGTAAGATGTGCCATTTAAATGATGCTCAGTTGATACTATGGGCTCAAAAAGGTATTCTCAAAAGAATATCCCCCAACCCATTATACTGCCACTGTCAGCCTGAATTGTAGATGAACTAATGCTTTCATTTTGCCAAATTCTAGCCCTCTATTCAAAGCTCTCTTTCCTAGCGGTTCATGTCCCGCTCATGAAGGATCTGGTGTTTTGCACGCCTTCCTCCACTTCTTCCTATCCAGAGCGTCTTCTGGTGTGACATTCGCAGCCTTCATATCATTTTTGATTCGGTCCATCCAGAGCTTTTTTTTTGGTCTTCCTCTTGGCCTGTTACCGGTCTAATCGTTGGGCTGTTTTAGCGATGGAGTTCTCATCGCTAGGGACTACGTGGCCGTACCATCGGAGCCTCGACTCTCGCATCTTGTCCGTGATTGCCACTTCCCATCGTTTCTTGACGTCTTCGTTCACTCATTCATCACTAACATTTTTCCAATCTTCTACTGCCCAGTTTTGGTGAGCCTGTGCAAACGGTAGCCTCAGTTTCCTGTCCTTAACTGATAGGAGTGACACCAGGTTGTGGTCTTCTGCTACTCTTACCCATTAGCTTTGAGGTTTTAAATGTTGTGTCATCAGAGATGTTCTTCTATGTGCTTTGATTGTAACAAGTGGTTATATGGCAGTCTGGCCATTCTCCCCTGATGTCTGGTATCAACACAGCCATTCCTGATGCCCGTTTTGACCATTTGCAGGTCATCTTGACCATGTCTACACGCTTAAATGCATTGCTGTAGTGTGACTGGCTGATTAGCTGTTTGCATTAATAAGCAGTTTAACAGGTGAATTTAACTCAGTGGGTGAATGTATTGTAGAGATAGAGATTGGACTCAGAATATGGGATGCTGTTTACATTTCTTTTCTTTTTTCTTTTTTTTAATATCTTGTAACCTCAAAAAATTAGCAGGTAAAAACAAAATCTATTATGTATTAAATTAGAATAAAGCTGGCTTATTTAATTTAGCCGCTTCTATGGGGGGGGGGGGGACGACACTTTTGGCTGATTGTTAATCAGATTCTGTTTTGTGTCTTAATGGAAAATCATTGAGTCAGATCATCAAGATCATGACTTGAGTTGAATCAAATTACCGCTGGTAGTCACTCACTCAACAGATTGTTAATATATTCACCTTCCGAGCCAAACCACACAGTGCTTACCTAATTGCCTTGCAAACCATTTTTGGTCCATTTCCATGACATTTGGCCCATCGACAAAGAGGTTTGGTGCACCAAAGGTGTGTTACTCAGTGTCCCCCCCCCCTCTGTCCGTGTCTAGTGAGACACGAAGTGGAACAAAGAGCCCGTCGTCTGAAGCTGGTGTGGCTTTACGCTCACTCTGAGTTCACCTGAAACACTGCACCATGGCTCCAGGTAACAGCCTCTGCTGACTGATACACCGCTGGGATTCTTTGACTTTATCAGGGGAAGAATCTGAACTTTGTGAATGGCAATACATGCAGGTGGTGACATGTCCCTACCCAATTACACAGTTCCTCGGATTTGTCATACCTGTCAGACCTTAATGACCAGTAAATACATTTATACAGAAATAATTCTGTAGTCACAATTAAACATCATTGATTCATGTTGGTTTTATTAGCAGAAGTGATTTAGGATGCCTGAACGGTCTTTAAAAGAACTAGCTCTGAATCTGTACCGTGGAGATCCCTGCAGATGGGAGATAAGGAAACCACTGGAGATGTCTATCAGCAATTTGCATGGAGAAGTTTTCAGAGAATGAGTTGTCTTGTTGAGTATAAGAGGTTAAAAGGTGAACAGTGAACCAGACATAGGATTTATGACTAGTAGCAGACGGTAAATAAGAAGAATGAGTTTGTCTTGTTGAAATGTGAGGAGTGATGTCATTCACATGGCTTCTGCGACACTGAAAGTGAGAGGGAGATCAGGGTAGACACCGTTAGGTGAGCTCTCAGCCCTTTGTGTGACACCCAGCCTTAGCCCCAAGGGTCTTGTTCTTTCCATGAAATGCACCATTTTGGCCTGCTGGTGCTTGAAGTAGCGATGGTTCCCTTACAATTGTGAACAAATCACAGAAAAACCTAATACCTAATTTTAGTGACTTTAAAGTGTTCGTTTTGGCTTATTGGAGAGTGTGTCGCCGTGACACGTTGCAATACATCTTAAGTGTCGGATAGAGATTGCACTTTAAATGACATTTTGGTTTCTATCAGCAGCTACTTTACTTTTTTTTCCTTCTGCTGCAAGTCAGATACAGCATGATCTTTTACTCTTTAACACACCCTCTCATTCACTTGAGGGATAACATGCAGTGACAGTTCCTGTACCTGGCACGTGGTCCGTGCTGAGCAACATCTGGCAGGCAGCTTGTCTAGACCACACAGAAACTTGTTTTGCTCTTTTGTATTTGAAATCTGTAGCTTACCTACTTGGTAACTATTGTTTGGCGGATGATGCCGCAGAAATGGACGATGATGAATTTAAATGGCTGTAAATTAAATTTGACACAATTCATCTCTACGCTAACATTCTCAGACAGGATTTATGTATACTCCAAAGCAACCACGGGCAGCAAATTAGCATGGTTGTTACTGTAAATATGTTTCTTAATATAATTTGCAGGATTGTTCTGCGGCGGGTTTTATAGCTTCCCTGCTTCAGTGTGGGTTTTATATTGTCTGCCTCTTGTGCACTACAAGTATGGAAGTACTCAACTTTGGCTCCATTAAATCAGCTAATTGCTGATTATGAACTATTGCGCTGCGCTGTGATTTGTTAGAATAATTCCTTTCTGATGTCTTTGTCTCGGTTTGTGTGCCTCTCTGCCACCAGCTGTCATTAAGCTATTTTTTCATGTATCCCAAATTAATAGACACTCACTCACTCTGAAGTGTCTGATGCTATTGTAGCAGAAGCCACATGGCATTTGGCCAAGGCTGCAATATAAGATGCAATTGTTTAGCTTTTTTTCATCTTTATCCCTGTTTTAATGCACAGTAATAAGTAAGTAAATGCTGGAAAGATGTGTGTCTGAAATCGCAGTGGCCTTTGTTGTAGATAATTAGGTTAGCAGCAAGAGTGTGCAGGTGTTGAGGGTGTACTGTGTGCTCATGTTGTGTTATCGACTTGCTCATATTCGTAGGCTGTCAGGGGTGTCGCACTTTCCATCAGCCCCAAAGCTCACCAACCTCTTCACTATTAAAATGATCACTTTCAATAGCAGACAAAGGAAAGAGGGAACATATCTAGTGCAGGGTATTTTCCCCACCTCTAATGCTTATCTGCCTTTTGATGTCGGCGTAATAAAAGGCCTATTGGGCTTTCACAATGACCTGCAAAATGGACAAGGGCCGATATACTGGGCTCTGACTGTCGCTACCATTAACTAAAAGGCCCAGACATTATGGAGAGCCGGGGATGAAAGTACATGGAAAAAATAATAATAATTGAAAAATTGCCTAATGCTAAAGTGAAAGAAAATGGAACTGTGAAAAGGCACTGTAATATTCTGTTATCCCCGGTAAATGCAGCCAAACAAGAGATGCAGCAAGGCATTCTTTTTGAAATGGATGTGGTTCAATTACCTGCATGTCTAAATCTAGTTAAGGCTTCCATTGTCGGGCTCGAAACATAACAGGCAGTTTTTGTAGTGTTAAAGCGTATTATGCCCTACAACCTACATAGAATCAAGAGAGGTATGACTCCATTCAAGATGCGGAGGGAATTAAAATTCACAGTGAGACCGAGGTTAATTTATTATTTAGTCTGTTTCGGGCTACCGTTTGGATCACTGTTCTAACAGAGTTCGAGCTCAATATTCGAACAAGCTTGAAAAGAACGTTTCTAAATATGTTTTAAGGAGTATTGAAGGATTAGCATCCAATAGAAGCAGAATCTGGTTTGTTTTACTGTGTAAAACAGTTGACCTAATTCAGACTAGACTAGGCCATGCAGACGGGCATTATATTGATGAACAAAACTAGCAGACTGGCAAATATTTTACTAGTTTTACCTTTTCTTATATAATTTATAATTTCTTTGATATTATGTATTATTTATATATTCAGTTATAAGACACACAAAACCCAACCTGTAAACCTTGAGTTTGATGTTTAAGTAAATGCCTTAATGTTGGTGTTGTCTGTGATAATCTAAAAAAAGAAAAACATGTGCCTTTACCCTGTAATTTAAAAAAAGATAGTAATATAGTGCATGTATTATTTTGTTTGGTCAATAATTTAAGATCCCAGTTGTAATACACATTGTACACATCTTACCTGAAATGTACCTGCCCACTGATCAGTTAACCTCAAACTGCTGACTTCATAGTAAATAACTGAACGTCTATATTTAAATCTGTTCTGTATATAATACATGAAAAATTAACAACTACAAAAAATGTCAAATTAAAAATACAGTTTTACAATTTATAACATTTTAAAATTTACATGGGGTCATGCAGTCTTGGTGGTCGTCAGGAACGCCTTCTACTTTACCATAATTAATCATCATCTGTTGAGCTATATGTCTGTGATATCCAAGAACTTTATTTCTAATTCCATATTCCATATTTAGAGGTAAGTCAGATACAGATTTTGGTATTATAATACATCTTTAAAAAAACAAAACATAGATGGTAATAATCGCTGTATGCGTGTCAGTGTTGGCGCAAGGTTTCATTCAAGATTGGCCCAGCAGTTAAGGATGGGAGGAGATGGGGTGCATACAGATATATATGCATACGCTACAATTATTTTAGTAAGGTTTACATATTATAAATTGATTCTATAGTGTTGTGGTTTACACATTCAATTGCCAAGTCGCTGGTTTTATTCTAGCGCAAGACATAAATCCCTTTTTGGGTCGTGGCATCTGCCGTTAAAACTCATATGCAGAGACACCCATTGTAACAAGGAGCAGGTGAAAGTACCTTCATTCAACATTGTTATAAACTGATACAGTGATAACAAAAGAAACTGTAGATTTTCCAGCCATGAAAAACATCATTACCTGAAGTACTACTTTAGTACGTTGCAGGTGTGATGCATCTAAATATATACCAGTACCTTCTACTTCAGTTTTATAGAGAGCTTAAAAGACAACAGCTGAAAAACCTCATTCAAAATGCAATTCACTGCATCAGTAACTTAAAATCCAACAGTGGAACAGACTTTCTTTCTGAGTTATATGTTGTAGATGGTATTGGAAATTAAATTAATCTGGAAGTGACTTTATGATTCGGCTCTATACAAATTCATATAGTTATCATGTAGATCATCTTGATGTCTAAAAAAAACCTCCCAAGTATAGTTTATTTTTATCCTATTATTCCTTAGAATACCCACGAAGTATAATAGATTGCCAAATCTAGACTTCTGGGGAAAGTTGACCTCAAGGTAAACAAAGATGTTTACTTTCTACACCAATAAAATAAGTCATTTTTTCCACCGGGCAGAATGACTTTCTCCCCCCCACCCCACCACCACCACGTAGGTTGTATACACGGTCCTAAAACCAAGAAATATCCAACAAAATTTCTAATTATTTCTCTCTTTGGCACTTTGCAGGTAACCGTTAAAATGTATAAGCGTGGATCTAACAGCTGGCTGGGGAAGTCCCTGAATGCCACCACCACCATCCCCTCCAACACCTCTGTGATCTTCAGGATCAGCGGCGAAGAATCAGATGCTAAAATCCCAGCAAACGCCATTCACAGCATCACGCTCAGCATATGACTGTGTGGAGATAATACAAACAGGATCGCCATCGCAACATGGCACTGAAGAAGCAAGGGGAAGAAAAATTGCTTACTTGTGTGTAGCATTTTTTAAAAACTGAGTGCATTTTAACATGCAGTGATTGTACTTTGCAATATTGTAGGACTTCCAGATGTTTTTATGTGCGCATTTATCGGGGAAAAAAGGAAAAAGAAAAAAGGTCCCATTTGCCAATTTCCCTGATTCTCCTTAGTGACAATATTATGTTAATGTAGATGGTTTCAGACAATTAGCACGATTAGCTTTCTCTTGTTTTGAATTTCTAGAGCTGGCCCACACTTTACACTAGCCATTAATTAATCATTATGCAAGCTGATTGTGTCACACCGATTTAGGACTGAAGTGTTTAATGTGTTAATTGTGGCGGTTAAAAACCGGTGGCCTCTGGCACGTCGAGGGCCGAGGATGTAACTGCCTCTGTGGGTTTAATCGGAAGTTATTTACGGTCTGTTTAGACAGTGGAACTGTAAGGTGCTTTATTAATATGCTCCACCGCACGGAGGAGATGATAACTATTCAAGAGCACACAGGCACAGCAACCAGCACCATTCATAACTGTGTCTGAGTCACTTTCCATCAGTTGCCCAGGCTTCCACAGCTGCGCTAACAGCTAGCAATTGCATTTACTGGGCCTGGCAGTGGTCATAATGAAGTTATTCCCAACAGGATATCAGTGCCTTTAGCTAACAGCTCTCTCTGTTGATGGTATCTTTCTGTATGGCATGTCTACCTGAAACATCATTACACTGTACTCAAGCTACTCGCTTTTTCAAATGTCTGTTTACTGGTTTACCTGAGGGGTAGATCATCTGTAGTTTTAAAGCCATCACTCAGTTGTTTACATTGGTTGCTGCACATTTTTGAGACTGGTTGTTTTGTGGTTTGAGTCAACATTGCTTGAAATTATAGGTGTTTTCATGAATTTATTGCCTATACATATTTAAACCTACATAGTCCTCAGGAACTGTTTTCTCCAAAGCACTTGACAAACAATATTTGCAATATCAGATGGTCTGGTATGGGAAGGACTTCAAGGAAATATCTGATAAGTGGTGGGTGCATGCACGTTTTACTGTAATTTCATTATACATTGAACCATGCTTCTCAGTTGATTTATTCAGGCATGCTTGCTTGATTCATTGGTGTGTGGGGTTTTTAGGTCATTGAGTTATCAAGTGTTATCAAATGTTTGTACCACGTGTTGTTGTAATAAAGAGATGTGATTATTGGTTGGTTCAGTTAGTTATTTTTACCATTTTGGACTGAAGTGGCCTCAACCATCTCAGTCCTATTTTTGTTGTTGTTTGTTTGTTTTATTTCTGTAGTGTCGTTATTGAATCATCTTAGGATACAGCAGAATAACAGGAATGGTTTGGAATCAGCCGATGCAGCTCTATCTCTGTAGTTCTTAGATATTATGCTGCAGCATTTTGGTTTAAATTCTGGTGTTTTAGAGTCCAAACTATCGTAATGTTCTTAATCATCCAAACGTAACAAATGCATATTAGTGTCTCTATTTCATGATTGTTGGTCACCACTGTTGTTACTTTGCTATGACGGAGTCGTGACATAAATAATTTGAAACTGTTTTTCAAATATTTAAGAAGTAAAAGTGAGGTTTGCTGAAAGACTTGGAAAAAAAGTAGGGTTTTTAGGTAGATGTTTTTACTTATATTTAATATTGTACCTAATTGCTTCCCTAAAGCTATAAGGTATCTGTAATAGTGAACCCCATATACAAAGTCATTTGTCACTACTGGGCCACAAGGTTTCTTCAAAGCCTTATTAGTGAGATGGAGGGCATCCATCAACAGCTTACCCTGCTCTTTGAAAGCATGCAGCATGTCTCCAGCACAGTAAAAGACTGGAGATTAGGAATGGATGGCTGGCCACAGGGACAAAGAAAAGTCTGTTGGACAGCGCTGTGGTGACTGGGAGGGGAGGCTGAGCGGAAATGGACATGGAGATCAGACCAGAACATAGTGTGACAATGTAACAAGGTAAACTGATCCAGGCTGTAATTCCTCTAAAAAACTGAATCAATGAGGGTTCTGTTAAAATGGAAATTCTCCAGGATATCGAGTTTAGGTGAATCTGGAAGTACATAATCAGCTGTAAATTTACAGCTGTCCCTTGCTGTAGCTGTACGAATATGTCTGGTAACCTGCGGATGGGTGTTCTGAACATCTCATTGAACCAGAACATTCATGAATTGAACCTATCGTTTGAACCTACAGGTGTCCAACTTTGACCTCTCGTCATTCAATATGGTCCCAAGGGTGGCTAGGTCAGGTAGCTGGTTTGACATTTTCTTTGTACAAGACATGGAACTCTTGCAACTTAGAGATGAAGGCCTAATCCCTCTCAAATAACAGCGAACAAGCCGCTGTCTCAGCCACAACCATTGTGTTTCTACACCACAGTAACTGTACTCACATAGGTCAGTCAGTACTTGAGGACTTAACTGTTTTTCCTCTCCAAAATGTTTGCTGCACTCCCTTTCACCTGCAGTTTCCCACTAGAATGTCAGCACTGCGCAAATCCAACAAACAGTTTGACCCCATTATGTGAGCGGCACATCTTCTGTGATGTTGCTGCTTCAGCTCGACTAGCTCAAAGGTTCTGATCAGACCCAGGTCAATGCACTCTTTTTAACTGTAATATTTTCTGAGATGCAAGCCTGTTTCATCTGTAGAGGGCCCTAGAGATGAAATTGTGTTGTACTCAGAGCCTAACCCTACGTGATAACCCTGTGGTTTACTGTAAGTGGGGAAATGGGTAGGAATAACTCCTGGCTCTGGTTGTGCCCTAACATAAACACTCTGAACATCAAAATGCCTGAAATTGCCAGTGAATTTGTATTCAGCAGTTAACAATTCTCGACTTTACTCTGCATCTCTTATCTGCCTGTAATTACAGCGGCAATTTTGGTCCCGGTTTTGACACTTTAATGTATCCTGAACTCAAAAAAACTGGCAAAATCTTACACAATCACCAGAACAGGTCAGGTCACCCAAATTTGAAAATGCTGTTTTTCTTACTTAAATCTGGCATGTGTCCATTTTTGAGTTATCAACCACATGGGATTTGGCTAAATTCAGTGTAATTAGTGTAAAAGCTAATTCAATCTGTTCATGGAAAGGTGTTATGACAATGGGTGGGGTGGGGGAATAAATCCATATATTTTGAGAAATTTCACAAAAACAAAACTGATCAGAAACCCTACAAATATTAATCGAATTATTGCAAAAGCATTACCAATGTGTGAAATGGACAAACATTACAGAGTACTGTGTGCTAGTACTAAGATATCATAGTAGATAAGTAAAACCTTGTACCAGTTTAGTTCAATTAAATTTTATTTGTGTAGCACCAAGTTGTGACAACAGTCGCACATTGAAAGACCCTCCAAAATTAGAAACCATTAGACAGCGCTCTATGATGAAGTACTTAAAAGTGAAAGTGGGAAGGAAAAACGCACTGTTGGTACTTTCGTACCAACAGTTATTCCAGATTTTTTTGGTCATGGATCTTACAGACCAAAAAGCTTACATCCATCCATAAACTCACGCAGCTAAAAATCAATGGATACACATTTTAATCTCCAGTAAACATATTTCAATCTTTATACTAAAGAAATAATGGGGCCAGGATTTGTGAAGATGTAGAAAAATGAATAAGGAACAAAATTCTGCTTCCCAAAACTAAAAAAGAAACAATCGAAAGAGGTAAATCAGTTATGAATCATTGATTGAACTGACAGCTCAGAGATGTGGGTGACAAGAGGGTTGAAAAAGGCTTACAAGCAAACCACTGCTATACTTTAAAGTGTTGTGATGTAATTTTATTGCATGTGTGAATAGTAAATGCTTAAAATACTCACGTATAGCACAGTATCCATGAGGAAATCAAAAAATCATGAGCTGGGAATAATCCTGAAAAATATCAGCAAAAGCAAATAGTAGATATTCCCCCTGAGAACTTTCTTGGCATCTGTATTTTTATAAAACTGATGTATGAGAGGGTTAAGAGTGCTTAAGAGAATAATGTACTGGTGTAACACAGCGAAAAATCTTTGAATGCATTTTACTGCAGCATAAAGTGTAATTTTGGTGAAAATACAACTGCAAGCTACATTTTACAGGCTTTTATACAACTACTACAATGTGATGATAAAAGGAGACGAGCCGCCCCTCTAATGCCCACCAACCCCTATTCTGTCACCACTACTTTGCTGAACAGCAATAAAGCTTTCAGAGTGTGAAAGCAGCAGGACTCGTAAGAGATTAAACATTTTCCCGCCTCTTGCGGATGTTCGAAATTAAGTGTCATCGAAATTCTATTAAATGTTCAATTTAATGTTTAGTTTTTAACACATTTCAGTGTCCGGAAAAAAAAAAGAAAAGAAAAGAGGAAATAATCAAACAGTTGTGTATTTATGAATAAATAAATAACGCAGGCAGGAAGAGACAGGAGGCTGCAGAAATTAGCCAGTTTTGAAACAACTTTCAAAAGCACCACACTTGAACGAACCTACAGGACAACAAAAGACATACAGGAGTGAATAAAATAAAGCTTCCTTGCCAATTACTGTTGCGAATGCGGCCACGGTGGGGCTTTTTGTGCTTCACACAAGCAGTCTTTTCTCCCCTTATCCCCGGCTATTGAGAGGGATACATTAGCCTGGCAGGATGGATGTGGTGGAGAGGAGCAGAGCAGAGAGTTCGCAGTCATACAGCTCACTTCACGCCCGGTATTACAGATCTCTTATGATTTCACTCACAGTGCTCGCACACGATGTGATTTTTCCAAGTTTTTTTCTGCTTCCTAAGACTTCCACACAAATCTGCTCACTGTGCTCTTTTATCTTAAACATTTGGGTACAAAAGAGATTTTAGTCTTGGAAGTCAGTCTACTTCATTAAAACACGGACATTTAAACGTTGCTGAAAAACTGTAACCTAAACAAGTAAACCACTTCGACACTGATATGCTTTATTATGCTGAATATGCTTTATTTTATTTATTTATTTTGTCGCAATCATACCTCTGGACCACCTCAGCTCTTTATTATTTATGACAATTCCAGCAGGCTCTTCAGAGTCACAGTTATGTGTGAGTAAATGCTGGGTTAATGCTGCGGATAACAGCATCCATCATGCAGTTTCATTAGCACTGTCCTCTGACCCCTTCCACATAATGTTGTGAAATGTGTCAGGTGCCAGATTGTGGGGAGGCATGACGATCAATACAGAAATAAGAGAGACGCGTGCGATGTTTCTGGCCCAGCTGCAGAATAAACCTTCATCCAGCATTCTGCCGCCTGTCACAAATCTGAAAAACAAATGCACTTGCCCACGGCAAGAGCCATCAATAATAATATAATGTGTGGACAATGATGAATTAGAGCCAGACTTCTCAGT
This sequence comes from Rhamphochromis sp. 'chilingali', assembly GCF_963969265.1. NCBI lineage: Eukaryota > Metazoa > Chordata > Actinopteri > Cichliformes > Cichlidae > Rhamphochromis > Rhamphochromis sp. 'chilingali'. Next base: position 20,315,513 of record NC_137950.1, on the reverse strand, counting down.
GCATTGCTGTTCTACACACAGAAACATTATTGGATGAATGAATTGATCTCTGTGTTCACATTAGTTTGCTTAATCTGTATTTGAGTCGATGGGACAACATACTGTTTCACTTCACCGAATTCAGAAAAGTTTATCATGTCCAATAATCAAAAGCTGTTTATGAAAGCATCTCCTTTTTTGTCTCATTGATTAGGCAGCATAATGCACCGCAATCACTAATCACTCAGACAAAATGCACTTAGAAAATGACAAATGTATTTTATATTCAATAACATCGATTTTTCCCCCCTTGCTTAGGTAACAGGTTGGAGCTTAAACAGAGGGGCAATCAAATGTATTTCTCTATAACAATTACCGACGCTAACTTTGGACAAAGAACATGTTTAAAATAGGTCGTTGTGTTTAAACAAAGATGTAGTAACAGTTCAAATTCCCTTCAGTTTTTGTCACTGAACTGCTTGGGATCTGGGATGTTGCAGTATGATCACATCAACAGTTGCTGCAGGTTTGTTGGCTGCACATCTGTGATGCGAATCTTTCGTTCCACCACATCCCGGTGCTCTCTCTTCATGTTTAAGAAATAACTCTGAGATGATTCGACCAGAACTTTTTTCTAATGTTATGTTGTCCAATTTGGTGAACCCGTGTGTATTTTAGCCTCGGTTTCCATTTGGTTGCTGCTTCAAGGTATAACATGCTTTGGGTTCAGAGATGCTCTTCTGCATACTTCTTCATACTTCATACCTCTAACCTCTGGCATCAACAAGATCCTCATGGCCCACAATGACAATAGCATTGGTATACATGTTCCTGTGATCAGTGTCTTGACCCAAATGTCACAGGGCATATACAAACACAAAAAGCAATAATAGTCCTAAGGGTTTTCATTTTCTTATAATGCAGGATTTAGACAAATAAATAAGAAGCAAATATAGATTGATAGTGAAAAGGAAATGGACTATATTGATTTGAACTGAAAATGAAGGCCACTGGCTACTGTGGCTTTTCCTTTCACCCATTGTGACCTGAGTGTTAATATAAATGCAAGTATTTAACCTTAAGCTATGCTGTATGATTGCATGGTAAGCCCAAGTTTAGCTGTGCCTTCTTCTATTTGACACTAACACTTAATTGTCTGATAATGGCTGTCTTGAAATTGTATTCTGCAAGGGATTTTGCCAATAACCTCTAATAAAGCAGGTTGAAATGGATACAAGGAGTAAGTTAAATCTTGGCCACACTCACCCAGAGGCACAGAGGAAACTTGAGCCTCAAAGATTTGGTGCATTAGTTCTGCTAAGCTAACCGTGAATGCTAATTGCAGGAAGGACAAACTGTAACCCCTGCCCTGTGGCCATGAACCCATTAAACAGCACAGAGAGTTCATAGGTATGGAGAGTGCACAAAGAGGTTTGCCTGAAAAGACCTGCAATCTGATTTCAGTTTAAATGGGGATACCTACTTACTGTTTTTCAAAGGTTCCCCGGGGATGTGCCCTCCCTGTATTTAAAGTAAGACTGCTTGTCACTCCAGAACTGACCGCAAATCATCTGTACAATGCAAAAGGTTCTGGAGTCTGTTGTGTGAGACAGAGAACTTGGGTGTCTCTCTACAGGACAGATCAGTTATGTCTAAGTGCTTGTGGTTTCACGCCCTGGAGGGTAACAACCCAGTCATGGTAACATATGACACCCTGTACATGGAAAAGGTGTTCTTTATGATCAGGAGCAATAAAGCATTGCCACTGAATCACCAACCTTAATTATTTAGATTGAACTTTCATTTAGGCATAGATTGCTAAAAACACGCCAGACAAAATACAAAACCATGCTAGTGATAAAACATTACCAGGAATGCTATTATGCACAACAGTATCCCAATTTACATTGATTGCATGCTAACGTTTGCTAATTAGCACCAAACGTAAATGTGTTTGCTCAAAACCAGATGCCGGACAAACCAGATTTATATTTGACATTTGATAAAGTATTTGTCCCTTTCATGATTTCTTAGTTTTTTCCATATTTCTCACACTTAAATGTTTTAAATCTTCAAATAAATGTTCATATTTGACAAAGGTAACTATAAAAAAATCTGCATTTTATTACTTTATGAAAAAGTCACAGCTACTTTCTGCCACTGAATGTGCCATCTGCATCTGCTAACCACTCTTCTAAAGAATAAGTGGTCAAATGGTCCATTTATGAGGCCTTGGACAGTTTACATTGATGGAAGATACACACAAGTGTAACTGATAACCTGGTAGCCGAACGTTCCACATATTAATGCTTAAGTTTGTTTACGCTGTTTGTGTAAAACACAGAAATACATTTATTATGCGATGCCCTTTATAGTGAAGTTAGTCTAAATGTAAAACCTAATAAGATGTGGTAGTGTGATTAACACATTAGTGGCTCAGTAATTTAAAACAGCATCAATTGAGTTTTTATACAAGTTTGTTACACTGGTATAATTTCTTTCAGTTTCTACAGTCTCCAAAGTAAAGATCATGGTCTTGTCCTCCCCAGATTTAGCATGCTGTGTCCACTTCATCCAAACTTCGGGGGAACGAAACCCAACCCTTTCACTCGGGCATGGCTGTGGCCTGCCTCGCTCCTATCTGCCCCTGCCCCAGGGAGGCTTTTAAAGGAACTTTGGTGGGCGAGACAACATCTTCTCAAGAGCATTGTAGTTACATTAGAGCGTAATTAGGCGATAAAGCTTAAGGCCATGTAACCCACTGCTAGGTGTCACACTCACAGCTATCCATCTCTTTTACAGGGCTGACAGGGGACAGGGGCACTCCTCTGGGAGCTGGACTATAGTAAATTAAAAATCTCTGGGCATGACAAGGGGGGGTCACAGATATTTGGTTTGACATTCCATTTTGGCTCATAAGCTTTGCGCTGGAGATTAGGTTAAATACAGTGCAGTCCAAATCTTTATTTAAATCATTTAAAAATATTTAGAGACCTTATAAAAATAAGGTCTTTAAAATTATAAAATTGGATTACATTTCTTTATTAAATTAAATGTATGAATGATATTTTAGAAAAATTACAAAATAAAATACTTTTTAACCTCACTGGTGGCATAGTGCTATGAAAAAGTACTTTCCCCATCCATATTTTTTTTTTGCATGTTTTTCACATGTTTGAGATCATCAAATAAATTGTAATATTAGACAAAGATAACTAGAGTGAATGCAAAATGCTATTTTGAAATGATGGTTTCATTTATTAAGGGGAAAGACCTATCCAAAGCTACCTCACCCATGCCAAAAAGTAATTGCCCCATAAAACTAATAACTGCTTGTGCCTCTCTTGGCAGCAAAAACTGCAATCAAGCATTTGTGATAACTGACAATGAGCCTTTCACATCACTGTGGAAGAATTCTGACCTACTGACAATTTTTTTTTGATTCAGCCCATTGAAGGGTTTTCGAGCGTGAACCTTCTGTTTAAGGTCACACCAAAGCATCTCAGTTTTAGGGCTAGACTTTGACTAGGCCACTCCAAAACCTTCATTTTGGTTTTTTGAGCAGAGGTGAGTTTACCGGTGTGTTTTGGATCTTTGTCCTGCTGCATAAACCCAGGTGTGCTTGCGCTTTAGGGCACAAACTGATGACCAGACATTCTCCTTCAGGATCAAAGCAGCTCCAGACTATCACTCTATTGTAATTTTAAAATTTGTTTGATAATTTGTGTAACAAATATGCAAAAATGTTTGCCCAGGAAGAAGGCAAACATTTTTCATAGCACTGTAAAGTATTAAAGGAGGCTTTGTTAGGGTGTCAGTAAAACCTCGAACACTGAACCATAGTAGGTGTGCTGATATGGTTATGAAATCTTGTAATCAGTTTTCTTCCAGCATGAAATATAATTTATGCTCATTAAAAATTACCATAGTTTAATTTTTATCATTTAAAATTGTGATTTCACAATTAAAAGCTTGAAGAAACTGCATTATAGCATGGTGTCAGTTTGTGTCTTTGTGGTCTACAGTAAGTAACAATGAAACGTAAGACAAACCAGAATGTGGTCAATATTTTCCTGATGCATCATGTGATTTCCCCATTTTTCCCCAGCTCACGAACGACGCAGGGCTATCATCAGCTTGATATAATATTAGAAACCAGTCTTGAGAGATAAGGTGTCTGCTGAAGGTCATCTGCGCCCTCTTGAGTGAACATAAGAGCCCTTTGTGGTTGGGTTAAATGCACCTGACAGGCTGTTGGAGGACAATCACCCATTTTAATTGTCATGTAACGGTTTCATGTAGAGCCAAAGTGTCTGCAACACTTCAGTGGTTGGAAATCAGAGCCCAGCCACACAACCACAGATGTGGTTATCTGAACATTTGCTAGAGGAAATTAAAAAAAAAAAGACATTTGGAAGAACATGCTGATAGATAATCCAGCTATCTGCAACAATTTGTTAAATTATAGAGCTTAATACATCTTTTAATAAAAGGGTTGGAAAAATACTAACTGCCTTAATGCACCTTTCAAATAGACTGCTAAATTACTTTTTCCTGTGTAACACCTATCCAATATGGGTTTAATGAACACACTAAATTTCGCAATTTAGTAGAAGCCAAAAATGGCAGGAAACAAGGTAATTCACTACACCCACAATAACAAACCCCTGCCCATTCTCCCTCTATTTCCATGAATGCCATTTCATATTAAGCTGCAGTCCTAATCTAACGTCAAAGACAGACTCATTATCGACAATCACAGGAATTAGTTACATCATTTCACCAAAGTGGACTAATCATTTCCAGGATACTGCAGAAGCAGATAAAAACCATTTGGGAAAAAATAGGATATCTTAAATAGAATAACTGACATCTATATCTTCTCTCATGCTTAGGCTGAAAGGTTTCAGAAACTGCATTAGATGCCATTGAAAATCTGCGGGAAAAAGACATCGCTTATATTTTTCCAGAGCTGCACTGTGCCAGTCGTATATTACCAAATACTGCATTACAAAAGCCTGTGTTGCATCTAATTCTGTCATCAGTGTAACAACTGGCACAGTCTATAGATAAATTCAGTGATAATAATACACTTTTAAAAAGTTTTAGCCCTCTGAAACATCACTGCTGTCATCTGCTAAAACAGCAGAATTAGCTCATTGTTTATAGGTTGGAAGTTACCATAAATCCACTACTAAGGGATATATCTATATCTGGGGAGAGAGAGAGACAGAGAGGGAGAGAGATGTATATACACACACACTTAAAAATGGATGATGAAAAAAAGGATGATTAAATAGGCTGGGTCATCAAGTTTAGTTGTTTTTTTCTCCCAATTTTCCCCAGTAATAAACCTGGATCTTGTTTAGGCCAAAGACCTCTGATGTCTATCAGCAGAGGTCACTGTCTGGGGGCAAGTGGAGCCCACAGCAAGATGAGTGGATCATCACTTTCCCTCAACACATCATCAAGAGAACAATCCTTATTGCCTTGACACATTCCTAGCATTTCTCCAGCTGTTGTTCATGCAGGTAGTATGTGACAAAGTATAAATTAACTTCATGATGGTCATATTTGAACATTTATTAAATTCCAAGTATCAAACTGTGAGCACTGAAAGACTGATCCACGAACAGCTGCAACTGTGCCTTGTTAAAATGTCAAAATACCAAAAAGACCAAGGGGAAAGAAAAGTCAAAAAGGTACAGTATATACAAAAATGATTTTAGTCGAGAAAGAACAAGACAAATACATAAAAGAATGAAATATTTAACACAGACCAGAAACGAGCAGAAAATGTAACAACTGTTACTTAAATTACAAATGCGGTTTGGGAATGGAAAGAAATGACAGGAAACGATATAGTAATGGTACACTGGATGCCAGCAGATAAATCCAATGTGATAAAGGCTTCAAAGGCAGAGGGAAGTCTTCCTCTGTGCACTTAGGTTGACCTGTAAACCAAAAAACACAAGAAGAGATTCAATTAACTTGAGCAATCACTGAATTGATACATGGAGACAAGTCATATCCCATTTGGTAACTACAGTTTTGTATCATTGCTTCTTTTCGAAGTTCTCGACAAAAGCAACTCACCTTTTAATTAAGTCGGTACTTTAAAATTACTTTTAACATCTGCTTATTGAGATTACAATCAGTCTTTCTACATCTAAAAGCTCCAATGAAAAAAAAAGCACATTTAAGGCATCCTGAGGTGAAGGAAAAGATAACCTTAAAGAGATTTGGATTTTTGGCCAGAGTCCCAGTATAGTCATGGCTATGATATACACCACAAAGATAAGCCTCAAAATGCCAGGTCGTGGTTACCAAACACATGACAAGAAACTGTTGAGCTCTGCAACCAGGTTCTAGGGACAAGTATGGCTGACGGTGAAAGAGACAATCTGGTATTTGAAAAGTATGTTGTGATGTTTATAGACTATTATGGATGTTTACCTGCCAGTACCTATTCAGCTTACTCAAATAAAGCTGAAAATGAACTCTAATAAAATCTATGATTTATTTCAAATTAGATATAGAGGGAAATATTAAGAATTCCTTTTAAAATACTTTAGGTCTGGATTGAAAAACAAGTCAAAAGAACACCTCAATTCTTTTGACTTTGACAAAACAGGGGTAGTATTTATAACAGGCCCACTTTAATGGACTGCCTCATGCTATATAGAAGGTTTATGTTTATTTGGTCACTGAGTAGATATTTATAACAGCCACAGATGTACAAAGTGAAAGGAGGACTTCAAGTTCTCATCTATCTTTCACTATCGGATATTGAAAAGTGGATGGACAGAGATAAAGATCAGCATATGCTGCAGCTCGACCTGCACATTGTAAACAGCACTGCTCAGAGATTCAGCGGTATGAAACTGCCATTCTGAGCAGTACAGCACAGTACACAAGAGGAAGACTCACTTGGGCTTTGTCTCGGCATCTGTGACCTGGCGGATAAAGATGGCATCCTCTGGGTGGCTGATGTCTCCTTTCTCAAACATGTAGGAAGCGGCGATTGCAAGCATGGTGCCATCATTATTAAAGGCCAGTGATGCAATACTGGTTGGATACCGATGGAACTGACACAAACGCTTCTTGTTGAATGGATCCCAGATGTTCACAAAGCCATCTGAGCCACCTGGTAAAAGGAGAGGTTCAAGGTCAACCTCAAAAAGTTTTCGGCCTTGTTATTGCTGAGATATGGATCTATATTAACAAGAGTTCTGGATGCAACCTTGGCAGTTAAGAGGTGAAGGTCAGAGAAAAATCTAAGATATTTTCTGTAGCTGACTCTTTTTGTATATACATATATAAGCTAAGACAGATCTAAGAATAAACAAATACCTGCTTTTGTCAAGTACTAACTAGCCAATCTTACCTGTGGCAAAGGTGTTATGAACACTGTGAAATGAGATGGCATTGACAGGATAAACATGCTCGATTCCTTCTTCCTTCAGCCTGTGGCACTTGAAAGCGTATTTCTTCTTCTGAACTTCCTGGCTTGGGTCCAGGTACTCTACAGCTACACGTCCCTCAATTGAACTCAAGACATACCCCTGGAGCCAAGACAGAAAATATGAGGTTAAAATTTGACTCTATATTATCAGGTTCTATTAAGAACAAATTATCAGCCAGGTTTTAACAGTCTTCATATTTTATAGTCTACCTGTTTGTTGGGGAAGGCTCTAATGCAGCGCGTCTGATACTTCAGACTGGACTCTCTTCTTTGCTGCACATATCCCATGTTTCTCAAATCCCACACCAGTACTCGTCGTCCTGCTGTGCCAACAATCAGCCTATCTCCAGCCACAGAGAGGGTATACACCTTTGACAAAGACAAGTTATGAGACAAGATGGCGACATCACTAGCAGTGCCAAAAATCATATGAAATGTATATGCATATGCATACAACATTACTTAACCACATGCAAACATATTAAACTTAACATCTTTTTCTTTGTTAACCATTATGGGAAAGTAAATGAATACAATTACAATGTCTAATGTAGGGAGCTTTCTAGAAAATATATTAATAGCTACATCACTGTGTACCAGTATTAGGAGTAAAGCCAAAATAAAATGTAAATAAAATCCATCAAAAAATTTTCCTGTTTTCATTAATAGTCTTATCAACTCATTCTCAATAACAACTGCTAAACCTGTAATGCCCTCCTGAGAATCCAAAATACTTTGTTGCTTTGAAAAAGGATGAATCTCCAAAAATGTCATGTTTTCTTTTTTAAACTTTAATAGCAATTCTAGTGATTTAGATCTGAAAACATGTATATAACAATCTTATAAACAATATGGTTAAGCTCAGCGGTGGCTCTACTGCTTTACCTTGTCTGGCTGAGTAAAGGTGCCAGCGTTGCAGGGCGTTCGTGGGTCCCACAGTCGAACTGATCTATCCCAGCTACCTGTTACCATGACATTAACTTCTGGGCAGTACTCTACACAACGAATGGCAGCATCATGTGTTCCAACAATTGTGTCTGTTTAAAGAGAAGAAACCAGCAGAATATAGATGAAAGCATTCCAACAAATATGTTTTACTACTGGAAGTTTTTAATCCACCTACCAGATTAGTAACATACCTTGGTCTGTGTTCAAATCATGCATTTTTAACTGTGCATCTAAACCTCCACTCCAAGAATGTGTTGGATCCTGAAAGTTAAAGGTTTATCATTTGAGCACACCAGACTTCAAGGCTATAACATAACAAGAAGAAACCTAAGCAGAAAATATGTGACCTACATAAAATGCACAATCCAGAACTGGAGCCGTGTGCTGGTACTTCATTCGCATGGTGTTGCCTCCCACGTCATAGAGACGGACAGTGCAGTCCCAAGAGGAAACCAGGAGAAACTGGGCTGTGCTGGGACTGAACTTGACAGCAGAGATGCCATCCTCTGGTCCCTGATTGAGCTTGTACTCGTTTGAGCCTGTCATCTGCAGCAGAGAAAAATGAGCAGGCGATTTCAACTTTAATAGTAATCAACCCTGCAAGGTGTTTTAATGCAACCTAACTGACATTTAGACTGGAATCACAACAGGACACAACAGAGGTCAAACATTATAAACTGGGCTGTTAATTTCGATCTAACTGCCCAGTTTTAAATACTGCTCCACTATGAACATCTATGACACTGTCAAAACACATATTTTATTCATTTCCTCATTCATTTGGAAAAAAATGTCTGTACAGAAATTTTTAACACTTTATTGGGCAAGGAGCTATATTTGGTAACTTAATAGCCAAAATTAGCACCCCAATGCTTCATATTGAAATTGTAGAGCCATGGATTCCTCCCAGTGAGTCAGCAAAGATCAGGTCATATATATATATATATATATATATATATATATATATATATATATACTCCCTAGCTTGGGAGTCACTGCAAGCTAGGCGAGTGGCTCCAGCAGATCCCGGGAATAACATCTGAGATCTCTGTCCAGAAGAGCGCAGTCCTGGGAACAGCTAAGATACTGCGCAGGACCCTCAAGCTCCCAGGCCTCTGGTAGAGGACCCGAGCTTGAAGGATAAACCGCCCGCAGGGGCGTGCTGGGTGTTTTTATATATATATATATATATATATATATATATATATATATATATATATATATATATATATATATATATATATATATATATATATATATATAGTTCCAGTTGTATAGTTGTGATAGAAGTTGACATAGGTGTTGTTTGTTTAGGATTTCTAGAAATTTGAGACGTGTGTGGCATAAAAACTGTAGCAACATATTTGATCATATGACCTGTTCACCTGAAACTGGTACAAGGGATGTCAAGTCCATTTTAGACATACACCGGATGTATCTAGCAAGCCATACTTGTGTTATGAAAAACAAACAAAATAAAAAACTATTATAAACGTAGGACAGCAGATGTCAATTGTATATTGAACCTTGCCACAAGTTTGTGTAATAACATAAAGTGATTCAGTGACAAATGTATTCCACTTGACATTTTCAGGCTATAAATAGAACCACAGATGCTATATTTAGTTCATTTTATAAGCATACATCCATGTATTTTTTACCGTGAGTCTTGTTACTGCTAAAATTGACTTAGTATTTCAATATATGCGATTAATTTATTTTGGACTGAATTACATGTAAGAGAAAATAAGTGGTACCACCACTAGTTATACCATTTTTTACTCCTTGTTATACATTTACAATTTCTGCATCACCGTTTTAGATTCATTTTAGGCTTCACTGTTAATGCGCACCTTCAAAGATGGCTGGATATTTATGTTCTCTCTTTTATTTTGCATTTGTGTAGTTGGAACTTTTTTTTTAAGTACCATGCCGTATATAAACCCTAGATCCAGGTGGATACACATGCAGCGAAAAAACTTAAATTGTTGCTGAAAATGATAAATATTTAGTTACAATGTCTTATTGGAAATTATGTCACCTTACAGAAGCTTCAAGTATCATAAGGCCTGTGACAGAACAGGACTGCTGTTATCGTTGTGACAAATGCCAGTATTATTCAAGATAAAAATGTTTCCCTAAAATCTCTAAGTTTTTCCAGTACTTTATTTTATAGACACACTTTTTGGAAACATGTTTACCTAAGATGGGGAGAAGTCATTATACTGATTGTGATTTGCAACACAACGTGCTCCAATGACACTTCAGATTTGAAATTTTGAATTTCCACGTCTTTCAGTGATTCCCTTATAAAGGGTTACTATTACTTAGAAGTTATTAGTGGCTTCAGTGAAAACCAAACATGCGTTTTCATACACATTATAAAGCTACATAAATTCCCTGGTCGCAAACACAGCCTAACAGCAGTTGGTTAAAGGCTTTGTTGCTTGTTTTCAATGCAGCCCACCGACAGAATACCCGCCCCAAATAGTAGCTAGCAACCATATAAACTAAAATACATGTTTATATGCCTTTCTGTCAGTTGAATGACTGCGCTACTTGTGACTTTATAACCGCATTACTTTTTGTTCCACACTGACTGGACTCATTGTTCAGTTAAATCCAGGAATTACACCAAGCCCACTACTACTCTTGCCACTGGTGTTAGCTAATGCTAGCTCGAAAGGGCAAAAGCAACGAGCACAAATGTTAGTAGTTTCACTTCACTTACCGCTTCAGTCAGATGTCGTTCGGACGTGATCAGTTGGTTTATTTGCCAAGAGCGATTATTATACCTTTTTAGTTAACTATAAAAATATATGAATATACGAGAACACAATGTGGCTGCGTGAGGATAGCTCGCTACCGACGGTCCACAAGGCGCTGATTGGTTGAAAGAAATGTTCAAGTTCGCGCCTGCGATTTCATTGGCTGAGCTGATTTCTATGGTTATTTCCGTTGTCTCAATACAGAACACGTGACATGGGTCCCTTTTCTGTCTTACGCCGTATTTCTTCCTAGAGCCTACTTTCTAAGATGAATAGGCCTGATATCTATCTATCTATCTATCTATCTATCTATCTATCTATCTATCTATCTATCTATCTATCTATCTATCTATCTATGCAAGCATTTATCTGTGGTTTTACTCTAAAATCATGAAGTTGTATAGCTCATATGTTAAATAAACAGGTAGCAGAAAAGCTGAGAGAAAAGTGAGCACATTTTGAAACAGGCACCTGTACAATGCGCCTTTTTTGTTGTCCATTTTTTTGTTTTTGGCTTTTTGCTTTTGCTTTTTGAAGTTTGACTAGGAGTTTACCACATAAATTAACCACCATAAATCAACCATATTGAGGCACATGTAATGGTATATTTTAGTTTAAGCTGCTCTCAAGCGCTATTCAATAAGGAAAATAATAAAAAAGAATAATAAAATAAAGCATATAGTAACGTGATGACTTTATGAAAAATTAAGAAGGCCGGCTCTCAATCTTTCTGATTCATTTTGTAATTTAGGCTAGTACATTCTAATTTGTGTGGATATGTGACAGTTTTCTTCTTCTAATTATAGGACATGTTTTCCGCAATACTTTTTCTTAATTATATAAAGCAAAAATTATATGATGAAAAGAGCTGACGTTGAGGCCTAAATGCTTCACAGAAACCCAACATTTGGTTCATCCAACGTTCCTATTATTTAGAATGCAGTTGTTTATTTTTCTAAGTGATCGGTATAAATATTGTTGCCACTCTAATGCTGATCCGTGTTTTATTTTCGATAGGCTCGAAAATAAAACACGGATCAGCATTAGAGGAAGCTTAAGAACCCTTAAGAACATACCCCTCACAAATGTTTGAAACCAAGAACGACATGACTTGAATAAACATTCGTGTTGCACACACCAAGGCTATATAAAAGGAAACATTTCTTGCTTGAATTAATTTTTACTGAGTGCGAGACCATATAATATACAGAATTTCAATAACAACATCAGAAGAAAACCATACACAAAAAACAGAGGCTTTTTTGGCTTTTTCATGGCTTTAAAATTACGCCAACCACTGCGTCAAAAAGACAAATGCCTGTATCATCTGCAGTTGTTTTTTTGGTGGTGGTGGTGGGGGGGGGGGGGGGGGGGGGGGTGTCTTTTAAGAATGACATGATTGTCCTGACTATTACCAAGTGAGCTATAGGCCTATGGGAGACAAAGGCTGGCAGCCTAATTTAAAGCCAACAGTATTGCACAATATTGAAAAATATTAAAATATTTAATTCCACATTCAAACACTGACACAAATCTCTGTAAATTACATATAGACAGCCAACCCTGTTCAACTTAATACGTTCAAATATATGCACCCAAAATGGATCATAATAATTAAAAAGAAAAAAGAAAATAACCAGAAAATCCATTACTTTTGTTCCCCACACGCGTGGGAGCTGTAAAAGGGACCCTGTCTTGCTCAAGGACACTTTAGTAGAAGAAAGCATGATTACAAATAATAATAATAATAATAATAATAATAATAATAATAATAATAATAATAATAATAACTGTGTCCGTTCAATCTACAAAATATACAAAACAATTTTTTTTCAGTTAATCACTCTCATTTAAAAACATATGTACAATGCTTTATGACACAAATGTTAAACGGGTCTCAGCAGTGGGACTGGGTGAGAATAGTACATGTGGTGGGGGAAAGCCAGGAGTGCCTGGCCGCCCGGTGAGTTTGTAGCAGGGCCCCCGCTCGTTTCTGGGGCTCCATTCTCGTGGTAGAGTATGGGAACCCGCACAATCCTCTGTGCCGCCGCATGGCTCAGGTTGGCCGCCTCCAGCTCGGCGGCCAGCTGCCTTTTCCACTTATTCCTCCGGTTCTGGAACCAGATTTTCACCTGCGTCTCGGTTAAGTGCAGAGACGCGGCTAGGCCTGCCCTCTCTGAGCTGCTCAGGTAGCGCTTAATGTCGAAAGTGGACTCCAGCTGAAAGACCTGACTTCTGGAAAACACGGTGCGCGTCTTCTTCTTCCGACAGGGCTTCTTCTCGGAGTCCAGCTCGTCGTTTTTTCTCCTCCAGTCGTCCTCCTGGTCTGTTTCTTTCTTTGGCTCCTCCGAGTCACTTTCATCCAGGGCGATGTCATCGTCGGCGCTTTCATCTTTGGCATCTTGATCACTTTTCTGGAGATCCGGAGAGCGCCTGTCCGGTGCCTGTGATGCTTCTCTTAAGCTGACCTTCTCAGACCCTGGAGAAAAACATTTTATTTTGTTAAAACCTATTCTTCAACGACAAACAATTCTGCAGTGAAAGCTATCCTACCTCTATTCTATTTTCCCCTTTATGTAATTGGTTTATTGTTGGGATACATTAAGTTTAATTTAGAGTTTAAAGTATTTAAAACGTTTTTATTAAGATTTACGTATCCATTCACGATGTTGAATACACCACAGCTTTTTCCGATAGAAGAACGTGAATTAATATTAAAACACTATACGTCCCTCGTCTAAAGCAAAACAATAATTTACCTCCAGTCCTAAAATGTGCTCCAAGCGTGTAGGGGTACCACCAGGTAGATGCTCTTTCCAGATATTGCGCGGATAGTCCAATTCTCTGTGCTGGCAGCTCAAATCGAGGAACAGACAAATCACCGAGCCGAGAAAAGAAACTGCCTTCCAAAACCCCCTTGTGCGAGCTGAGGATGCTTTTTGGCTTCGTGGGTTTGTCTTCAATATTCAGCAGGTTCTTTATGGAGAACGGCGAGTCTTTTGCAGGTTGGCGAGCCTCTTGAGTATCAGAGTCTGCCATCACCGTTTACTGTCCGACAGGGATCACCATCAAAAGCTGAAAAAAGATATTAAACAGATCTAAAGGATTCTCTGGCGTTAAAGTCCGAGCTAAAATAGTTCGCATAAGATGGAGGGAAAACTCAGAAAGTCGCGTAAAGCTGTGCCCAGCTTCCCCCCCACGAGAATGATCAGCGTGAGAGCGCAGAGATCACTGAGTCAGACTTGCTCCCGACCGTAGTGATGAAATAAAAATGCCATCCGAGTTAAAGCGTGCTCGGTCGCTGCTATTGGACAGGTACAATAGCAAATGGGATTTGAGATGAAACCGCGTGGGGGTCTGACAAGAATGGACTCCAAAGAAAAAGGCCGCGCGAGAGTTTTGGCTTCGGGCTCAGCAGTACGCACCCACTTGTCAACCAATTAGATAAAAGAGGAAAATGTATCAGGGTTATGAGGGGTGTGCGCGAGCCACAATTACCTGTCAGTAAATTGAATAAATGGTCCATTGATTAAATGGTCCAGCGAAATCAAGCAACTTAGCCTTATTAAACAAATTACGCATAGGGTTTACGCACGAATGTAAGCTACGATATACAATAACAAAATGGCGAAGTATTATTCTTAACGCACAAAAAGATTCAGAAAATTGTTAAATATTTAGTCATTTAATGATTTTTGTCATTAAACGCGGACGCTGAACACTATGACGCACGATTTCGGCGTGCCACTATTCTGTTGCGTCCTGACGCGCGTGTGTTCGGCAGGAAAGCTGTTCGTTTCACCTGCACCGGAGCGCATTGACTTCGGTGTAATTTTATTAGCCAGGAAGCGCTACAGGCAGACATCAAATTGAATGTTTAACCATCGTGATAAAGTCTTTTCACATCAGCTTAGTACCAAAGCAGACAAACCCACAGGGGCAGCAGGTGATCTAATGCGCGAGGATGACAATAGGCCTGTTTCTGTCACACATACAACAGTGCTAGTACTTGAATTAAGCAAATTTCAATTGTGTACCTGAAGAGACATGTATAAGAGCTGTTTGGTCACATTTTATTTGTGCGTATGATGAACGAAAGAAAGACCAGGAAAGAAAATGAATTTATAAGTACACTGCTTTTCTGATCTCTATTTAGACTAAGAGCATATATCTCCAAAAACGGAAGATATCAACATTTTGCGTGTCTATTTGGTATAGGCATACACAAAGAAAAAAAAGAGACACTAAAAACATTTAAGATGCACCATTTAAACCAAAGTTGAAGCAAATGCAGAGAACTAATCAAACAAATTGAATTTGCTCAACCTGCAAATATGCAGCCTGTCCTTTTAGCTCGTGGAGCGCTCTCCAGCTCTAGAGGACAACACTGTGTTTTGTGAAAAGCTACTTGAATCCTTGCATAATTAGAGGTCTCATAGCTGTGTTAAAGATGGGGGCGGAGAAAGAGGCTAGCTGAGCAGCATTTTGCCGATGCAAAGTGAAAAGCAAATAGCTGTGTTTTCATCAGATTATGTTCATTAAAGAGAGGGGGGGAGGGTCCACGAGTCAGAGTGGATCAGAGGGGCAAACAAAGTACACTCAATCAGTGATGTAAATGCAGGCTTGATTTTCTGTTCTATCTTTATGTGATTAAAAAAAGACAGAAATTTAGGTTTAAAGAACAGGTGTTTGTATGCAATTACACTGCAGCCTAGCACGTTTGATTCTAACTTCTATCAGCAAAGTCCCAGCAGTAAATAACACTCAATTCATATTTAAATTCAAAGCTTTTGTTACAGATACAGTGGTGGTGTCAAGAATTATACTGATCGTTTAGAAACACACACATAATCCTAAATTTTTTATGAGGGCAAATACATTTCAGTCCCTTTCACTCTTCAAATGTATTATACAAATACATGAAATAAGAAGCAAAAGCAAATTTTAATATAAAATTATCTGCTACAAAAACATTAAGTTTCTGTATTAGGAAACGGTGTGACTAATGAAAATCATCAAATAGTATCCGTGTCTGTTTTAATTTTTCCCTCTCCATTATTTAAAAGTAATAAAAAATATCACCACATAATTATTTGTAAGAAGTCTTGGCTAAAAGTTTAAAAGCTGTTCAAACAATAGACCTTATTTTGCACAGCACATGTAGCCTGTGCAAATTTAATCAGTCACACCCACAAAATTATCAATGAGTCAATTATGCAAGGCGAGCTCTTTTCATCTGAAGCACCGGCATAATTAAATTGATATAAAATATCATTAGAGGTGACAAGCTGTTAAAAGACATGATAATTGACTGCCGCTTCTGTGAGCGGCTGTCACTCGGGAAAATGCTGCCATCTAGTGAGAGAACTTGGTATTAACCTGGACTCCTCAGCAAATACAAACAACCATACACTGCACTACAGCATACTTCACATTTAATAGTACTGACAGATCATTCTTTACAGATGACTTCCTAAAAGGATGTAGAATCATACAGAGAGAACACACACCTTTACATCACTGATCTCAGTAATCGCAAATCTTCCGAAGGCACCAAAACATAATCCTAATCATCAGCTTTCAACAACTAACTCCCACATTGCAAATGTATGGATCATTTATGTTACTGTTACATTAATAATAATCCTAGAACAAATGTGGGGTGAAGGTTGTAAAGGTCTTAAAATGATATACAGTTTGTTACTCATTGTATTTGAATCGATGGAAAGCTCACTGAATACAAAAAGCAAAATAAACATCATTAAACCAGAGCAGCTTTATCTCTAAACCTGAAGAAACGTAACCAAAACACCAGTAACTATGAGCTGCTGCACGAGAACTAATCTATAGTAGTATGGTCTGGATCAATCCCATTATAATCACTGGGGGGAAAAATGCGGAGTGTAACATCGCAGAGTACAATCGTTTAGGCTTTGCTCATAGAGTTTCAAACATTGTACTCCTTATCAATGAACTTGGCCATAGTGGACAGCTGGATATTCGTCGTGCCCTCATAAATGGTACCTGCACAAAGAGAGAAAACAAAGCATTAGCACAGATTCCTGCCATACACAACAAAGTCCATTTTGTCAAACTCCTCTGCACACTACATGCATCCGCCGCTTTCACTAGCAGGAGACAAGGAGGCTTAGCGTGGAGCTAGGTCTGCCGGTGCTCCAGCCAGAGAGCTCGGGAGCCAAAGTGGCAGTGATGAAAGGAAAAGTAACATTTTGAAATGGCAGCTTCCTTGGCTGTGTGCTGGTATAATGGCACTCTGAGGGGTCAGACTGGAGAATTCCAGCAGAGTCCAATTACAGCCACTGCTATCGGGCCTTCTCTCTCCGCCCCACTCTGCTCCAATCACGAACATCTACACCTGACCCTCCTGTAGCACTCACAAGTTTCGTTCTTTTCACAGTAGGACTCCAGCCACAGTTACACTAAGTACACCTTATTTAAGCAGCAATCTCACTAACAGCATACAAACACAAGCCAATATTTGCAGAGTGATCCAGAGTCCAAGCACGTTTGTCGAGTTAGGCTCACCAATTTTACAGTCTCTGTAGTATTTTTCAATAGGGTAGTCTTTAGTGAAGCCTACTCCTCCCATCCACTCGATGCACTTTGATGTGGTAAGGGTGGCAACCTGAAGAAAGTAAATTATAAAAAGAGACAGAGAAAATAAAAAGACTTTTTGAGTTGAACTTGTAAAAATAATTACTAGCTGAGACAGCAGCAGAGATATCACAGAAATGATAGGATGTAACAGAACCTAAAAACTGCCATGGCTTCAGGAGAGTCTCAGCAACAACTTTTACTTCTTCTACCATTGGTTGTATGAAATCATGACACAAATAACGTTATGGCAACATACCTAAACAGGTCCAAAAATATCCTTATTCTGTCCTACAGTGTACTACCACAAAAACAGTAAGCTCACCTCTGCGCTGAAGTATTTAGCCATGCAGGCCTCTTTAATGAAAGTTCTTCCGGCTTCTTTCAGACGAGCAGCGTTGTACGTCAACAGCCGAGCGGCTTCAATCTGTGTTGCTACATGGGCAATTTGGTGCTGCATCCCCTGGAATATAAGGAGCACCAAAAGCAGCATCAGAATTTATTGAACCAAGCCTTATCACCACAAGGTGTTGTAAAAAATCCAAAGTCCAAATATGGATCGTGACCTGGAAGTCAAAGATACGTTTTCCAAACTGCACCCTCTGTCTGGTGTAAGGAACAGTGTGATCAAAGCAACCCTGTGCCAATCCAAGCATCTGAAACACACACAGAGTTAGAACACCGCCCTGCTGAATTTGACATTTTAACAGAGCAGATTTTGTGTTTTAATTTACCTGTGCTGCTATTCCAATCCTACCCTCATTCAACATCCCGATGGCATACTTATAGCCATGACCGATCTCTCCTAAAATGTTCTTCTCTGGCACCTAGAACAGAGAGCAGAGTTTAAAAAAAATCTATCTAACGCACTTGCCAGGCATTTCTCTGGTAACGTACATGATGTATGGTCGCACCTTGACATTGTCAAAGTTGAGCGGGCAGGTGGAGGAGGCCCGCAGTCCAAGCTTGTTCTCCTTCTTGCCAATTTCTAGCCCCTCGGTGTCCCGGTCCACGATGAAGCAGGTGATGCCTCTGTATCCCTGCCAAACAAAGATGACTTTATATTTACCTTTCTGTCACAGGGGAACGCATTTAATCACCACAAAGCATCAATAGAACCTATAGAGGGTGGGTATTATAAAGTATAGTTTCACTTGATGTTTTTGTTAAATGAATTTGATAAAAAAAAATCCAGCATGTCTTGGTAATTTCCAAGATAAAGAAAAAAACGCAATCAATATATTGTTATTAGCTTATAAGCTCAGAAGCGACTGTTGAGAGGGGCCTTAAAAATCTAGGCTCAAAAAGAAATACTGCACACTCTGAGAATAGAAACATCAGCAGTTACTCACAGCAGAGAGATCCACATTGGCCATTACCAGGAAAACACCAGCATGCTCTGCATTACTGATCCACATCTTGGATCCATTGATTACATAATAGTCCTTGTGCTTTTCAGCACGCGTCTTCAGAGCAAAAGCATCGCTTCCCGACTCTGCTTCAGAGAGACAGAAGCTTCCAATCTGGTATAAATAATACAAAAATACTAATATAAAATACAAATAAACAAGGAACAAATATAGAGAAATTACACATACGGTTTCCAAAAAAGAACGGCATATATATATGTATATATATAAATAAAGCTCTTTGACTTAACAGCAGATTAAACCAGTACAAAGAACACAAATCACATGATGAATGATAAAACAAAGAATGTTTCCTTTTTTTTGATGATTTTTGGAATCAAATAGCAAATCTTTGGACTAATGAGGAGAAAGACCAACAGTGTACAAGCTCAAAAGCCAGAATTCGTGACAGTAAAGGGACACATAAATGCATATCGAAGGTGTCTTATTCAGTGGAAGGCCATGCTTATTTCATGATAAAAGGCAATTAATCACTATTGGTTATGGCCAAGTCCTGGAGAAGAGCATCTTTCAGTGCTCTTGAAGCAGATGAGCTGGAGCAGCAGAAGACCACACCAGGTTTCTCTTGTATAAACTAAGAACAGAAAACTGAGACCACAATTTATAAGGGCTCACATAAACTTGGCAATATTAAAATGTAAAATCACTGTCTGAGATATTTTCATATTACCCTTTAGGCCCCTTAGTAGCAATTAAGCATCATTTAAACACTTCAATTAAATAGTCTTGTTGCTGACCATGTCCACTCCTTTACTCAACTGCTGCTGTGAGCACTAAATAAATAAATAAAACTAAACAGAATTGAAAGCATGATCAGAAAACATTAATCAGTTGCACTTGACAACATTAACATTGAATTGATGTACACTGTTTTTATTTCTTCCAGATTATCAAGCTGCTTACCATGTCTGTTGACAGTCGATTGAGGTACTTCTCTTTCTGAGCTGGGGTACCGAGTTTGACAAACAGCGTGTTGATCAGAGTGTTCTGGATGTCACATAGTACAGCCACAGAGGGATCCACCTTCGCCAGCTCCTCGATGACCAGAATAGAGGAGAAAAACGAGGAGCCAGTCCCGCCATATTCGGGGTCGATCTCAATGCCCATGAGCTGCAAAAATCAAATGAGTCACTAGAAGGGGAAAAAATGACACACTGGCGTACTTTTAATGACATATACGTTAATTCACGATTAAATTAGTTACGTACACCTTGTTCAAAGAGGGATTTGATCACTTCCTTATCCATCTGCGAATTCTCATCCATTTGTGACACAAGTGGGAAGATGCGCTCCTGTGCATATTTTTTCACTGTCAAGCAGCAATGCAGATATTTAGCGTTTTAAGAAACCCTGTCTCCAGCTGTGCACTACAACATGAAACAAGAGGTCCTGCTTTTACCTGCTTCCCTCATCATGCCTTCCTCCTCTGTGTATGTCTGAAGTGGAGGGAAAGAGGAGACCACCTCGGCGGGATGGTGTGAAGCCACATCTGGGACAGATCTGGAGGAAGTGCTCCTCCATCCTACCTGGCATGCCCCCCATGGACGAGAGAGTTGTTTGAAAGACTGAAAAACAAACAGCAGTAGAAATATGTAACATCGCTTAGAAAATAATTAGTAATGAACACACAGTGTGACTGAGCATTACGCAGTAATCTCGGGCACGGTTGACCACTGTTTGAGGATTGAGTGTTGAAACTATTTTGGGATGAAACTACTTAGGTTTGAGCTTTAGCAAATATTAGCATCAGTTAGCTAAAAACGTCACGTAGGCAAGAGCCAGAGAGGTTACAAAATTCAATGATAAAAAAGGGTTATACCGTAGAAAAGATATTCAAATGAGCGCAGAAACTCTTCAAATGCAAATAATAATGACCTAAATATTCTGTATAACCTTTGAGAAAATCCTGACCAACGGGATAGCCATGATGTTTGTCATGAAACGTTCAGCAGCGTACGTCCACCAGAGGGCTCATTTCTATTTCTGCCTTCAGTGACCTCCTGTAAGAGTCAGACACGAGAAGTTACACTATGTAGGAGACTTTAATGGCAATACATTAATCATTAACATGTCCTTGTGGGATTATCGTTATGAGCAGGAGTGGAGAAAAAAAACATAAATGGCAAGTGCTTCACTGTCTGTCCTGTTAATGTTGTGAATTTTTAACTTTTTGTATGTACTTATTAAATTAAGAAATCAAACGAAATATACAAACTTATGTCAGTGTCATATATGTGTCCTGTGCAAAAATATAGGGCCATTGTTGAAGACTTGTGAGAATGTGCGTGTGTTTCCATCTGTTTGTGCGTACTGAAACCCATGTGCGCGTATTCAGATCTCTGTGTGTGATCCGTGTGGTTCACGCAGTCAGATTTATACATATTAAAAAATATAATAAATATATATATATAAATATATATTAATGACAACCAGTTATATATTATAGATAGAGTGAGAGGGAGAAAGAGAACGACAGCCCCAAACGAAAATAAACATAGGCTATGTTTTTCCGATAATAGAGAAGGCAACAGTTGCGTTTGGGTGGCCGCTAACATATCAGAAAAAACGGAAGCGATCGCATGTTCGCCAGGTAACAGCATGAGATGATAAACTGTCCCAACTCTGCTGTTAGCTCGAAGAAAACGCGTTTGTTAGAGTTGTTACGGCAAAATATGGACCACAGTAACGATTGTGCTTAATTTGGGTGTTAAAATTTAAAATACAAGAGCTTAAATCTAGGTAATGTTAGCGCTGCTGCTAAAAGCAGTAGGCTAGTCATTAAGAACGCTAGCAGCAGTAGGTTAGCTGCTGTCAGAATACCAAAGCAGACTTGTAGTACATCGCCATCACATTTGAATCTTTTTCTTCAGGCTCAGCACACGAGAAGGAACATGGAGGAGATAAAGACCGAGCCCGTGGATTTTGTAAAGGAATTTCAAGAATACCTGACCCAGCAAACCCAGCATGTCAACATGATTTCAGGCTCCGTGTGTGGTGAAAAAGAGACAGCGGAGTCGTTTCAAGCCGGTGAGAAGGAAGCACACTAATATACAAACAACTGATTTACGTGTTTTCTAAGAAAAATCATATGTTGAAGTCATGCTGTGTTTGTTTGTAGTTGCCCCAAGGTGCGAGCAAAATGGTCTGGACCCCCCGTCTGTGGAGGTGAGACTGTCTGTGGAGGATGGGTCAGATGTGCAGATGGATGGCCTGGAGAGGACCTGCGATGGAAAGTATAAATGCAGCTACTGCAGCTATGCAAACAAGGGCATGGCTCGCTTAATAGAGCATATCCGCATCCACACAGGTCAGCGTTCCCACCATGTAAATATTCCCAATATACAGCTGATAAAGTGAAATACTGAAAAGCTTCACCTTGTCTAAACCTTGTCTAATAGACACTTCCCTACCTCTGTGCAAACCATCACAGTAAAATATGCTGGTTAATATCAGAGTTATAACTGCAATTATTTCCTTGCCCAGGAGAAAAGCCTCACCGCTGTCAGCTGTGCCCATTTGCATCTGCGTATGAGCGTCACTTGGAAGCCCACATGCGCTCACACACAGGAGAGAAGCCCTACAAGTGTGACCTCTGCGCCTTCCGATGCAGTGACCGCAGCAACCTGTCACACCATCGGCGACGCCGCCACAAGCTTTTGCCCACCAGGGTGGCACGCTCTCCTTTCTCCAACAAGAGAATGCTGAGCGCTTTGCAGAAGAGGACAGCTTCGCTGGGGTTCGGGCGGCGCCTCCTGATCAATCTCAACCCGGCCTCTGTGATGATGCCAAAATCGGATTTTCTGACTGACTTGTCTCACAAAATCCACCATTTAAACAGCAGCGAGTATAAGAACGCTCCCAGGGTAGATGAGAAGGAAAGTCGCAACAGGAGTGCTAATGGTTTGACTTTTAAAAACCCACTCGACCAGGTGTCTACACTAGCCGGTCAGTTGGCTGAGCTCCACCCTGAGTCTCAGACTCCCGTGTCCCCAGACAGGGAGTCAATAAAAGATGAGAAGCCCATCCTAATACATAATGTCTCCAGTGAACAGGTTGCAATGTGCTCAAATGGAGTGCAGATATCATCACTTAAAAAAGAATCTCCCACCTCACGCCACGAGAACTGTAGTCCTGCTCTGAGCCTTGGCTTTGAGAACAACATGAACGCTCTGACTGCGTGTGTTAGCAACAGCCAGTCGGGCACACCCGCCCCTGCCCTGACTATACCGGACCAGCAGGTCGTGTATAATTGCCAACATTGTGATATTCACTTTTCTGACAATATCCTCTACACTATTCACATGGGCTGCCACGGCTATGAACATCCATTCCAGTGCAACAGCTGTGGGCATAAATGCGCAGACAAATACGATTTTGCCTGCCATTTTGCCCGTGGCCAACATAAAAAGTGATTCCTGACAGCACAGACTTATATGGAGCCCTTGTTTTTATTATATTGGTTATATTTAGCAACTAAACATAGTGAGACTGTTTAACATTTCATGTTTTAAGTTGTTTTTTCATTTTACACTTCTACATCTGCACTATACTGTTGCCTTACTGCTTTTCTACCTTGATCCCTACTTTGGGCTTGTCGTATTAGTTGTGAACGTACAAAACCACAAATGACACTTTACAACACATCATAGTTTGTTGTGAGAGTTAGTTAATGCCTTGTGATATCTGTACTCCTTTGCTCATGCAACTTATTGGGTTTGGCATTAGACTGGGATGGGATTTGCAGTGTTTCATCACTTTGGAGTGAGTCATTAGGATTTCATTCAGCCTGTTGAGTAATCACATTTATAAAGGCAGCTATATACACTGATCAGCCAGAACATTGAAACCACTGACAGGCAAAATGAATAACAGTGATTATCTAGTTACAGTGCAATGAAATGGGCTTCTGTGGCCTGTCTACTAACTGGAAGGTTGGTTGGTTGATCCTCAAAGTATCCTTGGGTAAGCTACTGAACCCTCAAACTGCCCCCAAAGTATCAGTTGGAGTGTACGTGAGAATGTTACAAAGTGCTGTGTGAATGTGTGGTGTGATTGGGTGAATGAAGTCTTGCAGCTATACAAGTACCAGTTCATTTGCCAGTGTTCAGATGGGAAGATTTTGCATGTGGCACAATGTGTAGCACTCACGTGGCACATATTAGCACACCCATAACAAGCCCCACAGTGAATCACCCTGCTTCCAACATCCCAAAGGTGCTGTGTCCACACTGTGAATGCTTAGATCTCTGTTTTCCAGCAGGAAGGTGGGGCCCAATTCAATATTATGAGGGTGGTTTTAATGTTGTGGCTGTTGGGTGTGGGGCTTTTTTTAAAAAAAAATACAACACCAAAGCAGTATTAAGCACCAAACATTTCAAGCTCAACCAGCTTTGTATTCACAGTGGAGCCGTCGAGGTGCCATTCTCACCACCATTTGTAAATTGCTTGTATGCCTAATAATTATACACCAAAGTCTCAATCATGGTTAAATTAGCCAGACACATTCCTCAGTGGGAGTTGTAGTTCTAATATTTATTTATATGTAACCTCAGAGACTACAATTAGTAGGTTTTTTTTTGTTTTGTTTTTTAGTTGTATTATATCCCTTTTTAAAAAATATTTATATACTGTCTCAAGTAACTTTGTGTACATACAACTTTAAAATTAATTGTAGCCACTTACTGTCTGTATATTAGCCAATGCTGAGCCATATTAAAGATCCCATATAACCTGGGGTGGTTTATGATGCCAGCTGTCTGCCATCTATAATCCAGTTTGAGTTCCCTTCCCAGACGCCGCAACGCCCATTCACATTCTGGGCCATCTGACCTCAGGAAATCACATGATAGGGTTTCACAATGAGCTTACATGAAACCATGGCTGATTGTGACCTACACCCGTTTTCACACCTTGGCTCGTATGATTAGGTAGAGGATCAAAAGGGGGTCCATTGTCCCTCTTGGAGGGACACTCCCACAGGGCTTAAAATCTGGGACTCTCCACCATTTGACCCTAGAACTGAAGAAGCTTCTTGGATGAGAGGTGAAACATCTTCAAGAAACTTAAAGAAGTCCAGACGCTTTTCTTTCTAAGCTCTATAGATCCCATATAACCCTCATTATGTTACATGTAATGTGAACTAATGTTAGTGGCTTTTCGTTTGTGCAAATCTTGGACACATTAACTTGTTTGTACATGATAATGTTAGTATGGGCAGAAAATGTAATAATGA
This sequence comes from Rhamphochromis sp. 'chilingali', assembly GCF_963969265.1. Taxonomy (NCBI): domain Eukaryota; kingdom Metazoa; phylum Chordata; class Actinopteri; order Cichliformes; family Cichlidae; genus Rhamphochromis; species Rhamphochromis sp. 'chilingali'. The sequence goes on along the minus strand of NC_137950.1, from coordinate 20,290,076 downwards.
TACTCTTAATTACACCACTGTACCATATCAGGAGAGAAGTCACGTAGACATCTGAAATCAGTTGAGGAGAATTTATTTTAAAAAATAAACATTTCATTCACAGTTGTAATAACCAAGTTATTACATTACAACCATTTACGAGTGTTTCACTTAGTAGCAGAAAAATAATTTTAAAAAAGCATTTTTAAATTCTTACATTTAATAAAATACAGTACATTGGCTATTCAGTCAAGCTTATTTGTCATTCATGATTCTAGACAAGATTTCTTTCAAGTCATCATTAAAAATTTCAGCTGCTCTCTTCGCTGCATGCTCTACGTTGATTTCTTCTCCTTGGATAAATGGCACTTCATGGAGGAAATGTTTCCCCAGGTTATGAAGAAACGTTGCTTTGGATTCACTCAGCTGAGCAGCCAAAGACCTCATGCGTTCAGGAGGTACTTTATTCTCTAAAATTAGGGAAAGACGAGTTGATCATTTAGCTAGGCTTCAAGTGGCAGCATGCTCTGGTAAACTTGAAATAATAAATATTATCCAAAGCTGACCTCTGGCAGTCTTCATGGCTTCAGAGATGAGGCGTCGACAGGCCTGGTCAGCCTGGTGGACAACACTATTGGCACATTTCAGACGATCAGCATCCTGCAAAATAGATGATGATATATGTGCAGGTGCATGTCTTAAGCCAATACCAATGTATATATGAAAACAGCAACATAGATTAAAAAAAAAATCAGTTATGCATGATGGTATTTCTCTGGCTTCTTGTATTTCCACTACTAATGATGCATTCTTATCTCAGTGCAAAACCGTCCTTTTAATATATTTCTAATTTTCCACTTATAATATGTAGTATTAAGGGACCTGTTATTACTATGTAATATCAAGACAAGACTACCTGCTAGTACTGTTGTTTATGATCATGAGTGAGTTTTTTTTTTTTTAAACAGTATGTGTTAATAATGAGTCATTGTTATTATTATTGCATGTTGATGATGATGGTAATAATTGTTATATCTTAACCCCTCCCCTTCATTTTTTTCCTTCTCTGTCTCCTTTCCCATCCCTCATCCATCCCCTTAACGGTAGCTTGGTGTAATGATGTTCCAATATAGCTGACGGTTAAAACTTTCAGAGTTACATGGAAGAGGCTCTGGGTCACTTTCTTTACCACTGAGATAGACAAAAATCTATTTTACTCAACTGACAACCCACTTATAAACAGTCTCACTCCTTAGGGTCTGTGGGCTGTTTTAAAGGGGGGGGTCATGCTTGAGGTTGGCCCCCTCTGATTAGGTACTGTTGATTTGAGGACTCTTGACGATGCGTTATTTCATACGTTAAACCTTTAGAAATGATAGAAATGATCTGCTTCTGTAGCTACATCACTAGCATGTGTCTCAAGTTTACTCTACAGTGACGCACCTTTTGTTCTTTGTTGTCTTCTCCCAGGCTTAGTGGGTTATTTAGTGCAGAGGAGATCAACTCCATCACCCTCTGGCTGAGGATAAGCCACATAGGAGAACACAGAGGCAACAAATTAAAGCCTGACTTATGAATTGACTTTGGTAATTAATCTTTATGGCTGCTCTTTCTGCTGCCTTACATGTCAGATTTGGACACAGTTCCTGTGCTGTTAAGTGTAATGCTGTTAATCTCCCATGAGTTCTTCTGAGGATTCGGAGACTCCAACCGCTTCACCATCTCCAGTATCACCTCAGTGGGAACGGGCTGAGACCTGCTCTGGTTTCTGCTGATGCATGATTCTAAATCACACTGTAGGTAGACCTGGCAGAAACCCAGCGAATCTGCAACATCAGAAGACGTTAACCTAATATTTGAAGAGCCGCATACGTTAAGTGGCATATTCAGTTGATAAGAGGGGTCTTACACTTCCTTGCAAGCTGACAAACTTCATATCTCATACTTGGATAGTAGAAGTTGTCGTCCAGTAGGAAGACGAGAGGTGGCTTCAGACCTTTAGGCCCCATCAGACCTTGAGTGCACTGTTCCCAGGCAGCAACACTGATCCCAGAGCTGCTTGGTGCCTCTGGCAGTATTTCTGACTTCTGCAAGAACTGCTCAATACAGTACAACACAGCTTGTCTGTGTGACTTCCATTCAGTGTGCTAGAGAGGAGAATCAGTTCTAAAATTACTAGGACATACTCAAGCTACTTATGATGTATGGAGACAATATGGATTTTAAAAACAATCTGCTGCAGAATAAAAGTACTTTGAATAATTAATACAGTCACATATCGTGTAGCAGAAGGTAACATTACAGGGAAATTAAGAAGCTTGTTGTTTATGTTGGCTCAAGACTTACAGCAGGTTGTTTACTAATGTTGGGTCAATCCCCAGCTCCTGGACTGTATATGATGAAGTGTCCTTGGACAAAATACTTATCCTCAAATATCCTATGATGCAAGTGCTAAAATTTACCATGGCCTAAACTATCTGATGTTTTATCTATGTCAATGTTTTACCCTTTCCTAAACTGGGAAAGGGTAAAACATTTGATGGAAAAGTGTAGTGAGAGTTACCTGAATTAGCCAAAAGACCCCAAAACAAATCTAACCTCTAATCTTCAAGCACTGAACACATGCAATTTACTTACATGGATGGGTACATTGACCTAACTTAGTGCTGTCAAAGAGCTAAATTTTTTATTTATTTTTTTACCTTTTCTGTTAATTAGCACCAAACTATGTTATTTAATGTAAAGCTGTACTATTTTGATTGCGTTCTCTAATAGTCATAATGCCCTACTATAGATAATATTACGCAGGATGGTTGGTTCACATTACATTTGAATCATGTCCTTACCATTTCTTGCAGGTTAACACCATCCTCGACCACTTTGGTTCGAAAAGCTTGCTCTGGGATCAGGTCATCGTATGGCACCACAGTGGCTCTCCATCCATGCTGTGCGGCGGTACTGAGAATCCGGCGGGCCAGGGTGGACTTCCCAGCAGCGGGTAGCCCGCAGAGGACACACAGACAGGCCGAAGCCCTGCTGACACTCACGGCCTCCTCAGTTGCCATGGGCTACGAAAGAGCAGCTTCACAACCTAGCTTCTACTACTTACAATTGTACTCTGTTTGCAGCCATGTTGGATATTAACTTCCTCATATTCTTCCGCGTGCCATTTCCTACCGACGTCCTTCAAAATAAAAGCACATAATATTGTAAACGACGTCTTGACCAACCTTGTGTTGTACAGTACTAAATAATATTGTAAATAAAGGATCTAAAGGATTGGAATATCCAAATAACTTTCAAATACAAAATACAACGACTAGTGACATAAAACTAATCGCAAATTGTTTTAATGACTTTTTTCTTGATGTTGGTCCTAGCTTGGCTAAAGAAATTGTAAAATCTGGGCACCCTCCTAAAACTATCAATGTAGCAAACTCAATGTTTATGAGGGGAGTAGATGAAGAGGAAATTATGGATGTAGTTACATCCTTTAACTCCAAGAAACCAAATGACTGTGATGGCATTGATATGGACTTAATTAAAGATATTATTGGATGTATTGTGAAACCATTTACCTACATTTGTAATCTGTCATTACAAAGTGGATTATTTTCAGATAAGATGAAAATCGCAAAGTTAGATCCAATGTATAAAGCTGGAGATAGCAAACTATCGGCCCATCTCTCTACAACTGCAGTTCTCTAAGATACTGAAAAAATATTTTACAATAGATTATATGACTTTATCACAAAAAAACAATGTACTATATATAAAGCAAGTATGGATTTAGACCTAAAATGACCACAATGCATGCCTTAATGGAGTTTATAGATACAGTAACAACTGCTATTGAAAACAAAGAATATGCTGTCTGAGTTTTTTTTAGATTTAAAGAAAGCATTTGATACAGTTCATCGCAACCTTTTACATAACAAACTACATATGGGGTCAGAGGGGTGGCATTATCATGGGCTAACAGTTACCTTAAAAACCGTAAACAATTTACCCAAATAAATGCCATAAAGTCAGAATTGAAATCCGTTGTGTTCCAAAACTGATCCTTGGGGATCAGTTTTGGGGCTGCTGCTTTTCATATTGTACATTAATGAGATATGTGCAATTTCAACATCTTTGAAAATAATATTATATAATATAATACAAACTTACTGTGCTGTGGAAGTAACTTGGAATAACTTCTGAATGAACTAGAATATGAATTAAATAATCTGAAGACCTGGTTTGATCATAATAAATTAACATTGAACCTGAGTAAAGCAAAATTCATAATATTTGGGAAATGCACATATTCTACTAATAGTAAACTGACAATAAATAACAGTACCTGAAATAAAATTCCTTGGTGTGATAATACATCACAAACTATCCTGGATTCCAGACATTACTTATATCAAAGGCAAAATATCGAAGTCTCTGGCAAGGTTAAGGATCTCATAAATCAAACATCATTATATACTCTGTATTGTTCTATCATACTGCGGTACATGACATACTGTGTGGTTGTGTGGGGAAACAAGTACAAAACACACACCCATCCAATATACATTCTGCAGAAAAAGAGCAATAAGGATAACAAATAAAGCTACTTCAAGAGAACCTTCAAATCCACTTTTTATCAATGAAATCGATGAAATCAAGAAAAGTAAATCAATGCAAAAATTCACACATTAAGCAAGTGTTAAACACAGGGTGATTAGTTTATGTAAAAATGTAGTTTGTTGTTGTTTTGGTTTATGTGCTGAAAATGGTTTTATTTGTGTATGTTCAATGTGTTAGACTTGTACATAGTTAAACATATATGGATCAAATAATGTTGAATTCTGGAGATGGATTTGTAAGCAATGAAATTTGAAATAAGGGGGTAGGAACAGGAAAAGTGTAAACTTCATCCTACTCCTTTTCAAGCACACACATTATGTAGAAATATATATGAAAACTTGATGATTTTTAAGTTTTGTTTTTTCTCTCTTGTTATTTCAATTATATTTGCATGTTTGAAATAATATTCTATCATCTTTCAAAATATGTCAAAAATATCTGATGTGATGAAATGATTTCAAGTTAGTTTTGAGTCACATTCCTGTCACAAGGTAGAAGCCTCAAGAAGTTGTTATTGGCAAAGCCACTTTTATATACCCTTTATTTAAAAAACAAAAACAAAAGAGTAAAAAAGAGGCATAGTATTGAGGGCAACAGAAATTTCAAAATAAATAAATTGCAGTTCTATCAACACATCTTAAGTGGCCAAAATGGGCTGGATGCTGAAGCTTTATTTAGTTTTACATTTTATTTATTTTTTTGCCATTTTGACTCTATGATTCTACACACAGTGTTTCTGTTTCTATTCTTAGTGTAGAAATAATTTAAAAGCCACAAGAATTTTTTACTCAGTTACAACGAAACAATCAAAGTCCATTTTTGATACCCTTCATTATTACATCGCACACATTATAACAATTGCATTTAACTGCAAGAAACATCAATAATATTTATTTTTTTAAAAGCACGATGATGTAAAATATAAAACTCTTTTTGAATTTTATTTGCATGTATCCCCAAACAGTAAAAAGACCTAATAAAACAGTCAGTAAACATTTACCAGCCTCATCCACTACCACATAATAACAGTCAATCTTACAAACAGCGTGCCTTTAATTAGTATTTTAAAATAGTCTCTTCATACAGTTTTGATCTGTAGCAAATTCATAACTTCAGAAAATAATTTAAATGATACTGTATGAAAGCAATTAGCTTGGTAGATGTTTCGGTTGGATTGGTCTGGGTACTCCAGGGCCTTGTACAGGAGGTGGTTGTTCAGGGGGGTCATGACTGTTTTCATCATCCCAGTAGTTCGTTTCTCCGTACTTGAAACTGACAGATTATGTTTAAAGTCAGAAACCAATCACACATGTTTGTTTGTGTACTGACAGCTTCAGTTTCCATTTATCTATGAGGGAAGTATGGATTTAGTTAAGTAAAAAAGTAAGTCCGTTCATACCCAGAAACTGGAGTTGAGGCAGCTGCTGGAAATGCAGGCTAGAATAAGAACAAGGCAAACACAACAGTGAGCAACACTAAACACTAAACATCTAACAGAGTTACCTTTCCTGTTTAGGGATTTGCATTTTCACTAGAAAATAAACAAACATTGCACTTCACGTCCTTCACACAAGTACACACTCTTTAAGTTTTAAGGTTTTACGCACAAGGATATGACATATTGCATGATGTCAGCCAAAATGCAGAAACAGTGTGTGAAAAATGAACTACACCCTGTGATCCAACAGCATCTAAAATCACTTTAAACAGCAATAACTTCATGTAATCATTTTCTCTATAAGTCTCACGTGACTGTGGACAATGTTGCTTCTGTTAATTGAGCTTTGCATGCACAGCTCTCTTAAAGTCCTGGTTTAAGTCTGGACTTTGACTGGGCCATTCTTTGACTTGGCTCCTTTATTTTTCAGAATGTTACAAATTTGCTTTGCAAAGTTTGGTCAACTTCTTCCTCTTGCATTTAAATCATTTTAGAACCTGTTAAGGACATTTGTAACATGCCCTAAGACGTAAAAGCCTTGGATCGACAGAGAGTGTACTTTCTTTTTACCATAACTATGAAGATAAGTGGATAAATATATTTACCCGGTTGGTGGGACGCTCAGGTGGAGGTATGGGTCTGGCACCCGTTTGAGCATTGCTGTTTGAGCCTGCATTTGTGTTTTTGGTCTGAGTCTTACGTAACCTGAAAAAGAAAAAAAAAATCAAAATGTACAACACCATATGAAAAACAAAACTATTAGTATGTACACTTAATTTGAGTTGAAGTTTACCTTTTGAGGCAAGGCTCTAAGGACTCTCTCCTAAAGATGTAAAGGAGCACCAAAATAAGAAGAACCAGAAGAGGAACCACCAAGAGGAAGAAGATCAGCAGGCCGTTTCTGAGGGAGTAGTCTTGTGCAAAAAAGAGATGTTTGTTCTTTATTAAGTTCAGATGTGAATTAGGAACAATAGTGAAAATTTAATTGCACCAGGAGGGAACTTTCTAAAAGTTCTGCTTTTTATTAGATGAAAATTAATAGTGAACTATCACATTGTTTTTGATTCAGCAGACATACCCTGCATGTCGTTGGTAAAAATGAAAATTTTCCCATACAGATGATACAACAACAAATGCTACGGCAATAATGTCTCCACTAATGAGGGGATAACAGATGACTGTGTATCTAATGATGAATTCAGATGGTCATATTGCCACACATGTGGTATTAGGGGACTTATTTGTCATAGGTCATAACCGGTGAATTAAGACGTACCTATTTGAGCAGGGCCGCTGTCTATGCTGCCACCCCACCCTGACCTGTCACAGTAGGGTGGGCCCCAGCCATTTTCACAGTGGCAGTGACCTAGGTTGTTACAAACCTGAAATAAACGTTAAAGAGTAAATATCCAGCAGGTCCTAAGTGGCTGGAATCTGAGTAAAGAAAGACAAAAAAAAAAAAGAAGAAACTTTACCCCTCGGCCATTACAGGTGGTTTTTGCATCACAGATCAAGTTGGGCAGGAGAGCAGAGGCATTCACACACTGAAAGTTCACACAGGTCTAAAAGAAAAGTAATGTTACTTACTGGTGCAGTTAGATTGAGTCATTAGCAGTTTTTCCTTATGATGTTGACAGTATTTTTGTAAAAAAAGTGATACCGTATTTGCATTAGTTGTTACATTTCTTTACTTTGTCATTAAAATAGTTTGCTCACCTTTCCTGTAGCACAGGGGCTGCCAGGGTTAACATAGGCTGGGTCCAGCACATCTGTGCCAAGGTTGAAGTCTGCATTAACACAAGTCTTCCCAGCAACTATTTTGATACTGACTGTGGCACCAGGAGGAGGGTTATTCACATTCACGTTGGTGCACTGCACCTTTCCACACATGGTATTTCTGTGTAACAGAGTTAAATTAAGAAAATGAATCACAGTTGCAAATGACTGAAACACTGGATGAAAAAAAGGTAAATCTAATCATTAACTGAAATGCTACAATTGTATCTTATCACTCAGTTACTGCCATCAGATAAAGTAATGCTACTTTTTTTTCAAACACATTCACATATGCTTAATCGAATACATGCTGAATTTAGTGTACCAGCAAAGCTTCACATGCTCACGATGAGAGAGGAGATTCATGACATCATACTTATCAGCAATAGGTTGAAGTTAAAACCCAAGAACCACACTTTTATTTTAAAAACAAGTATAATCTACACTTCTGGTTTCTCATGTTTTTGTTCAATGAGTAAATATAATCTCACATTTAACATTTGGCAAGTAAAAGGAAACAAGTTTGTTCACAAATAATGTTGTTCCATAAGAAATCATGGCTAGATTTAAGTATCAAACCATAGTTAGGAAGGTGCTTATTTCAACCAAACATCTTTGAAAAGTGAACTCCAACAGGGGATCAAAAAATGGAAAATAAGAGGACTTAGAAAGTGCCAAATTATAAGAGTAAAATTGTCCATGTTTTCATTAGATATCATTAGATATAGCTATACATCATTGTACAAAAAGAGCAAAGTCTGAGGGGATGGGATTAAGATGGGAATTCTTCTCAGATTTGACCAACTTTATAAAAACAAAGTCGATGTTCAACATGACTAGCGCAGTACTTTTTCAACACATGTTATCTAAAATCCTTAAATTCATGAGATGATGAATTAATGACATCATTAGAGAGTACTTACGCTAAAGTACATTTGATGTAGTTTCCATTGCTGTTGGATCCACAGTTACCAAACCGATCTCCCTGAATATTTGCATCTTGGAAACAAATATCTGCTGCTTTTATTGCATTATCTGCCAAAAAGAGAAATAATATCCAGAAAAAAGAACAAGAAAAGTCTGAGAAGTCTTGCCTAGTGATCGTAACCACATTACTGAAAACTAAAAGCATGAAAAAAGTAATGAATTATTATTAGATGTACCTGGTGCAAACAGATGTCCGCACTGATAATCATATGTCTGGCAGCGTCCTTCATAGCAATACGCAGCATTGTTTTCACAGGGCAGACCATCCATGAGATAAAAGTCATTCGGACAGGATTCATTTCTTCCATTACAATATTCAGGAAGATCACAGGTATTGACAGAATTTCTGCATGGCGTTCCTGCAACTTTCAGCTAAAAAACAGAAGAGAGAAAAAAGTTAACTCACCCACATTTCCAAATGTTTTTTCTTGGTGCAAAAAGCACAATAATCAACCATAAAGCTAAATCCAACACATTTCAGACCTGACAGTTTTCACAACATGCTCCGTGAGCACATGCAGATCCGTGGGTAAATGTACATGTGGCAGCATTGCAGCACTTATTCGTACATTCCTGTATGAAACAGATGAAAAAAAGACAGTTATTAATTATTTAAACAAAAGATACAAAACTTCAACACCGCCAGAGCATTTTCACTCTCAGAGGCATGAAGCAGAAGTGTAATTGGGTAATTGTGCCGCAATAAGTGAAATTAATTTACAAAAAAGGTTGCAATTCTTTGCACATTGTATTTACTTTGTAAATGTCCGTTTCCATATTTAGACATCCTGATATGATATGATATCTAATATTCCCTCTTAAGACTTGATGCAATTTAACAGATGGTACTGTTAATTCAAATTTATAAGGCATGTAAGAAAAACCTTTACATGATTACCTATTGTTAATGCTTGTTATAAAGTATTATTTTCAGTGTGTTTGACTTTACAGTACTGAGCAAAAGACTTAAGCAACCCTTTATTTCATTATAGTTTGCAAGGAAACTGGAAAATAATTGCAGTGATTTACTGAAATTTGCAAACATACATGGAACTACAGTGTTTTTGTTTTTTTCATTTGCTGCAAATAGATTTTCAGGTCAGTCACTTCTCCCTCCCCCCCCCCCCATCTGTCCAGTTTCCTCAAAGATTTGCACACCATACCAAACATGCCATGTTTTTTGGCTAATGGCTCTTTGGCAATCACCTTGATGGTGCAAAAATACAATTTATGATTGCTAAACTACGCTATTTTTGGTATTTCCTGAATATTCAAACATTTAAGTGAAGTAGCTTAAAAAATATAATAATAAAAGAATAATAAAAGAAATGACCTTTAGATGAACTCTTAGAAAGTCTGAAAAACTATTGTTCAATAAATAAATGGAAGCAAAATATAAAGAAATGAGGGTTGGTTCAAGACTTCTGCACAGTACTATATTTGACAGTAGTACTCTACCTGTGGTTTGCCACAATCACACTGCTCCCCTTGTTCCAGTAGGCCGTTGCCACACTCAGGATTGCTAATCACATTTGATGCAGCGGGCTGATTTCTCAGACACAGGCCTCCTCCTCTTAAAATCAGTGCTTCAAAATCTGCTTCACTGCACTGGCTAAAATTTGTGGCACCACTGCAAAATAACAGGATAAATCATTTATAGAAATATACAGTTGGACAGGCCTCATATAGATGTTTTTAAAAACCCTACTATAGTGAAAGGTTTCTGTTGTCAAATTCTAAATATCTATACTGATCTAAAACCTTTATATATCTTTCAGCACTGATGGTGCCATTCCAGATGTTAAAGCTGCCATTTCCATAGGCACTAACGCTCCTCTTCAGTTCAGCACCCAGGTTTCCGAAAAAGAATTTCAAATTTTGATTCGTACAACCACAGAACAGTTTTTCACTTTGGTTCAGTTCATTTGGAATGAGCTAGTGACGGCGTTTTCAGATAACGTTCGCATACAGCTAGACCTTTACTAGTGATTGGATTCATTGTTTCCTTAAATTTGACATATCGTCCCAAATTTTCAGAATTGGAATTGTAAGGAAGGTTAAAAAAAAAGACTTCTACGGAAAAAACAATAAATTAAACATTTTTTGAACATTAGTGAAAACTGTATTACCTGGCACCTCCTGACATGATGCAGCTTTTTCCATTACAGGCGCAGTTCGCAGAGTCATGATTCATGCCCAGGTTATGACCCATCTCATGAGCCACCACAGTGGAGACAAAAGCCAAATTGTTGTTGCTAAACTGTAAAAAACAAACACAGGACATTAAATGGTGACATTTTAACAAAATTTATGCCCAATTTGCAGCTCCTGAATTTGAAATGAGAGTTTAAATCAATGATATGATAAATCATTATTCGTGTATAGCCAGAAGAAAAAAAATGTAAATGAACTTAAAAGCATATATCAAATATATCTACAAAAAATATAATATTATATAGTACATATAGATTTCTATTAATATTAGAAATCAATTTATTGATGTAATCACTTTCTCAACTGCAATAGTAATAGCAATTGATACATGTTATACATTATGTTGTTGAACTAATAAGAAAAGCAGTTTCCAAAAAGACTTTGTAATAATACAAAGAAAGATGCATTGTCACGGTGGTGGAGTGCATTCAAGTATAACTTGTTTGACTAGAGTAGAATGTATTCAAAGCCTGCGAGAATAAGCTGCAGTTTTTATGAATAATGTATGATTGGTATCAGTTTCTGTGTGTCAGCTGGTGTTAGAAGTTAACAGAGATGAACTAACCACATTGATTCCTCCAGAACTTGAGGCAGAGCAGACTGTGCCCACAAAGGCCATACCTAATACACCTCCTGGATATGCCCCAGACTGACCACTAACAAATATGGAAAAAGGGGTAAATGTGTCAGAGAGCAGTTGATATTCTGATATTAAGCATTATTGATACAACATCTTGCTCAGAATAAATAAATAAACCAAAGGACAAAGACCACGTGTTACTTACACAATGAGTTGTCCAATGTCATGCCTGATTTTGGGTATCAGAAAAGTCTTCCTCCACTGAACAAAATTTCCCAACACATTTCCTGCACTGCCGTCCACACTAAAAGGATTACTATCCTTAAAAATCTCCAGGCCCACCAGGACAACTCGGATGTTCAGCTGCTTGTAGTACTACAGCAAAGAGGAAAAAAAATACCAGTGTTTTAGTACAGAATCTAGTTTAATTAGGCACGTTTTCTTTTACAAACTACTTAAAATCTCACCCCGTCCAGTAGATTAGCCATTTGCACCATCTCCTCTCTCACTGCTGTTGCATTGTTTTTCTTAAAAGTATACTGTCAACACAATTAATTTGTATTTAATGGCATTTACATTAACATGCTGCTCAATAGCTTTGGCACTATATTTTACAATATAAGCACTCCAGATTTTGTGGGAAAAGTTATTTTAAAAACTATTATATGCCTGGTGACACCAGGAGTAATATATTCATTTACTGCATCAGTTTACAAAAGCCTAGTCATTATTTCCATATCAGTGAGTTCATAGACACATATATATCTATCTACATATATATTTACACACTCACCCTGAGATTATCCACAACCAGCACCAACTCCACATAACTGGTCTGTGGTAAATTGCGTTTTCTCTGTTAAAGCAACAAAAACCCCAATGATTTTCATGTTGCATAACCTTTTAACACTGCAAATATATGTTGAAGTAACAAATGAGCATTTAACCCGCAGCAGAGAAGTCAGGGATTGGCCAGGCTCAAAGGGTTCGTGGCTCGGCACTGAAGTAGCCTCAGTAACGACTCCACAGGTGATGGGCTCGGTCTGAACGTCCTCCAAAAGGTAGAGGTGGTGGTCATTGGTGGTGGACTGTGGCACAGGCTCCAGGCCAAAGGCCTTATTTTCAAAGAAGATCACACCCCTACAGAAAAGCATTCAAGACATTCTAAGTGACAAACGCTCTAATTCTATTCAGGGGCTTGGCATGGCAATCCTGTAGCAGGTACTATGAGCTCAGGAAACTTAGATACTATTCCTCAAAAAGGTTAAAGCAAATCATTGGCCCTTATCGAGAGCATTTCCCAATAACCAGAATAACTGGAAAATAATTTGAATTGTTTTAAATAGGGATAGTCAAACCTGAGACCAGAGCACGTGCTCAGCGCTACCATTGAATCCTTATAGCCTTCCACCTCCCCGTGGTAATAACAATGTACCTGAAAAAAACAACAAAATGAAAACAGGTTTTAGAGTTAATGCTCAAGACCAGCCTTATAACTTAAGGTGTGTTTCAACGTACATGTTCTTTCGGATACGATGTGTTGTAGTTCCCGGCAGCGTCACGTGAATATTGAACAAAATTTGGGTGTAAGAAGTCTCTGAAAAGAAAAGATGTATATATATTTGTCTGCAGCATTAATATAAGCTTATAATGTCACTACAACCAAATTCACATACCTGTTCTTTTTTAGATGAATGACATGCTTTTGGTTGTTTATGTTGACTGCATATGACACTGTCTCATCTCCATATTTCTTAATATGTAAAGAGCATTTTAAAAAAAAGTTCATATTAAACCATCAGCTGAAAAGATAATTCAGTCAGGTATCAGGTACTCACATCTTTTAAATGATGTTGTCTGTTGATGCTCCTAGACCCTCTATGAATCGCTTGAGGATTTACAATGGAATACTTGGAAAGCTTTGATGTAAACCCCTGGAAAGCATCTGCAATGTAAATTCAACAAGATACTATAAAAATAGAGAAGTCACTCCATGATTATATAATGCTAGTCTTCAGGAAAAGAGACATTTAAGAATACACCCAAATTAAAATGACCAGAACAACATTTAAGCTTATTTTGCTGTACTTTCAGGAGCACATTCACAACAGCCTCACAGCACGCACAGACTTGCAGGACACATAAGCAAGCCACGCTTGTTCATATTAGTGAATATTCACACACATAGTCAGACTTATGGATTCTCTCACCACACTTCTTTTTCTCTTTCTATTTACAAACAAGGGATGTTTCCATATTCTCTCCACCTGTCTAAACGAAACACCCAGCATACATCATTAAACATACACGCACAATTAAGGGCATGCTGAGGTTTGTCACATGGAATGTAAATGGAGCTGGCACCAGAGGAAAGAGGTTAAAAATATTTAACCAGCTTAAAAAACTACAGGCAGATGTTGTTTTATTACAAGAAACTCACAAACCTGTCACAGGTTTAAATGAACTTAAAACACCTGAGTTTCCTAACGTGTTTGCAGCCGGTTATAATTCTAGACAACGGGGAGTAGCAATTTTAATACATAAAAATGTTAATTTTACAGTACTCGATACAGTTATAGATCCAGAGGGTAGATTTCTAATTATTAAACTATCAATATTGAACAAAAAACTATGTATTGTTAGTATATACGGTCCAAATGTTGATGAACCCTCATTCTTCCACGGTTTTTTTAGTGCACTCTCTGAACACCTTGATTGCACACTCATTCTTGGCGGTGACCTCAACCTTGGACTAAATGAAGAAATGGATAGGCTCAACACAACAGGAACTCAGCGTAATTGGCAGTCCACAAATATAATCAAACAGTATATGAACGACTTTGGTCTTTGCGATGCATGGCGCTCTCTTCACCCCACCAGTAAGGAATATACTTTTTTCTCGCATGTTCATCACTCTTACTCTCGTCTGGATTATTTTTTGGTCAGCAGCTCACTGCTGTGTGACATTTCAGACACTGAGATTCATCCTATAGCTGTCAGCGATCATGCTCCTGTATCTTTAACACTAATGCACAAGAATAATACTACGCCAAGTAAAAACTGGAGATTTAATATATCACTACTTAAAGATGAAGACTTTATTAAATACTTTAAAAAGGAATGGACTTCATATTTAGACTTTAATGACACTCCCGGAATATCTGCTTCTGTTCTATGGGAAGCAGGGAAAGCTGTGATGAGAGGTAAAATAATTTCTTTCTCATCACACAAAAAGAAAGAAGAAAACAAAAATATTCAGGAATTAGAAAAAAACATCAAATCACTAGAAGAAGCCTACGCGTCCCACCAAGATCAGGAAACATTGAACAAAATATGCAAAACAAAACTAGAATTAAATGAAACTATTAATAAAAAAACACAATTCCTTATACAAAGACTTCGCTTGCAGAATTTTGAACACAGTAACAAATCAGGTCGATTTCTAGCTAACCAGCTAAAAATAAATAAAGAAAAAACAACTATATGTGCTGCTAAAGATTTATCGGGGAACACAATATATGATCCTGGAAGAATAAACAACATTTTTAGGGATTTCTATGAAACTTTATACTCACCACAAATAAACCCATCTAAAAATGAAATTGATCTGTTTCTTGACAACGTAACTCTTCCAAAATTACTAGACAGTCAAGCAATGGAACTGGATTCGCCACTGACGCCAAGTGAACTCCAGGAAGCCCTGATAAGTATGCCCAATAATAAGGCTCCAGGTCCAGACGGCTTCCCTGCAGAATTCTACAAAGAATTCTGGACAATTTTGGCACCAGTATTCCACAGCATGTTGCAGGAAATCGAGGAAAAGGGCAGACTACCACCAAATATGAATTCTGCCAACATTAGTCTCCTGCTAAAACCAGGCAAAGACCCTTTATTTCCCTCAAGCAATCGTCCAATTTCTCTTTTAAATGTAGACCTTAAAATAATCTGCAAAGCTCTCTCAAAGAGATTAGAGAAAATGACCCCCCTCTTAATTCATCCTGACCAAACTGGTTTCATAAAAGGTCGGCACTCCTCAACAAACACTCGTAGATTACTTAATTTAATAGACTACTCATACGATAAAAACATCGAAGCCATAATATTATCTCTAGATGCAGAAAAAGCATTTGACAGAGTTAATTGGAAATTTTTATTCGCAACTTTACACAAATTTGGTTTTGGAAACTCTTTCATAAACTGGATAAGAATATTATACAATTCCCCAACGGCTCGTATCAGAACAAATGACCAGACATCCTCCAGCTTCTGTCTCCTGAGGGGCACCAGACAGGGATGCCCACTCTCCCCCTCACTTTTTGCAATTTTTATCGAACCTCTAGCAGCAGCATTTAGACAGGCTACAACAATTAAGGGCATAAAATGTAAGAACATAGAACATAAAATCAGTCTCTATGCGGATGATGTGTTGCTTTTTCTGCAAAACACACAAACCAACCTCTCTGAGGTAATTACTTTAATAAACTGGTTTTCAAGAGTTTCAGATTATTCAATTAACTGGCCAAAATCTACAGTTCTCCCCATTAACTGCTCCTTCCATAATTCTTCCTCTGCCCCACTGCAATCCGGAAATATTAAATATTTAGGTATTAATATCTCTCCTAAGCTTTCAGACTTAACTAAACTAAACCACATCCCACTTCTAAAGAAAGTAGAAGGCGATCTGACTAGATGGAAATCTTTACCCATATCACTCATGGGAAGGGTCGCCACTATAAAAATGATGATCTTGCCAAAAATAAATTACTTATTTTTGATGATCCCTAACAAACCATCACAAGATTGGTTCAGATCTCTGGATTCATATATTTCCAAATTCCTTTGGAAAGATAAACCCCCGCGTATTAGCTTAAAAACGCTACAAAGAACCAAGGATAGAGGAGGATTAGATCTGCCTAATTTTCACCAATACTTCTTAGCCAACAGGCTTCAGTTCATCTCAGAATGGTTAAAACATACCTTCTTAGTTGAGCCCTGGCTAGATGTTGAACAGGCACTATGCAAGGATCTAGAGATTTCAGACCTACCATTTATTAGCTCAAACATCAAAAGACATGAATGCTTTAAAAGTATCAACATCAGCTTTTCTCTAACAGCATGGTGGGAGTTTCTAAAAATAACGGAGTCTTCATTAATCCCATGCAAACGTACACCTATCTGGAATAACCCTGACATATTACAAAACAATAATATGATTAATTTCCCAGAATGGAGTTGTAAAGGAATTAAATACTTAGAACATATATTAGAGGGAACAGAATTTATTCCATTTGACAGACTAGTTGAACAATATGGGATCAACAAGACAAGGTTTTTAGAATATCAACAAATTAAATCCATAGTAAAAAAGAAATTTAACCTCAGTCAAGTTGAATTACAAACACCACTAAGTGCGGCACATTTTCTTACTCTTAAATCCCCCAAATTATTATCTAAACTATACAGAACACTTTCTAAATTAGATGAATCAATATCCCTTCCTACTGCAAAGTGGGAAGCAGATTTATCAGGTAGGGACAGGCTTAGGGCGTCGGGGGGTTCCCCGGAGGCATCTTCCTTGGGGGGCTCAACCCGGGGTAGCGGTCACGTCCGGTTGAGGGCTCTGTTGGCTCTCAGGTGACTGTTTCCTCGCGGCTGCGTGCAGCGGGGCTAGGGGAGGGTCTGTGCTGACGGACGTGGGTTACTGACCTGGCAACCTGGCTGCCCCTGGGTGGGTCCGGGATGGGCGTGAGGTTTTGGGGGCGCTCCGTCTCTGGGCTGGGGCCCGGGCCGGGCCTCGGGGGCTCGGGTCCTGGTTGGTGTGTTGCCGGGGTTGTGGGCGGGTGGGTGCATGGGGGCCCGGCCCTGGAGCAGGGTGCCGCCGGTGCATCGAGCCGCCTGGGGGGCTCTTCAACTGGTGGGGGGGATGGTCACATCTTGCAGGAGCTTTCTTCTCTCAGGAACTCTCTGCAGGAGGGGGAGATACAGGAGAGGTGGAGGAAGATCTCAGCCTGGGTGTTTACCGTCTTATGTAGTCTGGAAGATGTGTGGTTGGTGGGGTGGGTGCAGTTTTCTCTGTGGTGGGGTTGGGTGGACTGTCCAGGGCTCTGTGGAGCCGGGGGGCGCTACTGCACTGGGCCCCGGTCTGATGGGCCTGGGCCCCCCTTCCCTGGCGGGTCGCGGAGGGTGGGAGTGCCTACTGGGGTCAGCGGGGGAGCTGGCCCCAGGGAGGGGTTACCTGCCCCTCCCTTCCTTCCCTCCCCATCTCCAGCTGCCTCCCTCTTCCCGCTCCTCCACAACCACCCACACATGCAGGGCCTTGGAGTGGGGGTATGTCACCAGGGTGCAGAGGAGGCTACCCCCCCCCCCCCCCCCCCCCCCGTCCCCTTCTGGCTGCCTCTGCCTCAATTTTATCCCACAACTTAGACATTCACATTATTCACACTCTCATTACACATACATATAGGATCTTGGGGGTGGGCACAATCACGGAGTCCAAATCACCATCAGGGTGTATACCTCACCCCTGACGTCGTTGCCCACCTCTCAATTTTAAATACACTTAGTCATTGAGGGCTAGCAGGAGGGACTATGCGCTTACCTGCTGCTCCTTGGCAGGTAGCTCCATGCCCTCCTGGGTTTTAATTGCACCTTAGAACACATATGCATCAACACTACAATGAGCGGGTGGAGGGAGGTTTGGAGTCTTCTCCCACCCCCATTCTCTGCGGCCTGCTGGAGCGGGAGGGCTAGTAGGAGGAGTTGGCCGTCCGACTGCGGTCTGGGGTGTGGGGCCTCCCTGCTGCTGCGGAGTCGGGGTGGTCTGCCTCTCCCCACCGCAGGGAAAAGGGTAACACCACCTGGGTCTGGGTGCAATTCCCCCCTCCAGGGGCAAGGGTACCTAGACCCGGTTTGTAGAGTACGCTTGGGGAGTGTGATTGTGTGTACAGCGTCTCTTTATGTCTGTCTCCACGTTGGTTGAGTGTGGAGTGAGTGCATATGAGAGCATGAGGGTGGGAATGGATGTTTGTGTCTGTGTGTGCCTGTATGTCTGTGTCTATATGTCAGGTTGGGTATCAGACGCCACCTCTCTGGGGACACCTCAGGCCCTCCAAGGTTTGGAGGCCTATCTCCACCCACCACCACTTCCCCTGCCGGTGGCGGACTCCCTCAGGTGTCGGTGTGTTGGTGGTTCTTTGTGTCTGGGGGTGGGCGTCCGGGTGCACACCGGCTCACTCCTTGGCGGCCGCTTGTCGGGGCCTGGGGCTCGCTCGGGCCCCTTTGGAGGTGGGGTGCCCCCGGCCTCTCGGCCTAGGGCTCGGTCACTCAGGCGCAGCTGGGGGCCGGCGGAGCTCACGGGCGCGTCACTGCAACTCCCCCTGACTTCTGCTCCGCGGCTGCTGGGCGAGCCCTCATCTGGGACTCTCCTCAGCTCTTACTGGGACAGTGGCGCGGCTGCCCCTCTGTTGGTCTTCCATGGTCTCTTGTGTTCTGGGGGCCTCTGGATGTCTGGAGTTTTGATCTCCTCCATACCCGCTTCACACCCTGGAGGACGGGGCTGTGGCCCCCCCACACTCCCTAGCAGATCATTACATGGAGAAACCTTTGGAATGCAAGCATGCTGATCCACACAGGTATGCACACATGGGTATTCACAGACGCGGACTAAAGCTTTCTTGGCTGCTGCCTCAAAGCACACTGTGCGCTGTCTATCTTGCGTGCTGCACAATATCGTTTATTACTTAGTAAATACTGATATCTATGACTAGCTAGTTTATTGTGATGGTGCTTTGTTTTCTCTATTATTATGTTGCTCTTTGTTGTTTGCTGTCTCCTCTGTTTGTTTTTGTTTGTTTGTTTGTTTGTTTTTTTTCTCCATACAGGTGACCCAGGAGTTTTGTTTTTTTTTCTCTCTCTTCCCCCCCCTTCTCACCGTCTCTTCTCCCCTTTGGTTTTCTTTCTTTCTCTCCCCCTCTCTCTCTCATTCATTCCCCCTGTCCTATTTATTAAAAAAAAAAAAAAAAAAATGACAAAGGATGAACTGAAGCTCTGCCATCACGTAATGTCGCATACTGCTGTTTCTGATGTCATTTAGAAAAAAAAGAAAAAAAAGAAAAAAAACAAAAAAAAAAACAAGATACTATAAAAATAGAGAAGTCACTCCATGATTATATAATGCTAGTCTTCAGGAAAAGAGACATTTAAGAATACACCCAAATTAAAATGACCAGAACAACATTTAAGCTTATTTTGCTGTACTTTCAGGAGCTAAATATGTCCTGATTAATCACACACAGCTTTTTTTTCTGGACTCCCCCCCCCCCCCTTTTTTTTTTAAGAATGAAAAATTCCAAGTTTTCGTTGTATGTCCTTTAACATCGACAGCCTACGCATTTAGTCAAGCTCAGAGGAGTCTTACCTTTGTTATCGATCCCAGAAATAAAGGAAAAAACAAAAACAGTTATTAGGATGTGATTTTTGATGATCATTTTTGAAGTCTGTAGATTGCGTCCCCGTTAGGCCCACAGAGTGCCTGCCTTGTGTCTTTGCTTCCTGCTCCTTGTCAGGTGGCTAACGATGGGTGTGGCTTTGGACAGGTGAGCGCCTTAGAAAACCGGACTTTGTTGCAGTGACAATTCAAAGCGATTTGTCAGAGGATTTTTATATGAGAAGTTTTCTTTTAAGCGTTAAAGGTTATATTTCAGTCCTACCTTACAACTTTGTCCCAAATAACTTTTCTACCAAGAGACGCCTCCGTTTGTTTGTGTTGTTAATATAAAGATTGCAATCTTTTAACAATACTTGCTGAGTGGATATTTTCGATATATATTACGTCAGGGTTAAGATCTCGGAGGCTATTTGGAAGTCAGAAATTCGAGGAGCTTCTGGATAAACCAACTATAGCATATTAGTCTAGTGATGACATAGTATAGGCTACACACAGAAATTATCATTACGTTCTTTATTTAAACAGGTTGTATCACTGAGATCAAGATTTATTTTCCCCAAGAAATACCTGTGTACAAAAGACATTTACAGTCTAAGTTCAAAAAGTAGGCAGACAAAGCACATTATTCACGTTTACAAACTAGAAGGCATGAAAAAAATAACTGCAGATGGATGTAATTATAACTTTTTTTTCTTTAAAAACAACCAGAATTTAGCTTCATATTTTTTTTATGAATTCATTAATATTTTATTTTTGGTAGCTCATTTCATTGGTCAAATCCATTCTTACCAAGTTCAGTCTGACAAGAAGTGCAGCTAAAATGAGCTGTAATTAAATACCTTCCTGCCTCATTATCTTTGATCAGAATCAGGTGTTTCTCATTATCCTGCTTTGTCCACTTCCATTGATCACTTTGTATGTATTTAAGCCCACTTCTTGCTTTAGATTTTTGTTACATTATACTACTTTTGGCTACTTGAGCTGCCACTGGTTGAATTTCTGGATTCTGTTTGTATAATGGCCTTTTGGATCTTTGGCTTCACCTTAATAAAGTACCTTTTCAGTGTACTTTGAGTCTGCATTCCAGACAACACCCAACCAAAGGTACACCTATTTATGACAACCAAGCATTCAAGTTTTGTCACCATGAAAAGTTTTACTATGTACCATTGGCTGCAAACTGGTTGTCTTTTAAAAGCAGACTTGAGATTTACAATGGCCAAATCAAAAGAAGATCCTTTGTGAACTGCATGAAAATATACATTACAATAATGACAGAAATAATAATAGTTACTTACACAGAATTTCAAGTCCAAAAAGCTGACCTGATAAACTCTAGTCTCAATTCTCCAGTCTCAGGTAGGTTTATTTGGATTTCAGCAAATAAAATGGCTCGCACTATGATGCTAAACGGGTGCAAGGCAGGGCAAAGGTGACAATAAGGAGCAAAGGGTCTGATTGATCCAGTGAAATGTCTCTCTGCCTTGACTTTGGAGTCTCTCAGTGCAGAAAAGTATGCTTAAGGTTTAGAAGACGGATAAGTAATTAGAAGTCAATGTTTCAAAGTATTGAGAAAAATTAAAGTGATTGTTCAGTTTGTTTGTGTCAGAGCTATTAACCGTTTCTATCATTGATCTCAATCCACTGACCTGTGTTATTTGTATACAAAAGCTTTTAAAATAGTGACCCCTGCTGACGGTTTCATGACAAAACTGAACCACACATCCCTTCTCCTCTATTCTTCCAAACTGAACCTTTGGCTCATACATGGCTTTCCTGAACAGGTATTAATGATAAAAAAAAAAATACAAAGGAGAACATGAACCGGAACTGATAGTTTTTCTGAATTCCAACATTCCAGTTCTCCATACCAAACACTGACATTTAATTCAAGTGAAACCAGTTAGGCAGATCAGCTTGTGTATCTCCCTTTAAGGTAGATGTGAAATCAGTGAACATAAAGATATTATTGAAAGATACATTAAAAATATGAGTTTAATTTTAATTTAGTCAACTTCCCTTGCCCCTGCACTGATTACATTTTAAGCAAAAGCATCATTTCTTCCTTAAATAACAACAAAAAAGGCAGTGTTTCCTTTCTCTGTCGAGATGATTAAGATATTTACAGTGTGTCTCAAAATGTAGAGCGACACCAGAATGAGAAAGACCAGAGGATGAACCACCAACAGGAAGAAGACCAGGAGGCTGTTCCTGAAAGAGCAGTCTGTGGTAGAGAAAGTCTTATTACTTAATGGATTAGCAACGTATATCAATAACTTTTTGTTTTGTCATGTTTTTAAATCAGATTACCAAAAATCAGTGACTTTTAATAAATAGTAACAAGTAATAGTATCAGTGCCAGAGGCTATTAAGAGGTGCACAAATAGTTCACTTGTTGTGACCAAATTTAAACCAGATAAAGTTTTAGCTTTTTATCTGTGCAGGCATCAACTGCTAGATAGAACATGGATGATCACACATCATAACTTGATAATTATGTTATTTCTGATCCAACACGCATATAGTTAAACTGGGAAATTTACACAAAACAGTTTCACCAAATTGCCTAGATCAGAATAAGTTACCACAACCATGTCAGTGGAGGAACAGAACAATTTATTCAACAGTAATTTGAAATACTGTGTCTCTAATGATGAATTCAAAGGACTTTGTTAGCCCAACTCAGCATTGATGATCATAGGTCTATTCAAGTCCACCTACCTGAGCAGGACCACTGTCTATGCTGCCACCGTGCCCTGACTTGTCACAATTAGGTGGGGCCCAGCCATCTTCACAGTGGCAGTGCCCTTGATCATTACATACCTGAAATAAACATTAAAAAGAGAAAGTCTGACATGTCCTAAGTGTCTGTATGAAAAAAGAAAATGCAGTTTTACCCCTTGGCTATTGCAGGTGGTATTTGCATCACAGTCCAGGTTGGGCAGGAGAGCTGAGGCATTCACACACTGAAAGTCCAGACAGGCCTGAAAAAAAATTACTTACTGCTGCAGTTAAAATGAGTCATTAGAAGATTTTCCTTCTTATAGAAACACTATTGTCATAGAAAAAGTGAAATCACATTTGCATTACTTGTTACATTTCTTTCTGTTGTCATTAGCAACGAGAGTCTGCTCACCTTTCCTTTACCACAAGGGCTGCCAGGGTTAACATAGGCTGGATCTACCACATCGGTACCAAGGTTGAAGTCTGCATTAACACAAGTCTTCCCAGCAACTATTTTGATACTGACTGTGACACCAGGAGGAGGGTTATACACATCCACATTGGCGCACTGCACCTTTCCACACATGGCATTTCTGCATCAGGAAGTCAAAGAAACAATCAACAAACCTTTAAATGGTATGCCAAAGATGCCATTATTTTCTTTATTCTAATCAAAGGCTCTTTGTAATTGCACTTTTATTAAAAGTTTTCGCATTATCTCACTTGGACGGAAAGTATAGCTTATTTGAAAATTTTAATCTTGCCACAAAAAGTTTCAGCAAGCGCTGATGTGGGTTCACAATAAATGATTCAGGTAGCTAAAAGTAATCATGTAATATTTACGAACAGTGAACTTCATTAGTTGGCACTGTACACCTAGACAAGGTGCCAGTTTATCACATTGAGACAGACATTAGCTCATGCTCACATGCACATCTAGACCCAATTTAGAATCAACAGTTAACCTAATTGAGCTGTGGGAAATAAGCAGGATACCCAAGGGAGAACCAATGGAGGTACAGAGAGAGCAAACTACTTAAATTCACAACATGTTAAATTAATGATGTCTAATCATTAAAAGACAGTACTTACGCTAAAGTACATTTGATGTAGTTTCCATTGCTGTTGATTCCACAGCTACCAAACCGATCTCCCTGCATATTTGCATCTTGGAAACAAATATCTGCTGCTTTTATTGCATTATCTGCCAAAAAGAGAAATAATATCCAGATAAAAACAAGACAAATCTGAGAATTCTTATCTTTCCTAGTGATCGTAACCACATTACTGAAAACTAAAAGCATAAAAAAGTAATAAATTATTACTGGATCTACCTGGTGCGAACTGATGTCTGCACTGATAATCGTATGTTTGGCAGCGTCCTTCATAGCAGTACGCAGTATTGTTTTCACAGGGTAGGCCATCCATGAGATAGAAGTCATTTGGACAAAATTCATTTGTGCCATCACAATATTCAGGAAGATCACAGGTGTTAGCAGACTTTCTGCATGGTGTTCCCAAAGCCATGATCTTAAAAAAAAGAAAAAACGAAAAAAAACCAAAACTCAAATCAAACCTACTTTTATGTTTTTGGAATGCACAAGAAATGAAAAATTGCAACACAGAAGCAAAGTCCAACACATTTCAGACCTGACAGTTGTCACAACATGCTCCATGAGCACACATGGACCCACGAGTAAAGTTACATGTGGCAGCATCACAGCACTCATTCTTGCATTCCTGTATATAATAGATGGAAATAATTATTCTTACTTACACAGACAAAAAGATATGTCATGACGCAGATGTTTATGTGCACCCTAGTTAATAAAATGCGTAACATTTTAGATTTTGCACTGCACCAAGAATACAAATGATAACATTAGGTATTTTTTCCAGTGTGTGTGACCGTATCTTAAAGTAGTACCTCTGGTCTGCCACAGTCACACTGCTCCCCATTCTCCAGTAGGCCATTGCCACATTCAGTCACATATGATGCAGTGGGCTGATTTGTCAGACACACGCCTCCTCCTCTTGAAATCAGTGTTTCAAAGTCTGATGCACTGCACTGGCTAAAACTGGTGGCACCACTACAAAGTAATGGGATAATCCATTAATAGAAATATGCAATTGGATATGCCTCATATCCAATTACATAATTGCATAATAATAATTCATATGATTCCACTTGAAGGAATAATAAATGCTGAAAAATTAAGCATGTAGAAAACACAATAAATCACACTTTTTTATTTGTGGAAAATGTCTTACCTAGCACTTCCTGACATGATGCAACTTGTTCCATTACAGAGACAGTTCACAGTGTCGTGATTCATGCCCAGGTTATGGCCCATCTCATGGGCCACCACAGTGGAGACAAAAGCCAAATTGTTGTCGCTGAACTGTAAAAAAAACCCCACCAGTATATTTAAATTGTGACATTTTAATAACATTTATGCCAAAATGTATATATGTCTGTGTATATATGTCTCTGTAAGCAATATGTATATATATGTATATATATATATATATATATATATATATATATATATATATATATATATACATACATACATACATACATATATATAAATTGATACATTATTACATATCCAGTGGTATGTAGCCTATGTATTATCTCAGCAGGGCTGCTGTACATTGAATGGCCAGCACATATCAGGAAGCAAAGCAGAACATAAAACATGCAACGTGAGGGACTGTCAAAATAAAACAGGAACCAAACCACAGACATTCCAATTTACAGTAACATAGGGAAAATGTGAACAAACAATGAGAGCACACACACTTTGAAGACAGGACACAGAGGCTGGACAGAAAGAGGGGGAAAAAGCCGAGACTAGAACGGAAGACATGGGGCACAACTGTAGGGACAGACAGGGATACAATATAAGCAAAACAGAACAGAACTAGATAAGAAACAAAACTATAGATTGTTAATAAATAAATAAAAACAGGAAATGGGAAAACAACAAAAAACGCAAAAAAACTGGGACCAAAACGCAGGGATCCTAACACTGAAGGAGGAACTAGAAAGCTACTTCCAGTTATCAGGAGAAGGAGTACAAAACTAGCCTGACTCCAGATGAAGTAGAGTTGTTTATACCTGAGACCAGAGCATGTGCTAACTGCTACAAGTGAATTCTTATATCCTTCCACTTCTCCGTGGTAATAGCAATGCACCTGGGAAATGCAAAGAAAAAAACAGGTTTTAGAACTAGTCTTCAGATCCAGCCTTACAAATGAGTTTGAGCTTAAACTTACTTGATTTGCTGGATATGATGTGTCGTAGTTACCGGTGGCATCACGCAAATACTGAACAAAATTTGAGTGTAAGAAGTCTCTGAATGGAAGAGAAAAAAAAAATTATTCTAAAGCACAAAAAAGGAACTTACATTAATATCTGTGTGGCCTAATGCTGCACATACCTGTTCTTTTTCAGATGAAGGACATGCTTTTTATTGTCTATAGTGACTGCATATGACAAGGTCTCATCTCCATATTTCTAAATGTATACAAAAAATGTTAAATGTTCCATATTAGACCATCTGCTGAAAAGATGATTAGGTCAGGTATCAGGTACCCACCTCTTTTGAATGTCGTGGACTGTTAATGCTCCTAGACCATCTGTGAATCATCTGAGGATTTACAATGGAATACTTGGAAACCCCATGGAAAACATCTGGAAGGTAAATTCAGTAAGATACTATAAATACTGAGAAGTACTCACTTATAATCTCATTATCACTTATCAGTAAAAGGTCTTTTAAATGCCAACACTCAAAACACAATCAGATTTCTGCGATCCAATCCTTTTAAATGAGAAAGAATTAAGTATACACTATAGAGCAAACAAAGCTCTTAGTCAGAGTAATAATGAAAATACAAATGAACAACAATATGTAGCAATTGTCGTTATGAGTGTACAAAAGAAAAAGTTCAGCAGACAAACAACACAACATTTAGCCCATCTCAAATGTGATGTATCCAGGTCTCGTGCCTGTTGAGTCTACTGAGTGTCTTTTATGCTTAATTCGAGGCAAACCAAAGTAGGTCTACCTGTTTTTTGCTTGCTTGTAATAAGGAACCTCCTTTGACGGGAAAAACAGGTATGATAAATTTAGGCGGAAAATAACAGCAATTTAAAATATTTGTCATACAACAGGTATGCATTGGTGCACCTATTTAATTTTAATTATATGTGTGGACTTTTAAGACAGGTGTGTGTAGAGCTGTTGAATGGAATGAGCTCCCAAATACACCTCAAATATGTGAAACACTTACGTAACATGATAAAAATAACGATTTTCTCTGTTTCTATAAAACAATGCTGTAAACCACGACGGTAGTATCGTGTGATGGGTGTGATGCAACAAGAGCAGGTTAGACTTCCGGCCTTCGAAGGGCGCTTTCAAGTGATGTACGTTTGAGTTATCGCGTTTTTCTCGTAGACATCTTACGTCACTCTCACGGAAGTGTTTGTTGTTTTTAAAGTAAGCTAATAAACTGTAGCATCGCTTCAGTGAAGTAAAAAAGTACGGGTCTACGGTTTAACAATAACAAAAGGCTGGAAAAGTTTCTATGCTGTCCTTCGAGTCTCTTTCTAAGTAAAACGCTATCGATTAACACAGCAGCTGCTCAAGTTTTTTGGATCATTGTTGGCTCAAAAATAGTTAGCACGTAGGCTAACCAAAAAGATACGACTGCGTGAGTCGTTTGTAGATAGCTTATCAACTATCTGCTGAATGTGAAATGCAAACATATGTTTCCCTTTATTGCCATGCATTAAATTTTTAGTGTGATAACTAGTAAGTTAATGGGCTAATTTAGTAATTACGTTCATAACTAAAGCACTGGCATCTACTTTCTAAAAAGAGATTGCGTTATGTATGGCTGCGCACCATTTTTTAGGATTTGTTCATCTACTGAAAAAGGGACTGTATAAGAATCAAGTCTGTGCAAAAAACAGCATCTTATCTTTGGCGTCAGCTCAAGTTGTCCTGTAAGTGCACATGTACGGTGCAGTCTTCAAGTTTAAATTGAACCCGCACGGCACGGACATGTTTTATGTGTTGTTCTATTCTTTTGTAGAATGACTGCACTGACAGACTTAGAACCTTTAGCAAAACGACTAAAGGTGGGAACAAGTGCTCCATTGTCTTCTTCATCTTCTCGTGGAGGTATTTGTCTAAAAATATTTCCCCCCCTGCAGAGCATATTACTACATTGCAGTATCCCCCCTTTGTAAAATAAAAATTCTGTGTTTTATTTGTCAGGCTCACTTTCGAGTAGTCAGAGCGTCGGTGCTGCGACTTCAGATCAAGAAAGAATGGAAAATAAAACCGAGAGAAAGGTGGTAATAAGGCCAAAAACAAGTGGAGCAGGTGACTTAAGAGGTGTCAAAATGAAAGGTCGCCTTCAAAGAATTGGTCCAACACAGCAACAAAAGTTCAGAAATACTCTTGAAAGATGGTTGATCAAGCCAATGGAAACCTCGAGTACAGGAGATGTGTGCCAAACCCAAAATGATGAAGAAATGATGGATGATGATGGTTTTCAAAGCACCTCAGCTCAGTCTTTAGAGTCCAAAGAAGCTGAAATACTTTTTGTCACTGACACAGATGAAGAAACCCAGCCATTAACTCCAGCAGACTTAGATCAAGATCCTCCTGTATCACCAGCTGCCAAAGATTCTGCAGGGAGTGATCTTACACCAACATTGCTTCAAAGTGATGATGATTTAGAAACAACAAAAATGGACACATGCCCAGCAACCTCCGATGGTTCAGTCAAACTCAATTCTAAAATTACAGACTTCTTTTCGGGGGTGTCATCACCAGGTTTTCCTGGGAAACGACGCAGGTCAGAAAAGTCTCCAGAGAAACAAGATACAGAAAATAAACCTAACCCTTCTGAAGTCAGTTGGCTCGGGACACCAATAAATGAGCTAAAGAGGATGCCAGAATGTGGCAAACCACTTCCTCCACTGAAGAATGTTCCTGGCCATCACACCGTGATGATTAGGGTTTGATCAGTTCTCTTCTATTCAGATGACAGCACAGATATAGTAATATACCTAACAATTCAAGAAGTTAATGTTAAACCTAAAAATTCAAGAATTCAATATTAATTGAATTTGAAATTCACATGTGATTTTAAGAGATTTTGTTGTGATTTCATCTCAGTGTTTATCCTGAATATATAGAGTAGACATACTTGTATTATTAATCATGAGACTGTTTGGTTTGTGTACGTGGAATGTCCATACTAATGTCATTTATTTTGATTCCCATTAACAGACAGATCTTCTTCAAAAGGATAAAGTTCCTGTTCCATATCCCACTAGATTTCAGGATGCCTGGGATGATGTACATGTCAAGATGCCTTGTTCCAGCAGGAACTTATTTCCTATAGAAGATGAGGTAAAGGCTCAAGTGTTTAAAACTTATTTTCGATGTGAATTAAGAAATGCACATGAAGTTACAGGTTGAGGGCATAAATTCGCAAGTTCTACTTAAGTTGTTTAAGTTGTGGGTTATGTAATCAGTGCAGTCACATGATACACATTACTGAAGGCAACTATTTAATTATTTAAAGCATCTAAAGAGAACCATAATTAGATGGCAAAACTATGGATGATGAATGAATGTAAAAAAAACAAGATGTATGTAAAAAACAGTCATAGTAAATTAATAGTATGTGGAAAAGAGAATATTTAGGACAAATGTGCATGGTGCAATGTCCTATCTGATGAGGCAGTGATGCTTCATGCTCAAATAACTAATCACATAGTGTTTTGAGTGTCACGTCTTACTCGTATAGTGTCCTAACATAACAGTGACAGTGGATGCTAGAAGCTTCTCTGCACCAGTGCTACATAGGCCATCACTGTAAACTCTACCCAGTTTAGCCTTTGTTTACTGTCTGTAATAACTTTTGATAACATAAAGGTATCATAATTCAGTTAGTTTTTAAAGATTTCTTTATATTAAATCAAAAACTTTTATTAATAATAAACAACGTCAGGAACATTCCATGTACTTTGTGATTTAAAAAAAAATCTTGCATTAATTAAAATTTAATGCATAACCTTTAAATTTACTGTTCATCAAATGTCACGTGCTTAGGCCTTACCTTTGACCTCAGTATTATCTTTCTCTCCTGTCTTCTCTTTCATGCCTCTTTCTTGATTTCAGAGAGTAAAGCTGTCACACTTTAAGATTTTTCTTCTTCTAGGGAAATAGAGCAATTGATGCAGGTTGTGTTACAAACTGCACAGAGGGAGTTTGTATGTTTGCTGATATTTGTTGAGCTGCATTTAAAAATGAAGCATCTTAAACTCTGTTTATGGTTGCTCATGAATTGCTAAGTCCAAAAACTGCAACTTTACTTGCTTTAATGACATGAACACATGACAGGAATGAGAAGTTAAAAAAAACAATGTGTGCAGTGTGCAGATGGGACCATGGGGTGGCGTTAATTTCTCGCTGATATCAGAGGTAAGCAGCACCAGGCTGCAACACAGAAAAAAAATCAACTCCTTTGATATTTTTGTGAATTCAATGGACTCTAAAATGTGGTTCACTAACTCATTAATGCTGCTCTGGATCCTGCCAGCTCACTTTAACTCCTGCTTGTTAGTTGCAATAGTTAGAACAGTTCTAAGTTTGTAACATTATAGCTGGCAAGATGTCAAAAAATAGCAAAGCGTATGGTGCTTATTCATCCAGGCTGGGGTTATTCCTTCAACAATAGCTGTAAAGATTCCTCACATCTCTGAAGTTATGAAGTACAACAAAACAACACAGTATTATTGTTTATACATAAAAAATCTCAGACCTGAAATGTATACTTCCACAGGAAACACAAGAACTGCAGAATAAAAGTCGGTGGGAGCTGATCAAGGAAACTTTAAACAAGACATTTACAAATCCTCATGAGCTGAAGGTACGTTTTGTCCCTTCATTGGCAAGACAGTATGTCTCCTCTAGTATGTCTCAGTTGTTGTTACCAGACTCTACCATAAGATGGCATGATTAACCCAGAAACCAAAATACTGTCACAGAATTTAAGTAAGCTGACACTTTAAAAATGCAGGGATGCATACATATGGAGTAATTGTGACTTGAAGTGATGTTTAAGATTAATTTTGATTATCAATCTTATATGTTTATTTTTGTGATATTACAGAATGCAATGTTGAAG
This sequence comes from Rhamphochromis sp. 'chilingali', assembly GCF_963969265.1. Classification (NCBI taxonomy): domain Eukaryota; kingdom Metazoa; phylum Chordata; class Actinopteri; order Cichliformes; family Cichlidae; genus Rhamphochromis; species Rhamphochromis sp. 'chilingali'. The sequence goes on along the minus strand of NC_137950.1, from coordinate 20,259,089 downwards.
TACAGTGCATCACATGCCAAGAAATGGGACTTCGCAGCGCTTCATTTGTATTGCACAAAGGTAAACAGCATAGCTATCAGAGTGTGATGATTAATAATTGTTGATTTTTTAATCGCGTTGAAAATATAGTGAATTAAGCATCTTTTGTTTGGAGCTGTCATCGAATTAATACTGACACAGAGGTCTGTAATCACACACAAGCACATCTTAAAGATGTCAAAAGATTAGCTGTAGTATAATAAAGTATTAAGTAGCTAAGTATTAACTGTCCAATCACGATGCTTAATTGCCAGCAGAAAGCACCGTGTTCATCTGTTAATTATTCTGCTATAAAAACACTATTAAAAAGCAGTATGAATCAGTATCAGTAGATAAGACTAATAACCAAATTTGCAGCTCCATAATTGCAAATACTATGAAGACATTACAGACACAACTTGTTTGAGGTTATTGATACTAAGAGAGATTTGTCTGGTTAAATCCTTGCCATCCACACCTGGACTTCATTAAAAGGATATTAAAATGATACAATTGTACCTTATAAAAACTTAAGATAATTGTTTTAACGGAGAATATAAGGTAATTCTAAATTATTCTAAAGTTCTCTTACTAATGTAAGGAAATCAAGTTTTGATAGATTCCCCTTGAAAACATTTGATTTGTTTTGCCCTTTTTCAGACTTTCCTTTTCCAGCATTACAGACATGAGAGTGAAAACATTGCTCATAATTATAGAGAATTTCACAGGTTTTAAGATGTTGTTTACATGATTTTTTTGGTACTGTCCCAAGCTAAGTAAAAGCACAAACAAAGATGAGCCTGAGTTGCATCATAATTTCCAGAGCACTGTTGGTTCACAGGTCTTTGCTCAGAGTTGTCAGCGTCTTCTCCGGCCTTGTTTGGAGCCCATCCATCATCTGTCTTAATGTGCTCTGTGTCATTCTGTGTAGAGAATCACAGAGGACTGTACTACAATCTGCCTCATGAAGGGGATGCGAATATTCCACTTGAAGCGATAGCTGTGTTTTTATGTTTAATATAAGTAGCACTGAGCCCGTAAGAGTAAGAAATACTCTTTTTTTTTCACGGTGAAGTATTGCTACATCACCATGTACTACATGGCATCAGCTATATGTTTCACCGATATCTCTTATGCCGCATGAAAAAGGACACGTAAACCTTTTTTCATCAATGTCATTATACCAAATGGGTTTCTGTTATTTTGCTGAGCAATAATGGATTTAACAGCGGGACAGAATCCTGCAGCCCTTTACAGGCAAAATGGGAGTCGAGAAAATATTTGGTCTTTAGTCAAAAGGTCACATTTAGTAACTTGTCAGAAATGAAAGTGGTTGAGTTTACATTCTCGGAAACTGATTTATTCCAGCCTTATGATGTTAAATAAATTGTATGGTGTATGTATGATATAATTTATGTTATAAAGGGAATTCTGTTAGCAAATTTTCAACATGTTAAGGCTGAGAAGCTTTAGCCATAGGCTAAGTATTATTGTTTCAGCTGGCTTTGGATTGTGTCATTTGTCAATTTGAATGACAAAGTTGTCTTATATCATACAAAAAAATACCAACTACCAATGAACATTTCATATAAAGTCACATTTTAGATGAGGCCCCTTGTAAAGTGTAGATAGAGACATCAAACATCTGCTTGTGTGCACATTTGACTGCTAAATTGTAAAAACAAAAATTGGTATAATTGAGGGTTATGTTTGATACCAGCTGATAACTAGTGACGTAAGTGTCACTGATGGGCACCGTACTTAACTCTTTTACTTTTGTGCCATATAGAATTTACTCAGAACTTTCATGTGTTACAAATCTGTGATTTTTATATCATTATTATTAAAGGGCTGAGGCCACCAGAGCCGAGCTCCACCTCCCGATAACGAAATCACTGCTTGTTAGAGCTCAGCTTTAGCTCCATCAGCATCACAAACTCGCATACAGAATTGCCCCTTAAACACAGTAAAGTTAGCCACAGTAGACTTATTATTACTTATTATTACAAATTCAGGAGATGCCAAGTGAATAAAAAGTAAAGAATTAAAAGACAGCTATTCCAGTTATTCTACTAATGGAAACACAGTTTCTTATATTAATCCTATAAGCTCTTTTAGATACAATATTTTATTGAATGATAATTCTATAATAAACAGAAAAAATAAGATTGCTTGTTTTTTAAATGCACAAATGACACAATAAATTTAAATAACTGTCAGTCTTCTGCTTTTTATAGTTTCAGTGGAACTAATTTCTACTAAAGGGTAATTCTCCCAGTTGAACCCAGAATTAACCCTGGAATAAGCCAATAGTCTTCATGTGTGTAAATGATCCAAGAGAGCAAGTAGAGTTTAGTATTTGTTGACATTTAATTAAAAATAAAAGCGTTTGCTTTACTTCCAATTGTGTGGAAAAGCGAACAGCGTAGAATAATGCACGCAGCTTTTCACCTCCTGACGTCTCCCGTGCTCCTTGCCACATTGTATGATTTGAGTGTCAGAGAAAAGGAGGGATTGAATAGCATGGAGTGACGGGCCAGGCAGTTTCATTGAATATTCATCTGAGGACGGATTCCTTATGAATAAGTGAACAGCTGTTGACAGAAAGCATCAGTTTTGTTCTCTTTCATCCGCCCAGTCAGTGCTGTATTTACAGTTAGGAGCATGTGTGTTTTACTTTTACATGGTCTCATGTCCGTGGACTTGGTTAAGCAGATTGCTTTAATTTGTAGACCTGTTGGGAAAACCTCTGGTTTCTTGCTGCTTACACCCCCACGTCTTGGTTGATTGCTTTGTCATTTCGGTGCGATGTACAGAGCAGTATGAGGTCATACAGAGAGTTAGTATAGCTGATTTGATGCACGTCTTCTTCTGATTTAAAGAGTTCAGCTTATACTGCCTCAGCTATTTCTACTGTCTCCTCCGTCAGCTGCCTTAATTTATAATGCCTGTAGGAGCAGTTTACGATGTCAGCTAGGTCATTACTTACAACACTGTTTAGTCAGGCTTCTTTTGCCATAATATAAATGTCCAAGGCTAAATCAACAGTAAAGGCTTCATGTGCTGGGAACACACTGTCCTTTCTATTTCAGACACTTGGTCATTTGCATCTCTTCCAAGAAGACTGTTTAATCAGTTGGCATGCAAGTGTAACCTTGATGAAATTGCTCTGTTATTGATCATTCTGACATTTTGTAGCCAATATGGATGTAAAAAAAAAAGAATATATAATGTCTGTTATCTATACGATTCATAAATGTGGTGTAGTCATGGAGGATATGCTACTATGGGGTGATATTATTATTAACATAGATGAACTGTCCCACTTAGACTTGATGTATTTTTATAATATGTCACCACATCTTTCACATTCTCTTTTTAATTATCAGTATAAGAAGAGAACAGTTAGCTGTAACAGTCATTGAGCTCCCATAGATGTTTTACATCTGCATATTGTGGATTGGAATGCCCTTTGATTTTCTATAGTGCAGATATTTCAACAGTATTTGTTTCACCCTAAAAATTTTGATATGGATCATAGCTCGTGATTTTCTCTGTCTGTCTCAAACTAATCAGCCGAAACAGCTAATAATGTCACAGCTGATATTTGTGGCAAAGCAACAAATATAAACAGATCTCTGGTTCTCTCCAAGGTCCTGGAGCCTGATGCTGCTGAACATCTGTTTGAGTCCCTGCTGCCAGACATGGTGCAATTAGCGCTGAGAGCATCTGAGCTCTGTACCAAGGTAAATCCGTTGCTAACCAATGGAGACCGACATACTGGTCTTTAACATTATAGATCATTGCAGCACATTGATCAGAAAAGTCATATAATCCTGTAAAATCATAGTAAAAATTATGAGTTCAAAACACATAAGATGAGATGTTTTGATCATCTGGATCTTACATCGTGTAGTTAGTGTGTTTTTGCAGTAGGAAAAAAATTCATGCCCTAATTTGACCAAGCAGCCTATCATCTTGTTAAATATTACTTCACTGCATTGATTTTATTTCTACTGTGATTCATTTAAAAACTCAAACGGTCCCTCACAAGTAGGCACATTAGCCAAACAGATTTGTAAGGGAACATTATTCATGTAGCAAACTCCGCATTGTTCTTCCTTGCTTATACAAATTTATTTATAAAATCATAACTGTAAATCTCCCAGACATGAGGGTGTATGGACTTTGATTTAAATTAAAGGTTGATTTAGGAAGCACATAATGGTGCAAGATTATTAGGATTTTTTTCAGCGTCTAATTCAATAAATTGACAGAACAAATTATTTTGACCTTCCTCGGTTGTACCTATTTTCCTCTTCTAGCCAATACCCCTCCTCAAGGCAGGCATGAACCACTCCATCACCATGTCTCAGGAGCAGGTGGCATGTCTGCTCGCCAACGCCTTCTTCTGCACCTTCCCCCGACGGAACTCTAGAAAGACCGAGTACTCCAACTACCCAGACATTAACTTTTTCAGGTAATCTGGGGATGTACTACTCTTTGACTCATGGTGCTAAACGTAATATGATGTTGTTCGGTAAAGTATGTATTCGGGACAACTAACTTCATTCACTATGCATGCTTTCCTTATTGTCACATGACATAATGCTGGTCTTTGTCAGGATTATCAATGTAGGTCTTCACTTGGAAAGTATGAAGCATGGCTTGAGGGAAACCAGGGCCCAGGATGTGCAAAAAGGGAATCCTGTAGTAAAACATTTTGAACATAGGAGTATCAGTGTTGGCTAATTGAGCCACGCAGCAAGCTCCTGGTAAATGCAAATCATCCATCAAGCCTATCATTGAACTTTTTTCATACATAGAAGAAGATAGATAATGGCGCATTTTCACATGGATTTTTTCTACTGAGTGAACACAGATGTCTCAGGAAATGTTTGTTCATGAAAATTTGCTTCAGAGATAGATGTAAAAGCATCATGGGAATTCATCAGTAAAATGTATGTGAGCTCAATTCAAGAATTTAGAGATATTACATAGTTTTGCATTTTCTTTGCATTTTGATTTTAACTTTCATTTCCTTTTTCTTTTTTGTTTTTAATGCAGTCTAGTTCAGTTAGAGTCCAGAGTAGATTTTCTTGTTTCAGTTTAGTTTTTGCTGTTTGAAAATATTCAATTTTAGTTTTCATTGGTTTCATTGTTAATTTTTTGTCTTTTTGATTATTATTATTTGAAGGTGATTTGTCAGAGGAAAGATTTAGGAAATTGGTACAGCTATGAGAATAAAAACACAACTTACAGAGTCTCAATAAACACGCCCATCAGTGCCTCAACAGGCACTTTGTTAATACAATTTTACCAAACTAACAAATACTAGAAATATGGATGTTCCCTGCATTTTTTTAAGTTTTCTAAGTTAGGAAAATCATTAAAGTTATTCAATTAATTCTAATTAGGTCTAGTTTCTATTTTTATTTTTGTTATGTAAATTTTTACACACCCGCTTTTAGTTTTTGCTTTAGTTTCAGTTAACTATAATAATCTTGCAAAGATTAAGTGACAAACTATGACCTAAATGACAGGTTGAACAGAAATGTGCTAGAGCCAACCCTGAAGGGAGTGTTTCTCTGAACGAACTGGTGCTGGTGCTTTCCGTTGAACATAAATTTACATTTATTCATCGAATTTGAACGATGCTACTGTTTGCTTTCTCTTGCACTTGAACGTTTCTCCAGTATGAGAATGTAAAAACAAGTGCATTCCATTCAAAAACACTGCATGCGACAAACATTAGGGTGTTTTCTTAATTCTGCAAACTTTCACTGTGGAGATTGTGTGGGCGGTGTAATGTAAATGAGTCTGCAGTTCACTGCAGAGTCATCTCTGTTGGCATCACATTGTAATTACCTAAATGGAAGAGGAAATTAGATTAACATTGACTCAGATGGCTGCTTGTGACAATAGAGAAGGCCGTTGGCTATTTTGCAAAAGGCAGTAAAGGAGTTCACTGGCATCTGAATTTCATTTATGTTGTGGTTGTGCTGTAATTTCAAAGAAACTGCAGCATCGTCCCCTTTTCTTCCTGCGCAAAAGTGTCCTAAATATCCTATGTGGTATGAGACAGAAAATTAAGTTTATTTCATTATTCAAAATCCTTAATACATTTTTATTTCACAGGAATACCCAGAGGGTTACTAAAGGAAAAACAAACACTCATTATCTGCGAATTTATTTATTTATTTTTATCTCAAAGCAGTCTTCTTATTTGCATTGAGATAAAAGTGACTATAAACACTATTATCTTTGAGGGTTTTTTTCCAGCATTGACTCTGCCATTCAACATGTTCTTCCTGAAACTGTATCTATTATTTTACCACAGAGTGCAGCTAAGTTTATTAGAAACCCAGCAGTTACACTAAATGTAGCTATATACACCCTTTTACTGAGTTGCATCATACCTTCTGTACATCAGTTGGAGGTAAATTTATGTTATATAATTATATATTAATACCGTATTCCCTAAAGACTGTATGGCGATCTGTTACTAAAAGGCTGCCTTATGTAGTAGCTACCTTATGTCTAAGACATTTTCCCCGGGGACTACATGAGGCATGATTGTTTCTCGAGTCCACGCTGACAAAGAGAAATGAGTGCTGGAACTGACTTCAATGAATGAGTTTCCCATCCCCTAAAGGGCTCTCAGTGCACTGAGCTTTTGTCATTATTTCATTTCCTTCACTTGGAATTTCTCTCTTTATATTGTGGCATGTGGGGTGAGCTGCAGGGTTTTTTAGAGTGTGCTTGAGTGGGAGATGGTGGGCTTAATGCTCAAAGTGTATTCAAACCCATCCACTGCGCCTCGCTGTTAGCAGCTTTGTGTGTATCTGTGCTATATTCCAGGGGGATTGCCTTTTTGCCTCCTGAGGACTCTGTTGCTTAAAAGGGACACGGGGCTTCTTAATGTATCCCCAAAGAGGGAGGCCTGTTTCCCTCTCTCTCTCCCTTTTTGAGTGAGTGCTGTGAAGTGGCACATGAGTATTGCTCTGTGATGGCAAGCCTGGGGCAACTCCGTTGTCGTAACAGCGAAGGAGCTCCTACATAACCGGCTACTGACTGAAAAGGGAACTGAGTGAGAGGTGAACTAATTCATATCAAACGTTAAAGCATGACTGAACTCACATGGCTAAAGTGGACATCCTGTGTCTCAATTTTTCTTGGTCCTAGCTGTGGCATTTTGATTGTGAGGGTTGGGCATTTGGTTGGGATGCTGTGTTAAACCAACTTTCTTAAGAAGTAAGCTTTTAATTTTTGTTTAAAAAACCGGATGTACAATATCAACAGTTATGTAATTAAATCCACGATTTGTTCTCATCTGCAGGCTTTTTGAGGGGTCCTCTGCAAAGAAGACTGAAAAGCTGAAAACCCTTATGTGCTATTTTAACAGTGTTACTGAGAAAAGTGAGTGGTCACATTTTCTTCATGTTAAAAATTTACTGCCACATAATTGTCTTGCCAGATAAAACATTTCCCTTGTTTTTTGCAGTGCCTACAGGTCTTGTAACATTCACCCGAAAAAGTCTGAATAAGCCACCAAATTGGAAAAGGTATAATAATATGATGTCAAAATAATATTATATGATGTATTCATTGGGCTGTTTGGAAACTAGCATGGATACATGTTCACATGTTCTTGATGTTGATTAAAAACTGGAAACTGTTTCAGCTCACAGACTCCACTCACGAAGCTCCACATCACCTGTGAAGGAACCATTGAAGATGATGGGTATGGAATGCTTCAGGTAAGAGAGAGTATGCGAGGAATGCACGAGTTGGAGAGACTTGAACCCATTGAATCTTTGCCCAAACGAGCTGTTTGTTGGAGTGTGCTTGGTTCCCATCCTCTTTCCCTTTACTGAGCCGCCTCATTCTAGAGTCTTCCACCCAGAATGCTTACTACTGCTGAAAAGGCCTTTGAGGGAGCATTTGATGTGTCGGAGGGAGTTTGCGCTGGGACTGGGGTCGAGGCCTCTGAGCCTCTTGTGCTCTCTGGGTCGACAATACTTCCTGTATACTGTCAGGATGGCCTGCTCTGGCTTTCACCTTTTGTTTGCCTCCAGTTGCCACAAACTGACAGTTGATGTGCACACATGAAAAGCTCCGGGGCACACTGCAACTTGGATTGATGGATGCTCCATGCTTTGTTGGGGTGGGGGCTGTGGTGAGGTGTTGACAGCCTGTCAAAGCAGACTTTGGAGGCTGGCTCGCTGTCCCAGAGATGAGTGACCAGTTTAGGGAGATCTGCTCTCAAACTGCTGCTCATCCCTTTGCAGCTTCTTCCTGGGGTTGTGAGGGGTTTGGTCTGGTCTGTCTACAGGCCAATGAGCAACTGTCAGAGATGAAATTGTAAGATTATATGTTCCACATGGGTGCTTTCTGACTAAAACAATCAATTCACGTCTCTCTGAGCTGAATCAATGAGATGAACGTTTGTTCTGAATCACAAACAGACTGAAATAGCAGTATTTGTGACTGGAGAAATATGTTTATTTTCACCTGTAGGACTGCTCTCTTCATTTGAAATTTGCTACTGGCAGCCTCATACCTAAATGCCTCTCCTGGGAAGAGTTTATTTTGGCATGGAGGACAGATCTCTGAGTAATGCCAGCACCTTAGGGCACCTTTCCAATCAGCTTGTCAGGGATTCTGTCACAAACTGAATAAAAAGGGCAAAGACCATTTCATGAGGTGCTTTCTTCCTGTTTCCAAAGCTGTCCATTTTAACGTCAGACAGAATGTTAGCAGTTAGATATTTTCTTTTTATTTTCTAACATTTTCACATGTGACAAAACAATAGATGCTGCAAGAGTATTAATAATGTTTCATAATCTTTCCTTCATCATCAACCATCTGTCTTGATTTGCAGGTGGATTTTGCTAATCAGTTTGTGGGAGGAGGTGTCACCGGGTCTGGTCTGGTTCAAGAGGAAATACGTTTCCTTATTAACCCCGAGCTAATTGTTTCTCGTCTCTTCACTGAAGCACTGGATCATAATGAATGTCTGATTATCACAGGTAAGTGACAAACACTCTTTAACCTTGTTAAACAGTAGTTGTTACTAAAGGAATCCTATTCAATGATTCACAATTTAATCATATGATTCCGATCAAATCAATAACGCCATAGTCTCATTCTTCTACTTTTCTTCTACTTTGCTTTTTCGAATTTGACAGTAGAGAAATTGCATTGATTTCTAGTCAAACCCAGCATGGAGAACACATTGCACAGCTTCAGTTTACAGCTTTCTGACTCAGCATGGGGCTAAAGGATGTTTGTGGCAATTGTCCTGTTTTCTGTATCTGTCCTTGTCACCTGTTTTCTTTTGATTGGGTACACACGGTAAATTCTGGAGACAGACTATGCTGTTCTGATTGCGCTGTTGGGGCTTTCTGTTGAGTAATACTTCAGAAAGGAGTGTTTGCCACAAACAAGGCTGGAACAGGCCAGTAGACCCAGTAACAAGAGCATCCCTTAGGGAGCCCCAGCAGGAGGCTGATGGCACCTGTCTGCTTTGTGGCTTGATTGTGTTCGATGAAGACTTTAGACAACCAACCAAGATACAAACTAACAAAAAAAACAAACAAAATAAACAAACCATACTCAAATTCTCAAATATAATGTGACAGTAAAGGCCGCTAGTGGAACCAAGTCACACTAGTGAGTATGGTTGATGTGCCTTCTGATAGAAGTAAACAGAAATAGATTAATTGGTTTCACTGTGCAAGTGACCCAAAGCATACTGCTAAAGCAACCAAAGCAGTTTTCAGGGCAAAGAAATTTGATATTCTTCAGTGGCCAAGTCATCTAATCTCCGCTCAATAGAGTGTGCTACTCAGTTATTAAAAGCTTTAAAGTGAATACAGAGAAACTCAGAAACAATCATCAACTTAAGTACGTTAGGGCAAAGATTTGGCAGACCATCTCAAGGAGGAAACAGCATGTGGTGATGTTCATGCGCTCTAACTTCAGGTAGTCATTGACAGAAAATTATTTTCATCCAAGTATTAAAGACAGTATTTAAAATTCTGTTAGTTTAGTCCATTTACCGTAGTTTTCAGGTCATAAGCCGCTACTTTTTCCCCACACTGTGAACACTGTGGCTTATACTGACGTGCGGCTAATGCATTTTTTTTTCATGCGGCCAAAAACATTTTGCCTGGTAACAGTAGACCAATAAAATTGATAAGTAGTATATATACAGTATATATTTTTAGCGGTTGTTAAGAGACGTTGTAATGTTGTTTGTGCACTGTTCCGTAAAAAAACCATAAGCAACGTAATTTGTGTGTTACCGATACGTACGTATACTTAAAGGTAGCCGTGTTACAGGCGCTGTTCGAGGGAAAAAAAGCATTTGCAGTATGTATTTTTGTATGTTACCATAACGTTTATGTTACCATGTTTATGTTACCTTACGGATTGAATTAAACGTTAAAAATCCTCACATGTAGTATTTCTGTGTAAATATCTCATATTACGAGTGAAACGCATACGGCTTAAAATCCGGTGCGGCCTGTACAAGTACAAAATTGATTTTCTTTCTAAAATTAGAGCATGTGGCTTTTAATCAGGTGCGCTCTGTAGTCCGGGAATTACGGTACTTTTGAGCCTCTGGCAGATGTCAGAGGTATGTAATGTAAATAATTCCTTTGCAGTTAATGCAATTCTTTTGTTAAACTATTAGAATTAAAGCTAAAAGTCTGCACTTTATTCACAGCTTGAATTTTTGATTTGACAAAAACAAAACAATTTGTCCTTGTCTAAATACTTATGGACTTGACTGTGTACCATTGATGTATATGTGTATTAAAAAAAATTAAAATTAACCAGATCTATCTCTCTTTGGCCCCACCGGACTTATTTATGCACCATTTATTTGAGTTATTTTATTTTGTATAACTGATAGAACATATAAGCTGCTGTAATTAATCCAGGTGTCTGCACAGGCCACATATTACACATTTTTGAAATCATGCTGAGTAAAATCACTATGAAGTACTCCAAATATCTACTATGTTTTTGCCTATTTCAGCTTGTTGTTTTGCATTGATTGCAATGTTTTGGTTAATCCACAACTCATTTCGATACCCTTAAGGGACAACAAACATCATGGATTACATTATATCATGTTTAAATAGAAACATCTTAAATTAAACGTCCTCCTTACATAGCACGTGCATTGGGTAAGAACAGGAAGTGAGGTCCTAGAGGCACCAGTCATACTGCAGCATAAGAGTTTCTTGCTGGCCGCCTTTCCCGCGTCTCTGCTTATGCCACTTAACTTTATTACTTGGGCCCAGAATTAATTATAGCTGGAAGACCTGACTCAGACCTGCTCTACTAATGGACTCTTCCATTCCATCATCTTTATTAAACCCGGGCTGTATCTCTTGTCCTCCACGGTAAAAGTCCAAGCCTTTGCTGCAATGTGGTCATGTGGTAAATCATGTTCCCTTGTGATACATTTTGGCATACAGTACTGAAGCTAATGGATCGTACTCCTGCACTGAAATTTGCAAAAGTGCCTTATCCTAATTGAATTTTCCTTGATTGCTAGATATCTGGCTGCCAGTGGGGCGGTCACAAGTATAAATAGTATCAAGGAGAACTCATATGAACCATATGAATGGTGGTGCTGACCAGAAAATGTGGTTCATGCTCGGTGCATGCAGGAGACAGTCATAGGGATTTTTCATTTTTATTTTTTCACAGTATTTTTTATTTTTTTTTTACAGCATCTACAATTTGAACATAATTAAAGCTATATTTTACCCATGTGCTATCCTCTTTCGTTCAAATGCAGAAGTAAAACTTGTTAAAATGAGATACACTGCTGACTTTCTAGTGTCTGGTCTTCCACAAGAATGTGAGACAATTTGTTTTGATGCATTTACACATGAATGGGACGACCTTCAGTGAATTACACCCGCTGTTTTTTAATACGACCTGTTCATTTATAAATAATTTCTAAGGAACAGACACATCTTCTTCTAGCCAAGATCGATCCTCTTCAATTCTTACTAGAATAAATTTTTAAATGGCAAATGGGTTGAATAAAAAGCAAAAGCGTAATCTGTTTTGCTCCTGAAGAATGTGCCATTCAAATGCAAAAATGTTTGAGAAAAGAAATCTTATTTGGAAAACCAGTAAAGGTCAGGTGTATGCATAGTGTATGCACACAAAACCATCTAGTACAACAGCTGTAATATCCCATCTTTAGATTAGATATCAACATCACGAAAGTATTTATTAAGTAGTAGCTTTATGGGTTTTTTTATTCAGTTATAGTGCTGGGTGCAAGTTGACATGTGTTTGCCATCAATAGCGTGACTGAAAAGTACCTTTGCATGTACCTCAGTCTTTTGCAGACCTTTTGACCCAAAGTATGCATCTCTAATTTCAAATGTGCCAATGGCACTGAAGCTCAAAAAACTTCATATGGGCACATAAGTCATGTAGAAGGTTTATTTTCTAGCGCTGTTAAACTACACGAGGTATGTCATTGTCTTACTCATTTTGCTTATTTAAAAAAATAGAGGCTGGTTAATTATTAATGATGTGTCTGTCAAGTGGAGTGCACCCTAGAGATTCCCCCATGTGTTACTAATAATAGCTGCTGACCAAGGCTTCTCTACTAATCGCTTGGTTTATTCACCTTGCAGCATGAAGCATCTCTGCAAGTGCTCTCAACAGCTAGGTACTAATGAGTGTTAATGAATGGGAAGTTAATCTGTGGCCCAATTATATTGACTGTCCTGTTGTCTACCCCCCTCTGCTCCCTCTTTACGGGTGTTGAGTGCTTCGCTGTGTGCTGGTGGTCAGTCATTGCTGCTTGCATCATTTCAAGAGGGGTAACAACTTGACCTTCTGTTTTTCAGCAATCGGATGCTCTTCGATCACTTTTAACCCCCTAAAAAGTATTTAGTGCAAAAAATTAGTAATAATTTGTTTTCTTTTTCTGTGTGCATGACTTGTTTTAACAATATTAATTTTCCTTGTGGTTTTAAGCATTGAGCTGGGTTTAGGAGCCAGTTGTTTGTGTTACACTAAAGTATAGTAACATGGGGTTTCAACTACTGATAGCATTTAGGTGGGAGCCCTAACAGAGTTTTTAAATGTCATTGCTTTTACCTATCAAAGATTTGTTATTCTGTATGTTAACACAATAAACTAACCCACATATTAGTTTTGAATCATGAAGAGAAAGATAAATAATCTTTAATTCTAAGTATGTGTAAATAAAATTGAGATTTATATGTTGCCTGCTTAAGTGTGCCTGAAGTTCCTGTTTGTTATTAGGAACGCAGCAGTACAGTAAATACACAGGATATGCACAGACCTACCAGTGGGGTGGCAGCCGTTTGGACACAACTCCAAGGTATCTGGTAATTTTACTTGGTTTAAGACCTTTAACATTTTAAAATAATAAATAAAAACTGTTGTAACTTTGTTAGATCTCCTTACATTGATTAGCTTGTCTTTTTCACCACCTTGGTCTAGAAATATCTTGTAAAATAGTCACACTAGTCAAACTGTAGCATGACCAAAATTACTGCCAGCGTGTGCAATGAACCTGTGAAATTGTTGCTTCTGAAATAGTTGCTATGTCAACACAGCCATAAAACCCAAATGAGATGGAATCAGTTTTTTATCAGGCTGAGACCAAGTTGCCAGTTACAAGCAATCTGTTTGTGATAATATGGCCATTCACTCTGATAAATCAGCAGATATTGCAAATCTGTTGCCATCTACATACATAGAAATTCACAATTACTAATTACTTTCAGAGTCCAGACAGAATTTTGTGAATCTGAAAGAAAAATTTATATATTTCTCATTAAATAGTGATGTGGTAGCTATGGAATTTAAGCTGCAATTATTAAAGGAGTTACTGAAGGAAACATGCAGTGGTAGATTCTTTCCTTGAAATGCATGCAAGCCACACACAAACTCAACCAAGGTTTCCACTGGCCAGCTGGCCCCACTCTGAGATCCCATTTAGAAAGGTTACCATATTTAGTACACATACGTTTTCCTTTTACTTTAAATCTCACAATGGATGGATTGCCTTGTCTTTTCTGACTCAGGGCAGCATTTTGTTCCACTAAAACATTTCAAAACCATTTCTTTGATTGAATTTTTATTTCATTTTCAGTGATGGCTGGCAGAGAAGATGCACTACGATTGTGGCCATCGATGCGCTGCAGTTCAGGAACTTTCTTGAACAATTTCAACCAGATCGACTCAACCGAGAACTTAACAAGGTTGTCTTTTACTTTTGTTTCACTCCTTATTTTGTGTTATTTTTTGCAGTTGTTTTTCTTCGCTCTGTATGTTACGATGAGTTGAGTAAAGTATTTGCCCAAAATTGTTGAAATTAGGACCATAAATCTCGGAGTTCGGTGTGGTCACTTATAGCTAGCTCCAAAAGTGAGTGAGTCCTCACAGACTTCATGGACAGCTTTGCAGCAGAAGGAATTATGTTTACAACTTCCTATGAAGAATTTTACCATAGCACACATCTTTAAAGGCCTAAATTTAGTATAATAAGGGATGTGGTCTCTTTGCATGCCAGGTTGGTTTTGTTGTAAGGCTGTCTCATATTAGCCAGTATTAACATCCCATTTATTATCATAGTGAATAATGGCTGCACCTTCATACCTATTGTGTGCTGACTGTTAACTCGCCAGTTCTATCCTTGTAGTAGATTCACTCCGGTAAGCGTTAATGACTTTGTGCTTCATCTCTGTCATCTCCTCTGGCCCTGCACCGGCTACATGAGGAGAGAGAATAATTATCAGGTGTGCCTGCTCCACCCCTCCCTCCAATTCTTGAGTTTACTGTTGCTGGAATTTGACACTATATGAACTGAAATCAATTGAATTGAAACACATAGAACCCCACAGCCAAGCCACTGCAATACCCAGATGCAGTTAAAACAATAGCTAAACAACAGATAACTAAACTTCACAGATGTAATCCACAAACCAGTTGGTTATGTCATAGTAGGTGCAGCCATCTTTTATATCCAGTCTATAATTTGTCTTATGCTTCACACCTGTTTAGATAGAAAAAAAAGAAAATTGTCATACATAGTGAGTGCTGCTGAAAATATACTTTTCCCCCCCCTTTTTAAGGGCAGCACTGTACGTTTTGATTTGGCAAATTTTTACACTGCATGCAGAGGGATATGTGTAGCAGCCTAGCCTGCCAAGTGACTTTGTTAACCACTACACTATAGAGCAGCTAGGTTTTAAAAAAATCTACTCTTAATTTCTAAATTCTCGGTTAATTTTTTACAAATTTGTATTCATGATGGTGAATCTGTAGGGAACTTCTATCACTGCCACTGAAGTAATTTCATTTTAGAATTTTGATTTGCATTGTTTTAATGGTCTGAAGCCATTTGGTTGTGAATGGGGAAAAAAAGTCTCATCACAAATGTCACCTGAGTTGATATTGACTTGTGTTTACTTTTCTCAGGCTAAATAGATGAATTATGACGTGCCATATGCATGTAATACGTACTGATAGATTGCTGTATTTGTAAAGAATAAACATAATCATATTCATTACACTGTCCATTAGGCCCAGCATGAATTCTAATAAGCATAATTAACCTTAGTGCAATTAATCACCGTTAGCACATTTGCATCATGTTAAAGACACAAAAAACAAAAACAAAAGTCCTTTGTTATGTGTAATCTTCCCATGGTTGTCATATCTATTTGTAATAGAAAATCAAGATGTTGATGTTGTCAGGTCTGCTGTCAGAAATCATGGAGGGGTTTGACAGCTCTGACAAGGATTTAAAAAATGGACCAACATGAAGATCAATCCCAGTTCGACTATTGTTCAGTTAACTGTCATATCTGCCCTTTCACAGGAAGAATTTATGACTGGTCAGTTGGAGGACGGGCACTTACAATTCGTTTTCAGTATACATCATTAATGTTAAGAGTCCCCTGCAGATATCTCATGTAACAACCTTTTGCAAATAATTTGCCATGTCACTTACAACCCACCCAACATGTGATTTCATATGTTTTTGGTTATAACACATGGGTTTAGTCAAACGAATCGATAACATTGAGTGAATAGCCATGAAGTGGAACAATGATGCTAAATAACATCGTGTTAAAAAGACATGTTCAGCCTAGTCAACCAAACCTTATTTTTCATGGCCTGTCAGCAGCATGATTGTTATTACAAAACAAATATTCAATTACTTTTTGTAGTCAAACCATTTCACTTACATCACAGCTGGACAATTACACTATTTTACCACTTCGTTAGGTGTACCATGCTTGTACTGGGTTTAACTGCCTCAGTTGGCCATGGCATAGATTCAACAAGGTTGTGGAAAAATTTATCAGAGACTTTGGTCCATGTTGACACAATAGTATCACAAAGTTGCTGTTTATTTTTTAGCTGTACATCCGTGATGTTAAGATCCCATTTAATCAAATCCCAATGTTGCCCTTTCGGACTAGGATCTGGTGACTGTGGATTTTGAAGAACAGTGAACTCATGGTCATGTTCAAGAGACCAGTTTGAGATTATTTGAGCTTCTTTACATGGCATGTTATCCTGCTGGAAGAAGCTATCAAAAGATGTGTATACTGTGATCAGAAATGGATGGACATGTACTCAGTATTGAACCCTACAGCCAAGCCACAAACCACATCCTGCCACTGCAATCCAGAAACACTGAGGTAGGCTGTGGTGTTGAAGCAATGCTCATTTGGGGCCAAAAAATATCCCCCATAAATTACAGGACCACCATCAGCAGCCTGAACCATTGATACAAGGCAAAATGAATCCGTCCTTTCGTGTTGCTTACAATATAATTACATTAAATGATTGCATTTCTAATTTTCTGCTGTCTTTGTGTAGGCTTACTGTGGCTTTGCATGCCCTGAAGAAAAAAGTCAGAACCTTTCAGCAGTTGCGACAGGAAACTGGGGCTGTGGGGTTTTCGGAGGTGACACACGTCTGAAAGGTAAGCACTGACGTAACACTGCCGTCAGAGGATCTCGTGGCGAAATGGGCTCCTGTAATCTTTGTGCACTTGGCAGTCTAATTGGAGTCTCTTCCTCGATATAACAGAATGTATTTTAGATAGAAAAGCTCCAGCAGATCAGTGTGAGCTCCATTTGTCTTCTGGGAATGCGTTCATTTACTTAAGGCCTGTTCGTTGGCTTCCTTCTATTGATCAAATGACAAAGTTAATATGTTTCATTAATAGAGAAATTGATCGCCTGCTTGAGTCCATCAATCTGTTGCAGCTTTCTGTCTGTGCCTTGTATCACTGTCACAGCAAAGGGAGCTCCTTTTTGCCAACAATTTGCAGTAATAGCTCTGCTTCTCACTTACTATCTGACTTGGAGACCTTGTGCTTACAAAGTATACATCCATCCATTTATTAATTAGCTGTAGCAAGGTACAGTCCGTTATAGGCACTATCACTACTGTCTGCTTAATGATGTGCCTCCAGGGAAGAGCTCTGTAATTCAGATGCTGTTCTCTGCCTCGATTTATTGTCTGTAGCATCGCATAGACCCCCTTTTTTTTAATTGCCGGATAATTTTTGAGGAAAGAGTTGAAAGGAGAAGGGGAGAGAAACAGCTGAAATGAAGAGATTCAGCTCAGAAATCCTGTGAAAATGTTGATTCAGTTTTGCTCATTAACTTGGCAGTGTACTAACATTCATTAATCAGTAGACACATTTCCGGTCTCTTAAAATATTCACAGCTCACCGGGGCCAGACCTGGACTCCCTTTGTAACTAATCCAGCATACTCAGTAGGGGTGAGACCAGTTCCCCAGATAACTTACCTTTTGCTGTAGGCTACAGAAGCTGATACTTCTCAGTTTTAAACAAAAGCTATTGGATGACTTTTCAGACCTCTGTTTTATTTGTCTTTGTTTTGTTTTTGCAACTGAATCTATGAACGTGTGTGGAAAACTCTTCAAAAGAATGTTCAAATTGTTTTTAGCTTCTATATTTTCCTTTCAAGCATTTGCTTGAATCCTTAATATACTTGAATACTCAGTTATTTTCCTTTCGAACTATAAATAACATTTTTTTTAAAGTCCAGTTTAGTTGATATACTGCATTGAAACATATTTTGTGTCACATACACTATTGAGGCTCATCACTGCCTTCTTTTCCTCCAGCTCTGCTCCAGATGCTGGCAGCTGCTGAGGCGGGCCGAGACGTAGCCTACTTCACCTTTGGTGACAGCCAGCTCATGACAGATGTCCACAACATGCACTCTTTCCTCATTCAGAAAAATATCAGTGTTGGTAAGGGGAACAGCCCAGGCATCATGCCAGCTTCTTGTTTTTATGAAACTTTTTGCACTTTTACATTCAACATTTTTAAATTGTCAAAGATGCAATTAAAGAAATAAAGTAAATACAGATAATATGTATTGAACACGCCACCAATTTTCTAAGTAAATATAAGTAATATAAGTTTTAAAGGTGCTATTGACATTAAATTCTCACCAGATGTCTGTAATAACCAATCCAGTCCATACATGCAAAGAAATCAAACCATAGATGTCCATAAATTATATGTAACAATGAGAAGTGACACAGAAATGGTACTGAACACGTGAAGAAAGGGAGGTGCGAAAAGGCATGGGAAGAGAGGACACCAGCTGACATCTATCAGTAATCAGAAAGCAATCCTGCCACTTTGTGCAAATTAATATCAACTGGTTTGGTTCCCAACCGATGGCCTATAAAAAGGTATCTCGTTACCATGGTGTCACACAAGAAACATTTCATGATGGGTAAAATCAGTGCGCTTTATCAAGACCTTTGCAGCCTTATTGTTGTAAAACATACTCATGACATTGGTTACCAAAGAATTTTTAAGCTACTGAATTTTCCAGTGAACACTGTTGGGGCCACAATCCAGAAGTGGAAAGAAGATAATTTCATCATAAACTGGCCATGACCAGGTGCTCCCCACAAGATTTCAGACAGAGGAGTGAAAATAATTATCAGAAGAATTGTTCAGGAACAATGGAGTTGACTGACTTGTGGAGAGCTACAAAAAGGAAGGATGAATGGAAAAACTGGGGATATTTTTGCTAAAAATCTGTTGCCATCTACCAAAAGACAATGGAAACATCCAAGGAAACTTTCAGTTGGTTTTGGAGAAAGCACATAAAGCTCTATGGAAAGCACTAAAGCTCAGAGTTCATAGAAGGGGCCCACGAAACCTTCAGGAGTTGAAGACTGTGTGAAAGAATGGCCGTGGCATGACAAGCTGTCATCACGATCAGGCTTTTGCATGTTCGATACTTTTTCTCGTGTCACTTCATTATATAACATAATTATGTTACATCTATGGTTTGATTTCTTTGAATGTCTGGATTGGATGGGTTGTTGCCGACATCTGGTGAGAATTTCATTACAATAGCACCTTTCGAAACATATTTACTTAGAAAATTTTTATTATTTTTACCAGCTGTAATAATCCAATTATTTTTTGTTATGAGTTTTGGAAAATAATATGATCTCATGAACCATGAAATTTCCATCCTATATTTCAGTCTAATATGAAGATTAGACAATATCTCCTTGTCTTGTTACAGGAAAGGCGTATGATCTCTTGGGGCAGTATTACAGCTCAGAGTGCAAGAACTGCCTTGGTCGACGCCCTGACGTCAGCCTCTATTCCTTCATCTACCAGCAGGTCAGCTCCTCCCTGGCGCCTGATGACTCCAACATGGGTTCAGCCAGACAACACGCACCCACTGACTGCCATTAAGGTTAGGTGGCTGATGAGTCACCGTGATTTGCCTTTAAAAAATGAACATTAAATGAATAAAATATTTTCAGTTCCTTTGCTTTTTTAACAAAATCTATTTTCTTTTGTTCATATGATGGTGGATGTACCAGATGTGGTTTTAACCACAGGCTGATAAAAATGATAATGAAGGTCTAGCATGCATACCCTTTAAAAAAGGCAGGGGGTGGTTAGTTATGGCCGCGTCTGGCACTGTACTCCAAGATGTGTTCATTTGGCTGTAGCTGGTAATACTGCAGTAGATTGAGCTTCAGTGTGACGAGATTGTGATTTTAATGGTGAAGCAAAGGTTGCCATCCATCTTCTCAGTTTGTCATGTTGCCTATTTTTTACACCAGCACATATCCAGCCTAATTGAATTGGCTGTCAGAAATCAAGTTAGAGGAAAAGAGTAATAAGAATTGTGTGTTGGAAAGCTTGCGGTCCCAGAAAAGTGGTTTGATTTAAAGAGCAGCCTATTTCTCAGCAATAATCGCTTAACTTCTGTGTTTATTTATTTGCAGGCATTGAAAATGGATCCATTCAGATTACATTGTTGTGGGTGTTTCTCTGTATGTGATTGCAATTAAGATATTAAAAAATAAGTGTTTGCGTCTTCCATTCATTTCAATGTAAAACAGTTTTCTTTGCCTTTTTAATTTTTATATAACATCACTAGAATTAAAATAAATATTCTTGGCAAATTTTGTTTTTCAAAGAATTAAAAAAGGTTACATTAAAAATCAACAGCACAATTTAAATTGAGCCACAAATCTCATCTCTGACTTGATGAATGATGGTTCCTTGTCCCACAGATGTTATAGCAAAATGACTTTCTACACAGCCTTACCATTTATCTGTCCCCAACTATTGCTTCATCCTTTCCTTCACAGTTTAATAAGGTCACACCTTTTATATAAACTGCACATGACACCTCATTAAGTGAAGAGTAGATCATAGAGCATCCAGTCAGATCTGGGAGTCAGGTAGTGGGAATCTGTGTGATTCGTCTGCCTGTTATACAAAATGCAGCTTCTTTTGCGTCAAGAAGCTGGCTGACCGAAGTTTCTGCAGGTAGATCTTTGGCACAATGTGTTTAGCTTTCATGGATTTCCATGGGTCTTTATTACAATTATGTATTTAAGCCAATTTGTGTTAAATAAAAGCTGATTAACACCATTAGCAGTCTGACATTGATACAGTTTTATCCTTTAATGGTAACTAAAGCATGGGCTCAAGCTGTAATTGTGTACTTCAATGAAATAGATGATGTTTTATTTCACATTTGACCATCATTTATTCAAACGCAAAAGTTGTTATCTTTCAATTTATAGATTGGCCAGTCTGCAGAGGTCTATATGCACTATTGTGAAAAAAAAATCTAGAGCCCCCTGTCATTTCTTTATTTTGCTAGGAAAAGTGAGTTTGAAAGGCAATATTTGGTAGGACCACCTTATTTTTCAAAATCAGCCTGAACCCTTTTAGAAAAGTAGTCTTCAGGAATAGTTCTCCAGTCTTATTGAACCACATTTATGGCTCTTCTTTGCTTGTTGGCTGGCTTTAGTTCTGTTCTCTTCAAAATGACCCCACACTGATTCAATAATGCTGAGTACCAGGCTTTAAGGAGACTAATTCATGACTGATAGTGTTCCAGTGTTTTCTGTCCAGGTATGCTTAAACCGCATTGGGAGTGTGCTGGAGATGCATGGTGGATCAAAATCTAATGGTACCTTTCAGTATTTACAATTCCATTGAGTTTGACAAGATCCTCAAAACCTCAAAATTACCTTTGCAAACATTGCAATATTTCTGTTAATAGCTATTTGGGGCTAAATACTCATTTACAACTGGCATTTTTAATAAAGTCAACAAAAGAAAGGGCAACAAATTGTGTTTTTTGTGACACGTTGCTAGTAACAAAGCTCTACTGAGGATTCAGTACAATATAAAATTGGTTCTTTGCTAAGTTGTCTGTTGTGTGGAGACACAACACTGGTTTATCCCTTGAGTTAGGTGTCTTTTTCAGCTTCAAGGATGTATAGATGATTGCCAAGTTGTTCAATAAATGAAAATAAATTCTTCTGAAAATTGTCAGGTACAAAGACTGCACTGAAAATGAGTGAAAAAGCAGCAAATGTCCCAAGAAAGCCTGACTCATTTGTAAGTAAAACATAAATTACAATCTGCTCAAGAATTTTGCACAGTACTATATGATATTTTTTTTTGTTGAATGTTAATTTAGTTTTGTTTGCTGAATGGATTCATGGGAGCTTGTAAGTAAATGAGAGATATGTAGGTGCCTCTAAGCTTGGTGCTGTCTGCCTTTATAGAATCAGGGCCTGAAGCAGGGGGTCTCTCTTTGTACCTTGCTGGCTTCAAAAAAGCCTTTGGTGGCATCTCTCCAGAGGGGTTCCACCATAGACACACAGGGGTATCCTACTGGACTGATCCCTCTACAGTGAGCCTCATGTGTGTTTTCGACCTTTAGCCTGCCATCTGTCAGAAAGTCACAAACATGCCCTGTGTTTAGTCTTCTAAACATCTCTGTAATGCAGTCTGGTAATGAAAAGTCCTATTAATAATGGAGTTTCGAGATTGATCTCAGTATGGAGTGGGTCCTTTAAAGTAATTTTCTGTTGTGTATGCTTATATTCTGTTAGCTCTTCAGCTTGCTTCCACTGGTTATTTATTTTATAGTATGTAGAATATCTTTTGCTGTTTTAGACATCGAGCAAGACACTGTGTACATAAATTCAGTGATTAATCCTAATTAATATGGGAACCCACTTTTGCTTTAATGCTAAATTCTAAAAAAAAATTGTAAATGGATTGTGATGAAATTTAGTGCAGACAAATGTACACATCTCTAAAGCTAAATTACAAAAGATCGGCCCCTTTAGTGCTTCAAAGAGAAACAAAAGTTGGCATTGGAGTAAAAGGTGATTCTTTTGTAGCAGGCTGATCCAAATAAAAACCACTAGACTATTAAAAAAGCTTTTTGAGTAAATAAATTTGGACTTTGGAAAAAGGTTTCCTGTGCCACTTGGGGTATTTTTCCCCATGGTGACTGCACTGTTAACAAAGTAATTATTAACAAAGTTTCCAGCAGTGTACGTTTTTTCCAGGCTTTGCGCTAGGCTCCAAGTGCGGTACTCAGGAAGTTTATCATTGAAAAAGCTGTCCTCGAGAATCGTCTACCATATCCTGACCACCTGTCCAGTGGTGGCTGAACGGGATAAGAAGTGAATGAATGGATGGGTGGATGGTTATTATGTTTATTAATTAAGGCAGATGTGGCTCAGGAGTTAAATCATGTCACCTATTAAGGTTGGTGGTTTGATCCCTGTCTCCTCTAGTGTACATGTTGAAGTATCTTTGGGTAAGGTACTGAACCCCGAGTTGACCCGATACATCCATCACAATGTGATTGTGACATTAAATGTGCGTAGGCATCACAAAAGGCACTTGTGGAACTGTGTACGTGAATGGTTGGATGGGGCTTGTTTGCATCATTAGGAGGAAATTATCAGCAGTATGATAATAAAACAAACTCAAATTTAAGTTTATGTTTCATATGTTAAATAAGGCGAGTTAGCAGAAATAATTACACATGCACTGTAAAAATAGACTACATGGCGTACTAATGTAAAGCCATCTTATTTGATGATTATGACCGAATCATCAATGCAGCCCAGACAACAAAGACAACACATTAAACAGCCCATTAATAAATTCGTTTTGAAGTTTGAAAAATAAAAAAACATCCACTTGTGTTTTGTTTCCATCCAAGGGGGTCAGCTTGGATAATGTAGGGTGCTGTATTATAAATTGGGAGGCCTATTAAAATTAATTATAAGCTATTTACTTCATATTTCCTCATCATTTTTGATCATTAGTGGAAACTCCCTGTAGCATTTTGAGGAGTTATGCAAGGTTTTCTTGGCCACAGATTAAAGGTATTATCAGCTGAATATTGATATGTTTGATGAAACCCTGGGAGCTGCGGCTTGTATTTGTTTGCACTGAAGACATAAAACCAAAATAGGATTCGCTGTCACGAGCAGCCTTTTGCTAATTATTCATACTGTGTCCTTTTCCATGGTAAAGTCCTTATGGGGAAAAAAAAGGATGAATGTTGCAAATACACCTGGGGAATTGAGTTCTAATGGCATGCAGCTAATTTGCAAATGATTCTGATCTAGGAAAATAGGTTATGTTTTTTACAGTATTGGTAGTAGCATTGATGGTTAATATATGTAAAAATAGTCACTGCTAACACCGAAATAGACAGAACTAAGCGTACTAACCTAAAACTTCACCCAAGGTCAGCCTATGTAGAATCAAACTGGGGGATTTGTATGTCCTAATTTGTCTTCATTGTGCATATAAGCAGTTCATTTTAAAACTGAATGACTGAACTTTTAAAGAAATGACCTCTTTATAATTAAATATTTAGACATCAAAGAGCTCTGAGCGTGCTCTAATTAATCTCTGCGCTGCAGTTTTTATTGCACAATGTTCTTTAGCAAGATCTTTAACGCAGGTACATCCTATTAAAGTAGCTACATTGCTGGTGCGGGACACAGTCAGCTAAGTTTAGAGTGACCAGGTTGTCCCGCTTTATGTGCAGGACATTTTTGTCCCTTGTTGCACTTACTACGACAAAAGTCAAAGGTAAATGAGAAGAAATACGAGATGTGTCATTTAGGGATGCACTGGCAGAACAGCAGCTGAAATAAATTGTGCATTAGCTTCCATTTTGGTTTGTTTTATTTAATTAGAGAAAAGTGGGAAATTTTCTTACTGAAGTGTAATGCAGTGGTAGTTTGTTTGTTTTTATTTTTAAGTTTTTAAGTTTAGATATACACTTTATTACTTACACCTTGCAAATATTAGCTTGGACTCCAATCTAGTATTAGAAGACCTGTTAAAACGCCCTTTTAACAGGTCTTCCTCTTTAAAGGGATTTTTTCCTTCCCACTGTTACCAAGTGCTTGCTCAAAGGGGTTGTATAATTGTTGAGGTTTCCTCCGACTGTTGTAGTGATTTGCTGCTGCATGAACTGAATTGAACTGAATTAATAGCGTCACACAGTTGCTCCATAATCCATGATGGGAATCTCCAGTTTGACCACATCCCAAAAGAACTCTACTGGATTCAGATCTGGTTACTCCATTTGAGTGCAGTGAACTCATTTTCATGTTCAAGAAACTGCTTTAAACCACTGATACAAGGCAGGATGGATTCACGATTTCATGTTGTTTATGCCAACATATCTGACCTGGCCTGAACGTTTTAGCAGAAACAAGTTATTAAACCAGACAACACTTTCTAATCTTTTATTGAGGTTTCTCACATGACACCATACACATATTGCTTGATATTTTTCTGCCATATTGGACTTAATAAAACCACTAATTCCTCGACGTGGCTGACTCTCACTGGCACCAACAAACTTGTTATATTCAGAGTCACAAAAATCACCTTTCTGCCACATTCTGATGCTTACTTTGAACTTGAGCAGGTTATCTTGATCATTTCTAAATGTCAAAATGCACTGAGTTGTTTCCATGTGATATTTGTGTTAGAGAGCAGATGAACAAATATACCTAACAAATTTCAGACTGCTTTGCCCTTTAATCAGATTTGTGCCATCATGATTCACAGCTGTATCTGTAAATGCCCTCTCACACAGCTGTATCTGTGTGTGTGTGTGTGTGTGTGTGTGTGTGTGTGTGTGTGTGTGTGTGTGTGTGTGTGTGTGTGTGTGTGTGTTTGAACTCAGTGTGACCTAAATGTTTGACTACTTCTTCTGCGTCCTGTGTGGTGCCTCAGCAGTGGCATAGTTGCCATCGTTTGATGGTAATTTTGTCTCTCCTCCGGCTCTACACATGCTGAGATGGTTCCTCGTCCAAAGGCAGTTCCTTTGCTGCCTAGAAAATTTGCTTGCATTGTCTTTTATTTGGCCTAAACAGCCAGCAGCCAAAATAAATATGGGCTGTTGTATAGAGCGTGGAGGTAGTGGATAAATCCATTTAAACAGTTTTTATTTATTAGTGACAGCTTTCTATGACCATTTTTGTTTAAATGTTTACACAGCAATTGATCCAAAAGAAAAATCAATTTTAATTGATAGCCAGCAGTAATACCTAAACTGACTGCTCGTTCTGTAAGGTCAAGGAGTGAGTGAGTGAAATAATTTTTTGCTCCTTGTGTTATTTGATTGCCTATTTGTCACTGGAGTGTCATGTGATTGATACTGACTCGGCTTCAATGAAAGATGAAGGAAGGCCATCGCTTCTGGCATGCAGGAGTAGGAATATGTTGGCTTCAATTTGTGTTTTGCGAGCATTTCTTTTTTTTTAAACCTCATTAAAGACATTTGCTGTACAATCATTCCACACTGGAAAAAGAGCAGTTCTTCTGGCCATAATTGTATATGGGAGAAAATGCATGTGTTAGCTTCCTAGCATTTCTATTGAATTCAGTGTCAGAGTTCTTAAAAATCTGCTGGATAGGCCTTTGCAGAAGAAAGAGCACATTCAAATGTGAGTGTATAAAACTGAGAGAACCGGCAAAGTGCTGACCACTTAAAATTGCATGAACTGTTCATTAGTGCCCATGTTTGCTGATTTTCCATTTTTGCCATGCATTTGGATTCACTACATCAAATTTAACTCTCTAAATGCACCATGCAGGAAGTTGTCTTCTTCTTCTTTTTTTTTTTTTAAAGTTGTGCTGGTTTGCTTTCTGGAGTTTGTGTTTTTGAATGAAGTAGTTCCTCGGGCCTTTAATTGCACACTTGTTGCTCCACTCACCCGTGAGGTAGATAACACCATCTGTTCCATATCCGCACAAGACCAATCATAATTTCAGAAAGAGAAAAACATATTTCGTTCCCTGGCAAAAATTTCAAAGCAGTGAGTCTTATTAGGGAATATGAAACACACCTTTAAAATAGGCTTTAAAAATATTTCAAATTACTGTATTATTTGAAAAAAGCCACACGTTCAAGTGAAATGTATTGATATACATGTCAGTGTTGATCTTCGGGTACTTTGGGCATGTTACCGCATCAGACAGATGTCTCTATCGGGGTTTCAAAGGTGCCGGAGGCAGATGCTTCCCAAACATTTCAAAGGAGACATTTTCCTGGCTTTTGGCCTTGATCATTTTCAGGATATGATTAGATTCCAACACACGGTCACTGGGGAGAAAACAAAGTAACAAAAATAAGTTTAAGTAGACTTTACTCACTAAGACGTAGATAATGAATCAAAATATGGTGGGTTCTAATTTAAACATGAGGATATGTTGCACTGCAAATTGAAGATCTTTACAGTTTTTCACTGTTTATCGGACAAACCTGCAGTTTTACATTTTTTCAATACTGAGATTAACTTTCAAACAGTTAAACATTCAATAGAAAGCCATAGCTGCAATTTTTCCTTCAACGTATCCCATAAAATGCTTGATATGTTGTTTTGTGCATGTATGTGATGGGTCTTTGACAGGGTGGGGACCATGGAGAATAGCACTGCGTGGTGACTCGAGGCAAGGACCCGTCACGTGTCGCAGGTTGACTCTGTTTCTGTCTGTCCGTTGAGTGAAGGGAGTTGTCTGAAAGCGCTTTCAGGGCTTTTCAGAGTAGCTTTGGCAGAGTGAACCCCAAGGCTCTGCTGTGCACTGGGCTTGTTACAAAACTGTCACTGTTAGGGTGGCAGCACACAATGCAGTGGTCCCTTTGCTGGATGTAGGACAAGAAATGCATAGCTGACTGTTAGTCACAGATAAATTAAGAAACCAAATGTAGTACTTGTCTTTGTTCCCACAGGGCGAGAGTTGAGGATTTCCTGGTTAAAATGTAATTTCCTGCTTGGCCTTTTTAAAGCCCCCCGGTCCTTTAGGAGACATATTTTTTTAATCAACACATAGTAAATGAAACATAATAACATCTAGCAGCTACCTCAGATAACTCAGGGGATTTATGGCTTCTAATTGAAAAAGACTATTTTATCTTTCCTCTCTGCTTAAGATTATTCATGACTGAGTTCTTAACATGAGGTTAATATGATATATTAAAGCGCATCACAAAAGAAAAAAAGTGGATAGATTTACAAATGTTGGCAGTTTTTTCTCGTTCTTTTTCATGCGACCATAATATAAAATCCTTATTCTTTTATTTTTTCTTTGCATAGCTGTCAGTGTTGTAAAATTTTATGATGTTTGGCTTCTGTCTGGCATAAGCAACGGTGAATCTTTGCTAGCATATATTTCTGAGTCAGTCGCCTTATAGTTTATCTCAGTGTTGGGTAATTGTAAACTACAGACACAAAGCCTATTTGTTGTGCCTATCTGAGCTGTCTTGTAGGCCACTTCCCTTGACAAGTGTGGCTTGAGGAGCTATAAAGCAGCACTACCGTCATCCCTCAGCCCTGTCCTCTATTACATATGAACCTGTGGCTAAACTGACAAGCTTATTTACACCAGGACACATGTAGCCCAGATAACGCCATCGCTCCAGTGCCAAACACTGCAAGTTCACAAACACATCTTATTGACATATTCCTAAAAGGCGACAAAGAGATGGAGAGTGGGATCCCCATTTCAGTTCACCAGTCATTTAGTTTAGATACACTTCCTTCACGCATAAGTGAATGAGATCTTTTCCGCTGTTGCTGCTCAATTACCTGAGCACCCATAAAAAGCCGCAGCTTCGGTCTTTGGAGTGAGATATTGTTGCGCTGCTTGTAGAAATCAGAGGATGATTTAAGATGAGCCCTTCTCTTGTGAGAGAGACTCGGCAAAGGGATTCTCTGTGTCACCAGATATTGCAAGCTGCAGCTGCTCATTTACCTCGGGACCATTACTTTGCGATGCTGATTCGCCTTCTCGGCACCTCCTTCATGTGCCTTCACGGCCCCGTGGAAGTAAATAGACACAAATGAGCCCAAGAATGTACAGGAAACACTTAAGCTGTATCTGTGAAAAGAGGTCACGCGGCATTATTTCACAGCTGTGCCATCTGTAAAGTTTTTAATCTTATTTCTCATAAGAACTCTTCATGGTTGGATTAAGTTTATATCACAGGGAAGTCCCCTGTGAACTATGTTGCATAATGTGTTCGTTGATCACAGTATGTGCATTCCCTATGGTATTGTCTGTATTTCAGTTGTGATATTTGCTTTACCAGTAGGGGAAGAATGATAAACAAAAATCTAAATTCCTTTCTGCTAGTTAGGTTCGTGGATTAAAATAAAAACTACTTCTACCAACATTCCAGGTATCAGGTAAATGTAGCTTTGTAAAGGCTGATGAAATTAGCTTATATCCACAGTACTTATTTTGCTGATTTGGATAGAAACTAATGGGAATGTATGGTCTTTGTTGATATAACATAAACTATATTTATGATAAGGTCACACACAGAAACATCGGTAACAGTTCATCTTTCTTAATAGGAAAGATGAAAAAAAATAATTTAATAAACAACAATACCGGTACATGTTAAAATAACACTACAAAGTTTTTTTTCTTAGAATTCACCTTAAAATCTTTTTTCCTTCTCAAAATCGTGCCTTAATTATCTAATTTTGGTGATCTATGTGTGGTAGAGATATCTGGCTTTTCATGAATATAAGGATACTTGCTCTGCCTTTCCGGAAAACCTGGATCTGGACCTGGATAATCAGAAAAGTCCACAAGCCTTGAGCCCCTTCATATAGGACTTTTTTATTTCTACAGGATGACAGAAGAAAGTATGCACCTACCCATGATGAGAGGCTCATGGTAGTGCATGACCGGTGTCCCCCTTATGTCAGTTAACTTCATGCTTCTGCAAAAGAAAATACTTCCTGCTTCAAATTGCACACAACAAGGTGTGTGGATTTCTTTTCAATAACTGTACCATAATTTCTGAAAAAAAAAAAAAAACATCAATGAAACTGCTTTTTCAGATGTACATTCCTGGACAATGCTGTTAAGTCAGGTTGGTAAAATGTCCCTTTAAAACACCCTCTGGCATGTTAAGAACTGAAATGTTACGTGAAAATAAGAAAGTAAAGTTCAGTTAGATGAGAGGTTCAAAATAAGTTTACACTCCTCTTTCACAGAACAGGCAAATAAACATTTATTTTCTTCCATCTGCTGAAGCAGCAGTTGTTTTTCTTAATGGGTCACTGTAATTGGCAGCGGTCAGGGAGCGAGCCCTGCTTCGTGGTGTGTGGTTTAGTTACTGACGTCTTGAGACCGATGGAGGCATTGGCAGCTGTGGGCTCGAGGATGCTGCTTCTGCTGACGGGGGCCTCTGTTCATCTCCTCTTCACCCTACACAGTTCTGCTCCACAGGGACAGTGCTACTGGGACAAATGGCCACCTGGGATTTGAGCACTTAATGAAGCACACCTTTTTTCGCCGCTCTTCTCCTCAGTCAACCTCTTTTTCCTAAGGCCAACGATCCCTGCACCTCACATCTGGCCTGGCAGCTAAGTAGATCTGTTGGGGGAATTTAGGGAATGAGAGAATTGCCTTTTTGGAAAACATGTCTCACATGACCAGAGCCACAAAGCCTACATGCATGCGAACTCATGCCTTTTTATTTGCCCTCTTGACAGCATAGCCATTAGCTGCCTGGTGGCGATTTTCACTTGTCAAGTGTTATGAGATATCCTTCAGAACTCATGGCCAGTTTGCAAATTTCTCTGCATTACTGAGATAGGGTTTGTGAGGAGAGTGCAGCTCTCCTAATGACTTCCTTCCATCTAACTTTTCTCCCTCCTGTCGCCTTGGATCCATTCATATTTTGCACTTATGCAACCAGCTCTCATGCTGAACTGGGAGGTCGTGCAGTCAGACGAGCGGTTGTTACTTCGATGTGACGAGAGCATTTAAGCGTTTGTCTCTTCGCAGCGCTTTAGTGTATGATTGACTCTGGTCTTAAGATGATGGCCTGGCACAACCATTTACCTTCTTAACTTGCTCAAGTCATGGACTAAGACTTTCTGTTTCTTTTTGTTTGTCTCCTTGAATATAATAAGCGCATGCAAGTGTTTCAAAGACATAGAGACATCTTTATTGCTGTGAGGTGCTTATAGTAATGATTATGCTGATGACTGCAATGCTCAATGACTCTTAAGGTTTTTTCCTCCTCCCCGACACACAACTTTCTTCACTTTTTCTAACTGTAAAACCCTTACACTTACCGTCCCCACTATTCACACAGAAACCTCCTTTATCAAGGCCACTCAAATTAGCCACGCCTGTTCGATGAAAGCACAACCACTGCTGGACTCATCGCAGGGCCGAGGCATAAATCATTCCCCCGGAGCAGGAGCCTGTGGCAGGCCTGGACACACATCCACCAGCCGAGATTTACACTGCACATCGGAGCATAGCTTCGCAATCTTGATCCTCTCCACCAGGTCATCTTCAAATTGGTTATTGATCTTCCAATCACAAAATGAATCATACGTTGCCAACACTGTTTAGGTGCTACGTTTACAGTAGCCTGGCTTGGATAATGTGCAGTCTGGGGATGGATTATAGTTTAGAAACCATGAGAAAACAAGTACCTGGGCTGAACAGAGTAAATAGGAAAATAAGTTAGAGGCAGTGTGCTTTGAGATGAATGGGTGTCATGCTGTCATCCAACAGAGCCTCATTATAACATTATCACAACAGCTGAAGAAACTGTTGACAGTTGCTGAAGTGAAGAGCTTGAAGTTAGCCGCTCTACTACAGTGAAATTCAAGTGTGTGATAAAGACTGGAGTCATTTCAACATTTTCATTCAGTAATAATTATTGCTGTTATTCTGCAGTCCGTCAGAAAATATGAATAGTTAGTTCTTTATTTGATGGAAACAAATCCTTCGCCTAGCTTTTAATGTTGTCTTTCCTTCTCTGAAAAAGCTGCTTAATCTAAGCTGAAATGCACCAGGTTTGGAAATTACTGTGAATGATCCTCTCACATCTACATTAAATGGGACCGGTACTGTGGAAGTAGTTCATTTCAGCTCTTGGCACATACTGTTCTGTGACATATTATTTAATGGGACCTCACTTCTCACCCAATTAGGCTTCAAGAACATGTCTAAATGTAGCTCCTGCCCTGGGATCAGCTTCCCCATAAATGCCAGTATGGCCATTATCAGTATACCTTTGTGAGGGAAAACAGACAGCTAACTATAAACCCAGCCTTAATTGAAATATTGTAAGAATGGCAGTGGTAATGTCTTTGAATTCCCTCATAAATGTCAATATTTGAGACACAAGACAATAGGACATTTCTTTCCTGTCCCATTTTGGAGGGAAAATGTCAAGCTCATTTTCATTTTCAAAGCAGGCTGCATGAGTACTTGGGTTTCTGAATTACCTGATGATAATATTAACAGTGAAAGGACAGGTTCAGAGTAACTAATTAGCTGCTGAATGGAGTCATGTAATCTTGTAGCTTTTTTTAAAAAATATACATGTTGCATATGTCCAATTACTGATCCTCATTATGAGCACAGTACACCGGGATTAGTGATTATAACTGTTGCATGATTTGTGATCCTCAGTGCTTCTGCACTCTTAAAGAAGTAATATTTGAAAATACTTTCTCAGTTTTCAAGAACTCTTCTCCTACTTTGCCTTCGTGTTTCTCTGTTACAGAGAGTTGCTTTTCATTTCTCTTGTACTCTGCCAAGCACACGAGCAGGAAAGAGGATATGTGAATGGACAGCTCTGCTCTACTCTCCCTCTCTAGTCGATAGCAGCTAGCAAGCAAGGTCCTGACTCTGTCGGCAGTGTGGCAGAGGCTTATTAGTGGTAATGTTCTCCCATCATCCATCTCCAGGTGGGCTTCCGCCATTGATCTCACCGCCAAGTCTTGTCACAGGCTGCTCCTCATGAAGTGAAAGCGCTGGTTGCCATCAGCACTCACTTTTCACAACCAATCGTAGTGTTCTGTCAATAGACCTTTGAGCTGGACAGCCAATATTGGACCTTTGAGCTGTTTGTCCCTTATTGTGGAGCTAAATTCAGCCAATAAACAGCTCAGAGTTTATTGAAAGCAAGCATATAGGCATAATGCCATATAGCGTTTAGGTTGAAGAATTTACACCTGCATTCTCACTCAGTTAATTCATGACGTCATGTCAACAAACATAACGGAAAAAAAAGTTATTGCATTAGTTGGCGTCCTGAGCTCTTTACAAACAATGCTTATTCTGTAAGCACTTTATTTGTCAAGCCACTGCTTTGGCCTGTCAGATGCAAGTACAAATTCCTGTTTAATCACTCTGTGTAAACAGTACATTTGTAGGATTATTGTAAGTGGTGCATTCATCAGACTGGGAGTGCGCGTGTGAATGTTAGACACAACAAGTGCTTGCTTGAATCTCTTTGAGATTCAGAGTAGAAACGCACTGCCAAATTACAAGTCCATTTACCATTAGTAGGAACTGGGTGATGTCAGATAGCGGACTGTTTTTAAGCCTTGTGCTGGTCAGTGGCATTTTAGTGTGCATCACTTTTTAGACCATCATGAGGGTTACATCCATCTGTATCCATATTTTATACACTGCTCAAAAAAATTAAAGAAACACATCAGATTTCAATGTAAAAAAGAAAAAAAGATAATAGATATCTATACTAAAATGCATTCGGAATGAAAGATTGTTTGTTTGAAATGAAAATTATCAAAATACAGAGGGCTGAATTTAAAGACGTGGCAAGCTAGTTCATTTTGGTAAAATTTAATTCCAGCAACTCAAAATAGTGCTCAGTAGTTTGTATACATGTGCTTGTATGCATTCCCTCCATGCATCATATCCCCACACCATCACAAACTCACCACCATTCTGGTCATGCTGAACGACGTTACAGGCAGCATTACGTTCTCCAGTCTCTGTCACGTCTGTAACATTTTTGAAAAACACAGGGTGCCGATGGACTTGCTAATTTGGGTATTCTATAGCAAATGCCAAGGCCAGGCTTAATGGTAACAGGCAGTGAGCACAGGGCCCACTAGACACTGGGCTCAGGCTCTCAGGCCCCCATGAAGTCATTAACACCAAAGCAGGTGAAACGTATTAACAACCCCCTCTGCTACTTAACTGGCCAGATCAATATCCCAGAAAATGAATTGACTTGATGTTATACTCTGATTAAAAAAGCCTTCCTTTAATTATTTTGATCAGTGTAAATACAATATGTGTGAAAAGGTTGCTCTCTCACAGCAAGAGAGAATTTCCTGTATCCCTGTCTCTGGTTCTCTCTGGGAATGTGAGCGGGAATGGTTTGCTGTCTCTTTGTGTTAACCCTGAATTGGACTGACAACCTTTCCTTGGTGTATCCTGCCTCTCACCCTGTGACAGCTGGGATAGGGTCCAGTTTCCCCCTTGACCATAAAATAGGGCGACCGTGGTTCAGGGGGTTGGGAAGCTAATCTTCTAACCGGAAGGTTGCCAGTTCGATCCCCAGCTCTGTCTGTCTTGGTCGTTGTGTCCTTGGGCAAGACACTTCACCTACTGGTGATGGCCAGAGGGACCGATGGCGCGATATGGCAGCCTCGCTTCTGTCAGTCAGTTCTGTCAGCTGTGGCTACTCCACCAGTGAATGAATAGTGGAATTGTAAAGTGTTTTGATATATAAATATAAATGCAATCCATTATAAAAATGATAAGTTGGGTGGATTGTTGAAGAAGACTTGTTAAGAACTCCTGAGACCAAATTGAAACTCCTATCTGTGGAAGAAGCAGACCCAAAAAGACATGGGAGCTCAGCTCTGCCCGTTTCTCTGGTGGGTGCCACTTAGACTAAAAGCCCCTCAGTGGTTTGGCACAGTTTGTACTGCAGATGATCATCATCTCAGGCTGCAGGAGGTCAGTCAAATGGAAACTCAGATACTGGCTGTCATTAAAATAAATAAATAAATAAAATAAACCAGAAAACACTTCTCCTTCCCTTAGCAAGATAGAAGACACGGACCGATTAGTTCTATAGTGTTACTAACAATAGTAGTATTTGCTAGATGTAAATACTTCAAGAAAGAAGTTGCTTGCAACTAATTTATTTCTTCAGCTGATCCATGATATAGAATATTTGCTTGACTAAAGTAAAGGCAGCATCAGAAAATCCCACATTAACCTGGAGGCATTTGAGGCACAAGAGTGTATCCTGTATTCCTGGGTGCTTTGATTCAATTAAACATTTTTCACTGTTTCACTGAATACAGAGATGATGATTTGCATTATTGTGGAACTGGACAGCTATGAGTGTGCTACCACTGACACATTGAGCTGTTTCATCCACATGAGTCCACATTTTTCTTTAGCCTAATTTTTAGTCCAGATTTAATTGGACCAGTTCATGGAAGCTTTGCTAAATGGGCACTTGGTCGACCTGGTTCAGTGGTTTAACCAATGGAGAATTAAATGTGTCTCTCTCCCTAAAGACCTCATCTGATGCCAATGAAATTAGGCCATCTGTTGAGAACGTGTGACTCAAGTGGCAATGCTGCAAACAGAAAACCCCATGCAAATGAGTCCAGTTACATACAGCTGTAATTGAGACTAATCATCATTGTTAGGGTTTTCTTTAAAGCTATGTTAGCTTTGCACTAACAGAAATTAAAGTAAGCTCATTTGTATTTGTCTGTCTGACATTCTACTTCAAGATGAGGCTGTTTTGCTCAACTGTTAAGACTACTGGACCTGAAACCATTCACAGCATCTGAACAGTAATAGTTAGTTATCTGATATTTAATTATTAGACTGTCTAGTGCCAGGCATTTTGGTTGTTGATTAAACAGATTTTATTGCATGTTTGGAAGATTGAAAAAGCTACAGCTGCATCAGTAATCGAGATGATCAATTAATGTTATAGCAATTCGTGACATACTTATTGGATTTTAGGGCTCAGTTTCCGAGTTTGCAGTGTGGTCACATTAACAGAAAAGAAATGAGGGGGAGGGCAGGTATGGATGACAGTATCCATTCCCAGTTACAGCAGCATAGCAACATATTAACTGTGCAA
The DNA here is from genome assembly GCF_963969265.1 of Rhamphochromis sp. 'chilingali'. NCBI lineage: Eukaryota > Metazoa > Chordata > Actinopteri > Cichliformes > Cichlidae > Rhamphochromis > Rhamphochromis sp. 'chilingali'. The sequence goes on along the minus strand of NC_137950.1, from coordinate 20,223,229 downwards.
AGTAAATGTTTAAATTAGCAGTTCAAGAATATGTTAAACGATACCCCATTTAAACAATTCTGTGAATTTCAAGGCTTTTCTCTTTTAATTGAGGTTCTCCAGTCATGTGAAAAAGGAAATTTACTGTATTACTGCATCCATAGGAGTTAAGAAGGTAAGTAGCAGCCAGGCATTGCTAATCAAATGCAGTTGTTTAATAGATCATTGGAAGGAGTGACCACCTCTAAAAGCAAAAAAGTCGAAGTTGACATTTTGCAAATCTGGGGCATTCAGCTGTATTTTAACCCAATGACAGCAAATTCAACTTAAAGTCAAACCATGCATTTCTCAGTGAAACTGCAAAAAACCCAAGAGCTACATATCATACTCTACAGTCCTTACATTTTAAATTGGGTGACAGTACAATAAAAAAACAAAAAAAAACAATGCCAGGATAATGACTCTTCTATCTAAAAAGGCAGCATGGCTTCGGTTTGCAAAGCTGCATGCAACAAGCCATAAGACTTCTGGAGCAATGTCCTTTGGACAAATCAGACCAAAATGAAGAAACACAAACACAGAACTTTAGCACAAACACCTCATACCAACTGTCAACACGGTGGTGGAAGGGTGAGGATTTTGGGTTTGTTTACAGCCACAGGAGCTGAGCACCTTGCAGTCATTGACCATGAGCTCCACTGTTCACAAATTATACAAATGTGAGACCATCTGTCAGCTAAAACTTTGGCAAACTGGGAAATGATCCCACCATAGCAGCTAATCTATAACAGAATGCTTGAAAATGAAAAGAATCAAGGTGTTGTAATGGCCCACTCAAAGTCCAGACCTCAAGCTCATTGAAATGCTGTGGTAGCTTTGCATAAACAAATGCCCACAAACCTTAATGAACTCAAGCAACGTTGTGAACTAGTGTAGGTCAAAATTCCTCCACAGTGATGTGAGAGACTGAAAAAGTCATGCAGAAAATAACAGACTGCATGCACTGATTAGCCAGTGAGTGGTGACACTCGATGAGTCATGAGCGTCTCCTTCACAAAAATCAAAACCGCCATAAAACCTGATTAATTAGCAAGACACGGCATCAAATTTCTAAGAAAAAAAAATAAAATAAAACACTGACGCGATTTTAGTTTTAAGTTATTTTTATTTATGGAATAGTTTCCAGTTTTACTACATGACAGTTTTATTACAGCTTTTACGTGTATTTTCTTCTGTGAACAAAATATTGCTACTGCCTTTCAAAATAAATTAGCATTTTGTTTTCCTTGTCAAAATAAAGAAGACTGGACTTTTCACTGCACTTCATAAAACACCATGTCTG